>NW_024429217.1:157973-1597139 GCF_017639785.1 Mesocricetus auratus | reverse complement strand
TCAAAATGGAAGTGCTCTTACTGACAAAGAATTGAGAATATGCTGAGAGTGAGAACATATGTGATTATAGACACTCAGACATGAAATTTCTAAATATAGTCATGACTGCGTCATATTTTTGGCGTATTATTTTGGGCAACATTCAATTTAAAATGGTTGTCTTTATAATATGGTTAATAAGAGCATTAATAAGAGCACTGCTACTAATGTCATTCAAACAGATGTTTTATCTCTATGCACAGAAATACATGACAAGAACTGAGAAAAGTTAAGCTAATATTTTACAATAGAAGAAAAATCAAAACGTGAGATAATTTTAAGAAAACATGGTTTTTCGACATCTTTCTCAGGGGAAATAGAAAATAAGGGTTTAGTTGAACATAATAACAGTTCAATATTTTATATTGATATTTTCCATTCATTTTAGTGATCCATTATTAGTGTTTCAGTTCTTTCCATAGCTTGGGAGTAAAGAGTAATCAACACATCCCCATTGATATCTACTTACATATAAAGGGTACTTTCAGGCTAGGAACTATGTCATTACCCTTCATTCCCCTTCTGGGGCTCTTGGATTATATGTTCTGCCCTACTTAGGGTAATCACACTGTCATCTTCTTAGTGTCTGACACTCAAACACTGTTGTCACCACTCTCCCATCAGCTACCTTCACAGTCACTACCTGTCATTACATGCCTAACTTCCTTTTTGAACTTTAGATCTCAAATGCATCTGGAGTCTGTTTTTTGACTATTAGATCTAAGTTGTCTATTTATATTCCAAAAAGAACTCTATGTACCTTTTTTGAAAACAATCAAACTTGAATAATATCATCAAAGTTGGTCTTCTCAAGATGATTATAAATTCTGTGTAGACAAGAATCACATCTTTTTTTTTACGCTTGTCATTTTTATTTTTCAGACACAAAGATACTACCTGGGAAACAGCAGGTGTTCAGTGAATCCTGATAGGTAAATGAATCAATAAATCATTTTCCCGTATTCCTAATTTATACTTATGTAATGTGCCTTTCATATGATTGACCTCAAGTTTAGGTTCCTGATGAGGAAGATATTTTTATAGTTTATTTTCTTTAATAATAGCAATCATAAAGTGTCTGCTGGCTAGTTATACATTAGTAACATTGCCTTGACTAAATATTTTTACAAAAGCACAAAAATGTCTGACACATATAGTCTTTTACATCTCACTGCTTCTGCTAAGCACTCAGCTGAACTCAGGGAATCCAGTGACAGAGAGGGAGGACTGATGAGCAAAGGGGTTAAGACTGGGCTGGATTAACCTCCAGAAATAGCTGACCTGACAATAATTGAATCCCACACTGATGGCTGGGAATCCAGCATGGGACTGATCAAGACCCCCTGAATGTGGGTGTCAGTGAGGAGGCCTAGGTAATCTATTGGGCCTTGGGTAGTAGATCAGTATTTATCCTGGGTATACAAAGGACTTTGGGTGCCCATCCAACAATAAGAGATGCACATTCACCCTGAACTCTTGGGGGAGGGTCTAGGCCCTGCCCTGGATGAAATGACAGACTATGGACACCCCCATGGAGGGCCTCACCCTCTCTGGGGAAATGAGGGAACATTGGAGGGGTTGGTGGGAATGCGTGGGAGGACGGGAGGGTAATGGAGAGGGACCTGGAATTGACATGTGAAGCAACCTTGTTTCTAATTTAAATTTAAATTTAAAAATAAAAATTAAAAAAGAATGTATGTGTGCCTGCATAGATATATAAACATACATGTAAAGAAAGTAAGATCATGTCATTATTCCCTGCTTTCCTGCTTCCTACACATATACCAGATCTACTACAATAAATAGTCTTTGTTTGCTCAATCATTATTTTTCTGCCTTCTGTGCCCACTCCTGAACCCCAGGAGGTCCAGGATAGATTGCATACATTTCTTTCCTGTACTATGTATTCCACTTGGGATTAGCCAATGGTAAAGAGTGACAGGTGACCAAAGGAAGAGAGAAAAATCTTGTTTGTTCTTTCTCCTGGTTTACTTTGTATTGCAGTGTGGATTTGGCAGTGGCTGTATCTTTCCTTCAAAGGCCACAGCAGCTATAATGGGCCCTTCACAATTAACACTTTTTAAATTTTTTTTAGGTTTTTTGAGACAGGGTTTCTCTGTGTAGTTTTGCAGAGTAGACTGGCCTTGAACTCACCTGTATCTGCGTCCCATGTGCTCGGATTATAGGCATGGTCCACCACCACCCAGGACACAGTTAACACATTATAAGGAATCCAATACTGCCCTTTGCTTCAGCAATGTTCGAAATGTTCAAGGCTCCCACTGCTAATAGGGAATTCTTCAGCATCTCTTGTTTTTTTCTCTAAAGTTGCCCACAATTCTATGAATGTCCACTTATCTAAAACTGTGTTCAGTTTTTACTTCTGAATGTGCCTTCAAGTTATTGACTAATACACCATAAACATAAGGTAATATTGTGAAATAGGGAGAGCTCTGGATTGTCAATATGATAAAACAATAAAGTTTTGCATTCTATATCAAAACCTCTTAAAAACATCATTGTAGCCACAATTTACTTTTTTGTTGTTGTTGTTCCTGATAACAGGTATTTCAATTGAGAGTCAATTAATAGTCTGTCAAAGACAAAATTAATACCAACAGTCAGGATGGGCTAACTAAATAGTTCAGTAACTAGTTACAATCCTCTGGAGAGCCAGGCTTTACTGTGATGTCAATATCTGGAGGATCTCTTAGAATGCAGGTTTAGATTTCATCATTACTGCTGGTGGCTTGAAGGACTTTATTTATAAGTAACCTCTGGGGTGCTAAATCTTCAGCCAAGTTTAGATCCTGGTTGCTAGACCACAATTGGTCTAGCAAAGTCCTCAGGGTCTGAGGGTGTCTGAGGCTGTGCCTGCAAGTCCCTTTCAGAAGCACAGGGAAGGCAGTGGGGTCAGACTTCAAGGAATTTGACTCCTGAATGTTTACCTACATTCATTTACATATTATACCTCCAAGTCAGACTCTAGTAAAGGATTTTTTAAAAAAAATGTGACTCACTAAAATACTAGTGTGATGCCAATATCAACATAAAGTCATTAGGTAGGATGGCTTAGCAACAATTTCTGGCTAATTCATAACAGAAACGGAATTAAAATCTTGATCTCCAGACACTGGGCACACAGTTCAAAGGTAGACTACTTGCCAAGCATACATGACACTGAAAACTCCATATGAAGCACCTTGCCCCCTCAAAATAATTATCTCATTTATTTCTACTGTCATTGCTGAGGTATTAGAACAAACTTGTTCACATTTACAAAGACTGTAATTTATATACTCTTCCTGGAGAATATCTGGCATTTCCTAGGGAAAGAGATATGCCATTGGGGACACTATATTCTCTCCATGGGGAGCTCCATAGCAATGGTTGAAAATACAGTGAGTAGCAGCAACACTTCGTCTTCTCGACTTGACTAGCATCACTTTGCCCCTGTCCTGTGTAATCCATGGATGCAAACATGTTTAGATTTAGCTGCTAATTTAGATTTCATTTTTAAAGCAGACATGAATATGAAGCCCATACTTTGTGGGATGTTACTTATCCATTTCTCAATCATGCAATACAGGAAGAGCAAACATATCCACAAGTTTATTTTCCATCTTTTCCAGTGTATGTCCTTTCAGATTAGGGATATGAATAAGGCCTAAGAGACAAATATAATACCTGACAAAAATTCAATAGTATGGATTATCAATATTTATTCATGTTCGTCTACAATTTGGCTATTCTCCATGGATATCAAAGTTGAAATGTTACTGTGTTCTGAAGCTCTGAAAAAGCGAATTCTATGGCTTTCATCTAATAGCTGTCTGTGACACACAGCCCCTAATTACTGTTTCTTCAGAATATTTACAACATGCTACTTGTACCTCATAGCCAGTGTTTACAGATGCCTGATATCAAAGCACAATGGATACCTAAAATATATTTTTCTGTTCCTTTATATACTCGTTGCTATAGCAGACACATTTTGAATAAACTACTTTTATTAATATCTTATCACACAGAAGAGAGCATTATTTCCTTTACAAATGGATGTAGTCGGGTTGGAATGAATGGAGCTTATTGTGTGGCAATGACTGACTGTGGGACACCATGGAAAACAGCACATTATTCCTATAATCACAGAAATACTTTTACCTATGATTATTACAAATTAGTCTATTTTACTGTCCCATTCAAATTACCTTTCAAATCAACAAGTCAAGGGAAAAAAAGAAAACCCTATACATGAATAAGAGTGACCAGCCAGTAGATGTACTCCGCTTGCTATTTTCTCTCTGCTAAGAAATACCCTCCTCAATCTCATGTCCAAACTCCTTTTAAAGTAGAGTTACCTAGCTCTCCCAGATGTTATTGTCTCTGGCTGCCTAGTAAAGGTACTTAGAGAAGCATTAAACTGCCAATACCCTGAGAACACCTCAGAGCAAGCAAAAGAGAAAGCAGGTATCTTATATTCTAGACATGCAATGTCCTTTCCTATTTAAAACAAATCACAAACACACCAGAGACAGATTTTTGAAAAGATACTCTTCATTCTCCCACAAAAGTTAATATCCAAACCCTACATCTATATGACATTTTACGTCTTAGGCTAGAACTCCCCATATTCATACATCATTTTATATCTTAGGATAGTACCACCTCTAGTTACATATAATTGCATTATCTTAGGCTAAGGTTTACTATATTTGTATATCATTTTATATGCTCAATTTTTTATTTTAAAGAATTGAAACACACCCAGGACTTGGTAGTGAGCAACGCAAGCATGTTGTGTAGATTTTTGTTTCTTTTCTGACTGATCCTATGGCACTATCACCTCTGTTTAAGAGAAGACTGGCATGGGTACACTTTATCTGTGTACTTGCTTCTCAGGAGATATTGTTTCATGTTTGTTCCTTCTCTTCAATGTAGATTTCATTATAATTGAGTAGATAGGAAAAAGGCAGGTCTGGGGACAATCAGGCAATTACAGATCCTAATTAATGTGTTCATATTTGTGTCTAAAATGCTTAGGGAATAGAAAATTCATTAATATGTGACCACTAAAAATAGTGTTTAAAGTGCCCCTAGTGATTCTAAAGACATTCAACAGAATGCACTATGTATTGTTAAAAGTATTAAACTATAGATCATATAGTAATAACCAGAAGAAGAAATCGACAGCTGATACCATTACCAAGTAAACTACAATGAATAGTGAGAATGGGAAGCAGAGCATCCTGGGACATTTCTAATCACAACTTTAATTGCTGAGACAGGAAGTTCAGATGGCCAGGCTAGATTACAAAATGGACTTTCTCTTTGAGTAAAAAAAAGCAACATGGCTCTTGATGTTATACAATAGAACTGTCACAACCTAAAACTAGCATTCAAGCCAGATAATTCAATTTGTAATCATGAAAAAGTAGATGACAAATTTATTGACAATACAAAGAAAGAGACACTTTAGAAGAAAGGATGCTAAAGAAAGTAGCTGCTTAATAATAAATCAGATCCCAAGAAAAATCAGCTAAATATCATTCTTGAGATAACTGGATAAATTTTAAGACAATTTTATACTGAGGGTATATGTTAATTTTTGAGGCTTAGTAATGTGATGTGACTATACAGATAAAGATTGTTGCTCATAAAAAATACAAACTGAGCTTTTTGTTTTTTCATATATACGTGAATGTTGTTCTTTCAAGGTCTGTGAAGAATTGTGCTGGATTATGGATGGGAATTCCACTGAATCTATAGATTGCTTTTGGCAGCATTACCTTCTGTGCAAGTGGGGCTATAAGTCCGGTGGACAGTCCTGTTGGAGGCAGTGCCAAGGCTCTGGTGATTGCTCTTCTAGGTGTAAGTGGGGCAGAGGGTTAATGTACCAGTGGGGTATCACCCACTGAGAATTGGCAGTGGATGCTGGCTGGTATAGAGATGCTCTTTCCCAGGGGAAATTTTGTGATAGTTTCTGGAAGCTACTACTCGAAACTGCTGCTGTTGTTTCACTGGGCTGTAACTCAGTGTTCTCTTGCCTGAGGCTCAGGCCTCCCTCTGACACTGCTCTTGGACCTGAGTCTAAAGCATCCCTCTGAGGCTAATCCTGGGCCTGAGGCTCAGGTCTACTTTGACACTACTTCCGGGCTTGTGTTTTGGGCCACCCCCTAGCTTCTCTCTGACACTGTTTCCAAGCTGTGTTTCTGGCTTCCCACTGATGCTGACCCGGGCCTGAGACCAAAAGTCTGAATTTTTAATGTGTTTGAATTCGTAGGCTGTGGGACTTCTAAAGTTTTTTTTTTTATGTGTTTAACGTGGTATCTTCCGGACAGAAGAGAAAGATTGTGGCTTAACAACGAAATGTGTGCGTTAAGTTGACAAGAAGTTAATTGTGTTGTATAGTTTTATGTCAGCTTGACACATGCTAAAGACATCTGAGAAGAGGAAGCCCCAATTGAGAAAATGCCTCCACAAGAGAGTAGCTAAGTCTGTAGAGAATTTTCTTAATGAGTGACACATAGGCGAGGCCCCATTGTGGGTAGTGCCATCTCAGGTTTGGTGACCCTTGACTCCATAAGCAGCACTCCTCTATGGCCTCTGCATCAGGTCCTGCCTCAAGGTCCCTGCCCTGTTTGAATTCCTGTCCTGGCTTCCTTTGATAGCAGCCTGTGATGTGGAAGCACAAGCTGAATAAACCCTTTCTTCTACAAGCTGCTTTAATCATGACCTTTCATCACCGCAATAGTCACCGCAGCTAAGACACCTGGTCATGCCATTTGCTAAGGTTATGGAACTTTTCATAGTTAGAGCCTTACTGGAGTAAGGAGCTCATTGGGCACATCCCTCCGCTTTATTATAGCCTAGCATCACTTGCTCCCTGATCATGCTCTACTTCATGAGAGTGGGTGCACGGTGACCAGTCACCCTCCTGTTCCTGTCACTAAGTGTTTCTTTCCATCATGGACTGTATCCCTCTGGACATGGAAGTTGCTCTCTACCAGTTAAGTTGCTTTAATCAAGGTAGAAACTAAGGCAGCCCTGGATTGGAAATGAGCCATTTGATTCAGTATCCCTATATTATAGCATTATATGTGAGCATAAGTATAACATCTACAAACTGTAAATTAAAATTAATTCTGCACTACTTTTGTAGTACAGTCTTGGAAATTGTAGTTTGGCTTGTTACGAAACTATGATGTATTGCTTTAGCAATACATATAACATGGATTAATAAAAGATCCAGAGACTGATATTGGGGTTCAAGGTTCAAGCTGAAAATCAGATAAGCAAAGCAGCCAAGCCAGTAGATCTTACCTCTACCCAGCTGAAATAGCAATCCTGTCTCTATGAATCATCAGAGGCAAAAAGCTTTCAGTTCCTGTCTCCTCTTACTTTTTATTCCCTTCTCTGTCCTGCCATTTTACAGGGATTAGGGGCACGGGAGCCCAGGTGATGACATCCTCTTTGTATGAGCTCTTTCTTTTAGGCTTGAATCAATTTCGTGTACTCAGTGTGTTCTTGAACTAACAGAGATCCATCTAGTGTTTAATTATGAGTCCTGGGGTAAAGGTGTGTAACACTACCATCTAGCTCTATGACTACTGGTATTAAAAGTGAGTATCACCACTGCCTGAGCTCTATAGTTCATGGTGGACTTTGCTTTCTGAATCCTCAGGCAATCTTTAATAAATCATAAATAATGTATCATCATAATTCCATAAATTTGACAAAGCCAGATTAAAATAAAAGATACGAATGCAGTAATTATAAATATGCCTCCATCTAAAATCACTAGGCACTGTATATGAATGACGGTTGCTCTGAATCATACAGCTTTAAATTTGAGTTACATTTTTGCTAAAATATAATTTTTTCATGCACATTTAAGCTTCCTTACCGAATGATATTATCTAACCATTACGAGAGAGTAGATATTGCCTCATACTTAAGTGGGCTATCCACATTTGTTCTCCTGATTGTCATGTTGATATTATTTGTTTTTCTTCTAAGAATCAAACAAAGAACAGAGCGCTAAAGAAATTTAAAATGGATTTGAGTACTTCCTAGTTTACTAAGTGTTTATTATACAAACTATATAACCATAAAAGTCAATTATTCAAACTGTCTATTGCATTCAAGGAACTTGTGTTTTAAAAAGTTAAATAAGATTTTATAGAAATTAATGGTGGGAATAATGGTACTAGCTAAACTGACATTGTCAGAAAGAGTTACAACTTATTTAGCACAATTAAATAAGTGAACAGGAGTAAATTCCTCTAAGTTGTTTCAAAAAGCTGTATAGTAGTAGCTATTACTATTCAGCATATATTATCTATTTATATATAATGTGTATGACACTTTTCCTGAAAGTATATCTGTACCATGTGTGAGTCTTTTGAGGCCAGAAGGGGTCATTGGATACCCTGGAGCTGGAGTTAAACTCATGAGATAACATGTGGGTACTGGGAACAGAACCTGAGTAGTCCTCTTTGGAAGGTGCAAGTACCCTTCACTGCTGAGTCAAATAACCAGCACTAAAATAATTTTTAGCAATCACTTAAGTTTTCATCCTTAAATCCTGAGCTATATTTCAATTTTATGTTTTGTTATTTGCTTTTTGAGAACAGTTTATCCACATAGCCCATATTAGTCGACAACTCACAATTCCCCAAGCTATTTTCTAACTCCCAGTCACTTTCCTCAGCCTCTTGATGGTAACACCAAAATTAACCATTTTAAAAGGACATTATATATATACACTAACCTCATATTTCACATGACAAGCACCCCCATAATACATAATTTTTTAAAATTCAAAAAATATTGTGAACATTGACTTTTTCAGTAATGCTTTCAGTCATGAATAGAAATGTTTTAAAGGTCTAGTGTTTGCTCAGTACTTTACATATTAAAACTAGAGTAAAATATGTATTTAAACCTTTTTGCTATTAGCCTGTTAATCATCCAGACTACATTTGCCTTACATCTCCATTGACATCCATCTTTCCATTGTCATCTATTATCAGAAACAACTCTCCTTACTTATAGTACTTTTTTAAGATAATATATTATATAAAATCCCTTGTGGCCTGGAAAGCTACCTAACACGCATATTAGGCTATTCAGTAAGCTACTGAGAATTCAATGGACTCTGTAAAAAAGCTTGTGTGTCATGGATTTTGTAGTTTGTATTTTCATGTCTGAGATTATTTGCCTTACCATGTATAATTAGCTAGTTCATGAAACTTACCAGGTTCATGTAAAATAATCAGTTCCATTTAAAGAGGTGGTAAGGTCTACAGGTCTACTCATCCACTTAATGTTACTGTGGTTGTATTAATATTCAAACTTTAAAATGTTGCTGCTGCACATTTTGAGGCTGTCTGCCCTAGTTTCATTTCTGTCACTCTGATAAATGCTTTGACAAAATGTAACTCGGGGGAGAAAGGTTTTACTTACCACATCATAAATTCCATGTTACAGTCCATCATAACTCAAGCAGCTAAATAACCTCAAATCCACAGTCTAGATCAAAGAAAGGCATGGCCTTTTCTGCTTTTGCTTGATTGTTTAATTGGTAGTGAACTAGTTTTCTCTGCTCTTGTGGACTACCCCCACCCTCAGGGAATGCTTCCACCCATAGTAGGCCAGGTCTTTTTGTCAATGAACACAGAAAACATTCACCTATAGACACAGCCGAAACACGTCATGCCTTAATGGTTGTGCATGGTTTCTGCTCTTTCAGCAGATCAGAGTTGCATTCCTAGTACCCATTTTGTTACCTCCCTCTTCTGTCCCTTGAGAGGAGCCACATGAATGTAGCTTACATACGCACATATGCATGGATAAAATAAAAATGAATATTCAAAAAAGAGTGTCTTCCAAGGTAACTTTTTGTATCATTGGTTAACACTACTCTCACAAGTATCCCATGTGTCTGAATGTACCAACCCGGGGAGGTTGCTTAGCAGGTTAAGACACTGCAATCAATCCAGGTTGCCTGAAATTGATCTTCTGTACTCTCTTGTAGGAAGGAGAAATATGACACTGCAAGTTGCCGTCTGGCCTTCCCACATACCCGATATAAAAGTGTACACACACACACACACACACACACACACACACACACAATAATAAGTGCAATAATAAGAATGTTATACCCTTATTTCAGCCTGATTTCAACTAAAATTACTCATCACAGGTCACAAAAGGAAAGCTTTAGTCATCTTATAGTAAGAAGAAAATTTTATAGGAAGAAGTATCTTTGCTAATATGCAAAGAAAAAATAGCAACTTTTCTTTATCTCTTGAAAAGACTCCAAGTTCCTGCTGTAAGCTATTAAAAGGAAAGTAGATTTGTATAGGACTTTGAAAACCCCAGTATTTTTGGTTGCATTCTGTCTATCGGTCTGTCTGTCTCTATGCCTGTATGTCTGTCTGTCTATCTATCTGTCATGTTTCTAGAGATATGGTCTTTAATATCCCAGACTGGCCTCAAACTCACTGTTTAGCTGATGATGACCTTAAATATTGGATCCTCTTGCAGGGCTGCTGCATACTAGGCTCTCTACAAACTGAACCATATATCTCCAGCTCCCCACAACCACCATACACATACCCAGGTCTGGTTTATAAAGTTCTCTTAGCCTTTTGAAGTGGAAAGCCACAACTTTAGAGATATCCTAGAACCTGTCTTGAGATTTAATTGCAGAAGCAGACGTGCCACTGTAATTTCATTCTCTTTCCTAGATGGACTGTATGAGATATCATCTGATGTTCTAGTTTCTCTGAACTGTCAAAAATGCATGTATCTGTTGTATTTGCTAGGGACAAATATTCTCCTTTAATGACATGAGTTGCTGTCTCTGTTGGTAATACTTCGACTTGCACACACACTTCCAAACCTGTCAGCCATGTCTCCTTCACCTCCTAGTCATGAGTAATCTGATCTGTCCAAAGCATCAAGCTTAATCTACAGTTTGGAGCTGTCTTCCAAGAGTTTTCATATCCATAGTTCTCAGAGATATATGCCTCAAATTCTGAAGGCAACAATGTATAGAATGTAGTATTTAAAACTAGTATTTTAAATTTTGCTTTAGCACATTAGCATATGTAGACTGAAAATATAATCATTATATTTTACTTTTTTTCTTAAACAAAAACCTGTTAAAACAAATGTTCAAAATCAAATATGGGAGAATTTCCCATTTTATAAAAGAAAAACGGGTATTTTAGGTTCTATGTCACTTACCTAATTTATTCCCTTGACAATGTTTATCATTATCAATAATCAGCTTTTACTTTATTTATTTACATTAAAATAATTTGCATATAACAAAAATCACCATTTTACACAAAGGAATTTCTTTTTGTGAAATTGTATGTGGGGGAAATGTAAGTTTAAAAAAAAAGAAAAAATTTAAGCAGCAAATGTTTGGAATTAGAACGTTTTTCTTCCCCAATCCTTGGGTAGGAGAATCTGTATTTGTATACAGTGCACTGACATCATGAAATGTAGTTGATCCCATCCTTCTTTCTAAGGGAGGGAGAGCTGCACTGCAATGGCTTGCAATAGTTTATAGATAAGCCTGCATATCTTATGAAATCAAGATGTTGCATCCTTGCTCCCCCCACCTCATCCAAGTTTGAAATACTGCCAATGATATTAGATGACAGCTGAAAGTATTATTGTGTTCAGTGTTATTATCACAGTGCCATCTTTATTACCCCAGCCTAAATCATCCAGGTCTCCTTCAGAGAGTTATTTAATTCAGTTAGTTAATTAATTTATTTATATATTGGCTTTTTCAAAAATTGGGAGATTGGAGCCTTTTGTCTTTTGAATTCATTTCTAAGCTCTTTATTGTTATTCACAGAATTTTATGTGGAATGTAAGTCATTTAAAGAAATAACACCACTCTTATTCACCCTGAGTTCATCTAGAATGTCTACCATACGTTAAACATGTTATAACTGCTCATATATGCAGCTTTCCAGGGATAGGTTGCACTCTATTTGTCATAAGTGAACTTTTAGGAAGAAGTACATGTGGAGCTGAAAACCTTTATGAGGAACATAGACATGCCTGCTCTCATTCTAGCAACCCTGAACCTACCTGTTGCATGGTTTCCTCAAATAAAAATATGAAATGGTATCATCTCCAGTCTAATTTCAAGTTCTAAGAAAAGAAAGAGATGAATGGGGCTAATGAAATTAGTGCTTAAGCATGGAGACCTGATTTCAGATCCACAGCACTCAGGTAACAAGCCTGGCCCAATGATTTGCTACTGTAACTGTGAAGCTAGTGGGGAGTGTCACAGGGTCTCATTGACTAGCCAGCCTAGCCTACATATGAGATCCATACCAGCGAAAGAATCTCTTCCAAAAATAAGGTGGAAAGCCATCACAGAAAAAATAAGGTGGAAAGCCATCACAGAAGACAGCTGGCACTCATTTCTGGCCTATGACATGCAGTCCTGTCTCCACCCTCCTTACATTCCTCTCTAGTGCATGTAACACTACTGCCCAGCCTCCATGGCTAACTAGCATGGCTGTTGGGATTAAAGTTGTGTTCCTGGCCTCTTTGGCTGACTAGCATGGCAAGCTTTGCACTCTGATCTTCATGCAAGCATTTATTGTATAATAAACAAAATATCACCAAAGGAATGTGGAAGTTGACCTTGTAGTGTTAAACTATAGATGAATTTTGGTGACTTGAATAGAATTTGAAGAGAAAATGAGTGATTAAGATACCAATCAATACCCCTCATTTTATGCAATTTCTCCAAGGAGACAGACTGGTCTCTGTCTCTCTGTCTGTCTGTCTGTCTGTCTGTCTGTCTCTCTCTCTCTCTCTCTCTCTCTCTCTCTCTCTCTCTCTCTCTCTCTCCCCTCCCCCCGTCTTTCCCTCCTCATCTCTTCCTTTGCTTCCCCCAATAAAATTTCCCACAAAAAATAGATAACAATCAGTCCTCAGGACCATCCTCCAAGTTGACCTATATTGGGTTATCACATCTGAATCCTGCTGCATCCTCTAGTGACCACAAAATTCCACTTTATTTGCTATATTTAAGCATGTACTCAGCTCTAATCTTTGTATTTTAGAAGGTAAAGAGCCAAATTGGCTTATTTAAAATGCACACTAATAGCAGTTGTGTATTGCAGTGTTTTGGTAATATTATTTGCTCCTTCATGGAATAGCATAGTAGAGTCTTTTCTGCAGGAAAGATAACAAGAATCATATCTTGCAATAATAACCCCTAGCTTCCAATTATATTACTAGGAGATGATAGTAGCAAAACCTCTTTAAGTACATAAAATCTATTTGAAAAGACAGCACAGACTGTATCTGCCCATAAAATTTCCACCAGCCCTACACAGGGAAGTCTCTGAATTTAATTTCTGATTCACCTGAACAGCTGTTATTTTCTCATTTATTAATTTCTGTGAATTAAAGAAAAATACACCACTGACCTCACTTTAAGAAAATAAAATAACTGGTAATTCTCAGGATGGGGAATTAATCAGCATTCAGCAGAATTAATGTTCTACAGTAATGTATGATTTATTTGTAAAACATTATACAAACATAATCCTGTGATAAGCACATTACAGACATATAAAAGCAATATAAACATATTTAGTAGCCTATGATGACTCAGAGAGATTTTCTGACAGTTTGAAGAAAGCACTGGTTCAGGGAAATGTTTAGATATCAAACTCAAAATTAAACTATGAAGAATAAGCAACTTCACAGTCAGGAATAACAAATAGAACATGCACTTAGTAAAAAACTTACCCTTTTAAGATAAAACTAATTCAAAAATCTTTTTAATTTTTCAATGTACACAGAATCACTTAAAAGTGATAAGGCACTAATTTTTGGTATTTCAGCATTCAAGACCAAAATAAATCAACTCTTCTAAGAAGAAAGAAGGTAAGATAGAACAAACCAATTGCAGTAAAATGTGTGAGAATGGAATTCAAAACACTTTAGGAGCAAATGTCAAGTTGAATAGCCTCATTAAGATAGACTCAAAACTTCAAAAAAAGTGGTTGTGTCGACTGAACTTTTCATGTTGTCTAGTACAGAGCTGACTTTGTATCAAATAATAAAGTATCAGTATGCAGGCTTAACTCTCATGGCTATACTCCAGCTTTCCTGATTTCGGGATATTTAAGACACAGAGGGGAGAAGAGGCATCTGTCGACTGTGTTCAAGGCTGATACACGTAGGCTATTCACAAACTAATCTTTATAGGCAATAACACACATTCTAAGTTTTTCCTGAAACTGTATAATTGATTTCCCCTAACTTTCAGCTCCCTATTCATCCAAAAATTACATATTTAAACCAACCTCTATTTCAGTTGCAGACAATGTAATGTACATTTAAAAAATAAGAAACACCTAGGTGTTCTATCCCTTAGGTAAGTTTATCCCTTAGGTATAGTTTATCTTATGAAACATACACATACATATTAAATACTTCATAGAAACCATGTAGAAAGACATAACCTGAAGCTTATTGTCTAAACTGTCTTATCTGAATAAGACAAGATTCAATGGCAACAAAGAACAGCCAATGTAAACGATAACACATTTAAGGAAAAGTTTACCTCATATACCTAACCCAAAAGATAACTACTTTTTTCACAAATGGTCCATAAGCATTCTTTGAAGGTAAGAAGAGAACCCATATGAATGAATTGTAGTGAATTAAAAGCTTCAAATTCTTTATAAGTATAGCAAAATGTTAAGAAGTGGCTCTTAAACATCCTTCCAGTTATTGTAATTGTTTACTATGGACACATAAATACATCTGTCTGAAAAGTACTGAACACTGTGCATATCAAAGGGGCTAAATGAAAATTCTAAGTTATTTTGATTCAATATGTACAGAATTGCCTCACCTCCACGCTCTGTTTCTAATGGCTGACAAGGCAGTAACTGACAACATTTTGCTACCTAGCCCTTAAAATGGAATTTGCATGACTGAATAAATGGATATTAATGCCTTTAATTTCAATTAATTTAAAAGTAAATATGCCCCTGTTGCTGGGTTTATCCCCAAACAATAATGAATGCCAGAGTCCAGCTCCAACAGGGTTCTTGTGTCAGAAGGATGTCAGCAAAAAAAATGAGGAGTATGACCACCAGTTAGTTTTCTTTCAAACGGATGTCCCCAACTAGCTCAGGCTGTCTTTATTTATACAAGTTCTAATGAATTCAAGCATGAGAAGCTTCAAATCATTTCTCTTTAGTCATTTTCCAAGAATCACTAATATTTTCCTTTCTCTTCTTTCTCACTCCCTTGACCTCATTGACCTTTACCCCATATCATGATATAATAAGCCACATGTCTACATCTAGCTAGGAACATCTTATTCATACTGTACCCTGGCCAGCAGCAAATATCCAGTTACAAAGTAGGAGATTTGAGCCCTGTGATTAATTCCTAACAATATGAAAACAGCCAAGTGTGTTGAGATGTCTAGGATATCACTTTCAGATATATGCCAGTTTCTAATTAATCTGTATGTCACGATTATTATGTGGATTGCAGTTATAATCCTTTCTTTGTAAGTTCTCAAAACAGTAATTACTAATACATAAAAATTCCAGAATTGAGGCTAAGTTTCTTTATTCCTCCTAGCAATTTTGAAATGTACTTTTCTTTAAGAGGAACTAGGACTTTTAGGTTCCTTTATTGAGACTTTGATACTGGAAAAGTGTCTATCTGAGTCTTCATGTCTGGTGCCAGAGAAATGTCTGACCTTTCATGTGCTATCTCTTTTTCCTTCTGTGTTCCTATAAGATTTTTAATGTCATCTTTTAAGAAACCGTTTTCTTTGTTCTTAAATTCTTTGGAATATATTTATCTCATTTTAGTATTGAATAAGCAATAATCAACAACCTAAGTGAGTTCCTCCTGCTTATTCAAGATGACTGCAAAGGCAGACAGGGAAAACTGGAGAAACTGCTTTCTGTAACAGATCAGAGAAATATAGTTTTTGTTTGTTTTATAAAGACTTTTGTTCCCTGTAAACTTAGGTAAAGTCAGGACTAACAAGGTCAAACTAAGAGTTACCATAGGGTTAAGCATAGCAAAAGTCAGAGAAGCCTCAGCCCATGAGCAACTTGAGATGAAAGCAGGAGTTTGCAGTATTGCATCCACAGGTCCTTGCCAAATACATGGGATTGCCCAAAGGACCTTGCCATCTGAGGAGCTCCATTTGCAAAACATTTATGCTCCATTCCCAGGGGTGACAACATGGTTTCCACCTCCACCAAATGATTTTGTTCATTATGAAGCTGTTATGCGATTTATTATGTATCAACTCACTCTCCACAAATACAAGTCAAACTCTGCTTTGGAATGAATTACTGCTTGTCATAAAAGAGTTGAAGTGACAACCAAGCCTGATAACACAAGCCTGTAATCCCAGTTGAAGCAGGAAATTAACATATGCAAAGACCTTCCTGCACTATAGAAAAAGTTCAGAGACAGAATGGAACAATTAGCAAGACGCTACTCAAAAATTAAAATGAGAAAAACTAAAAGAGGAATATGGGATCTATCTTAGTGACAGAATTTTCAACAGATCTTCCAGAAAATTCCTGATTTTTATCTTCATATACAAGGTAGTACATTCAACATAGTACCAAGTTGAAACTCAAGGAAGAAGTTGATGAATGTGATATTCCTAACTCACGATTATATCCTCTGTCGTGTGCCAGTGTCTCTATATCTATGGTATAATGAAGAGAATAATGCTAAAAGATAATAGAGGGTGGGAAATAGCTAAGTCAGTAAAATGGATGATAGAGTTTGGAGCCACAGTGTGAAATTAAGGCTATGTGATGTGGTTCTGAAATCCCAGCACCAGGAACGTTGAGATAAGAGTATCTGTGGATAGGGGGAAGAGGGAATCATAGGATCGAATACAGATCAGGCACCAGAGCGACCTCGAGTGATCTAAAGGAATAACACCAATTGGCAAGCTAAGCAATAGTGGAGAAACCACCTCGAATGCCCATTCCTGATAATGAACTTGATGTATATAACCATCCAGTGACTGATGGAAGCAGAGGCAAACACACAATTAATCACTGAACTGAACCCAAGGAACCCAGTGACAGAGACAGAGGAGTGATGAGCAAATTGGCAAAGAATGGGCTGGCAAAACCAGAAGAGACAGCTGATCTGAACAGGGGAGAGCTCTTGGACCCCAGACTGACAGTGGGGAGGCCAGCATGGGACTGATCTGGACCCCCCAAATGTGAGTGTCAGCGAGAAGGCCTGGGCAACCTATGGGGCCCTGAGCTGTGGATCAGTGTCTATCCCTGGCATATAAACAGTCTTCGTGTGCCTATAGCACAAAGAGGGATGCTCTCTCAGCCTGGACTCTTAGGGGAGTGCCTGGACCCTACCCAGAGTGAAATGTCAGACTCTAGATATCCCCTATGTGGAAGGATTTGGCAATAGGGTGGGAGGCTGGGGGGGAAGGGGATTGTGGGAGGAGGGGAGGGAGAGGGAACTGGGATTGACATGTAAAACAAGCTATTTAAAATTAAAATAAAAAATGATAAAAAAAAAGAGTATCTGTGGAGCCCAAGGGCCACTTAGTCTTGAAAATTTGTGGACTCCAGCTTCAATGAGAAATCGTTGTACCAAGAAATAATGCAGAATCAAAATAATCCTGACCTCTAGGACTCCAGACAAGTAGGAAAGCATGTGCATCCAAACCTGCACACACATATACACAACGCACAGGAAGAAAAAAAAGATTAAAAAGTTTGTCCTTTAGTTATTGCTATTTTACTACCTATTTTGCTAATCACTTGCATGTCTTCAAAGTAGAACACAGAACACGGTCCTCTTAGCAGCCCAATAAAGCTGGGTCACTCTCTGACTTTAATGAACTGGATTCAGTCCACAAAATTTTCAACATCATTTTAACTTGTGAAGTTCACAGAATGAACACAAGAATAAAAATATTTTTACAATTATGTACTACCACATATTTCTAAAATTGCATTTTTGAGTGGTTCAGAGGAAAAACTGGTACCAAAATGAATTATCTGTAAACATTTTTATTTATAATACAGCTATTAAGAGTAAACTATTAGACTATGTCTGAAAAAATTAACTGCAAACTAAATTAATTAATTTTGTTTAATATTAATCTTTTCTAAACCAATCGATTAAGTAGTCAGATAATGCATCTAATGTATACTTATTTTTTTCATGTCTATTACAAATGCTAATTTCAAAGGTGGGTCTTTCTGTTTTAGAAGTTTATGACATTTCATTAAGCAGTTAATAACTTTTAATAGGGTGGAAAAATCTTCAAGGAGAGTTTACATATTCCCTTCAAAATTTTCAAACTACCATGCTGTTTTAATTAATTGAACATGACTAAGTAACATTACTAAAATGAAACAAGGCTGTAATGTGGTGATATATGGTTTACGATTTATTAAAGTCAGTGGAAATCAAAATAACAAAACACCCATACTGTTTAGCTATTTCATGGTGGTTCACACCTTTAATCCTACCACTTGGGAGGTAGAGTTGGTTCAAGGCCACACTGAGCTACATGAAGTGTATCTCGTCCTAAAGAGAAATAGCTCACACAAAAATGATCTCAGCACTTGGGATAACATGCCTTTAATCCCAGGACTCAGGAGAGGCATTTTAGGAAGGAAAAGGGTCTCATAGCTGACATTAATTCTCCAGCCACACTGAGGGGAGGCAGCAGTCTGAGGATTGGTGAGAGCTTGTGGAGACAGGAACAACCCTTTCAGCCTGAGGTAGAGGTAAGCGGTAGTGGCTTGACTGCTTTGCTTCTCTGATCTTCTGGCTGAAGCTTGAACTCCAATATCAGTATTATGGTCTTTTATTTTCTGTGCTACACTCTAGTTTAAAATGTTCTACAAACTATGGAACAATAGTTCAATTTAGTTAAAAACACTTTCATGTAACTGAATGTTATAAAGTTCAATTTGATTTGTTTTGTGGGATACCTTGGTAGTTAATTTATGAATGCACTTTATTGTTCAATTGTATATTAATTGAGTGAACATAAATTTCAAATTTTTTGTTAAATAAAAATTGATGAATATTAAAAATAATTTGTTGATAAAATTTGTTTTGTTGAAGAGTATTTTTGCTCTGCTTCATGAATTATCTGAAGTGGTTGAGAGGTATTTTCATGCCTGACTGTATGACCTGAAGGACCAAACTGAGATTATGCCCAAGGTTTCCCAGCTTCACTTCCCTGGCTGTAACCTTCTTTTGTCACTTTCAATACATCTACTTTCCTAAAACATGTCCTCTTCCCTCACACCTGAATGATATATACCGTTCTTTCTCTTTTCCTTTATTTTTAATTGAAAGGTTTCTCTTGAGTTAAAGGGGTGCCAACTGCCACATTTCAGATTATGCTAGAATTAAATTCAGTGCTGATGTAAGTCCTCCTGCCTTCCTCTAGCACTAAGTACACCCACATTTATTACACTTGTTTATTACACTTATTATACCCACATTACACTTATTTATTACATTTATTACACACATTTATTACGCTGCCTTCCCTTAGCACTAAGTGCACCCACATTTATTACATTGGTTTATTACACTTATTATACCACATTACACTTATTTATTACACATTACACTTATTTATTACATTTATTACACACATTTTTTACGCTGCCTTCCCTTAGCACTAAGTGCCCCCACATTTGCTAGGCCTGTCAGTCTATATTGAATTGATGTGTACACTGGCCTGGCAACCTCCCTTACCTACACAGCTCATCTCCAAGACACACATTTTCCTAATGACCAGCTTACTTTGAAATGCATATTTTTCAATTAATAAACAGCTTTAAATATGTGGATTGTGGGGTGATCAAGCACTTGAGTGATTAAAACTTAAATTCAACCAGATAAAATATATTTTGGAAATACTGCAACCTTTTGACAACATGACTACTAATTTTCGATAGTACTTCATAAAGAAATAGAAAGCTAACATCTCCATAAGGCTTGAGATTGACATATATTATCCAAAATGGGGAGAGACTGAATGGTTAACACCTAGAATCATACTAGGATATGTTCATTTTTTTAGAGCAGCGAAGTTAAACATTTCTTACAGTTCTATAGGCTACAGTTCAGAAATCAAAGCTCTATCAGGGTGGTGATGCCCGAAGGCTCCAGTGAAGAATCTGCTTCTTGCCTTCATCTTAGCTTCTGTTGCCAAGAACCAGAATGTTCATCTCTGCTTCCATGGTCATGAGGAATTATCTTTGTGTTTTATGTCTCTCACAAGAATACCACACACATCCTAATAAGCCTACCTTAATTTGATTGTATCTGCAAATAACTAATTTCCAAATAATAAATTCAGACAGAAAATATAATGGAAATTTATGTTACTTAGTAAGCATCCATTTAGAAAAAAATGTATATCAAATTAACAGTATTTTCATTCACTATATAGGAAGTACCAAGGACATTGCTCTGTCTGATTTTTGTCTCATTTAACATAGCTATTGGGAATTAAGATAATAAAGAAATATTACCTCGTTTAAATGAACTAAACTAATTAGTAAAATATTAAGAAGGTTACATACTGTGTGTTTTACATCTTACTGATTTGAGCTTACTACAGTATAATATAATGTGTTATTTGACATTCTTTATGTTACCACAAAATTTTAACTATACTGAGTTTATTTGCAACATAAAAAATGAAGATTTAGTAACAGGAAAAAAAGTGCCAAATGAATGTAGGCATTGTAATCTCACCCCTTGTGAGGTTCAATCAAGCACCAGAATTTATCAGTCAACCTTGTCTATATAGCAATATTTTGTCACAAAAACAACACAGTGGAAAATAAAACAAACAAAAAGAAAAAGAATAAAGATGTAAATACTTTTATTTTAAAAATCTGTGTTCAACATAACTGAATTTAAATTGACTGGAAATAAATACAAAATTATTCTCACTGTTTAAAATTTGTGAGAGAAAACAAGGAGCTGAACTAAACTTAAAGATCTCTGTTCAAATGTTTATATACATATATGAGAAAACAAAGAATAAAAGGGCATGAATTTGAGAATGAATTGGGAGTGGAGTATAGTAGGAGTTGAAGCAAAGTAGAGGAAGGAAGATGATGAAAGCATATGGATTCATATTTGAATTTTTTTAAAAAGTTGATTAAATAAAAAACTATTTCTAAGCAGACTTAATGAGAACCATGTATAATTCCTATGATTCACCTCATCACTAGGTCAGGTATCCTGGGATATTCAGTTGGAAAACAGTAAAAAGATCATGTCTCAAACATGGTAGAAGGAAAGCACTGACACCCAACTTTATTTCCTGGCCTCCACACATGTACCATGGCACACCTAATGCCTTTTCCACACAGAGGAATACACACACACACACACACGAGACACTCACAAATAATATTAATAGTAATATTACTTCCTTGGCAAAGACTATTTTCCCACTCTCAACCTTCCCTAGTTGCCTCCAGTTCTTTTTAGTTCTCATCCTTAAAAATGAAGCTTTCCCCTTACATGTTTGGTAGTCATATTGGTCACACTTTACAGGTGTGATTTCTGGTATTTCTAGGAGACACAATCTCAGAGCAAACTCCCTTATCCTCTGGTTCTTAAAATTTCCCACTGTTTCTTATGCCTTATGAGCTTTAAATGAGTTCATTGAAATTCTGTTAACATAGAGCAACTTTTTCAGACTAAAGTTCACTATGACTGAATAGGACAATAAAACATACAAGCATTCTAAAAATTAGTATTGCCAAAACTTCTACTAGTTTTGTAGGTATTTTGTTATCACTTTTATTTATACTCATTGTATGTACATGAGAACAGTTCTGGAAAACACTGTTTAGAAAATAGTGAGAGGGAAGGGAAGCAGTGGGAACTTCTGTGATTTTAATTTTAGTATTAACTAGTCATTTAAGATGCCATATGAATAAAACTTCTGTGGACTATAATATTAACACATTTATAATAGAAGAGGATGAATTAGTTTTATCTCTGAGGTTCCTTCCAGCTTCAAAATTCGTTAACTTTATTTTCCTTAAATAAACCTAATGGTACAGCAGCTGGGATTATGTTGAGATATTAAAAAACAATTCTTTTCCTTCCAATTATATGTGATTCTAGCAAAGCCACATCTCTTTTAAATATTGGAAATACTATAATAACTTTAACTTCATTAGTATATTAGATTACATTGCATTCATAATAAATTATACATAAACATTACCTATAAATTATCTAAGGATGAGTGTATTACAAATGATGTAATTATTAGTCAAAATACCAATGTAGTACACAAAAGATGGGCATGCTTAAATCAACTTATGACTTTATGAATAATCATGTTTACTGTCTTGACGTTACTTACAGAAGTCTATTAAAATACCAAATGATTTTACAACTTGCTCACATTCACAAAACTAGGGGATGAATGTTTTATATGGCAGTACACTTATTAACACAATACATTTGACACTGAGGACACTGCAGTTGCTATCTACTTTGAAATGTAACGTAGTACCCTCTTCAAAAAGGTAATCCACAGAAATAACAAAAGTTAATAAAACCACCAAAATAAAACCAAAAATTGATATAATGAAGACTCTGAAGTAAATACCAACTGCACCCATTCTAAAAAATTGTCAAGAGCAATTTGACATATGCATTTTCTGTGGTATGGTGTCTGAAACACTAACCACTAACAACAAAGCCCCTTGTCTCTCTCTTGTTTTCTTTATTCTTTAATGTGTGAACATACAGTTTTGTCAAAATAAAAATTAACTTTCTGTAAGTTGATGCCTTCTAAAGTTGGAAAGTTGATAGATGGTTCAATCTTACCTAAGTGGGCATAGCTATTACTCAGAGCACTTACCAAATTTGAGGAAATTCGTATTGAACATGACATAGAGCTCATATTTTCAAATTGGAATTTTGCTAAAAATAGTTAGCCAGATAATTGCCAATAGTGTATTTACCTTCTCCTAATATCTGTAGTTTCCTAAATTTTCCAGTAAGAATTTTTATAAAGGGAAGATTTAAAACAAGCTACTGAAAAGTGGGGCAAAATTTGAAGGAGAGGAAAGGTAAAACATTGTTTGAAACAGTATTAAATTACTGTTTTCCAAAGACCTGAAAAAGCTAAATATGTGTTTTAAGATTTAATATGTGTCATATACATGAGCACAAAGTACCACCTAAGACAGCACAACCCAAGTCCTCTGGAGGAATGATAGCCTAGGCCTGTGCATGAGATTCATTTACATCTGTCAGGATCTGTAATTGTCTAACTACTCTGTTGTAGAAATTTGCACATGTTTAAATTTTGTTCAAATGAGAACTTAACGGTGAAACATTACTTGAGGTTTCAGATAAATGTTCTTCTTGTATCTTCCAATGAAATTAATGGTTTATCCGTTACCTAATCACTGATTCCATAGCTGACTCACCACATCATTGATAGACAAAGCTATTCCCATAGGCAGAGACTGGAGGAAATTTGTATGAACCAGAGTACCAAAGAATAGAAATTATAAATTATACAATATTGAGTAATAACTGCATCAGTTCAAAACATCATGGTATTGGCATAGCTGAAAGTATTAGTTTCATTTTCCCTGCATGGCAATTTTTTTTTACAAAGTATATTGGCAGAAAACCAAGATAAATGAATTGTCTGATTTTCCTCTACAGTCGCTTCATGGAAAAAAAGGTAATTAAATTATAGTCACTGAACATTGCAACTGCTAGAAAAGGATTGGTGAGGAAATGTATTCATTACATTTAGATTCACTAGAGAACACCACAAAACTGATGTATTTTTTTAGAAGGATACAGTACCACCTATAAGAAAACAGATGAACTCCTATGTTGACCAAGTTACTAACACTTAGTTGAGCAACAAGGAAACCATTTCCTTCAGTTCTGAATTTACTAAAAAAGAGATATATTAATATTCACATTATTTTACAGTTCTCTGTTCTAATAAAACTATACCACTATTCTCTTTTGTGAATATGTATGAAGCAGTTAATAACTGCAGAGCCTATCTTTAACATAAAGCCACATAATTACATCTCCAAAATTACGAATAGGTATAGGATCCTCTTCCTATTTATTTTAGAAATGTTGTGTGGGTTATATGATACTGTGAATGTAAATTAACTTTGCAAAAACTCTGAAATCTCTCTACCAATTAAACAATGCTAGAAATACAGACATGATGTGCTAAGTGAAAATACTTATGTGATCACAAAGCCACACAACAGGTGTGTTGATTATTATGTTATCCTAATGGATCAGCCAAGAATATGTCTGCTCTAAATTTGCATACTTACTTATCTTCTAAAGATAATTATTGGAAAATATGACGTGATTATCAGTTATTTGTTTCATGACCATTTCTCACACTGTGCTTCTTTACTTTTGTAAAGAGTTATGGACAAGAAAACAGCCATCCAAAAGGGATAATTTCTAACTTTTTAAAATGCTGTGTATCTGGATGTTTTGTTCAAATGTATTTTTGTGCACTGTGTGCATATGGTGCCCTTGAGTATCAAAAAGACTGTTAGATGCTCCGAAACCATACTTTAAAGACAGTTGTAGTGGGGTGGTTGATGGTGCACACCTTTAATACCAGCAGTGGGAGGCAGAGGCAGGGAGATCTCTGTGAGTCAGCCTGGTCTACAAGAACTAGTTCCAGGACAGCCTCTCCAAAGCCACAGAGAAACCCTGTCTAGAAAACCTAATATATACTTACACACACACACACACACACACATATATATTTGTGAGTCAATATGTGGGTGCTTCCAATCAAATTTAAGTGCTCTGGAAGAATAACCATTACTATTAACTTCTGAGTCATTTTTCCAGTCTCAGTGATGATGTTTTGGAGCTTCTATTTCAGTCAAGCATGGATGGCTCCTTGCCCAAATTCTGACCAATGGGTTACAAATTAAAAAGTCATCTTAATGAAGAGTAGAAGGGTCCTTACATAAAGGGTGTTCACTTCTTTCATCCTGTCTTCTCTCCTATTTGTTTACATGGTGGGGAGACAGAGAGACAAAATAGACAAAGATGTTGGGACAAAAGCAGGCATTCTAGGTCAAGAACAATCTACATTCTATGGAAAGTAGAAAAAAAAGGTCAAAACTTAGTTATGTTCCTAAATTGTAATTATCAACTCTAAATAGCATACATATACATTTCACATGAAACAGAAACACACTTCTTCTGTTTTGAGTCTGTAGATAAGCAAAAAAAGATCTCATATTATCTGAATATTGTTTCTCTGTCCCTCCCATCTCTCTCCCCTTCTCTTTATGTGTGTGTTTGTGTCTCTGTCCATGGGTTAAATCACACTTGTGCACACACACACAAACACACACACATACACACACACACACACACACACACACACACATATATATATATATATATGTACTGTTTGGTGTCTATCACTTTATGAAGACAAACATGAATATAAACAAGCATTTATAGATATATGAAAACCTATTCTGTATATAACAAATTTGACCTAACCCATTGAAACCGAGACTATTGAACTAGAAAGTAAGAAAGAAGTTTAAAGAAGGAACGATCTGAGAGGGTTAGAATATTACATTTGTTGATGTAATCTACAGTATCAATAACATACTCTTTAGAAAATGGGTTCCAAGTCATGTTTGAAAATAGATCATGAAGTCAACAGTGGTTTCCCTTTCCATTTTTATTAGAAAAGGTATTCAAATGAAGCAGTCCATTGTATGGGACCCTCTTTTCCTTTGCGATATGTGACCTACACTCAAATTTACAGTGCATCACTGCTTCCAAAGAGACTTCATTTCTTTGTGCTGAGATGTCCTCAACTCCACCTCTGGCTCCTCTTAATAACTCACTGACATTCAAATGTTATATCTCTTGTTGGCCATAACACTTCTACACCCATCTTCCTATGGCCCTGATTGTGTCACTTTCTTCATGTACCTTTTGGATGTCATGAACAAATTTATTACTTTAACAACATTTGAGAACCTAGTGAACATCAGATACTATCTACATCTTCTGTAACCATCAGCTACATTGTCAGATTTTAAAATATATTCCCTTAATCCTAGAGGATATAGACAGTAGGTTTCAGCTTCTTAAATTCATTATGCTTTATATAGTGCTTAGCAAGTGACTGATTATTAGATGCCCAACTTTCTCCTTTTCAACTTGGTATCCAGGTACCCATCTGTTAGAGTTTCTTAAATAAAATGCCTCTCCTCTCTCCATCACATGACCTCATTTTAGGTGAATATTATGTAGGACAATGGCATCATAAATATCAAACCCCAAATGCCACTTTTCTCATCCATTACAAAAAAGCACTCTTTTCTCTACTCACATTCTAGCCCAATCCAAATATTTTCTGTGCATAACTCCAGGTGCTGATAACAAGGTAAAAGGAAGCTGTGACAGTGATGGACTGGTTAAGTGACAGGCATGATAAATAGATTATTTTTTATTCGTTACTCATTGGAATTAGACTGAGTAAACAACATGGAATTGGATATGACACCAAAAAATGTTCATCTAATATTTTATGTTATTATACTAGCAATTGTCTGTGAGTATGATTTTAAAAGATATTTTCATCTTTAGTTAGTAGGTTTGAAGTATTATATCATTCTTGGTCTTTCCAAATTATTTACAGGAATTTGGAATAAGTAATTTCAGAACATGGTAAAATTTCTTTGTGAAGCAGGTATAGGGAAAGAGTAATCACCTGTGCCTATCAACTCTACAATGAAGGCAAGTGTTTGAAAATCTTTTAAAGATGCTAAAAAATAAGAATCAGTTGGAGTGAGTAATGTATTCTTTTTTGAAAGGCTTTATATGACAATATTATCATCATATACTGTTGCAAAAACCTGATGATTGTTTTCATTTCACTTAACTTTTGGTTTCATTAGAGAACTGTATTATTTCCCTTTATAGCCAACAGGTGTTGCTAACACAAGTGTATTGAATTAGTAAACAACTAATTCATCAATTCTGAACATCATCAGGTAGCAAGGAGATGGCAATTGGTTCTTTGATCGCTAAGATTAATGGAAATGTTGATTTTTTTTCTTTAGTGCCAAACTATACTTTTTGGTCACTGGTAAATTTCTTCCTTTTCAGTTATAAATCTCAATGTATTTTTCTACATTGACTCATTGTCTAGTTTAGAAGAATAAATCATTTAAGACTTGATTAGTGATATCTAAACATAGTAGGAAATTCTGTTTAAGACAGGAAAAAAAGCATGCCCCAAGACATCTGGTTTGTGGACCAGAACCGGTGTCTACACCTCTTTGGGTGTGGATTCAGGCAGACGAAAGCAGAAAGAGAGAATGAGGCATGAATTTCATTTGCATGCTCTTTTTGTTGGGTCAGCAGATCCAATAGGAAGGGCAGGGAAAGCCTGCAGCAGTTGTTTGTATTTTTCTGTGTTTTTGTTCACCAATAAACATTCATTTATGATTTATCTTGGGTCTAGTGATATAGTTACATCCTTGCCTTCAATTGGTGGTCAACATGTACTTGGGTAGTTCCCCAAGAGTGCCTCATGAATGGCTGTACAGTCCGCAGCCTTTGCATTTTGCTCAGGCTACTGGTTTGGCTGCACAATTTCTGCAGCCTGTCTGGGGAAAAGCTGGTACTTTGCTGTGGCTTTTGAGTGCCTTGGATTTACAGGCACGCACCTGTGGAAAAGTATCCCAAGGCTTTGAGTTGCATTTTTTTTTTTGTCTCCAGCTCAATTTGCCTGCCCTGCTGCAAGGTTCCCTATGAGACAACAATCACCAAGATCTCCACATTTCAGGAGTCTACTTAAGGTAAATTGACTACTGTTAGCAACCGCAGATAATATTACAATACAGAAATACAAAAAAAAACCTTTTGGTTTCTTATATGGATGGGATGTTGGAAGAGTCTCATGACCTGCCTGGAATGTATATATTCATGGTAGCAATTATTTTCAAAATTTATATAATATCCTTAAAGAAATTGTTGAACCTCAGAGCTAAGAATGATGAACTTATAGAAATCATAAAAAGTTTGCAGATTGGTAATGAGACCTTAGTAAAAAAGATTCATACTATTGAACATACTTTATAGACGAATAATGAAAGTTTAGAAAAAAGGATCTGTGACATTGAAAATAGCAATGGTGATATAACAAATAGAATACAAAATATGTAACGTAAAACTGACCCACCAACAGAAAAAAAATGTTTAATGATTTGACAAACAGAATACAAAATATGAAACATAAGATTGGAAAAATTGACAGAAAATTTTGTTCCATGTCTGAGACAATAACAAGCTAGCAGATAGAATGTTGTTTCTGAAAGGCAATTTACATGCCATCCAGATAATCTCTAAGGATGAGTATATTAAATTTTTAGAAATATATATAAATGAATACTACAAGAAACTGATTTAATGAAATCTTTAGAAATTTGTATACTCCAGCAAATTCAAACACTCAGAGAAACAATTGTGAATAGATTACAGGCCATAGAAGACCTTCAAACTGATACACCAGAAACAGAAACAGAAACAGATATAGGGCATGAATGGGATTTAACATTACCAGTATCTTTCAGAGTCAGGCAGGACTTACTGAAGGTAGTTATGCCACCCCCTATGGTTTACCCCATTGCTGTTACTGAAAAACCAGCAACAGATAAATACCCAAAAGGATTTGTTGAATGTCACTGGGAGCCAATACATACAAATGATTTTAAAAGTTTAAAGGAATCAGTAGCGTCTTATGGCTTGTAATCATCATATAGGAGGCAATTAGTAGAGTCTTGGGCAACAAGAAATAGGGTGACCCCTAGGGATTGGGGACAATTAACCTCAGTTCCCTTTGAAAAGGCAACTCATACTGAATGGTGGGCTTAATGGAGGGAAGAGGTCAAACACTTAAACTTCAAGACCAAAAGAAAGGTTATAAGCTCTCCAAGGTAAAATTCTTGGTGAGGGTCTTTATGCTGATGCAGACATTCAAGTTGCATGTGATGAACATATCTTGTTCCTATGCATTAGAGTGTATTTTTGCAAAGTTTAACGAGGGCAGTTCAAATAAGGGTTGCAGATTCAGAACCTAGGTGAATGCTCATAGAATCCCTAGGTTGTAAGAATGCTAATTCACAATGAAAAAAGGTGCTTTGGCCCTTAAAGGTCAGATCAGCACCATTGGATAAATGGATTCTGCACACAACCAATATTGAGAATAATGATTATAACACTGAGACCTGGATAGGATAACCAGTCTCCAGAAGTTTGTCACCCCAATGTTGCTATGACACTTTGGGTGACTATCCAGGTAGCCTGCTATTTCTGTGTTTGCTGGCACCTTTAGGAGTCACACACTTCCATTTCCTGCCTACACTTGTATTGGTATTTTCATTCTCAGGTCTTTGATGAGGTTGAAGACTAAACAGTTGTAGCTATATCCTCTCTTATCTTAGATAGACAAGATTTAGATTTCTAGATTAGGACTGATATCAGAGTAGTCTCTGTCATGCCTTCACCCTGATACTGGACATGTAGTATATATCTATTGTTCAATGTTGCTTTTGTTGATAGTAGGTTTTAATTAGTTTATATTTACCTTTCCTTTTCCTGGAGTATACTTGACATTTGTTATCATTGTATATAGTTTTTACATTAGGCTTAAAACCTTCTTCTTTAGACAAAAAGGGGAATTATAGGTATCTGGTTTGGGGACCTGAAATGGTGGCCACACCCCTTTGTGTGTGGCTTCAGGCATATGGAAGTAGAAAGAGAGGAACGTAAGGCATGGCTTTCCTTTGCTTGCTCTTTCTGTTGGGTCAGTGGAACCTGTGGTTCTTTGTATTATTTTTGTGGTTTTGTTCCCAAATAAACGCCCATTAATCATTTATTTTGGGTCTTGTGATATAATTACATCCTCATCTTCAACACTAGTTCAATAAGGGACTCAAATTAAGAAATTCCAAAAGTGTGCAATAATTAAAGATAATTATCAATGTACTATACTAATTTTTTTGCATAATAAATATACATTGAAAGCAAACTGGGTCTCATACTATCTCTTTTTTAGCTAAGTCTACATTTTTAGTGCATGTAACTTTTAATAGGTTGCTTTTTTTCTCATGGGTGACTTCTTTATTCCTTAAAGTGATACACATAAAACCACAAACAGAAAAATGTAATGAGGATGAATAAGGAAGATGATAAATAACTGAAAACAAATCACTAGATGAGTCAAAGGTTCTCTTAAAAATATAAAAATCCACAGAAACTTGAACAAGGGGGAGCGCCTGGAACCCAGATTAATGGCTGTGTAGAAAGCATGGGACTGACCCAGAGCCCCTGAATGTGGGTGGCAGTGAGGAGACCTAGGTAATCTATGGGGGCTTCGGTAGTATTTATCCCTGCCGTACAAATAGACTTTGAGTTCCCATCCCTCAATAAGGGATGCTCTCTCAGCCTGGATTCTTGGGGAAGGGGCTAGGCCCTTCCCTGGTTGAAATGACAGACTCTGGAGATCCACCATGTAGGGCCTCACCCTTCTTGGGGATTGGTGTGGAGATTGGGTGGAGAACTGGGGGCCTTGGTGGGGAGGGTAGAGGAGGAGGGGACGAAGAGGGAGCTGGGATTGACATGTGAAACAAGCTTGTTTCTAACTTTATTTTTTTAAAAAAAAGTAAGAAAAAAAAAAGGAAAAGTAAATGCCTCTATAAGACTGGCCTATAGGCAAGTCCGTAGAGGTTATTTTTGGATGTGGAAGTGCCAAGTCAACTGTGAGTTGTGACAACTATGGACAGGTTGTCCTGAGCACTTTTGGGAAGCATGCTAAGCAATCCTGAGAGCAAGGCAATAAATCACACTTCTCCATGGCTTCTGTTTCAGTTGCTGTCCCCAGGTTCCTGCTCTGCTTAAGTTTTCACTTTGATGCCCCTCAATGATGGATGTTACTCTTTCTTTAGCCAGTTGCTTTTGGTCATGATGTTTATCACTGCAATAAAAACCTGACTAGAACAACATCTAAGAAACAGAAGCTGTGCTGCAACTACAACATTTGACAAAGCTTACTGACTTTTGCCACTGTGTAATGTACTAATCACATTTTAAGGTTTATTAGGAGTGCCTTTTATTTATAGTGGACTACCTTATACTGCAAAATACATTTATAAAACATTTTATAGCAAAAGGCATATTTTACAAAAATAAACATCTCTTAGTTTCTGTGGCCCCCACTTCGCTAAAGCAATGCATATCCAATGACCTTTCCATGCAGTTTATAGTGTGTGGGGAACTCCAATTTATAAACATCACCAACACTAAGTTGTCTTTCCTTGCAATTTTTTGTCAACTCATTTAAAAAGTCACTTTATTTTCAATAGTCATTAACATCAACTCTGTATTTTCCCATATCTTTGAGGCCCAAACTACCAAATTGTTATTCATAACAAAAATATTTACTAAATTTGAATTCAAACTTCCAGCAAATGGTAGACTACTCTGGCATGCATTTATGATAACATAAACAGTAAGCTATCTTTTCTAAGTTAATTACCTCATCATTGTTTCTCTCAGTCTACTGCCAATTAAAGGCTGCCAACACACAAATAATTATACCTTCGCTTGTGATGCTGACACTTTTGGAAAAATAGTAAATTAAGTGTAATGTATGAAAATTATAATAAGATAAAACAAAAATAATCACACTGGGACTGGGAAAAACAAGCAAACAAAAAAAAAGCTCTTGGCTTGTACATGTGCTCAGGTATCCTCTAAGAACAATAAACTAGAATATATAACATATATGCAAAGGACTTAAAGGTTAAAAAGAGAGTCACTAAATTTAAAATGAAAACAAAAGAGCCCTGACATTACATTAATTTAATTTCATTTTAGAAAGTAACTGTAGCATTTGCTTAATGCTTCAAAAAATTAAGTTTGTATTTCCATAAGCAAAAAGGTATGCTACACATTGAGGAAATCTGTTACAGCTTGGTCCTTAATTTCTATATTTTTTAAAAATTTCTTTAAAGAAAACATTAAAGACTTCCTAGAATTCAAAGGAAATGTATGTACAGTATACCAAAATTTATTGGACTAACATCCCAGATAAAGAATTTAGAAAAAAATCTCACAGTAGTGACATAGCAGCACATCTAAAATCTGTAAACCAAAATGAAACAAACTCACCCAGGAGGAGAATATGAAATGAAACAATCAAGTTAAGGGCTAAAATCAATAAAACAGAAACAACAACAACAATACAAAAATCAGTGAAACAAAGAATTGGTTCTTCTATAGAATCAACAAGATAGACAAAACCCTGTCCAAAGTAACTAAGAGGCAATGAGAGAATATCTAATTTAACAAAACCAAGAAAAAAATGGGAGACATAATAACAGACACTGAAGAAATTCAGGCAATCATTAAGTCATGCATTGAAAACTTGTACTCCACAAAATTGGAAAATTTAAAGAGATAGGTAATTTTCTGGAGAGGCATAATTTACCAAGATTAAATCAAGGACAGATAAACAAATTAAATACACTGATAACCCCTAAGAAAACAGAGGCAGCTATTGAAAGTCTCCCAAACAAAAAAAGTCCAGGAGCAAATGACTTCACAAAATAATTCTACCAGAATTTTAAAGAAGAGCTAATACTAATACTCTTCAAATAGTTCCAAAACAATAGGATCAAAAGGAATATTTTCTTATGAGGCTACAGTTACCCTGACACCAAAACCACACAAAGATACAACAAAGAAAGACAATTGCAGACAAACCTCCTTCTTGAACTTCGACACAAAATTACTAAATAATATAGTGGCAAACAATATTGAACCTCTTGGAGGAGAAAGTAGAAAGTACCCTTAAACATACAGGTACAGGAGTCTGCTTCCTGAACATAACACCAGTAGCAGAGACATTGAGATCAACAATTAATAAATGGGACCTCCTGAAACTGAGAAGCTTCTGTAAGTCAAACGACACAATCAGCAAGACAAAATGGCAGCCCACAGAATGGGAAAAGAACTTCATCAACTCCACATCTGACAGAGGGCTGATTTCCAAAACAGAAAATGACCTCAGGAAGTTAGCCACCAACACACCATATAATCCACTTAAAAGGTGGGGGAAGAATTAAATGGAGTATTCTCAGTAGAAGAATCTAAATTGGCTCAAAAACACTTAAAGTACTCAACATCCTTAGCCATCAGGGAAATGCAAATCAAAACAACTCTGAGATACCATCTTGCTCCTGTCAGAATGGCTAAAACTAAAAACACCAATGACAGTCTATGCTGGAGAGAATTTGGAAAAAGAGGAACTCTCCTCCATTGTTGGTGGGAGTGCCAACTCATACACCCACTTTGGAAATCAGTATGGAAAATCCTCAGGAAATAGGAATCAATCTACCACAAGACCCAGGAATTCCACTCTTAGGCATATATCCAAAAGAGGCAAATTCATACAACAAGGACATATGTTCAACTATGTTCATAGCAGCATTGTTTGTAATAGCCAGAACCTGGGAGCAACCTAGATGCCCTTCAGCTGAAGAATGGATAGAGAAAATGTGGTACATTTACACAATGGAATCTTGAAATTTGCAGGAAAATGCATGGAACTAGAAGAAACCATCCTAAGCAAGGTAATCCAGTGACAAAAAAACCAAATATGGTATGTACTGACTCATATATGGTTTTAGGTATAGAGAAAAGGAATACCCGCCTACAATCCACACTGCCAGAAGAGCTAGGAAACAAGGAAGTCCCCAAGAGAAAAATTCATGGTCCTCTGAAGAAGGAGAGGGGACAAGAACACCTGAGCTAATGGGGAATGGAGGAGGGAGATGGAAAGGGGAGAAGGGGAGAAGAGAGAGGAGAACAGGAGAACTGAGACAGGTGAGGAATAGAGGAGGGCAAGAAAGGAGATGCCTTGATAAAGGGAGCCAGTACAAGTTTGGAGAGAGGTCTAGCACAGAGGAAATCGTAGGTGATCCCCACAGGGATAGCCACAACTAAGAATCTAGGCAGTGGTGGAGATGCTGCCTTCGATGCCCTTCCCTTGTAATGAGATTGATGACAACCTTGAATACCATTCCTAGATCGTTGACCCAGTAGGTGATTGAAGCAGAAACAGGCACACCATCTAAACACTGAGTCACACTCCCACATCCAATTGGGAGAGGAAGGAGAGATGACTAAATGAGGAAAGACAGAACTGGAAATACCCACAGAAACAGTTGACCTGACCGAATGAAAACACACAGACCTTAGTAGTAAAGCAGGGATACCAGCTTTGGAATGAATGCGGGTACCAACTAGGAGCCAAGGGTTTATTCCTAGGTCACAAATGGACATTGGGAGCCCATTCCCTATGGAGGGATACTATTGTAGCCCAGATATAGAAAGGAGGGCCTGGGCCCCTCCCAGATGATATGATGGACTTTGATGATCCCCTGGGCAGTGGGTGGTGGGTGGGTTGGGGGTCACTGGTAAGTATCAGAGGATGGGAGGGCTAGGGAATGGAGGGACAGATATATAAATAAGAGTTTTCCTAAAAGTAAATAATAAACAAAGTAAAAAAATGTACCAGCAAACGGAATCCAAAAACACATCAGAAAACTATCCACCATGATCAAGTAGGTTTCATCCCAGAGATACAGGGATGGTTCAATATATGAAAATATGTCAATGTGACCCATCATATAAACACATTGAAAGAAAAATAATAATATCATTAGATGCTGAAAACATCTTTAACAAAATCCAAAAACCCTTCATGATACAGGTGTTAGAGAGATTATGTATACAAGGATCATACCTAAACATAAAAAAGGCAATTACAGCAAAATGACAGACAAAATCAAAATAAATGGGGAGAAACTCAAAGAGATTCCACTGCAATCAGGAACAAGACAAGGCTGTCCACTCTCTCCAAACCTTTCCAACATACTACTCAAATTTCTAGCTAGAGCAATAAGAAAAGAAATGGAGATCAACGGAAAATAAGTTGGAAAGGAAGAAGTCACACTTTTACTCTTTGTAAATGATATAAGTAATCTCAAGAATTCTACCAAGGAACTCCTAAAGCTAAAAAAAAACCCTTCAGTAATGTGACAGGCTACAAGATTAACTAAAAAATAAAATAAAATCAATAGCCCACTTATATACAAATGATAAAAGGTCTGAGAAATAAATCAGAGAAACATCACCTTTTACAATAGCCATAAACAACATAAAATATCCTGGTGTGACTGTAATCAAACAGGTGAAAGACCTATCTGTCAAGTAGTTAAGACTTTAAAGAAATTGGTGGGAGGGATCAGAAAATACATATATGGATTTTAGACTTGGATCAGGGGAGTGTCAGCCTACAATCCCAGTACTAATGAGTCTGGGAAACAGGGAGGTTCCCAAGAGAGATGCATGATACCCCAGAGAAGTGGAATTAGGCAAGATCTCCTGAGCAGATTGGGAACATCAGGGAAGGGGAGAGGGAGCCAGGAAAAAAGATTGAGGGTTAAGAGGAAGTGAGAAGAAGGTATGGCGGAGCAGGAAGGTTGAGTTGAGGTAAGAATAGAGGAGACCAGGATGAGAGATACCATAATAGATTGAGTCATTATAGGCTTGAGGAGGGAGCTGACACTAGTGAGATCTCCAGAGATCTACAAGGATAACACCAACTGGCAAACTAAGAAATAGTGGAGAGACTACATTAATTGCCCCTTGTTGATGGTAAGGTTGATGACTACCCTAGAACCTTCATCCAGTGACTGACAGAAGCAGAGAAAGATACCCACAGCTGAACACTGAACTGAACTACTGGAACCTAGGGACAGAGATGGAGGAGTGATGAGCAAAGGGGTCAAGACCATGATGATAAAACCCACAAAGACAGCTGACCAGATAAGAGGAATCTCTTGAATCCCAGACTGATGGATGAGAGGCCAACAGGTGACTGATCCAGACTCCATGAATGTAGTCTCAGTGAGGAGGCCACAGAAATCACCGGGGCCTTGGGTAGTAGATCAGTGTTTATCATGGTTTATGAATGATCTTTGGGAGCCCATTCCAAATAGAGGGATGCTCTCTCATCCTGGACACATGGGGAAGGGCCTAGGTCCTGCCCTGGATGAAATGACAGACTTTGGAAATCCCCCAAGGAGGGCCTCACCATCCCTGGGGAATGATGTGGGGATTGGGTAGGGCGCTGGGGAGCTGGTAGAGGGACAAGGGAGGATAGGTGGGAGAAGGAGCTGAGATCGACATGTGAACCATTCATATTTCTAATTTAAATAAAAAAATTTAAAAGAAGAAAATATAAACAAAATGTTTCCTACATTTCCCAAAATGAGGAGGAAAATATAAGAGGTATTTTAAATCATCTGCAAATTTTTGACATTTTGTGTATACAAATTATAATCAGATAAGCAATTAAGCTATAAATCAACACAAGAATGGTTGCTCAAAAATTATAAGATATTATAGTGATGACACGTTTTAAATATCACATATCTTAGGAGCAACTTATGTAAAATAAGATTGTTTCTAAAATAAAACAGGAACAACCAACACAACATATTGAACTGAAGGGTGAGGTGGACATCAATCCCTATCATCAAAGCTGCCATCTACAAACTAAATGTTCTTCAGTAAGATTAATTTTTCTTCATTTTCATAAAGACTCAAGCAAAAGTAGCACAATCCAGAAAAATATGCTGTTAAATATAAAAATTGAAATGCCAGGCATGTGCAAGATTTAGAAGAAACCCAAGGCATGTGGTTACCATGGTAAGGTAAATAGAACAAGTGTGGGTGAACTTCATGTATTGTAATTAATTCTGACGTACTTAAATAATGTGAATGTTGTCTATGTAATGTCACATCAATGGTGAGAGAGAAAAAATTTCCAGCAATCCCTTGATGGATCGAGGATACAATAATAACATTTTCTTCTCCAAAAATTATAATACTTGTAACAATTTCTTGAAGCGTAAACTAACAAGGACTATTTATAAGAAATCCTATTCCTTATCTTCAACTTTACACCCAAAAATAGCAAGCATCTATTGCATAATAATAAGCACGGTGTTCTTGAAGATCCATATATATATATATATATGTGTGTATATATATGTATATATAATATCAAAAAGTTATGGTATCAAGAAAATGCTAATCATTTAAAAAAGAAAACCAAGCACAATTGTTCCATGAGCTATGATTGCATAGCACAACATAATAGATAAATTAATGAATACTTGAATAAACCTATGTATGTAGTGGAGAAAGATTACTGTACATTTCTAATGCTAAGCCTCATCTTTTGAACACTTCTTGGTAATGTTTTTTGGTTCTAATTTTCCTTTGCCTATACTAACCCTCAATATTTTCATGCCACTACCAAGCTGTTTTAGGACTATATCTCCATAATAGAGGTTGAAATCAGGGACGGTGATGCCTCCATAAGTTCCTTTATTGTACAGGTGGATAAATGGAATCGTATTGAAAACTTTGATATGGAATCACACACCTACAAACACCTGATTTTTGACAAACAAGTTAAAATTATACAATGGAAAAAAGACATTATCTTCAAAATATGGTGCTGGCATAAATGAATGCTGTCATATAGAAGACTATAGACAGGTCCATATCTATCGCCATTCACAAAACTTAAGTCCAAATGGTTCAAAGACCTCAACATAAATCCAGCAACATTGAACCTCTTAGAAAAGAAAGAGGGAAGTAACTTTGAATGAACTGGTACAGGAGACCCCTTCCTGAAGGTAACAGCAGTAGCACAGACACTGAGATCGACAATTAATAAATGGAAACTTCTGAAACTGAGAAGCTTCTGTAAGGCAAAGGACACAGTCAACAAGGCCAAACTGCAGCTCACAGAATGGGAAAAGATATTCTACAATCCCACATCTGACAGAGGGCTAATTTCCAAAATCTACAAAGAAATCAAGAAGCTAGTAACCAAAACATCAAATAATCCAATTAAAAAGTGGGGGTACAGAATTAAATAGAGAATTCTCAATAGAGGAGTCTAAAATGGCTGAAAGACACTTAAGAAAGTAGACAATATCCTTAGTCATCAGGGAAATGTAAATCAAAAAACTCTAAGATATCATCTTGTTCCTGTCATAATGGCTAAAATCAAAGACAAACACCAATGACAGTTTATGCTGGAGAGGATGTGGAGAAAGGGGAACACTCCTCCACTGCTGCTGGGAGTGCAAACACATACAGCTACTTTGGAAATCAGTATGTCAGTCCCTCAGGAAAATACGAATCAGTCTCCCACAAGACCTAGTAATTCCACTCTTAGTCATATACCCAATGCCCTCTGATCAACTATGTCCATAGCAGCATTATTTGTATAGCCAGAACCTGGAAGTTACCTAGATGTCCCTCAACTGATTAATGGATGGAGAAAATGTGGTATATTTATACAATGGAGTACTATTCAGCAGAAAAAAGAATTGAATCTTAAAATTCACAGGCAAATGGATGGAACTAGAAGAAACCGTCGTGAGATAGGTAACCCAGTCACAAAAAGACAAACATGGTATGTACTCACTCATATATGGATTCTACACATAGAGCAAAGGATTAACAGCCTACAATCCACACTACCCTAAGAGAGACATACATGGTCCCACAGAGAAGGGTAAAGGAGCAAGATCTCCCAAACTAATTGGGAACATGGTGGGGGGATAGGGAGTTAGAAGAAAGTGAAGGGAGAAGAGAAGGGGAGAGTAGGACATGAGGAAGCAGGAAGGTTGAGTCAGGGTAAGAATACTAGAGAGCATGAAAATACATAGTAAAATAGAGGGAACCATTATAGTTTTAAAGACAAATCTGGCAATAGAGAAATGTCCAGAAATCTACAAGGATGACTGCCAACTAACATTCGAAGTAATGGTGGAGAGACTACCTTAAATGCCCTTTTCTGATAATGAGATTGATGAGTCCCTCATATGCCTTCCTAGAGCCTTCCTCCAGTAGCTGATGGAAGCAGAAGCAGACACACACAGCTAAACACTTAGTTGAACTCTTGGAATCCAGTTGCAGAGGAAGGAGTGATTAGCAAATGTCAAGACCAGGTTGGTGAAACCCACAGAAACAGTGGACCTGCACAATGGGGAGCTCTTGGATCCCAGACTGACAGCTGGGGAAACAGCATAGGACTTTTCCACACCCCCTGAATGTGGATGTTAGTTTGGTGGTCTGGCTAATCTATGGGGCTTCTGGTATTAGATCAGTATTTATCCCTAGTACGTAGATGGACTTTGGGAGACCACTCCACATGGGGGAAGTTTAAGCCCTGTTCCAAATGATATGACAAACTTTGAAGATCCCACATAGAAGGTCTCAAACTCCATGGAGAGGAGAAAGGGGATGGGGTTGGAGATTGGTGGGGAGCAGGGTAGGATGGGAGGGAGAGGGAACTAGGATTGACATGTAAAACAAGATTGTTTCTAATTTAAATAAAAAAGGGAAAATGAAAAAATATCCTCAATAAATGGATATGACCATATTTTCAAAACCTGCAAAAAATAGTTTTTAAAATAATGCTATTTTTTTTATTTTAAAAAGTCAAAATTTTCCAGAATCTAGTAAAATTTGACTATTTAGAGTAGAAAAGTAGAGATTTAAGAATTAAAGAAATGGTACCTCAGAGTTGTTTTAATTTGCATTTCCCTAATGGCTAAGGATGTTGAACACTTTCTCAAGTATCTCTCAGCCATTATAGACTCCACTATTGAGAATTATCTATTTAGTTCTATACCCCACTTTTTAATTGGATCCTTTGGTGTTTTGGGGACTTGATTCAGATATGAGGTTTGTGAATATCTTTTTCCATTCTGTGGAGTGCCTCATCCAGTGACTGATGGAAAAATAGGCACACACTCACAGCTAAACACTGAACTGAACCCCTGAAACCCAGAGACAGAGAGAGAGGAGCAATGAGCAAATGTGCAAAGAATGGGCTGGCGAAACCAGCAGGAACAGCTGACCTGAACAAGCTATTGGACCCCACACCAACAGCTGGAATGCCAGCATAGTACTGATACAGACCCCCTGAATGTGAGTGTCAGTGAAGAGGCCTGGGCAACCTATGGGGCCATGGGCAGTATTCATACCTAGCATACAAATGGACTTTGTGTGTCCATAACACAAAGAGGGATGCTCTCTCTGCCTGAACTCTTGGGGGAGGGTCTGGACCCTGCTCTGAATGAAATGACAGACTCTGGATATCCCCTATGCAGAAGGGAGAGGGGATAGGGTGGAAGGCTGGGGGAGATGGCAGGGGAGTGGGGGAGGAGGGGAGGGAAAGGGAGAGGAGATTGACATGTGAAGCAAGCTCTTTTCTAAAACAATGTAATAAAAAATAATGGAAAAAAGAAAGAAAATAAATATCTTCAGGAATGTTAATAGCAAGAGAGTTGTACTTTCCAGATAAAACAGAAAGATGACATAAGAAAAGTCACATTGCCTCTTCTTGTGTGCAACAGTGCTACAGAATCCTCTCATTCTCTCAGGGTCTTCATAGAGTCTGAAATTTTATCATAACCAATACCAAAATTCTAGCTATATTTTCATCCTATCACTGATGACACCAAAACATGTAGAAAAGTTATCTTGGCATCAGACTCATTAAATTATCCAAAACCATGTGTATATCTCTGGATCATGGATCTGTGGTCTGCCAGGAATAATCATATATAAGAATCCTAACCCAATTTTAAGCATCCATCTATTGTTTTACTCAGACCTGGAACTCTGCTTTTATATTTCAGGCTCTAAATTTCAAAAGGAGAAAAAATAAACTCATAAAATATGAATTAGCTATGACCAAAGTAACAAAAGCAAGAGGGTGCTGAATAAATATTAAACCTTTGGTACATCATTTAGGAAGATAAAAAATATATTGCCTCATTCTAAAACTGCTCACAGCCAGTAAATTTCATTCTACTACTCTGACAGTTTATAGTCTTTTTCAACTTTCTTAGTTTGATTGTGCAAAAACTCCATTTTGATTCAATCTAATATTGACCTTAGTGAGTTATATATGGAACAACAATGATACAAAATTTCCATTATTATATTTCAGTATTATACTTTCCATTATTATTTTTATTGAGACAAAAAGCAAAGGCCATGTGTAACTCCACAGAATTTCACATGTCCAACAGATCTGTTTAACACTCTAAGGATTTTTTTCCTAACAAATAACACTATTTGCACATGATATGTCATTATACATAAGAGATTACAAAAATTCTAGCAAGGAATTCAGACAACTGATAAACACCTTCAGCAAAGGGGCTAGATATAAGATTAATTAAAAAAAAACAGTAGTCCTTCTATATGCAAAATACAAGTACATTGAGAATGAAATCAGGGAAACGACATCCTTCACAAAACCAACAAAAACTTTTTTAAAAATCTTATGGTAACCTTAATCAAGCAATGAAAGATTTGTATGATAAAAACTTCAATTATTTGAAGAAAGAAGTTGAGGAAGATAACAAAGGGAGGAAAGCTCTTACATGTTCATGGATGAGTAGGATTAATATAGTAAATATGGTCATCATACCAAAAGCAATCTACGGATTTAATGCAAACCCCATTAAAATCATTACAGGATTCCTTAAATAACTTGAAAGAACAATATTCAACTTCATTTAGAGAAATAAACTAACAAAATGAACAAACAAAGCCCTTGACATTTAAAACAATCATGCATAGTGAATGAACTTGCAGAGGTATTGTGTTCTCTGACTTCAATCACTGACTAAGAAGCTGTAGTAATGAAAATCCCATGGATTTCACATAAAAAAACACACTGGTGGATCAATGGAACTGTGTTGGGGAATATTATTTTAAGATGTATGACTTTTGTGCATGCTGTATTTGTTTAACCTGAGAAGCTGTGATTATTTGTCTAAAATAGCTGACCATTCTAATAAAGACATGAACAGCCAATAGCAAGGCAGAAGAAAGGATAGGTGCGGCTGGCAGGAAAAGAGTGTAAATAGTAAGAGAAATCTTGGAAAAGGAGTGCAGAGCAAAAGAACAATGAGAGGGGGACGTTAGGTACCAAACACCCAGGCAACCAACCAGCCACATATTAGGAAAGATAGTAAGATATAGAGAAGTAACAAAGATAAAAGCCCCAAGGGAAATGCTAGACGGATTAATTTAGGAAAAGTTGGCTAGCAACAAGCCAAGCTAAGGCTGGGAAATCGTAAGTAATAATTAGACCTAGTGTGTGATTAGACCTAGTGTGTTATTATTCAGAGGTTGGATTATGGGCCACTTAAAAAGCCAAAAGAGTAAAACATGACAAAATATAATTGAGTTGAAGATACAGCCATAAATCCACAAGCCTGTGATGGACATTAAATCCTTGACAAAGAAGCCAAGAGTATACAATGGAAAAAAATATGTATCTTCAACAAATTGTGCTGGTCCAACTGGATGCCAACATGTAGAAGAATGCAAATAGATTCATATCTGTTACCTTGCACAAAACTCGAGTCAAAGTGGATCAAAGATCTCAAAATATATCCAGATACATTGAGCCTGCTAGATGAAAAAAGTGGGCAATATCCTTGAAAGCACTGACACAAAATGAAACTTCCTAAACAGAACAACAGTAACACAGACACGAAGATCGAAAATTAGTAAGTGGGATGTCATGATATTTTAAGACTTCTGCATGGGAAAGGACACTGGGAATAGGACAAAATGGCAGTCTTCAGAATGGGAAAAATCTTCACTAACTCCATATTTGACAGAGGACTAATTTCCAAAATGTATAAAAGATTCAAGAAACTGGACATCGAAAAATTATTATCCAATTTTAAAAATGGAACATAAATCTAAACAGAGATTTCTCAACAGAAGAAACACTTAAAGAAATGTTCAGCATCCTTAGCCATCAGGGTAATACAAATTAAAAACAACTCTGAGATTCTATCTTACACTGTCAGAATGACTAAGATCAGAAACACAATTGACAGATAATGACAGTGAGGATATCAACATGAGCAACAGGCTTCCATTGCTGTTGTCAGTGGAAAGAGTCCCTTTGAAAATAAATATTGTGGTCTATGCATATAATTGTATCTCACTTTCTTGCTTTCAGTTAATGTATTTGACAGAAGAGAGAGAAAAGACAAGTCAAGTATCTATTTGCCTGGATCCATCAATGATTTCACATTAGAATGTGTCTCTTTGTCCAACAAGGCCACCATACTTACATGAACCAATGTGGGGCATTCATATTCAAACCACAGTAGAATGCTAGGAATTGTGCTCTAAGAAAGACTTCAACTTCGGCCTAACAGATACCTGCATTGGATATGTTTTCAAATATTATGTTCTATCCTACCTAAGCAAAGAAAGACAATTTCTGCTAATGCATCAGCTCATTGTTTGGGTCCGGGGCTATTTACCTGATGATTCCTTGTTATTTATGAAAACTGTAGTTTTCTACAGTGCCTCCACTATTAAGATGTAGAGTTGAATTATAGCACACACTTGAAGTTTAACAAGTGTTTCTTAAAGCAAGAAGGAGACATGAAGGGAGAGAGAAGGGCACATGGCTAAAGAAGTACTTAGAGAAGGGATACAACCAATCAGGTAAACACACCAAACACAAGGAATACATGCTATGTAACAGAAAACCTTACCCCCAGAAATAAACAGTGTGACATTATATACTAAAATAAAAGTGGGTAATTTCCTCTGAATTAAAACATCCACTTGAGGAAGATCTTAAGGCTCACAGAGTAAAAAGACTCAAGAAGCTAAGGGAAAGTAACAAGGTTCAGAAACTCCTCTCACCAAGGTTGCACAGCAGTATTTCTGTGCTGTAGAGAGGGAATCCCTGTTCACTGAGTTTAGAGCTCCAAAAAGCAGCACCAGTGAGTTCTTACCTGTGCTGAGGATAGATATTAAGTACTGTAGCTGATTGTGAGTAACAGACACTCCGGTACACAATCCCTACCCCAATCTCATTTGCTCACCAAACTATGCTCAAGTGGAATTCCAAAATAAAATTAATTTTTTGACAATCGAGTGAAACAGGAAAGCACAAAATAACCTATAAATCAAAGGTTTTGTTATACGTACTGCAGTTACTTTATTTCTCCATAAACTTTCCATCAGCTATAAAAACAGTGTGTTATAGGTTCGCTCCCTCACCAACTCAGAAACAAAGCAGGTCTGAATAGATACAAGAAAATTGAAATAACTCTCTGCATCCTAGAATACACACATCTGGGTATCAGCAACAACAAAAACAACAGAAAACTTACAAACTCATAAAAACTGAATAGACAACATACCAAAATGTATATGACACAATGAAAGCAGTGCTAAGAGAAAAGTTCATAGAACTACTTGCCAATATGGAAAAAAATGGAGAGATCTCTTACTAGCAACTTAACAGCACACTTGAAGGTTCTAGAATAGTTGTCTCTCAACCTGAAGCTCAGGAGCTGTATATGAGATATTCTTAATGATTTTATGGTTGGGGGGCATCACAGCATGAGTAACTGTATTAGAGAATCACAGCATTAGGAAGGTTTAGAAACACTGCACTAGAAGAAAAAGAAATAAGCACATCAGGGGAGTACATGGCAAGATATTATCAATATGAGGGCTGGAATCAATATAGAAACAAAGAGAACAATAAAAAATCAATGAAATTTATTGAAATGAAAAAGTTAATTCTTTGAGAACATCAACAACATAGAAAAACACTTACACAAACTGACTAAAAGACAGGAAAAGAATATCAAAATTAAGAAAACCAGAAGTGAAAAAGGGGGCATAACAACAGACACCAAGGAAATTCAGAGAACCTAAGGACATACATTAAAATCTGTATGTCACAAAACTGGAAAATCCTAGCAAAATGGATAATTTTCTCAATAAATACCACTGACAGAAGTTAAATTAAGATCAGATAAATAAATTAAATATATCTATAGAAGCAGTCATTAAAAGTTTCCCAATCAAAGACAGCCCACTGCCAGAAGGTTTTATAAAGTATTCTAATAGACTTCCAAACAAGAGTTAATACCAATACTCAACAACTTAATCCACAAAATAGAAAGAGAAGAAATATTGATTGATTCATTGTATAAGGTCACTGTTACTCTGATATGGAAATCACATAAGCACTCCATAAAGAAATAAAATTACAGAACACTTTCTATCATGAACACAGATTTAAAAAATCAAAAAAAAACAATTGCCAAGTGAATCCAAGAACACATAAAAATATTATCCACCATTTATTAAGTAGGCTTCATCCAAATGGTGGAGAGATAATTCAACATAGGAGAGTCAGTAAATGTAATCCACAGAATCAATAAACTGAAAGAAAAAAACACATGATAATCACATTAGATGCTGAAAAAACCTTTAACAAGATGTAACACCCCTTCATAATAAAGTACTTGAGAGATTATGGTTGCAAAGGACTTAACTAAACTTAACTGGTGCAATTTACAGCAAGTCAATGGCCAACATCAATTCAATAGAGAGAAACTCATACTTATTCTACTGAAATCAGGAAGACAACAAGTATATCCAATCTTTCCATATCTGTTTAGTACATTGTTTGAAGCTTTAGCTAGAAAAATAAGATAACAAAGGAGGTCAAACAGATTCAAACTGAAAAGTAAGAAGACAAAGTACTTTATTTATTGATGATATGAAAATATACTTACATAACGTTAAAATCCCACTGGAGACTTCCTACATCTAATAAAATGATTTCATTAAAGTGGCTGGATACAAGATATACTAAAAAAAAGTAACTCTTCTATATACAAATAACAAATAGACTGAGAAAGATTTTGGAAACAACACCCTTTACAGCAGGCTCCAATTATATGAAACATATTGGGGGAATTCTAACTAAGCAAGTGAAAGACTTATGTAATAAAAACTATAAGCCTTTATTGAAAAGAACTGAAGATGTTATCAGATGATTGAAAGATCTTCCATGCTCATGGACTGGTAGGATAAACAGTAAAAATTGCCACCCTACTAAGAATCTAGGCAGTAGTGGAGAGGCTGCCTTTTATGCCCTTCTCCTATAATGAGATTGATGATTACCTTGGTGGCTATCCTAGAGCAGTCATCCAGTAGCTGATCAAAAAAGAAGCAGGCAGCCACAGCTACACACTGAGCCATACTGCTGGGATCCAATTCTAGAGAAAGGAGGGATGAGCAAAGAAGGCAAGACCATGCTGGAGAAACCTAGAGAAACAATTGACCCTACCTAGTGAGGGCACAGAGACCCTAGATGTAAAGCTGGGGTACCAGCATTGGACAGAACCAAGCCTTCTGAATGTGTGTGCCAGCTAGGAGGCCTAGGCAGTCTACGGGACCTCAAACAGTAAAGTCAGTGTTTATCCCTAGTGCACAAATGGATACTCTATGGAGGTATACTATTCCAGCCCAGATACACGAAAGAGGGCCAAGGCCCTCCCCCAAAATTTGTGACAGACTTAGATGATCCCCTCTAGAAGGCCTCACTATCCTGGTAGAGTGACTGGGGTTGGTTTGGGGAGGTTGGTGGAGGGCATGGGATGATGGGAGGGAGAGAGAACTGAGATTGATATGGAAAATTAGATTGTTTCTAAAATAAAAATATTATTTCAAAAATAATTAAAATAAATTGCCACCCAATCAAAAGCACTCAGCAGATTCAATACAATACCCATGAAAATTTCCATACAAATCTTTACAGACAGAAATTTTTAGTACAATCCTCAACTTCATATGGAAAAACAACAAATCCAAGATATTTAAAAATTTAGCAATCAATAAAAGAGCTACAGTACTTATCACCTTCCCTGATTCCAAATTGTACCACAGAGCTATAGTAATAAATGCCATGTGGTATTGGCACAAAACAGATGTTTGGTAAATATAATTAAATTGAAGACCCTTACATAAATTCACATACCTGATTTTTTTAAATAAGGAAGCCCAAAATACACAATGGGGGTAAAAAAAAATCTTTAAAAATGGTGCTAGTCAAACTGGATATCTGCTTGTTGAAGAATGCAAATATATCCATACTTCTCATCCTGCACAACTCAAAATGGATCAAAGACCTCAACATAAAAACAAGACAATCTAAACCTTATGGAAGCCAGTTGGAAATAGTCTTGCATGCATAGGCATAGGAAACAATTTTCTGGACAGAAAATCAATACTGCAGGTACTAAGATGAATAATAAGTGGAACCGTGAGAAATTGAAAACAAAGGGCACCGTTAATAGGACAAAACAACAGACTACAGAATGAGAAAAGATCTTCACCAACCCTACATATTACAGAGGACTAATTACCCAAATATATAAAGAACTTAAGAAAGTAGACAACTGAAAACCTAATAGTCCAATTACAAAATGGGCCAAACAGAGACCTGGGGGCAAGCCCATACCATCCAGTACCATATCTGCAGACATCAAAACCTCTGCCCTGCCCTGACCAGGGGAGGTGAGAACTGGGCCTTCTCTTCCAACACCCCCTGTAGGAGACCATTAATCAGGGCATGTCACACCCCTATCCCACATGCCACAACCACAGAGGCCTGGGGAAAGGCCCAAAACTCATCACAAAAGGTGAGTTCTGGGCCTTCTCCCACACCCACAACCCAGTCCATCCATTGGAGTCCCTTAAGCAGGGCACATCACTCCATCACCCTCTGAAACCCCAGAGAACTAGGGACAGTCCCAAAACACCCAGCGCCACATCTTCAGTCCTTGGCCCCATCCATACCAGGAGCAGTGAGTGGCAAGTTGCTACTACACATGCTCTTTCCCTTCCCCCATTGGAGACCTATAACAGGGGCACATCACACCCCCACCCCATCTACCAAAATCCTAGAGAATTGAGGACAGCCCACATCATCCAGAAAGGCATCTGCCAACATTGCAGCCTTAGTCCTGCCCACACTAGGTCAGGAAGATCAACCACCTAAGCCACAGACCTAAGCTACAGTAATTGGAGGGAAAGAGACCACCTGAATCACAGTTCCCACCTGCATCCATGGAAATAAGATATGGGTAGATGACAGTGTAAGAACACATTCATCAACATAAAAGTAATATGACAGTACCAGAGACTAGGGATTCTACACCAGTAAGATATGAACATCCCAACACAGATGGGGCAGAAGAAAACAACCTTAAATACTACTTTAGTAAGACAGTAGAGGCCCTTAATAAAGAAGTGAGAAACTCCTTTAAAAAAGGGAGGAAAGAACAAAGAGAAAAAATGAGGAAAAAACAAACCAAAAAAAAAAAAAAAAGAAAGAAAAAAAGGAAGGAAGGAAGAAATAAAGAGCAAGAATTAACAAATCTCTTAAAGAAAACAGGGAAAGCCAAGAAAAAAAATAAAAACAATCAAACAAGTGAAGGAAACAATTTCATACTGAAATAGAGGCAAAAAAAGAAAACACAGATGGAAAGCAGGGCATTGGTGGCACAAACCTTTAATTCCAGCACTCAGGAGGCAGAGACAGGCAGATCTCTGTAAATTCGAGGCCAGCCTGGTCTACAGAACGAGTTCCAGGACAGCCTCCAAAATAATGCAGAGAAATGATGTCTCGACAAAACAAAAACAAAAACAAACACACACACAGAAAAACAAAAAACAAAAAACCACAGATGGTGGGAATGCTGGAAATGGGGCAAATGATCAGGAACTACAGATGCAAGCCTCACAAAGAGAATACAAGTCATTGGAAGAGAGAATCTCAGGTATAGATACACTGGAGGAAATAGATTCATCAACCAAGAAAATATTAATTACAACAAATCTTTAACAAAGAATATCCAGGAAACCTGGAACAAAATGAAAAGACCAAATGTAAGAATAAAAAGTATAGAAAAAGGTAAAAACGTTTAGCTCTACGATGCATAAAACATATTCAACGAATTCACAGGAGAAAATTTTCCCAACCTAAAGAAGAACATACCTAGGAAAACACAAGAAGCTTACAGAACAGCAAATAGACTATACCAAAAAAGAAAAAAAATCCCCTCGTCACATGATAATAAAAATACCAAACACATAGAATAAATAAAGGATATTAAGAGCTCCAAAGGATAATGATCAAATAACATATAAAGGCAAACCAATCAGAATCACACCTGACTTCTCAACGGAAACTCTGAAAGCCAGAAGGTCCTGGATTCTACCAACACTAAAAGACCACAAATGCTAACCAAGACTACTATACCCAGAAAAGTGGTCAATCAGTATGAATGGAGAAAACCAGATATTCCATGAAAAACCAACAGATTTAAATAATTCACATCCTCAAAGTATAAGCCCTACTGAAATTACTGGAAGGAAAACTCCAACGAAAGGAAATTACCTACACCTAAAAAAAGGTAGGCAATAGATAATCCCACATTACCAACCTCCCCCGAAGGAAACATACACATAATAACACCAACAAGAACAAGTAAAAAAATAACAAGAATCAACAATCAATGCTCATTAATATCTCTTCATATCAATGGTCCCAGTTCACCTACAAAAAGACACAGGCTAACAGAATAGATATGAAAACAAAATCCATCCTTAGCTACATACAAGAAACATAACTCAACTTCAACGATGGACGTTACATCAGAGTAAAGGGTAGGGAAAGACTTTTCCACTCATGTTAACTTAAACAAGCTGGCATACCTATCTATCTAACAAATTAGACTTCTAACTAAAATTAATCAAAAGAAATGAAGATGTTATTTCATATTTGTCACAGAAAAAAAATCCATCTAAATGAAGTCTCAATTCTGAACATCTATCCCCCAAATACAAGGCACCCAATTTGTACTTGAAACATTACTAAAACTTGAATCACACAAAAACCCCACACACTTATAGAGGGAGACTTCAATACCCCACTCTCACCATTGAACAGAATTACCAGACAGAAACTTAACAGAGAAATAAGGGAACTAACAGAAATTATGACTCAATTGGCATAACAGACATCTGTAGAACATTCCATCCAAATGCAAAAGAAAACCATCTTCTCAACACTCCATAGAACATTCTCTAAAATCAACCACATACTCAGAAACAAAGTAAACCTTAACAGTAAGAAAAAAATGTCATAAATCCCTGGATATTATCTCATCATCATGGTATAATGTCAGACTTCAACAACACACAGTGCAGAAAGCCTACAAACTCATGGAATTTGAACAATTCTCAATTGCATGACTCCTGTGTCAAGGAAGAAATAAAGAAATTAAATACTTCCAAGAATTCAGTGAAAATGAATGCAAAACATACCCAAACTTGTAGTATACTTTGAAAGCAGGACAATTCATAACACTAATGCCTACATAAAGAAACAGGAGAATAGTCACACTAATGACGTAACAGCACACCTGAAAGCTCTACAAGAAAAAGAAGCAAACTCACTCAGAAAAGTAGACAGCAGCAAATAGTCAAAGAAGACTATACAATGAATCAATGAAACAAAAAGTTCTTTCTCAAAAAGTTCTTTGAGAAAAACAAGATAGACAAACCTTTATCCAAACTAAACAAACTAACCAAAAGACAGAGAAATGAAAAGGGGAACATAGCAACTGAGGAAGTCCAGGGAATCATCAGGTCATACACTGAAAACTTTTAGCTATGCATTAGATGAAACTCTGAATTCTAGCCCAAGATGCAAGGATAAATACACCCCAACTGTATAAAATTGACAGCTTTTCCTGTCTCATTTGTCCATGAATTCCAAAGTAGTCACCATAGCTTCACTGATTGAAATCTCTCTTTCTTAGGAATAAAGGGTCAGCTTTATTACTTCCTAACATTTGAGAGTCTAGCAAGGGTCATTTGATGATCATAGAATTGGGCAGAGACTTCAAACACAGATGCACATAAAGTAGACCAAGAGTTAGTGTGGACTGGGAATTGAAAGACACTATGGAGTGATAGGAAACAAAGCTACCTGAGAAGGAGACAGAAGGTAAAGCTGAACACGCAATGGACAAGATTATCAGAAGATGAGATATTTACTGTGGTCTAAAGCTCAGAATTAGGAGCTAAAAAAAAAAAACCTTAAATGCTTTCAGGAAAAGACAAAGAAGGCTGGTAAACAAAACAGGATGGACAAAACCAGACAGAGGATCTAATAACAAAATTAGGTTAGTAAATGAAAAACATCTTTTAAAACTAAATTTGGTTCAAGGGTAATAGTTTTCATTCAGATATATGGAAGTAGATCCCAAAGGGAGGAGGATTCATTTATTCTTCTCTTTGTTTGGTTGTTTGTTTTTATTTTATTTTCCAGTTTAAATTTAGATAAGAAACAAGGTTGCTTCACAAGTCAGTTCCAGGTCCCTCTCCCTTTCCCTCTCCTCCTCCCGAGCCCTCCCCCCAACCCCCCCTGTTATCCCCTCATTCCCCCAGGGAGGGTGAGGCCCTCCATGGGGTTGTCCATAGTCTGTCATTTCATATAGGGCAGGGCCTAGACCCTTCCCCAAGAGTTCAGGGTGAGAGTGCACCTCACATTATTTTTTAAGTAGAGAAGAATAGTCTCACTAAGAAAAAGAAAGCAAGGAAAAGTTATGAAAATGTGGGTTGTTGCAGGGGTGAAATATGCCATGAAATAAGAAGTGTATTCCCCATTCATGCTAATACACAGACTTTAGCTGATACATATATTTATATAAATATATATATATATAGCCATAACAGAATTTATTTTGCTTTGCATTGGAAGATCAAAAATGCTTCAGTCTTGACTACCCTTACGAACATGAAATTAAATGCATGCTGGGTTACATGGTGTCCTCTGTCTGCACAGTACTGGATTCTTAAACTTTTGATGCTTACCATTGTAGTTTCCTTTCTGTTGCTGTGATTAAATCACTCTGAGCAAAAACAAAAACAAACAAACAAAAGATCTTGCCCTACCTTTCATCTACCATATGGTAGAATGGAAGAGGGAGAGATAATCTTACCCCTTTCCCAACGTTTGCAACCTGTGGTGGGTGGAAGACCTGGTCCTGAGGTCATGAGAGTAGGAGAAATGGTACTGCCTTGACCCTCACTGGCAACAGCACTAAGGCGAGTAGGCCATGTACCTTACCTGGGCAGAACAATAAAGCTAACCCTGTTGGCAGGGTATCAGGTGAGCAGGGCCTATGGGTATGAGAGCAGGAGCCCTGTCCCCACTGCCTCCCTGGTATGCCAAGAGAAGGCAAGGGTAAAGGAAATGTGCCCTTCCCCAACCACTTGCCACTTGCAATAGGAGGGAGAGATGTTCTCTAGGCATGGGAATGGAAAAGCTGGCTGTGTCTCTTCCCAAGTAGAGCAATACAGAGAACATGTCCAACATTTTGCCTAGGTAAAACAGTAGAGATAGCCCTGGTGGAGTAAGTACAGTGAGCTGTACCAAGTGTGTGTCCTACACGTGGTAAGCTAGCCTGGACAGGTCTGGAGAGCTCCCCTGGGTGATGATGATGGTAATCTGGCAGGCTATCCAATCCGGCTACTACCCAGGCCTAGAGCTAGGACTATGAGGTAGTCAGCCCCAACACCCACCTCATCTACGAACTGCTGGAGGACTGACAGCCTCCAAAACAATACAGAGAAACCCTGTCTCGTAAAAAAAAAAAAAAACAATAAAAAAAAAAACCAAAAAAAAAAAAAAAAAAAGAACTGCTGGAGCATGTGAAGGGGATGAACCTACAAATCCATGACACAAAACAAGAGGAGTGCCAATGAGGATCCAGTTTCCTGTATCTGGACTATAGCAGACAGAAGCTAGAGGTCACAAACCAATGACTCAGTGCAAAGACTACTTACAAGTAAAGATGTAGTGACAAAAGGAAACTGTGTGGATCACTGGGCCGCACCACAGCTTCCACGCCTAGATTTTTGTTTTTGTTTTTGTTTTTGTTTTTTTTCCTGCTGCTTGTTTGTTTTCCTTTGTGTTGTGGTTTTTGCTTTGCTTTTTGTTGTTGTTATTTTTACCTTCAAATTTTGTTTTTGAGGGGGAGATTGCAAGGGCAGAAGGCTGAAGTGAGGAGACAAGGAAGTGAGTGAGATCAGGATGCAAGGATGCATGTTGTGAGATCCACAAAGAACCAATACAAAGTTAAAAAACAAGCACAGTGGTTCTGTGACAAGACTATTAACATCCAGACCAGAAACTGCAAAAAACATTTCTAAAGTGATTTTTAAAATTTTTTCACTCTTTCCAAGTTTATTACTACGTTAAAAATGTTCTCAAAACAAAGATTATATATGTATATCTATGTTATTTTTAAATTTTAATTTTAATTAGAAACAAGGATGCTTCACATGTCAATTCCAGGTTCCTCTCCCTTTACCTCTCCTCCTCCCGTGCCCTCCCACCAACCCCCCCATTATCCTGTCATCTCCCCAGGGAGGGTGAGGCCCTCCATGGGAGTGTCCATAGTCTGTCATTTCATCCAGGGCAGGGCCTAGACCCTCCCCCGAGAGTCCAGGGTGAGAGTGCATCTCTCATTGTTGGATGGGAGCCCAAAGTCCATTTGTATACCTGGGATAAATACTGATCTACAACCCAAGGCTCAATAGATTGCCTAGGCCTCTTCACTGACACCCACATTCAGGGGGTCTTGATCAGTCCCATGCTGAATTCCCAGGCATCAGTCTGGGATTCAAGAGCTAACCCTTGTCATGTCAGCTTTTTCATTTAGAGATATTTTAAATATTGTTTTTTTATATTTTAATTTAATTTAAATTAGAAATGTTTGCTTCACATGTCAATCCCAGCTCCCTCTCCCTCCCTTCTTCTTACACCCCCCTTCAATCCTCCCCCAACTCCTCCCCAAATCCCCACTCCACTCTCCAAGGAGACTGAGGCGCTTCATGGAGGATCTCAAAAGTCTGTCACATGATCTTGGGCAGGGCCTAGGCCCTTCTCCATGTGTCCAGGTGGAGACGGCATCCCTCTAAGTGGAATGGGCTCCCAAAGTCCATCTGGATGACAGGGCTAAATACTGATATATTGCCTGAGGCCCCTCAGGGGGTCTGGATCAGTTCCATGCTGGCCTCTCAGCTATCAGTCTAGGGTCTATGAGCTGTTTCTGTCTAAGTCATAACCCCTTTGCTCATCACTCCTCCCTCTCTGCAACTGGGTTCCACAAGTTCAGTTCAGTGTTTAGCTGTGGGTGTCTGCCTTTGCTTCCTTAAGCCACTGGATAAAGACTCTAAAATGGCACACAAGGGAGTCATCAATCATGTTATAGGGAAGGACACTTAAGGTAGCCTCTCCAGTATTCGTTAGATTGCCAGCTGGTGTCATCTTTGTAGTACTCTGGACATCTCACTAGTACCAGATCTCTCTTCAAATCTATAATGGCTCCTTCTATTATAGTATCTCTCATCCTTGTCTCCTCTATTCTTCCCCCTCTCAACTATCCTGCTCCCCATGTCCTCCTCTTCACCCCCTCTCTTTTTCCCAGCTTCCTCACCCATCCCCCTATGCTCTAAATCCCCTCAGAAGATTCAGTCCTGTTCCCCTTCTCTGGGGTACCATGGATATCTCTCTTAGGGTCCTCCCTGTTTCCCAGACTCTCTGACTGGGGATTGTAGGCTGGCACTCCCCTGCTCCATGTCTAAAATCCATATATGAGTGAGTACATACCATGCTTGTCTTTCTGTGACTGGGTTACCTCACTCAGGATGGTTTCTTCTAGTATCATCCATTTCAATGCAAATTCAAGATTCCATTGTTTGTTTTCCCACTGTGTAGTACTCCATTGTGTAAATGTACCACATTTTCTCTATCCACTCTTCAACTGAGGGGCATCTGGGTTGCTTCCAGGTTTGAGCTATTACAAATAATTCTGCTATTAACATAGTTGAACAGATGTCCTTTTTGTAAGAATGTGCATCTTTTGGGTATAAGCCTAAAAGTGTAATTGCTGGATCATGTGGTAGACTGATTCTCATTTTTCTGAGGAATCTCCTTACTGATTTCCAAAGTGGCTGCACAAGTTGACAATCACTTTGGTGGTGCACACCTTTAATCCCAGCACTCGGGAGATAGAGACAGGTGGATCTCTGTGAGTTCAAGGCCAGCCTGATCTACCAAGCAAGTTCCAAAAAGATACAGAGAAACCCTGTCTCGAAAAACAAAAATAACAACAAAAAAAGAAACAAAAAAAAATTTTAAGAAGTATCTATCCTGTAATTAAAGAACTGTCCTAGAAACTAACTGGTCACAGTACATTTTGATAAGGAAAAATTGCAAAGGGAAACTAATCAATGCAAGTAGTAAACAGCCCTGTTATGAAAAATAAAGCCCCCCCAGGCAGTAGTGGCACACACCTTTAATCCCAGCACTCGGGAGGTACAAGCAGGCAGATCTCTGTGAGTTCAAGGCTGGGCTGGACTGACAGCCTCCAAAACAATACAGAAAAACCCTGTCTCATAAAACAAAACAAAAAAAGAAAAGAAAAGAAAAGAAAGCCCCAAGGATGAGCCATGTCTTCTCTACACACATTAATAGAATATGTCTCTGTATTGATTAGTATTAAAGCTGAAATCTGAACTAAGAGAGTACTAGCCATGCATAAAGATAGGATCAAGTCATTTCACACCAAACAAGTAACATGTTCCAAGACCCTGTGAAAAGCAGAAGGAAATTGGCAAATGCAAAAATGAAAGAAGAGGATGCTGGTGAGCTGTGACTGAACAATCAGCGCTCTTCAATATTCCCCAGGCCTAGTTTTCCTCAGCACACCAAACACATTATTTCTCTTCAAACACTATTATCTTTAAATATTATAAATGATCTTTGGATTAGTTAGGCACTCAATAAGAACCACAAGCTACTTAGGAAAGAGCAAAGAAGAATAACTAAGCACACGATGCTTCCGTCAGAAGCCATCATAAGATCACAGGTCCCTTGGACAGAGCTTTTAGGGACATCTGTTGTCTCAATTTGTTTTCCTGATGCTGTGTTCAAATGCTCATGCAAAACCAGAAAGAAATGGCTTTATTAGATCATAATCCAAGTTACTCTCCATAACAGGAGGATAGTCAATTCATGACAGACCCAAAGTAGCTGTCATATGGCATCTATTATCAGGAAACAGACACCTAAAAGCTTGAATGCAAGTGCTCAACTTGCTTCTCCCATCTATACAATCCTGAATTTCCTGCCAAAAGCATCTTCCCATCCACATTTATGGTGGGTCTTCCCATATCAACAACTCCATCCAGATAATCCCTCATACATATTACTACAGGATAGACTTAGACTAGGTATTCCTCCACCAGGGTGTCTTGAGGTTTCCCTACGTATTTTAGATGCTTTCCTAGTTAACAAAAAAAAAAAAAAAAAACAAGCCTAAGTGAGATAAATCACATCCCAGGGAAGGGGAACCTCCAAACATTTGTTGTTCACTAGAAAATTTCTGATAAAACACACTTCTTAGTATACTGGTAGCACCATTCTGCATCCTTCAGCAGAGTACCCAGGAATCCTGTTAAGATTGCTGTTGAAGTGATATATAATTCCCAGCTATTCTTCTTAGGCCATCATTCTGTGTATTTATTTTTAAAGTGATAGGAACCCAAATGTGTTTGCTTTTGATTTCTTGTTATGGACATCAGTCAAATACAAGCAGAAATCAAATTATCTCTCACTCCTTGTCCTTCCCTCTCACACACATACACTCTCTCTGTCTCTCTCTCTCTCATTGACAATACAGAACATGAAAGTGTGTTTGACAAGTTTTATGCCATCCTTGAGAAATGCTAGTTAATTTAATTTTTGAACCTCACTGTATAAAATTTTAACACAATATTCTCTAGAATGATTTGTTTCTACTTTCCTAAAGTTTGGAATCTTTGGTAACCTAATATCATCCTTTTTTCCACAATTTCTAAGATTTTTATTTTTATTACTCACAACTGGAAGTACAAACACTTAGGGGGTTGAAAATTTTCCATAATTTCTTACAGGTGTTCTGAATGGTGGAAGTTACAGGTGTTCTGAATGGTGGAAGTTTCAGCACAACTGAAAATAGTTTACTGTGTACTGTGAATTCATCTGATCTGCCAATAGACTGCCAGATGACACCAGGAGCACTAAGTTGCCTGTACACACCGTTCCTTCCTGTCATGATAGCAATTTGTGTTAGCTGAACATAAGATGAACAGATGCTACTCATACTGTAAACCAACGCAACAATGTGGTGATATATTATTTATAGTTTACTAAAGCTTGCCTTAGGATTCAGAAAGTAAAGCAAGACTCAAGCTATAGAGGTCAGGCAGTGGTGATACATACCTTTAATCCTAGCTGCCATAGATGTGGGTGGTAATGGTACACACCTTTAATCACAGAGGTAGATTAATAGATAGATGGATCTCTGCTAGTTCAAGACCACATTGGCTACATGAAATTGATCTAGTCCTAAAAGAAGCATCTCACACCAAGGTGATCTCAGCAATTGGGATCACATGCCCCCTTAATCCCAGCACTAGGGAGATGGAGACAGAAGAATATGGCTAGACAGAGGAAGAAATATAAGGATGAGACAGGAATTCAGAGCCTCTCACCTCTGAGAATTTGTGCAGAAAGGTATGTCATTTCAGCTGAGTAGAGGTAATGTCTATTGGCTTGACTGCTTTGCTTCTCTACTCTTCATCTTGAATTTTGAACCCCAATATCTGTCTCTGGGTCTTTTATCTATGGTGTTACCCCATAATGCTTTCATGTTCTGGCTGATGGGTTTTCATAGACATGGCATTTTTATTAATCTATGCTTTAATGCCTCATTTATAAAAAAAAGTTGTAGTGGAATATTATTTTAAGATGTGCTTGTTACATTTATTTATGGTATAAAATGACTGATTAATGATAAAAATATGCTGCATTATTTTACATTGCATTGGTTTAACTCTGTGAAGCTGTGTTATTTTGCCTGTTTGACCTAAATGATCTAAAAAAGAACTGAATGGCCAGTAGTAAATCAGGAGAAAGGATAGACCAGGCTGTCAGGCACAGAGAATAAATGGAGAGAAATTGATGATGGAGCTATAAAGAGGAAAAGAGGAAGACTACAGGAGCCAGCCACCTAGCTACACAGCAAGCAATGGAGTAAGAAGTAAAGAATGGTATACATAAATAGAGAAAGGTAAAAGTCGAGAGTCAAAAGATAGAAAGGATAATTTAGCAAAAGCTGGCAAGTAATAAGTCAAGCTAAGGCTGAACATTCATAACTAACAATAATCCTTAATGTGACTTTTTTGATGAACTGGGTGGCAGGCCCCCAAAGAGCAAAAGAGCAAAGAATAAAGAATAAAAAAAACAACTGCATAAAGTCTACTTTTTATTGCATCCCAGGCTGGTAAGTATTGCTGATGTTATGACACTAATCTATATTAAATACTCAGATTGTTCTTTACCGTTCCCCTCCTGCTCTCTACTAGGAATCATCAAATAGAAAGTAATGTTTCTTTCTGTGCCTTCCAACATCTGATTTCTGATTTTGTCTATGCAACATTTTTTATTGCTACTTTAAATTTAAACTAAAAGTTTTCTTAATTGGATATTTTAGCTGTCTACTATCCTCTAATCATGCAAACTTTGCAAGATATCTCTATTCCGTCTAGAATATAACTTTCTGACATGGACTATGATATGTAGACTACAGCCTTTCCACAGGAATAGGTTATAACTCCATATTTCTTTCACTAGACAAGGATGCCTCTTTTTTGGCAAAAGAACCTAAGATCATAACATACTCAGGATTATTGTCTGCAACTTCACGTTACTTCCATTGAATTACTGTAAATGTGCACTCAGTCTTACAGACTGGGGCCACATTTGGATCCTTCCATGGCTTTCAGAATGAAAATGTATACCACTAATACTATATCATCCTCTGGAGTTGTGAAAAAATATTCCTACCAAGCAAGAGGGTTCAGAAAACCCTAGGTAATACAGAAAATAAGAGCTGACGGGTTAGAGACATGGGTGTAATTCTTTACTTCAGCCACATCCATGAGCCTAGGGAACCTCTAAATTTCCTCATTTATAAAGTGAAGGGGAAAAGCCTAAAGCTCATGATATTGCAGTTAGAATTGAATTTGCCTTGTTTCCCCTCTTATTCATGCTTGGCTCATGGGATACTGGGGTATATTTAAGGATAAACCAAACTGGAGTTCTCTTTCTCAGTCAGATGCTAAGCAAGCAAGAAAAACCAAGAGACTAGTATTTCCTTGAAACAGTTAATTAACAGTAACCATTTTGAAAGAGCTCAAGTAACAAGTATCTGAACAGTAAGAATGACCCATCTACTACAACACTTACAAAAAGAATAAACCTGAGGTTAACCATCCAGTTTTCAAACTACTACTAGTTTACTTATTATTACTTGGAAAAAAACTTGTCTGTTCTACAAAACCCAACAAATTTTATGTAATAAGAAATGGTATATGATTAATGAATACCAAAAGCAAACTTGATCCTGTAAATTGAACTTCTTGAAATTGTATTTTCATACCAAAGTCCTAGGCTGTTTTTGTAATTGAATCATCTACTAAAATTCCAAAAACAAATCAAGACTTCAGAAACTGAAAACTTAGAGATGGAAAAAGGAGAGAAAAATAAAAACATTTGTAGCTAGGACATATTTTTAAAATGTTGAGTTATTGTTTAGTTTTGACCTTTTTATGGATGTTTTCTATAGAAAACTTATGTAATTATTATGGGAGATGCTTTAAACTGTTAGTCATGGTATTGACAAGAAAAATGCATTTATTAGATTAACTTCAACAAAATTATAAAAAATAAGTAAAGTAGATTCTATAAGCAGAAGTATTTAGAAATTATATTTTCCATAATTGGAAGAGATGAATAAAGTAATTAGGGGGCTATTGTCAGTAATTACCTCTAAACACATAGCTAAATAGAGTTTTTATGATAATGAAAATGGATAGGGCTTATAATAACACTGCTGTTAGCTATTGTTAATAATATTATGATCATTCTGGTTGCATTTCTTACTTTTCTTTCTGAAAGGCATGCTAAAATGCTGTCTTCTTGGAGAAATAGCTGTTTAGGCTCCTGACATCAGTTTTCAATTGAATTTCAGTATCTAGGGCTGAAGCTAATATAATCAAGATGAAACATAATGGTCCACATACACATAAACAAACCTCCAGGACAGTCAGAAAAAAAATAGAATGGAAAAAATTGATTTGAAATTATCTAAACTTAGTTATTGTTCTATTTTACTTATATAACAATGTAGGTAAGGGGTAAATGTTTTAAATCTCATTGAAAGTATAAACAGGGTTACTATTTTGGAGCAATTTTCATCTACTACAAGTAATTGAATTACTTTAATGGTTTAGATATTTCTGATTGTTGGTTATTTTAAAAAGGTGTTTGCTCTTTTATTTTTTGTTTGATTTTTTGAGACAGGATCTCACTGTGTAGCTCTGACTATCCCAGAGTTCGTTCTGACCCTGAATTCCCAGAGAGTTTTTCCTTCTGCCTTATGTGTGCTAAGATTAAAGTTGTGAGACATGACACTTGGCCAATTTGGATCTTTAGTGGTTAGTCTCTTTTATCGTCTTAAATTTATGTTCAGAATTCTGTGAAGAGCTTAGAGGTAACTTTTATTTTTACATTTTTATAGTCAATTCAATACATGAATTATACACTAGAGTCATTAAAACTACCAAGGCAAAATACCAACCACTATGCACCACAACTTAGCAAAGCTATTCGTAAAATAATAAATATGGGACATAAAGCCAGGACAGGGTATGGAAATCACCTATTTTTGAAGATTATTTATGAGTTTCTCATCACTATGTCCATGCTAACTTAACTCAATTTCCATATCCTTAAATTTTCCAAGACCAGAACTTATAGTAAGTTTTTTTTTTTTACTTCTACTTAACCTGACCAGACAAAAGCAACAACTAAAACCCTAGAGATATTTCCACACTTCCAGCAACTGGAATACTCTAACATGTCATTTCTACATATTCCAATGGATTCCTTCAAGAAATATTATGCATGAGATGACATGTGGTCTAAAAGATGCTTCAAATATATTTAAAGAAACACAGCAATTCTGTTGAAGAGCTATCAGTCTACTTTCTAGAATCTTCTTCACATAAATACTTTAGACAACTTTCTTGAGCCAGTATGATCCTACCATTTATATATTTCTGGTTTTCTTCTTAAGGAACAAAGTGTTTCTAACTTTCAGATCCCCACACACAATGTGCATACTTCAAAATTTTTAAATATGAGGTGTATATAAGTATTTGATCTTGTAGGCATGTGGGGAAGATAATGCATGAACATATATGAAAAGTTTATTGCAAGGGCAGGCTCATTGTAAGCATTTGTTAGTCAGTAACTAAATAAGTAAACAAACCCATTATAAGAGTTCTCACAATGAATGCACTGAGGTCTGATGGAAACTTATTAAAAACAGATGGCTTGTTTATCATTATATCCTTAGTATGCCGCAAAAAAAAACAATTGGCAAGATAAAAACCTCTTGAGAATTAATCAAGTTACTGAGTTTATGAGGAGAAATAATCATTTGTCCAAATAAAATGATGGCCTGGAGGAATGGCACAGCTGTTAAGAGTACTGAACACTCTTGAAGACAAACTTGGTTCAATGGGTTCAATTTCCAGCACCCACATGACATCTCAACCATTCGTACCTCTAATTTCATGTTATCCAATTCCCTTTTGGGGTCTCTTGGGGCAACAGATACATATGTGATACATAACAGATACATATGTGCAAAAAAAGCCACACATAAAACTTAAAAGTAAAGAGATAAAATATATCCTCAAGTGTAATACAAATATCAACTCAGCCCCAAAATAGTACTTCTGTGAAAACCAAAGGAAGGTTACAAGTTTTTACCACTTACAGTTTTCACTTTTGCATAGAGTGTTTTCCTCCCAGAGCTTATTTCTAAGACAAGTATTGGTAGATGATGATGCTAGCACAGAACATAGTAAAATAATTCTAAAATTTAATTTTCTGTCTTCCTCAAATATAAATCAGAGCTATACATCTCTTTAACGTGTTAAGGTGATAATCAGATGCACTGGCTCACACCTGTAATGTCAGAACTGACAAAGCAGGATGATTGCCATGAGCAAACTTTAGTAATTCTCTCTTATGATTTGGGTACAAAACTTCCCCCAAGTAAATGCTCATTTGTTGAAAGTCTGGTCCACATCTGGTAGTAGTACACATGGAGGTTCTGGAACTGTTGAGAGATAACATCTGTCTATATTATAGAGGAAATGGGTTTCAAAGAATGGATTTGGAGGGACATATATTATTCCTGGCCCTTCTACTTCCTTGTAGATCAGGAGAAGCCCCAAGAGCAGCCCCAATGAGAGTCCATTATCAGTGGCATAATAGTAGCCAGTGGCCTCTGGCCAATCCAATGACTCCTGACAATGAGCACTTGCAAGTAGAGATGAATGGACTAAAGGGTAAAACTGTGGGGCTCAATGATCCTCATACTACAGCTTCCACAATATACGTTTTTCCATTTCTTGTTTGTTTAGGCTTTTCCTTGGTTTCTGGTTTTTATTTCAGATTGGCTTTTGTTTGGGGTGGGGAGGTTTTGCAAGGGGGAAAAGGACAGATTCAAAGGGACAGGGAGAGAAGTGGAATCTGAATCTGTGATGCGAAATCTACAATGAATCATCAAAAAAGAAACAAAAATAATCAATGATCTAGTTAAAAAGACAAAAAAATACACCCACACATCCCCCAAACATACACAGTACTATAATGAATGTTAAAGATTTGTCTATAGCTGAAAATGATATACTCATATGTATTTCTGATATGCCTGAAATGAAATAAGCATTCAATAAATGAACAACAATCAAATTCTGAATTTATGGAAGCATCAGTGTCAATAGAGAAGGAAAGGAAGATTACTGGGGTCTCAAGGTGATAATATATAACAGTCATTATAGAAACACACTAGAAAAATAACAAGAAGCATAAGAACGTGAAAATGCCTATGCCATGGGCAATGCTCACCTTAGAATCATGAATGAGGGCCCTTTAGGAAGTTGTACTAATTTGAAATTATATTTTTATCATCTATACCAGGAAGATTATAATGACAATTAGAGAATTATCGTTTAAATAATCAAATTTTCTGTGTTAGCAAAATTGGTATTTAAATATGAATAATAATTTTAGCATGTTTAGTATTTAAAATTGAACTGTACTTTTCAAAATGTTATTATGTGGATTCTCCTATATGGGAATAAAGAAAATAAGTATGGATTTCAAAATCAAGTAATCACTACCTCACATTTGATGAGTGGTTGCTGTTTAGTGTCAGGGACAAAATAATGATCCCTGTTTGACATAGGACAAAGGACAGGAACAAGTATGTGACTGGCCAAGTCAAATCCCAGAACTTCTTCTGAGAGTCCACAGTCATATCCATAAGTATGTTTGATCAACCCATTATACTTCACAAGTTAAATGTAATATTGAGAATTTTGAAGAAACACATGGAGAAGCTGGTAAGGGACATGGAAAGTGGTATTTCTTTTAAATTTTGATTTTAGTAAACATTAAAATCTGCAATGAAGATACAAAAGTAACAGAGTTCTATTGAAAAACAAGAGAAAGAGAGAGCTAAATTATAGTGGGAATGTATACTAGCCAAGAGAACTGGCTATAAGATAATACAAACCAAGCTAACATGGAATCTGAAAGAGCTACAACATAGCAGAGGTAAGTTTTCATTGTAGCAAAATGGACTAAATTTTTGCCTAGACCATTTGCAAAGGAGTACCAACACACCAAAGATAAGATTTTTTCTCATTATGCAATTTAGGGCAAAAAAATCATAACTTTTGATCTTTGAGCAATACTAGAGAAACCAATTAAAATGGCATTAAGATTTACTATATAGCTTTATAACATGTTATAAATGACTTAAAATTATGGCAGTCTTCCAGAGCAAGCAGAAAGAGCTTTGGTAGAAAGAGTAAAAAGATCTATCATTATGTAATTTGCCAATACATACGCTTATTAAAAAGTAATCAAACAATAATTTACTTGTGATATTTAAAAAGAATTTAGAATGTATTAAAATAAGGGGATTATAAATTCACACTGATAATAAAGCAAAGAACAACTTCTCACATTTTGTATAATTATGACATTCATACATTTATATCTTGTTTTCCAAATTCATTTTAGACTCTACAAGAATAAGGAATTTGTAGAGCCTACAGCAGGTGCATCTTGCAAAAAAATATTGGAAACATATGTTGGCTGATGTTACATCATCAAAATTTATTAAAGTTTATTTCAGGCCATACAATAACATTGACTCTAGGGTTCAAATGGCACCTTTGATTAATGTACTAGTTACATCATATTGAAAGGTTTCTTAGCCTTTTGGTATTTCTTCATCTAAATTTAGAAGCTTGAGAAGCTCATAAGAATATTTTTCTCTTGCTGAAAACATGAGATCTTACCTTTGGTATGATTACAGAAAATAGTTCATGTCAAATCCACATAAGAAATGAAATGTTGTGACAGTACCAATTGTACAGAATTGTTGCAGGGGATTCAATGATAATAGGTACATGCTTGAAAGAGTGTTTGGTACTAAGCATTCAGAAAGCATACACTGTCATCCTTATCACTACTGCCTTTGCATTCATCACCTAGAAAGATACCAAGGAGCTATCATGGTGATTGTAAAGATAAAGCACATACTGTTGTTACCATGCTCCATTAAAATAATTAAAATCCAAAGAAATTTGAAATGGTCTATTAATATTTTGGCATGCAATCATTATTTCTATTATTTATTTTTATTTAAATTAGAAACAGGCTTGCTTCACATGTCAATCCCAGCTCCCTCTCCCTCCACTCCTCCCCTGCCCCCCAACAATCCTTCCAACACCCCACCCAATCCTCACTCCATTCTCCATGGAGGGTAAGGCCCTTAATGGGGATCTCCAACGTAATCTTTTAAGATACATAGCAAATATATATGTCCACCACACCTTTAAAGAATATTATTTTACCTTTAAATCTCAACAAACTACACAGTCTTCCCTAATAAATATCGTATTTTGCTGCATGTTACTTCAGCTTTCTCCCTGACAAATCTTCAGGATACATCTTTTCTCTTACTTCCAGTCAATTCCATACAAGGAGGAAATATAGAGACCTGGAAAGAAGAATACCCAACTTTATATGGAAAAACAAAGAAACCAATATAGCCACAACAACCCTGTGCAATAAAGGAACTTCCGAAGGCATCGCCATCCCTGACTTCAATCTCTACTATAGAGCTATAGTAAGGAAAACAGCTTGGTATTGACACAAAAACAGACAGGTAGACCAATGGAATCCGATTGAAAACTCTGATATTAATCCACACACCTATGAATACCTTTTTGTTTTTGACAAACAAGCTAAACTTTTACAATGGAAAAAAGAAAGCATTTTTAATAAATGGTGCTGACATAAGTAGATACTGGCATGTAGAAGACTGCAGATAGATTAATATCTACTGTCATGCACAAAACTTAAGTCCAAATGGATCAAAGACCTCTTCATAAATACGGCCACACTGAACCTCTTAGAAAAGAAAGTGGGAAGTACCCTTGTATTCATTGGTACAGGAGATGATGTTCTAAACATAATGACAGTAGCACATTCACTGAGATCAACAATTAATAAATAGGACCTCCTGAAACTGTGACACTTCTGTAAGCCAAAGGGCACAGTCAACAAGACAAAACAGCAGCCCCAGCCCACAGAATGGAAAAAGGCCTTCAACAACCCCACATCTGACAGAGGGCTGATTTCCAAATTATATAAAGAACTCTAGAAGCTATTCCCCAGAACGCCAAACAATCCAATTAAAAAGTGGGGTACAGAACTAAATAGAGAATTCTCAATATAAGAATCTAAAATGCCTGAAAGACACTTAAGAAATTGCTCAGCATCATTAGCAATCAGAGTATTGCAAGTCAAAACAACTTTGAGATAGATAGCATCTTACACCTGTCAGAATGGCTGAAATAAAAACACCAAGCACAGTTTATGTTACAGAGGATGTGGAAAAAGGGGAATACTCCTCTAATGCTGGTGGGAGTACAAAATACAACATTATTTTCAAGATATGGTATTTTGGTATATTTTAAGATGGTTTTGAGTGTTAGTAGAATATATCCTCATCAGATCATTAAGGTACCTATAAGCTATAATTAACACAATATTATAAGTAATTTTAACTATATTATGTTTAACTATCAGCCCATTCACCTCGTACAAAATTGGGTTGAAGATAATCTAATAATTCATTCTGTGTTTCCTCTAGAATTAATCAAAATCTTGTAAAGATTTACAGTCGTGTAATTAACACTTGAGTTTCAGAATTATTGACCCGGTTTTTCTATACAAACTTGTGTGGCCACTTTGGAAATCAGTATGGTGGTTTCTCAGGTAAATGGGAAACTGTCTACCTTAAGTTCTAGCAATTCCACTCTTGGAATATACCCAAATGGTGCACATGCATACAGCAAGGACATCTATTCAACTACATTCATAGCAGTGTTCTTTGTAATGACCAGAACTTGTAAGCAACCTAGATGACCCTCAACAAAAGAACAAATGGAGAAAAAGTGGTACATTTACACAATGGACTATTACTCAGTGGAAACTAAAAAATGGAATCTTCAAATTTGCAAGTAAATGGACGGAACTGAAAGAGACCATGGTGAGTGATGTAGTCCAGTCACAGAAAGACAATCATGACATTCACTGATTCACATATGGGTATTAGACAAAGAACAAAGGGCTACCAACCTACATTTCAAACCTCCAGTGACACTAATAAACAAGGAGGACCCTAAGAAAGACATACATGGTCCCCCAAAGAAGGGGGAAGGAACAAGAGTTCCTGAGAAAACTGGGTGAATGTGGGGATGGTAGAGGCATATAGGAAATAGAGAAGGGTGAGGCAGAACATGGGGGACCAGGAAGACTGAGTCTGGGGAAGAATAGAGGAGAGCAAGAAAAGAGATACCTTAAATAGAGGGAGCCATTATAGGTTTAAAGAGGCACTAGGGAAATGTCCAGAGGTCCAAATGGGTGACCCCAACTAAGAATCTAAGCAATAGTGGAGCGACTACCTTAAATGCTCTTCCCCTATAATGAGATTAATGACTACCTTATATGCCATCCTAGAGCCTTCATCCAGTAGCTGAAGGAAGTAGAAGCAGACACCCACAGCTAAGCACTGAGCTGAACTCTGGGAATCCAGTTGTAGAGAGCAAAGGGATAAGACCATGATGGAGAAACCCACAGAAACAGCTAACCTGACCAAGTGAGAGTGCATGAGCACCAGTAGTAATGCAGTGGAACCAGCATTGGACAGAACCAAGCCCTCTGAGTGTGGGTGCCAGTTAGGAGGCCTGGGCAATTTATGGGACCTCTGAGAGTGGAACCAGTATTTATCCCAAATCCAAAAATGGACCTTGGGAGTCCATTCCCCATGGAGGTATACTCTGTCAGTCCAGATACACGGAGGAGGGTCTAGGCCTTCCCCAAAATTGTGTGACAAACTTGATGATTCCCCCAAGGAAGGATTCACCCTCCCTGGGGAGTGGATGGGTGTGGAATGGGATAGTTAGTGGAAGGATGGGAGGGAGAGGGACGTGGGATTGATATGTAAAATAAGATTGTATCTAAATTTAATAAATAATTTTAATTATGCATAAAACAAACAAAAAAGCAAATATTGTCTTAGTCAAAACAAGAATTCACTGTAATTGCCAAATATTAGCAATGAAAAAGGTAACATAAAATTTTATTTATTTTTGTTGGGTATGTACTAGCAAAAGAATTTAGAAGTTTCTGATAATATTTTTTTCTCCTTAGGAAATAATGTCTGGTCTTCCTCAGCTTATAGAGAACAATTCAAGACAGATCATTTAATCATCTCTTCCTTTTGAAATTACTGAGTTAATGGCTGAGTAAAGCAGAACTGATATGTGTATATTCTATATTTAGGCATTAAGAAGTCATGCAATGCATTTTAAAATGAAATTAACATAAAATGGGTATATGATAATGGTCAAAAACAGCTTCATATGTTAAAATTGGCAATATTTAAAAGTTCACAGTGTAAAATACTAATTTTCTTCAAGAAATGCCTTGTGAAAATTAAAGAAGATAAATCATACATGAAGCTTACAATATAATGTTTTCCTAAGAAAACAAAAGACAATTTTATGACAGCCAGTAATTCTTGTCTGAAACAAATGAGAGATTTTATCTCTCATTCTGATAACACTACAAATTCTCATATAATTTGGGCTGTTGATTCAAGTTCAAATATTCATTATCTACTTGCAAATGGAAAGCTGACAGATTTGAAGATGCCAAATCTGTTAAGTGTGCAATTCCATAAATCTTATAGGATTATAAAGAAATAGAAATTAGGACCTAGTCACAATTTAATTGTTATTATTTCTTTGTATTAATTAAGAGGATAAGCACGACATCTACCCTGGTAAGATTTTGTTTACTTTGTAGGTGATATGGGATAAAAGTATTACATATAAAATAATGTAGAGTGGATATATCACAGAATAATAAGCATATAGCGTACTAAGTCTCTAAAATGCCTGGAGATTATAAGAGTACACCTTATACTTGTCTTTTTATTTTACCAGTGATATAGGAAATCAAAAACGGGTCCTTGTGGTTAGAAGGCAGCCCAGCTAACCTGAATCTTTAGCCCTTTAGAATCCTTGAAACGCAAAATGTTGGTATGAATTTTCTTCTAAATCTTGTTTGTGGTAATTATAGGATTAGATGTATGCATTGCTGTATTGATGACAAGAAATATACAGAATTCAAGGTGGTATGAACCACAGTGTAAACTTTCTGCTATATTTATAGAGACATAAAAAATCCTTGAAATTTCAACCATTTGAATGAGCAGTGCATGTAATTACAAACATTTTAGTGTCCACCAACCACAACATGACAAATGAAACTGTACTGGCTCCTTATTTGTTCTTCACTCCTTTAAAGAGCAAGAGTAGAAGATCAACATTCTTCCTTTGATTGTGTCTTGCAAATAGATCAGATTTTTTACACCAATTATGAATACACAAAGCTTTTTGTTAGGAGAGAAGGGAAAAGGAACTAAGACATTCATCAGATTTGAACATAAATGCTACTTGTTTCCAAACAACAAAAATGTAATGAATTACAGTCCTCATGTCATAGATCAATAACTCAATGTTAAAGAAAAAGAAGAGATTTCAAGTTTGATATAAACAGATCAATCAATCTTTAACCACCAGCACAACTGCAATGAGAAATGGCTTTATATTTACAGCAACTTCACAAGCCATAAGATAAACCTGTTAAAGATGCATATCCCAGTTACATGTTTGAAATTTTAGCATTTCATAAATGTCTAATTTTGGATGCTGCAAAACATAATTAAGCAGGTTTCTTATAAAATGCCCTTGTAAACTGAAAATATTTCAAAGCAATTTTTACTCATGATAGATAATTAATACTAAGTCTTCTTGCATTTTGAGAAATGGGAATTGGCTACTAAATTTGAAATTAAAATATATGTAGCATTCCAAAAATTGCATTGAGTTAATTTTTGAAAGACACTGTGTTCTAAGTTTTAGAAAACCAAGGAATGATCATGAAATTACAGCTTTTATAAATCTGCCTGTGACATTAGTCTACTATTTTATCATGGTGTCAAACATAATGCAAAACTATTGTAAATGGCCAAACTTCATTCCTTTACTTTTAAGAACTTTGAACTCTCTGAATGATTTTTAGTAGAATGTTTCTAAGTGATTGTTATTCTGCTTTTGGGGCTCTTATGTATTGTGTACCTGATGACCTCACAAAGCAATTCAATTTACCTTAATGTTTCTAATTTTTGGAACAGTCCTCTTGATCTTTAAACAAATCTAGTTAATAGTGATTCCAAAATTCTGGTTTTATCTTTGGAACCTAAATAAATAATATCCATCTTCTTGTGATAGACTAGTCAAATACCTCAAGTTAGTTCTTATTTTCAAACATATTCATGCATACATGGAAAATGTATCTGAAACATACATATATATGAAGATATGATAGACAGATAATGTTATAATGTACTCTTGCCACTTTTCTAGAGAAGCACAATTCCTTACTACATTCTAAAACTTATCCTTATACTCACAGATAAATGTACATGCTACACCTCATCAAAGAAGCTTTTCTACGTAGCAAACAGAGATATCACAAAGAAGCACAATTAGACACACTTAAAATATGAATAGATCTGGGATTTCCAGCCCCAATAAATGTCTATGTCACAAGTTCTGCTTCTGTGGTTCAGGAAACCAAAGAAGGGGCTGAAAGATTCTAAGAGTCAGGACAGCAAGAGGTAGATATGAAAGAGTTTCTTCAAGAAATGGCTATATAAACAAAACCAGTATAATACAATATCAGTGGAAAAGTTCTTATGGAAGGGAAAAACCCTACACAAAGAACTACAGGTAACTAGTGACTACCTGGAGACGGAGAAATACCCTCTCCCAGGAACTGCTTATATTCATTCTTGAACAATGCAAAGTGTTTATCCTTGAAAACATATTTTTAAAAGTGGCTTCAGCAGGTAATAATATGCTTTTAAATATTAAGCCATATGTAAATATTGTTATCTAAGAATGAATGGTATTTTATTTTAAAATGAAGAGTTGGGTTTATTCAAAAGAAATAATTGGGGCTAAAGATAGACTTCAGTTTAAGACATTTTTTTTAATCCCTGAAGCTTTGAGTTCAATCTCCAGTAGCTCAAAATAGAGAGGAAAGAAGATTTATCATGAGGAAATAACCAAGAGACTGCTAAGGGACTGTTTTCTGGAAAGAACTGAATCAAATCTTCTGTCTGGAAAACAGGATAATGTCATGTTATTTTTACAAGGAAGTGAACTAGAGAGGATCAAGGACTATGAAGTTGGCAGAGAAAATTAGCTCTAAAATTGAAAATTGCTAAAGGTCACACAGAAAATACAGGGTCAAAATTTAAATTTAAAAAGTCCAGCTTAAGAAGAAACACTAATGGCATACATTACCTGGGTACTTGTTCAAAACTGGTAACCTACTTGACCCATGTAAAGCTAACTGTTTCAATAATAAACATTATATATTGTCATGATAAACACATGCCAACAGAAAGATATGCATCTGATGTCACAATTCCAAAGTTGTTCTATGAACTGGGAATCAAATTATGACATGAGTTATCAGTCCTATAGAGAACACTACGTGGAAGAGAAGGAAATTCCCTGTGCAATGCCTGTGAAACCTTTCTTTGATTTTCATATACTTTATAAAATTACCATAGCCATATGAGCCATCTTCTACCACACAACATCAATAACAGGGCAGGATCAGAGTCTGGATCTTACTTTAACTAACATTATGTAATTGTTGCTAAGACAACTATTGGGCTTCTCTCTGCTATCGTATCTTATGATATTATAACAACAATGTAATATCATTGTATGCTTTTGAACGGCCCACGGGGTTCAATTGTTTAAAGAAAAGACAAAAAAGACTAAAGATACACAGCAACTTCATAGTTTAATTGCAACTGCCAGGTAGCAATAGGAATAACACAAAAGACAGAGGAAACATTTAGTTTTATTTCAATGCAGGGAATGGATGAAGCCTAACATAAGAAAAAGGAATGGTAAAATACAGAATTAGTATTTATCAATAACAATTTGTACATTCATTTGTATAGAAGTTTCAGAAAAGAATATTCTTTACAAATATTTTGTGTTTAGGAGGGTGTATATATGCAAATCTGGTGTATGTACATATGTGTTTGTGAGTACACATAACTCTGTACTCCAATGCAAAAGTCAAGGAAGATGCCAGTGTCTGATCTATTGCTTTCTACATTATTATTTTGAAACATCAATATTACTTATAAATATAGCAAAATATTATTAAGTTAATTCAGCAAGAGACTAACGAATCATGTACCATAACCAAATGGAATTTATGCCAAGACTTCAAGTTCAGTTCAGTTTGTGAAAATCAACTATGATAGTATATACTATCATGTATATACAACATACTATCTTAGTTGATTTCATGTTTATATGATATACTATCATACATATGTGTGTTTATAAGTGTATGCATATATATATAGATATATATATATATATATCTCCAAGTAAAGGACAAAACTATGTAATCATCTCAATAGATATAAGAAATAAACTTTTTACAGTTCAAGACTGACTCCTGAATTTTGAAAGTAAAATTCTGATATACTAATAATAGAAGATTCTGAATCTGGTCAATAACAACAGCTAATATTATAAACTGAGAGCTCCGAAATTCACATTCAGGCAAGGTTTTCTACCATTTACACTTCCTGCTATGACAAATGTTCCAGCTATGGCAATCAGAAAAAGAAATGCATGAGAAAGAGAAGGGAGTGTTGCAATAAAAATAAGCATCTGGACTCTCAGATTATAATAGGATATAAAAAGCTTCCTTAAGGAGCCCAGTCCCTAAATATCAAATGTTTTCTATTCTAGAGCATTGAACTATTCTGAGGTTAATAAAGATGGCCTATTAATATGCAAGCATATTTGGTATTCCTATGATCCAAAAATATGAAAACAAATTTTAAAAGATAATTCTGCTCAAAGAACATCAAAAATAGTCTTCCAGCAGCAGCAGGTAAACAGGCCGGCTTCCCGGCCTGTGCTCCAGTGCCTGCAGATCGCCTGAGACCTGCACAGAGCTCCCAATCCCGGCGGGAGCCAAGCACCCAGACCCCAGGTCTTCTCTCCCACCAACAAGACCAGGAAACCAGAGGACCCAGGGAGACCAGGGGAGTAGCTGTTCTGGATCAAGTACAACAGGACCCAGCATAGGGTCCAGGGGACCAGGAAAGTGGATAAGCGCCCCAGATTCCTGTTCTTCTTCTCCACCCACGGGACCAGCATTCGGACAAGGAATAGAAGAACCACCAGATTATTGGACTTGCTAGCACCCACCAAAAGGGAACTCTGGTCCCCAGACCAGTAAGGGACTCTTTCTGCACCCACTAGAAGAAGAGATGGGAAAGAGACAATACAAAAACACAGTCAGCAACAGAAAAACAAATATGACACCGCCAGATTCTAGAGACTCCACACCAGCAAGACCCCAACATTCCAATGAGGGCGAAGCAGAAGAGAACGACCTTAAAAGGCCCTAAAAGAGGATATTGGAAAATCCCTCAAAGAAATGGAAGAAAAAACAAACCAAAAAATGCAAGAATTGGAAGAAAAAACAAACCAAAAACAGCAGAAAATGGAAGAAGAAATGAAGCAAAAAATGCAAGAAATGGAAGAAAAAACAAAGCAAAAAATGCAAGAATTGGAAGAAGAAACAAACCAAAAAAGGCAGGAAATGGAAGAAGAAACAAAGCACAAAATGCGAGAAATGGAACAAAAAACAAACCAAAAAATGCAAGAAATGGAAGAAAGAACAAACCAAAAAATTCATAAAAGGCAACAAACGGACGAACAGATAAACAGAAAATTGCAATAAGCAATGCAAACATTGCAAGGGTTGAAAACTGAAATAGAGTCATTAAAAAAAACACAATCTGAAGAAAGGCAGAAAATAGAAAAGCTGGACAAACAGACAGGCACTATCAATACAAGCATTACCAACAGAATAGAAGAGATGGAAGAGAGAATCTCAAGTGTTGAAGATATGCTAGGAGAAATGGATTTATCAACCAAAGAAAACCTTAAATCCAACAAATCCTTAAAACAAAACATCCAGGAAATATGGGACACCATGAAAAGACCAAACCTAAGAATAATAGGTATAGAAGAAGGAGAAGAAATCCAGCTCAAAGGGGCAGAAGGCATATTCAACAAAATCATAGAAGAAAACTTTCCCAACATTAAGAAAGACATGCCAATGAAGGTACAAGAAGCCTACAGAACACCAAATAGAGTGGACCACAAAAAAAAAATCCCCTCGCCACATAATAATCAAGACCCCAAACATATAGAATAAAGAAAGAATATTAAGAGCAGCTAAGGAAAAAGGTCAAGTAACATATAAAGGCAGACCTATCAGAATTACACCTGATTTCTCCATGGAAATGCTGAAAGCCAGAAGGTCCTGGATAGATATTCTACCTACACTAAGAGACCACGGATGCCAGCCCAGACTACTATACCCGGCAATCACTATAGACGGAGAAAACAGGATATTCCATGACAAAACTAGATTCAAGCAATATGTGTCCACTAACCCAGCCCTACAGAAAATTTTGGAAGGAAAACTCCAACCCAAGGAAGCTAACTACAACCAGAAAAACATAAGCATTAGAGAATCTCTCTCTACCAACAGCCAAAAGAACAAAGGGGTGAAATTCCACACATAATTCCAACAACAACAACCATTGCAAATCGAAGAAGGATGAGCAATCATTGGTCATTAATATCCCTCAATATTAATGGCCTTAACTCACCCATAAAAAGACACAGACTAGCAGATTGGATTCGAAGACAGAACCCTTCCTTCTGCTGCATACAGGAAACACACCTCACCCTTAAAGACAGACATTACCTGAGAATTAAAGGTTGGGAAAAAATTTTTCAATCGAATGGACCCAAGAAACAAGCCAGGGTAGCAATCCTAATATCTAACAAACTAGACTTTAAAATAAAATCAATCAAAAGAGATGAAGGAGGTCATTACGTACTCATCACAGGTGAAACCCACCAAGAGGAAGTGTCTATTCTGAACATCTATGCCCCAAATACAAAGGCATCCACATTCGTTAAAAAAACATTATTAGAACTTAAATCTCATCTAAAGCCCCACACAGTTATAGTGGGAGATTTCAGCACACCACTCTCACCACTAGACAGGAATACCAAACAGAAACTCAACAAAGAAGCAAAAGGGCTAATAGAAGTAATGACCCAACTGGGATTAACAGATATCTATAGAACATTTCATCCACATAAAAAAGAATATACCTTCTTCTCACCACCACATGGGACCTTCTCAAAAATCGACCACATACTTGGCAACATATCAAACCTCAGCAGCTACAAAAAAATTGGAATAACTCCATGCATCTTATCAGACCACCATGCTTTAAAATTAGAATTCAACAACAACACAAATTGCAGAAAACCTACAAACTCATGGAAATTGAATAATGCTCAACTGCACCATACCTGGGTCAAAGAGGAAATAAAAAAAGAAATTAAAGACTTCCTCGAATTCAATGAGAATGAAGACACAACATACCCAAACCTATGGGACACTTTGAAAGCAGTGCTACGGGGGAAGATCATAGCACTAAATGCTCACATGAAGAAACAGGAGAACAGTTATACCAGAGAATTAACATCACAGCTGAAAGCTCTAGAACACAAAGAAGCACACTCCCCAGGAGGAGTAGACGCCAGGAAATAATCAAATTGAGGGCTGAAATCAATAAAGTAGAAACCAGGAAAACAATACAAAGAATCAACGCAATGAAGAGTTGGTTCTTTGAGAAAATCAACAAGATAGACAAACCTTTGTCCAAACTTACCAAACAGCAGAGAGTGAACACGCAAATTAACAAAATTAGAAATGAAAAGGGGGACATAACAACAGACTCTGAGGAAATCCAGAGAATCATTAGGTCATACTTTGAAAACCTGTACTCCACAAAATTCGAAAATTTAAAGGAAATGGATGACTTCCTGGACAGCTATCAATTGCCAAAACTAAATCAAGAACAGATAACCAATTTAAATAGACCTATAACCCCTATGGAAATAGAAGCTGTCATCATAAGTCTCCCAACCAAAAAAAGCCCAGGTCCAGATGGCCTCAGTGCAGAATTCTACCAGAAATTCAAAGAACAGCTTATACCAATTCTTCTCAAAGTGTTCCACACAATAGAAGCAGAAGGGTCTTTGCCAAACTCTTTCTATGAGGCTTCAATAACCTTGATCCCCAAGCCACACAAAGATACAACTAAGAAAGAGAACTTCAGACCAATATCCCTCATGAACATTGATGCAAAAATACACAATAAAATACTGGCAAATCGGATCCAAGAACACATCAAAACAATCATTCACCACGATCAAGTAGGTTTCATCCCAGGAATGCAGGGATGGTTCAACATTCGAAAATCCATCAACGTAATCCACCATATAAACAAGCTGAAAAACAAAAATCACATGATCATCTCACTAGATGCTGAAAAAGCCTTTGACAAAATCCAACACCCCTTCATGATAAAGGTCTTGGAGAGATCTGGGATAACAGGGACATACTTAAACATAATAAAAGCTATATACAGTAAACCAACAGCCAACATCAAACTAAATGGACAGAAACTCAACGCAATTCCTCTAAAATCAGGAACAAAACAAGGCTGTCCACTCTCTCCATACCTTTTCAACATGGTACTTGAAGTTCTAGCTATTGCCATACGACAACAAAGGGGGATCAAGGGGATACAAATTGGGAAGGAAGAGGTCAAACTTTCACTGTTTGCAGATGATATGATAGTTTACATCAGTGACCCAAAGAACTCTACCAGGGAACTCTTACAGCTGATTAACACCTTCAGGAAAGTGGCAGCCTACAAGATCAACTCAAGAAAATCAGTAGCCCTACTATATACAGATGATAAAAGGGCTGAAAGAGAAATCAGAGAAACATCACCCTTTACAATTGCCACAAACAACATAAAATACCTTGGGGTGACGCTAACCAAACAAGTGAAAGACCTGTATCGTAAGAACTTTGAATCTTTAAAGAAAGAAATTAAAGAAGCCCTCAGAAAATGGAAAGATCTCCCATGCTCTTGGATAGGTAGGATCAATGTAGTAAAAATGGCAATCCTGCCAAAAGCAATCTACAGATTCAATGCAATCCCCATTAAAATCCCAGCACAGTTCTTCACAGACCTTGAAAGAACAATAATCAATTTTGTATGGAAAAACAAAAGACCCAGGATAGCCAAAACAACCCTGTTCAACAAGGCAACGTCCGGAGGCATCACCATCCCTGACCTCAAGCTCTATTATAGAGCTATAGTCCTGAAAACAGCTTGGTATTGGCACAAAAATAGACAGGTAGACCAATGGAATCGAATTGAAAACCCGGGTATTAACCCACACACGTACGAACATCTGATCTTTGACAAAGAAGCTAAAAATATACAATGGAATAAAGAAAGCATCTTCAACAAATGGTGCTGGCATAATTGGAGACTGGCATGTAGAAGAATGCAGATCGATCCATGTCTATCGCCATGCACAAAACTTAAGTCCAAATGGATCAAAGACCTCAACATAAATCCAGCCACACTGAACCTCTTAGAAGAGAAAGTGGGTGGTACCCTTGAACGAATTGGTACAGGAGACAGCTTCCTGAACATAACACCAGTAGCACAGGCAGTAAGATCAACAATTAATAAATGGGACCTACTGAAACTGAGAAGCTTCTGTAAGGCAAAGGACACAGTCAGCAAGACAAAAAGGCAACCCACAGAATGGGAAAAAATATTCACTAATCCCACATCTGACAGAGGGTTGATCTCCAAAATTTACGAAGAACTCAAGAAGCAAGTCTCCAAAACACCAAAGGACCCTATTAAAAAGTGGGCTGCAGAATTAAATAGAGAGTTTTCAATAGAGGAGTCTAAAATGGCTGAGAGGCACATGAGAAAGTGCTCAACATCCTTAGCCATCCGGGAAATGCAAATCAAAACAACTCTCAGATACCATCTCACCCCTGTCAGAATGGCTAAAATCAAAAACACCAATGACAATTTATGCTGGAGAGGATGTGGTGAAAGGGGGACACTCCTCCATTGCTGGTGGGAGTGCCAACTGGTTCAGCCACTTTGGAAATCAGTGTGGAGATTCCTCAGAAAAATGGGAATAAACCTACCACAAGACCCAGCAACTCCACTCTTAGGCATATATCCAAAAGATGCCCATTCACACAACAAAGATGTTTGTTCCACTATGTTCATAGCAGCATTATTTGTAATATCCAGACCTTGGAAGCAACCTAGATGCCCCTCAACTGAAGAGTGGATAGAGAAAATGTGGTACATTTATACAATGGAGTACTATTCAGCAGAAAAAAACATTCATTTACAGGCAAATGGATGGCACTAGAAGAAATCATCCTGAGTGAGGTAACCCAGTCACAGAGAAAAATGGCATGTACTCTCTCATATATGGATTTTAGACATAGATCTTGGGAGTGCTAGCTTACAATCCCATGACCAGAGAGTCTGGGAAACAGAACCTTCATTCAATGGTTGATGGAGGCAGAGGCAAACTCCCACAGCTAAACACTGAGCTGAACTCAAGGAATCCAATGACAGAGATGGAGGACTGATGAGCAAAGGGGTTAAGACTGGGCTGGATTAACCCCCAGAAACAGCTGATTCAAGGGTTAGCTCTTGAATCCCAGACTGATGGCTGGGATTCCAGCATGGGACTGATCAAGAACCCCTGAATGTGGGTGTCAGTGAGGAGGCCTAGGCAATCTATTGGGCCTTGGATAGTAGATCAGTATTTATCCTGGTAATACAAATGGACTTTGGGTGCCCATCCAGCAATGAGAGATGCACTCTCACCCTGGACTCCCAGGAGAGGGTCTAGGCCCTGCCCTGGATGAAATGACAGACTATGGACATCCCCATGGAGGGCCTCACCCTCTCTGGGGAAATGAGGGGATATTGGAGGGGTTGGTGGGAGGGCATGGGAGGAGGGGAGGGAAGGGAGAGGGAACTGGAATTGATATGTGAAGCAACCATGTTTCTAATTTAAATTTAAATTTAAAAATAAAAATTAAAAAAGTATTATCTCAAAGAAGACCACCATCCTTAATGTAAGTGCTAACATTATGTAAACTTCTTGAAGGAAAAAAAAAGTCTGTGATTTTCCTTGGCAAAAAAAGAATTTTAGGAATCAAAGTAAAAGAATGATTCATATAAGATACTACTGGTATCTTTAAATTTAAAACTATTCTTTAAAGAACAATCTTTATTGAAGCAACACAGTGTCAGCATGCTTTTAGGTTATCAGGTTTTCACTACATAGCCCAAACTGACCTGAAATATGTTGATCATCTTGCTTCTTCCCTGAAGTGTTGGGATTGCAGACATATACTAAACTTGCTAGCTCACTCGTAATGTATATACAGATATTTTTAGTAGGAAGATGAATACTCAAATAAGCATTAGGAAAGTATTTGACTAGATGCTTCATAAAAAACTAATTATGTCTATTATCAATAAGCATGAAAATGTGCTATATCATTCACATTTTCAAGTATGAGGGAAATATTAATTAAAACTTGAGATACATTCCATAGGAAGAATAGTATTCGAAAGATTGACTATATAAACTGCTGGTAAGGTTATAAAACTATTTAAATTCACAAGCAGATGGTCAAAAGGGAAATGAATAGCTTTCTTAGAAAACAATTATTAATATTTTAAAGAACGTAAATAGATATTACCAATTTGACATAGTTTCTCTCCTATGAGTCCCCAAGAGAAATGGATAATACCCATGAAAACACTTGTATGTAAGTGGTCAGTGTAACGTTACTCATAACAGTCCAAACCTAAGCTCTGATATCCATACACCACTGAATTTATGAAAAGTAAGTACTGTAACAAGCACATATTGTGTCATGGAAGTTTTCAGTAATAGAAATTAACAGGCAGTTTTTCACAGACCTTGAAAGAACAATAATCAAATTTATATTGAAACACAAAAGATCCAGGATAGAGAATACAACCCTATACAATAAAGGAACTTCTGGAGGCATCACTGTCCCTGAATTCCAGCTCTATTATAGAGCTATAGTCCTGAAAGCAGCTTCATATTGGCACCAAAATAGACAGGTAGACCAATGGAATCAAATTAAACACCCTGATATTAACCCACACCTATGAACACCTGATTTTTGACAAAGAAGCTAACATTATACAATGGAAAAAAGAAAGAATCTTCAGAAAATTGGATGCTGGCATGTAGAAAACTGCAGATAGATCCATATCTATTGGCTATGCATAAAATATACGTCCAAATGGATCAAAGACCTCAACATAAATCCAGCCACATTGAACTCTTAGAAGAGAAAGTGGGAGGTAACCTTGAATGAATTGGTACAGGAGACTGCTTCCTGAACATAACACCAGCATCACAGACACTGAGGTCAACAATTAATAAATGGGACCTCCTGAAACTGAGACAGTTATGTAAGGCAAAGGACACAGTCAACAAGACAAAACTACAGCCCACAGATAGGGGAAAGACATTCAACAACCCAATATCTGACAGAGGAATGATCTACAAATTTTACAAAGAACACAATAAGGTAGTCACCAAAATGCATAATAATCAAAATAAAAAGCAGGGTATAGGATTAAATAGAAAAATTTCAATAGAGGAGTCTAAAATGGATGACAGACAGTTAAAATGCTCAATATCCTTAGCTATCAGGGAAATGCCAATCAAAACAACTCAGAGTTAACATCTTACTCCTGTCAGAATGGCTAAAACCAAAAATGCTAATGACACTTTATGCTGGAGAGGATGTGGAGAAAGGGAAACACTCCTCCACTGCTGGTGGGAGGGCCAACAAATACAGTCTCTCTGGATATCAGTATAGAGGTCCCTCAGGAAAATGAAAATCAGTCAACTAAAAGATCCACCAATCTACTATTAGGTATATGCCCAAAAGATGCACATTCATATAACAAGGATATTTGTTCAGCGATGTTCATAGCAGCATTATTTGTAATAGAAAGAACCTGGAAACAAACTATATGCCCCTCAACTGAAGAATGGATAAAGAAAATGTACATTTACACAATGAAACACTAGTCAGTGGAAAAAAATGAAATCTTGAAATTCACAGGCAAAGAAATGGAACTAGAAGAAACCATTATTAGCAAGGTAACACAGCCACAAAAAGACCAACAGGGTATGTACTCACTAATCCATACCTGCAATCTCTACCACCAGAAAGCTAGGAAACAAGGAGGACCCTAGGAAAGACATACATTCCTGTAGAAGGGAAAAGGTATAAGTTCTCTTGAGCTCATTGGGAACATGGGGGATGGGAAAAGGAGTTAAAAGAAAGAAGGGGAGAAGAGAAGGGGAGAGGAGGACATGAGGGAGCAGGAAGTTTAAGTTGGGAGAAGAATAAAGGAAAGCAAGAAAAGAGATACTATAATAGAGGGAGCCATTACAAGTTTAAACAGAAGTCTGTCACTAGGGAAATGTCCAGAGTTCTACAAGTATGACCCTAACTAACAATCTAAGCAATAGTGGAGAATTCACCTTAAATGCCCTTCCCCAATAATGAGCTTGATTGCGACAATATATGCCATCCTAGTTCCTTCCTCCAGTAGCTGATGGAAGCAGCAGACACCGACAGCTAAACACTGAGCTGAACTCTTGGAATCCAGTTGCAGAGAGGGAGGAGTGATGAGCAAAGAGGTCAAGACCAGGCTGGAGAAAACCACAGAGACAGCTGACCTGAACAAGAGAGAGCTCATGGACTCCAGACTGACAGCTGAAACCAGCATAGGACTGATCCAGATCCCCTGATTGTGAGTGTCAGGTAGGAGGCCTGAGCAATCTATGGAGCCTCTGGAAGTGGATCAGCATTTATCCCAAACACAGGAATGGATTTTGGGTGCCCACTCCACATAGAGGGATACCCTCTCAGCCTAGACACATTGGAGAGGGCCTAGGCCCTGATCCAAATGGTATGACAGACGTTGAAGCTTCCTCCATGGAAGACCTCACCCTCCCTGGGGAGCAGAAATAGAGTGGGATGGGGACTGGGGGGCACAGGGGCGGAGGGGACATAGAGGAAACTGGGATTGACAAGTAAAACAAACTTGTTTCTAATTTAAATAAAAAATCTGAAAGAAAAAAAAAGAAATTAGCAGGCCACTGATACATGCTACATAATGAATAAAACAACAAATTTTATGGTTACAATAAGTCAAATGGGTAAAGACAGAAGTCAGAGAATGGACAAAAATGAGATCAGCAATCTTTGGAGAGCCAAAGTTTTCCTAATAATATATCCTTGTGAGTCAGGCATACACTTACTAAAGATCTTTGGACTATGTGTTCACTAAAAATACTCCTGAGTAAAGAGAAATCATTTGGAAAAAAAAAAGTCAGATAGGCAACGTTTCAAACAAATCTCCAAGTTTTAATTCTCTGAATCTTAAAGTGATTTGCTTTTTAAAAAGTGTATTCTTACTTCATCACAAAGCAACAATTTTTCAATGAAGAGTGACTGTATGACTCTTTTTAACTAAAGAGATTAAATTCAGCCTTCAGTATCTAATATACTATAACTAAATAAAATCTGATGTCTGGTAGGAGGCATCTCCTTCGTAAGCTCAAGGAAGAATTCATTTTGTTGAGAAAAAATTAAATTGGCAAAATACATACAATCAGTATGCAATTATCTGGATGTTAGAAAATGCTGTATAGAAAATACAATAGCTATACAAGAATGATATTAATGGTCTCTAATTACTTGTATATTTGAATGCTTAGGGAGTAACACTATTTGTTAGTGTGGGTGTAGCTTTGCTAGAGGAAGTGAACCACTTGGTGGGCTTTTGGTAATCAAAAGCCTAAGCCAAGTTCAATGGTTCTCTCTTCCTGTTACATGCAGATCCAGAACTTCAGCTACACCAGCCTCATGTCTGCTTGTATGGAACCATGTTTCCCACCATGATGATAATGGAGTTAACCTCTGAAACTGTAAGCAAGCCTGAATAAATACTTTCCTTTATAAGAGTTGCTATGGTCGTGGTGTTTCTTCACAGCAAAAGAACCCTGATAAAACATGGAAATACAAGGGAGAACACAACTAGCATACACATAAAAAGCTTATTTTGTGCTATGTTGAAAGACACTTCTTAAGAAATGCGAGAAACACAAAAATTGATATTAAAGAAACCACATTTAGAATCCTTTGAGCATATGATATATTGTGGTATAGAATTTATAACTGTACACTAAATATTAACTGTTAAATCCACAGGTAAGTATAGCTCTTTACCCTCCACAAAATGTTTCATTTAGTAGATGAAAACCATTACAGAAAGCTGTATCGGATATAAATGCAGAGAAAAGCTGACTGTGTTTGCATGTTTTAACTGATATATCTACAACACAAAAGGCTCAGGGAATATCGCAGAAAAGGCATCTGTTGCATGGTAGTATCTTGGTGGAGACAGCACAAAGTGAAGTCAGCTAGGAAAGAGGGAGATTGATCTGTGAGGAGTTGTGGGGAAGAGAAGACAGTGATTATGTTCAAAATATATTTTATGAAATCTTTAGAGAATTCACATATCACATTTTAAAAGTACCACATGTATTTAGAAGAGCAAAAAGGACTCCCATTCAGTTTGAATCAAGCTATGTCTGGTGTCCTGGTAATGTATAGAGGAAAATCAAATGTCAAGATATCCCTCACCAAATATAAAGTTTAGTATATGATATTCTCTAATAGATTATTGTGATCTTAACAGAGAAGGAAATGCTTATACCTTTCTAAATTAAATTAAATTTAAGTTGAAATCAGTCATGGATCCTGGGCAGCCAATAGGAACTTGTCTTTCAGCAGTTTATTATGGTATGGCAAAATTAATAAACATATTTGGGATTTTGCGATTGTTACTTAATAAAAAAATGGCACCTACCTAGAGAAAATGAATGAACACTTTATAAACAAATTTGTTCACAGAAAATGAGAGCTTATTTCCTCCTTGGTCCCTACAAATGCTACTCTTACACAAGACTTATTCAAATCTTAAATAAATAAGTCTAATCTGAAGACACTTCTTAATAATGAAGAATTATGAATTTGCTATAGTTTCTCTCAGTGCCAACTCTTAGAATGAAAGTGATGCATTTCAAATGTTAGCCTCCGTTCAGGATGTTATGAAAGGTCTTGGAAGTTTTGCTATATGTCAAAAAATATTTCAAAGAAAACCATGTAATTTATTGCTTGGGAAAGTACATTGCTGGCATATTTTGTTCTGTTTATTTTAGGAGCCACTGAAAAATGCTCTGATAAGTAGGGACAGATATCAATGAACATACATAATAAAAGCTTGAATATTAATTTTCATCAGTATGAAAAGAAGTTGACAAGTTATAATAAATAAAAATATTTATGCATGAAGAAAATCATAAAAGAACTCTAAATGTTGTGCACTGTATGTAAAAAGCAAAGCTTAACCCCTGCTTTTAAAGACATTAATGGCATTAATATTTCTTTAAATTATTAGGTATGCCACTGATACTCAACACTCTCTTCTACATGGTAAGAATGATACAGAGAAATGATAGAGAAAAGCTACAAGTGGAAAATAACACTAACAGTGACAGGCAGAAATGAGAATCATGAATATTTATTTAGCACTTATCCCTTGAGCAAATGATGTAAAATAGTTTACATGGATTACATTAGTTAATGTTCACAAGTGGCATACTCAGGTGGGGCTCTCATGTAGTATACTTAAACTGTCAGAAAAGTGTTTTAACTTAATCTCAATAATAATATGAATTCTTCATAGTTGATCAGGCAAGCTCATTCTTCTGTTTTGAACATAAATCTGAATTCACTAGATAACTAATTTCAGAGAGAGGAAAGAATCTTTGTGATCAAGTGACCTCATATAAATGTATCTGTCTGGTATGGCTTGAATATCAAATGTCATCCATAAGCTCATGGTCAGAATACTTGACTCCCATCATGTATTGGGGAAGTTATAATATTTTGGGGCCACAAGATCATTAAAGACAACCAATTAAATATTATAACCTATTGGGGAAGTCTTATGTCAATAAGGCACTGTTGAGCCAATAGGAATCTAGATAGGTGGGACTAGGAGTCCAGGAGGATTCTGGGAAGGAGAAACACAGGAGAGTTCGAGATGTAACCGCCATGGGGTAGAAGCCTGGAACTATTCTCCAGTAAGAAACATACTTAGATTAACAATTATGGGGTAATTACTTAAGTCAGAGCTAGCCAGTAAGAAACAAGCAAGGCCAACAGCTTCATAATTAATACAGCGTCTTGTGTGTTATTTGGGGACTACAACATGGCAGAGCTCAGGTGACTGGCGGGTGATAAACCAAAGCAGCAGAAAAGAAAAAGCTTCTCTTTACAGAATGGTTGTCAGGAGCGGGATTGAATTTCCACGCAAAATAACAAAAGATTTAAAGGAATTTTAGAAACAGAAGAACGGAGAGAAGCACAGATTTTTGGTAGCAGCATTTTCTCAGGTGGGCTCTGTTTTGCTATCGACAAGCCGAGATTCACGTGGCTCGCTTACTGGAGTCTTCCTGACTCGGCATGAAATGAAAAAAAGAAAAAAAAACCAGCAAGGTTGTTTTAAGAGACTCTGCTAACGATTAAAAGGTGTGTACGTACAGCTGGAAGTGGCTGCTTTTGCTGGATGTCAGCATGGACTGAGGCAGTAAGCTGCAGTCACGCTTATGCCCGCCATCTTGGAAATTACGGCAGTTTAAACAGCCGCAGTTTTAACAGATAAGACAAGTGGCCAGAAAAACATAAAGATTTACAGTAAAGTCAGACTTGGATGAAGAAAAACCTCCAAAGGTTTACATTGTGTTTAAAAATATACATGAGATTAAGAGACAAAATGAAATGGCAAAGTGGTAAATAAATAGAAAACCCGGCATTGTGGTGGCGCACGCTGGTAATATTTACTCCAGAGGCAGAGGCAGGTGGATTTCCAAAGAGAAACCCTGTCTCAGAGAAAAATAAATAAAAATAAAATAAATAAAATAATAATAGATAAATAAATAAGGCACGTAAAGATGGAAAATACACAGAGTCTGGATGCTGTACGCTATTGTGTTTTTCAGTTTTTTCATTGCTAAGGAACGAACAACTGCTAACGTACACTTGATTATAAATGCTGCTGAATTAATTCAACTTATATCTTTTAAAAATGCCTTGACTTCAAAATTTAAGTATAAGGATATGTTACATGGAAAAAGAGTTATTATTTATGTTTCTACAGAAAATGAAAAGCTGAGGATTCCTTCGGCTTCTGTGGTTTGACGAACCAAGACCCCTGAAGGAGTGGACCAGGTGTTCCAACAATTGAAACAGCTAAGATGATGCAGTCTTACAGACCCCGAAAATATGGACTTATACAGGTTTCTGAGTTTTGTCATGATCCCCATGGTATAAACAGCGCCCCCTTCCAGCATGAAGCAGTTTGGAATGAGCAACGTCCTAATTCCCATCTTGTTTGTAAATCTTTGTTTTCATTTAAATGGGATTGTTTATAATTGGTTAATGATCACAACCAATCTCTTTTAATGGTAAAAAGGGGAATTATGGTATGGGTATGGTTTTTCATTTATTGATACAAATTCAAGGTCAACTTTGTGATGTGCATATTTCTCCTCTTGATTGGGTATTGTGCTTGTGCCGATCTTTTACAACGTAATGCATGGTTGAATACAGACTGTAGATAGTTACTTATAATGGTCAGAATTTATAGTTGGGTAAGTTGGGTTTTCTAGATATATAAAGATGTATTTGAGACATATAGATAGTCTTCAGGCCTCTCAAAGACCTTCAGAAAAATGGCATTTGAGGTGGTTTAGGGTTTTTCTTGACAGTGAGAGATGTCTGCTCCTCGCAGCACCAATTGTGTCTGAGAGGAAGATGGGCATCAAAGAGACTCGTCGAGTTTGCTTTCAACATGGCAGGATTGGCCATTTAGGCAGGGGATTGCTCTTGCCTGGACTGTTTGACTGTTGCTGTGTGGACTGGGTATGCAGGACCCAAAAGAAAGTGACTGCTGAACTCAGTCTTACAGCGTTCCTGCTTCATGGAGGAGTCTGCCAGACGTTCTGCAGGACGCGGAAAGGTGACTGACAGACTGCCAAGGAGGGTGGATGGTTTGGGATTTCCTGCTTTGCTGAGAAGTGTTCCGGGCACATTGTGGCCTGTGGGCTGGGGATGGATGCCCCAACGTTACAGAGGAACTTCGGGTGACGGTCCAGGCAGTAAGATGTCTCTGTCAATCCTAGTGTTTATATATTATCCTTCTGTGGTCTTTGATGGAGTTAAAGATAGATAGTTATAATTATAGTTTTCCTTAGTTATGATAAAAGATAAGCTACATATAGAACTTTGGACTCACAAGGATGGGATGGATGATATTTTCTTTAAATCTTGCTAAAATATTGTAACTATGTTATTATTTGATAACTGTTCTGTTATATACAATTTGACTATGTTAAAATTAAAACCTTTCTTTTTGTTTAAACAGAAAAGAGGAGATGTTGGGGAAGTCTTTTGTCAATAAAGCACTGTTGAGCCAATAGGAATCTAGATAGGTGGGACTAGGAGTCCAGGAGTATTCTGGGAAGGAGAAACACAGGAGAGCTCGCGATGTAACCACCATGGGGTAGAAGCCCGGAAGTATTCTCCAGTAAGAAACATACTTAGATTAACAATTATGGGGTAATTACTTAAGTCAGAGCTAGCCAGTAAGAAACAAGCAAGGCCAAGAGCTTCATAATTAATACAGTGTCTTGTGTGTTTTGGGGACTACAACATGGCAGAGCCCAGGTGACTGGCGGGTGATAAACCAAAGCAGCAGACAAGAAAAAGCTTCTCTTTACAATAACCTACTTCCTATTCTATCCCAAGTTCTCTGTTTCCCATCCACCAAGATGTAAGTAACCTTTCCCACAATCTCCTGCAGCAATGGGCTATTCTGGGCCTTCCCCCAAACCATGGAGGGCAGCCCATGGTTCATCTAGACTAACAGGCTATTCCTCTGTGGGGAATGGATTCCTGAAGACTACATCCTGGTTCCACTGCCAGAGGTCCCATAGACTACCCAGGACTCCTAGCTGACATCAGTGGTCAGGGATCCTGGTTGGTACTATGTTGGTTCCTCAACTGTCATACTGAGGTCCATGTGTTCCCACTTGCTCAGGTCAGCTGTTTCTGTGGGTTTTCCCGGAATGGTCTTGACCCCTTTGTTTCTCAAACCTCCCTGTCTACAACTATATTTAAGCAGTTTGACTCAGTGTTTAGCTGTGGATCTCTGCTTATACTAATTTTATAACAGCCAGAAACTTGTAACAAACCTGATGCTCCTCGGCTGAACAAAGGATAAAGAAAATGTGGTACATTTACACAGTGGTATACTACTCAGCAGATAAAAACAATAAAATCTTGAAATTAACAGGCAAATGGATGGAACTAGAAGAAACCATCTTTCTGTGAGGTAACCCAGTCACAGAAAGACAGACATGGTAGTACTCCCTCACTTGTGGATATTAGACTCAGGGTAAAGGATTATCAGCCTACAATCCATACCTCCAGAGAAGCTACAAAACAAGGACCACCATAATAGTGGCATACATCATCCCCTGGTGAAGTGGAAAGGGACAAGAGTTCCTGAACAAATTTGGAGCATGGGGGGTAGAGAAAGGAGGAAGGAGAAACAGGAAGGGAAAAAAGGAGGGGGCAGGGGAAGATGAGGGATCAGGAAGATTAGGTTGGAAGATGGATAGAGGAAAGCATGAAAAGAGAAATATCAATAGAGGGAGTCATTATAGGTTTGAAATGAAATCTGGCACTAGGGAATTGAACCGAGATACACAAGCCTATCCCCAACTAGGAACATAAGTTATTTCTGTCAAGAATTTTATTACAGTGATGAGAAAGGTACTTAATGAATTATATACTGCATGACTTAAAAAGGAGTGCAAATATTGGGTTTCTTCACTTCCAAAGGGAAAAATATAACAAAAATTATCAAGACTTATACTAAGTTTTGTGTATCACAGGCACCTTTTTTCCACTCAGCTGACATTTTCTTCATGTATTGTGACTTCAAAACACAGAGAAAGATTTTACGGGCCATTATCCTGATTTATAACATGACACTATATGCGTGTATGCTCCGTTGAAATGACCCTTAAGCGTATCTTTCAGTGGGTCAAGTTTATATGATTAAATTTTAATCTCCAACTGCTTTTCAAGTTCACCACAAAACTGTGTAACCAAACAACAATCTAATTCATAAGTGTTTAGAAAAATGTTAAATGTGAAGAGTGTTCAAAGCACAATCCAAAATGCATTTCTATGTGAATCCATACTGATGGTGCACCAGTTTAAAAAAGTCAATAAGGGGCTAGAGAGAGGGTTGGGCTTTTGAGAACATTTCAATTCCTCCAGGGGACTTACACTCAATTTCCAGCACTCATAGGGCAGTTCACAAGTCCAGTCCAAGGCTCCTATGTCCTCTTATGACCTATGTGGACACATGATGCACATGCACAAATGACAGCAAAACATTCACAGATAAAATCATATATATATATATATATATATATATATATATATATATATAATTTAAATGATAAACCAGATGTGATGATGGTTCGCATAAGGAAGTCCTCCCCATAGGCTCTTAAGTTTGAATCGTGGTCATTAGGATATGACAATATTTGAGAGTGAGTAGGAGGTGTAGCCTTGCTGAGGTAGGTATGGACTTGGTGAATGAAGTGTTCCACTGGGTGTGGGCTCTAAGCTTTCAAGCCCAAGCCAGCCTCAGTGGCTTTCTCTTTTCTGACTTCATACATACCCAGGCGCAGACATTTCAGGCTGCAGCACCATGTCTGACAAAATGACAATATGGTCCCTACCATAATGACAATGGGCTAAATCTCTGAAAGTGTAAGGCAGTCCCAAATAAATGCTTTCCTTTATAAGTTTCTAGGGCCATATCTTCTTTCATTGCAATTAACCACTGAGGCAGAAATTAGTACCAGAGAGTAGATATTGCTATGACCTGGTCATGCTGCTTGTGAGTTTAATGTGGTAGACTTTGGAACTCTGGATTAGGAAAAAAGATGATGATTTTTAAGTGGAACTTAGAGGGCCATTCTAGTAGGAACATAAAATATGGTGCTGAGAGTCATGCAAATTATAATGGCCCAGCTCAAAATGTTTCAGAGGAGAAGAACAATAGTAAGTGGCATAGAGAACTGTTGTTGTGATACTTTAATGGAAAAACATGTCTGCTTTTTTGCCCTTGTCCAAAAAAATCTGCTGGAGGAAAAATTAAAGGCTTTGGATTAATGGTGTTGGCAGAGGAGATTTCAAGACAACTTATTACTGACTGTGTTGTATGATTAATTAGGAATCTGTTAAGCAGTTCTATTATAAAAAAGCAGCAAGCTGAGCAAGGAAACACAAATGTGAAGTTTGAGGAGAAAGAGATCACCAAGAAGTCTAATGGAGCTAAGTCTAGTGCTCAATGATATAAAAGGTTTAAAGAAAAGTCTGATTCCAAATAGAGTAAAGAGAGTGGTAATCTCAGGGAAAGTTGTCATCTAATGAAGCTCCCAGTTTTTGAAAAGGAATCAAAGAAAAGGTAAATAAGTGAAGAAAATGAACCACAGGAAGCTGATGCAGATATAACTTAACAAGAGGGCAAGTTCCAAACCCAGCAATCAATAAAACTTTGCTATTTCAGCCACATGGTTCTGTCTTTAGAGCCAAGGATACAAGAAAGGGGATGTGAGATCTCCCTCTGTGGCTAAAATATGACACTGAGACCAGACATGTGTCACAAGGAGTACCTGCATAGAAACCTAGAGAGGCCATTGTATGAAGCCATGAAGGTGAAGCTTGGGTTGCACTGGAGACCCCAAGGTGTTGGAGATGCCAGAGTCATGGGATAAATGCCAAGCAGATCATCAGACAGGATGTGGAACCAGCCCAAGAGAGAGAATTATGTTGCAGTCAACAAGGCTGAAAATAGTTGGATACCTGAAGAGCACTTTGGCATCAGACATACAGATGTGGTGGTTAGAGTTTGCCACACTGATGTCAGGGGCTATTTGTTCAAGTGTTTTCTTACTGGGGTCCCTTTTCTCCATTTTGGAATAGTAATATATATTCTGTACCACTGTATATTGGAAGTCTGTGATATGCTTTTTGATTCTGATTTTACATGCGGTGACAGAATGAGGTTTTCTTGAATCTTAGAAAAGACTGTATTTTGGACTTTTAAGTTTTGGACTATAATAGAATTTGGACTTTTAAAGTTGGACTAAATGCATTTTTTCATTATGATATGGGTATAAGTCTATGGGGCCAAAGAGTGGAATGTGGAGATATGAATAGAATCGTCCCCAATAGGTTCATATCTTTAAAGTGATAGTGATCAGGAAGTATTACTACTTAAGAGGGAATAGGAGGCGTGGCCATGTTGGACTGAACTGGCGCTGTTACAGGAAGTGTGTTACGGGGGGTGGACTTTGAGATTTCAAGGCCCTGGCCAGCCCAGTGACTTTTCTTCTTGAAATCTCAGGTACTTCTCCAACACCACGTATGCCATCATGCCACCAAAATTCCCTGTCCTGATGACAACATACTAAACTTCTGAAACATTAAGCCAGCTCTTATCAAAAGTTTTCCTTTATAAGAGTTTAAACTGTCCTGGTGTCTCTTCATAAGCATAGCATTCTGACTAAGGTATCAGGTTATCCATTTTTAATGATCAACCTATGATAAGCAAAGAAAATAATTAAAATGAAGTTGCACTTTAAAACAAAAAGCATGGGGGCGCATGCCTTTAATCCGAGCAGTGGGGAGGCAGAGACAGGTAGATCTCTGTGAGTTTGACGCCAGCCTGGTCTACAAAGCTAGTTCCAGGACAGCCTCCAAAACAATACAAAGAAACCCTGTCTCGAAAAAGTAAAAAATAAAAAAGATGGAAACTGGAATGTTGTTACCCTTATACTTCCATAACCAGTATGGGGCATCAAGTCCATACGGTGGAGTTGCGGTTTCTGGCTTTATTTAACTACTGTTTCTTCAAATCATCCATGAGCATGTTAAACCTCAGTGATACTCTTAACCTGTGACTAAGATTGCAAAATGATAAAAGAGCATGGTTTATCCAAAGCATTTTACTTAAATTTAAAAATGGTTTGCCATCATGTGGCATAAGATTAACTGTTGGCTTCATTTTTTTAAGAGCAGTTGATGGGTCAATACTATTTAGTACACAGTGTAAAGAGTACTTTCTTATTAAAGCTGACTAAAGAAACAGAGGCTCCAGGCAAATGAAGTCATGTATCAAGGAGAGCTTTTATAAGGAAATGATTCATATCCAGGTCAAATTTAACAAACAGCACATAATTTTGGAGTCTGATTTTCTATCTTCTTTGCATATTTGAAAATAAGTGTACACGGTATTGGGTTACATACTAATTCAAAAAGTTATTCATGGTTCAAGAGGCTATGTCATTTAACTGAGTAATTTTCAAATGGAGACAACTATAGCATCACAAATTCCTCATTAGCACAAATGAGAGTGAGTGAGCAAGAATGTAAATATAAGGTTGAACAGATTATTATCTCATTCTAAGTAAAAATCCTGCCATCACATTATTTTTAAACAATCACCAACATGTTTAAACGATAATTGCATCCACTCAATGAGCACAGTTCCTTATTATTGGAATTGGCAGGGGGCCCTGACATTTGAGTCATCATCTCATTATATCTATTTCTTATCCTGGTACACAAATTAAGCAAAAACCCAACATCAGTGAAATTTGGGAGAAGGCTGAGCATTAACCTTAAATTGCAGGTTTTTTCCCTTAAATATGTAGGATATATAAAGAATTAACATATTTAATATTATATTCTTATTAAGGCAACTTTTGAAAGGCTAGCTATTATTTTAAGGCCAAAAATTATTCAAAATCTGAAGACAAATGTTGAAGCTTTACAAAACAAAACTGACAGTTTCAATATTCTCTAAATGAAAAGCCACTACAGCTGGGTGGTGGCAGTGCATTCCTTTAATCCTAGCACTCAGGAGACAAGGGCAAGCAGATCTCTGTTAGTTTGAGACCAGCTTGATCTAAAGAGCAAGTTCCAGGACTGCGACAAGTACACACAGAAACTCTACCTCAAAAAGACAAAAGCAGATAAATAAAAAGGGCTATCAATGTAGTAAAAAATACTCATTTGACAAGTTTCTCCCATGCTGAAAAGGATCCAGAATGCACAGTGATTGTCTAACATATAGCATACATCTTAAAATATTAATAGAATTCCTTTAAGTGATCAAATAGGACAAATAATACAAGTGAGTTTTAAACTGAAATATTGAAATGTGCCAAGTGGGAACCCAAGTCTACACTCAAGTGATTTCAAATCACTGGATTTGCATGTCAAAATTTTTACTGGTGAATTCTCTAGATCACTTGATTTAGCCTTTGAAATGGATGTACATTGTTCTACCATTCTCAAATATCTTGTTTTCAATTCTTCTATTAACTCCAAGATTATAAAATTAATAAATCATAAAACTCTTTAATGGCTCATCAGTTATGGTTCCCAGAAACCATTTCTTCTTTCACTTATCATTGAAGACACTTCGTAATGTGAATGATGTTAAGTTTCAAACCCAGAATAAATGGTAGAGGTGTGTATTTAACAGATTAAAGCTGGATTTGGCATGACTTCTCCCACCATCCCTCACATCCCTACCTATTGCAAAGTATGTCTCACATACCCTACCCTCTATCCTGAACTCCCCAGCCCAAGGGCTATGCTACCCTTCCCCCCAAGGCTTTTCCCTATATAATACACACAGTTTGGTTACTTGCCCTCTTTTGGAACTATGACCTCTTGAGGCCTGCACCTGATCCTACTCTTTCCCCTCTCTTTGCCCCCCCCCATTGGTTCAGCTCAGTGTGGTCATGTCTGGTTTGGGCTCTCTCAGAAGGCCCTGACTCTGCTTATGCTCTCCCATATATCAATTATAAACTTTCTTCTCTGCCACACCTAGGAACAGTCATGAGCTTTCCCTCTATTTTTATTTCTAGAGTTGTTCAGTTATATTATGAATTTATTTAAATTTTTGGTGCTTCAGCCATTTTTTCCCTTGTTCCTTCTAAAAATCAGCAGCTTCTCAAATCACTTACTGTTATGGTAAAGTGTGTGGGAGAACTTGGTGGATTCCCATGGTGGAAAGGATTACTGAGGCAGGAGACAAACATTCCAGGCAGACAGGGGTTAAGTGAGAAGTTTTATTAGAAAGGGGAGCAAGAAAGAAAGGGAAAAGTAGTAAAGACACAGAGACACAGAGACAGGGAGAAGACAAGAATGGGGAGGCAGGAGAAGTCATATCTGCCCAAGGGGAACAGTGGGAAATAACTCAAGTGGGAAAGTGTCTTTCTTGTAAAGGGATCCATTGCACCTGCCTGAAAACTACACAACCTTGGAAGCCTGGGCTGACATGGGTGCATTCTGCCAGGTGACAGGGGCAGGGCAACACAATGCCTGAATCTTTACGTTTAGAATCCAGAGGAATAGCCTAAAATTTGAATACTAAAATTTAGTTAGTCCATATCCAACATTGGGAGAACACATTTTTTTCTTTCTTTTTGGACACACATGGCATAAATGGAGTGTTCCAAGACTGTGAAATTTAAGAGACAATCAAAATACAGCAGGTTATTCTCTTTGTTAAAGATTTCTCTCACTGTTTGATTTTTCCATGGAAACATTCATGAATCTATAATGTTAGACTTTTATTGAGTCCTATCATTTTGTAATTTTTGTGGCTGTTATTAATAAGTGTCTTCTTTTTATGTGCTGAAATAAATTAACAAATGAGGCAGAAACTATATAAAAGGCCTGGGAATACAGCCAAATCTTTCTACATGCATCCAGAGACCGCTAATCTTCTGAATGACACTTAAAGCTCTCTTGCTTAAATAATTACAACTACAGCCAGCATGTAATTTATTGAAATAATTACCCATTCTACTAGATCCCATAATTCATCTGGAATCTATGGCTACTTACCTTGTCTTTGTTCTCAGTACCAGAAGCTTCAGGCTTGGTCCTTATCACAAATGGAGTGGACAGTCGCAGCAAAACCCTTTCAAATGTGGCATTAACCTTTGGAGAGACTATCTCAAAGCAGTCCTCAAACTTCAGCACTTTGTGAGTGTCGCATCGAAGCTGCTTTCTTAGGCCCTCCCCAAGCTGAAGAACAGCCATGGTGGGGTCAAACATCAAATGGAATGGGAAGGCTCGGCAGAAAGTGTTGATGCTGATTCTGAGATCTGCAGGAACTTGGGAAGTACCCTGTGGAATATTCTTTGTGATGTTCAGAGTTTCACATTCTTTGATAAGAAAAGAAATACAGTTGCAGTTGCTTGGGTTTGAGTCATCGGAGCACAACTTTTCATTTTCAATTTGTTCCACTTCCACATTCAAACGATAGATTCTCTTTCCTGCAGCCTTAATCATTCCCAGCATCGCCAGCCCCACAGTATGGTGAGGGTGGAAGTAGTGAAGCAGGAGAGTACCTTCAGGGAGCTCTTTGCATAGGAAAGATGGGGACTCCAGAGTGGCCTGTTTCCCAAAAGAAGTTCTAATGTGTTCCAACAATGCATCAAAGCCATTGAAGAAGTCCTGCAATGTACCACCCACAGCTCGGAGGACTCTCTCATTCTCATCAAAGCATATCTTAAAGAATTCCTCACCAAATCTTTCCTGAATTTCCTGGAACTTCAGACCTAAAGGTAAAGGAGAATAAAAGTGTTAGTAACATGGACTAAAAGGCATGGAATATATAGCTTTCAACATGCTTATCTAAAGCAGAAGCAATTGAGAATTGGAGAGATGGCTTACTGGTTAAGAGCATGAAATACTCCCAAAGAGAATCTGAATTCAGTCCCCAGCATCTACATCATGTGGCTTAGAACTGCGTCCAAGTTTAGATTCAAGAGAACACAATTACTGGCCTTGTGGCCTCATGCACATGGCTATACACAGGCATACACATATACACATAATTGAAAATAAATATTTTTAACACAGTAGGCAGCGCATCAGTCTCATAAAAATAAATATTTTTAAAGGAAGTAGTGTAGGGACCACACCCTCACCCAGTCCCCTGCTTTTATAGTTATGAAAGGCTTCAGAAAAGAACCAGCAAGATGTAGGCCTCTGATTCAGCCACATGTGCTAAGCTTCCTGAACGTGCTCAAATTCTAGTCACCAGGAGGTCAGTTACACTCCATGTGTCAAGGAATCAATCAGAAGTTAGCTGGAGGGCTCTGGATGTGCTTTACTGTAACCATGGCAAACAGAGGACAATAAACGCTATGGCAGGGCCTATAGCCCATAGCAACCAATTGACCAATCAAGAAAGGACAGGTCACCAAAGCCCGGAAGTGCACCAATCCTGAGACTGTTGTGGAGCCCAGACACTCTCATTGCTCTATACCAATAAATTCCCTTCCCTGCTGGTAACTACAGGTCATTCTCACTCCACCCACTGTGTTGGATTGACAGAAGACCTGAGTTAATAAAGTTAATTTTATTATTTTTTTTTTTTGGTTTTTACGAGACAGGGTTTCTCTGTATTGTTTTGGAGGCTGTCGGTCCAGCCCAGCCTCGAACTCACAGAGATCCGCCTGCCTCTGCCTCCCGAGTGCTGGGAGAAACCTTTTGCATCAGAAAGTCGGCTCCTTGGTTGTCTATTTAGGGTCTCTCAAACTTGAAATAACAGTAACAAGTGAAAAAAGGAAATGACATTTTTTTCCCTGAGGTCCCAAATTTCCTATGTAAGTTTCTTTTACATTAGAGAATTATTTTTAAATTAATTTCTATGCTTCTAAGATGTTAGGGGAAATTTGTTTGTTATTTTAAAATTTTGAGAAATGGTATTATCCAAAGAAAAACAGAGTCACAATATGGCATCTCCTTTAACTTTGACTGAAATTAATACCTATGGTCATTTCTTATACAGTCTATCCATCTAATAAGGAATTCTGAAAATAAAACAGAACTGAAACACATTTTATTTTGTAAGAAAAGTAAATTTATTTTGGCTTATAGCTTGGAAGGTTATTTCCATCATGACTGGAACGGAGAAGAGGAACAGCAACGAGAACTGAGAGTTTGAGTGCTGTGTTCAGACCCCTTCTTCCTTTTTATTTGGTCTATGGACCAACTCATGGAATAGTGTCACCCACATTCAAGATAGCTCTTCCATCCTTAGTTAACCTGCTCCCACCCTCATAGGTGTGGCCATAGACTTGTCTCTTTGGTGACTCTAGATTTAGATTTATTTCAAGTTGACAATCAATATTAATTACACAATTTTTCAGTTTAGATTTTCCTTTGTTGTTGGTTTCAATGTCTCCTGTATACTCAGCCACTCTGAGAGGAAATCTGGACATATCATATATCAATACATAGCCTGAGGAATATTCCTAAACAAAGTTTCACACACTATAAAGTTAATTTTTTTCTTGCCCTTGCCCTTTCATTTTAGAAAAATCCAGAAGGATTGCCTTCCAAAATCTCATCCCTTTCCTAATACCCTGTTAGAGTGCATATAATCCATGCAGTGTAACGGTTAATTTGCTGTCCTTACCTCTATCACACTAGGGATGTTCCTTCCCTCGGGAAGAGAAGAAACAGAGCAGTCAACATTATTTTTCTATTCATCCTAAACACATCAAATAGTTTAATACATTTTTATAGTGTTCACACACACATATAAATACACACACATATATATATACATATATATATATATATATATATATATATATATATAGAGAGAGAGAGAGAGAGAGAGAGAGGGAGGGAGGGAGGGAGAGCGCTAAGGCTTATTAGGGCCAATAAGAGGTTTCTCTCAACATTTTCTTGACTACATTCAGTTATATTAAAATGGAAGAAGAAGTCTGGCACTTTTGGCAGAGAGAGTCCAATGGTGGAAGCAACAGCTGAGCAGTTGGCAAGTAACACCATAGACATCTGAAGAAGAATCAGATGAACAGTTGGAGAATAGTCAGGAAAGGAAGGACAGGAGACTGCAAGCAAGAGTGGAAATTTGGAGCTAAAGAAGGATAAAAGGACATAAGGTTCCAGAGAAGAAAAGTAAAGAACTTGAATGCCAGATGAGTTCCAGGGAGCTGTCAATTATTTAGGACCAAGAGTCTTAGAACTGTGGCACTCACTGGTATTAAGAGTTGTGAAATCTTGACTTCCTAAGCAGACCCATAAGATGTAATGCTTGTAGGGCTAAGGGTTCCTATCAACACTGTCTGTGTCTGCCCACTGCCTCACCTCACTGCTGCCAAAGACCTGCATTTCAAGAGATTTTATCTACTCATGATTTCTATCTAGACAGAGCAAATGCTGGTCAATGGCTAGCACCTATATCATCAGAATGAATAAATAAGAAAATTGAGTGTGCACAAATTACAGAATTGCTCACCTTCATGATAGTATTCATCATTACTATGAAATGTTCTGTTGCTCACATTCATATATACAGAATAAACAGTCCTATATTCTGGTTATCTTTTATATGTACCTCCTATATTCCATGGAGTGATTCTAGGCTTTGAAGAAAAATGTCCGAAAACTTCAGATCTTTGAACAAAGAACAGAAAAATGATTGCTTCTAACTGGCAATACAGTATAATCATGGATGCCCTATCATTAGTGCCAGACCTTAAATATCCATCAAACAATAACCAGTAAATAAATATTCCATAGGCAAACAAATGAAAACTACTGTGGGTATAGGTCATTATCAATAAATAATCTTTGCTGCTTAAAAAAGTACCTCTGTACCCGAAAGCACAATGACTATCTGTCTCCAAATAATCTCACTCGGGCACACAGCATGATATTAACGTTACTTTCTTTTTATTAAAGAAAAACTGAGTTGCTTTGAATAGTGTGCTGTGATGGCAATTCTCTACAAATTATTGTATTTACTTAATTGCAAAGAATTTTATCCCCATAATCATTAAATGAACAAGATCAGGAAAGAATAATTCTTAGAGTGAAAAATTAAAACTAATGATCAGTTCATTTCTGCACATATGTTATGAATAAAAAATAAAGGTGCTCTTACATACGTTATCTCAAAACTCAGAAGGCACAGAGAAAAGTGGTTCAGTTCAAACAAGGACTGCAGTCCTAATTCCCAGCATTCTACCTGCACTTGATGCAAACCCTTATTTGCAGTAAATCACTTGAAAAAAATAGACAATACTTACCTTCAAATATCACAAGATCAGAATGACATTTATGGTTATGAGAATACATTTTTGACAAGAAACAGAATTATACTGAAATTGATTTCATTAATGAGTAAATGGAAAGATGGAATTATTTTTTAAAATCACTATTATTTCACCTCTTCTAAAAAATGATTTGCCAAAATACTGGAATCCTTTAGCTGTAAGTGAATTAGCAGTAAGTGAAATAGTCAATGTTTCTTTCATGAAATAATACTGTGGTCTATGTTTATTAAGCCAGCTCCACTTACCTGTGAATAGCTTATAGAGAATGTGTTTTATTTTTTGGTTCATTCATGGTTATCACCAGCAAAATGCCTGGCACATGGAGACTGTCTTTCTTTCATAGCATTCATCCTCATTGTACAAATATTATCAATCTTTCCAGTTTACAGTTATGTCATATATAAGGATGTTAGAACCAATAGACATCCTCTCTCATTGGGCCTCTCATTACATTACCTTGTGACTACACTATCACAGAAGGACATAGAGCTACCTTAGGAGGTACAAAATATTAATTTCTACTTTTCTTGGGGGACTGTTTGAAGAAAATGAGGTGTTCAAAAAAACCAGCCAAGGGAAGTAAGTGTCTCCCTTCCCCACAAGATGAATTATAATGGATAAATGGGGAAGAAGATAGGATTGCCTAACAGGTAGTGAATAAGAGCAGGTAGTGAATGGAAAATAGCTGGAAAGCAAAAGTGAAGTGTACATAATTAATTAATCAACAATGAAAAAGATAGACTTGATAATGTTAAGTCCAGAATTAAGAACATCAACCAGATTATGTGATTAAAACAGGAATATATAAAAAATACTTGAGAACAAAAGAAAACCAAAATATATACATGCCTATGTTATATGTAGAAAATCATAAAATTTGCTCAATTCCTTAGCACAAATAGTATACCTTTCAGAATGATTTTCTATACAATATTTTTAAATAGCAAGAAACATTAGTAATCAAATTTTCAAATAATAAAAACTGTATGAGAATTATTCACCTACCCCTGACTTTCCATTAGCCTTACTACTAAGTGATTTTAGGTCACCACTGGTGTCCAGCACAGAGACAGTCCTCCAGCCCCTTTACTGACATTTCAGCATTTTCCCAATCATTATTTAATCCACTCTGCATATGCTCTTCACAAACCATAAATTCCAATGACTATCATTGTCTTCAATATGAAGCCCAAACTCAGGAACTCAGCACTCATGTGACCCACTTTGACATATTCTTATCTCCTGAAGCTCTTCCTCCATTATGAGACTTCTAAAAAATACTCAATACTCTCCTATGTTTATAGGCTGCTGAACATGTTGGATTTGCATTACATTTATTTTGCTTAAATAGAGGTCTGTTATACTGCCTACCCTGCTAAACTAATTATATGTTTTCCTTCATCTTATCTACTTTATATCTAAATTCTGCCAGATGCTTTTGGGGGCCTTTCTTGTTTGAGACAGATTTATCTATGTATTAAGCTTCCAAATTGCATGATATGCATTGGGATCTTAACATGTATCACACAGGGTTTTGTGGTTTTTCCACTCCATCAAACAAATCTAACCTACTTGAAGATATGAAGGGTTTTTGTCTATTTGTTACTTTTTTCTTCCTTCATTTTAGGAGAAAAATCTTCTCTGAATCTTCCTTTGTTGCTGGACACTGAACATGCAGAAATGATAAGGGCAGAAATGGTTTTGGTCTTTTTTAAATCTATGTGACATATAGCCTAGTAATTCTATATATCACTCAACAGGCAGGAGTATTACAATAAGAAAAGATGATAAGAGAGGGGAAGGGAGATGGCTCAGAGGGTAAAGATGCAAATGCCACCAAGCCTGAAAGCATGAACTTGATCCCTTCGTCTAAGCTCCACATACATACCTTGACACATGTGCAAAAATGCAGATACACACAAAAATAAACATAGTAACATAGTAATACTTAAAACAATAAATCAACAAATTAAATTAACAAAGCTAAAGGATGAATAAGAATTCACCAAGGTGCTGGGAAGTAGACCTAGACCGTCAGTAGGTCCAAGATCTAACACTAATGCACAAACTGACTTAGTGAAGCCCATTTTACAAGAAGAGATACCTTGCCCAGCCTAGAAACAGGGGTGTGGTTTTGGAGAGGTGCCTTGGTCCTGCCTTAATGAGATGGTGGAACAGACTTAGTATACTTCCTAGGGAAGTCCTTACCCTCTCTATGGAGAAGATGGGAGGAGAGGACAGGGGGGAAGTGGGAGGAGAGGAGGGAGAACTGTGATTGGAATATAAAAAATAAATTTAAAAAAATGTAAAAAAAAATGTAACTACATACTCTGGAACAAATGAAAGTTTATAGCTCCAAGAAGAGAAAGTAACAGGAAAGTTTTTGAGAAACTAAATGAAAAACACTCTTTGTCTGTGATAACATTTTAATGAACAGATAAAAAACAGTCAATAAATAGTCAAATAATTAGTTGTGCATAGCTGACAATGAGTCCATGTATACCAAACATCACATATGATGTATGTAGTAGTAGATATAAACTCATGTATTTATGTATGTATTGCTTTTCATACCCTTCAATGATCTTTGGAATCTCTTTTTAATCAAGACAATTAAATTATGCGACTACTGACTTATCTCGTGGGAGTACTTTTAGTTGACAAATTCTTATTTGTTTTTTTTAATAGCCACCAATGTTGAGCAATGAACAGACACAGGGAAGCATGTTTAAAACCGGCCAGTCTTCAGGATGCTTTACTGGCCACGTGTTAGATGACTAAGTGCTCATCACATTCCCAACCCTCCTCCAGCACTGTGGCAGGCTGTTGTGGAAGACAGCAAACCAGGAATGCAACCACAGCATGGTATGAATTTTAAAAACCTGACATAAATGCTGTTTAAAAAGTGTGTTTCAGGAAACCTCATGCATTACAATATAAGGTAACTCAATCATGCATTATTTTGTGATGACATCTGCTACATTATGAACACATGGCAGTATCTTATGGACTTTGGGGCTACCCTACTGATAAGTATTCTCATTATTTACATACTGATTGAATAAGGAAGGTGATTGCAGTGCAAATACATAGATTCTGGGTTCTATTCCTAACTGGCATTGTTCAGATTGTGAGCTATGATGGTAGTATTCAAAAACCATAATTTCCATGGATGGAGGTACTCTCAGAGGACTTCCTCAGAGATTTTAATCACTGTTAATGTCTCTTTGATTGTTATGAATTTGAAAATTGCTAAACTGTTATTCCCTTCCCCGATTAAAGGGGCCAATGAAATCTGGAGAGCCATGTCATGGCCATCTTCTCCGCACCCCAGGCTCCCAATTTGCTCAGGAGTTCAAGTCCTTTTTCCTTTCTCTGTGGGACCATGTGTGATGTATGTCACTCTTAGGGTATTTTGTTTCCTAGCTTCTCTGGAGGTGTGCATTGTAGTCCGGTAATCTTTTATTCTATGTCTAATATCCATGTGTGAGTGAGTACATACCATATTTGCCCTTTTTTGACTGGGTTACCTCACTCAGGATGTTGTCTTCATCCATTTGCCTGTGAATTTCAAGATTCCAATTTTTTCCACTGAGTAATACTTCATTGTGTAAATATACCATATTTTATTTATCCATTTTTCAATTGAGGGGCATTTAGATCGCTTTCAGGTTCTTGCTATTACAAATAATGCTTTTATTAACATAGTTGTAGAGAAGTATATGTTGTATGAATGTTCATCCTTTGAGTATATATCCAAGAATGGAACTGCTGGATCTAGAGGTAGAGTGATTCCCAATTTCCAGAGGAACGGCCATACTGATTTCCAAAGTAGCTGTACAAGTTTGCACTACCACCAGCAATAGAGGAGTGTTCCCATTTCTCCACATCCTCTCCTGCATAAACTGTCACTGGTGTTTTGATTTTGGCTATTCTGACAGGTGCAAGATTAAATCTCAGAGTTGTTTTCATTTGCATTTTCCTGATGGGTAAAGATGTTGAAAGCTTTTTAAAGTGTCTTTCAGCCATTTTGTATTCCTCTATTGAGACTTCTCTATTTACTTCTGAACCCCAGTATTTAATTAGATTATTTGGTGTTTTAATGACTAGCATCTTGAGTTCATTGCATATTTTGGAACTGAGCCTTCTGTAAGATGTGTGGCTGGTGAAGATTTTCCCATTCTGTGGACTGCAATTTTGTGTTTCTGACTATGCCCTTTGAAATCCAGAAGCATCTCAGTTTCACAAGGTCCCATTTATTAATTGTCGATCTCAGTGTCATGTGCTACTAGTATTATATTCAGGAAGTAGTCTCCTGTAACAATCTGTTCAAGGGTACATCCCACTTTCTTTTCTAAGAGGTTCATTGTTACTACATCTATGTTGAGGTCTTTGATCCATTAGGACTTAAGTTTTCTTCATGGCAATAAATATGGATCTATCTACAGTCTTCTACATGCCAGGAACATTTTTTTAAGATGCTTTGATTTTATATTGTCTAATTTCAGCTTCTTTATAAAAAATCAGGTGTTCATAGATGTGTGTTTTAGTATCCCTGTCCTCAACTCAATTCCATTGTCTACTGTCTGTTTTTGTGCCAATGCCAAGCTATTTGCTTAACTATAGCTGTATAGTAATGCTTCAAGTCAGGGATGGTGGTGCCCCTGGAAGTTCCTTTATTGTACAGGGTTGCTTTTGCTTTCCTGGGTCTTTTGGTTTTTTTCCATATAAAACTAACTATTATTCTTTCAATGTCTGTAAGAATTATGATTGGGATTGCATTAAATCCGTGGATTGCTTTCTGTGAGACTGCAATTTTTACTATGTTGACCTTACCTATCCATGAGCATAAGAAATCATTGCATTTTCTGCATCTTCTTTAATTTACTTCTTTAAAACTCAAAGTTCTTGTTATACATGTCTTTTTCTTCTTTGGTTAGTGTTACCCCAAGATATTTTATGGTGTTTGTGGCTATTGGAAATGATGTTGTTACTCTGAATTCTTTCTCAGCCCATTGATAGTCTGTATATACTAGGGCTACTGGTATTTTTGATTTAATCTTGTATCCTTCTACTTTGGTGATGGTGATTTTCAGCTATAGGAGTTCTCTGGAATATTTTTTGTCAATTATGTAAACTATCATATCATCTGCAAATGTGAAAGTTTGATTTCTTTTTCAGTTTGTATCCCTTGGTCCCCTTTTGTTGTCTTCTAGCTAGAACTTGAAGTGATTTTGGAGGAATCTCATTGACTTTCACTCCATTTGGTTTGATGTTGGCTGTCAGTTTGTTGTGTACTGCTTTTACTATGTTTAGGTATGTGGTTGATTTTAGAGAAGGTTCGATGTGGCACTGTGAAGAAGGTATATTCTTTCGTGTTTGGATGGAATGTATTATAGAAGTCTGTTGAACCCAATTGGATCATAACTTCTGTTAGTTCTTTTATTTGTTAAGTTTCTCTCTGGTGTTCCTGCTAGTGGGTGAGAGTGGTGTGTTGAAGTCTCCCACGACAACTGTGTGAGGTTTCATATGAGTTTTGAGTTTTAGTAATGTTTCTTTTATGAATGTGGATGCCTTTGTATTTGGGGCATAGATGTTCAGAACTGAGATTTCATCTTGGTGGATATCTCCTGTGATGACTATGAAATAACCTCCTTTGTCTCTTTTGATTGATTTTAGTTTCAAGTCTAATTTGTTAGATATATCAGGGTGGATACACCAGCTTGTTTCTTGGTTCTGTTTGATTGGGAAATCTTTCTCAACACTTAACTCTGATGTACTGTCTGTCTTTGAAGTTGAGGTGTGTTTCTGTTATGTAGCATAATGATGGATTCTATCTTCGTATCCACTCTGTTAGCCTGTGTATTTTTATAGGCAAGTTAAGACCATTAATATTGAGGGACATTAATGACATTAGTCACCAGTGTGGCTGGACTGGCCCCAGCAAACACATACACAGTCACTCAGGCTGCGGTGCTGGCTCCTCCTAAGGCAGAACCACAAGAGAATGGTGACCACAGAGAAGTCAAAGTGAAAGTAGAGCCTGTCCCTGCAATTAGCCCAGCCATACTAGGCGCTGTTAGCTGAATCATCCAGACATCACAGGCTACCCCTGTTCAAACAGTGACCATAGTACAACAGGCACCTTTAGGTCAACACCAGCTTCCAATAAAAACTGTAACGCAAAATGGAACTCATGTGGTACCAACACTTACAGCAGTGCACAGCCAGGTGAGCAATGCTGCGAGTCCTCTCCATATGTTGGCAACCCATGCATCAGCATCAGCATCCCTGCCTACAAAGCGCCAGAATGGTGACCAGGCAGAGCAGCCAGAGGTCAAGCGAATTAAAGCCGAAGATGGCGAGAGCATTGTCATTGCTCTGAGTGTGGATGCGCCACCAGCAGCTATGAGAGAGAAAGGGATCCAGAACTAGCTGCTGGGAGACCTTTTCTTCAGACATCAACTTTGTGGTGCCAAAAGGAGATGCTGCCTCTTACTGAAGCAGGGAGCGCATCCTCAGTGGGTAAAGGGACCTGTGGTTGGACTTCACCTCTTAGCACTGAAAACACGGACCCAGGTGGCCTTAAAACTCCTTAAAGACAAGTTACTCTTGAACAGACCCACAACAGCAATCCTGGTTCCAGAGGTGGTGTCTTCTACAGAGCACTCGCTGGGCTGTAGGCTCAGCTTTTACTACAAGCAAGAAGTCCAGGTCACAAAGGACTGAGTCTCTTGTGCAGATGCAGCACCTGCTGCAAGTGGATTTCTCCGGCTTTCGTTTGGGGGACAGAGCCACAGCCACCTGCTGCCCTCATAGGACCTGCTGGCTGCGACTGAGAGACAACACAGTATTTCATTGTCCACACGTAGAATTAGAGTACTTGGAGATGCCCTTTCATTACTAAATAATGGGGTCTTTTACATTTCATATCACTCTATTTCTACTCTGGAAATTTGAGATTCATTTGGGGGAAAGAACGTCATTCTGTTTGTTTCTATGGTTTGTTTGCAGCCCATGGGATGATTTGCTCTAGTCTTTCTTGCCTGTGTTTGGTTGACACTCCCTTAGGATACCTACTTACTTGTCCATTTTCTGTTCAGAGCAGTTACCTGATGAATTGACCTACCCTATAGAGGGTAGGTGGACTGCATGGATCCATGAGGTCAGGGGCATCGGGACAAGGGACCCCGAGAGCCTTCTGGCCTCTGGGCTGCATGTACCTGCTCTTGTGGGTTTTGTTGTCTGTTTCTTTATGTTGACTTTGTATTTCCCACGCTAGTAAAACGAGTCTCCTACATATTGTGTATGCTTAAACAACAGATCCCTTCTTCCCTCCCTTGGGAAACAGATCCAGGTTTTTGTCACACCTTTTCAGACCAAGGTCATAGATTCCTCCCAGAACCTGGGGAGTCTTAGGGGTCAGCTCTGATTTCTGGCATCTGACTGGTTATCTGCATGACACACTCACAGCAAGAGCTGTCGAAGAGATGTTGCTAGTTAACTTGAGGGTCTGGAGTAAGACCCAGTAGCCAAGTATCAAGCATCCAGGCCATTTTCTGATTCTCAAGAGGTTTTTCTGGCTTTTCAAAATGAAGTCCCTCACTAAGTCTGACTTATGTCATATAGTAAGTAAAATTCAGAGGGAAGGGTGAGGAGAGGTGGGAGGCCAGCAGCCCAGCCCACACTCGGATCACCGCTCACCTTTCCAGAGCATTCTGGACTTAGAGCTGAGCAGCAGGCAGAGGGCGTTAGCCTCATTGTGAGTTTTTTTTAATGTCATCATCATAATGTTATTTATTTAAACGTAGTTATTTTAGGATTTAATTTTTTTAAGAGGGGGGGAAACCCTGTATTTTCCTGGTAGAATGAAATGGCTCAGAATGGTATATTTAGGAAATCTAAAACATTATTTACATAAAGACCACATATGATAAGTCTGTTCTAAGTATTGCTTCATCCACAGTATGGAGCTGTCACAATGTTACTGCAAAGATGATGCATGTTGAGGTTATGGAGTTACTACACACAAGATGGATTTATATAACTCAGCCATTTAAACAATAAAGGTGAGACATCATATGAGTGAGGAAAAAAAAGAATGTCTCCATAGACTAGCTGTGTTACATCATTTGTGACAACTGCACCAAATCTGCCTCCTCTCTTCAGTGACATCCTGAAATTCCCTCAAAACAGCTCATGTGCCCTCTTTTGCTTTCTAGTCTCATCTTTTTAGGAATTAATCCAAATGCATTAAAAGCAACACCAAGGAACCTCCTTAAATTAAAATAGATAAACCAGGGAAATAATAGAAAAAACCTGGGTCCATGTGATTTGAATGATATTCCACGTAACGACTCAACAAGAAGTCAGAGAATATTAGAAAATCTGTTTTAGATAAGGTAGCTTTCCTGGGTACATAGTCTTTTGTGTATATATATCTTTGCTTGTGAAACATCTTTCTGTGTGTTTCTTCCTACTAGAGTATACTTTTAAACTATATCATTATCCTATTTGATTTACTTACCTTGTACAATATGTAGTTTTCATTCACAATTTCCTTTATAAGATGCTAAGCTAACTTCTGGAGGACATGAGTTCAGTTTCCAACATCCATGTTGGAAAGCTCACAATGGCCTGTAACTCTGGTTCTGTAGATATCCAGAGTACCTGTACTAGCATGCACATGGGCATACATACAGACACACACAAAAATATCAATACACATTATTAAAAATAATGAAAATAAATCTTATTTTTAAATATGTTGAACTAAATAAAGAAGTAATCTATGGCAGTGAAAGTGAGCATGTAAGGCACATGTAGGAAACTAGACTCATGCACATGGTCACTTTACTCTCCTAAATGAGGCCATTTGAAGAATAGCTAAAGTGAGATACACACAGAGCACCTGTTCATAAGCGTTATGATGTCAAAATGGTTTGCCCATGGCCATGCCAGAGGAACAGCAAGTGGCAATGGACATTCAAGGTGTCAGCCCACCAGGAGTTAACTCTCTGATGGGTTAATTTCAGTTAGGCAAGCCTGCGACCACAGACCGGGAATGTCATTTGCTTCTGCTGTGCCTTTCCATGTTTGCTGCTTCAATCTTTCTCTGACATATGGCATGGTGTGAGTGGATATTGGGAGACCTGCATTGCCTGTGATATAGTAAGCATATCTCATGGAGATATCCCCTTCTACTGGGCATTTTTATGTGTGGAATATCAAGAAGATGATTCTTCCCTAAACTGTGCAGTCTAATGGATAACAATAATGTTAACATACACAGAGTTTTGATGAACAAAAATAAATAACAGGGACTGTTACACAGCTATGGCCTATGAGTTCACTCAAGAAGCTGCATAGATGCTATCTCAAGGAAAATAAGAGTCTCCAGGATCCAGGCTGGCTCTAATTCTCTTAATGATGAAAGACACAAGCACTGAAAAAGCTGAAACAAAGTTTTAAAATCCCTTCATGTTAAATCAAATGTTCTGAAAATAGATTTGAAATGAAAAACCCCAGAAAGAAATCTCAAGTTCACAAGGACCAATAGCTGAGGTGAAAAATATAAAGCAACCCACTTGTTCCTGCCTCATGTATTGTCCTTGCTAGGATTGGTTCATGGCTAAAGGTGATTATTTCCTTATAACCATTTCTTACTTAACATCCTGATACTAAAAAAAAAAATTGGTGAGTTGATACGTACACTAAAGATGTAAAGCAGAGCTGACTAATTCTCATTTGGAAAAGTTTATATTTCTGTATCTTAAAGATTCCTTAAAATATTACATTTTAAGATAAGTAATAAAATGATTGGCCTTTTATTTTTTAACTGCAAAAGGCAGCCTGTCAGTAAAAGACATGACTGAGAAGAATAGGTTGCTTGCCTAAACAGCTAATTTATAACTAGTTGCTTGGGTATGAAGGTTTGTGGGTTCTTGGGATAATTTGGTTTTTACCTGTGATACGTAAAATGTTTAATTATGTAAGGGATATGGGAAACATGCTATTTTTTTTTACTTCTTTTTTATTTGTGGGGACCAGACCTTGAACAGAGACCCACTTCCCCTTCGGCCTGGGAGCAGGCAGCTGTGAGATAATGTTTACTGAAAACAATTCAGTGCTATAAAGCTCTTAATAGGGCTCAGATAAGGGCTCACTCACTGAAACACCATGACTTTGACACCCCCTATGGCTAGATGCTTCTTCCTGTTCCCCCTGCTGTTTCTCCCCAATTCTGGGGCTGGAGATTAAACCACCAGCCAGGAGGGTGAGAAGTCTGGGAAGAATTGTATGTAGATGGATGGCAGAAGTCCTTAAAAAGGGAAGCGTTTTTTTTTCTTGGGAGTCTCCCTCCTAAGCTGACTTGGGAAGCATAAAGTTTTCTTAAAGCAACCGACTGGTCTCTGTGTCATCTATTCCCGACCACCTCACTACATTCTCCGATGCAGGCTGCACAGCAGGTGCGACATTTATTCATTGTAACCATTCACTTGACAAATAGAATGTAACCACATTGTAATTCCTAGGTTGTCTGAAAAACTTTTATGGGGAGTATTATCTTGATGGGATATGTCCTTTGGTAGGCTGTAAATATATGTTTCTCTTACTGGTTGAAGAATAAAGCTGTTTTCCCCTATGGACAGGCAGGGTCTAGCCAGGCAGTAAATATAGGTGGGTCTACCAGATTAGGACAATTTTGGGAAGAGACTTGCAGGGAGATACCATCTAGCTGCAGAAGTAGTAACATGATGGAACATTATGGGTAAGCCACAGCCTTGTGGTAATATATAGTTTAATAGAAATGGGTTAATAATTAAGAGAGATATAGCCAATAAGAAGCCTCAGCCATTGGCCAGTCTATAATTAGCATAAATCTCGGTGTGTTTATTTGGAACTAAATTGCTACAGGTGGAACAGAAACCTCCATTAGCATTACTTCTGAAAAAAAAAAGTATACAATAGAAAGACCATGAGAAGAAGACAGAGAATAAAAGAGGAAACACTCAAGGGAGAATGTGAGTGTCTTTTCCCCTTAAATCCCTGATTTCTTTTTAGTCCTGTGCTTTATGGAGGCTGCCCACCTAAGCAGCAATAGTGGTTATACTGGAGCATACAGCTGAGTTTGTCAGTATCACACCATGACAGACTTCCCAAATAGACCACATGAGAAGCTTGAGACATGCACAAATACAACAAAACTCATTTTTTAATTGAGTAAGTGGGAGACAATAGAAACCTGAATTCTTCAGCTACTAAGAGAAACAAACTGGAGTCTAAGTACATGAGCTGAAATAGTTATTATGAATTATTCTACTTTTGCAAAATAGTTTTATTCATTTTCATTTTCTGTGTCTCTTTCAGAAATATGTAAACCTATACAGATTTTTCATTGTTAAATATACAGTGTTCAAAATCAACACAAATGCTCTGTTTTCAGCTTTTTCATTTGGTGTAATGTGTAAAAAAGCTAGGAGTGTTTGTAGCTGTCAGCTTTCAGGTGATTCTTGTTCAGATGACTTCAGATGAAGTGGAAGCCGGCCCAAGCTCCTGCCTCTACCGTGGCATTATGAATCCAAACACAGCTGGTTTGGAGAGAAAGAGTTTAACTATAAAGCTTAACTTCCTTGCCTAAGACAGTAATTCTGGAAAGATCAACTAGGACTTAACTTCCTACTCTGCCCTACCCACTCATCTCAAACTCTCAAAGGGAAAGGCTCTAGCAAGGCCAGTTCACGTGCGTGCGTGTGGTGGTGATTGTCATGAGAAAAAGGATGACTCATTCAGCAGAGCTCAGAGCCATTAGTGAGTGGCCAGTCTTAGGCCTTGAAACTTAATAAGGTTTGCCTGATTGGATCATTGTTCCTGAGTTTTGACTTTCTGAGTGTAAATTTCCATCTCAACATCTGTTTTCCAGGGAACTATAAGTGTACCATTACAAACATTCCCTGGGCTAAACTACATCTGTGTAGAATTCTCATTTAAACATCTGTTTGACATTCTCCAAAGCTGATGTATCTCCTACTAATTGACCACTCATTACCATTGAGATGCTTTTGGTTGTCAATACTTTGTAAACAGAAAGAGCATTCAACAAATATCAGACCATTATTTGAAATTTCTTCATTGAGTTATTTCTTTAAAAATACTGCAAGCATAGGTATAGTTATAGAAAGGTTTTCTAGATTATTGTATGAAAAACAAAAATACAATAGTAAGATATACCAATTCGGACAGATTGTTTTCAGTATGACTACATGCTTGAGCTAAGACTCAGAATAGGATGTTTGTGAGGGCCACAGAGAAAAAAAAAGAATGGTTTATAACTAATACTTAAAAGGCAAAGAATCTAGACAATGCAAAAATGTGACTGGTTACAGATATAAACTCTTTAAATTCTTACTTAAACCTTCACAAACAAGATTAAGGTAGTGGCAACTATGTTAGTACATTATGCGTACATTAGATCCTTTCACAGAGCTTAGAAAACAAAGGATCAAAATCCACAATTAAGGAGGAACAAAGTAAAAGAATAGCCTATAAGAACATTTGGAATCAATCAAAAAACAATAGTCCAAGTGTGATGGTTAATATTGTCAACTAATTAGGATCTGGCATACCCTAGGAAACAAAACACTAGGCATGGCCATGAAGGAATTTCTAGGCTGCTTTGACTGTGGTAGGGAGACCCACACTAACCATAGCAGGCACATTTCTATCACCAGGATTGCTGGACTGAATAAAAAACATAAAGGGAGCTGAGCACAGATGTTTACCACTCTTTGCCCTCTAAGTGTGATTACAATGTGTTACACTGTGACCATCTTAAGTTTCATAATAGAGTGTGAGTCAAAATAAACCTTTGTTTCTTTAAGCTGATTTTGTCATAGGAACAAAAAAATGCAACAAATAACCTAAATTATTAGTGGTTTCACCAAGATCCACAACATAAACTTATGGGCAGGAATTCTGGAGATGAAGAGATGTCTATGAAAAAATACAAGCCCTTACATGTGGTGACAAGTGAGAAAGGAATGGGGATATGAGGCTGCATATGTTAACTTTCTGTTTGAGAAGAGGTAAAATACATTCCTGGTTCTCATTTCCCACCAGACATCACAAGAAACATTTGTGGATCAAACACTAGTCTATGTGGCACCTCATGCATGCTCTACTCTGTCACTTACTTTTCCCTATTTTGGAATGATTTGGAGGTTACTAAGAGGGAGATAATATTGAGGGAAATATTAAAAGCAAAAGCAAAGGAAGGGAGCATACAGTGCCACTTAGTTTAATAATATATGTAGGATTGGGGCTGGCTGACCTGAAAAAATGTAAAAAAATAAATTAAATAAAATAAAAAGTACACTAGTTTGGAGATCTTGTTCCCGTAATTTTTTGTTATTATTCCCACATTCCCACAGCACTCTTTAATTCTTAAAAAAGAGAGAGAGAGACAGAAAAGAAAAAGAAAGCAAAGGGTTGTGTGATGAAGGATTTTGGAAGCTTGGACAGCAAATAGAATGGCATTATCCAAAAGGTCAGCTGACTCTAACACTCTCAGGAAAAAGACATTACAGATGTGAGTAGCCTGAATTCACACTCATTGATGCAACGGTGTTCTTTACAAAATACTTCTTTAGTGTGAAACAGGAAAAGTCACAGTTAAAAGTGAAAATCATCAGATGTCATGGCTTACACATTAAACCCCACCCACTTGGGAAGCTGAGCCAGGAGGGTTACCCCAAGTTCAAGAACACATGGTGAGTTCCAGGCCAGCTTGAGCTACATACAGAGGCGCTTTTCTAGTGCATTGAAAAAACAAGCTGATTTTTTTCATCTCAGCTGTCTACCAGCCTTGCCAGAATATAATTATTTCCTATCTAGTTTCCAAGAAGATGTCAAAGGGCAACATAGTTTGTTTTTCCAACCCAATAACACTCCAACAGTTAATTTAATTTTTTTCTACTGCCTCGTAACTCTGGAAAGTTCATTATACCATTTAAATAAAAATTTAATTCCCAAGTTCAAGATCACAAGGTTCATAGGAATCATGGAATTAGGGGGAGGGGAGGTGGAAGTGTAAAATGACATAATTGTTTAGGAGAGCAAGTTTTAAGTATAAGGAGAATTGACTAGAGCTCTGCTATTTCTATATAGTAACTAAGGTTTTAAAGAATTAAATAGGGCTGGAGCTGGCTCTGTGATTAGAGCATTCACTTAGCCTGATGGCTTGTTCTATGTGAAGATTCCACTTAGCTCACTGTACATATGGGGGTGCAAAACAGCCAACCACTCCTGCTGATGGCAGCACTGTGTAATGACTGATGGTTGCTATTTCGAATCCCAGGGAAGTGACCAAAAGCTCAGACAGAGGGGCATATGTCAGTGATTGATGAGGCTTCTGAATTAGGCAAAGTACTGGGGAAATCTAAAATTACCATAATATAATAGTAAAAGGATTTTTAAAAAGAAAATTATATGTGCCAATGTGGCTGTCTCTTACTGCATTATCAAGGAAGTAGGTAAGCTAAGCAATAGAAGTGTTTGGAAATCCTATTTTTATTATTTTTTCATCAGTACACTGTATTTTCCATGTAGATAAAAACATTTCTAAAACAGGGGAATTAATTGCCCAGTTTGGTAATGATTGCTGTGTGATACTAGATGACGAGAATAAGATAATGTTCACATGGAAAACCTTCAAAGTCTATGTCACAAAATCAGGTTATAAGTGAGAGAATAGAATGAGAACAAAAAATTCCACAGTATAATTTCTAATCTAGACACTGAATATAGAATGTGCTGTTTTATTGGCAGTATTAAGAAAACCAGGATGCAGCCAGGCGGTGGTGGTGCACGCCTTTAATCCCAGCACTCGGGAGGCAGAGGCCGGTGGATCTCTGTGAGTTTGAGGCCAGGCTGGACCGATAGCCTCCAAAATAATACAGAGAAACCCTGTCTCATAAAAACCAAAAAAAAAAAGAAAAAAGAAAACCAGGATGCTTCCAATTACAAGGTGAAACCACAAGGTCTTTATTGTACTTGTGTTTGACATACTACTTTAATTTAGTTCAGGATTTTTGTTGATATTTTAACTGGGGCTCCAACCTAGCAAAACCAAAAGCAATTTTTTAGGGACAGGTGATTCTTTAATTACAGTTTAACTTTTTTAAATAAATGTTATACGTTCTTTCCTTAACATAATTTATAACTTAGAGGGAAGTTGGAAAACAGGGAAATATTAAAATCCCAAATGATATCACCAATGTACATACACACAGACACAACACATGAAACACACCTCCCATTTGAGGGCAACAAGCATCACAACCCTTCATCCCTAATTATCTTGCTGTTTATTGATAGTAGATGATTAACTAATCCTCAGTCCATATTGAAATTTTGCTGATTAACTAAATAATTTCCCTTATAACTAATAATTCTCTAGCCCAATTATCAATTCAAGCATGGTAATTTTTTTTAATCTGCTCTTCTTTACTCTGTTGTCTCTGAAGTGGTATTAGCATGACAAACAAGACAGGCCTTGCCCTTCCCCCATTCCTTCTTCCTAGCTTAAAAACCATTAGCATACATTCTTAAAGCTAGTTAACAAGGTCTGCCCTTTTATCTGGCCACTTCCATGTCCTGAGACTGACTACCAAGCCCAGCTGTCAAAGTACTGAAGTCCAGCAATCTAAAGCCCCCTTTAGGACTACCCTAATTAGCATGCTCAATCAAAAAAACAAACAAACAAACAAACAAAAACCCTCATCCTAACACAGAATATCCCTGCTTCCCCTTATAAACTGTCATTTATTCTATCTAGAGGCAGGGTAAATATCCCTTCCCCCTGCCCTTTGCTTCTTTTGCCTAATCCCTTGACCTCTATCTCCTGTCTTTGTCTCTTATTCCCTGAATTTCACCCCTCTGTGGCAAATCTCCTTTGGTCTTGTGGTGTCTTGTGTTGATACTGATCCTTTCAGTCTCCTCTCTGTTTGACCATTTCCTTAACCTTTCAAATCCTGTCTCTTGATATCCTATCTTCCATTTGAAATCAGGAAAGTACTTACATAGCCACAATTATCATTGGCAAACAATTTTCGTATGGCTAGGAAATGCAACTCTTTAATAGGTGGTTGTCTATCATGTCTAGGACTGTGGTTTCAACCTCTAATATTGCCAAAAACAGGAAAACATACACTTACAGAAAAGATTCCTAATTGAAAGCAGTGGCCAAAGTAAAGCACTATGGTGGTAATAGAGGGCAATACTATATATGCACCAGATTTGGGAAATTGGTTTAATCTGTAAGACCCCGAATTTATAGAAATAAAATATAAGCTTAAACAGGGAAGGCACCCCACTAGAGAACTTGGGAAGTGAACAAAGGACCCCATCCCAGGAACCGGCTATACCACAGAATGGAATGTATGGTTTAGAGACCTTAATTGCAGAAGGGCTGTAAATCCACAAAAAGCCAATTATGGACTGCCATCTGTGAAGAACCGACCAGGGCATCAGAGATGGGCAGACAAGACTAGTGGGAAACAAGGAGATAACACTATTTACTTAGGGAGATATAATTAACTCATGCCAAGGTTTGAGGAATTTACAACATGTAGGTCAGGAAGACACCTACTTCCCCGGGACAGGAGTTTCGTACCCACTTCCCCCGTCACAAGATAGGGACCCCTCCCAAAAGCTTGTGGTTTTTGTCTTTAAAAGCTGATTGTAACTGAACCTCGGGGCCAATCGGTCTAAAAGCTGACCGAGAGGCCCATCTGCAGATGCCTAATTAAAGCCTCTTGCGGGTTGCATCAATTGGCGCGTGGACTCTTGATTCTTGGGGTGACGAATCCGGCTTGGGGACCCCTCCTCAATTCGGGGTACCCCAACAAATCAACGTAAATTGGATTTGTGATATGATACTATTATTTACATACAGACTGAGTAAAAAATGTAACAATGTTAAAAGACAGTGTATTCTTTCTTGAAACTGAAAAACTGTCCAAAGTCTTCTCTCAGTATCTGTTAGCTAAGTGATTTAGAATAAGTGGCATTGTTGACCTTAATTGTTTTTTCTGTAAATCAGAATATTAATATTTAGTTCCAAAATACAATAAGGCAGAAATTAATATCCACAAAAATCCCTTGCAAATAAGAAAGTACCTCATAATTCTGAGTCTGTGTGATTTGCTTAATGAAACAAAAATGATTCTCATTAGCATATGGACATTCCAATCCTTTCTACTCTTTTGTCTCAAGGTCCTTGACAGCCATCATTCTGATTAGCTTAATCATTATTTTGTGTTAATTCCAGCATCTTCGCCAATTTACATCTGTTTTTTGTCCCTATTCATAACTGATATCTAGAACAGAATTTGAAAACAGAAACTACTCAAAAACATTGCATTGGTGGAAACAGTCCTTCCAAAAGGGCAAACATTTCCCCACAGATGACACAGACTTTTGTAAGCTAATAATCCTTCCCATGCTTAACTTTAACTGTAAATTTCAGTGGAGGGCCCAAACCCTTTCCCAGTCCTCTGCTTTGGCAGTCATGACAGGCTGAAAAGACCAAGCAAGATGTAAGTAGGCTCCTGACTCAGCAGATGTTTTGAGGCCCTCAGCCTTGTCCAAAGTTACCCTAATTACTGGAAAGGAATTGCCAGATACCCTCCATGTGATATGGAACGAATCAGATGTTAGCTGGCAAGTTTTGGGTGTGCTTTACTGATAATAGTGGATTGAGGATGGCCTCCAGGCATAGCAACCTTTCTGCAGCTGTAACTAACCACTCAATTCAGGATAGGTTCCCCCAGACCTGAGGTGTACCAATCCTGAGACTGTTGCTATGCAACTAGCAGACTCCCAGGCACTCCCTCCTTTGCTATACCCCCAAAATATGCCCTGCCCTAATGTGGCTTGGGGTTCTTCCTATTCCACCTATTTTGGACTGAGGGACAACCCAAGTTACCTCACAATTAAAAAGACTTTTTGCTTTCGCATCGAATCTGGTCACTTGGGAATTCAGACTTTTGATACAATATCAGTGAACATTTAAATACTCAAATTTAGCAAATTGGAGTCTACTGATTAGTAAATTTCTATATAAAATATTAAGCTTAAATTTTGATACAATATCAGTGAACATTTAAATACTCAAATTTAGCAAATTGGAGTCTACTGATTAGTAAATTTCTATATAAAATATTAAGCTTAAATATGACACCAAATCAAAGCCTAATAATGAATTAAGAAGTACAGTTTTAAATGTTTGGTCAATTTTTGTGGCTACTTTTACAAAAGTGTGAGATGAGCAATCAGTAAAACAAGAAAGAAAAGACCTGTCCTTCACTTTCATTTATTAGTTCTGTGTATTTGTGTTGCATATGGCTATAAGCATATGAGCATAAATGCCTAGAGAGGCTAAGAGAAGTCAGTGAATCCCCTGGAAATAAAATTATAATATGGATGCTGGGAACCAAACTCAGATTCTCTAAAAAACAACATGCACTCTCAATCACTGAATCATTTCTCTAGCCTCAAGATTTTTTTAAATGAATGAAAAATATTCTGAAGTACAGAATTGTATAAAAGAATGAATGACATTTCGAATGCTGTCAAATATTGCAAAGAATTGAAAGCAAACAATGAACAGTTAAAAGATGACAGCAATTGGATACAGTCAGTCAAAATTTTCTGGAGACTCTGGGGTAACACACATATCTAATCAGGACCATTCTCTGGCCAAAATCCTTGAATTCTACTTGCAAAGATCCTAATCCAGGTCAGAGCTTGATGAAAGTTCAAGCAAGTAGAGACATCCTTTCCCCTTGGCAGGAACAAACTCTATCACCCACTTTATTTTTCTACTAGAGCGAACGTTTTTTTCTGGTGATTGATAGTGTTTATAAGTCTAGAAGTACAATGTGAAAGAAAAATTATTACCTGAGTCTCTCACATGGAAAACTGTCAGTGTTCCAGCATTTTATTAATATCATGTGACATTTCTTTTTCTGGTTTTGGTTTGAACAGCAACCATTGAAGGTCTCTGTGTGGTAATGAAGTAAAGTGAATAAAGTAAGGGATATGAGAAATATATAAATTAGGTACTTCTACACACACTCTTTAACTACCTATGAGCATCATCAAGAAGGCTTGGCAAAGATAGAAGAAGAAAAAGAAAGAAAGCAAGAAAGCAAACAAGAAAGAAAAAAAGAAGAGATGAGAAAGAGGCAGGAAGTGGAGGGGAGGGAAGACTATTCCAGAGTCCTTGTCATTGTTTGCATTCAGAAGCAGAACTGAAATCATGGAGAGAAACAGAAGTGAATAAGAGGAAAGAAGTGAGTGCAAGGCAACAAACCACTGGTACATATTAGACTAAAAGCAGAACATAGATTTCATTTCCAGACAGGAACAGTAAGTCGTATGTCCAGTTTCTCAACAGTACAAGTAGAGAGGATTCATCACCATTGCCAAGAGTAGGATTAGCCTTGGATGCCTACCAGAACCTTGGAGGGAACTTAGCTTTAAAAAAATACTGCTCAGCCAGGAGTTGGTAGCACACACCTTTAATCCCAGCACTCAGGAGGTAGAGGCAGGAGGATCTCTGTGAGTTCGAGGTCAGCCTGGATTACAGAGTGAGTGCCAGGATAGGCTCCAAAGCTACACATAGAAATCCTGTCTCAAAAAAACAATAAATAAATAAATAAATAAATAAACACTGCTCTTGACACAACTGTGGCCATAAGTTATTTTGCTAAGGTCCTTGGATGATCCCACCATAAAACAAAAAATAAAAAACAAAAATCCCTTGCAGTGTATGAGTTAAGATGATAAAGAGTTTGAAATAAAGATAATTATTAATTATATTATGATTCAAATAAATATTACAGGTATTAAGCAAGGACAAGAGAATATATTTATAACAACTAACATTTTAAAAAAATTAGCATTCTGTATTGGAATTTCCACTCTTTCTCTTTTCTTGTCTAACTTGCAATAATGGTCTATAGTGGCAATTATGTATTATTTAAATATTAGTTCTACAACTTTGCTTATAAAAATCATATATAGCAGGGTTGGAGCTATGAGCACTTGCTGCTCTTCTATAGGAAGATCTCCCAACTCATGAAAATGGCAAAATATGGAAAACAAAACTACATTATTTGGCTGAATTTTATTCTACTTAATTTTTTTTTAATTTTCAGATTTAAAATATGTAGGTGACTCAAAATGAAGTAATATAACAAAGAGCAACACAAATAGAAAAATAAGGAATGTACAAAAATCAGAGGCTGAGAAATTAATGATCAAAGCCACCAAATAAAAAGAACAAAGGTTTAGAAGGACAGTAGCATGTTCATTCAAGCTGATGCATTTTTAAAAAGCTTTTAAAAAAGAGTACCATGAAATTATATTATGACCTGGATATAATTTTTTAGAGAGGATGGCAAAAATAAAATGAGTTATATATATTACAGGTGATGTAACTATAAGCCCACATCATGTATTATGTAATTAGAAAAATATAAATTTCTTCTTAACTCAGAAAAAGGAAGTCCAAAAATCACTGTTGTTTCATAACAGAAGGTGAAACCAGTGAGTAGGGAGCAAGCTTTTCTCCCAGCTTCACTGGAGCTGCCTTTTGTGGGTTAGTTATAGGCCAGACAGGGGTTCTGGTCATTTTGCCAAGCATTAGCATCACATTCTTGTAGAAATTATTGATATAAAGCAGACATTCTGCATTTACCACATGCTAAGGTTATGAACCCAAGCAAACAGCCCTTTCCTATCTGGGATTTCATTTATTTTGTTTGCTATCAAACATGCATGCTAACTTTGAGGTTTTATTTCCATGTTAGGAACTTTTCAGATAGTAAGCACTGGTAATACGGTAGGAAAGCAAACAGCATGGAATAAGTCTGTAAATCTTATTCGTAAATTTAATGTTACACATTTTAGTAGAATTTAGGTTATTAATCACTGAGAACATAGATAGGTGATGATAGATGATAAACAGACAGACAGATAGACAGATAGATGATAAATAGCCACAGACTACTTGTGAGAATGTTATATTTTCAACACTAACAAGAGTCATTTTTGTCATGTTATTTCAAAGTAATGCTCAAATTTCTAAAATCTGTCATTTATCATTGTATAATACTGCTTAACTCAATTTGACAGACTTATTTTTATGAAATAAAAAAACAAGGTTCTAAATGGTTAGCACCATGGGAAACTCTTTCAGTACTAAAGCATGGTTTAAGCAGTTTCTAGACAAAGTCATAAAGTCTTGGGAAGGCACTCAGAATTACAAAACAGGAAAATAAAACTAATTATAGTTTGTAGTTTCGAAATTATAAAAATATAATGGAGGCAGTTTTTATTTATTAAGATTTTAAGGAAAAAGACACAAGCATGAGAACAGCTAAGCTTAAAATAACTTGAGCAGGACTATTTTCTAGGGACTATGGAAGACACCATCTTCAGCATTGGGCTGAGACCCAAGTGAGACTATGAGGAGTAACAACATTCATATTGCTGTGAGAAGGCAAATTGTACCTTCATTTGTTACATACTTCCATAGTTTCTTACAAGGTACATATAATCTAGTCACTCCAGTCACACCCCTGGGTATTTACGTAACTGCTCTGAAAACTATCTACATAAAAACTTACAAGTGAATCATTTATACCAGAGACATTAATATCTGTCCAAAATAAAGTCAAACATGGTGTTCTACAATAGAAATCTAGATAAGAAAAATGTTGGGCATACATCAATAACCTAGTATTGAGTGTGAGGGTGCCAGGCCTCTCACAGTTAGAATAAGATGTTATAGACAAGTAAAATATGAAGAGTTTAGAATGATCCTTGGGGTAATAGAGCAGAACTGGAGACAACATTTTTAAATCATATATTGAGCAATATACAAAAATAAAATGCATGTGAATTATCATGCTTACACACATTGCCTGATCTGACAGTTGAGAAATATTATAAAATTTAACATCCTACAAAACGAAAAAAGAATCTTGGTTTCTAGTGGCATTTTCCAACAAAAATAACAAAGGCTACTTGGAGAAATAGTTGATGATAAGGCTGGACAGAAAATATGCTAGATGAATCTGAAGCAGCTTGTAATGGTATATGATACAGATAGAAATAGAAGAGAGACAGAGATCAGAAAACAACTGTAAGAGCCGAACAGTCTTCTCTGAAACTCCACATCTTCAAAAACAAGAAGAAAAGTCTATGAATATACATCTATGGGATATAATGTGGTATCATAAGGAAACTCCTGTAATAATAAAACATCTCAGAAATTAAATCTAAAACAATCTGAATACGAACATTTGAATAAGAATGTGCCTCATAGGTCCAGGCATTTGAATAATTGATTCCAATTGTTGGTGATGTTTTAGGAAACTTAGGTGTGGTCTTGCTGGAGACATTTACAACTGACGGACAGATTATTATGTTTCAGAACTCTTTGTGCTTCCTGCCTGTGGTTTAAAATGTTAGCTCTGAGCTTGCTGCTGCAGTCACCATGCCTATTTGCTTTCATGCATTTCTATGGTGATGGTGATAGATTCTGATCCCTCTGGATCCAGAAACCCAACTAAACTCTTGTTTCTATAAGTTGCCTTGTTCATGATGTTTTACCACAGCAATAGAAAAGTATCTAATACTCTGAATAAGGCATGGAGTAAGTTTACTAATATAGCAGCCAAGACTGGCTCATAATAGGGAACCCAAGTAACATTTTTTCTGCTCAGAAATGGCAATATGAATGTAGGATGTGTGAGAACTTTCTCTGTAGTTATTATTTCTACAAATATAAATCTATATGAAGAATGAAAATTTATTAAATATTTAAAGCAAAAAAAGACGAAAGTAAAAAACCTACTTCTTAAAGAGTTAGGAAAAAATATAATGACAAGAATTGAGAAATGTGAGAGGTCGACTCACTTCCTCCTAAAGAAGTGGTGTTCAATGGTAAAATCGCTGATGATAAGGAAATATGCATCTAGACAGATAAAGATTTAGAAAGGAACTACGACTGCCATGTTTTTGCAGTAATATAGTAATTATATATTAATATAGTATACAGTAATTATGCCTAGAAGCATAAATGTGATAAGATTCAGATATGAATCTCCCAAAAGAGTAAGGACAAATAAGAGGGAAGAAACACCCGCCTCCCATATTTCCCTACTGTGTGTTTTCATCCAATTAAATTGATATGGATCTTCTCCTGAAAATAGTTTTTAGTGAAAGGCATTTTATATGCATTGGGGGCAGTGTTCACATGTGCTTGTGTCATTCCTTCATCTGTCTAACATATACTATTCATAATTATTTAGGAAAAATATGTTTATAGAAGACAGGAATTTGAGTTCTTTTCAATTCACATAGAACAAAAACTCAAGTTCTCCTTTGCAAGTAATTAAATAAGATCTTGTGACTGCATCCTTGAGGTTTATATTTAAACACATGAATGGACTCAGAAATATAGCCTTTTGGATGAGGGGATAATAGAACATTTCTGATTTGAAAGTCAAAGGAAGAATACTGGTAGATAAAGATCTAATTAGGGATGGGGTGGATTTCAGATGAGAAAGTGAACATAGGGATATGTTAACTACAGCTAAGGATGTACAAACTGACTTCAAAATATTCACATTTAAACATATGAGTTAGTGTTGCCTCAACCTTGGCTAGAGAGCTTAACTCAGAAGTGTACAGCAGTTAATTCATACAGTCATAACTGACCAGAATCAAGCGACTATTGAGTTCTCATCCCTAATGAGACATCTGTATCAAACACTTCTACCTAAGACTGAAGGAACATACCAGAAAAGGTACAGAAAGAATAGAAAAGCTGGTAAAATGCTGTCATCCAAATATGGAATGGCCATTGTACGCTATGCTTACCTAGACAAGATCAGTCAAGAGTCCAACAATCATCACTAATTGGACTCAGTGGTTCAAAAAATAAACAAGAAAAAACAAAAGGAAGGACATAAAGATGAGTGGGAGCTCATAGTGGATATGATCAAGACAGTGTTTACATGTGTCAACTTGTCATAGAATTAATAAAAATATTCCTCGTGAGAAAAAGAAAGAGCTTCATGAAGCCTTTTACCAGTCTAATAATATTTACCATACTGATCCACGTTTATCACAACAAGATCTACTTGAAAATTCCAGGCCAGAAATTTCAGCACTGTGTTTATCACATCGTAAGTGTGAAGTCATGTTTGTGTCATGAAGGCAAACACTGCCATCCTAAATTCACATCTCTAGCACCTAAAAGCTGGAGAAAACCCCATACTCATACTTTTTCTAGACTAGAAATGATCCAAATCACATTAAAGCTACAAAAACTCTTCAATGCCAATGAGAAATAGTCTTAGACAATTTTGATACTAGTTTCTGTATACAAGCAAGTCTCCCAAGTACAGTTTGAAAGAATAGCAAAGTTGGCCCATGAGTGCTAGTCTATTGTCATAGCTACTCTGATGCTTAATGTAGGAAGATCACAAGTTCAAGGTCTTGTTTAGGTATACAGTGTGTTCAAGTTCTACTTGTGGAACTTAGTGAGACTCTTGAATCAAAATAAAAATGAAATTATGGCTCAATTTTAAAGTTCTTGTCTAGAATGCATGATGTTTTTGGTTCAATCCCCAGTGTTGCGAACCAACAATAAAACAAAGAATTGAGTAAAAATCAAAGTTGTGACAATTTTGATCATTTACAGGACTAGAGAGGTGATATATAAATAGCATAATCAACATTAGAGGCATTGAATGAAACTTTCAGTTCAATAACTGAAAGACAAGCCATATAAGGAATATGGTATTTGGAATCAGAATGACCCAGATTTAACAGTGTACTTTAGCTTGTTTGTTAAGAGTCAGACCAAAGAAACTGAGCTCCAAGGTCTGTTGAAAATATCATTTTATCAATATTCAATAATAATAACAACAAACATCAGTGTGTCATTTGTATGTTACATTTCTTGTTATTGTAAGGTCTTTATATACATTAAACTATTCTATACTTCCCACCAACTTCTCCAGCATGATTTCTGCTTGTGTGCTGCCATGCTTCTCGCCATAAAGGTAATGGTGGTGGAGAAGTAGTAGAGCTACAACCTGAGCCACTGGCTGAGAGAAAATCTGGACCTGGCCTGGGACTTTGAAATATCAAAGACCATCTCAAAAGACATAATTCTTCCAACAAGGCCATGCCTCCTAGTCATTTCAAATAGTACCAGTCCCGGGTGACCACACATTTAAATCTGTGAGCCTCTGGGGTCCACTCTCAATGAAACCACCACCTCAATTATGATTCATCTCATTAATACTCAAAATACTTTTAGGAAAAAGTCTAACAATTTATTGTTAGATTGACAAGGACTACATAGATAGAATTTATTTGTCGTTGTCAATCTTATTCCATTGGTGAAAATGGTAAGTAGTAATTTTACTGACCAGTTCCCTAAGATGCCAAACATGTAAAATAAATTCTCTTCCAATAAATGCCACTTATTGATTATATGGCAGTGTTAACACAAGAAAAAGTTACAATAGAGGGCTAATCCATAATTTTTATCCCAAATTAATGGTCCCTAAATAGAGATTTCAAACCATATAAAGCAAAATTGTACATAAACAATAACCGATTATTTTAAAACATCAACAACATAAAAAAACACAATTTCAAATAAAGATTTTGCAGTCTGTAGCTATTTCTAAAAGGCTGTGATTATACAGTATTTCAGAATTTCTGATACCAAGAAAATATTGTGAAGAATAAATCCTGAAATCATTTCCTCCATCCTCCTCACTAACACTTCCCAAGTAAACAATCCTTTGACAGTAATACTCATAATCTGACTTTAAATGTGTTAAATTTTTTTAGAAGCACATCACTCTCACAGAGACCTTTAAAAAATAGAAAATGTTGATAATGTCTTATCCACACCTACTGTGATTCCTGACTATTGTGTGAGAAAATTCTCAGCAAGGGCAATTTGAAAGTCTTTAGTGGTGATATTTACCAAATGACTGATACTTACTGAAGTATCAAACTTTATACTTGCTATAGATCATCAGTAAATGAGTTGATGTACAATACTCATATTTGTCTGCTTCGTGATCTACTCTGTATGTCTTTTTCAGAAAGCATCTCTGATCCTATCGCAATTAAAATTAAATCTTTGCAATTAAAATACCCACAAACACTTTAATAGCATCAAAAATGTTTAAAAAATTAAAATGTCCTAACTACACTGATATTTTAAGCATTATAGCAAAAAGGAAGACATGGCTTCTCACCTTTTCCCCTTAATTCTCTGCATGTATTCTGTTTCCCTCTGGCCCTAGCTAAATTCAATCTATGGTACCAAGTGGCAACACATTCAAAGCAACACGCAGCACAGGCCATTACGACACACATTTCACTACACCATAAATTAGTACAATTTTCAAAAAAATATAAAAAGAATGTCCCATTTCATAGTGAGAGATCCCAACTCAACATTTTTAGAACCCTAGTGACTAGCCCATCACAGAGTGGCTTGCCCTTCTGCCCTCTCCTGAGAAACCGGAGACCTTAAGATAAACCTAAAAGATAACCCTCTCTTATCCAGGAACTAGCTCACCACATTCCTGCTCAATGTTTAACTGTACAATGCCTAAAGAATGCTTGCTTGAGATAACCTTCCTGTTAAGACATAAGCTATCATTTAATTTCCTCATCCGTTATGTTTATGATGTTTGCCTAACTCCCCAATTCAGTTTTTCCCTTTAAAAAACCCCCAACTGCAGCTACTAGGGGTCGAACTCCTCTGCCCCTGCAAGGGTCATGAGCTTGGCCCCAGTGCACTGGTTCCCTGAATAAACCTCATGTGTTTGCAGCAAGAACAGTCTCTCTTATATTATTGGGACATCAGCTTATCCCAAGACTTGAGTGAGGGTCTCCCCACTCTGGGGGTCTTTCAATAGGATTACATAAACATTTTTACCATTAATGAGAACTAAAAATACGCTTTGCATACTATTGCTTTAAAAGGTAGGTATTTTCAGAAACTAAAATTAGATCATATCAGCATAAAACAGACATTTTATGATCCAAGTGATGAAGTATTTTAACTTTCAATGCCACAATCAGGGAAGGCACCATTCACACCTTTCTCTTGCATGAGGCCTCTTGAAAGGACTCTGCTGTGCTGTCACAGTAATTATCAGAATCCAAAATGAGGTAAACCGAAACCAAGGAGCACAGTGTAGTTAGTATTCCTACTTTGCAAACCAGGGGACAAAAAGTAGACACAAATTATTACTAATGAGAAAAAAATGTTATGTGTGAACATTTTTCGCAGTTATAGAGGTCCAACAACCAAGCTTTGGTAAACAACTATTTTCTAGGCCTGCACTTCAGTGCAGGAAGTGAATCAACACACGATAAAAGCATTGTGGGTCTTCCAATGTACCATCCATTCTTTCTGAGACATAAGGAAAAATGGGCCTCCCAAAAGAGAACTGAATTGAGTTTGTTTCAAAATAGTAAGTAAAATAACATTTCATAACTTCTGTAAGAAATTAAGGCTAAACAGATTGCTGGTGTCACATCCATTATGCAGAGTGCACTTGCATGCTCGCTCCTTCATAGTTTTCTAGAAGTCAGCTCAGCAATAGAATGGAATGCATGGTTTCACTTATAATAGTACATTTACCCGTGTTGGGATTATCAAAGTCCTGAAGCTAAATACTGATTTCTTTAAGGTACACTTCATGTGAAGGTAAGATGCAGAGAAATATGGATTATGTCAGGCTAATACCAACATCAGAGAAATATTTGAAAACATTTCCCTAAAAGTAAGAATTTGCTAAAATGTCTTTGAATTTACAAGTAAGAGGCTTTTTTGTAATTACCATTCAAACATCTTCATGGGTATAAACCTGAATACTTAAAGACAAGATCTTGGTCGACAATGACCACATTCTCCAAATAGAAGTAAAACACTGATACATTTACTTCCCTTCCACTTATATTCTATCAAATATATAAATAAATAACTAATATAGGAGGTGAGTGTGGGCTCTTCGAGGGCCCAAACTCCTGACATCCCCCTTCTTCGATCTTCCTGGGCCTGATATGGTAGAGTGGATCTGCACACCAGAAAGTACCAATCTGAGTCTGGCCACATCTCAATTGTGGCCCCTTTCTGTTCCCACTGTCTCCTTGAGGTGAGTGTGGGCTCTGCTCAGGGCCCCAACTCCCAATATCCCCCTGCTTGAATCTTGCTGGGTCTGCCCCTCCATTGAGTGGACCCACCCAGACAGGAAGGACATGAGTCCTGCCACACCCCACTCTTGGCTCCCCCTCTGCCCAATGCAGATGAAGCAGAAGAGACTGACCTTACAAATTATTTTATGAAGATGACAGAGACCTTCAAAGAGGAAACGAGAAAAATCCCTTAAAGAAATAGAAGAAAACAAACCAAAAATAAATGAAATGGAGGAAAAGACAAACCAAAAAAAATCAAGAAATAAACACATCTCTTTAGGAATCTAAAGAGAGACAAGAAAAAAAAAACAAGCAAAGAAGTGAAGGAAACAAATCAAACAGTTTAAGGCCTGACAGCTGAAATAGAAACAATAAAGAAAATACAGAATTACAGTATTCTGGAAATAGAAGATCTGGGTAAATGATCTAGAAATAGAGATATAAGTATAACCAAAAGAATACAAGAGATGGAAGAGAGAATCTTGGGTGCTGCAGACTCATTAGGGGATGTACAGTTATCGACTAAGGAAAATCTCAAGTCCAAATAATCCCTAACACAAAATATTCAGGAAATATGGGACACCATGAAGAGGCCAAACCTAAGAATAGTAGGTATTGAAGAAGGTGAATAAATAGAGGTCAAAGGTGGAGAAAACATATTCAACAAAATGATAAAAGTAAACTTCCCCAACTTAAAGAAGGATAAGCCTATGAAAGTACAAGAAGCTTACAGAACACCAAATAGACTGGACAACAAAAAAAAGTCTCCTTGCCACATAATAATCAAAACACCAAACCCACAGAATAAATAGAAAATTATTAAGAGCAGCTAAAAAGGCCAAGTAACATATAAAGCAGACCTATCCGAATTACACCCAACTTCTCAATGGAAACTATGAAAGTCACAAGGTCCTGGATACATGGTCTACAAACACTAAGGGAACATGGATGACAGCCCAGACTACTGTACCCAGCAAAACTTTCAATTACTATAGATGGAGAAAACATGATATTCCATGACAAAACCAGATTTAAACAATACATATTCACAAATCCAGTCCTACAGAAAGTAATGAAGGAGAACTCCAACACAACGAAGATAACTACACTCACAAAAACATAGACAACAGATAATCCAACTTTACCAAACATCAAAAGAAAAAAAAAAGGAGGAGGAAATCCATACACAAACAATAATCAACAATCAATGGTCATTAATAACCCTCAATGAAAACAGTCTTAACTTCCTATGAAAAGACACAGGCTAACAGAATGGATCGGAAGACAGAATCCATCCTTATGCTGCATCCAAGAAACACATCTCAATGACAAAGACAGACGTTACTTCAGAGTAAAGGGTTGGGCAAAGATTTTCCAATTAAATGGACCCAAGAAAAAAGCTGGTGTAGCAATTCTAATATGTACCAAATTAGACTTCAAACTAAAATAAATCAAAAGAGATTAAGAAGGGTATTTCATATACATGACAGGAAAATTCCATCAAGATAATGTCTCAATTCTTAACATCTATGCCCCAAATACAAAGGCACTACATTTGTAAAAGAAACATTGCTAAAGCTCAAATTACACATAAAACCTCACACACTTCAACACTTTGCTCTCACCACTAGACAGGATAATCAGATAGAAACTTAACAAACAAACAAAAGAAGTAACAAAAGTTATGACACAGTTGGGATTAACAGACATCTACAGAACATTCCATCCAAACACAAAAGAATATACTTACTTTTCAGCTCCATATAAAAATTGTCTAAAATGAAACACATACTCCACAAAATAGCAAGCCTCCGTAGATACAAAAAAAATTGGAATAACTCCCAGTATCTTATCAGACCACCATGCATTAAAGTTAGAATTCAACAACAACACAAACTGTGGAAACCATACAATTTCATGGAAACTGAACAATTGCACCATACCTGGATCAAGGAAGAAATAAAAAAAGAAATTAAAGATTTCCTAGAATTTAAGGAGAATTAAGACACACATATCCAAACTTATGGAACACTTTGAAAAGCAATGCTAAGAGGAAAGTTCATAGCACTAAGTGCCCACATGAAGAAACTGGAGAATAGTCACACCAGAGAATTAACACACAACTAAAAACTCTAGAAGAGAAAGAAACTCAACCCAGAGGAGTAGATGCCAGGAAATAATCAAATTAAAGTATGAAAACAATAAACCAGAACCTAGGAAAACATTACAAAGAATCAATGAAACCAAGAGTTGGTTCTTTGAGAAAATAAAAAAGACAAAACTTTATCCAAACTAACCAAAAGTCAGAGAGAGAGAGCATGCTAATTTAAAAAAGTAGAAAGGAAAAGGGGGACACAACAACTGACACTGAATAAATCTAGATAATCATCAGGTCATACTTTGAAAACCTTTACTCTACAAAATTAAAAAACTTTTAAGGAAATGGACAATTTTCTGGATAGATATCACTTACCAAAATTTAATCAAAAACAGATAAGCATTTATATAGACCTATAACACCCAGTGAAATGGAAGCAGTCCTCAAAAGTCTCCCAACCAAAAAAAGTGCAGGGCCAGATGGTTTCAGTTCAGAATTCTACCAGAAATTCAATGAAGAGATAATACCAGTATTCCTCAAATCGTTACACACAACAGAAGCAAAAGGGACATTGACATACTCTTTTTACAAGGCTACAATTACCTTGGTACCCAAGCCACACAAAAGCACAACTAAGAAACAGAACTACATACAAATATCACTCAGAACACTGATGCAAAAATACTCAACAAAATACTGGCAAATCAAAAACAGGAACATATCAGAAAAATCATCCCTCATGATCAAGCACACTTTATCCCAGGGATGCAGGAATGGTTCAACATATGAAAATCCATTGATGTAATCCACCATATAAACAAATTGAAAAAGACAAACCACGTGATCATCTCAATAGATGCTGAAAAATCCTTTGACGAAGTCTAACACCCCTTCATGATAAAAGTCTTGGGGAGATCAGGAGTGAAATGAACAGGCTTAATCATGATAAATGCAATATACAGCAAACCAACAGGCAGCATCAAAGTAAATGGAGAGAAACTGAATGTGATTCCTCTACAATCAGGAACAGGAAAAGATAATCAGGAACAAGACAAGACTGTCCACTCTCTCCAAATCTTTTCAATATTGTACTTGAAGTTCTAGCTAGAGCAATAAGACAACAAAAGGAGATCTAGGAGATACAAATTGGAAAGGAAGAGGTCAAACTTTCTCTATTTGCAGATGATGCGATAGTTTACATATGTGACATGAAAAACTCTACCAGAGAACCCCTGAAGCTGACGAATACCTTCCGCAAAGTGGCAGGGTACAAAATTAACTCAAAAAATATCAGCAGCCCTACGAAGTCAGATAAATATCACCCTTTAAAATAGCCACAGAGAACATAAAATATCTTCGGGTAATGCTACACAAACAAGTAAAAGACAAGTACATTAAGAATTTTGAGTCTTTAAAGAAAGAGTTAAGAAGAAACCAGAAAATGGAAAGATCTGCCACGCTCTTGGATAGATAGGATCAACATAGTAAAAATGGCAATCTTGCCAAAAGCAATTTATAGAGTAAATGTAATCCCCATCAAAATCCCAACACAATTCTTCACAAACCTTGAAAGAACAACACACAACTTTATATAGAAAAACAAAAAACACAGGATAGCCAAAACAACCCTGTTCAACAAGGCAACGTCCCGAGGCATCACTATCCCTGACTTCAAGCTCTATTGTAGACCCATAGTTTTGAAAACAGCTTCATATTGGCATAAAAATAGACAGTAGACCAATGGAATTGAATTGAAAATCCTGATATTAACCCACACTCCTATGAACACCTGATTTTTGACAAAAAAGTTATACAATGGAAAAAAGAAGGTGTCTTCAAGAAATGGTGCTTGCATAACTGAATGCTGATATGTAGAAGACTGCAGATAGATACATATATATCGCCATACACAAAACTTAAATCCAAATGAATCAAAGGCCTCAACATAAATTCAACCAGTAGCACAGACATTGATATCCACAATTAATAAATGGGACCTCCTGAAACTGAGAAACTTCTGTAAGGCAAAGGACATAGTCAGCATGACAAAATAGCAGCCCACAGAATGGGAAAAGATCTTCACCAACCCCACAGCTGACGGGGGGATGATTTCTAACATAGAAAATGAACTCAAGAAGCTAGTCACTAAAACACCAAATAATCCAATTAAAAAGTGGGGTACAGAACTAAATAGAGAATTCTCAATAGAGGAATCGAAAATGGCTGAGAGACACTTAAGAAAGAGTTCAACATCCTTAGCCATCAGGGAAATGTAACTCAAAACAACTCTAAGATACCATCTTATACTAACCAGAATGGATAAAATCAAAAACACCAATGAGACTCTGTGATGGAGAGGATGTAAAGAAAGAAGAAAACTCCTCCATTGCTGGTGGGAGTGCAGACTTTTATGACCACATTGGAAATCAGTATGGCAGTTTCTCAGGAAAATGGTAATGAGTCTACCTCAAGATCCAGAAATCCCTCTCCTGAGCATATACCCAAAGAATGCACATTCATACCAGAAGGACATATGTTCAACTATGTTCATAGAAGTGTTGTTTGTAATAGCCAGAACCTGGAAGCAAACTAGATGCCCTTCAGCTGACGAATGGACAGAGAAAATGTGGTACATTTACACAATGGAGTACTACTCAGTGGAAAAAGAATGGAATCTTGAAATATGGAGGCAAATGCATGGAACTAGAAGAAACCATTCTGAGTGAGGTAACCCAGTCAAAAAAGAAAAACATCATAATTACTCACTGATATGTGGTTTGTAGACATAGAGCAAAGGATTACCACTGAACAATTCATACCACCAGAGGAGCTAGGAAAGAAGGAGGACCCCAAGAGAAGGATGCAGGGTTCCCCGAAGAAGGGGAGGGAGACAAGAACCCCTGAGCAAATTAGGAGTACAGGGGGAGAATGGAGGGAGATGGAATGGGGAGAGGGAAAGAAGGGGGGATAACATGAGGACAGAGACAGGGGAGGAATATAGGAAAGCAAGAAAGGAGATGCCTTGATAGAGGGAGCCAGTACAGACTTGGAGAAAGTCTGGCACAGAGGAAATGTTAGGGGATCCACCGGGATAACCTCAACTAAGAATCTAGGCAGTGGTAGAGAGGCTGACTTTGATGCCCCTTACCCTATAATGAGATTGATGTCTACCATGGTTACCATTCCTAAAGCCTTGACCCAGTAGCTGATGGAAGCAGAAACAGGCACTCAAGGCTTAACACTGAGTCATACTCCTGGAATGCAGATGCAGAGAGGGAAGAGAGATGAGCAAATGAACCAAGACAGTGCTGAAGATACCCACAGAAATAGCTGACCTAACCTAATGAGAGCATGCAGACCATAGTCGTAAAGTGGAGCAACCAGTATTGGACCGAACCAGCCAGGGTACCAGCTAGGAGGCCAAGGCAATCTATGGAACCTCCTAGTCTATGGAGCCAATGTTTATTCCCAGGTCACAAATGGACTTTGGGAGCCCATTCCCTATGGAGGGATACTATTGCTATCCAGACATGGAAAAGAGGGCCTGGACCCTCCGCCAAATAATGTGATGGGCATTGATGATCCCCTGTGGAGGGCCTCAATATCTCTGGGAAGTGGGATGGGGATGGGTTGGGGGATGGTGAGAAGCATAGGAGGATGGGAGGGTGAGGGAATGGGTGGATGCATATGTAAATAAGAGTGTTTCCAAAATAAAAAAATAAATAAAAAAAGAAGTTGGCATTAGAGTGTTGTTGCAGGACTATGGGTTTAAGAAATCTATAAATTACGTTAATAAAAGCCTGGGGAATTATTAGCAAGAACAAATGTAAAACGTTTGACATTTCCTAAAGAAAACACAATAATCTCATTAAAGAAATTGCTTCCAGCAGCTCACAGATGTTAATGGTTGAAGTAACAAAGCCTACAAAGTATTTGAGAGCAGATTATCATCTTCCTCTTTGATTATTTAACCCTTGACCTAACTTACTGTGCATTTCAAAATAACAGCTTTGTTTTTCACTCAGTCATATTTCATCAGCAACACTCGACAATTCTGAATAAAAATGATGTTTGTATGCAGTGGTCACAAAAATTTAGACACAAAGGATTTCTAAACCCTGCTAAAGGAAGAGTTTATATAAAAATGGCCATGAATGCTGCAGAGCAACATATGGAAGACTGTCCTGGAACAGAAATATTTGTGTTCTGAGATATACATGGCTAAGATATGCTTGCATACATTTGTTTATGTAAAAAGTTCTGTCTTCATGACAGTGAAAGAAAATATTTAGACATAGATGATAAATTCATAGTTTCAAGAATTAAAATTCATTTATTATGCTAACTTCCTCCTAATTTTTAAAACAAGGGTTAAGTAAATTATCCACTTAATGGTTAAGAACAGTCTGATTAACAGGAAAGAGGATTGTTTTAAAGGCAAAAGCAGAATTATAAGATGTCATCTCTACTGTTTCCATGATGCTCCTACATGTTAAGGGAGGATGTGAAGTGCTTTCCATTAGCTCTGTCTGCTGCACTCAAAGGGATCTGTGCATTTCGCCAAATCGTGCTATGCAACCTGGGTATTACATTTCAGTGACTATTATGCATTTGAATCAAAATTAAGAAAGACAGTTTGTACACTTAATTCTTTAATCTTTCACCTGAGCCTCCTAAATACTTCAGGGGTCTGAAAGCTGCACACTTCCTTAAGATTCAGTAAATATTCAATTATGTCTGTTTTGTACTTAAGAGAATGAAAGCACTTACAGACTGGCAATCCGACCGGTGTTTTCAAATGTGTTAATGCAGCTAAGCAAACTTAAACCCTGGCTGAGACTAACCTGGCACACTGCCTGACAAAGGACTCAGCAGGGAAATGCTCCGAACTCTACATTTCCACAGTATGGGAATCCAGAGCAGCCAGGGAGCAACACTCCACCTGCCTTTCAGCACATCCCACTTCAAGGTGAAATGCTTTAAGATGTGGTGTGGTTTTTTCATGGAGGAGAGCATGCAGGAAACTGGCAGCCCTTTCCTGGCTTGGGAAAGATACCTTAGACCTTGACGTTACATCAATTTAAGTGTAATGTGCTTGCAAAACCACACTTTACATACAAGAGGAGAGGTACATATTATAATGGGCAATCCTTCAGTTTTGTTTAGAGACATGAATTTTTACTTACAAGTCTCTAGAATTCACAAACTAAAATCTTTCATGTCTTTTGAAAACTATCTGGGTTTTAAATTTTCTAATTTTAATCTGTGCTTTAAAAATCTAGATCTTGCTTAAATTTTCTAATTTTAATCTGTGCTTTAAAAATCTAGATCTTGCCGGGCGTTGGTGGCGCACGCCTTTACTCCCAACACTCAGGAGACAGAGGCAGGCGGATCTTTGTGAGTTTGAGACCAGCCTGGTCTATAAGAGCTAGTTCCAGGACAGCCTCCAAAGCCACAGAGAAACCCTGTCTCGAAAAACAAACAAACAAACAAAATCTAGATCTTTTGATTATTTCACCTTTGTTATGTAAGGTTTCTCTTTTTTTTGTTTTGGTCCTAAAAAGGAAAACATCATTTTCTAATGCTCTAGGGTTAGAAGCTTGTTCTAGGCACGTGACTCAGTTTCATATTTCATTCATGAAAAAGTTCCTAGAAACATTTTTCCATGTGTCTTGTTCTTAATTTAAAATTTAATGGACCAAAGAAATTTTGTAGGGAACAGAAGTGAATTTGTCAACATAGTTAATCATTGATGTGGTGAGCTCATGTAAGGATTTTTGATATTTTCCTGGAATCTGAGTCAGAAGGGCTCTCTCATGAGGTATAACAAAAGTCATTTACATGAAACAAAAACAAACTAAACTGCTAGTCTTCAAACTGGAAGAAAATTAGACTTACTTAAAAAAGAACTGTAGCTCTCCCTACCCATGGGAACTGGTAAGTGAGGTCATAGGGAATCCTTCATTTCTCATGGAGTCAATGAGAAGAAGCCATGGAAGAGCCTGTAGCAACATCTTGTTTTGCTCACCCAGGGAGGACGCTGCATTGATTGAGCATCACCTGTGCGCTTCTGCATTATCTTATTACGTGTGAAAGACTTTCACATTCACAGAAATACTAAGGGAGTTTCACGGAAATTTTTCCATACAACCTGAACCCAACTTCCCTTCAAATTAATTAATATCATGTATCAATGGCCGGGCGTTGGTGGCGCACGCCTTTAATCCCAGCACTTGGGAGGCAGAGGCAGGCGGATATCTGTGAGTTCGAGGCCAGCCTGGTCTACAAGAGCTAGACAGGACAGCCTCCAAAGCCACAGAGAAACCCTGTCTCGAAAAACCAAAAAAAAAAAATCATGTATCAGCATTAACTTTGCTATAATCATTAAATTAATATAGTACTGTAAAAAATTAATATACCAAGCACATTAGCAGTACACTGAAGAATTCCTGAGACATCTTCAATTTCCTCTTTGTTGGAATGGTCTTCATAGGAGCATCTGTTAGAGATATTGTGGAAATTCTTTTCTGCATCCCTATAACTAAGAAGAAAATAAAATTAGCATATGGAGGAATTTTGAAAACATTTTCAAATGCACTCATATCCACACCAAGTACATATAGTCTATACATTCAGGATAACAACTTTAAAAAAAAGCTGATTCTTTAAACATAATTCTGATATGTATAATCCACTATTCCCTTTAACATCAACAATACAGAATTAGATTTGCAGGTAACTGCTAATTAGAAAGCTTCTGCGACTGTAGTAAAATCCATATGATATGAAGGAGAAAAGGGGACTAATGGGGAGAGAGCTTTAAGTGAAGGGAGGGATATAGGGATTGGGTGGGGAACAGAGTAGGGAGACGAATAGCTGGGGATGCTAAAAAATAGTCAGATACATAGCTACTAGTTTGTACCCATTCTAATAGACTGCAGATAGAGTTAAGATAAAAACAGTGATTTAAAGGGGTAAGGGAGGGTTAGGTGAATAGACAGATTATAAGAGAAGATAAAGATGGGAGTTGGGGGAGGTATAAAGAACACTAAGGGTATTTGGAGGCATACTATTTATAATATTTTAAAATATTATTTTACAATAATTTTTATAAACAAGTTTCTATGGAGTTGCCCTACACAGGAGGCCTCCCAGAGGCCATATTTTGTCAAATAAAAACTCAGTGATTTTACGTAAGCCACAAAGCATTCTGGGGAGCACCCAACAAATAGCCCGATTGTTCTTGGTAACTAAACTGATATTGATATTCTATTGCTGAACACACCATATACTTTGTTCATAAGACATAGTAAAATCAGGTTGTTACTGACAAGGAAGCTTCCTACCTTCTGGCTGGTTTTCATAGTACCAGATGTTGTAATGCAAGCTTCTTGGAGGAAAAGTCATTAAGAGTCTTATCTAGTTGTAAAGCCTGTGAGCTTTGCAATTATGAACTCTGCAGGCTACAGTGACAATCAGCAAAGCAGGATATACCCATATATGCAATAGGGCATGAATGTTATAGAGTAACCAGTTGCTTTCTTCTTGGATTTGAAGCATGCTCCATGAAAGGAAAGGCATGCCTAGTACTGTAAATCTAGCAGAGAAATCAGGATTAGGGAAATCATAGGCTCCACACATGAACTTACTACAATTATTTTGCTAAATGGAGGAAGTATCAAGCTGAACTCTAAGTTTGTATTTGTATAATCACAGAATAGAGAAACTCCCTAACCATATTCGAGAAGTTTCTTTGTTCAGTGGAAACTCACAATTTGACAAAGTACAGAGAATAAATATCAATTGAATATTCAGCCACAAATGTGGTAACTGCATCACCCCCACCCAGGGGATTATTGCCAAAGGTGAGGAAGAAAAATTATAAGAAACAGAAGTTGGGAAGGGCTGAATTACAACTGTCTTATGGACATGGCAGGAATACTATCTAATGAACTCACAGAAGCTCCTTACCAGAACCATACATGATCAAGTCTGTCAACATCTCTGCATGGAGGTTGAAGGAGGTCAAAAGCTAAAGAGCTATTGACAGCTGATGGCTTTGGGATAGGTGAGTTTTCTTTAAAGGTATTATACTATATGGTTGGCCATGCTCCAGTGGATGCCCCTACCCCATGGGTATATGGGCTGTACAAAGTGTACCCAGTGAACTACATTCAACAAACGGCAGGAAGTGGGAAGAAGTGGAAGTGGATCTGGAGGAGTGAGAGGAAATAGTGGAGGAGTGAATATGATCAAAAGCATTACAAACTGTACACATATGTGAAATTCTCTAAAAATTAACTAAGTATTATATTTTAAATACAAAGTGAGGAAATAGTGGAGGAGTGAATATGATCAAAAGCATTAAAAATTGTACACATGTGAAATTCTCTAAAAATTGACTAAATATTATATTTTAAATACAAAGAAAGCTGTTCATAGAACAAATAGATTGATGGTGAGAACCTAATGTATATTAGTTCTGTGTAACTAATGTATTCCTATCTGAGCTTTGCATAACTGCTCTTTCTATAAGACAAGTACCTAGAAAATAAGATTAATAGAACTAGCTCAGTATACTGACACTGTAGCATTGGAAATACATACACCATAACTTCTGCCATAGTGGCCCAGATAGTAGTGTGGTAATTGGAAGATAAAACAGGGCAATAGGAGCCTTGTGAGATTTCACTCTCGATTTTCTAACTCAGAGACCTTATCCAAGTCACCTGGTTTAGCAGAGTAACTTCTTGCCATATCTAACAAAGGTCTCTCCTAGTGGCCTGTGAGGGACAACATGATCCAATACCTTTATAAGCAGAGGTAGCCTGGGACTTCTCCAGTGGCCTCTGAATGACATCAGAATTGAGGATAGTGACAGCCAAATGTTCCATATTCCAATGGGCTAGCCAAGAAGATCAGAGCACTTTTTCAGAAGGTAAACTTCACTCCAAGTCTGTTAACATTCATTTATAAAGTGAGGAAATGGAGGCTTAGAGATTTTAGGAATCTGCCCATAATTATTTGATAATAGAATGTGACTTGAATTCCAATGAGTCTTAACCATCCAAATATGAAGCACATGTCTCCAGAACAAAGATAGGGATAGAAGAAAAGGTACATAGCCATAGATGGCATGGATCATTAGAAAAGGAATTCTATACTAACCTACTAACCGGGTGTCTTTCAAACCTCAATTCCCTTTAATCCCTTAATTGAACCCTGAAAATCTCCTACTAACCTCATCAGCTTCTCACTACTTTTGATTGTTTGAATAAAAATGGCCCTCATAGGCCCAGAGGTATTGGCATTATTAGGGGGTGTGACCTTGTGGGAAAGGTGTCACTAGAGGTTGAGCTTTGAGGTCTCAGAAGCTCAAGGAAGGACTAGAACACAGTCTCTTCCTTTTGCCTGCTGATGCAGATGAAGAACTCTCAGTTCCTTCTCTCTATTACCATGCCTGCCCACATGGCACCATATTTCCTGTCATGATGATAATGGACTAAACGTTTGAACTGTAAGCCATCCCCAATTAATGTTTACTTCGTGGTCATTGTTATTCTCCACAGCAATAAAACAATGACGACACTACCCTTTCCCTTTCCAAGTAATTCATTTTCTATTGTTCTCACTTCATCGGCACAGATACCTTTGCCTACAAACTTTAAATAGTCAATAACCTAAGAAAACACACAAACATAGATACACACAAAGTCCCTTTACTCTGGTTAGGTTGAGGAAAGAAAAAAGTGTGCCATACAAACAAGATTATGTCAAAGTTATAAAATGAGAATGTTGCACAAAATCCTAGCATAAATGTAAGACTATACAAGAAAACTGGAGTGTATTCATGCTAAAGAGGATATCTGATCACTAACATTACAATGTCTACAATTATAAGTGAACACAGATGCTAATCTAAACCCCTTGGGTTATACCTTTCCCATGCATTAATAACTCTTTAATTTCCTATACTCCTACTCAAGAGTTTACTCACATACCTCTAGATTACAATTTATTCATTTATTCCCTCTGTACCCATCTTTCTAAAAGCTAATCCCTCCCACAGACTAACAAATGGGATATGGATGTAAGCAAGATAAAAAAAAAACCAAGAATATTGGATAGTGATGTATAAATGACTGTGTTTGAGGCAGAGATTAGAAATTGAAGGCTTTTTTAGATTGGTTGCTCAAGGAAGACCTTTCAGAAGTGATGGCATTCTAGCAGAGACCTGCATATAGATTAAGATTAGTATGCATGCATCTGCACACAGAACATTCAAGAAAATGGTGTAAACACCGAGACTAATCAGGAAAAAACTGAAAAGCCAACAGAAAGTAAGAGTGGAATGATAACACAGAATGGTTGAAGAGCATGGACCTATAGAAGTAGAGGTCAGATGACAGATAATTGAGATTTTAATCTACTGTAGTAGATAATAAGATTTGTAAAGACATTTCTAATTGTGAAGCAGCAGCATTAGAGTGAACTGACAACTTGTCTCAAATGCTGATCTGTATCTCTCCTCAGATCTATGAAATTACCTGGAGGTAGATAGAAGGGTTAATTTCAGCTGTTACATTGACTGGCTAGAGATATTCCTACAGTGTAATAAAACACATCCTGAGTGTGTCTATGAAGATCCTTCCAGAGGTGATCCCACATGTGTGCCTGCGAACTGAATGGGCAACAGCCACCTTCAGCATTGGTGGGACAAAAGAAAAAAGGGAGGCTGAAATACTTTTAAATGCTCAACTCATCTTAAGTTGATGAACTTTTGTTGTTGTCATTACCTAAGGACATTACACACCAGATTCATCAGCTTTTTTATTTAATTAATGTATTTACTTTACATCCCAACCTCAGTTTCTTCTCCCTCTTCTCCTCCCACTGCTTTCCCCCACCCCTTCACAGCTTAATCCTCTCCTCCTTTGTTTCTATTCATAAAGCGGTAGGCCTCCTATGACTATCAAAGCATGGCACAACTATTTGTAGTACGGTTAAGTACTTCCCCTGCGCAAGTGCTAGGAATAGGTTTCCAAGAGCTAGCCAAAGACTAAGGGCAGCCCCTGCTCCCATTGTTAGGAGTTCCACGGATTCACCCGCTTTTAAACTCAGACTTACACGATAGACTCTCCAAGAGGGCTTCCAGACCTCTAGCCTCATACTGAGGAATTCACTGATCTATTGTTTCTGTAGCTTCCAACTTCTTAGACTGGGCAGCTACTGGTTTCACTCCAGTATACAACCGACCACTATGAGACTATGAAGTTTCTGATTATATAAGCCAGTCTAATATATTGTCTTTTATGAGTGAATGTGTGTGTGTGTGTGTGTGTGTGTGTGTGTGTGTGTGTGTGTGTATGTGTACCTACAAGATAATTCTAATGTGAACTAATATTTTAGAACCACTGGCTTCAAGTAATTTTTTTTGTTTTGCCAGACAGGGTTTCTCTGCATTGTTTTGGAGCTCATTATTCTGTAGACCAGGCTGGCCTCAAACTCACAGAGATCCACCTGCCTCTGCCTCCCGAGTGCTGGGATTAAAGGCATGTGCCAACAATGCCCGGCCTGGCTTCAAGTAATTTTTAAAATAATTTTTCTTTGATAAAAACACAGGACTAGGAGACATTGAATGGAAGCCAGAAAATCATAGCAAAATCTCTCATAAGAGATGATGATGACAGTAGAGAGGAAGAGATTTATCACATATCATAAATAAATGATTTTACTATTCACTTTCCCAACACAAATGATCTCTATGAATAAAAATATAAGAACAAGGGAAGGGATAAATCAAACCATAGAATAAATGTTTAAAGATGAAACACCTGTGGCAGAGAGGTTATCTTACTCCATAACAAGAGGCTCAATCTTCTAAGTGATCTTTGGAACAGATCCTCCTTGAGTCCAATGTTAGGTTTTGGAAGAAAGGAGAAAGCCTCTAGCAGTTTCTATGGGCAACAGATACAAAAATTCAAGGAATGGTTTATACTATCCTAGATATTGATATGTAAACCAGATCAAAGGGCACAGTTTTGAGGAAACTTAAAAAGGCCAGTTATTGAGTCATTAAAAAGTTATCAAAAAAAGGCTTGTTATTGACAAATTAAAAAGAGCGCATACATTACACTCCATCATGTCTCCTGCTTTAGCGTTTCAAAATGTGGTATCAAAAAGCTAAATTACTTCATGACAAGCCGATGAAAAGCATACTTTTCAGAAAGTAAGAAAATAATTTTCTTCTTAGCTATATCTCTCCAAATTATGGAAAATAATGCTTGCTAGAATATATCCTTCATTGCTTGAAATCCCTTGACTGTAAGAAACACATCACTTCACAGTTAGAGATAAAAGGCCCTACACTGTGTTTTCTAAAGAGGAACAGCACATAGGTGTGACAGCATTAGTCCAAGTGTTAATGATATTAGCTTTCCCCCTTTTTCAGTTTTGTAAAGAGAAAAGGAAGCTGTATGATGAAGGAAGTCCAAAGTAGGGAGGATGGAGTCCAGAAAGGCAAGAGCAATGAGACTATAGCCAACTAGCTCGTTAGTCTCCAAAAGCATAAAGGGATTAGTGGTCCATGCCCTAGAATCCAGGCTAGCAAATATGTTTATCCTGGCTAGCAGGGCACAATGTGGGTGGAGCCCACAGGAACCTGGAATGGTGCAGCAAGAGATTCAAGAAACGAACAGCAAGATAGACTTTCCAGTCAACCTGCGAGATTTTATTTTCCTTAGGCATGTGGGAATTCAGGGACAGGGCATGTTGATAGTTCTGTTTCAATCAGGTTTAGCATCAAGACACCTTGTTACACTCGAATTAACTGTAGTCCTTATATTTTGTTCTGAAGAATAAACAGAAGTAAGAAAACATCATTTAACAAACAAGAATAGAATCACAACCCCAGGCCATGTCAATATAGATGAGAAGATAGTTAAGGCAGGTAGATAAAAGGGAACTCCATCCCACCAATGACCAAAGGCTGCTCTGTTAACTATTCCAACAGGGTTAATTATCTATTTCAATGATAATATAATAGTCCAACGCCCAATTTGTCCTGAAACATCAGTTCACAAATGAGAGAATTTCAACAATTACTTGATTCCAAAACAAAGACAGCATTCATAATTTCAAAAATGATGTTTTAACTTTATGAATGACATCATCATAAAAACATAATAATATAATAATAGATATAAAATGCTTACCACAGTTAACAAATTGCTTTAAGTGTAAGAACTAAGCTAATCTACATAGCATACTCAATGACAGTTATTAAGTTTTATTTTAGAATGTACAAAGAAAGGTTAACTTGGCATTCTTTAGTTCCATTAGGGTAAATCATTTCAAATCACAAATGGCATCATAGATTTAAATATTTTTCCCAACACTGCACATTGGAGAATTAATATGTCAAAGCTGAGTCTCAAAGCAATTCTCACTAAAAAACAATCAGCATAACCATCAAGTGATTAAAATTCATGGTATTATGCTAAATATTGAATTCACTTTCTAGTCTTCTATCATTCTGTTTTGTTTTCAATCACATTATATCTTAATAGCCCAAAATTATTTCTGATCCCCATGATATAAAATGATAATATTTCAAGAATTACCAGAGTTTGACTAGTGACAAAGACAAACCCTTACAGCATATTGAGAATACTAAGAAAATATAGTGACATTATCCATTGTTTCTAATGTTAATTTTTTTATATTTGCCAAACTGCCATCAACTATGGTCAATCAAAAAATGTACTTTAGGCTTATTTGGAGTTTTCTGTTTCCAAAATGCTTCTACTGAAACCATATCACTTATTCATGACATCTATCTTTAATTTTGTTATTAATATAACCATTGCATTTTACTAAGGTTTCTCCATACTATTGCAAAGAAATAGGGAATACTAAAGAAAAACATGCAGCATGTGATCTGACCAAACCAAGACCTAGCCATAAATTGTAGTTTCAGCCAAAGTCTATATAAGGATTCCAAATCCCATTCAAAACCTCCCATTTGGTATCAGCAATTGTTTCCTTGTAGTAAAACAAAATTATGGGATTCGGTATTGCCACTGAAAGATAAGAACGTTAGAAAAGATGTAGGGGAGGGAAAAGAGAATTTCATTTGTCACTTAAATGAAGTATACACAAATAAACTGAAGGAAATCACTACAAGGTACTATTGTTACATGTTAAGCCTAATATGTTATAGCCCACATGTTAAGAAACACACACTATAAAGTTGACTTCAAGAGTTCACTAACTTGGAAGCTAAACAGCTGCACTTGAAAAATCAGTTTGAATCTGTTCCATAGTGAAAATGCATTTTTACTCACCTGATAACTTGATGTTCATAATACTGTAGTGTCCTCTTGAGAGTCAGCTGTATAGTTTGAGGCTGCAGTATGGTAACAAGAATGAAAACACATCATCAATGTGCTTCCCAATCAAGGAGGATAGGCAGAAATTTCTCATAAAAGTTGCTATTGTACAGTGTTAGCGCATTTTGCATGTAGCCCTGTTTTTTCACCAGTTAGAAATTTCCCAGTTTCCCAATTTTGAATACAATGGTATTATTAATAGCTCTTTTGGTGAGCTATTAGTAAACATTCAGTAAAGTACTTATTGACTGGAATGCAGGACTTGGGAGCGAATGGGAGAGGGCACTGCAGGAACATGGCCCGTAGCACTTTCTAGGCACTGTATATAACTCCTGTAAGATAATGACCATCTGCAAGTGCACGCCTTTATTTGTCCTTTCATGCTGTAACGTGACTTGCAATGGTAGTCTGCAAGTAACAGTAAGTTGGATTAAAACTATCAATTCTATAATTATATACTTTAAGGTTAATAAGCTTTTCTTTTCCCATTAGTTTTGTGTCTAAAGGGACTCATAGGAGGTCAGAGTGAGATGAGAAGCTGTGGGCCAGACCCCATCTGCATTACTTCAAGTCAGCCTAACTTCCTGAGTATCCCCAGAAATATCAAGCTCAGGATTGTTATTGTGTCCCATGGAGAGGACTTGAATGCCTTGGATTGCTCCCTCATGTCATCAAAAGAGAGGTCTGTAGTTCATGAATGAACTATGTAAACACTCCCAATGGCAGTTCAAGACATTATTCTCTGATTTATCTAAACTTGGAAAATCCATATATACAAGTGAATTGAATACAAACATCTCAGAACATTGATTTTTATTAGGATGCTATAATATGAACTAAACTCTCAATGGCAATAGAGTGAATCTATACAATGAATGATAACTATGCTGCAATCCACAGACCCAAAGAGACTAGGTAACAAGGCTTCCTAGGGAGATGCCCGAATCTCCCTGAGAAGGAGAAAGAGAAGAGACTTTGTGAGTGGATTGAAGTAGAGTGGGGATAGGAACATTAGCAATCAGGATGGGGTAAGGCAGAGGGGGAAGTACAGAAAGCGAATGTTGGAAAGGGGGTGACATTTCAGTGTCAGGTAAAAACTTGGTACAAGAGAATCTCTCAGGAATCTACAAGGATGACCCCAGCCAAGACTCCTAGCAATAGCAAATAAGTAGCCTGAACTGGCCACCTGCTGTAACCATATTGGTGCCTAGCCCAATTGTAATCAGGGAGGCTTCATGCAGCAACTGAAAGAAACTGATGCAGACCCACAACCAAACGTTAGGAAGAACTCAGAGTATCTTGCAGAAGAGGGTGAGAAAGGACTGTAGGAGCCAGAGGGGTCAAGTGTATCACAAGCAAACTCATTGAGTCAAGTAATCTGGGCTCATTGAACTAGGGAGCCTGTATGGAACTGGCCCTGGTACTCTGCATATATGTTACAGTTTTCTTCAGGGATGAGACTCCTTAGAGGATACCAGGATACCAATGATTCAGTAGATAATTCCATACTCACAAACTTACAGAGTGCTCTAAGTGGACTATGATATAAAGTTGGGAGGGAAAGTGAGGAGGGATAGGGGAAGGATTACCTGGAGGGTAAATTTGATCAAAATACATATTATACATATATGAGATTCTCAAACAATAAAAAATATAGTTAACAAGAAATAATGCAATTAGATGTTTGGCAAAATGTTGTTCCATTATACCAAGGATAAGTTTTAGGAAATGTGTCTGTAACACCCATTCTTCAATACTCAAGCATAACTACAGTTTTGTAATCTTAGGGACTGCTACTAATTAATTCTACCAAACTACTGTCTCTGAAAAGCCTGTTGCCAGAAATATCCAGTGCTGTGCTGGATGCCTAAGAAAGTGTTAATAAATATCAGTTTCTAGCTTCTAATCCTTCAACATGAATCTTAAAAGTGTATAATTTAGGAGAGACACTGAAGGTCTATATTAATTTTCACTTGGACTTAGTCCATATTATTTCTGTATAAAATATCGAGGATGAATTTGGTTATCTTCTACCTTAAGTTCTGTCATACACTCTTTTTGTGGGAAATGGTTGTTTTAAATTAAAATCTGAGTTTAAAATAATAATAATAATAATAATAATAATAATAATAATAATAATAATAAAAACAGAAGAATCCACCAAGGCATAGAAATCTGTTTATATCTATGTAAGAGGACCATTTCACTGTACAAATCTAAGACCTTAGACACAGTCTTGACATGGACAAAGCAAAATCACAAATTAATTTTTTAGGAGGAATCAGCCTCTACACTCACAGAGGAATTCTCTGTCCAATATCCAAAGCAAGGAATGGAAACCCAGGACCAGAGTGCACAGGGCCACTGATGACCAGATAGATCACCTTTGTCCAATGGGCATTTTTTTTCCTACACTAGCAATTTCTAAGTCATTGAAGAGCATGTTTGTGAAAGGAGTTCAGCTGGATAAGGAGGTAGCTTTTGTTCTTGTTTGAAGCAGTTACTAACATACTGAATAGAATGATATTTGGGATACAACCAAAAAGCCATTTTTAGGTTGGTGGTCTCTCTTTGGTCGAATTCTAATGGCTGGAAGCAGGATCAGGGGCACTGCAAGTCATCTGCCTTGAGCCAAGGACAACTTCAACACCATGCTGACCCCACAGAATGTCTTAGAACAATGGATTCACTTCTGTTTTCAGACTTCGCTTTATGGCCTCAACCCAAGGTGTTATCAGAGTGACATCTTCACATAGTCTCAAGCTGTCTCTGTCCTTATTAACAGTGGGAAGTGAAACTCTATAAGCAGTTTCCTTCTAAGGATGGTTTGTTTTGGTCTTGAGGGGAGTGGCTGAGGAGTCAGCTCAGTGGGTCCAGGGCTCACTGAGCAAGGCATGGTGGCTCATCCCAATTACTGAGGAATCATTGTGGGAACTCAATGGCTAGGTAGTTTAGGAAGTTAGAGATGCAGTGACAAATGCTGTCTCAAATAATAAAGTAGTATTTATTTGTAGTTTTAAATTAAAATTCAGTTAAAAATGATATTAAAAATCAGTGGTAGAGAAAGACAACTGTCTTTGACCTCTGACCTCCACACAGCCTGTACCACACACACACACACACACACACACACACACACACACACACATGTGCACACATATCCATGCCTTTTCCACATGCATACAGACATGCTTGTACTACACAAATATATGTACACACCTACACCACACACAAGCACATACATATGCCTGTACAACACATGGTGGGGGCGTCCTTTGTTTACTCTTATTGGTTGATGAATAAAACACTGTTTGGCCAACAGAGGCAGGAAGATAGGCAGGGTTAGGAGATGAAGAGAATTCTAGCAAAGATAGACAGAGAGAGATCAAGAAGAGATGCCATGTAGAGACTGGGAGGATAGGACACACCAGGCATTCTCTGGTAAGATAAGGTCATGTAAAACTATATGGATTAGTAGTTACGGGTTAATAATTAAGATGGAGTTAGACAATAGAACCCTAAGGTATCAGACAACAGCTTTATAATTAATGTAGCACCCCTGTGTGTTTATTTGGGTCTGAAAGGTGGCTGTGGACCTGGTAAGAGATGAAACCCAGCAACAAACACATACATGCACAAGCCTGAATCACACACATACATGTACCCACCCACATAAACACATGCTTGTGTAACACACACACATGCCTGTACCACATACACACACACCCACGCACACACACATGCCTATATTAATATGTCTGCACCACACACATAAACACACATGTGCCTAAACTACATGTACATGCCTATACATAAGACTGTACAACAAACATATATGCCTGTTGCCTGTATCACATATACATAAATACATACATGCTTATACTACATGCCCACTCACACACATATGCTTGCACAGCAGACAATTTGCCTACACCACACACATACACACACACAAATTCACATTTATACACACAAATACATATGCTTGTAACACACATATCTGCCCCTACACAAATATATATTCTTGTAACACACACATACAACTCACACTTATACACACAAATACATATGCTTGTAACACACATATCTGCCCCTACACAAATATATATTCTTGTAACACACACACATACAATTCACACTTATACACACAAATACATATATGCTTGTAACACACATATCTGCCCCTACACAAATATATATTCTTGTAACACACACACACAATTCACACTTATACACATAAATACATATGCTTGTAACACACATATCTGCCCCTACACAAATACATATCCTTGTAACACACACACACACACACACACCTTACTCACAGATAAATTTTTAAAACATGCTTCACTAAATGCTAGTGTGTGCTATTGATGCAACTCAGCATAGACAATGGGGAAAAACCTATGCTTCTGACATGTTCTCCTTTAAGAATTAATTTGACTTTAATAGTGAACTCAGTTCAAAATCAAAGTCTGATTTGTTATTTAGATTGATTCCAGTAGTTTCTCAAACCTATAAAACGAGAATTTTCATGTGTTTATAGTGCTTTCATGGGATAGCACTGATATAAAACAGCTTCCCTGGATGTGAATAAAAGATATTCAGTGCTTGTGATAAACAGTGAAACATGCATCCTGCCCTCCACAGTTTCAAAATCTCATGAAGAGCAAGTGTGTGTGTGGGTGGGGGAGGAGAGAGAGAGAAAGAGAGAGAGACAGAGACAGAGAGACAGAGACAGAGAGCGTAAAATGTAAGATGTTGAAAACTTATTATCAGGTAAATAAATAAACAGGTACTCCTGTTTCTAATCATGAGAAGCTAGAAAAACAGAAAAATGAGGAAATAACAGCTTAAATTATACGTATTTTGAATCCATCAGGGAAATGGTGACTTGGGTAGTTCTCAATATTAAAGCAGAAGCTATAGCTAAATGCAGGCCTACAAGTGGGTAGCACTTCAAAAGAGCATAGCCAAGATCAACACTTGTGGCAGAGATGTATACATCTAGTAAGAAACATTCATGAAGTCTTTTTATTCAATATAAAGAGTGTCTAACACGTGAACTGCTTTATAGCACTAAGATGGAAGTTCTAAGAAACACAAGAAAGAAAAGAGGCTAGAGGCTGCTACCATCAAAAGACATCTAGGCTTTGATTTTTTTCACTGCTTTCTTCTAAAATAAGGATGGTAGCCTCCAATTTCCAACTCATCATTAAAAAAAAGTGTGTCAAGGAAAAGATCTGGAAAGAGAAGTCAGACATATCTCCTGAAGTTGAGGCAGAGGGTACCCAGAGGTTCTCACTTTGTGACAAGAAGAAGTCTTCATCACTATGCTTGTGAGCAGCATCACTCCACTTCCCCTGAAGTTCTTGACTCCACATAGCAAAGGTTATGTTTATAAAAGGTCATAGGATACAAACAGACAGTTGGGAAACTCTTCCCATGGAGCCAGACACAGCAGCCCTGAAGAATCCGAGAGGATTAGACCAGGCTTTTTCTTTTGTGCTACCAACCAGCTCCCAAATCATGACATAGAGACAATATTGGTTACGGAGGCTTGAACTTATTTTAGCTCTTACTTTAATCTGTTTCCCTTTATCTATGTTTTGTCTAGGGTCTTTTTACCTTTCTTTATATTTTATTTCCTTCTGTCTCTGTATCTGACTGGTTGGCTGTTGGCTGCCTGGTTTCTGACCCTGGGCATTTCCCTCTCTTTAGCCTCTTTCTCTTAATCCCCCCTCTCTCTGTTTCCTAGATTTCTCCTTCTATTTATTCTCTTTGCCTGCTAGCCTTGCCTATCTCTTGCCTGCCTAGGTATTAGACATTCAACCTTTTATTTGACCATTCAAGTGCCTTAGGCAGACAAAATGAAACAGCATGATGTCTTTTCATAATTAAACAAATTAAGCATAAACAAATGCAATACTCTGTTGTACATTCAAGGTAATATTCCATAGCATAAACAAATGAAAAATATTTTTATATAATTCTAAACAGGGGATGTTCCTAGCAGCTAGCCCTTCCAGGATAGGACAGTACTGCTTGAGAATCCCACACAGTTTCCACTCTGGGTATCCAGACAGTGTTGGGACCAAGGCAGAGTCAGAGAGAATCAGGGTGTGTGTGTGTGTGTGTGTGTGTGTGCGCGCGCACGCGCGTGTGTGTGTCTGAGTGTGAATGTGTGTCTTTGCATCTATATTTGTATGCACACGAGCAGCATAAAACACTTGTGATTTTATGAAAGTTTATGAAATACAAACTGAGATGCAGTCACTCAAGTTTGCTAAATTCAAACACTGTCACTAATGGATTAAATCAAATATAGTATTTCTATCATTAAAAGCTATGATGCTGGAGCCATAAATAAACACTGTGGGATTTTTTTTGTAATTAATTCTATGCACATGCATAAAGGTACAACACAAGGTACAACCATTGTACTATATGGCAGACACTGTGCTTTAAGCCCATCACATTTCTTAACTTCTTCAGCCTTCATGTCATTATTATGAGGTAAGTGTTGCTATTTTCCTTATTTCACATACGGCAAAAATGAAACACAGATAATTTAACTTTCCCTGTGCCATACAGGTGAAAAAGAGACAAGGCCAGGTATAAAATGCATGGAATCTGGCTCCAGAATACAGGAACACAGCCTTGAACATATACTGCGTGTAATATTTAGCTGAACACTTTGCAGTATGAATTTTCACATTGGTTGGCCTTTTTGAGCATTGTTCCAGTCTAATAAAATAGAGAAGTGTTATTATCACAACCTGACTGAAAAAAAAAAACAGTTGAAATGCTCAACCCTGAAATCATCTTTCACACAAAGACCATTTCCTCCCCTAAAAGACCATGTTCATTTATGTAACTATTTACTGTTGTCACCACAAAATTAAAGAATCACATGTAACTAACTTATTTGATAATTTTCTTGAGATTGCACAACATTATTTGAAAAATTGAATTTTTTATCATTTTTTATTTTAGTTTTAAATAGCTTGTTTTACATGTCAATCCCAGTTCCCTCTCCCTCCCCTCCTCCCACAATCCCCTTCCCCCCCAGCCTCCCACCCTATTGCCAATTCCTTCCACATAGGGGATATCTAGAGTCTGTCATTTCACTCTGGGTAGGGTCCAGGCACTCCCCCTAAGAGTCCAGGCTGAGAGAGCATCCCTCTTTGTACTATGGGCACACAATGACTGTTTGTATTCCAGGGATAGACACTGATCCACTGCTCAGGGCCCCATAGGTTGCCCAGGCCTTCTCACTGACACTCACATTTAGGGGGTCCAGATCAGTCCCATGCTGGCCTCCCCGCTGTCGGTCTGGGGCCCAAGAGCTCTCCCCTGTTCAGATCAGCTGTCTCTGCTGGTTTTGCCAGCTCATTCTTTGCCAATTTGCTCATCACTCCTCGCTCTCTGTCACTGCGTTCCTTGGGTTCAGTTCAGTGCTTAATTGTGTGTTTGCCACTGCTTCCATCAATCACTGGATGAAGGCTCCCGGATAGTTATAGACATCAAGTTCATTATCAGGAATGGGCATTCGAGTTGGTCTCTCCACTATTGCTTAGCTTGCCAATTGGTGTTATCCCTTTAGATCACTAGAGGTCACTCTGGTGCCTGATCTGTCTTCTAACCTATGATTCCCTCTTCCCCCTATTCTACCCCCACCCACTCAACTTCCTGTTCCCCCATGACCTACACTCTCTTACTCTTCTCCCCCTCTCTTCTTCCCAGCTCCCACTCCTCCCCCCACCCCTCACCATGTTCCCCATCCATTCAGAGGATCTTGTCTCAATCCTCTTCTCTTGGGTACTATGCATATATTCATATCTTTTAGGTTCTTTCCTGTTTCCCAGACTCTCTATCAGTGGAAGTGAAGACTGGCACTATCCCGATCCAAGTCTAAAATCCATATATGAGTGAGTACATACCATGTTTGTCTTTTTGCGACTGGGTTACCTCATTCAGGATGGTTTCTCGCGAATTTCAAGATTCCATTGTTTTTTTCTGCTGAGTATTACTCCATTGTGTAAATGTACCACATTTTCTCTATCCACTCTTCAGTTGAGGGGCATCTAGGTTGCTTCCAGGTTCTGGCTATTACAAATAATGCTGCTATGAACATAGTGGAGCAGATGCCCTTGTTGTATGAATTTGCCTCATTTGGATATATGCCTAAGAGTGGAATTGTTCAGTCTTGTGGTACATTAATTCCTATTTTCCTGAGGAATATTCACTAACTCCACATCTGACAGAGGGCTAATCTCCAAAATTTACAAAGAACTCAAGAAACAAGTCTCCAAAACACCAAAGGATCCAATTAAAAGGTGGGGTACAGAACTAAATAGAGAATTCTCAATAGAGGAGGCTAAAATGGGCAAGAGACACTTAAGAAAGTGCTCAACATCCTTAGCCATCAGGGAAATGCAAATCAAAACAACTCTGAGATACCATCTTACTCCTGTCAGAATGGCTAAAATCAAAAACACCAAAGACAATTTATGCTGGAGAGGATGTGGAGAGAGGGGAACACTACTCCACTGCTGGTGGGAGTGCCAACTCGTACAGCCTCTTTGGAAAAATTGAATTTTTAAAAAAAGTAACACCTAAGCCTTTTCAATACACAACAACATTCCCTCTCTTAGCCTTCTTTCATCATGTAACTTATACTTCAATTTTTGGAGAGATTGTAAAGACACTGGTGTCTTTATAATGCTTCTGATGAACCAAATCCTACCACCATAATATAAATCCCTGAAAATAGTAACCCAGAAAACTATTACCTAGGTATTATTTTATTTTTGTCATCAAAATTTTGATTTCAACATAGGGAGATAGCTCAGTCAGTAATTTGCACACACCAAGACATGGGTTCAATCTCTAAACTAGCTCTAGTAGTAGCAAACATTTGTCAAAGTTGGGGAGGCAGAGATAGGTTGATTCCTATAAACTGTTCAGACAATCTAGCCTACTAGGCAAATTATACAGGCTAGTGAAAGAACCTCTTCCCCCTCTGTGTCTCCGTCTCTCTCTCTCATTCTCTCTCTCTGTCTTCGTCTCTCTCTCGTTCTCTCATTCTCTCTCTCTCTGTCTCTCTCTCTGCCTCTCTCCCTCTCTCTCTCTCATATATATGAGAAGAGTGGATGCAGATATGGATCAGCAGTTCAGAGCAGTTACTGATCCTGAAGGGGCCCATACCACAGGTTCCAAACACCGGTGACTCCACTTCCAGGGATCTAGTGCCATTTTTTGTGCTTCATGGGTGTTGTATGTATGTGGTGCACATATATAAATGCAGGCAAAATAGTAATACGCATAAAATACAAGAGAAATAAAAACTTTAAAAAATAGACTGTACCAGAAGAAAGAAACCTGAGGTTATCCTGCTACCTCAACAGGCTCACCCACACTTATGACATATGAATGTGTAATCTAACCATGAACACACACACACACACACCACCCCCCACACACACTTGAATCCCTTTAGTGCTGTTATTAACCTTTTTTCTTTTCTATCAAAACCACACTCCTTAATCCTCACTAAGTTAAGTAAATGGTAGGTAGTATGGAAAAACTGCCCTACAGTATATAAGTCTGAACCTCAAGTGCAGAATTCAGAGAAACAGGTTTGTCCATGAAATAAATAGTGTAGCTTCAGGGAGCAGAACTGTCATTCATCTCCAAATCACAAGGGAGTCACTTTCTCCAGTGTAAGACCCCTTTGCTAATTAAGGCAAACTACTCCTATCTGTGTTAAACAAAATAATCAAAATGGTTTTTATTGCTATGTCAATGTGTCAAATTATCTGGCTATCATTATAAAGCAAACTAATAAAACTAAGTCACCTCAATTAACTCATTCTCTTCTCATGAGAGCTGTGGCTATAGTAATCCATTTTTCCAGCCGTAGACTAAAGTTACCACATAAAAACCAAAGAAGAAAAATAGACTGCAAATCATAGAATCTTGAGTAGGGACATCTATATTTCAAATACAGCTATGCTACTAGACTTTCTTATAAAATTGGACAGAAAAATTTCACCTGGGAGCAAAAAAACAGATGAATAGGGAAACGTCCCCACTTTGCCATGTAAGAGGTATTTCAGAAGGGTTCCCAGTTCTCAAATACAACATTGCAGAGTGAAGCACATGAAGGCACAAGTAGAACACTGGAAACCAGGCACTTTCTCTGAAGGGTGGAAACTTCTCAGGAAAAATGTAATACGACATCAAATGGCCAGCACTACTACATTTCTAAACAGACAGGGAAGTCTAGTTGATTAATAAAAATAAAGTTGCTAAGTATACTAAAAGGAGAAAGTTAATTGAAAAGTAAAGGTGCACTATAATACACCTGGAGTTCTAGTCACAGTAGTAGAGTTCATCCAACACCTACATAATTCTCCATTTGAATGATCCCACACAGAGAATTGGAGTTAATATAATGCAAGATGACACATATGGAAATTCAAAGTGATAACCTTTGTCTTATTAAAAATATTGTCTAATTAGCAAAGTACATAGGGCTTATCATTCTATCTATTGATTATAAGTGGATATACTTAACATATTATCAATATAATTAAGTCTTTTGTTACAAAGTATGCTCCTTTTGTAAATATTTCTCCCTATGTTACTTTACTTCAGTGTTGTCTAAAAATAGTTATTGGATTTCAATTTCTTTCAAGACCTAATTAGCATCAAAACCAATTTAAAATGAGGATCCTTGAAAATAACTTACTTAGCTCTTCTCCCTACCTTCATGCAACATCATATTTAAATCACAGAAGATTTTGTGATGTTTGGATACAATATCAGAATCTAATAATATCACCTTTGGTTTGGATTACAACTCACAGTTTATATATCACTTTCCTTGTTTTCACTTTATTAGTGTTCACAGCCTCTTCCTGAGTTTCAGATTTAGTTACTTACATTTGACAGATGAAAAACCTGAGGTATCAATGAGGTTACACTGTTTTGTTTCTTTCATTTTTAGCTCAGCTACTGAGCTATAAGGAAACATAAAGCAAAGACCCTGATAACCCATGTGCTTTCTTCACATACTGATGTTATCATTAGTAATTGATTTCACTTTGTTAGTCATTAGAAAATGCTATATAAATAAAATTTCCTGTTTACCTTTAACTGTTCCCTTTGAAGAATATGGGAATAATGTTTTCAAATTGTCCCCCCAACATGAAACTGTTGTGGCAGTGACTTGAGGAACTGCTAAAGTCTGTGAAGACCATTCTTTCCTGCACAGAGATTTTAGGAGGCTATGTTTCACTGGTCACATCTTGCCCAGTCTGGCTCAGTTGAATGAAGTCATAAAATGAGATGGCACTGCTTTGAGATGCTTTGTCAGGAAAATCGATCTTGTCATATCAAATGCCACTGGGAGATCTTGCTGAAATACTAACCAAATGGAATCTCAGAGTTGACACTGGGTTGATTCATTCAACAGAGAGACTGAAGCTTCAGACATCTGGGCCAAATACTGTAAGGGGAGCTAACAATGGGTAAAGTGCTGAGTGACCAACATGGGCCCAACATCTTATGTTCATCCAGTTAGGGTACCCTCATAGAAGGCCTTCTGCAGAGGAAATAGATAGTACCACTGTCATTTTATAAAAGTGATAATATGAGGTCAAGAGAACTTGAAAAACCTGCCCAAAATCAATTTGGTAGCACGTGTCTGCATCAGAAGATCATTGAGGTCTGACAATTTCTGAATACTGAAATTTTTACTGTCTCTAAAATAGTTTTTCCTTCCTCTTCTCCAATACACAGAAGACTGTAGCTTAAAGGGATTCCCTTACCTATGTTATGTGATTTGGAATGTACTTTTACTTTCTGAGCCTTAATATCCCTTCTTGAAATGTAGAAATGTGGATATCTTTAAGTAACTATCTTTCAGGATGTTTAATACAGCAAAATAGAATGAAACAATAATGTTGTACACAAATGTGCTATGCTGTGGCTTATATAAATTTTGTTGTTGATAAAGTAGTTAAAATTGTTCGGTTGAACGAACCTGACTGTGGTGGCTTTAATGTACTGACTGCCACAAGCTCATAGGAAGTGTGGCTTTGTTCAAGTAGTTGTGGCCTTGTTGGAGGATGTGTGTCACTGTGCTGGGGGGAGGCTGTGAAGTCTCTTCAAGTTACACCTACTTCAGATCACTTCCTATTTCCTGCCAATGAAGATGTAAAACTCTCTGCTCCTTCACTAGTACCATGTCTGCTTACATGCTGCAGTGTCCCACAATAACACTAATGGACTAAGCCTCTGAAACTGTAAGCCAGCTCCAATTAAATGTTTTCCTTTATAAGAGTTAACATGGTCATGGTGTCTCTTTACAGCAGTAGAAACCCCAAGTAAGTAAGACACCGACCATTTCTAATACTTAGGACTACTGGCAAACATGTCTCACAGCTCAAATACAACAACTAGTAAACATTTCAAGGATAATCACAGCCTTCTCTTAGAGTTCTTGTTGAATCACAAAGGGTGTTGCATAAGAAAAATAACTTTCTAGCCTTTTAAGGAGTATGACTGTATCCAATGAATTATTTATTGTTTCCAATATTTGCAGGTTCTACACTGAGGGGTCTCACAACAGGTACCTATAAATAAGGAAAGCAACATTTCTTCCTATTTAGTACTAAAATTAATACATGAAATGCTCAGATAATTTGTCAATTCTGAACAGGCTGACTTCAGTGATCATGAATAGAAGAAGGTGACAGACAATTGAGTCTAGTCACTTTACAGGGTAAAGCCCCATATGGGAACAGAGAGCAGAATTAGAGAATGAAACCACAGCAGGAGGAAAGGAGAGCATTCATATATGGAACAGATCTAATATTGTTGTGTTGAGAAATAATCCTCCAATAAAGAACACCCTTCAAACATCATGCTATAGGGGGATCTTATGAAGGGGCTTGCAGTATAATCTCTCAAAGACAACATATTGGAAAGTTCCGCAGGTAGGAACAAATAATTTGGAATAAACTCATTTTACTTTGAGTCTACATAAATTAAAGTGAACTTCTGATAGTTACTTGGCTCTTCACACAACCTGAACAGTATGAAATAGTCTGATGCTTAAGACTTTGAATAATGAGATTCACTGCACAGCTACAGACCAATGTCAATTGTCATTCAGATGCCAACTGCAGTGCCATGTGCATTTTGTTTAGCTAGACAACACAGTGGCTTTGAGTGCCATCATTTCAGACTCTGATAAAAGTGAGTCCTTGAGGTTTGAAAGACTCAGGTGCTGAAGAATTCCAGAATCATCCGAAAACTATTGCAGAGTAGGCCCCACTGTGTTCTATTGTCTCTGCCTCACTAAAAATAAAAAAGACAATCAAGACCCTGAATGTGACATGATGTAGCACTGGCTATAATCTGATAACCAAAACAGATATTCTACATGACTAGTAAGCAGATGCTAGGAAGATGATAGCCATATTGTCAGTGTACATAATGTACTAGAATGCTAAGTTTTAGGGAATAATATAATTTTCTGAGGAAAACATATACCAACTAAAAATATTAACAGTGAATTAAATGGAAAGTCTCACTATTGTAGTTTTACTTCAAATGATTAAAGTGTATTTCCATCAACCTATTACTCAGTTCTTTAAAAATGTCACTTCTTTACTGCTTCTGATAAAGTACAACTTAATATTATAATTAGTTATTCCAAAGCATATGGATATAAAAATGTGCAGAATTGTACATAATGTGTTAAGATAACTAAGGCTCTTATATAAAACTATATTTATGATAATCATAACATCCTTCACATTCAGAAATCAAATGTCAAGCATTGTCGTTGTTCTTCTCGACTCTGCCACATAAACTAAGCTATTGGCAGTGATGAAGGCTTTTGTCAGTCTGTTCACAGCTGCCTCATCCTTGGGAGCCTGGGGCGCACAGACATGACAATGAAAAAGCAAACTAGGTCAGTCTAGAGACAGAAGCCCAGTGAAGAAAGAGTCCATTAACATTTCTAGCACATGACAGCCAAAAACTTAGAACTGAATGTCTGGTAATACTAAAGTCCAAGAAAATTCACAGGAAATTTCAACCAGCCCCAAGTCCAACAAGCCACTAAGTGGAAGACACAAGAGAAATGATATAAATTGCACACAGAACATTATTATACATGAAGGTTGAACATATTTGAGGTCAAATATCAGTGTAAGAATACAATCAACAATAGCCAGAGCAATATATCACCACCAGAGTCCAGGAGTCCAGTCATCCCACTTCAGTAAGCCTCAAATATGCCAACACAGCTGAAGCACAAGAAAACTACCTAAAAAAATAACTTTATGAAAATAATAGAGGTCCTTAAGGATGACATTCATAAGTTCCTTAAAAAATGTCAAGAAAGGACCCTAAGAGAGAGAAATGGTCCCCTGGAGAAGGGGAAAGGGACAGGATCTCCTGAGCAAATTAGGATCATGGGGGAGGGGAGAGAGAGCTAGGAGAAAGAGAAGGGGAGAAGAGGAGGACAGGAGGAAGCAGGAAGGTTGAGTTGGTGGAAGAATAGAAGAGAGCAACATAAGAGATACCATAATAGAGGGAGTCATTATAGTTTTAAAGAGAAATCTGGCACTAGAAAAATGTCCAGAGATCTATAAGGATGACACTAACAATCTAAGCAATACTAGAAAGACCACCTTAAATGCCGTTTCCAGATAATGAGATTGATGACTACCTTATATGCCATCCAAGAGCCTTCATCCAGTAACTGATGGAAGCAGAAGCAGACACCCACAGCTAAACACTAAACTGAACTCCTGGAATCAAGATGCAGATAGAGAGGAGTTATAAGTAAAGGGGTCAAGACCAGGCTGGCGAAGTCTACAGAAAACAGCTGACCTGAACAAGGGTGAGCTCATGGAACCCAGACTGATAGCTATGAAATAAGCATAGGACTGATCCAGACCCCCTGAATGTGGGTGTCAGTGAGGAGGCCTAGGCAATCTATGGGGCCTCTGGTAGTAGATCAGTATTCATCCCTAGCATACAAATGGACTTTGGGAACCCATTTCACACAGAGGGACACTCTCTCAGCCTGGACACATGAGGTACAGCCTAGGCCCTGCTCCAAATGATAGGATAGACTTTGAAGATACACCATGGAAGACCTCACTCTCCCTGGGGAGCAGAAAGGGGATGGGATAGGGGGTCAGTAGGGAACAGGGGAGGAGGGGAGGGAGAGGGAACTGGGAATGTCATGTAAAGCAATCTTGTTTCTAATTTAAAATTTAAAAAAGAAATAAAAAATGTCAAGAAATTCAACAACAACAACAACAACAAAGAAAACAAAAACAAATAAACAAACAACCGGCAGTTGAAGGAAATTAATAAAACTGTATAAGACCTGAAAATGGAAACAAAAGCAATAAAGAAAACACAAACTGTGACAGTTATGGAAATGGAAAATCTAGTTAAAAGAACAGGAACTGCAGACACAAGCATCTCCAACGAAATATAAAAGAAGGAAGAATCCCAGGTATTGAAGACACGATAGAATAAATAGATTCATTGGCCAAAGAAAAGAGTATATGTAATATGCCTATCACAAAACATCAAGAAAATATGGGGCACTATGAAAAAAACCAAACCTAAGAATGATTGGAGTAGAAGAAAGAAAAGATTCCCAGCTCAAAGTCCCCGAAATTATTTTTAACAAAATTATAGAAAGAAAATTGGCAACCTAAAGAAGGACATGATGATAAAAGTACAAGAAGTTTATATAACATGAAATACATTGAAATTGGAAAGAAACTTCCCTTGCCATATAACAATTAAAAACACTGTGCATATAGAACAAAGAAAGAATATCAAAAGTTGCAAGAGAAAAACGAATATTAACATATAAAGGCAGACATACACCTGACTTCTCAATGGAATTGGCATGGAGGACACCTATTTGCATTAATCGATCTTCAAAAGCCTGGCTCACTGTGGGTGGCAACATTCCCTACATAAGGGACCCTGAAATATATAATTTCACCAAAGAGTCTTTGTACAGGCAAACATTATACATTCAAATTACTGCTGTAACTTCCCCACAGTGTTACACTGTAAGCTGAAACTGTATGATGAAATCCCTTTCTGCTTTAAAGTTGGCTCTGTTATAGTATTGTATTGCAGCAACAGAAATGGAACCAGGCCAAACATAACCTTCAGTCAGCAGCTAAAGAGGGAGAGAAGAATTCAAGCAAGTGGAGGAAAGACCATGTGTTCACATTTCCAGCCATTGATGGATGGCAAGCTGTAGATGATTCTCTTCCATTGTCCCTCAGGCCAGGAAAGTTAGGGTTAGACTTTCCATGCACCTATTTGGAGAACGAATTTAATTCAAAACAAAAAGAAGGATTGTTTTCTTTGAGATACTTTCATCATGACAGTAAGTTAACTCAAAAGAAAAGAAATGATACTTTATAGCTTGCAAGTATTGCAAGGCTCACAAACCATTTACTGATCTTTGCATCAGGAAAAAACAATAAATCTTCTGCAGATTCCACACTACAGTTTCCCTCATATCTGCCTGAAACTTCAAATGGAATTATAATTGTCAGTAGTTAAGATTTACTCTTTCCGTCTCTGCCTGTCAACATTCAGCCTCAAAATTATCACTCTAAAGTGAATGATTTGGGAGACAAGAAAGTTATTATTAAGAAATAGGGGATGTTTTCAGTACTTGTAGCAAATTTTAAGAAACAGAGAAAGTAAATATGCTTGTTCCAAGTTCCAATTAAATTAAACTCAGTACCAAATAACAGAATCACTATTTTCTGGCCTATAAAATCATTAATTAATAGATACACAGGCAGTGGCAGGTTTTCAAAAACACTGATAAAGTAAAGAAGGGATTTTATGTATAAATAAGCAACAAACTTATAATCGATAGAAATTTGTCTTCTTTGCTTTCTTGGAAAAAATGTCTGTAAGCAAAATAACTGGATATCTGGTTAAAAAATCAATCAAAAGATAAAACCACTAATAAATCAATCTCATAAGAAAAAGTGTGAAATTAAAACAAAACTATCTGAGACAATCTGTACAGCAAGGTAATTTTATTGTTTAAATCTGCAGATTCTACTGATTGAAGGTGACAGTCTTATAGCTAGTATAGCAAGAGCGGCTCTTACAAATTGTTGGGATCATGTGAGTCTCTTTCAAAAGTTCTTGGTATCCTTTGGGAAAACAATGTAAGGAAAAAAATGAAAGCAACATACAATGCTTCTGAATTCCAATCCAATAATGTGTCAGACGAAATCAAAGGAAAATATGAGGACGAAATTGTGTATCTCATCAATAATTGAGATATTTCAAATTCTTGGTCAGGAAAAAGCTCAGTAACAAATATCTGTTTAATGATACATATTGAATTTATACATAAATATATGTATATATATATTATTTGAAGATAACATATTCTTTTTTACTAGTGTGTAGTGTAAATTGACTGGTGTAGCAGATTATATGAGCAATAAAGAAAATACTGTTTTAGAATTCTGCAGATGATTAATGTCAGTTTTTGTTCCATATATCTTGTAGAATGACTCAAAACATAGTAAAGGTAAGCATATGCAGTTTAGAAAATTCACACCAAAAACTACTGAAAATGGCTGAGCATGTTGGTGCATGCCTTTAATCACAGCACTTGGAAGGTAAAAGCAGGTGAATCTCTGTGAGTTCAAGGCCATCTATGTCTACCTAGGGAGTTTCAGGACAACCAGAGCTATATAGTAAGAGTCTGTCTCCAAAACTCAAAAACAAAAACAAAAAACCCTAATAATGGAATAATCAAGAAGTGATTAAGGCAGTGGATCTTAAAAAAGAAAATGTACTTTACCATTTGAGTGTAAAATTACTGAAAAATAAATAGTAATATTTCCGACTTGATTTGGTACCATTAGGAAATATTGAAAGAGCCACAAATAACATAAGCACTTAAATTTTAATAGTTGCTAGATATGCAAAATTCCTATCCAATAATTGACTTACCATGAAATAAGTTGGGTAAAAACAAACTGAAAATCTGGTGACAGTCATTGAGAATTTCATACATGCATGTAATATAGTTTGATTAAATCCAGTCTCCACTTATTTTCCTTAGATTCTTATCCTATCCTCCTCACAACTACTACAACTGTTTCCTGCCAATTCCATGTATTGTTGCTATTGTTGTTTTTAATCCACTTAGTTTGGGAATGGAAAGATGGTTCAACAGTTAAAGGCATTAGCTACCCTTGCAGAGGATGTAAATTCCATTCCTAATATCCACATGGTGAGTCACAATTATCTGTCACTACAGTTTAAGGGGATCCAACTCATTCTCGGTCCTCTGTGAGCACTACATGCCATAGTGCACTTACATGCATGCAAACAAATATGCACGTAACATAAAATAAATCTTAAAAGCATTACTACACTTAATGCTGTTGATACATATATAGGTGTAGGACCATCTACTGGAGTATGGTCAGCCTCTCAGGAGCAGCATCCCCAAAGACAACTGACTGTCCCTCTCCCAGAAGCGATCAGTTACCATTAACTCCTCAGCTAGGAAATGGATTTTGTGACTTCCTTCCCATCTATGTTGGAATTTTGTCAAGCTTTATCTTTCGCAGGTTTTGTGTGACTGCTGTAATTTCATGTGTGCAACAGTACTATCATGTTGTCTAGAACACAGCGTTTAGATGTTCTAAGTCTCTCAAGTCTCAGGGTACATCTCAGAAGAGGGAGCAGAAACAATGCATTGCGCTCAAGTTAGAACAACTTTTTGGGAAAGAAGTTGAAATACAGAGTAAGCCTGTCTTTTCTCAATTCTTATACGTTTGGGGGCTTTGTTGTTACCTTCAAACATGAGTCTCTAATTATTTAATCTGTCTTATTCTTTCTAACTCTCTCTAGGTTGCTCTTTCTTTTTCTCAGTTTTTTTGCTCTCTCTCTCTCTCTGTCTCCGTCCCTCCCTCCTTCACTCCCTCCCTCCCTCCCTCCCTCCCTCTCCCCCTCCCTCCCTCCCTCCCTCCCTCCCTCTCTCTCTCTCTCTCTCTCTCTCTCTCTCTCTCTCTCTCTCTCTCTCTCTTTCTCTCTCTCTCTCTCCAACCCTTTATACTCCCGAATGCTAGGAATGGAATTTTATGACCGCTTTTCATATCCATACGGTAGAACCATGTGTGCAAATTAGACAAATCATTACCAAGTAAGGGCAAAGACAAATGATCTCAATATCCTACAGATATAAAGATATCATGCCTGCATGACTGTTGTATTTAATTAAAAATGCGCTTGTCTTTACATATAGCTATACAGAGTAAGTATTCAAGGTCAGAAATGTATAAGAGAGCATCATTTGCTTATTCATTATATATTTCCTCTATAGATGTCATTTAATAGTTTCTTAGATGAAAGATTAGCATTGATTTTCTAAGGATAGGAGGCAGCTCATTCATAGTGGCTTTGAAAGCACCATCATTAATTTTTAAATTACTTTGCAAATATCACCTACTACCTCCCCTGCTCCCACAAAACAGAAACAAAACACACACAACATTCTGTTCGAGTTTCTCCTGTGGTTTCGTTTACTTGGATTTATTGTTCTTCAGTTTTCTACTATTTTTCTCTCTTTCATGCACAATACTTGTTGATTTCCAAGATACTAGCTGTGACTTCCAAAGTAATTGTCATTATCCGTGAGCTTTATTCCAACCTGCAATACTGCATCTTCACTGAACTGATTAACACGTGATAAGACTGGTGACTCCATGATTCCAACCCCTTAAAGACCTCACAGGCTACAGCTACTCACATTATCCAAACTCAGAACACCCAAACACAAGACTATTCTTCTCTTCCTCCCCATCCTACATTCCTACTGGAAGCCTATTGAAAGTTACTGACAGCCATCCACTAGTCAAAAATGGAGTTCAAAGCAAGGAAACCTTAACTCCAATCGGTAAGTGACGCATTGAACAAAGTACCCAGGTTTCCTTAAAGAATTTTTCTCTACCTATAAATAAAATATTAAGGTAGTCAATTAGTTTTAAATTAGTTGCCAGGTTATCCAATTTTGACATGTAGAAGGAAATAATCAGGAGCTCTAAGACTGATTCATGAGTGAATTAAACCTATGTATCTACTAAATAATATTAACATTATATTCATATCGCAAAAGAAAGACTGGAAATGCCTTTAAATTACTGCAATCTATAATCTTTGGCACTATCATCACTTCTATAAGGCATAACCCTCCTGTCTAGTGAACTGCTCAAGTGCCTCAAATGCAGTCTGACATATAGGTCTCTTAAAATACAGTCAGCACAATCATTCCTTTGTCATTCTCTTAGCCACATATTTACCCTCAATTTGGGCTAACAATTTGTTATCCATAGCTTCATGTAGCCCCTCAAAAATACAGAACAATAATCCTATCTTCTGTTTGTTTTTTCCTTTCTCTTTCTTTAAACTCACAAATTCTAAGTATACCATTTCCCCTAAGTACTGTTGCCCTCCAATACTATTGTGATAGTCATTAATGATTATAAGATGGAACTACGATAGTGCTAACTTCTAGATGTTTGTTCAATAGAGGATAAATAATAAGTGATTCCCTCACTCTGAAATAGGAATAAAGAAAACCATATGCTGATAATTTATGCCTAGAACTTACTGTGTTAAACATACATTTAAGAAATAACACACACTTTTATAGATGACAACTATATGCCCTCCTGTAGACTAGCTGTGTCTATATGTCTTTAAACCAAATTTAGAGACAGCTTTCATAAAATATACAGATTTCTTCAAGGTCCCATAAAACACAAGATAAAAGAGTATTTTGAAATTCTTAAAGCCTTTGAGAAAATATTAAAATTATACTCATATTGTATCTGCAATACATTTTTACTTTATTTAAAAGTAAAAATAAAGGATGGCAGCACAAAACCATATCTACCTATGAAGCGGTGCCAGCTTATTCACTCATTTATTTATTCCTCTAACAAACTATTTACACCACTTCTAGATTTGGACCTACATAAATTAACCATGATTTCATGCCTTAAGTAGTGAGCCAGAGTAAACCAAATCCCAGTACAGTATAAGTTATCCTTAGTGTAGATGTGGATGGCAATTTCTGCAAAGACAATACAGTGAAAGTGTGCATCCATGTGCATGTGCAGATAGAAAAATCACCCCTGTCAATGCTCTTTTTGGTTCCTAAATGAGAGATGCATAGATACAAAGCAATAAAGAATGAAAGTGTGTTGATTCTTGCCACACAGAGCAGAAGCATAGTGTAGAAGATGTAAAAGAAGTCAATGGACTTCAAGGTTATGCAACTATGGTTGACATTAACACTTCCACACTGCCTTCTCTCATGACACATCAATTCTAGAGTTGTCTACTAAAGCAAATACAATATTGGATCACTATCTATTAAAAGCTAAACCTTCCTCACTCGCTCACTCAATGACGGATTGGTTTTTTAATTGTATATATTATCAGCAGATTGTATTTTTTTTTTGGTTTTTTGAGACAGGGTTTCTCTGTATTGCTTTGGAGGCTGTCCTGGAAATCACTCTGTAGACCAGGCTGGCCTTGAACTCACAGAGATCCGCCTGCCTCTGCCTCCCCAGTGCTGGGATTAAAGGCGTGCGCCACCAACGCCCGGCAGCAGATTGCATTTTTATGAAACTTAAAAATAGTATCTTAACCTCCTATTGTTTTCTTTCTGGAACAAATTATCCTCCAAGTAGGATGGAATCAGTAGATGGAAGATTTAATAAAAGTGTTCACCTCACTCCAAAAAAAAGGCTGCTGGTACTGTCAAATTGACCTTCACAATAACCCTTTCTCTTTCCTTCACAATCCCATCTATTTGGATATGTATTCTTTTGTTTTGATGAACAGGACTACTTAGAGCAATGACTCCTGAACTCAAACAGAGAAAACAACAAAACACCCTCAGGAAAAGTTCAAAGGGCTCACAGAATATTTAATGAACAAAATGTGAATGTCTAATCCTCTATATATAACACAGTCAAAACTTTGGATGTGGTGATAGTGGTTCCTGTTCACAGCCTGTATCCTTATTTCCATATACAAACATTCGTGTCTAAGGTTTGTGTGTGTTTGAATACACACACACACACACACACACACGTATATGTATATATAGATATATAATGTTTATATACATAGTTATATGTTTGTGTACATGTGTTCATCACAAAAGTCAGTTTGCAAGGCCCACTGAGATTAAATCAGTGGTCTTTGGAGCATTGGATACAACTACCACTGATCATTAATTAGTAAGTCTATCGATCACCTTAAGTTTCATTGAGATTTCCCAGGCCTCTCTCTGGAACTTTCAAACTAGACTCTCTAAGCCAGGATGCAAGAAAATGCATGTTTAAAATTTCCCCCATAGCTGCGTAGTGGTGGTGCATGCCTTTAATCCCAGCACTCAGGAGGCAGAGGCAGGTGAATCTCAATGAGATCAAGACCAGCCTGGTCTACAAGAGCTAGTTCCAGGACAGTCTCCAAAGCCACAGAGAAACCCTGTCTCGAGAAACCAAAAAACAAAAACTAAAACTAAAAACAAACAAACAAAAAACCAAAACAAAACCAAACAAACAAACAAACAATTCCCCCATTTATGCATTAGTTTCATAACCACTAGCTTAAATGAGCAATTTTCTGATATTAAATCTCAAATAAATCTTGTTGAGGAAATGGTTTCACCCTGGTATGTTTATAAAAATATTCACTGTCTTTCAACACCCCACAATAGCCCAATGAGTCTCCAGTCTTCAGAAACATTTCCAGCGTCTGCCTTCTTAAATCCCTCCAGACCTGGAATTTTCAATTATACAAGATTCTTCAAGCATATATAACATAATTTCATATCTCCAGATCCTATTTTGATGTAGTATTTGAGGACTAAATAACATTTTTTCCACCCCCTAGCAGTATGCTTTTGGCAACAGTAACCCACTTGGTGAAAAATACTTCTCTCATGTGACAGAGAAATTTCTAGGAAATGGAAGCAACCCAGACAGGAGAGTCACTACATTTCCCTAAACTCTTACAATAGAAATGAACTACTCAAGCAGTCCTCAAAGGAGAATATCATTCCATATGTTTTTGTAAATACAACTGCATTCTGATGTTTCCTTTAAATAACAAGTATAAACAAGATTTGTACAATTTACACTATTGGGCCTAAGTGCAAACTCTATTTTTTTCATAAAAGCAAATACCTGAAAAAATATGAAACACAAACAAGCATAATTAGATAATTAATGAAAACATCCATTTCTATATTCTCAGTTATGTGCTCCATATTAGATAAGCAAAAAAAGTGTTAAAGGTCAGAATTTAAGTAGCTGCTTTGAATTTTTAGTTAATTTTTTGACTTCTGTGTCACACAGGGACCTGCAAAGAATCAGCCAGTAGACACCCCTTAATAAACATTCCTCCTACTTATAATACTTAAATTGTTTTTATCTCTTGGCATCTGTAAAATCCCCAAAGGGAAAATTATACCTTCTTGGTAACTCATGATGCATAATGTAGATGTCAGCAGATATTGCTAACATGGTTAATGAAATATGTTTTTATTTTATCTTCAGATTTGTGTAAGAGGCCACAGAACAATAGCCAAGGTAAATGCAAAATGCAATTATAATATTAAGGGAAAATTTACACTAATATGATACATCCAGGAATTCTAGAAGATAGACAAATTATACACTAAAATTGAATACATAATCAGGTCATTTCTTAACCAGCTAAGATTCACTGGTGTCATTCCCTTTCTCCAAATTTGTTTTAAAAATAAAAGCCTTGCAAATGAGCTTTTAGCCACTTAACAGAGTACTAGACATGCAGCCAAGATATACAGGCTTTAAGCTGATATTTTTTTACATTACCTACAAGCCTCACCCATTGAAACCATCTATATATTTCCTACTTTCAAATGCAATGGATGAGGAATTTTTTAAATTTTCAGACAAAATGAAATAATTAGTTTGTATCTCACTTTTATTTAAAATTTTAATTCATTTGCTGTGAATTATTCTCATTGTATAACCCCAAATTGTCTGCATATCATTATATGGTTCATAAAGGTGTTTTCTGAATTGCCTGCCACACGGTAGTAACTACTTTGGTAGAAATGTTGGAAATTGCAATGATTATATTGGTATGTGAACACTTATGATCCATAGCTAGGATAATCAAAAGAAGACACAGTTTTAATTTTTCAGATGAATTTGTTGGCTTCATAAACAAAACAAAGTGCTTCTTTAATTTTTTTCCCTCTGAGACAGGGTTTCTCTGTGTGCCAGCCCTAGTCGCACTGGAACTTGATTTACAGACCAGGCTGGCCTGGAATTACAGCGGTCCCCCCTGCCTCTGCTTTCCATGTGCTGGGATTACAAGTGTGTGCCACCATGCCCAGCTGCTATTTCTTTTTAATAAAATTTATCTATTATTTTAAATTTTATTTTACATTCCAACCACCGTTCTCTCTCCCACCCCTCCTCCTGCTCTTACCACACCCCCCAAACCCACTCTCAGTCCACTCCTCCTTATGGGTAAGGGCTCTCATGAGGAGCCAGCAAAGACTGATATAATAGGCTGGGGCGGGGCCAAGCCCTCTCTCATGCATTAAGACTGAGCATGGCATCTCACAATAGGGAATGGGTTCCAACAATCTAGCTCATATAGCAGGTATCATGGTCCTAGTGCAAGCAGCCCCTCTGATAGTCCAAGCTTCAAAGCTGCCTCCCACATATGGAGAGCCTAGTTGGGTCCCCTGGAGTTTCTACCCCTGCAGGTCTACAGTTCATCTATCTCTGCAGATTTCTTCATGATATTGACCTCTCTTGCTCATATATTCCCTCCTCCCACACTTCAACTGGATTCCTGGTGCTAGGGCTGGTTCATGGTTGTGAATCTCTGTGTCTGGTTCCATCAATTGCTGCATGAGGGCTCTATGGTGACAGTTGGGGTTTTCAGCAATCTGATTACAGGGAAGGCCACTTTGGGCATCCAATCTACTACTACTATGAGTTTTAGCTTATGTTGACCTCAAGGATTCTTGAGAATTATCCTAGCACCCTGTAGCTGCTCTCTCTATTAAGATATCTCTTTCATTGCTCTTCCACTGCATCCCTCCACCCCTCAGCCATCCCACTTCCTCATGTTCTCATCCACCCTCCCTTACCACCCCCATATCATACCCAGTTTACCCTGTAGATCTCATCCAGTTTCCTTTCCCAGGGTAATCCATGTGTCCCTGCTAGGGTCCTCCACATTACCTAACTTCTCTGGAGCTGTGGATTGTAGTCTGTTTATCCTTTGCTTTACATCTCCTATTCACTTATAAGTGAGCACATACCATGCTTGCCGTTCTGAGTCTGTGTTAACACACTCAAGGTGGTTTTTTCTAGTTCCATTCATTTACTTGCAAATTTCATGAGGTCATCATTTTTTACACCAGGTGGTATTTCTTAACTTTTCATCTTGATGGTACTTAACTCATTCTATAAATCTTAGAATATGGTTATGAGTGATACTGATAAAATGGGGACAAAAATATTTTTCACCCTTTTTCAAAGCATTCAAATGTCTGAAATTTCTGGATCACAACCTAGAGTGTCTTCTAGAGTTGAGGGAGGTTTATAAAAAGATACGCACATGCAATGCTTATGTGTGTGTGTGTTTGTGTGTGTGTGTAACATGCTAACAAATTTCTAAGAAAACATTTAATTATGAATACATTAATAAATTTTATGGCTACTGAATTTGCTTTGCTTAGCTTTTGTTTTTTTAGGCAATTTGAGCCCTAAATTTACATAAATTACCAAATATATTATTCCACAAACAAATTTTGTGTTTTTATAAATATTTACAGTTAGTCTTATTTTCTGAGATTGATTTTAAGTGTTTGTATGTGTCAGAGAATTAATTTTGTGTAGTATCAGAAGCTAAACATATCTGTCTGTGTCCCTTTGCATTTCCTTAGGTCTTTATTACTACAGTTTCCTTACCCCAAATAAGAAAACAGCGTTTGTTTTGCCTGGGTCCTTTTTTTTCATTTCACACTTTCTTAGGAAGAATTTCCTTTTGTTGTAAGCTTTCATAAAAAGCTTTCATTCCCCCCCCCCCTGTTATCTTTCTGTTTGTGTTAGGTTTCTTACAGCCATTCTACTACCTACAGCTTCTGTGGTCTTTAAAGGCCCAGCAGTGATTCCACAGTGAAGAGAAGTCTCAAGGGAAGCCTCAACCTTGAACGGTCTTCTGGCATCTCTGACCCCTGACAGGTTGATGTAAACAAACCCCGACTTGATGTCAGAGTTATAAAATGAAATCTAATAAAATGAGTTACTAAGTTGACCCTACTAGTTTCTTAATATGTTTCCAAGTATACAGTTACTTGAAAATAAATAATAAGTGATTGCTATGCCTCCAGTCAGGCATGTATAGTGATGTTTGTTATTATGGCTACACTCTGAACACTCATAGTGGAAAAAATTACACCCAAAATGTTCCCTAGATGTCAGCAGGGCAATGGGAGTTCCTATGATCTCCTCAATGCACATTCCTAAAATTAAAGAACAAAAGAAGGAAGTCCATGAAGAGTGCAGGTTGCTCAACAACACTACAATACTTGACACACAGGAGAACCAATACTTTAAGCGACATACCTTTCTCAAAAGTTTTCAAATGCAAAATGTATGATCCATGTTTCTTCTTTATGCCTGATGATGCGTCTCCGTCAAATTTCTTACTAAAGAGGAACCTAAGCATAACACTTTATAGCCGAAAAGGGTCCCTGAAAACTGAAAAAGTCCTCAGAGGTAGAAAAGTACTTATTTTTCAAAGTAAAGAGGAAACAAGTTCTGTGTTTTGTTTTCTTTCTATTTTATCAATTTTCCTTTATTGTATTATTTGTGTAATATTATATATTATATTGCAGTATTATTGTATTACATGTTCAGTATTATGACTTTGATAGACAACATCAACGCACCTAGAAATAACTACAAAAATGTCAAAAACTCAACTTCGACTATTCTATAAGTAAAAAAAGAAGAGTAGTGTGTGCCAATGCATTAATATACATTATTTTCCATTTGCCTACTTGCAAGTCATTCTGAATGAAGACCAAATAACAACTCATTGAAACATATGAGCAGACCACTGCGTAAACAGGAGCTTAAAAAGCTCCTCCTAAAATAGATGATGATGGAGTCCAGGAAAGTTCACAACACTAAAAAATCACAACTACAAATGCCCCAACAGCAGCTATTCTAGGCAGCTGCAGTTGTTTTTAGTAGTCAGAAAACAGATATCAGGCATCACCTGTCCCCACCTACTTTCAGAGTTTAACATCCAGACCATACAGAAGGATGAATGGAGTGAAACTTTTCAAGGCAGTGCCTTGTTTGTGAAATGAAAGGAGAGACCACACAGCATTATCTCGCTGACTTGAAATGGAGCCTCTCTCTCTGTTGACACTAAGTCAACTAGTGATATCACTGATCACTGAGAATTCCTTTTTTTTCTCTAATGCCTTTCACAAATGTCTGCACCTGTTCACCTATAGGCTTTGAGCACCTACCTGATAGACAGTTTGCAAAATAAAAGTTAGCTTCAGCTTGTAAAGTACATAAAGCTTCTGCATCATTTGATACCACAATTATTTTCAATTTCTTATCCTGAAAACCACTATCTTGGTACCCGTTTTTCACATCTGTCAGTAAACTCCAACTTAAAAGAAACCATCAGAAATGATTTCCTGCCTCTCATTCTCACAGTATATACTTCAGTTATTGCTATTTTCCCTAACCCCCAAGTGAGTGGTTGAGAACACTAAATTGTCACTATCAAAGATACTATCATCAATGCTTTCTGTACATCTTGGTTCTCAGACACAACATTCCTAGATTATAAGTGATTCTATTTCAACAGATGAGTATCTTTAGCTAGATCCTTCTGTTAAAACCACTGAAGAATCGGTATTTTGCAAAAAGAAAAAAAATTTGTGTTGGAGACTACACCAACCTACAGATATACAGTTACTGAATTCTTCTCATAAATACTTGTGTTCAACTGTTGTGGGAACAGCCCCTTTGGGGTGATGTCTCAATTGTCATGGATGGACTGGGAGCAAGTCCTGGCTCTCTTAGGTGGTGGTTGGAGAGCTGAGAGTAGCATCCTGTACTGCCAGGACAGAAGACCAAGACGGCTTTTTACCTTCATCGTGTAAGTTTACCTCAAATAAATATTTGATATTCTTTTATCCAGGTTATTTGTGAACTCCTTTACTCTACCTACATTCAACAATTTGCCATGCCAAATATTTCCTAAGATAATCTGCTCTAGGAAAGTTTACAGAGAGGAGTGGAAAAGAGAATTCAACTGGCTCTGAAGTATCTTTCTGGTTATCTGCAGAAGGATGTGTTCCAGAGTAACACACCAGACAGGAAGGATGCTGAAAGCAAGTGTTCCAGAGTAACACACCAGACAGGAAGGACAGGAAGGATGCTGAAAGCAAGTGCTACAGAGTAACTGAAAGCAAGTGTTACAAACTAGCACGCTAGAAAGGAGGAAGACTGAAACATGTACTAAAGGTGAACACAGCAGACAGGAAAGACATTGAAAACATGTTTCCGTGATGAAGAAAACAGTCATTCTCCATTATAGTATATCACAGTGATGTCTGTGTCATAGCCTGGTATTAGCACCTAGACTCTAAGTTTCCAGGCGCTTCCTAAAACAAGTACAAGAATGTTTTCTAATGAGAAACCTAGGAAGAGCCAAACAATACCAGTGCTCAGATACATTGAGGGAACTTTAAAGTGTTAAATTCTGAGGGATAGAGGCAGTAAAACCACAAAAGGTGGGGGACAATGCTTACAGAGAGTTAAAGTCCTTTCTTCCAAAATCCAGGTGAGGCTCACAGGCAGGTAGAACTCTGACATTTAATCTCCTTTAGATTCTACAACTGAGTGAACTCTTCCAAACCCAAGTTCAACGAGTCATTAAAGGATAAAACCAGAGGTCTGACATTTGTGCGAAAAAAATAAAAATAAAGGTAGCTGAAATGTCTGAGGGAAAATGAGAAAGGGAGTATGGCTGGAACCAAGTATGGTGTATAGTGAGAACCACTGATACAGACATCCCAAGATCAGAACATTTTGCCAAATTATATGAAAGCATTTATTCATTCAATAAGCATATGTGAGAGTTCTAATATGAGGAAGGCAGGAAGCACTGGAGAATCTAAGGATGGGAGAGTGAACGATGATGTAAGGGTACAAAAAGTACTGAGAGATTTTAAAGAAAAAGAAAGGACATCAGTTTTTATCCAGAAAAGAAAAGTGAGTCAATAATAGCAAATAAGAAGACATCAGGAAGGCTGTTGTGTGTGTGTGTGTGTGAGAGAGAGAGTGAGAGAGAGAGACAGACAGAGAGAGAGACAGAGAGAGAGAGAGAGAGAGAGAGAGAGAGAGAGAGGATTACTGATTTGCACATGGAAAAAAAAGTCAGGAAACTATCTGACAGCGTTGCTAAACATGAGAAAGGCACACAGCAGAGACTGCGAAAAGACTATGTAATTCATAGATGCCCCAGAAGGTCACTACTAGGACCAAGAGAGTGTGGGAAATAGAGAGAGTAAAGGCTTCCAGGGGCGGGGCAGGGGCTCCTTTGGGATGCTGGAAAAAGGAAATGGAGCTGCCAGAACACAGCCTGGGAAAGTTTGGGAGAAAAAAATAGCAAAAGCAAAACAGGTGTCCTGAAGGAGCCTTGAGGCCATCAGAGATGGCCGAAGTGTAGTTGGATTTAAGGCTGGAGCTTGGCAGCCAGACCTCAGGAAGAATGGGGTCTCATTCCTTCCCAGTGTTTCCCTTCTGCCTAACTAAGCCCAGAGGGTTGTGTCTCCCTGGGGGCTACTGGGAACCCTTGGCCGACCAGGATGAGGCCGGGTCGCCCCCCAGTGGCTGCGAGCTCCCAGAGCTCCCCTGCTAGCCCTGTTCCAACTTTGCCCATCCTTGTCCTCTGCTGAAGCTCAGAGCCCTCTCTCCCCAGCTCACCGAGGGCGCCGTCAGGAGACTGATGCTCTCGCCTAGGGAGTCCAGGTTGACCCTCCGGCGGCGCTGCGCCCTCTTGGACCCGGCGGAGGCATCAGCAGAGGCCGCGGAGGCGGCAGAGGCAGCGGGGACCGGGGTGGCAGCTGTGGCGGCCGTTCTGGAGCCGGCTGGCCCTGGTGGGCTCCGGCTGCCATTCCAGCAGAGCTTGGACAGGGGGCACTCCCCTTCCTCCTCCGGGCTGGTCTCCAGGTAGTCAGAGCCCAGAGAGCTGAAGGACTCTGATGAGATCTTCCTGCGAGACATGCTGCTGGAGATGCTGCTGCAGCCGAGGCCGAGGTGGCGGCGTTGGCGGTGGAGACGCGGCGGTGGCAGTGGAGGTTGGAGGACAGGCGATGGCAGCGTCAGGTGCGTTGGGGACGCTGGGCTCTGCGCTCGCGCTCTCCCAGACGAGAGTTTCCTGGGCTGCTGAACCCTGCGAGCCAGCTGCTCATGGCGGGAACTTGAGTCGCCGCAGCTCCTGGGGGTCGCAGGCTCGGCGATGACTCCGGGGATGCACAGGGGACCGGAGGAGGACCGCCACTGCTGCTGCAGCTGCTGTTTTCGCGGAGCAGTCTCAGCGCCCGCCCGTGAGCATCACTCCCGCTCCGGGGCTGCGGGGATCAGTGTGCAGAGGCTCCCCCGCCTTGCGTCTCCCCGCCAAGGCCCGCGTCCTCCGCCCCCTCAACTAGCGGAGCACCTCCCTCCTGCTCCCTTTATCTCTCCGCCCCGCAGCGCTGCCTCGGCCTGCATCACGTGTCGCCAGCATACTCATTGGAAGTCTCTGCTTCTCTAGTCGCCACGTTTCAGAAGCAACTAGGACACTTGGCTGCTGTTCTTTCTGTGCCTCCCCGCCCCCCTACCTCCGTGTCCTGCTACCAGGGATTTCCGGCAGTGGTCCCATAGGAACAAAGGTCCCGAGACCCAAATGTAGCGTCCCTTGGACTCTGAAAGAGCAGTTGGGCAGCAAACCCTCCCAAGGACTGACACTAGGGCAGGAGGGGACGGAAGGGCAGAGGGTTAGGAGGGACAGGGTGATCTCCCTCTGTATAAAACTGGAAACCTGACATGGGGCACTGGGACACACACACACACACACACACACACACACACACCTTGCCCAATTTTACAATTCTAGTTTATTTTGGAAGTTCAAATCAGTGGGATACACACACACACATACACACACAAACACACACCTTGCCCAATTCTAGTTTATTTTGGAAGTTCAAATCAGTCACCCCACTGTTTCAGTGGAGACACTCTCAAGTGAAGGGAAGGCTGGCCAGCGCGTGGAGATGATTTTCCTGTCTCCAGAGAAGCTCTGTGAGCAGTGAAGATAGTGTCAGCTTCAGCTACAGCCCTGTTGCTTTATGTGCCTGGAGCCGGTTGGTACTAGCTACTGCCACCTACAACTGTCTCCGTTTCTGTGCTGGACAGCTCCTCTTGCCACCTGTACCGAGTTTGTCAGGTGGTGACAAAATCTGATCAAGTCCTGTGCAGACTCTCGACCTGACCTGAAATCACTGGGCTTCTTGAGTAAGGCATGCATTTAGTTGATAAAAACAAGGGTAGTGGGAAGAAAGCCGATTCGTACAGAAGACTCTGGCAGTGAGTTTCAGCACAGCAGCTTCATTTCAAAGTTGTCTCATTGCAACCAGGCCCCAAGGCCCTGGCATAGCTCAAGGAAAGGTTTTGGCTTATTCTGAAATTAGAGTTGGCAATAGTGAGGAGGGGGCAATTGCAGTGACACAGAAAGGGAGTCGCAGACTTAGTTTCCCAGTACAGGGAAGCAACTGAGCACCTTCCTTGGCTTCCCCTGACCCGAGAAGATAAAGTTGAGGGGCTTTGGCTTTAACTCGAAGATCACAGAAGACAAAGCGGCTTTACTTTTACTTCCAAAGGACTTGTCCAGGTAAAGCCGATAGGTTTAAGTAAGCAGAGACCATTAGAAGCAAAGAAAACCTCAAAATTGTTACTGTTTCTCAACCCCAATTTGCTTTTAACTCTAAATCTTCCTAATTGTTCATGAGGACCCATATGAATGTGTTCCTTTTATAGTGTTCCTTTTGTACTTGGAAAAATCAGATCTTAAACGACCATTAAAGATATGAAATGATATTGTGTGCTATAATTAACTCACTTAAGTGCTCATTTATAATACATCTGTTATATACAGTTCCTCTGTATTCATAAACTCACAGAACCTGCTGTTATAAGCACAAGAACTGCACTAGATTAAAACTGTCAACATTCCAACATGGAAGGATTCATGAGTCCTCACACCCAGCTGAGGAACTATTAGAATGTGGATGACTTCTAGGGGATGGAGACTTGATTTCTTTTAAAGGAATGAACTATGTTATGCCCACTAAACTCCAATTGGTCACCCTGAGTATATGGGTAGCATAAAATAGACTTGTTATATACATGCTATGTTGCTGATATTATCATCAATAATATTATTTGGATTGTGTGTGTTAATGTATTTATTGTTAAGTTCATCAATGCATCAATTAATTCTCCATGTCTTTATCTTAAAAGTACATACTCACTCATGGTCTGGACTGTGTGAAATTATCCATGGCATACCTGATGCCACATAGCTAGGGTGGGCATAAGAGCAAAAGACAACCATCAGTTATCCAGGGTCCTCATAGTCTGGGCTACATGAAGGCATGCAAAAGCCTACCCAGTGCCTTGCATTGCCAGTGGTTGGGTTCCATTATGATAACCAAGTATATGGTGGAGAAATGGGAGAAAAAGAGAAGCAATATGGTTCATGTGTTGTCATAATGGCAGATTTGATGAAGCGAAGGTGGTGAGGAATGGGCTGATGGTGGCCTGTTTTATGGCCGCCATAAAACTTAGAAACTGATTACACTTTGCTCACAATTCTAAAACTCTTTTAGATGTATTTTTATTAATTCTTTGAAATTTTTGATCATATTCACACACACACACACTTTGCACTCTATAGATCCATTTCCCCATCTCTCTATCTCCTTCAAAATTCATGTCCTCTTTTTTTATTTTTTCCTGGGTTTTAAATGATTTTACTTGAGATAGAATTATATCAATTCTGTTTCTTCTCCTCTCTCCAGTCCCTCCAAGCTACACTCACTCCAACCCATGAAGACTATGAGGTCTATTTTATGCTACCCATATACTCAGGAATGTGGGCAACCGATTGGAGTTTAGTGGACATAACAGAGCCCATTCCTTTAAAAGACATCAAGTCTCCATCCCCTAGAAGTCATCCACATTCTAATAGTTCCTCAGCTGGGTGTGAAGACTCATGAGTCCTTCCTCATTGCCAAAAGACAAAAAACAATCTCACCACCAACAACAAATACAGTGCTAACAAGAATCAACAATCAATGGCCATTAACTTTCCTTAATATCAATGGTCTTAATTCACCTATAAAAAGAGACAGGTTAACAGAATGGATATGAAGACAGAATCCATCCTTCTGCTGCATACAAGAAACAAATCTCAACTTCAAGACAGATGTTATCTCAGAGCAAAGGGCTGGGAATGAAATAGACCTAAGAAACAAACTGTTGTAGCAATCCTAATATCTAACAAAATAGTCTTCAAATTAAAATCAAGAGGAAGGAACAATTCTGAATATCTATGCTGCAAATAACATGCACCCATGTTTGTAAAAGAAATATTACTAAAAGTCAAATCACATATGAAGACCCACATATGTATAGTGGGAGTCTTGAATACTGCACTCTTACCAAGGGATAAGACTATCAGACAGAAATTTAAAAAAGACGTAAAGGTACTAACAGAAGTTAGGACTCAATTGGGTTTAACATCTATAGTACATTCCATCCAAAAACCAAAGAATATACCTTCTTTGCAGCATATCTAAAATTGACCACATACTTGACAACAAACAAATCTCCATAGATACAAAAAATTATGATAACCCCCTGCATCTTATAGAATCACCATACTTTAAAGTTAGAGGTCAACAACAACAAAAATCGCAGAAAGCCTACAAACTTAATGGTAATTGAACAATGCTTAATTGCATTTCTGGTGAGTCAAAGAAGAAATGAAGATATTAAACAATATATCAGAAAATGAAAAGTTATTCCATACTCTTGGACAGGTAGGATCAACATAGTAAAGATGGCAATCTTACCAAAAGCAATCTACAGATTCAATGCAATCCCCATCAAAATTCCAGCACAATTATTCACAGACCTTGAAAGAACAATACCCAACTTTATATGAAAAAAAAAAACCAGGATAGTCAAAACAACCTGTTTCAATAAGGGAACATCTAAAGGGCCCACTATCCCTGGCTTGAAGCATTACTATTCAACTGTACTAAATAAAATACCTTGACATTGGCATAAAAACAGACAGTAAACCAATGGAATTTAATTGAAGACCCTGATATTAATCCACACATTTATGCAAACCTGAATTTGATGAAGAAGCTGAAATTTTACAATGAAAAAAGAAAGCATCTTCAACAAATGGTGCTGGCATAACTGGATGCTGACACGTAGAAGATTTCAGATAGATCCATATCTACTGTCATGCATAAAACTTAATTCCAAATGGATCAAAAACCTCAACTTTAATCTAGCCACAGTTAACTTCTTAGAAAATAAAGTGGGAAGAAGCTGTGAATGCAGTGGCATAGGAAATCACTTCCTGAACATAACAACAGTAGCACAAAAACTGAGATCAACAATTAATAAATGGGACCTCATGAAACTAAAAAGCTTCTGTAAGACAAAGGACTCATTCAATAACACCTCATTTACAGAGGGCTCGTTTTCACAATATACAAATAACTCAAGAAGCTAGTCACCAAAGCACCAAATAATCCAATTAAAAAGTAGGGTGCAGAACTAAATAGCAAATTCTCAATAGAGGAATCTAAAATGGCTGAGAGGTACTTAAGAAATTTGCTCAGCATTCTTAGGCAGCAGGGGAATGCAAATAAAATACCCCTGAGAAACCATCACACCTGTCAGAATGGCTAAAATAAAAAACACCAAGTACAGTTTACGCTGGAGAGGATGTAGAAAAGGGGAACACTCCTCCATTGCTGGTGGGAATGGACACTTGTAGAGCCACTTTGGAAGTCTATATGGTGGTTTATCAGAGAAATAGTAGTCTACCTCAAGATCCAAAAATTCCACTCTTAGGTATAAACCCAAAGGATGCACTTTCATACCACAAGGACATCTATTCAACTATGTTCATACCAGCATTATTTGTAATAGCCAGAACCTGGAAGCAACCTAGGTAACCCCTAACCTAAGAATGGATAGAGAAAATAAAGAAAATGTGGTACATTTACACATTGAATTACTGCTCAGTGGGGAAAAGTAACATCTTGAAATCCACAGACAAATCAATGTAACTAGAAGAAATAATCTTGAGTGAGGAAACCAAGACACACATGCACACACACACACACACACACACACACACACACACACACACACGGTATATACTCATTCATAAGACATAGAGCAAAGGATAACTAGCACACAATCTAGAGAAGTTCTTTAATGCAGAGAAGCTAGGAATCAAGGAGAACACTTAGAGAGACATAGATGGAATAGATGGACACCTGGAGAATGGGAATGGACAATATCTCCTGAGTAAAGTGGGAGCACGATGAGGGAGGAGAGAGAGAGGTAGGAGAAAGAGGAGACGAGAAGAGGAGGGGAGAGGAGGACATGAGGGAGTAGGAAGGTCGAGTTATGGGAATAACAGAGAGTAAGAGCAAGATAAGGTAATAGAGGGAGCCATTAACAAGAAAGCTGGCACTAGGGAAATGTATAGGGATCCACAAAGATGATTCCAACTAAGAATCTAGGCAATAGTGGAGAGGCTGCCTTAAATGTCCTTCCTCTATAATGAGATTGATGACTGCCTTAAATGCCTTATAGAGAATTCACTTAGTAACTAATGGAAAAAAAAACCAGAGATCCACAGCTAAGCCCTGAAACAAACTCCTAGAATTAATTGTAGAGAGGGAGAAGTGATGAGCAAAGTGGTCAAAACCATGCTGGGTAGATACACAGAAACAGCTGACCTGAGTAAGTGGGAGCTCACAGACCCAGTCTGACACCTGGAGAACCAGTATAAGACCTAACCAGGCACCCTGAGCATGGGTGTGTCGGTTGGGGGGCCTGGGCAGGCTATGGGGCTTATGATAGTGAAACCAGTATTTATCCCTAGTCACAAAGAGTTTTGGGAGCCAGTTCCACATAAATAAATACTCTGTCAGCCTAGATACATGGGGGAGGGCCTAGGCCCTGCCCCAGATGATGTGACAGCTTTTGATGAACCCCCATGGGAGGCTTCATTCTCCCTGAGTAGTTGTTGGGGGATGGAATAGGAGGTCGGTGGTGGGAATGGGAGGAAGGCAGAGAGAGGGAACTGGGATTGATATGTAAACTAAAATTGGTTTAAATTTAAATTAAGTATTAATTATAAAAAAGACCCTTCCTCCAGTATTCATCAATCCCTGATTGGCTATTAGACCTCACCAGGGAGACTTCTCTATACAGACAGTGACGGGTAGCAAAGAAGTTCACAGCAGATCGAAGAGCAGACAATAAGTGTCAGTTGAGTGCTCAACCACACATGGGAAATCTGTATCATACACACAGACACACAGACACAGACACAGACACAGACAGACAGACAGACAGACACACACACACAAACATACACGCACGTCCACACACACACAGACATACACAGACACACACAGACATACACGCACACACACTCATGCACACACACACATACACACGCACATACCACACACACAGATACACATACACGCACACACACAGGTGCACACACACACACACACACACACACACACAGTGATCTTAAGCAAGTGAATCACAAAACTGAAGCCAGTCTGGGTTATAGGGTGCCAAATTCTCACACCTTTTCTTTTAAGTATAGCCATCAATTTTGCTAAAAAAAATTCATAGTTCCTTTGTTCTGAATTACAATTGATACTTAATTTACCACATTTTGGAAAGTGGTTTAATAATCATGCTCTTCAGTATCTCACAGCTTAATTGAATTCCTAGTTGTCTTCTTTAGGAAGGATATTGCAATTGTCAAGTTCTTTAAATTACATATTTTAGAGCTATTCTTCAATATACTAAGTAGCATATGCCCTTCCCATTTCTTCAATTAACTCTCACTCCTTCCAAAAATTCTAAAATTTGTATTATTTTTTAAGATAAACATGCAAAGTAATAAAATTTACTATTGCATTTTTATTTGTGTGTTTTATTATTCATTACTCTCCTCTATCCTCTTCTGGCTTCTGTAACCCTGAGGGAAAAGAAAATCTGAACGTAGAACTGGAACTTTTTTCTAATTATGTCAACTCTGAGAAATGAGTATGTGAAGCACTTTAAAGAAGTTCAGATCTCTTCCTGTTTACAGTGGAAATTTATTGAAAAAACTCTAAACCTATGGAGCGTGTGTGTGTGTGTGTGTGTGTGTGTGTGTGTGTGTGTGTGTGCATATGTATGTGTGTGTACCATTTGAATCAATGACTCTTAACAGAAGTGATCCAGATAAAGTGACCTCACAGTTTCTCATGTGAATTGATCATTTCTTTCCCCCTGAATTTTAGACCATAAACCAACAGAGGCCTAAAAATTGATAGGGAATCATCACCCTTACTTTAATGATTTCATTGTATTCCTGTTAAGGTATAGTATTCAAAAGCTCACAATATGATGAGAGCTTTGTTCTATATTTGAATTAATATTTTCAAAAAGAATTATAAGCTACCTCTCATTTAGAAAATACTTTAGATGGAATAATCACAGTGGAAGTATGATAAGCAAATTTTTTCTGTTGAAAATTAATAATCTCCACTTTGATTTCATGAGGAGGGAGAATGCTGGAAAATTCATGCCCACAAATGTAGCCTGACTGTTGTATCATACTTTAATAAGGTCTTTAAATAAAAGACTGAAAGATACCTCAGTGGGTAAAAATATTTGTCATGATGGCCTAACTTTGATATTTAAAACCCATTTGTTGGAAGGAACTAATTCTCACGAGTCGTCCTCTAGCTTCCACATATGCAACATGGCACACAAGCACCACCCCCAACACATGCACATACTCAGTCAGACAATCAAAAATCAATATAATGTCATTTTAAGAAAATTTTAAATCTTTTTACCTTGTAAAAAAAAAGTCAAAAAATACTTTCTTCTCCCTCCCTCCTTTCCTCTATGTCTCTCTGTCTCTGTTCCTGTCTCTCTCTCTCTGTTTCTCGGTTTTCATGTTCCTCTCTCTCTCTCTCTCTCTCTCTCTCTCTCTCTCTCTTTCTCTCTCTCTCTCTCTCTCTCCCTCTGTCTGTCTCTCTCTCTCTCTCTCTCTCTCTCTCTCTCTCTCTCTCTCTCTCTCTCTCTCTCTCTCTCTCTCTCTTTCTCTGTCTCTCTCTCTCTCTCATCTAAGGACCAGGGACCAGTTCAGATTGATAAATCCTGTGGAAGCAGACCCTAGAAATCAAATGTCCCACTTTAGTCAAGATATGTCTTGCCAGCATATAAAACACTGCTATTTAAATACTCATTTAATATGATTTTCATCCTTCACACTGGAGTAAAGGAAAATCACACTTGTCATACATTTTTTTTTGCATTTGGAACTTAATACTCTCCTAAATTTTCATCCTTCTAAGTTCCTAGCAAGAAAACCATTTAATATTTACATAAATGCTCCCTGAAACAGCATTCTTTCCTAGTATTAGAACTGTTTCTCTAGAGTCAATCTATGCATAAATCTGGCAGCTTACAAGGACTATTAAAGTATTAAAGTAAGTTCTCTAATGAAAAATGATAGTCATAGAATTCTTAAGTAAGCCAAGCTTTTGAATTCTTTATCTAGAAAACAACAATCACATGCACACACACACACACACACACACACACACACACACACACACACACACACACACACACCTTACCTGCAGTATTACCCAAATGAAAATGAAATCCGGAAATCATTTCATTTGTCATGTCCTTATATCCTTGTCATCATTTATTTTGTTGAAATATGATTCTTTTATTCCTAATTTCTTTGGAGCCTCTTGCTTTTTCATAGATCATAGGCATAGGTGAGTTATCAGTGAAGAGATACTACATCCCCCAGTCACCATTAACTTTCAAGAGTGTGTTAGAGAGGGACATCATGAAATCTTTTCTTTTATATGACAAAATATTGAAGGGCCTAGTCTTACGCAGGTAACCACAATGACTGTGAATTCATGGGTACATTAGACAGGCCATGTCCAGAAGACCGTGTTTCATAGTCCCCACCTACCAGAGGCAAGTGTACATTTCCTGCAAAAGACTGAATGATGAGAAGAGATACTGTATTTCTCATTATTGAGTAACTTTAAATAAAACTCACCTCTCAAGGTAATGTCAAAGTGATAAGAACCATCTGATTCACATATATGCAAATAGTGACATGGGAGATAATGTAATCCATCACTCTATGGTTACATTCCAGTGCTGAACTATCCTTGAGAGGAGGAGTACTCTCTTCTAGGGCACAAAAAAAGGAATGAATGGAAAGTCAAGTAGAATACCAGACTCAATATTATACTAAATATTACCAGAATGATAAAGGAAGATGTTTTGATGCTGCCAATAAAATCAAAGTCAGTAGGAAAGTAGTTACTCAGTCAATGTGTTTTGATACCTTTGACAGACTACTCCATATCTAAAGTGACTTTGTGCTGAACCAATTACAGTGAATGTCCATCTTTCCTTTTAGATGGGACCCTATAAGCCAGTATCTCAAGTAAGTTCTTTAGGCTGCTGTAATCCTCAGCCTTTCTATCTCTAAAGTGCCCTGTAGCTTTCTTAGCCCTGCACACACTTCATTTTAGTTCAGGTTCTTTGGGACACTAAGTGTAAGCTGCACTGAGATAGTGCTGTGCTTTTGTCCACATGCTAACGTGGTCTAAACTATTAACCTTACTTGCTTAATAACCACAATATTTTTAAAATTGTATTTTATGCTATATAGTTATATACTATATATAACTTTAAAAAAATTTTATTATTATACTAGATTACTGCGACCTTTAGTGTTTTCATGAATACATATATCCACCTTGTATATATTTCCTACACTTTTTATCATCTTATTCTTTTAAATCGAAAGCAAATTTACTAACATTTTTAAACTAACTGGTACCAGTGTCTATTCACTTACTTCTATGATTATTGGTTGGCATTTACAATTCCTGATATGACATGTTTTCCCAAGTATATTGGTATGAACATTCTAACACAGAAAATTTAAATATCTTCAGTGATATGTACTTAATGAAGTTTTAACCAAAATTCGCTTTTCCACTATAACAATTCCTGTTTGCTCCTTGTAATTATTTTCAAGTTCTCTAGAAATAGAGAGGAAAAAATGACCTGCTGAATTAAAACAATTTCAATGGGGTTTTTTTGGACACAAAACAAATTGTTCAGACATAATCCACATATTTGAATTACTTTCTGGAAGATTCTGTGGCAGGAAATACCAACATATGCAAAAGTTCCACATCCTAGTAAACTGCTCTCCTAACAACTGCCTGTGTTACCAAAGTCAAGTTGCATAAATTCTCTGAGATACAGATGTATCACCTTTAAATTAAAAGAACTAAACAAAATCCCTGGAGTATAACAAATGAAAAATATTCTGTAAGTTTTCTACTTACTAGGGTATTCATTTCTTCCCAGATAAAATATAAGCTCCTACTTAGAAGAATTTTCTTTGTACAAATCATCCAAGATTGGCTTATTTTCTTTTCTTCCCCATCACAGCCTTCCTGAAAATTCAATTTCTCAATAAATCTCTTCTTTAACTACTTAATATCTCCTACATATATGAAACTGCCATTAGCAAAGTCTGTGTAACTAAGCTGATAAAAATTTTCAAATCAATCATATTTGGTTAGATGATCACTACCACTTGTCTTTCTATAACATAATTTTCTCTCTGTTTTATTATATTACAGAATAAAATATTGTATGTCTGTCTGCAGTTTACTAACCTTGACAGGTAACAATAACAAATATTATATATTAAAAAATGTGTCCTCATTTAACACTGTTAATGATAATAGACATTTACATAATGCTCCATTTGTAAAAAAAAGCATGAATCTTCATTTAGATTCATAGAAATAATGAATCTATTAAAAATCAAGTTCATATAGATGCTAAAAGTCCTAGAAATATTATCAGTAGGAATAAAGCATGCTGTTGTTAGCAAAAATAAAAAAAAGAACTTTAGCAAAATATAATGATGAATCTTTAGTTGGCATTGTTCATAGAGTCTTAAGATAACAAACAAGTAACAATGAAAAGTCATAATATAACAAATTATGAACTATATTTTAAGCTGAATATTAAAACTCTTTACTTTAGCAATAAAGCCTAGAAAACTCCATTGGTATTAAAATCACTAATTGAGTTTTCTACTGAGAGTAACAAAGTTTAAAGCCTTCAGTAAGAGAGATTTTTTCTTATAAGTAAGGAACATTATTTCCTTTTTAGTACATAGTGAACCAAAACCCAACACTCCATTTCCCTGAATCATTTGAAGTCTGAAGGGAATAAGAAAAACAAAACAAAACAAACTAGGCTCATTCACTCCATCTTTAAAAATGTGTTTGTGTTTTTGTCTCAGAGGAAAAAAATGCACATTTTCTCAATTTTCACATTAATTTTTAACTAGAATTGTTTAATTTAAAAATTTCCCTTCCTTTTTTTCCCCAATATATGTTTTTATTTAAATTAGAAACATGCATGCTTCACATGTCAATCCCAGCTTCCTCTCCGACCCATCCTTCCTTGTCCCTCAAACAGGCCCCCCAGCCCCCAACCAATCCCCACATCATTCCTCAGGGAAGGTGAGGCCTTCCATGTTGGGATCTCTGGAGTCTGTCATTTCATACAGGCAGGACCTAGGCCCTTCCCCACATGTCCAGGCTGAGAGAGCATCCCTCCATATGGAGTGGACCCCCAAAGTTCATTTGTACGCCATGGTAAACACTGATCTACTACCCAAGGCCCCAGAAATTTCTGAGGCCTCCTCACTGACACTAAATTGCTGGAGTATGGATCAGTCCCCTGTTGGCCTCTCAGCAATCTGTCTGGGGTTCAAGAGCTCTCCCATGACCGGTCAGCTCTCTTTGTGGTTTTACCAGGACTGTCTTGACCCCTTTGCTCATCACTCCTCCAACTCTGTCACTGGGTTCCAGGAGTTCAGTTCAGTGTTTAGCTGTAAAAATTTCCCATCCTTAAATCTTCCCATACAAATTTTTACCATCACCACAAACAACCCATACAGTGTTTAATAACCTGACAATTTTGAAGTATGTGTTAACAACATATTTATGAAAAAGAAAGTTTTTCACTCTTAAATAGTTATAATCATGTAAATAATTTATTAATCCTTCAAAAGGATAAAATTGCCCCTCAGTATACATGTACCTTCAGTTCAGCCCTCCAACATTGTGGCACCACTTTGGGTACTGTGGCTTGACTTTCTCAGTTTCTAAAGAATCCTCAGTAAAATCTTTCCTTTGTCTTGATCACTGTAAATAATCAATATATTACAAGTGTAAAATTAAAATTATATGTTTGCTTGCCACTTTCTGTTCTGCTAAGTTTGAGTACATAATATTATCCATGCATTTGTGATTTAGGTGCACCACTTTTCCCTGTAGGGAAAATCACAATAACATTTTGTGCTTGTGAAATGATTCATGAAGTAAAAACATCTCTAAGTCTGACTTCCTGAATTTGATTCCCAGGACCCACATGATGTATGGAGACATGACTCCAACATGGTGTCTTCTGGCCACACATACACTGTGTACATGTGTATATATGCACATACAGATATATAAAATTTTTAAATAAGTTAATTGAATTTCAAACACATAATTTAAAATCATTAATTTTTATCAGCTACATTTTGAATACATGCCACAAACAAGACAATTTATAAAGGCACGTAAAATATTTGGTCTATATATTTCATAGACATGCAATTTTTACCAGGAGCTATACAAAGAATAATATTATATCATGAAATATTTGTTAGCAACACCTAGTTGATATTTTCTTTAAAACTGACTCTAATTATTTTAACTATTTTTTGTCCTTTTCCTATACTTGCAGTTGTCAAATAGAGAGGAAAGATCATTCCTGCATTTCATTGGTAGAGAACCAAAGGAATGGAAAGACTAAGCGGCCTGCCCATGGCCCAGTAAAATGTCACTGTATATGTGTGCTATAGGTTGTCTCTAATACACACTGTGCCATTTGGCGAAATAAACCACCCTGGCTTATTATTTTTGCAGAAAATGCCACATGAATTATTTTCTCAGATACAATAATGACTCTGCTGTAGTTCAAATTCTAATAATACTCAATAAAACTCAGAGTCAGATATTGGGGCTAACCCTGAAGATCAGTGAAGCAAAACAGACAGACCTCTACTAATGCTTAGACCAAAGTGGCTATCCTGTCCTCAGACTGCATCCTTCTTGGGGGTATCTCTAAGGTCTGTCATTTCACCCAGGACAGGACCTAGGCCTTTTGCCATGTGCCCAGGCTCACAGAGCATCCCTCTATTTGGAATGGGCTCCCAAAGCTCATTCATAAACGATGGTAAACACTGATCTACTACTCAAGGCCCCAGTGATTTCAGTGGCCTCCTCTCTTGCACTAATATCATGGAGTCTGGATCAGTCCCATGTTGGCCTCTCATCCATCAGTCTGGGATTCAAGAGCTCCCCCTTATCCTGTCAGCTGTCTTTGTGGGTTTCATCATCATGAACTTGATCCCTTTTCTCATCACTCCTCCATCCCTGTCACTAGGTTCCAGGAATTCAGTTCAGTGTTTAGCCTTGGGTATCTGTCTCTGCTTCCGTCAGTCACTGGATGAAGGTTCTAGGATGGCATACAGGGTAGTCATCAACCCTATCATCAAGGAGGTGCTATTAGTGTAGTCTTTCCACTATTGATTAGTTTGCCAGTTGGTGTTATCCTTGTAGATCTCTAGAGATCTCACTAGTGTCAGCTCTATCCTCAAGCCTATAATGACTCAATCTATTATGGTATCTCTCATCCTGCTCTCCTCTGTTCTTACCTCGACTCAACCTTCCTGCTCCCCCATGCCTTCTTTTCCCTTCCTCTTATACCCCTCACTTTTTCTTGGTTCCCTCACCCTTTTCCCGATGTTCCCAATCTGCTCAGGAGATCTTGCCTCATTCCAATTCTTTTATCATGCATCTCTCTTGGGAACCTCCTTGTTTCCAAGACTCACTTGCACTGGGATTGTAGGCTGACACTCCCCTGATCCATATCTAAAATCCATATATGAGTGAGTACATACCATGTTTGTCTTTTTGTGTCTGGGTTACCTCATCCAGGAGGGTTTCCTCTAGTGCCAGCCATTTCCTGCAAATTTCAAGATTCCATTGTTTTTCTCTGCTGAGTAGTACTCCATTGTGTAAATGTACCACATTTTCTCTATCCACTCTTCAGTTGTGGGGCATCTAGGTTGCTTCCAGGATCTAGCTATTACATATAATGCTGCTATGAATATAGTGGGACAGACATCCTTGTTGTGTGAATGTGCATCTGTTGGGTATATGATTAAGACTGGAATTACTGGGTCTTGTGGTAGACTCAGACCCATTTTCCTGAGGAATCTCCATACTGATTTCCATAGTGGATGTACAAGTTGCCACTCCCACCAGCAGTGGAGGAGTGTTCCCCTTTCTCCACATCCTCTCCAGCACAAACTGTCATTAGTGTTTTTGATTTTCCTCATTCTGACAGGAGTAAGATGATATCTCAGAGTTGTTTTGATTTGCATTTCCCTAATGGCTAGTGATGTTGAGCACTTTCTCAAGTGTCTCTCAGCCATTTTATACTCCTCAATAGAGAATTCTCTATTTAGGTCAGTGCCCTACTTTTTAATTGGATCCTTTGGTGTTTTGGAGACTTGCTTCTTGAGTTCTTTTTAAATTTTGGAGATCAGTCCTCGGGCAGATTTGGGGTTAGTAAATATTTTTTCCCAATCTGTGGGGTGCCTTTTTGTCTTGCTGACTGTGTTCTTTGCTTTACATAAGCTTATCACTTTCAGGAGGTCCCATTTATTAATTGCCAATCTCAGTGTTTGTGCTACTGGTGTTATGTTCAGAAAGCAATCTCCTCTACCAATTCATTCAACGTTACCTCCCATTTCCTCTTCTAACAGGTTCAGTGTGGCTGGATTTATTTTGAGGGTTTTGAGCCATTTAGACTTAAGTTTTGTTCATGGCAATAGATATGGATCTATCTGCAGTCTTCTACATGCCGATATCCAGTAATGCCAGCACCATTTGTTGAAGATGCTATCTTTTTTTCCATTGTGTAATTTAGATGCTTTGTCGAAAATCAGCTGTTCATAGGTTTGTGGATTAATCTCAGGATTTTCAATTTACATTAGTCTATCTCTATATTTTTGTGGCAATACCAAACTGTTTTCAGGACTATAGCTCTATACCAGAGCTTGAAGTCAGGGATGGTGATGCCTCCAGACATTGTTTTGTTGAACAGTGTTGTCTTGGCTATCCTGGGTTTTATTGTTTTTCCATATAAATTTGAGATTTGTGCTTTCAAGATATGTGAAAAATTGTGCTGGGGTTTTGATGGGGATTGCATTGAATCTGTAGATTTCTCTTGGCAGGATTGCCATTTTTACTACATTGATCCTACCTATCTAAGATCATGGGAGATCTTTCAGTTTCCTGGTGTCAACTTTAATTTCTTTCTTTAAAGACTCAAAGTTTTGAGATACAGGTCTTTCACTTGTTTGGTTAGCATTACCCCCAGATATTTCATGTTGTTTGTGGCAATTGTAAAGGGTGATGTTTCTCTGATTTCTATCTCAGGCCTTTTATTGTCTGTATATAGTAGGGTTACTGATTTTCTTGTGTTGATCTTCTATCCTGTCACATTGCTGAAGGTGTTTATCAGCTGCAAGAGTTCCCTGGTAGAGTTTTTTGGGTCACTTATATAAACTATTGTATCATCTGCAAATAGTGAAAGTTTGACCTCTACCTTTTCAATTTGTATCCCCTTGAACTACTTTTGTTGTCTTACTGCTCTAGCTAGAAATTCAAGTAAAATATTGAAGAGATGTGGGGAGAGTGAACAGACATGCCTTGTTCCTGATCTTAGAGGAATTGCCTTGAGTTTCTCTCCATTCAGTTTGATGTTGGCTGTTGGTTTTCTGCATATAACTTTTATGATGCTTAGGTATATACCTGTTATCCCGGATCTTTTTTTTTGGGGGGGGGGGGATGGACACCCAACTGTGTCCCTGGGTTTTTTTTTATTTTATTTTCCAGTTTAAATTTGGATAAGAAACAAGGTTGCTTCACAAGTCAGTTCCAGGTCCCTCTCCCATTCCCTCCCTTCCTCCCGAGCCCTCCCCCCCCCCCCCCCCGTTATCCCCTCATTTCCCCAGGGAGGGTGAGGCCCTCCATGGGGGTGTGCATAGTCTGTCATTTCATATAGGGCAGGGCCTAGACCCTTCCCCAAGTGTTCAGGTGAGAGTGTACCTCACACTGTTCTATGGGAGTCCAAAGTCCGTGTGTATATTGGGATGGGTACTGATCTGCTGCCCAAGGCTCAATAGATTCCCTAGGCCTCCTCACTGACAACCAGATTCAGGGGGTCTTGATCAGTCCCATGCTGGATTCCCAGGCTGATGCCTGGGATTCAAGAGTTAACCTTTGTCTGGTCAGCTGTTTCTGGGGGTTAAACCAGCCCAGTCTTAATCCCTTTGATCATCAGTCCTCCCTCTCTGTTACTGGCTTTCTTGAGTTCAGCTCAGTACTTAACCATGGGAGTCTGCCTCTTCTTCGATCAGCCACTAAATAAAGTTTCTGTTTCCCAGACTCTCTGGCCATAGGATTGAAGGCTGGCACTCCCCAGATCTATGTCTAAAATCCATATATGAGAGAGTACATGCCATGTTTCTCTTTTTGTGACTGGGTTACCTCACTCAGGATGGTTTCTTCTAGTGTCGTCCATTTGCCTGCGAATCTCATGATTCCATTATTTTTTTCTGCTGAATAGTACTCCATTGTGTAGATGTACCACATTTTCTCTATCCACTCTTCAGGTGAGGGACATCTAGGTTGTTTCCAAGTTCTGGCTATTACAAATAAAGCTGCTATGAACATAGTGGAACAGACATCTTTGTTGTATGAATGGGCATCTTTTGGATATATGCCTAAGAGTGGAGTTGCTGGGTCTTGTGGTAGGTTTATTCCCATTTTTCTGAGCAATCTCCATTCTGATTTCCAAAGTGGCTGAACCAGTTGGCACTCCCACCAGCAATGGAGGAGTGTCCCTCTTTCACCACATCCTCTCCAGCATAAATTGTCATTGGTGTTTTTGATTTTAGCCATTCTGACAGGGGTGAGATGGTATCTGAGAGTTGTTTTGATTTGCATTTCCCCGATGGCTAAGGATGTTGAGCACTTTCTCAAGTGCCTCTCAGCCATTTTAGACTCCTCTATTGAAAACTCTCTATTTAGTTCTACAGCCCACTTTGTAATAGGGTCCTTTGGTGTTTTGGAGACTTGCTTCTTGAGTTCTTTGTAAATTTTGGAGATCAACCCTCTGTCAGATGTGGGATTAGTGAATATTTTTTCCATTCTGTGGGCTGCCTTTTTGTCTTGCTGACTGTGTCCTTCGCTTTACAGAAGCTTCTCAGTTTCAGTAGGTCCCATTTATTAATTGTTGATCTCACTGTCTGTGCTACTGGTGTTATGTTCAGGAAGTTGTCTCCTGTACCAATTCGTTCAAGGGTACCACCCACTTTCTCTTCTAAGAGGTTCAGTGTGGCTGGATTTATGTTGAGGTCTTTGATCCATTTGGACTTAAGTTTTGTGCATGGCGATAAACATGGATCGATCTGCATTCTTCTACATGCCAGTCTCCAATTATGCCAGCACCATTTGTTGAAGATGCTTTCTTTATTCCATTGTATATTTTTAGCTTCTTTGTCAAAGATCAGATTTTCATACGTGTGTGGGTTAATACCCGGATTTTCAATCCGATTCCATTGGTCTACCTGTCTATTTTTGTGCCAATACCAAGCTGTTTTCAAGGCTATAGCTCTATAATAGAGCTTGAGGTCAGGGATGGTGATGCCTCCGGACGTTGCCTTGTTGAACAGGGTTGTTTTGGCTATCCTGGGTCTTTTGTTTTTCCATACAAAATTGATTACTGTTCTTTCAAGGTCTGTGAAGAATTGTGCTGGGATTTTAATGGGGATTGCTTTGAATCTGTAGATTGCTTTTGGCAAGATTGCCATTTTTACTACATTGATCCTACCTATCCAAGAGCATGGGAGGTCTTTCCATTTTCTGAGGGCTTCTTTAATTTCTTTCTTTAAAGATTCAAAGTTCTTACGATACAGGTCTTTCACTTGTTTGGTTAGCGTTACCCCAAGGTATTTTATGTTGTTTGTGGCAATTGTAAAGGGTGATGTTTCTCTGATTTCTCTTTCAGCCCTTTTATCATCTGTATATAGTAGGGCTACTGATTTTCTTGAGTTGATCTTGTAGCCTGCCACTTTGCTGAAGGTGTTAATCAGCTGTAAGAGTTCCCTGGTAGAGTTCTTTGGGTCATTGTTGTAAACTATCATATCGTCTGCAAACAGTGAAAGTTTGACCTCTTCCTTCCCAATTTGTATCCCCTTGATCCCCCTTTGTTGTCGTATGGCAATAGCTAGAACTTCAAGTACCATGTTGAAAAGGTATGGAGAGAGTGGACAGCCTTGTTTTGTTCCTGATTTTAGTGGAATTGCGTTGAGTTTCTGTCCATTTAGTTTGATGTTGGCTGTTGGTTTACTGTATATAGCTTTTATTATGTTTAAGTATGTCCCTGTTATCCCTGATCTCTCCAAGACCTTTATCATGAAGGGGTGTTGGATTTTGTCAAAGGCTTTTTCAGCATCTAGTGAGATGATCATGTGATTTTTGTTTTTCAGCTTGTTTATATGGTGGATTACGTTGATGGATTTTCGTATGTTGAACCATCCCTGCATCCCTGGGATGAAACCTACTTGATCGTGGTGAATGATTGTTTTGATGTGTTCTTGGATCCGATTTGCTAGTATTTTATTGAGTATTTTTGCATCAATGTTCATGAGGGATATTGGTCTGAAGTTCTCTTTCTTATTTGTATCTTTGTGTGGCTTGGGGATCAAGGTTATTGAAGCCTCATAGAAAGAGTTTGGCAAAGACCCTTCTGCTTCTATTGCATGGAATACTTTGAGGAGCATTGGTATAATCTGTTGTTTTAATTTCTGGTAGAATTCTGCACTGAGACCATGTGGCCCTGAGATTTTTTTTGGTTGGGAGATTTTGATGACTGCTTCTATTTCCTTAGGTGTTATAGGACTATTTATATAGCTTATCTGTACTTGATTTAATTTTCAGAAGTGATATTTATGTAGAAAATTGTCCATTTCCTTTAAATTTTCAAATTTTGTGGAGTACAGCTTTTCAAAATATGACCTGATGATTCTATGGATTTCCTCAGTGTCCGTTATTATGTCACCCTTTTCATTTCTGATTTTGTTAATTTGCATGTTCATACTCTGCCTTTAGGTAAGTTTGGATAAAGGTTTGTCTATTTTGTTGATTTTCTCAAGGAACCAACTCTTTGTTACATTGATTCTTTATATGATTTTCCTAGTTTCTACTTTTTTGATTTCAGCCATCAATTAATTATTTCTTGTCATCTGCTCCTCTGGGGTGAGTTTGCATCCTTTTGTCCTATAGCTTTCAGTTGTGCTGGCAATTCTCTAGTATGACTATTTTCCAGTTTCTTCATGTGGGCACTTAGTGCTATGAACTTTCCTCTTAGCACTACTTTCAAAGTGTCCCATAAGTGTGGATACATTGTGTCTTCATTCTCATTGAATTCTAGGAAGGCTTTAATTTCTTTTTTTATTTCTTCTTTGACCCAGAAGTCATGCAATAGTGTATTATTCCATTTCCATGAGTTTGCAGGGTTTCTGAGGTTTGTGTTATTGTTGAATTATAACTTTAAGGCATGATGGTCTGATAAGATACACAGAGTGATTCCAGTTTCTTTTACCTGTTGAGGTTTGCTATTTTGCCAAGTACATGGTTGATTATTGAGAAGGTTCCATGTGGAGCTGAGAAGAAGTTATATTCTTTTATGTTTGGAAGGAGTGTTCTGTATGTCTGTTAAACCCAATTGGGTCATAACATCTATTAGTTCCTTTGTATCTTTGTTAAGTTTCTGTCTTGTGGTCCTGTCTACTGGTGATAGTTGGGTGTTGAACTTTCCCACTACAAGTGTGTGAGGTTTTATATGTGTTTTGACTTTTAGTAATGTTTCTTTTATGAACGTGGATGGCTTTGTATTTGGAGCATAGGTGTTCAGAATTGAGACTTCATCTTGTTGATTGCTCCTGTGATGCGTATGAAGTGACCTCCTTCATCTCTTTTGATTGATTTTAGTTTAAAGTCTAATGTGTTAGATATTAGGATTGCTATCCCCGCTTGTTTCTTGGGTCCATTTGTTTGGAATATCTTTTTGCAACCCTTTACTCTGAAATAACATCTGTCTTTGAAGCTGAGGTGTCTTTCTTGTACGCAGAAGAAGGATGGATCCTGTCTTCGAAGCCATTCTGTTAACCTGTGCCTTTTTATGGGTGAGTTAAGACCATTAATATTGAGGGAAATTAATGACCATTGATAGGTCATTCTCATTTGTTTTAGAATTGTTGTTGTTTGTGGAATTGTATGTGGATTTCCAACACTTTTTCTTTTGCCTGTTGGTAAAGTGGGATTATCTATTGCCCATGTTTTTCTGACAGTAGTTAACTTCCTTGGGTTGTAGTTTTCTTTCCAGAATTTTCTGTAGGGCTGGGTTAGTGGATATGTATTGTTTAAATCTGGTTTTGTCATGAAATATCTTGTTTTCTCCATCTATATTGATTGAAAGCTTTGCTGGGTATAGCAGTCTTGGCTGGCATCCGTGGACTCTTAATGTTTGTAGAATATCTATCCAGGACCTTCTGGCTTTCATAGTTTCCATGGAGAAGTCAGGTGTAATTCTGATAGGTTTGCCTTTAAATGTAACTTGGCCTCTTTCCCTACCTTCTCTTAATACTCTTTATTTATTTTGTATGTTTGAGGTCTTGATTATTTTGTGTTGAGGGGATTTTTTGGTGTGTGTGTCAACTCTATTTTGTGTTCTGTAGGCTTCACGTAACTTCACTGGCATGCCTTTCTTTAGGTTTGGAAAGTTTTCTTCTATGATTTTGTTGAATATGTTTTCTGGCCCTTTGAGGTGGGTTTCTTCACTGTTTTCTGTACTTATTATTGTTAAGTTTAGTCTTTTCACTGTGCCCCATATTTCCTGCATATTTTGTGTTAGGGATTTGTTGGACTTAAAATTTTCTTTGGTCGATGAATCTAATTCTCCTAGTGTATCTTCAACACCTGATTCTCTCTCTTTGTATTCTGTTGGTTATGCTCACATCTGTAGTATCTGACCATTTTCCCAGCTTTTCTACTTCCAGCATTCCTTCAGACTTTTAAAAAATTGTTTCTATTTCAGATTTCAGCCCTTGCACTGTTTGAATTTTTTCTTGCAATTTTTGTTTTATCTTTTGCTCCATTTCTTGCATTTTTGGACTGTTTTTTCTTCCATCAGTTTAAGGGATTTTCTCATATTCTCTCTGAGGTCCTCTATCATTTCCATGAAGTTGTTTTTTATGACATTCTCTTCTAATTCTTTGGTGTTGGGGTGTTCCATTTTTCTTGGTGTAGGGTCTCTGGACTCTAGCGTTGTCATATTGGTTTTTCTGTACTCCTTGTGTTTTTATATTATCTCCTTCCCATCCATTCTTGCAGTGTGTTCCAGAGAGTGCCTCTTCCTCTACTTATGGTCGTGGGACCAGGGTTTGCTTCTGTTGGGTGTCAGCAAATCCACTGTTCTGGTTACTCTCCACTTCCTGGTCTCATCAGTGGAAAAATGGACTAGGATGCTGGGGTGCTTTGGGTCCCACTGGGATGGATGGGAGCTCCAGGCACAGGAGTGTAGTCTGGAGACAGGCCCTGATAGTCTTTGTCACGTGGGTGGAGCAGGAGACTAGGATGCTAGTGTGAGTTTGCTACTGCCTCGGGGATGGAACCTGCTGTGGCAGTCCCTTAGCCCAGGCAGCCAGTCTAGTCCTAGATCCATGGCTGGAGCAGGAAACTATGGTACCTTGGCTCCTGTTGCCTCTGCCAGAATGGAAACCTCAGTGGCAGAGCCCAGGCCCAGGCAGGTGGTCCTTAAATGGGTCCTGGCTTACCTGGACCCATGGGTGAGACAGTAGACTAGTGAGTGTTAGCTATTCCAATGGGCTGGAAGACCCAGCTGTAGACCCCAAGCACAGGCAGCCAGTCTAGTCCTAGTTTTGTGGGTGGAGCAGGAAACTATGGTAATTTGGCTCCTGCTGCCTCTGCGGGGATCTATTTGTTAATATTTTTATCAATTGTTGGTAATCTCTTAAAGTGCATAAGTCTTAAATTTTATCATGGGTAAGTATGGCAATATAAAGGTATGTATCATACAAAGATTTAGAGCATCTGCAGAGGTCTTTGAACATATTATTCATGGATAAAAGGAACACACTTTAGTAATAATATTTTGTCTTAATTCAGCTATACATATGCATATCTGAGAAATTTCACCCATTTTGGATTTGGGATCAATTATTAAGTAAGCCTATATTGGAGAGTATGTGGAGTAAGGGGAGCACTCCTCCACTTCTTGCGGGAGTGCAAACTTATAAGGCCACTTTGGAAATCAGTATGGTGGTTTCTTAGAAAATTAGAAATCAATCCACCTCAAAATCCAGCAATACCATCCTTAAGCATATACCCAAAAGATGTTGAATCATAACACAAGGGCATTTGCTCACAGTGTTCCTAGCATTATTATTCATAATGGCCAGAACCTGGAAACAGCCTAGATGCCCCTCAGTCAATGAGTGGATAAAGAAAATGTGGTGTATTTACACAATGGAGTACTACTCAGATGTAAAACGCAAAGGTGAAATCATGAATTATTCAGGCAAGTGGGTGGATTTAGAAAAAAAAAACCCTCCTGAATGAGGTAATCCAGACTCAGGAAGACAAACACAATATGTACTCACTCATAAGTGGATACTACTAGATGTAAAGCAAAGGATAACTAGACTATAATCCACAACTCCAGAGAAGGCTGATGAAAAGGAGAATCCTAAGAGGGATGCATGGATTGCCCTGGGAATGGAGATTAAATGATAACTCCTGGGTAAACTGGGGACAAGAGGGCAGTAAAGGGGAGAAGAGGGGGTTGAGAACATGAGTGAATCAGGTGGTAAAGTTGGGGTAGGGACAGAGTGGGAGAACAATGGAAGAGATATTTTGATAGGAGAACTCATTATGGAGTGAGAGAAACCTGGTGCTAGGGTAATTCCCAAGAATCTACAAGGATGTCTTAGGCTAATATTCTTCTCAATAGTGGAGAAGGTGCCTGAACTGGCCTCTTCCTGTAATCAGATTGTCGAATACCCCAACTGTCATCATAGAGCCTTCATCTAGTAACAGACAGAAATCCAAAACAAAGCAACAAGCCAAGCTCCAGGAACCCTTTTGAAGAGAGGGAGGATGGAATATATGAGCAAGAGACTTTGAGATAGTGATGGGGAAATCTACAGGGACAGCTGAACCAAGCTTATAGGAACTCATGAAGTCTAGACTCACAGCTTTGGTGTCTCCATGGGACCAAACTAGGCCTTCTGCATGTGGGAGACAGTGTTGTAGTTTGTTCTATCTGAGGGCCCCTTGATAATGAGACCAGAATATATACCTGTCGCATAAACTACTGTTCTGGAGCTCATTCACTATTGTAAAATGCCATGCTCAGTCTTAATGCAGGGAGAAGTAGCTTGCTCCTGATTTACCTTATTCTGCCAGTCTTTGCTTACTCCCTATAGGAGGCCTTTCCATTTTCAAGGAGTGGATGGGTTGAGCTGGGGGAGGATTAGGGTGGTAGAAGGGATGAGAGGTAGAACTATTGTTTGAATGTAAAATGAAATTTTAAAAATGAAAATAGTTTAAAAAAGAAAAGTTAATATGAAAATTATAACAGTTTTTCATAAAGAAGTTCTACATATTTTCTTGTAGAAATGGAACCTGAATTAGCCTCTGAAGAATTTGTAAAATATGAGAAATGGAAATGAATTTACTGGGGATCAAAGGGTATGAATAAATTGTGTTTGGAAATACAATGTGCCACATTCAAGCTGGATCAAAGAATGCATGTTGAGATACAAAGTTGAAAGATAATGACAAGATAGGGAAACCTTCCAAAGGACTTTCTGTGGCAGGCGTTGAAAGAAATCATTTCAAAACTTTCACCTTATGAGTGACATGAAGAAAGTTTTATATGGGTCAAGAAAAGTCACCCATTCTTTTACACAGCACTTTATTCCCAGAAAAAAATTAACTGGGAAACAAGAAACCTCCATTCAAGCCATTATAATTAAGCTAGACATTTGTTATCTCTGAGAACTTGCCCTCTTCTCTCTTCCTTCATCCCTCCCTCCCTATCCCTCTTTATTTCTGTCAGCATATACACTTACACACGCATATCATTTTCCCCATAATTTGAATTATGGCATACTTCCTGATGATTATCACTGATTTATCATTTAAGAACATAAATATAGTCAACAAGTGTATCATCTTACCCTTTGACTTATTATTTGTCTAAACTAGCCAATATCAATCCTTGATAAGTACATACTAGTAAAAGATAGTATTTACAGATGTTTTAATGGAAAGAAAAATTAAGTGCTGTAATCATGAGTTTTGAACTTAACAGCCTGCAAGTTCTTTGGTAGTTATCTTAAACAAAATCTTGGTGAATTACCGGGAGAAAACTATAAACCAGTTGGTTTACAAAAAAGTACTATAGTCTTCAGTTCAAATCTGTAGCACGTGCATGTAGATTCAGACTGGGAACTTTCTTTTCTTTATCAGAGGCAGATTCTTGAGTGTCCCCCACTTGTTTCAACAAGCAGAGAGAGAAAGTTCCTCCACACTAACTGAGAAAATTGGCTCTTGGGGATTTTTTCTCAGATAGTGGACTAGGAAAAATCAACATAATTCAAACATTTGCCATGATATTCACAAAGTATTGAAGGCAAAATGAAGAGTTAAAAATAAACATATATGCATGAGTATTAAGAAACATCAAAGTGACAGGAAATATTTGGGTATAGGGAGATAGGGTATGTTCAAATATAAATATAACCAAAACAATCAATAATGAAATTGGAGTGTTAAGTCATCAGACAGAAATGATGCTGAAGCAATGACTAGAAGAGTTTGCCCAAGGAAGGTATTACAAAGTAGTACCTGAGGAGATAGTATTTATTAATAAATTAATAAACATTTTAACAAATAGAATCTTTATTCAGAAATTGTATAACAGAGAGAGGTCACTACTAGTGTTTGTAAAGACAAGTAAAAAATTAATTTGAAAGTGTGTTGTCTTCCACATTTCTATCATTATTTATGGTGGGTAGGAGTAGCCACCTGTTTTTGTTACATCTCTTAAACGAAATACCTAACAATGGCAAATTAAGGAAGAAAGGATGCCCCGAGGCACATAATTTGAAAGAACACACCACTATAGTGAGAAATGCATATCCATAGAAACATGAGGCAGCTGATCAGTTGTATCTGAAGTCAGGAAGCAGAAAGTACCTCTAGTGATTTCTTCTCTTTTCCTTTTTATTCATTCTTGGACCCCAGCCCATGATATGGTGCATCCACATTCAAGATAGGTCTTCTCAGTTGCCCCTCTCTAGAATCACACAGACACACTCAGTGTGTCTTCTTTGTGTTTCCAAATACATCCAAGCTGACAATAAAGATAACCACTATATTAACACTTGCAAGATTGTTTAAAAGTTTCTTAAAGTGTCATATCAATTATTTCATTGGAATATAATCACAAGTATGGTGCCCAAATGTTCAGCAACTATATCCACATAAAACCTGAGAGAGCTTGGGAAATGATTCTAGACACACAGAAAAGATACCAAGTTGGTCTTCCTATTCTCATGTTTCTTATGACAGGCAAGGTAGAGGGATGCATCCCCTGTGTACAGTCTTCAGTCTTAATCTGCCAGATTGCCATTATATAAGCTGTGTGGTGTGTTCCCATAGTCTCTCATGATAGTCACAATACAGAGAAGTGTCTCTTGAGTGCAACAGCCTACTGCAGGAGGCAACTGCACATCGCCATGCACTACAGCCATGTATTAAACTCAGCAATGAAGTTAGTTGACATAGCAATTTAAAATTTCCTTCATGTGCTAAAAAATACAGATGCTTAATAAAAAGATCAAAACATTAAAAAATCCTCTCAGTGGGTTACAGTGTTTCAAAAAATATACATAGTCTTGGGAGAGAGAAAACAATGAGTATATAAAGTCATAGATTAAAAAGTATAGTTTAAAACAATAAAACAATTTCCTTAAAATGAAATAAATATAAAAGTATCCAGAAAAGATGAAAAACACACAGAGAGTCTGCATACGGTATCTTATTATGGCACCTTTAAATTTTTTACTGCTGAGGAAGGAGCAATAATTGCTAAGACACCTTTAATTATAAAGGCTGATGACCAATCTATATATTTTATGTTTATTTGTCTTGACTTAAAAATGAAAGTAAAAAGATATTTTACTTTAGGAAAGAGATTATACATTTATTTCCACAGAAAATAAAAGGCTGTGGGTTCATTCACAGTTAAAGGTGATCAGGTCTGATGCAAAAAGTGTCCTGCCCCCCACAAAACAATCCTGGCTACAAACATAGACCCAAATAAACTACAAGGCATGTGGTATATGTTTTACCTGCTCAAGCATAAATAAAAATCATCTTTGGTTGATTTGTGTACAATGCACAGATACTTGCATTAAAACAGATGCATATGCTGCCTTTAAAACTTTATGTATTTTCAGAGCAAGGGAACTTGACACCAAAGAAAATGGATGGCTCAGGTGATCTAGCATCCAGAACAGTTTCAAATCTCCTGTTAAAAAATGATTGAGCCTTGAAGAATATTCCAGCCGAAACCTAACAATTTTTCTGATTTTCTCGATGTTCTCCCAGTGATTACCAGTGCTTCCCAAAGAACAGGAAGGAAGTACTCTAATGAATGATACACACATTCCCAAAAGATGGGCTATAGATATTTGTTACCATTTAACAGGTGTTGGTTACAAATTGTTATTCGAAATTGTCAACCAAAAAATAAATCTCAAAAAAGAGATTAAATTTTGTGATCTTGTTCCAAAAAGAAAAATGGGATATAGAAATAGTAGGATAAAAGGTTAGATTATTAAATATATTTTTAAACCAAAAGAGGACTTACTAGTCTTAAATGTTTTATATTGGTATGGATTTTTCAATATTGATGCAATTTTGAAGTTGACTTTTGTTATGCTATATGTATATTTCTACTCTTTTAGGGGTATTATGTTTATAGATCACTTAAAATGTAATATTTAATAATATATAGATTAATAGTCATTTATTAAAGTCAAATTTATACTCATATTAGTTGTTTTTAGGTAACACATTGATATATTTAGATATGTGGATGTATTCAAACTCTTCAAAGACCTACAGAATATGATATTTAATATATTTAATAACTTAAGGTTTTTCATAACATCGAGACACACCTACTCCTGGCAGCACCAATTTACTTAAGAGAAGATAATGGACTCTGAATAAACTTCATTTGCTTTCTTTAAGATAGAATCTAGTCACCTGAGCAAAGAGGCTGTTGTTGCCTCAATTACAGACTATTACTATCCAAACAGAAACAACAGGATGAAACAGTAAGGAGACTACCAAACTTTGCCAAAATAAGACAGGATAGTCCTTCAAATTTTTTCTGTTTCTCAAAAATGTCTATAAGATATTCTAGGACTACAGGCTAAAGAAAGAGTCCCCAACATTACAGAAAAACGTAGGGTAACTGTCCAGACAGCTAGATTTTCCTGTATTAGGTAACATGTAGCCCTCTGGGAGTTTTGATGGAGTTGAACTCCAGATAGTCATGATTGAAGTTACACTTAGTTATAATAAATGGTAAATTAAGTATAAAACTTTAGAGTCACAAAGATAAAATATGTAACAAAATATTTTCACTAACATTGTGAAATACAAATAGACTGGATATTGTAACTATAGTAATTATTTAACTCTTGTATTTTATATATAGTTTTACTATGCTAAGGTTAAAAATTTTTATTTAGACAAAAATGGAGAAATGCTGTGGAATAACCCTTCTTTACACAGAATATGCATTACTGCCATTGGTTAATAAAGAACAGATTGTCAAGAGGACAGGCATGAAGTCTAGGCAGGATAACCAAACTTACTGAGTCACAAGTATATACAGGGAGAAGCCAGATGAGTATGGTGTACTGAGAAAGGTACCAAGCCATTTGGCAGAGCATAAATAAAAAATATGGGTTAATTTAAATGTAAGAGTTAACTAGTAGCAAGCCTGAACTATTAGCCTAGCATTTATAGCGAATAATAAGACTATTGTGGTTACTTGGGAGTGGTGTATGGGATGGAAACTTTCCACCTACACAAGTAACACATCCAAATGACACTGTTGCCCAGCATATTAGTATGGTTCATAGCTGAGATTGAGGATTGAGGAAAGAAACAGGCTAGAGACACAAGATAGAATCACAAGGGCATCCAGTGAATACTGTGATCTGCCCCACATTTATTGCTCAATCAAATTATGTGCCCCAACGAAAAAGGGGTAAGGCTAAAGGACTTCCTTACCAATGACACAAGAAACAAACAAATATAATTTCTTTGTTAATTCTCAAAACTTCTAATAACCACACCTTAGATCAAACCTCTTGTTATCTATACTTGAGGATTAAGTCATATAGTGATAGATTTTTTTCTTTATTCTTGAGTACTATTTTTAAGAGAATTTCTTTCTTATTTATTCTCTATTATACATACAATATTTCAAAAATGAACACTAGTGCTCTATGATGCTGCTTTTTATTATGAGTTTGCCATTAACAAAACAAAAAACAATACCTTATTCTGTAAGGCAACAACAATGTAATTTCTATAAGAATACAACTGAGAAAAAATAAGTGGAAGTTATTAACAGGCCAATGGATATTATTCTTTATGAGGTAAACCAGAGTGTTAATAAGCTGACATTATCACTCAAATTAACTGGAGTATATCACCTGTAGGGAGAGGAGCTGTTGGTTGACTGTAGCCAGGTCCCCTATTTAAAGATGCTCATTCTTTTCACAAAGAAGAACAATATTTGTCTAAATTATTAGTATCTTATTACCACTTAGTATAAACAGATCTCAGGTCTGGGAGTCTTATGTACCTCATTGGGGATCCACATGGTCATTTTTGCAGCTCCATGACTGTGTAGATTTGACAACTCAAAACTTTTATTATATCAAACAGGAGAAAAAGAAACCTAGAAAAAGATCTGGGGATCAAAGAAAGCCAGACATGGTATCATATTGGATTTGTGTGTAAAGAAAATGCAATATACATATAAAATAGAATACTTTATAACCTTAACTAAGGAATAAAACCCTGTTATTTGTGACTTCATGGGTAATACTGAAGAACATTTTTGCTACAATGATAAGTCAACAACTAAAGACAAATATTTCATGGTATCACCTATCTATGGAATCAAAAACCTCATAGAAGCATAGAATAAAATTCTAGTTTCTAATGGACTAGAAAGCCTATGACTGGAAATATGTTAATCAAAGATACAAAATTTTAGGTAGACTAGAAGAATAAATTCAAAGGTGTTTTATATGCCGTGATGACTACTATGGATTACAACTTATTACATGCATGAAAGTTATAAAATATAATAGATTTTAAGTGTTCTTACTATAAATAAATGATAATCATGGGGTAAAAATAATTATAACATATTTATTCATAAAAGCCAGAAAGGTAAACAATAGAAAGTTTAAGCAACTTAAATTTTTATTATTAATGAATAAGTTAATAATGGCATATTTATACAATATAATAATGATCGCTATATACACTATTTTCTGTTATATTAAATATTATTATATTATATATGCTACCATATATATGCTAGTATATGTATATATACTATTGATACACCAACCACATGATTGGTGTGTTTAATAAAATCCAAATACCACAGGACACATTCAATTAATATGAAAATCAAGAAGAGGCAACCTTATCTATAATCGCATAAATCAAGGGAGTTGCTATTGGGGATAATATGGTGGGAAGGGAGATCTAACTAGAAGACAGCCAGGAATATTTTATGTTGCAGCAAGTCATGTCTTAACTTGTGTATTAGACCTATAGATAAATACATCTTTCAAAATTTATCAAGCTTCACCTTATTACAAAACTTGATGAGGAAGATAGTCATTTCTGTTTTACTATTATCTAGCCAATGCTCTATAGAGTGTCCTGTGCCACAGCCCAGGGAATAGTCTGTAAATGAGCAAATGAATGTTATCAACAATACATACTGATTTAAATTTGTATTTGGTGCATAAAGTTGGGAACCAAATACCTTTCAACTCTGTATGAGTATTGCTAATTGAACCTCTCTGCAACAATTATGAGTGTAGGAGGGGTGTAAGATGTTGGAGATCACCTTCAGCCCAATTGGTTTTATATTAAAACAGGAGGCATAAATAAAAAGGTAAAGGGTATAGAAGGGGAAAAAAAGATGACAGAGGTGTGGTGAAAGCAGACAAGGGCATGAGGGAAATTCTCTACCTGTGATTTATTGCAACACACACACACACACACAGAGTATTCTGTTATTAATGCAGTTATACAATATCTATATAATGATTTGATATACAGTAAATGCAAAATCTCAAATATTATTTAGAAGAAAATAGTGATCAACTAACATAGTCCACCCATGAAAAAGAAATATTTTTTCCAGTGTTACTATTTTACTTGTTTCTTCACTTTGCAACACCACCAGTAGAAGCAAAATTAAAATTAGTTCACTGTCTTCTCTAATAACTACAAAAGCAGTCATGCACTTAGAATTTAGCGCCATCTTGTGGCAAGATCCAAAAATTGATTACAGGCTTCCACTATCCTATTATGGGTTCAAAACTGTCAGCATAGATGCCTCCACTTCTATTTAGGCTTGGGCCAAAAGATATTAAGCTTGGGAAAATTTGTAGCCACAGAAGGAATGGATTCTTTCTTCTTTGCATCACTGACATTGAAAGGAGTTTGTGAAGTACTTTGGCTTACTCAGGCAGAAAACCAATGTTCTCAAACTATTTTCTCAGAAGACTAGTGCTAAATAAAAGGTATCTGCCTGCATCATTTATCCTCTGCTTCAGCAAACCAAATGTTTATGCATTTAGAAGCTATCTTTGTCCTATATTAAAAAAATCAAGCCTTCTGAGAAAGATGGGGCTGTACTGTCCACCACCAACACCAAAAGAACTTTGAAGCAGACAACAATTCACAAAAGTATGAACCAGCAAGGAGCCATTCTGATCATTGACAGGTAAATCATAAAACTGGAATTTGTTACTCTGATTTCCATATTTTAGCATTCAGGATATTTTAGGGGAAAGCATTTTAACTGCCTTTTGCTATGAAAGCACTTCTCTCTCTCTGTCCCTGCCTCTGTCTCTGTCTCTCTCTCTTTGTGTGTGTGTGTGTGTGTGTGTGTGTGTGTGTGTGTGTATGTGCTTCCTCTATGTGTGTCTGTGCACCATGTGCATGCCTGATACCTTGGAATTTCAGGAGATCTCATAGAACTGCAATTACAAAAGGTTGGAACCTACTAAATGGGTGCTCATAATTGAACCCATGTCCTCTGGAAGAAAAGCTCTTAAACGTTAACCATCTTTCCAGGTCTGAGACCAAAATTTTTGAAAAGGTCATTTAGAAATGTCTTTATCTTGACCTACTAATGCTAAATGAAACTATATCTATGCAACCCACAGAAGGGATTTCTTTCTACATAATTCAGTTAAATATTACATGACTCCAAATATCGTAAATAGTCATAAAGAATTCTTAAAATAAGAATTACTAACCATGTGGCTGTGTTTTGTTAGGTGAGGCATGTCAGTAATATACAAAAGATATTTATGTTTAGACCTGCCCCATGGTGATTGCAAATTCAGGGGGGAAACACAAATATTAATTATAAACATACTTCAACCACTACTTGCTTGTCAAACCACTGACAAATAAAATTCATATCAAAGAAGCTCTATCAGAGCAGCCAGGGATACCAGGGGAGCAGCTGTTCCAGTGGCAGCATCAGGTAAACAGGCCAGCTTCAAGGCCTGTGCTCCAGTGCCTGGGGTTTGCCCGGGAACTGCACAGAGCTTCCAATCCTGGCAGGAGCCAATCACCCCAGACAACAGGTCTTCTCTCCCACTAACGAGACCAGGAAACCAGAGGAGCCAGGGAGACCAGGGGAGCAGCTATTCCGGTGGCAGCATCAGGTAAACAGTCTGGCTTCCCGGCCTGTGTTCCAGTGCCTGCAGATTGCCTGTGAACTGCACAGAGCTTCCAATCCCGACAGGCAACAAGCACCCCAGACTCCAGGTCTTCTCTCCCACCAAGAGACCAGGAAACCAGAGAAGCCAGGGAGACCAGAGGAGCAGCTGTTCTGGACACAGGATCAGGTATAACAGGATCCAGCATAGGGTCCAGCGCACCAGGTAGGAGGCAAAGCGCCTCAGATTCCTGTTCTTCTTCTCCATCCCACGGGACCAGAATGAGGACAAGTAATAGAAGAACCACCAGATTATTGGACTTGCTAGCACCCAGCAAAAGGGAACTCTGGTCTCCTAACAACCAGACCAGTAAGGGGCTCTTTCTGCACCCACTAGAAGAAGAGATGGGAGACAGACAATACAAAAACACACTCAGCAACAGAAAAACAAAAATGACACCAACAGATTCTAGAGACTCCACACCAGCAAGACTCCAACATTCCAATGCGAATAAAGTAGAAGAGATCGACCTTATAGCCATTTTCATGAAAATGATAGAGGCCCAAAAAGAGGATATAGGAGAATCCCTCAAAGAAATGGAAGAGAAAACAAATAAAAAATGCAAGAAATGAAAGAAAAAACAAACAAAAAATACAAGAATTGGAAGAAAAAACAAACCAAAAAAAGGCAGGAAATGGAAAAAGAAATGAAGCAAAAAATGCAAGAAATGGAAGAAAAAACAAAACAAAAAATGGAAGAATTGGAAGAAGAAACATACCAAAAAAGGCAGGAAATGGAAGAAGAAACAAAGCAAAAAATGCAAGAAATGGAAGAAAGAACAAACCAAAAAATTCATAAAAGGCAACAAATGGATGAAAAGATAAACCGAAAATTTCAAGAAGCAATGCAAACACTACAAGGGTTGAAAACTGAAATTGAGACAATAAAAAAACACAATCTGAAGAAAGGCAGGAAATAGAAAAGCTGGGCAAACAGTCAGGTACTATTGATACAAGCATTGCCAACAGAATAGAAGAGATGGAAGAGAGAATCTCAAGTGTTGAAGATACACTAGGAGAAATGGATGCATCAACCAAAGAAAACCTTAAATCCAACAAATCCTTAACAAAAAACATCCAGGAAATATGGGACACCATGAAAAGACCAAACATAAGAATAATAGGTATAGAAGAAGGAGAAGAAAACCACCTCAAAGGGGCAGAAGACATATTCAACAGAATCATAGAAGAAAACTTTCCCAACCTTAAGAAAGACATGCCAATGAAGGTACAAGAAGCTTACAGAACACCAAAGAGAGTGGACCACAAAAGAAATCCACTTGCCACATAATAATAAAGACCCCAAATATACAGAATAAAGAAAGAATATTAAGAGAAGCTAAGGAAATAGGTCAAGTAACATATAAAGGCAGACCTATCAGAATTACACCTGACTTCTCCATGGAAACTCTGAAAGCCAGAAGGTCCTGGATAGATATTCTACCAACACTAAGAGACCATGGATGCCAGCCCAGACTACTATACCCGGCAAAGCTCTCAATCACTATAGACAGAGAAAACAAGATATTCCATGACAAAACTAGATTCAAGCAATACGTATCCACTAACCCAGCCTTACAGAAAATTTTGGAAGGAAAACCCCAACCCAAGGAAGCTAACTACAACCAGAAAAACATAGGCATTAGAGAATCCCTCTCTACCAACAGCCAAAAGAACAAAGGGGTGAAATTCCACACATAATTCCACCACCAACAACCAATGCAAATCGAAGAAGGATGAGCAATCAATGGTTGTTAATATCCCTAACCATTAATGGCCTTAACTCACCCATAAAAAGACAAAGGCTAGCAGAATGGATTCGAAGACAGAACCCTTACTTCTGCTGCATACAAGAAACACACCTCACCCTCAAAGACAGAAATTAACTGAGAGTTAAAGGTTGGGAAAAATTTTTCAATAAAATGGACCCAAGAAACAAGCAGGGGTAGCATCCTAATATCTAACAAACTAGACTTTAAAATAAAATCAATCAAAAGAGATGAAGGAGGTCATTACATACTCATCACAGGTGAAACCCACCAAGATGAAGTGTCTATCCTGAACATCTATGCCCTAAATACAAAGGCATCCACATTCGTAAAAGAAACATTATTACAACTTAAATCACATCGAAAGCCCCGTACATTTATAGTGGGAGATTTCAACACACCACTCTCACCACTAGACAGGAATACCAGACAGAAACTCAACAAAGAAGCAAAGGGTCTAAAAGAAGTTATGACTCAACTGGGATTATCAGACATCAATAGAACATTTCATCCACATAAAAAAGAATATACCTTCTCACCACGACATGAAACCTTCTCAAAAATCGACCACATACTTGGCAACATATCAAACCTCAGAAGCTACAAAAAAAATTGGAATAGCTCCATGCATCTTATCAGACCACCATGCTTCAAATTAGAATTCAATAACAACACAAATTGCAGAAAACCTACAAACTCGTGGAAATTGGATGGTGCTCAACTTCACCATCCCTGGGTCAAAGAAGAAATAAAAAAATGAAATTAAAACTTCCTCGAATTCAATGAGAATGAAGACACAACATACCCAAACCTATGGGACACTTTGAAAGCAGTGCTAAGGGGGAAGTTCATAGCACTAAGTGCTCACATGAAGAAACTGGAGAACAGTTATACTAGAGAATTAACAGCACAGCTAAAAGCTCTAGAACACAAAGAAGCAAACTCCCCCAGGAAGAGTAGACGCCAGGAAATAGTCAAGTTGAGGGCTGAAATCAAAAAAGTAGACACTAGGAAAACAGTACAAAGAATCAATGCAACGAAGAGTTGGTTCTTTGAGAAAATCAACAAGATAGACAAACCTTTGTCCAAACTTACCAAACAGCAGAGAGTGAACATGCAAATTAACAAAATCAGAAATGAAAAGGGGGACATAACAATGGACTGTGAGGAAATCCAGAGAATCATCAGGTCATATTTTGAAAACCTGTACTGCACAAAATTTGAAAACTTAAAGGAAATGGATGACTTCCTGGATAGCTATCACTTGCCAAAACTAAATCAAGAACAGATAAGCAATTTAAATAGACCTATAACCCCTATGGAAATAGAAGCAGTCATCAAAAGTCTCCCAACCAAAAAAAGTCCAGGTCCAGTTGGCCTCAGTGCAGAATTCTACCAGAAATTCAAAGAACAGCTTATACCAATTCTTCTCAAAGTATTCCAAACAATAGAAGCAGAAGGGTCTTTGCCAAACTCTTGCAATGAAGCTTCAATAACCTTGACCCCAAGCCACACAAAGATACAACTAAGAAAGAGAACTTCAGACAAATATCCCTCATGAATATTGATGCAAAAATACACAATAAAATACTGGCAAATCGGATCCAAGAACACATCAAAACAATCATTCACCAGGATCAAGTAGGTTTCATCCCAGGGATGCAGGGATGGTTCAACATATGAAAATCCATCAATGTAATCCACCATATTAACAAGCTGAAAAACAAAAATCACATGATCATCTCACTAGATGCTGAAAAAGCCTTTGACAAAATCCAACACCCCTTCATGATAAAGGTCTTGGAGAGATCTGGGATAACAGGGACATACCTAAACATAATAAAAGCTATATACAGTAAACCAACAGCCAACGCCAAACTAAATGGACAGAAACTAAATGCAATTCCTCTTAAATCAGGAGCAAAACAAGGCTGTCCCCTCTCTCCATGCCTTTTCAACATGGTAGTTGAAGTTCTATCTATTGCCATATGACAACAAAAGGGGATCAAGGGTATACAAATTGGGAAGGAAGAGGTCAAACTTTCACTTTTTGCAGAAGACATGATAATATACATCAATGACCCAAAGAACTCTACCAGAGAACACGTACAGCTGATTAACACCTTCAGCAAAGTGGCAGGCTACAAGATCAACTCAAGAAAAACAGTAGCCCTACTGTATACAGATGATAAAAGGGATGAAAAAGAAATCAGAGAAATATTACCCTTTATAATGGCCAGAAACAACATCAAATACCTTGGGGTAATGCTAACCAAAAAAGTGAAAGACCTGTATCGCAGAACTTAGAATCTTTAAAGAAAGAAATTAAAGAAGCCCTCAGAAAATGGAAAGACCTCCCATGCTCTTGGATAGGTAGGATCAATGTAGTAAAAATGGCAATCCTGCCAAAAGCAATCTACAGATTCAATGCAATCCCCATTAAAATCCCAGCACAATTCTTCACAGACCTTGAAAGAACTATAATCAATTTTGTATGGAAAAACAAGAGACTCAGGATAGCCAAAACAACCCTGTTCAACAAGGCAGCATCCGGAGGTATCACCATTCCTGACCTCAAGCTCTATTATAGAGCTATAATCCTGAAAACAGCTTGGTATTGGCACCAAAATAGCCAGGTAGACCAATGGAATCGGATTGAAAACCCTGGTATTAACCCACACACGTATGAAAATCTGATCTTTGACAAAGAAGCTAAAAATATACAATGGAATAAAGACAGCATCTTCAACAAATGGTGCTGACATAACTGGAGGCTGGCATGTAGAAGAATGCGGATCGATCCATGTTTATCACCATGCACAAAACTTAAGTCCAAATGGACCAAAGACCTCAACATAAATCCAGCGACACTGAACCTCTTAGAAGAGAAAGTGCGTGGTACACTTGAACGAATTGGTACAGGAGACAGCTTCCTGAACATAACAACACTAGCACAGACAGTGAGATCAACAATTAATAAATGGGACCTTCTGAAACTGAGATGCTTCTGTAAGGCAAAGGAAACAGTCAGCAAGACAAATGGCAGCCCACAGAATGGGAAAAAATATTCACTAATCCCACATCTGACAGAGGGATCTCCAAAATTTACAAAGAACTCAAGAAGCAAGTCTCCAAAACATCAAAGGACCAAATTAAAAAGTGGACTGCAGAACTAAATAGAGAGTTTTCAATAGAGAAATCTAAAATGGCTGAGAGGCACTTGAGAAAGTTCTCAGCATCCTTAGCCATCTGGGAAATGCAAATCAAAACAACTCTGATTCCTGTCAGAATGGCTAAAATCAAAAACACCAATGACAATTTATGCTGGAGAGGATATGGTGAAAGGGGGACACTCCTCCATTGCTGGTGGGAGTGCCAGCTGGTTCAGCCACTTTGGAAATCAGGATGGAGATTGCTCAGAAAAATGGGAATAAACCTACCACAAGACCCAGCAACTCCACTCTTAGGCATATATCCAAAAGATGCCCATTCATACAACAAAGATGTCTGTTCCACTATGTTCATAGCAGCTTTATTTGTAATAGCCAGAACTTGGAAACAACCTAGATGTCCCTCAACCGAAGAGTGGATAGAGAAAATGTGGTACATTTACACAATGGTGTACTATTCAGCGGAAAAAAACAATTTAATCCTGAGATTCGCAGGCAAATGGATTACACTAGAAGAACCATACTGAGTGAGGTAACCCAGTCACAAAAAGAGAAACATGGCATGTACTCTCTCATATATGGATTTTAGACATAGATCTGGGGAGGGCCAGCCTACAATCCCATGGCCAGAGAGTCTGGGAAACATAAACTTCATTCAGTGGCTGATCGAAGAAGAGGCAGACTCCCCCTGGTTAAGTAATGAGCTGAACTCAAGAAAGCCAATAACAGAGAGGGAGGACTGATTATCAAAGAGATTAAGACTGGGTTGGTTTAACCCCAAAAACAGCTGACCAGACAAAGGTTAACTCTTGAATCCCAGGCATCAGCCTGGGAATCCAGCATCTGATGGATCAAGACCCCCTGAATGTGAGTGTCAGTGAGGAGGCCTAGGTAATCTATTGAGCCTTGGGCAGCAGATCAGTACCCATCCCGAGTATACACATGGACTTTGGACTCCCATCCAACAATGTGAGGTGCACTCTCACCCTGAACTCTTGGGGAAGGGTCTAGGCCCTGCTCTATATGAAATGACAGACTATGGACACCCCCATGGAGGGCCTCACCCTCCCTGGGGAAATGAGGGGATAATGGGGGGGGGGGTTGGGGGAGGGTAAGGGAGGAGGGGAGGGAAAGGGAGAGGGACCTTTAACTGACTTGGGAAGCCACCTTCTTTCTTATCTAAATTTAAACTGAAAAATAAATTTAATAAAAGAACCTCTATCATATAGTATGAGTCATATTTAAAGGGAGGAACGTCCCTCTAAGATGAATGAAAAGAATTTAGAAGGAAAGGGATGTGTTATTATTTGATTCAATAAAATGGGCTTCAGAAATACAATACACAATCCTTTTGTAAATTGAATATTTTCGTATTGAATTAAATGATATCCTGTTAAATTTTGTTTTAGATATTATTTTTATTTCCTATTACTATTATTATTATTGTTTTATAGTTGGGTCCCATGTAGTCCAGACTGGCCTCAAATTCTTAATATAACTGCGTATTACCTTGAACTTCTGATCCTCCTGGTTCCACCTACATTGGGATTACAATGTGTGAGATCACATCAAATTTATATACAGCTAGAAATCAAATCAAAGGTTTTATGTATGCCATCTACTAACTACAATACAATCCCAGCTAGATTGTAGATAATATAAATTAGTTTAAAAACACAAAGTAAACATAATTTACAAGGCAAGGCAATACTCTCTTTTCATAGGACTTTGAAAATAAATTCCTCTGCATTTATTACCTGTTAACAATCTTACGTAATTATCTGCATATACCTAACTGAGTCCATTATGAATGGAGTTTCTGTCAGCTAAATACATATTGGGCATCCTTGATATATGCATTTGATGGACTTTCACATGTGTTTGTCAAATTATATCATCATGGACCTCCATTTAGCAGATAAATATAATTACAACATTTCTCCTCCCCAACCATGTGGAAAATTCAATTTCCTTCTTCTATATACTAGATGCCACCTTTCTGTCTCTTTTCAACTCTCATCTTCTTGCTTTCTTTCCCTCATCTCTCTTACTGATTTTAATTCTCTTTTTGTAACAGCACATAGTAAACACAATAAGTTCAGTGTTTCTCTTATTTCTTTCATTCCATCTCTCTGATTGTCTTTATAGTCCTCTGCTTTCTTTTACTAGTTACCTACAATAGAAGAGTCACTCAGTAAAGAAACCATGTATGTCTGTATAATTGGTCCCGTGTCAGCAGAAATTTAAATGTTGCCTTACTATCGAATAAATAACAACACAGAGTTGGTAGTTACAATGTATCCTGAATAGCTTTAAGATGTATTTAAAGGGTAAATTATTATTTTTGTAATTATATTCTGTAATGCCATTATTACCACTAGATTTGCAAACCTTCCTGTATTCTATAAATAATAGAGAAAACATAGGCATGGATTCCTGCAAGACTGTGATTCCAAGTCCATAGATCAGTTAATGTATACATGACCCAGATTTATGATGTTCTTCCCTCAAATCATCATGCCCAATATATACTTAGAGTCATGACCCCTGCACTCACAGCCAAAGATACTATGAAATGCCTGAGAAAAGTTTATCTAAGACAAACACATCCTTTATATGACATATCACAGCTATGTGCTGCTGCAAAACATATTAAACCTACACTTGAGGTCAGTTATAACAAGGAAATTACCAACAAAAAACACATTAAAATGTTATAAACAATTCAGATACAATGTGTGAGATCACATCAAAGCAAGAATGAAGAACACATTCTTTTTTTAATCATTTTTTATTTTAATTTTAAATAGCTTGTTTTACATGTCAATCCCAGTTCCTTCTCCATCCCCTCCTCCCGCACTCCCCTTCCCCTCCAGCCTCCCACCCTATTGCCAATTCCTTCCACATAGGGGATATCTAGAGTCTGTCATTTCACTCCAGGTAGGGTCCAGGCATTCCCCTATGAGTCCAGGCTGAGAGAGCATCCCTCTTTGTGCTATGGGCACACGATGACTGTTTGTATTCCAGGTATAGACACCGATCCACTGTTCAAGGCCCCATAGGTTGCCCAGGCCTTCTCACTGACACTCACATTTGGGGGGGTCCAGATCAGTCCCATGTTAGCCTCCCCGCTGTCAGTCTGAGGTCCAAGAACACTCCCCTGTTCAGATCAGCTGTCTCTCCTGGTTTTGCCAGCTCATTCTTTGCCAATATGCTCATCACTCCTCTCTCTCTGCCACTGGGTTCCTTGGGTTCAGTTCAGTGCTTAATTGTGTGTTTGCCTCTGCTTCCATCAGTCACTGGATGAAGGCTCCCAGATGGTTATAGACATCTAGTTCACTATCAGGAATGGGCATTCGAGGTGGTCTCTCCACTATTGCTTAGCTTGCCAATTGGTGTTATCCTTTAGATCTCTAAAGGTCACTCTGGTGCCTGATCTGTCTTCTAACCTATGATTCCCTCTTTCCCCTATTCAACCCCCACCCACTCAACTTCCTGTTCCACCATGACATACTCTCTCTTTCTCTTCTCCCCCTCTCTTCTTCCCAGCTCCCACTCCCCCCCACCCCTCACCATGTTCCCCATCCATTCAGAGGATCTTGTCTCAATTCTTTTCTCTTGGGTACTATACATATATGCAAATCTTTTAGGTTCTTTCCTGTTTCCCAGACTCTCTATCAGTGGAAGTGCAGACTGGCACTATTCTGATCCATGACTAGTAACCATATATGAGTGAGTACATACCATGTTTGTCTTTTTGTGACTGGGTTACCTCACTCAGGAGGGCTTCCTCCAGTGCCATCCATTTACCTGCAAATTTCAAGATTCCATTGTTTTTTTCTGCTGAGTAATACTCCATTGTGTAAATGTACCACATTTTCTCCACCCACTCTTCAGTTGAGGGGCATCTAAGTTGCTTCCAGTTTCTGGCTATTACAAATAATGCTGCTATGAACATAGTGGAGCAGATGCCCTTGTTGTATGAATTTGCCTCATTTGGATATATGCCCAAGAGTGCAATTGCTGGGTCTTGTGGTAGATCAATTCCCATTTTCCTGAGGAATCTCCACACTGATTTCCAAAGAGGCTGTATGAGTTGGCACTCCCACCAGCAGTGGAGTAGAGTTCCCCTCTCTACACATCCTCTCCAGCATAAATTGTCTTCAGTGTTTTTGATTTTAGCCATTCTGACAGGAGTAAGATCGTATCTCAGAGTTGTTTTGATTTGCATTTCCCTGATGGCTAAGGATGTTGAGCACTTTCTTAAGTGTCGCTTGGCCATTTTAGTTTCCTCTGTTGAGAATTCTCTATTTAGATCTGTACGCCACCTTTTAATTGGATCCTTTGGTGTTTTGGAGACTTGATTCTTGAGTTCTTTGTAAATTTTGGAGATTAGCCCTCTGTCAGATGTAGGGTTAGTGGATATCTTTTCCCATTCTGTGGACTGCCTTTTTGTCTTGTTGATTGTGCCCTTTGCCTTACAGAAGCTTTTTCGTTTCAGGAGGTCCCATTTGTTAATTGTCGATCTCAGTGTTTGCGCCACTGGTGTTATGTTTAGGAAGTGGTCTCCTGTAACAACTCGTTGAAGAGTATCTCCCACTTTATCTTCTAAAAGTTTCAGTGTGGCTGGATTTATGTTGAGATCTTTGATCCATTTCGACTTAAGTTTTGTACAAGGCGATAAACACGGATCTATCTGCAGTCTTCTGCATACCAGTACCCAGTTATGCCAGCACCATTTGTTGAAGATGCTTTCTTTTTTCCATTGTACAGTTTTAGCTTCTTTGTCAAAAATCAAGTGTCCATAGGTGTGTGGGTTAAAATTAGGGTTTTCAATTCGGTTCCATTGGTCTACCTGCCTATTTTTGTGCCAATACCAAGCTGTTTTCAGGACTATAGCTCTATAATAGAGCTTGAAGTCAGGTATGGTGATGCCTCCTGAAGTTCCTTTATTGTATATGGTTGTTTAGGCTATCCTGGGCTTTTTGTTTTTCCATGTAAAGTTGATTAATGTTCTTTCCAGGTCCTTGAAGAACTGTGATGGAATTTTGATAGGGATTGCATTGAATCTGTAGACTGCTTTAGGCAAGATTGCCATTTTTATTATGTTGATCCTACCAATCCAAGAGCATGGGAGATCTTTCCATTTTCTGGTATCCTCTTTGATTTCTTTCTTTAAAGACACAAAGTTCTTGATATACAGGTCTTTCACTTCCTTGGTTAACATTATCCCCAGATATTTGATGCTGTTTTTGGCTATTGTAAAGGGTGATGTTTCTCTGATTTCTTTCTCAGTCACTTCATCATCTGTATATAATAGGGCCACTGATTTTTTTGAGTTTACCTTGTATCCTGCCACATTGCTGAAGTGTTTATCAGCTCTAGGAATCCCCTTGTGGAGGTTTTTGGGTCACTTATGTAAACAATCATATCATCTGCAAATAGTGAAAGTTTGACTTCTTTTCCTATTTGTATCCCCTTTATCTCCTTTTGTTGTCTTATTGCTGTAGCTAGAACTTCAAGTACAATATTGAAGAGATATGGAGAGAGTGGACAGCCTTATCTTGTTCCTAATTCTAGAGGAATTGTGTTGAGTTTCTCTCCATTTAGTTTGATGTTAGCTGTTGGTTTACTGTATATTGCTTTTATTATATTCAGGTACGTTCCTGTTATCCCTGATCTCTCTAGGTTCTTTATCATGAAGGGGTGCTGGATTTTGTCAAAGGCTTTTTCAGCATCTAGTGATGATCATGTGGTTTTTCTTCTGCAGTTTGCTTATATGGTGGATTACATTGATAGATTTTCTAATGTTGAACCATCCCTGCATTCCTGGGATGAAGCCTACTTGATCATGGTGGATGATTTTTCTGATGTATTCTTGAATCCGGTTTGTGAGTATTTTATTGAGTATTTTTGCATTGATGTTCATGAGGGAAATTGGTCTATAGTTCTCTTTCTTAGTTGTGTCTTTGTGTGGCTTGGATATCAAGGTAATTGTAGCCTCGTAAAAAGAGTTTGGCAGTGAACCTCCGGCTTCTATTTTGTGGAACACTTTGAGGAGTATTGGAACTAGCTCTTCTTTGATTTTCTGGTAGAATTCTGCACTGAAGCCATCTGGGCCTTGGCTTTTTTTGTTTGGGAGACTTTTGATGACTGCTTCTATTTCATTAGGGGTTATAGGTCTGTTTAGATGGTTTATCTGCTCTTGATTTAGTTTTGGCAAGTGATATCTATGCAGGAAATTGTCCATTTCCTTTATATTTTCAAATTTTGTAGAGTACAGATTTTCAAAGTATGCCCTGATGATTCTCCAGATTTCCTCAGAGTTCGTTGTTATGTCCCCTTTTTCATTCCTGATTTTGTTAATCAACATGCTCTCTCTCTGTCTTTTGGTTAGTTTGGACCGAGGTTTGTCTATTTTGTTGATTTTCTCAAAGAACCATCTCTTTGTTTCATTGATTCTTCTCAGTGTTTTCCTGGTTTCTACTTGATTGATTTCCTCCCTCAATTTGATTATTTCCTAGCGTCTGCTCCTCCTGGGTGAGTTTGCTTCTTTTTGTTCTAGAACATTCAGCTGTGCTGTTAATTCTCTACTGTCATGTCTGCTGCACGGCCTGTGTCCGAGAACGTGCGGAGGGTGTTGGGGATTGACAACACAGAGACTCATTCATTGATATAAAGAAAACTTTAAACAGGCTCCAAAAAGGTTCAAGAAAACTTCCTAAGAAAGGCTCCCACCAGAGAAGCTTCTGCTCTCTCCTCTACCCTTGCTGGTTCTGCTCTGACACCAGAGGTGGATGTGTGTCGGTTTGAAGGTGCGGTTAGTCTTCGGACAAGGTTGAGGTTAGGGCGGTTTCCGTGGGAAGGCATTTTCCAGGAACTTATTGCCCCGGGCATTGTATCATTTTTAGTAAACATGTTTTTACTAAACATTGTCTTACAGCTTTCTACTCCTTGGCAGAAGGGGAAGTGGGTCACTGCTCAAGGTCTAGTGTTCCCACAATTCACCCCTTTTTATTTTCAAATGAGGCACTCCTGGCTTAGGTTAAGTAGGGTCACCCTCCCTTTCTCTTCTTTGTAGGACCTTGAACCCCTGTCTTAGGTGGGAGGGGTCTTCCCCACAGGTTGTCCGTCGTCGGAGATACCCCAACCTTAAATCATCTGTAACCAACCTTCATGGCTATCGGGATTGCCATGGGCCAAGCTAAGCAATACTTGGTTACGGATCTCTTGCCTCTGGAACAAGGCACGTTTGAGCTCGGCATAAAGCCAGAATGCCTACTGCCACTGCCACCATTTCCAGGACCCCCATTGACATAGCACCTCTCCATCACCATACCCATCACCAGATCTGGGCCATAACATTCTACCAGCCTTCAACTGTTACAAGGGTAACATGCACGTGATTTACATTCTGTTACAAGAGTAACCCGCATGTGATTTACATTTACAATTTGATAAAGTTTACAAACGTTTCAAGATCTGCTCAGGAAAGCATTTAGAAAGTGCACTTGCACAGATACATTGGGTACAATCATTGATGTTACACATGTAGCATTATGAAAAATATGAACAATAGGCTTGTTGCACTATCCACAGAACACCAATTTGTTCCTGTGGTGATCCAGTTTGTTGATTTAACGTCAGCTGATTATGTGTCTTGAGTCAAAGTCTCCTTTTTGTCACATTAGGACAAGTTGCATTTCTCCAGAAAAATACACTGGCCTAGGCGTGATTCCAGAAACAGGAACCACCAAGTCTGATATTTCAAGTGACCATGTCCTGTTCAAATACTGAAAAGAGGCTTTTGCCACTCATCATCATCCATACCAATGTCCAAATGCTTTAAATGGGTCCTTTTTTCTCTGTTGGCTTCACGATGAAAACTCATGGGTCCGGAAGGTTGATGCACCAGGTCTGTTGAGAAACTGGAAATCTCGAACCGACTGTTTTCTTTCTTTCTTGGGCTCTAGATTCGATGACATCAAGGGTCAGGAACACTGATATAGGAGATATCACTCAAACTGGCTTAGGTAGTCTCCCATGGTCTCAGGTCTAGTTTTTCTCTGTTCCATGTATCTCACTAAATGGTCTGACAGCTGCCGAAGCTTTATTCTTTTCCTGCAAGAAAACACAAACATGCCCTCGACCCCAAATTAGGGTCTTCTCCACTGTCTAGTGCATGGATGTCTCCATTTGACCTGAGCAATGGTTGTTCAAGTTCCATCATGCCAGAATCTGTCTGAAGCTCACTGGCATTCACATTATAAAATTTTTAAATGAGGAGTGTATTATTTGATGAGTCACGTGGGGACTGGAGGCATTATTTTTCCTTTTTTATTTTCTAAAAAAATTTTTTTGAACTGTTGAAGCTGGACCATAACAGTAGAAGGATTTGTCTACCCTCCTTGGTTAACTATCTAGGTAAATTATTTGTAGATGCCTATTAAAAAGGACATATCCTTTAAATATTTCCCAAAAACTTCTGAAAATCACTCAAAGATTGTAAACCATACTCTGTCCAAATAACTCTTGAAAATTATTTGAAGTCTGTGAGCAGTCTTTCCCAATCTAACCTGTAGAGCTCTCACTAGCTGACAAGGCCTCATTTGCATCTTAAATTTTTCTGTTAAAACATTAACAGACTGGCTGGATGTTTCTTTTGGCTATATTTAAAGCAATCTAGGTAGCTTCTTAACTATTTTTAAAGGGATTTAAGTATCCTTTTAATCATATAAGCAGTTCACACTCACGCATTCACAATCACATTTCATACATACCGGTGTGGCCACACCATACATTCAGAACATACATGTATCTTTTAGTCATTCTTTTTCCCTAGGTCATGATTAGTCTGTTGCAATGAAGCTTCCTTAATTGAAATCTATGTAAAAGAACAACTCCAGCCAATCCTTAAACTAAAAGTGTTAAAAAGTCCTATATGTTCTTTATCATTTCTCCATTTGAGCTACAGTCATGGGGTACAGCCGTACCTACTCCTTGTAACTCTGTAGACACAAGGTGGAAAGGCCAGGCTTTTGGCCAAAAGTTTTTAGAGATGACTCACAAAATAGAACTTAAATGTAAACAAAATTTTCCATTCCATATACCTTTGTCTTTTTTTTTTTACTTAATACCAGTACCTCTTTACTGTTACCAAATTTTTTTTGAGTCAGGGTTTCTCTGTATTGTTTGAGGATGTTGGTGCAGCTTGGCCTCAAACTCACAGAGATCCACCTGCCTCTGCCTACCAAGTGCTGGGATTAAAGGCATGTGCCGCCAACGCCCAGTCTCTCTATTTAACATTATGTTGTTTCTTTTATTTTTTCTCTCAATCCTACTTATATTTTAAAACACACTGTAAACCTTTAGAGGTTTTTTTTCATCCGAATCTGACTTTACTGTAAATCTTTATGTTTTTCTGACCATGTGTCTTATCTGTTAAAACCGTGGCTGTTTATACTGCAGTTTTTCTAAGACGGCAGGCATAAGCATGGTTCCAGACTATCTCCTCGGTCTATGTTGACATCCAGCAAATGCTGCTGGCTTGGAGACGTGGTCACTGCCACTGCCAGATGCACGGGTCATATACAAGTTGGTTTTGGGGCCCTGGGGTGGGGCCCTCTTCCAGTTTCCCTGATTATTATTAGTAGGAAGGAAATTTCCCTCCCGGTCAGTTTTAGAGTAGCAGTTATTGGCCCAATGATATCCCCTTCGACAACGGGGGCATAAACCAGGTCTCTTGAGACCCGTAGTACTATTTTGAGGGTGCTCTCTACGGAAGTGTCCCTCTCTACCACAGCTGAAACATGTTTTTCTCCCTCCCAGAGTAGGTCTTTCTTTCCCCACTTGGGGCCGAATAGCAGCAGCTAACACTTGGCCCTGGATGAAGTTCCCATCAATGTCCCTACAGATCCGGATATAGTCATTTAGACTTTTATTGCAATAGGGGCGAAGGGCTTCCTTACAATACTTATTTGCATTTTCAAATGCTATCTGTTTGATGACTGGCATCGCAGGCCCAATGCCCCCAAATATTCTTTCTGCTACCTGACTGAGATGGTCTACGAAGTCTTGAAAATGTTTGGAGGGTCCTTGAAGGACTTTGAACAGATGATCCCCTCCTTCCTTGGAAGGCAATGCTTTCCAAGTCCCTTGGGCCACTGCTGCCACTTGGGCATAGACTGCAATGTCATATTGCATTTGTTGCTGAATGGTGGCGTATTGACCACTCCCGGTAAGCATCTCCACATTTCTCTGGGGCTGTCTGGCCTGTGCATTTCTTTGGGCTGTCTGGCTGCATCTTTCCTGAAACTCACCTCTCCAAATCAAATAATCTCCCCCCCGACAGAGCTGCTCTGTAAACCTGTTGCCAATCGCCAGGTGTCAAATTAAGAGACGCAAAAGATTCCATTAAGGAAAGTGTAAAGGGAGCCTGTGCTCCATAATTTAAAGTTGCCTCTTTAAGTTGTTTTATATCCTTAAAATTTAAAGGGTTATGATGCCGAATGACCTGTCCAGAATTGCTCAGATCTGAAACTTCCATTACTGGGGCCACCACCGGGCAGCATTGGACCCCTCCTCTGGGTCTTCCCTCCAGGTCCGACAAGGACTGGGTTATCTCATAGGAGGAGTCCCTTTTTTCAGAGTATGGGGAAGGGTTTCTCTCCCTGTCCTGTTTTTCCTTAATTCGAATCTTTTTTAGTTCTTTTTTAAGGGCCGCGATCTCAGCAAGTAACCGTTCCTTTTCAGACTGTGACGAGTCTGAGTCTGAGCTACTTCCATTTTTTAGGTCTGATAGAGAAGGATATAACCGATTCTGACCAGAGTCCTTCTTTTTGGGTCTCGCCCGGAGATCTCTACCCGTTTTTTTGTTGTTACTAAGAGACTCCTCCTCATCCTCACTAACAATGGAGCCTCTAGTATCAGTCACCGTCCCTTCCTCACTCTCTGCCCCTGAACTCAAGGAGGCTTGAGTCTCAGTCTCTTGTAACTCTAAAAAAGCCTCTTTTGTGTCCTGAACTACCTGGCGGTGATGAACTTTATCTGTCAAAAGTGCTCCCCTCAATAATCTCCATAAGGAGAATGTCATAGGGAGCAAGGACTCAGATCCCTCTTTTTGTAAAAGTCTATGAAGATCATGGCGAACCTCCTTCCAATCTGGAATATTTAAGCTTCCCCCAGTAATGAACCATGGACTGGCTCATTCGATGGATTTTAGAAAGCCTTCTAGGGTTTTAGACTTGACTGCAGTCCCATGTTCTTTAAGTAACTTTTTTAGTTGATACTGTAATGATTCAAGCTTCCCGGAACTATTCCCCAAAGTTTCTTAACCCCGTCCATTTACCTCGCTTTCACGATCTCGGTGGGACCTCCAATTGTCACGTCTGCTGTGCAGCCTGTGTCTGAGAACGTGCTGAGGGTGTTGGGGATTGACAACACAGAGACTCGTTCAACGATATAAAGAAAACTTTAAACAGGCTCCAAAAAGGTTCAAGAAAACTTCCTAAGAAAGGCTCCCACCAGAGAAGCTTCTGCTCTCTCGTCTACCCTGGCTGGTTCTGCTCTGACACCAGAGGTGGATGTGTGTGGGTTTGAAGGTGCGGTTAGTCTTTGGACAAGGTCGAGGTCAGGGCGGTTTCCGTGGGAAGGCCTTTTCCAGGAACTTATTGCCCCGGGCATTGTATCTTTTTTATAAACATGTTTTTACTAAATATTGTCTTACAGCTTCCTACTCCCAGGCAGAAGGGGAAGTGGGTCTCTGCTCAAGGTCTGGTGTTCCCACACTCTACTATGACTGTTTTCCAGTTTTTTCATGTGGGCACTTAGTGCTATAAACTTTCCTCTCAGCACTGCTTTCAAAGTGTCCCATAAGTTTGTGTATGTTGTGTCTTCATTCTCTTTGAAATCGAGGAAGTCTTTAATTTCTTCTTTTATTTCTTCCTTTACCCAGGGATGGTGCAATTGTGCATTGTTCAATCTCCATGAGTTTGTAGGGTTTCTGCGATTTGTGTTATTGTTGAATTCTAATTTTAATGCATGGTGGTCTGATAAGATACAGGGTGTTATTCCAATTTTTTTGCATCTGTGGAGATTTGCAATGTTTCCTATTATGTGGTCAATTTTAGAGAAGGTTCCATGTGGTGCCAAGAAGAAGGTATATCCCTTTGTATTTGGGTGGAATGTTCTATAGATGTCTGTTAAACCCAGTTGGGTCATAACTTCTATTAGTTCTTTGGTATCTTGGTTAAGTTTCTGTCTGGAGGTCCTGTCTAGCGGTGAGAGCGTAGTGTTGAAGTCTCCTACTATTAGTGTGTGAGATTTTATGTGCATTTTGAGCTTTAGTAATGTTTCTTTCAGGAATGTAGGTGCCCTTGTATTGGGGCATAGATATTTAAAATTGAGAGTTCATCTTGATGTACTTTTCCTTTGATGAATATGAAGTGTCCTTCATCTCTTTTGATTGATTGTAATTTGAAGTCTAGTTTGTTATATATTAGGATTGCTACACCCGCTTGTTTCTTGGGACCATTTGATTGGAAGTTCTTTTCCCAACCCTTTAATCTGAGGTAAGGTCTGTCTTTGATGTTGAGATGTGTTTCTTGTATGCAGCAGAAGGAAGGGTTCTATCTTCGTATCCATTCTGCTAGTCTGTGTTTTTTTATAGGCATGTTGAGGCCGTTGACATTGAGGGATATTAATGACCACTGATTGATGATTCTTGTTTGTGCTTGATTTACTGTTAGTGAAGTTATTATGTGTAGTTTCTCCTCCCTTTTTCTTTTGGTGTTTTGTAGAGTGGGATTATATCTTGCCTGTGTCTTTGTGAATGTAGTTATCTTCCTTGGATCTAGGTATTCCTTCTAGCACTTTCTGTAGAGCTGGATTCATGGATACATAGTTTAAATCTGGCTTTGTCATAGAATATTTTGTTTTCTCCACCTATGGTAATTGAGAGCTTTGCTGGATATAGTAGTCTGGGCTGGCATCTTTGTTCCCTTATCATTTGTAGGATATCTGCCCATGATCTTCTGGCTTTCATCGTTTCCATTGAGAACTCAGGTGTAATTCGGATAGGTCTGCCTTTGTATATTACTTGGCCTTTTTCTTTAGCTGCTCTTAATATTTGCTCTTTACTCTGTAGGTTTGATGTTTTGATTAATTTATGGCGAGGTGACTTCTTTTTCTGGTCCAGCCTATTTGGTGTTCTGTAAGATTCTTGTATTTTCATAGGCATATCTTTCTTTAGGTTAGGGACGTTTTCTTCTATGATTTTGTTGAATATGTTTTCTGTACCTTTGAGTTGTATTTCTTTGCCTTCTTCTATACCTATTATTCTCAGCTTTGGCTTCTTCACGGTGTCCCATATTTCCTGGATATTTTGTGTTAAGGATTTGTTGGTTTTGAGATTTTCTTTGGTTGATGACCCTATATCCTCTAATGAGTCTTCAACACCTGAGATTCTCTCTTCTATCTCTTGTATTCTATTGGTGAAACTTGCATCTGTAGTTCCTGATCGTTTACCCAGCTTTTCTATTTCCAGCATCCCTTCATTCTGTGTTTTCTTTATTGTTTCTATTTCAGCTTTCAATCCTTCAACTGTTTGAGTTGTTTCCTTCATTTTTTTGGTTGTTTCTTCTTGGTGCTCTTTAGATTCTTTGAGAGATTTGTTTATTTCTTGAATTTTTCCCCCATTTCATGGATTTTTTGTTTTTTTGTTTTTCAATTTCTTTAAGGTATTTCCTCATTTCTTCTTTGAGGGTCTCCATCATCTTCATGAAATAATTTTTAAGGTCTGTCTCCTTTCCTTCATCTATGTAGTGCTTTTTGGGTCTTGCTGGTGTTGGATCCCTAGATTCTGGTGGGGTCACGTTGGTCTTTCTATTGCTGAGTGAGCTCTTATTCTGTCTTCTTCCCATCTCTTCTTCCAGTGGATGCAGGTGGGGTCTTTCCATCTCCACTGGTCTCCTTCCTTCCTGAAGCTGAAGCTGGACTCACTGGGGATTGAGGCTTGGAAGACCTGATGTCTTTCCTGAATCTGGACTCTCTGGGGTTTGGGGCTTGGAAGAGGTGATGTCTTTCCTGTGTGGGCGGGTCTTCTGGATGCCAGGAGTAGCCCCCGAAAGATCAAGGGGATGGGTGTCGGTCGGGGTATCCCAGCCGGAGACCCAATCTCACCTGAAGCTGGGCTCGCTGGGGTTTGGGGCTTGGAAGGACTCGAAGAACATATTCTTAATGCAGCAGGTTGCTCAATATGTTGCATGTGTCTGCCAGAGGCATGCAATCTGCCACAGTTACTGATTTTGAAGATACAAAGTGGAATCATTAGACATATTTAAAAAATAAAGGCAGTGAATGATGAGGAACAACTATCCTCTGGTAACAGAGAAATTCAATGTTGTGAATAATAATATATGTTTGTTCATAAAATCTGTGGAGTAAACTCTGAAGAACACTATAGAAACTCTATAGAAAAAATACATAACAAAGGTGAGAAACAAATGATATCAATTCCTCTTATAGAATTTTTTTCATTTATTTAGTAATTAAATGATGATGACTATAACAGGATACATTTAACACTGACATATCAATTACCTTCAACGTTTTCTAACTAAAATTATATCTGTAATAAAAATAAATATTAACTTTATTTGTTGTTATTATAGTGTGTGTATATGTGCATGCTCCATTGGCACACAGACAGAGATGGAAGGACAATTTTACAAACTAATTTCCTAAATTTATATGGGATTTGGTGATTAAACTCCACGAGATTGATAGGCCTACAAACCCCTGTGCTCAATGAGACCTCCTGCCAATAGCAAATGTCAGCTTTAAAATGAGAAAAGGGTTAAAATTTAATTTAAAACTTTTTTCTTCACCTGTGTTTGTATTTATTTTTTATTTATTTATTTATTTTATTTTCCAGTTTAAATTTAGATAAGAACCAAGGTTGCTTCACACCTCAGTTCCAGGTCCCTCTCCCTTTCCCTCCCCTCCTCCTGTGCCCTCCCCCTAACCCCCCCCGTTATCCCCTCATTCTCCCAGGGAGGGTAAGGCCCTCCATGGGGGTGTCCATAGGCTGTCATTTCATATAGGGCAGGGCCTAGACCCTTCCCCAAGTTTTCAGGTTGAGAGTGCACCTCACATTGTTCTATGGGAGTCCAAAGTCCGTGTGTATACTTGGGATGGGTACTGATCTGCTGCCCAAGGCTCAATAGATTACCTAGGCCTCCTCACTGACACTCACATTCAGGGGGTCTTGATCCATCAGATGCTGGATTCCCAGGCTGATGCCTGGGATTCAAGAGTTAACCTTTGTCTGGTCAGCTGTTTTTGGGGTTAAACCAGCCCAGTCTTAATCTCTTTGATCATCAGTCCTCCCTCTCTGTTACTGGCTTTCTTGAGTTCAGCTTATTAATTAACCATAGGAGTTTGCCTCTTCTTCGATCAACCACTAAATGAAGTTTCTGTTTCCCAGACTCTCTGGCCATAGGATTGTAGGCGGACCCTCCCCAGATCTATGTCTAAAATCCATATATGAGAGAGTACAAGCCATGTTTCTCTTTTTGTGACTGGGTTACCTCACTCTGGATGGTTTCTTCTAGTGTCATCCATTTGCCTGCGAATCTCATGATTCCATTATTTTTTCTGCTGAATAGTACTCCATTGTGTAGCTGTACCACATTTTCTCTATCCACTCTTCGGTTGAGGGACATCTAGGATGCTTCCAAGTTCTGGCTATTACAAATAAAGCTGCTATGAACATAGTGGAACAGACATTTTTGTTGTATGAATGGGCATCTTTTGGATATATGCATAAGAGTGGAGTTGCTGGGTCTTGTGATATGTTTATTCCCATTTTTCTGAGGAATCTCCATACTGATTTCCAAAGTAGCTGAACGAGTTGGCACTCCCACCAGCAATGGAGGAGTATCCCCCTTTCACCACATCCTCTCCAGCATAAATTGTCATTGGTGTTTTTGATTTTAGCCATTCTGACAGGAGTGAGATGGTATCTCAGAGTTGTTTTGATTTGCATTTCCCGGATGGCTAAGCATGTTGAGCACTTTCTTAAGTGCCTCTCAGCCATTTTAGACTCCTCTATTGAAAACTCTCTATTGAGTTCTGCAGCCCACTTTTTAATTGGGTCCTTTGATGTTTTGGAGACTTGCTTCTTGAGTTCTTTGTAAATTTTGGAGATCAACCCTCTGTCAGATGTGGGATTAGTGAATATTTTTTTCCATTCTGTGGGCTGCCTTTTTGTCTTGCTGACTGTGTCCTTTGCCTTTCAGAAGCTTCTCAGTTTCAGTAGGTCGCATTTATTAATTGCTGATCTCACTGTCTGTGCTACTGGTGTTATGTTTAGGAAGCTGTCTCCTGTACCAATTCGTTCAAGGGTACCACCCACTTTCTCTTCTAAGAGGTTCAGTGTGGCTGGATTTATGTTGAGGTCTTTGATACATTTGGACTTAAGTTTTGTGCATGGTGATAAACATGGATCGATCCGCATTCTTCTACATGCCAGTCTCCAGTTATGCCAGCACCATTTGGTGAAGATGCTTTCTTTATTCCATTGTATATTTTTAGCTTCTTTGTCAAAGATTGGATGTTCGTACGTGTGTGGGTTAATACCGCGTTTTCAATTCGATACCATTGGTCTACCTGTCTATTTTTGTGCCAATACCAAGCTGTTTTCAGGAGTATAGCTCTATAATAGAGCTTGAGGTCAGGGATGGTGATGCCTCCGGATGTTGCCTTGTTGAACAGGGTTGTTTTGGCTATCCTGGGTCTTTTGTTTTTCCATACAAAGTTGATTATTGTTCTTTCAAGGTCTGTGATGAATTGTGCTGGGATTTTAATGGGGTTTGCATTGAATCTGTAGATTGCTTTTGGCAGGATTGCCATTTTTACTACATTGATCCTACCTATCCAAGAGCATGGGAGATCTTTCCGTTTTCTGAGTGCTTCTTTAATTTCTTTCTTTAAAGATTCAAAGTTCTTGAGATACAGGTCTTTCACTTGTTTGGTTAGCGTTACCCCAAGGTATTTTATGTTGTTTGTGGCAATTGTAAAGGGTGATGTTTCTCTGATTTCTCTTTCAGCCCTTTTATCATCTGTATGTAGTAGGGCTACTGATTTTCTTGAGTTGATCTTGTAGCCTGCCACTTTGCTGAAGATGTTAATCAGCTGTAAGTGTTCCCTGGTAGAGTTCTTTGGGTCATTGATGTAAACTATCATATCATCTGCAAACAGTGAAAGTTTGACCTCTTCCTTCCCAATTTGTATCCCCTTGATCCCCCTTTGTTGTCATATGGCAATAGCTAGAACTTCAACTACCATGTTGAAAAGGTATGGGGAGAGTGGGCAGCCTTGTTTTGTTCCTGATTTTAGAGGAATTGCATTTAGTTTCTGTCCATTTAGTTTGATGTTGGCTGTTGGTTTACTGTATATAACTTTTATTATGTTTAAGTATGTCCCTGTTATCCCACATCTCTCCAGGACCTTTATCATGAAGGGGTGTTGGATTTCGTCAAAGGCTTTTTCAGCATCTAGTGAGATGATCATGTGATTTTTGTTTTTCAGCTTGTTTATATGGTGGATTATGTTGATGGAATTTCGTATGTTGAACCATCCCTGGGATGAAACCTACTTGATCGTGGTGAATGCTTGTTTTGATGTGTTCTTGGATCCGATTTCCAGTATTTTATTGAGTATTATTGCATCAATATTCATGAGGGATATTTGTCTGAAGTTCTCTTTCTTAGTTGTATCTTTGTGTGGCTTGGGTCAAGGTTATTGAAGCTTCATTGCAAGAGTTTGGCAAAGACCCTTCTGCTTCTATTGTGTGGAATACTTTGAGAAGAATTGGTATAAGCTGTTCTTTGAATTTCTGGTAGAATTCTGCACTGAGGCCAACTGGACCTGGACTTTTTTTGGTTGGGAGACTTTTGATGACTGCTTCTATTTCCATAGGGGTTATAGGTCTATTTAAATTGCTTATCTGTTCTTGATTTAGTTTTGGCAAGTGATAGCTATCCAGGAAGTCATCCATTTCCTTTAAGTTTTCAAATTTTGTGCAGTACAGGTTTTCAAAATATGACCTGATGATTCTCTGGATTTCCTCACAGTCCATTGTTATGTCCCCCTTTTCATTTCTGATTTTGTTAATTTGCATGTTCACTCTCTGCTGTTTGGTAAGTTTGGACAAAGGTTTGTCTATCTTGTTGATTTTCTCAAAGAACCAACTCTTCATTGCATTGATTCTTTGTATTGTTTTCCTGGTTTCTACTTTATTGATTTCAGCCCTCAATTTGATTATTTCCTGGCGTCTACTCTTCCTGGGGGAGTTTGCTTCTTTGTGTTCTAGAGCTTTTAGCTGTGATGTTAATTCTCTGTTATAACTGTTTTCCTGTTTCTTCATGTGAGCACTTAGTGCTATGAACTTCCCCCGTAGCACTGCTTTCAAAGAGTCCCATAGGTTTGGATATGTTGTGTCTTCATTCTCATTGAAATCAAGGAAGTCTTTAATTTCCTTTTTTATTTCCTCTTTGACCCAGGGATGGTGCAGTTGAGCATTATTCAATTTCCATGAGTTTGTAGGTTTTCTCCAATTTGTGTTGTTGTTGAATTCTAATTTTAAAGCATGGTGGTCTGATAAGATGCATGAAGTTATTCCAATTTTTTGTAGCTGCTGAGGTTTGATATTTTGCCAAGTATGTGGTCGATTTTTGAGAAGGTTCCATGTGGTGGTGAGAAGAAGGTATATTCTTTTTTATGTGGATGAAATGTTCTACAGATATCTGTTAATCCCAGTTGGGTCATTACTTCTATTAGACCCTTTGCTTCTTTGTTGAGTTTCTGTCTGGTATTCCTGTCTAGTGGTGAGAGTTGTGTGTTGAAATCCCCCACTATTACTGTGTGGGGCTTTAGATGAGATTTAAGTTCTAATAATGTTTCTTTAACGAATGTGGATGCCTTTGTATTTGGGGCATAGATCTTCAGGGTAGACACTTCATCTTGGTGGATTTCACCTGTGATGAGTATGTAATTACCTCCTTCATCTCTTTTGATTGATTTTATTTTAAAGTCCAGTTTGTTAGATATTAGGATTGCTACCCCTGCTTGTTTTTTGGGTCCATTTGATTGAAAAATTTTTTCCCAACCTTTAACTCTCAGGTAATGTCTGTCTTTGAGGGTGAGGTGTGTTTCTTGTATGCAGCAGAAGGAAGGGTTCTGTCTTCGAATCCATTCTGCTAGTCTGTGTCTTTTTATGGGTGAGTTAAGGCCATTAATATTGAGGGATATTAATGACCAGTGATTGCTCATCCTTCTTCGATTTGCAATGGTTGTTGTTGGTGGAATTATGTGTGGAATTTCACCCCTTTGTTCTTTTGGCTGTTGGTCGAGAGGGATTCTCTAATGCCTATGTTTTTCTGGTTGTAGTTAGCTTCCTTGGTTTGGAGTTTTCCTTCCAAAATTTTCTGTAGGGCTGGGTTAGCGGACACATATTGCTTGAATCTAGTTTTGTCATGGAATATCTTGTTTTCTCCATCTATAGTTATTGAGAGCTTTGCCGGGTATAGTAGTCTGGGCTGGCATCCATGGTCTCTTAGTGTTGGTAGAATATCTATCCAGGCCCTTCTGGCTGTCAGAGTTTTCATGGAGAAATCAGGTGTAATTCTGATAGGTCTGCCTTTATATGTTACTTGACCTTTTTCCTTAGCTGCTCTTAATATTCTTTCTTTATTCTGCATGTTTGGGGTCTTGATTATTATGTGGCAAGGGGATTTTTTTTTGTGGTCCACTCTATTTGGTGTTCTTTAGGCTTCTTGTACCTTCATTGGCATGTCTTTCTTAAGGTTGGGAAAGTTTTCTTCTATGATTTTGTTGAATATGCCTTCTGCCCCTTTGAGATGGATTTCTTCTCCTTCTTCTATACCTATTATTCTTAGCTTTGGTCTTCTCATGGTGTCCCATATTTCCTGGATGTTTTGTGTTAAGGATTTGTTGGATTTAAGGTTTTCTTTGGTTGATAAATCCATTTCTCCTAGTGTATCTTCAACACTTGAGATTCTCTCTTCCATCTCTTCTAATCTGTTGGTTATGCTTGTATTGGTAGTGCCTGACTGTTTATGCAGCTTTTCTATTTTCTGCCTTTCTTCAGATTGTGTTTTTTTAATGTTGTGAGGAGCCACCCTTGCTATCGCTATCGCCATTAGAAGATGGCGCTGACATCTGCTGTCAGTTGGAGTTTACCGTTTAAGCTGTGCCTCACCCGTCATCTGGGGTGATGAGCAAACCACCAATCCCGGCTCTACACGTCTCACTCGGAGCTCCTAGGCTTATATAAGGGGCTGGGTTTCTTAGCTTGGGGTCTCCCTCTCAGAAGCTGATCATTTATCTCTCAAGATGTATTAAAGGTTTTCTGCAGAAGGATCCGAGTGTCCTGTGTCTTTCTTGCTGGCGAGACGGTAGCGCGGGACATCTGGTGCCGAAACCCGCGAACTCTTCAACATCGCCGGCACCGCGGGAGACCCCTCAGAAGACGGGGCGGATTCAGAACTGCAGGGACGTAAGTTCAGAGAGGTATGCTTGATCCTGAACACCCCTTTTCTCAACTTTGGCCTTAGTTTGTCATCACCGTGGGACGGGTCAGTGGAGGCTTTGGTGCTAGTCCTGTTTGTCCTTCTTCATCGTGGCTGGTGCTGACAGAACGGTGCTGTCAGTCTGGTAAAGGAGTTGAGCGCCGTTTTTTTAGATAAGCCGCCAGCGCGATGGGATTGTCACAGTCAGTGGTTACTGCCCTACAGACTGTGCTAAAACAAAGAGATCTCAAAATTGCACCACGAACACTTCAAAATTTTGTGAAGGAGGTAGATAGAGTGGCACCATGGTATGCTTGTTCCGGGTCCCTCACTGTGGCCTCATGGAACAAGCTAGGTAAAGAACTAGACAGGAAGCATGAAGAAGGAGATCTCCGCTTAGGTACCAAAGCCATTTGGAAGCTAGTTAAAAACTGCTTGGAGGATGAGGCCTGTCACCCTGCTATAGTAGAAAGTCAGGGAACCTTAGAGGAAGTTCAGGATAGCATGTCAGAAACTGAACGGAGTGAGAGAATGGGAGCTCACAAAAGGAAAGACATGTCTAAGAAAAAAGGCCCTCCCCAAGAAGTTAAGAAAGGGGGAGAGAAAGAAGGGAGTGATCATTCACCCCCTAACAAATCTAAGAAAAAGAAAAAGCCAGAATCTAGCCTATACCCTACGGTAGAGCTAGAAGCCTTGGAGCAGGATAATTCCGATTCTGACACTCTGGATTCTAGCGAAGAAGGTGGTCTAGAGGAGGAGGTGGCACGGTATGAGGAAGAAAGATATCACCCTGATAGACACCGGCCGCTGAAAACAAAAATGAATGTGAGGCCACCGCCTATAAATCCGGCGGGCTCACGCCCCTCGGCGCCTCCGCAGTATGAGCTTCGGCTGAATACTGGTACTGACTCCTTTTTTACCTTTAGAGGAACGGAGAAAAATACAAATGGCTTTTCCAGTATTCGAGAATGCGGAAGGCGGAAGAGTACATACCCCCGTAGATTACAATCAAATCAAAGAATTGGCGGAATCCGTTCGTAATTATGGGGTCAATGCTAACTTTACCACAATACAGGTGGAATGGCTTGCTAATTTTGCCATGACTCCCACTGACTGGCAGACGACAGTGAAAGCAGTGCTTCCCAACATGGGACAATACATGGAATGGAAGGCTCTCTGGTATGATGCAGCCCTGGCGCAAGCTAGAGTTAATGCCACAGCTGAAGATGAGAATCAGAGGCAGTGGACATTTGAAATGCTGACAGGTCAGGGTCAACATGCCCTTAATCAAACCAACTACATCTGGGGCGTCTATGGTCAGGTGTCGGCCGCCGCTATTAAAGCATGGAAGGCCCTCACAAAAAGGGGAGAATCCAGTGGACACCTTACAAAGATTGTCCAAGGACCCCAAGAGCCATTTTCAGAATTTGTGGCCAGAATGACCGAGGCCGCCAGTCGCATCTTTGGTGATTCAGAACAAGCTATGCCCCTGATTGAGCAACTTGTCTATGAACAAGCAACCCAGGAATGTCGAGCGGCTATCGCCCCTCGCAAAAGCAAAGGTTTACAAGATTGGCTCAGAGTGTGCAGGGAGCTGGGGGGACCCCTAACCAATGCAGGACTAGCTGCCGCCATTTTACAAACGCACAGGCATAGAGATTTATCTAGTCGAAAAGCTTGTTTTAATTGTGGGAAAATGGGGCACCTTAAGAAAGATTGTCAATCCCCTGAAAGAACAAGAGAGCTGGAGCTTTGCCGTCGTTGTGGTAAAGGTTATCATAGGGCTAGTGAATGCAGGTCAGTCCAGGACATGAAAGGGAGGCTTCTGCCCCCTATTGAAGAACCCAAGGTACCCCAATCAAAAAACGGGTCACGGGGCCCATGGTCCCAGGGCCTCAGAAATATGGGAACCGATTTCAGAAAAGCAATCAAGAGGAAGTAGAGGCTTCCGAGGAACCCCCGGAATGGACTTGCATGCCGCCTCTGACTTCTTACTCATGCCCCAAATGAATGTTCAACCGGTCCCAGTCCATTCTCCTGGACCTTTGCCCCCTGCCACCATTGGGCTTATTCTGGGCCGTGGCTCCTTAACTTTACAGGGACTCATTATATATCCTGGGATTGTTGACCCGTATCATAAAGAGGAGATTCAAGTTCTCTGTTCTAGCCCTCGGGGTGTATTTTCTATAAAGCAGGGAGATAGAATTGCACAACTGGTGTTGCTGCCCTCCCTCGGGGATGGAGAAACCTACACTTTACAAAAAAGGGCTATGGGATCTTCCGGAAGTGATTCAGCCTATCTGGCTATACCCCTAAATGAGAGACCTACAATAAAATTGGTAATTAATGGAAAAGAATTTGAAGGGATAATGGATACGGGAGCAGACAAAAGCATTATTTCACTCCATTGGTGGCCGAAGTCTTGGCCCACTGTTGTTTCATCTCATTCTCTACAAGGTCTTGGATACCAGTCCTCTCCTGCCATCAGTGCCTCAGCCTTAACCTGGCGGAACGCTGAGGGCAAACAGGGATGTTTTACCCCCTATGTGTTGCCACTCCCTGTAAATTTATGGGGACGGGATGTGTTACAAACCATGGGCATGACCCTAACTAATGAATACTCCCCCCAGGCATCAGCCATTATGGCAAAGATGGGGTATACAAAGGGTAGAAGCTTGGGTAGGCAAGAACAAGGCAGAATAAAACCCATTACACAACATGGAAATCGAGGTAGAAAAGGACTGGGTTTTATTTAGGGGCTGTTGAGGCTTCACGACCCATACCGTGGAAAACAGAGGAGCCGTTATGGGTCTCTCAATGGCCTCTATCCTCTGAAAAATTAGAGGCTGTCACAAGATTAGTGCAAGAACAGGAACGGCTGGGGCATCTAGAGCCTTCTACCTCCCCATGGAATACACCAATTTTTGTTATTAAGAAGAAATCTGGGAAGTGGGGATTACTCCATGACCTGCGGGCCATTAACAATCAGATGCATCTTTTTGGCCCTGTTCAAAGAGGACTTCCTTTGCTTTCTGCACTTCCTCAAGATTGGAAGCTTATTATTATAGATATTAAGGATTGTTTCTTCTCTATTCCACTTTACCCACAGGATAGGCCAAGGTTTGCCTTCACTATCCCTTCTCTTAATCATATGGAACCAGACAAGAGATTTCAGTGGAAGGTACTGCCGCAAGGCATGGCCAATAGCCCAACAATATGTCAGCTGTATGTGCAGGAGGCTTTGGAGCCAATTAGGAAGCAATTTACATCTTTAATCATGATCCATTATATGGGCGATATTCTTATTTGTCACAAAGAGTTAGATGTTTTACAAAATGCTTTTCCCATGCTGGTGGCTGAATTAAAACAGTGGGGATTAGAGATTGCCTCAGAAAAGGTTCAAATTGCAGATACAGGCCTCTTTTTGGGCTCAATGATTACTCCCAAAAATATAGTTCCTCAGAAAATAGAAATTCGCAAAGACCACTTACAAACATTAAATGATTTTCAGAAACTTCTGGGAGATATAAATTGGTTGAGGCCCTTTTTAAAAATTCCATCTGCTGATCTAAAACCCCTCTTCGATCTCCTGGAGGGTGAGCCTCATATCTCCTCACCCAGAAAATTTACCCCTGCCGCCCACCGAGCCTTACAGATGGTGGAAGAGGCCTTACAGGAAGCACAATTACAACGTATTGAGGAGTCACTACCTTTTAATCTGTGTGTTTTTAAGACAGCTCAATTGCCAACTGCAGTCCTGTGGCAACATGGACCATTACTTTGGATTCATCCAAATGCTTCCCCTGCTAAGATTATTGACTGGTACCCTGATGCTGTTGCACAGCTCGCGCTTAGCGGAATAAAAGCAGCTGTTACGCATTTTGGCAGGGATCCTGATTCCTTGATTGTGCCTTATACTGCTGCACAAGTTCAGACCTTGGCAGCCACATCTAGTGATTGGGCAGTTTTAGTTACTTCCTTTTCAGGACAAATTGATAATCATTTTCCAAAGCATCCAATTTTACAGTTTGCCCTAAACCAGGCTATAGTGTTTCCACAAGTGACAGCTAAAGACCCACTCCCAGATGGGACTGTGGTGTACACTGATGGATCGAAAACTGGTATGGGAGCTTATGTGGTCAAGGATAGGGTTATATCTAAACAATATAATGAAACTTCACCTCAAGTTGTAGAATGTCTGATAGTACTGGAGGTTCTTGAGGCTTTTCCAGGACCCCTCAATATTGTATCAGATTCCTCTTATGTGGTTAATGCAGTTAATCTCCTTGAGATAGCTGGAATAATAAGATCCTCCAGCAGAGTTGCTAACATCTTTCAGAAGATACAAGCTGCCTTGTTAAATAGGAGATTTCCTGTTTTCATTACCCATGTCCGAGCACATTCTGGACTCCCAGGTCCCATGTCCTTAGGGAATGACTTAGCGGACAAGGCTACAAAGCTGGTGGCCGCTGCCTTGTCTACCCACGCACAAGCAGCAAAAGAGTTCCATCAGCGCTTTCATGTGATGGCTGAGACCTTGCGCCGTCGTTTTGCTCTATCCAGGAAAGAGGCTAGGGAAATTGTTACTCAATGCCAGAATTGCTGCGAATTCTTACCTGCTCCCCACGTGGGAATAAACCCACGTGGCATTAGACCATTGCAGATGTGGCAGATGGATGTTACTCATATTCCCTCTTTTGGAAGGCTTCAATATGTTCATGTTTCTGTTGACACCTGTTCTGGCGTAATGTTTGCCATGCCCCTAACAGGGGAAAAGGCCTCATATGTGATTCAACATTGCCTTGAGGCCTGGAGTGCTTGGGGAAAACCCAGAATTTTAAAAACAGACAATGGACCAGCATATACCTCTCAAAAATTCCGACAGTTTTGTCGGCAAATGGATGTTACCCATCTAACTGGCCTACCTTATAACCCTCAAGGACAGGGCATTGTGGAACGTGCCCATCGTACACTCAAATCATATCTGATTAAACAAAAGGGGAGTGTTGAGGATGTTCTACCCTCGGTACCAAGAGTTGCTGTGTCCATGGCACTTTTTACCCTTAATTTCTTGAACTCTGATGCCCAAGGCCACACTGCGGCCGATCGCCACAGTTTAGAGCCTGATAGGCCAAAAGAAATGGTAAAATGGAAAGATGTCTTGACTGATCTCTGGAAAGGCCCGGATCCTATTCTTATAAGATCCAGGGGAGCTGTGTGTGTTTTTCCACAGGAGGAAGAAAACCCCCTGTGGATCCCTGAAAGACTCACTCGAAGAGCTCCTTCACAACTCCAGAATAAGAAGGATGGAGGCCAAGTGGGTGATGAAGACTCTCCTACTCGGGATGATGGTTCCTAGTATGATGGGAGAGTTACGGTGGGCCATCATGTCTACCTTCCCCCTACCGATGCCAGTGATGCATAATGCCCAGGAGTTCCCTAGATTTTTCACAACTAATAGAGAGTTGGGGCTTGCCTTTTGCCTTTAGATCCTCAGATACAGAGTTTTCAGGATGAGAGAATCTTGTCATTGGTAGGAAGCTTGTGCTTTACTGTGATTTCTTCATTAAAGGATAATTTTATTCATATGGATCCAGAAAGATCTAATGCTAATCCTTTTGAATTAATGGAAGCTGTACTAATCTTTCTCCTATGGCAATGATTGCTGGAGGATATAGTGAGAAGGGACAGATTACTTTTGATTGGAAAGGGGCATTAGGCAACAGTCTGAGTGAGGGACAGAGCTCTGGATCATCTGATTGGTCCTCCTCCAATGTTAAGTATACCCCTTTTAAGAGAACTAATTATTCAGCTGCTCCAATTTGTGTTTGGCTGCCCTTTATTTGGGTTGTGAGTAATGATACCTTAGGTAAGAATCAGAAAGAAATAAATTGCTCTGCTTAGAATTGTTTTTATGCATTATGCTGGGATGCTATTAAGCACCCTTTTGCTTTGGTAATGCGCATGCCTCGATTTGTTCCAGTTCCTGTTGAGGTGCCAAGTAGTTTGAGTTTGTTTAGGGAAAAGCGAGATTTTTGGGATCTCTGCTATTATTGTGGGCCTGATAGCTGCCGCCGCGGTTACTGCTTCGGTTACCGCCTCGGCCCTTGCACTTTCCGCCACTGTGCAGACAACTCAAACCATTAATGAACTATCGGCCACTGTGACCATGGCCCTAGATAAACAGGCCACTGCCAATTCTCAGATACAAGGAGGCCTGATGTTGGTAAACCAACAGATTAATTTGGTTCAGGAACAATTGGATATATTGTGGCAGATGGCCCAATTGGGATGTGAACAAAAGTTGCCTGGCCTTTGTGTTCACTTCAGTACAATATGAGAATTTTACAAGAGCAGCTAACCTGTCAAAAGCTCTGTCTCAACATTTATTACAGAATTGGACTTTTGAGTTTGAGCAGACACTCCGTGAGTTGAGAGTGGCGATCCTGCAAGTGAATTCCACGCGTCTGGATCTTTCTCTGATGGAAGGCCTCTCCTCCTGGATTTCATCTGCATTTTCTTATTTTAAGGAATGGGTGGGGGTGGGATCATTTAGCCTAGTTCTCTGCTGTGGAATAGTGTTGATGCTTTGGATGGTGTGTAAGCTCAGAGCCCAAACAAAAGAGACAAAGTGATGGTGGCACAAGCACTTGCTGCCTTAGAACACGGAGCCTCCCCTGACATTTGGTTAACCATGTTAAAGCAATAGGTCGCTGGCCTCCCGGCTCTTGCACCCCACGAGGCTAGTCTCATTGCACGGGATAGAGTGGGTAGGCTTCAGCAGCCCAAGGAGTTGCAAGGCTAAGCACTGCACAGGAGAGGTCTGCGGTATAACGACTTTCTCCTGGGAGATAAGTCATCTTGCATGAAGGTTCTATGTCATGATCTCCTTCCCCCAGAAAAACGACATCGGGACTGGTCAGGGCTCCCTCTGGGGATAAGACCCTGGAGAGGAGCTTTGTACATGTTCCAAATTTGCACATGGGGATTTGACCTCTATCTCCACTCCAAAGTTGTGGGTGTCCTATGGCTTCAAAAATAAATGAATAGGGGGAGATGTGAGGAGCTGCCCTTGCTATCGCTATCACCATTAGAAGATGGTGCTGACATCTGCTGTCAGTTGGAGTTTACCGTTTAAGCTGTGCCTCACCCGTCATCTGGGGTGATGAGCAAACCACCAATCCCAGCTCTACACGTCTCACTCGGAGCTCCTAGGCTTATATAAGGGGCTGGGTTTCTTAGCTTGGGGTCTCCCTCTCAGAAGCTGATCATCTATCTCTCAAGATGTATTAAAGCTTTACTGCAGAAGGATCCGAGTGTCCTGTGTCGTTCTTGCTGGCGAGACGGTAGCGCGGGACATAATGTCTCTATTTCAGTTTTCAACCCTTGCAGTGTTTGCATTGCTTCTTGCAATTTTCTGTTTATCTTTTCATCCATTTGTTGCCTTTTATGAATTTTTTGGTTTGTTCTTTCTTCCATTTCTTGCATTTTTTGGTTTGCTTTTTGTTCCATTTCTCGCATTTTGTGCTTTGTTTCTTCTTCCATTTCCTGCCTTTTTTGGTATGTTTCTTCTTCCAATTCTTGTATTTTTTGCTTTGTTTTTCTTCCATTTCTTGTGTTTTTTGCTTCATTTCTTCTTCCATTTCCTGCCTTTTTTGGTTTGTTTTTTCTTCCAATTTTTGCATTTTTTGGTTTGTTTTTTCTTTCATTTCTTTGAAGGATTTTCCTATATCCTGTTGTAGGGCCTCTATCATTTTCATGAACGTGCTTTTAAGGTCGTTCTCTTCTGTTTCATTCGCATTGGAATGTTGGGATTTTGCTGGTGTAGAGTCTCTAGAATCTGGCGGTGTCATGTTTGTTTTTCTGTTGGTGAGTGTGTTTTTGTATTGTCTCTTTCCCATCTCTTCTTCTAGTGGGTGCAGAAAGAGCCCCTTACTGGTCTGGGGTCCAGAGTTCCCTTTTTTTGGGTGCTAGCAGGTCCAATAATCTGGTGGTTCTTCTATTCCTTGTCCAAATGCTGGTCCCGTGGGTGGAGAAGAACAGTAATCTGGGGTGCTTAGCCTCCTACCTGGTCCCCTGGACCCTATGCTGGGTCCTGTTGTAACTGATCCGGAACAGCTACTCCCCTGGTCTCCCTTGCTCCTCTGGTTTCCTGGTCTCCTTTTCGGCAGAGAAGACCTGGAGTCTGGGGTGCTTGGCTCCAGTCGGGATTGGGAGCTCTGTGCAGTTCTCAGGCGATCTGCAGGCACTGGAACGCAGGCCGGGAAGCCGGCCTGTTTACCTGATGCTGCCGGAGGAATAGCTGCTTCTCTGGACTCCAAGCCTCCTCTGGTTTCCTGGTCTCGTTTGTGGGAGAGAAGACTTGGAGTCTGGGGTCCTTGGCTCCTGCCGGGATTGGGAGCTCTGTGATGTTCCCAGGTGATCTGCAGGCACTGGAACACAGGCCGGGAAGCCGGCCTGTTTACCTGATGCTGCTGGAGGAACAGCTCCCATTTAAAACTTTTATAGAAGGTCCAAAATTGACACAAGAACTGTGTATGTGATTTCAAGGATGAATTGTCGGAAATACTATCTGATGTTACACAAATGAGCTGTTCTCTCTGTTTGTTTCTTTTGAAATGGAATTGGGAAGACACTGGAAAGAAACAAGGGACAAGAGATGGGGTAGGAATGATGTAACTGCAGCTCTCATATAAGAACTTCTCAAAAAATGTAAATTAAAACATATTTGAAGAAATTATTCTTATTAATTAAATGATGTAATACAAAAAATCTATATAAAACAATTACAATTGCAATAACAATTAGCAGGAATATAATATGTGTAGTCAAAGAACCTTCTTCTCAGCACCACATGGAAACTTTGCTAAAATCGACCACATACACAGCAACAAAGCAAACCTCAACAATATAAAAAATTGGAGTAACTCCCTGTATCTTATCAAACCACCACATTTTATAGTTAGAATTCAGCAGCAATGCAAATTGTAAAAAGCCTTCAAACTCATGGATATTGAACAATGCTCAATTGCATCACTCCTAGTTCAAGGAAAAAACAAATAAAGATATTATAGACTTCCTGGAATTGAATGTAAATGAAGATGCAGATATCCAAAATTGTGGGACACATTGTAAGCAGTGCTAAGAGGAAAGCTCATAACACTAAGTGCCCACATGAAGAAACTGGAGAATAGTCACACTAGAGACTTAATAGCACCTGAAAGTTCTAAAAGAAAGACAAGCAAACTCTCTCAAGTGCAGTAGGTGCTAGGAAATAATCAAACTGTGGTCTGACATCAATAAAGTAGAAGCAAAGAAAACAATACAAAGAATCAACAAAACAAAGAGTTGATTCTTTGAGAAAATCAACAAGATAGACAAACCTTTATCCAAACTAACTAAAAATAAAAAAGAAAGCATGCAAATTAACAAAATTAGAAATGAAAAAGGAGACATAACCACAGACACTGAGAAAATCCAGAGAATCATCTGGTTATACTTTGATAACCTGTACTCCACAAACTGGAATATATAAAGGAAATGTACAATTATCACTTGCCAAAATTAAATCAAGAACAGATAAGAAATTTAAATAGGCATAAAACTCATAATGCAAAAGAAGCAGTCATCAAAAATATTCCACTCTGAAAAAAAGAATGCCCAGTACCTGATGGTTTCAGTGTAGAATTCTATCAGAAATTCAAAGAAGACTAAATATTAATACTCCTCAAATTGTTCCATACGATAGAAGCTAAAGGGTCATTGCCAAACTCTTTTTACAAGGTTATAATTATACTGGTACCCACAGCACACAAGATACAACTAAGAAAGAGAATTATAGACCAATCTCCCTCATGAACATCAATGCAAAAATATTCAATAACATACTGATAAACAGAATCCAAGGACACACCAGAAAAATCATCCACCACAATCAAGCAGGCTTCATACCAGAGATTCAGGGGTGGTTCAACATAAAAAAACACTGTCAGTGTAACCCAGCATATAAACAAACTGAAAAAGAAAAACTACATGATCATTTCACTAGAAGCTGAAAATGCCTTTCATACAATCCTACACCGTTTCATGATAAAGGTCTTGGAGAAATCAGGGATAACAGGAACATACGTAAACATAATCAAGGCAATATGTAGCAAGAAAACAAAAAACAAAATGGAGACAAACTCAATGTATTTCCTCTAAAATCAGGAACAAGGCAATGTTATCCACTCTCTCCACATCTATTCAATATTGTATTTGAAGTTCTAGCTAGAGCAATTAGACAACAAAAGAAGATCAAGGTGATACAAACTGGAAAGGAAGAAGTCAAACTGTCATGATTTGTAGATGATATGATAGCTTAAGTAAATGACCTGATAAATTCTACCAAGAAACTGATAAACACTTTCACTAAAGTGGCAGGATTATAGATTAACTCACAAAAGCCAGTAGCCCTCCTATGCATAGAAAATTAACGAGCTGAGACAGAAATCAGAGATACCTCACCCTTCCCAATAGCCACAAACAACATAAAATATCATGGATTAAAACTAACCAAACAGTGAACGTCCTGTTTGACAAGCACTATAGGTCTGTAAAGAGATGATCAGAAAATGGAAAGATATCCCATACTCATGGATAGGTAGGGTCAATGTAGTAAAAATGGCAATATTACAAAAGCAATCTACAGATACAATGCAACTCCCATCAAAATTCCAGTACAATTATTCACAGAACTTGAAAGAACAACACTCAACTTTATATGGGAAAAAAATCCAGGACAGCCAAAACACATGGAGTCATCATCATTCCACACCTAAAGCATTACTATTCAGGTTTAGTTAAGAAAATAACTTGGTATTGAAACTAAAATATACAGATAGAATAATGGAATTTAATGGAGGACCCTGATATTATTCTACACATCTATGAATACCTGATTTTGACAAAGAAGCTGAGATTATACAAGGGGAAAAGAAAGCATCTTCAAAAGATGGTGCTGGTATAACTGGATGTTGATGTGTAGAAGATCAAAGATAGATCCATAAATACTGCCATGCATAAAACTTATCTCCAAATTGACTTCAACATAAATCCAGTCACACTGAAATTCTTAGAAAATAAAATGGGAAGAAGCTGTAAATGCATTGGCACAGGAAACCACTTCTTGAATATAACACAGTAGCACAGACAGAAATTCAAAGATCTAATTCAAATACTCTTCAAGGTGTTCCACACATAAATGCAGAAGTTTCATTGCCAAACTCTTTTTATGAGGCTATAATTACCTTGGTACCCAAGTCATATAAAGACAAATTAAGAAAAAGAACTACAGACCAATAGCCCTCATGAACATTGATGCAAAAATGCCCAATAAAATACTAGCAAATCGAATCCAAGAGCCCATAAGATAAAACATCCACCACGATCAAGTAGGCTTTATACAAGGGATGCAGGGATGGTCCTACATATGAAAATCAATCAATGTAATCCACTATATAAACAAACTGGGAAGAAAAACCAAATGATCTTCTCACTTGATGTTGGAAAAGCCTTTGAAAAATCCAACACCCATTCATGATAAAGGTCCTGGAGAGATCAGGGATAACAGGAACATACCTGAACATAATAAAAACAATAAACACTAAACCAACAGTCAACATCAAACTAAATGGTGAGAAACTCAACACAATCCTTCTAAAATCAGGAACAAGACAATGTTATTCACTCTCTCCATACCTCTTCAATAGTGTACTTGAAGTTATACCTACAGCAATTAGACAACAAAATGAGATCAAGGGGATAATTTTGGAAACAAAGAAGTCAATCTTTCACTATTTACAGATGATAAGATTGTTTACATAAGTAATGTGAAAAACTCTACACATTAACTCCTACAGCTGATAAACACCTTCAGCAAAGTGGCAGGATACAAGGTTAAGTCAAAAATATCAGTAGCCCTATTATATACAGATGATAAATGGGCTGAGAAAGAAATCAGAGAAACATTACCCTTTAAAATAGCCACAAAGAGCACAAAAATATCTTTGGGATAATGCTACCCAAACAAATGAAAGACTTGTATAGCAAGAAATTTGAGACTTTAAAGAAAGAAATTAGGGAAGATACCAAAAATTGGAAAGGTCTCCCATGCTCTTGGATAGGTAGATTCAACGTAGTAAAAATGGCAGTCTTGCCAAACACAATCTACAGATTCAATGCAGTCCCCACCAATATACCTACACAATTCTGCACAGACGTTGAAAGAATAATATTCAATGTTATGAGGAAAAATAAAAGACCCAGGATAGGCAAAACAACCCTGTACAATAAAGGAACTTGTAGAAGCATCACCATACCTGACTTCAAGCTCTATCATAGAGCTATAGTGCTGAAAACAGCTTTGTATTGGCACAAAAATTGACAGGTTGACCAACGGAATTGAAGTCAAAACCATGTGGTTAACCCACACACCTATGAACATTTGATTTTTGACAAAAAAGCTAAAATTATACAATGGAAAAAAGAAAGCCTACAAATGATACTGGCATAACTGGAGGCTGGCATGTAGAAGACTGCAGATAGATCCCTGTGTATTTCCATGCACAATATTGAAGCCCAAATGGATCAAAGGCCTCAACATGAATTGAGCCACACTGAACATCTTAGATAAGAAATTGTGAGGTACCCTTGAACAAATTGTTACAGGACACTGCTTCCATAACATAACACCAGTAGCACAGACACTGAGATGACAATTAATAAATGGGACCTCCTGAACTTATAAGCTTCTGTAATGGCAAAGGACACAGTCAACAAGACAAATAGGCAGACCACAGAATGGGAAAATATATTCAGTAACCTCACATCTCACAGAAGGATTATCTCTAAAATTTACAAAGAACTCAAGAAGCAAGCCTCCAAAACACCAAAGGATCCAGCTAAAAATTGGGATACAGAACTAAACAAAGAATTCTCAATAGAGGAGTCTAAAATGGTTGAGAAACACTAAAGAAAGTGTCCAACATCCTTAGCTATCAGGGAAATAAAATCAACTCTGAGATACCATCTTTCTCCTGTCAGGATGGCTAAAATAAAAAAACAGCAATGACAGTTTATGCTAGAGAGTATGTGGAGAAATGGGAACATTCCTCCATTAATGTGAGGAGTGCCAACTTGTACAGCCACTTTGCAAATCAGTATGGAGATTCCTCAGGAAAATGGGAATTGGTCTACCATTAGATCAAGCAATTCTACTCTTAGGCATATACCCAAATGATGTCCATTCAAACAACAAGGACATCTGTTCCGCTATGTTCATAGCAGCATTATTTGTAATAGCCAGAACCTGGAGGCAACTTAGATGGATACAGGGGATAGAGAAAATGTGATACATTTACACAATGGAGTACTACTCTGTGGAAAAAAACAATGGAATCTTGAAACTGACATGCAAATGGATGACACTAGAGAAGACCATCCCGAGTGAGGTAACCCAGCCACAAAAAACAAACAGTATATACTCACTCATATATGGATTTTTGATGTGAAGCAGAGGAGTGCCAGCCGAAAATCCCATTGCAGAGAGTCAGGGAGAGAGGGAGGACTCTAAGAGAGATATGCATGGTACCCCAGAGTAGGGGAATGGAATAGAATCTTCTGAGTGGACTGAAAGCCTGGAGAGAGTGGACAGGGAACTGGGGAATTGTGATTAGGAGAAGAGAAGGTGAGAGGAGGACATGGCAATGCAGGAAGTTTGAGTCAGGAGAAGAGTATAGGAGAGCAGGTTGACAGAGACCATAATAGAGGGAGTCATTACAGGTTTGAGGAGAGATCTGGCAGTAGTGAGACTTCTTGAAGTCTACAAGGATGATTCCAACTGACAATCTAAGTAATACTGGACAGGCTACCTTAATTGCCCTTCCCGGATAATGTGATTGACAACTTCATTTTATGCCATCCAAAATCCTTTATCCAGTGTCTGATGGAAGCATGGGCAAACACCCACAGCTAAACACTGAACTGATCTCCTAGAAGCCAGTTGCAGAGAAGGAGGTGTGATGAGCAAATGGGTCAAGATAGGGCAGGTAAAACCCACAGAAAAAATGACCTGAACAAGGGGAAGCTCATGGAACTCAGACTGATGGCTCTAGAGGCCAGCATTGGACTGATCCAGACTCTCTGAATGTTGATGATAGTGAGAAGGCCTCAGCAATCTTTGGGGCATCAGGTACTAGATCAGTATTTATCCCTGGCATCCAAATGGATTTTGGGAGTCCATTCCATATGGAGGGATGCTCTCTCAGCCTGGATACATGTGGGAGGGTCTAGGCCCTGCCCTGGTGATATGACAGTTTGAAAATCCCCCATTAAAGACTTCACCGTCCTTGGAAAGTAGAGTGGATATTGGGTGGAGGATTTGGGTGGTTGTTGGGGTTGGGGCAGGAGAGGAGGGAGAGGGAAGTGTGAAGCAAGCTTGTTCTAATTTAAATGAAAATATTTAAAACAAAATAATTATACCAACTTCTAGATGGAAACTCTAAAAGTCAGAAGGGTCTGGACAGTTGTGCTACAGACTCATAGAGATGACAGATGCCAATCCAGACTCTATACCCAGCCAATATTTCTCTCACCATAAATAAAGAAAATAATATATGCCATGATAAAGCTGAATTTATCAGATCTTTATCTACAAATCCAGTACTATGGAAGGTGTTAGAAGGAAAACAACAACCTAAGGTTAAATACAACTATAAGAACACATGAAATAAATACCTCCCAAAAGTAACTATAAGGAAGGGACACACACATAGACACATGCGCACACACAAATACACAGATACATAGACACACAGACACACACACATACATATAGATAGATAGATAGAGACTGCTCCCTCCACCAAAAATATCAAAATAACCAGAATCAACAGTTATTTGTCATGTATATATATCCCAATATAATGGTATAAATTCTCCAATAAAAAGACACAGACAGACAAACTGGATATGAATAGAAGATCGACCCTTCTGTAGCATCCAAGATACAGAACTTCTCATCAAGGAAAGACCTCAGTATAAAGAGCTGGAAAAATATATTCCAAGCAAATGGACCTAAGCATCAAGTGAATATAGCTATTTTAAGATCCAAGAAATAGATGTCACTCCAAAACTAATCAGAAGAAATAAGAAAGAATATGACATACTCACCAAAGGAAAAAATTCACCATTAAGACATTCCATTTCTTAGTGTTTATGCCCCAAACAAAAGGGCATACAATCTTTAAAAGAAACATTATTACACATGAAATCATAATTATGCACACATACACTGATAGTGGGAGACTTCACTTATCCACTTTAACTAGGAGATAGGTCATCCAAACAAAGCCTACACAGAGAATTACTGGAGTTGGCAGACATTATAAACCAAATGGACTTAACAGATCTTTACAAAAAACATTTAAACACACACACACACACACACACACACACACACACACACACTTTCTCAATAACTCAGAAAACATTCTCCAAACTTAACAACATACTCGTACACAAAGCAAGTTTCAACATATATAGGAAAATTGAAATAATATTTTGCATTTCATCAGATGAACACAGATTCAAGTTAGATATTAACAATAACACAAAACATGTAAACTCATGGAAATTAAATGACACTATAATGAAAGAAATGTATGTCAAGGCAGAAATGAATTTGAAATGTTCTAAAATTTATTGAAAATGAATACACAGCATATTCATACTTATGGGACACAGCTAGAGTTGTTCTAAAAGGTACATTCATATCATTTAGTATCTACATAAAAACAACTGGAGAGATTTTATACTATTGAATTAACAGCACACATGAAAGGTCTAGAACAAAAAGAAGAAATTTCATCTGAAATACATAGAAAGAGGGAAAGAATGTAACTGATGGGTGAAATCAATAAATTAGAAGAAGAGTACAATTCAAAGAATCAAGGAAAGAAAGACATGGTTTTGTGGGAGAAACAATAAGATCAATAAACCCTTATGCAAGTTAAATAAAAGGAAGAGAGAAATATCAAAATTAGCAAAATCAGAAAGGAAAATGTGGGCATAACAATAGACTTCACAGATTTAGATTATCATAAGAATATCTAAGAGGAATGAATAATTTTCTCCATACATACCAATTACCAAAGTTAAATCAACATCAGAGAAACAATTTAAACAGTCCTGTAATTCCTACTGAAATAAATTTAGTAATTAAAATTCTCTGAGTAAAAAAAAAAAAACAGAAAAAGTAAAAAACCAGGGTTCAATGCTTTATCTAAGGATTATACCAGATTTTCAAAGCAGAGGTCATTCTCAAACTCCATAATCTATTCCACAAAACAGAAACATAAGGAACATTGCCCAATACATTTTATGAGGCTAGAGTTACCCTGATATCAAAACCATATAAAACCCAACAAAGAAAAATTATTCAAGATCAACTTCCATTATCAGCATAGATACAAACATATTCAGTAAAATATTTGTAAATAAAAACCAAGAGTACATGAAAATATCATATACCATAAGCAATTATGCTTTATGTAAGAGATATAGGGATTATTCAACAAGTAAAAATCAATAAATAAAACCCACCATATAAACAAAGTGAAAAATTAAACCCTTATGATCATTTTACTAGAAACACAAAAACCTTTCAAGAAATCTAACACCTCTTCAGGATAAAATTACTTGAGAGATTAGGGATACAAAGGAAATGCCTAAATGTAAGAAAGCAATTTACAGCAATACTATAGCTAGAATCAACTTAAATAGAGAGAAACTGTAGGCAATTTCATTAAAATCAGGAAGAAGATGTCCACTGTCTCCATAACTTTTCTATCTAATACTCGAGGCCTTAGGTAGAGCAATAAGGCAACTGAAGGAGATTAAGCATATAAAATTGAAAAGAAAGTAGTCTAAATATGTTTATTTGGCAATAATATGCTAATAATCATAACTGACCCTAAAAATTCTACTAGAAAGCTCTTATACCTGATCAACACTTTCAAAAAAGTAGATGGATACAGATTAACTCACAAAAATCCTTAGCCCTGCCACATGCAAATGACAAATAATCTAAGAAAGAAATCATTGAAAAACAACCATCACAATAGTCTCAAATAATGTAAGATGGTATTAGGCAACTCTAGAAAATAAAGTAAAATCTTTTATGAGAAAAATGCTAAGTTTTGTAAAAAGAAATTGAAGAAAATATCAGAAAATGGAAAGGTTTCCTATGCTAGTAAATTAGTAAGACTAGCAGAAGAAAATGGCTAATCTAACAAAAGTAATCTACAGATTCAATGCAACCACCACCAAATTTCTGAAACAATTATTCACAGATCTTGATAGAACATTTCTTGGCTTCACATGGAAAACAACAATAGCAACTACAACAACAAAAAACCAAAATAGCTAAAAGAGATCTTAATAATGAAATGATTACAGGATGTCTAGCCATCCAAATTGTCCAGTTGTATTACAAAGATGTACAAGTATAAACAGCATTGCAATGGTAGAAATACAGACATATTGGTCAATGGAATTAAATTGGAAATGCAGACTTGTATCGTACACTAATGGTCTCCTGAGTTTTGATAAAGAAGACAGAAATACACAGTGGAGAAAAGAAAATATCTTCAGTGAATGGTGGTGGTCAAACTGGATGTCTGCATTTAGAAGACTGTAAATCGATCTGTAAAACATTCAACTCCATATGGATCAAACACCTCAACATAAAATCAGGTACACTTTGTCATCAATGAATTTTCCAGTACTTGGACTGGATAACATATAATTGAATTGATGACCAAAGTGGCACCACAATAATCTTATTCAATTTTGTATTTTACCTTTAACTGTCTTAAATTGTTCTGTACCATAATGCCCTAAAGTTACTTAACAAGTGTATATTTTCATCATGGTCATAATGACCTTAAGCAAGGAAAATGGTGTCCCTTCCTTAGGAACCTATACCAACCGCTAATAAAAAATGATCAAGCAAGAAGCAGAAAGAAGGTCAGAAAAGTTGTGGCAATTGTCCTGAAACAAGGACAGTTGATGTGTGTTGTTTATTATGAACACTTATATAACAGAAGAACCAAAAGGATGAAGAAGAGGTAGCACTAGAAATCACTATAGAGTTACATAGTTTACAAGAAATCATGCATGTAATTCCTCATTTAGTGCTGTATAGTTGGTTTTCTTTTTTTCTCAATATGTTTTGATTAAATTAGAAATGTGAATGTTTCACATGTCAGTCCCACCTCCCTCTCCCACCCCTCCTCCCTCCTCCCTCCAACAGTCCCCATCCCCCCACCCAATCCCCACATTATTCCCCAGGAAGGGTGACACCCTCCTACAGGGGATCTCTAAAGTCCATCATTTCATCCAGGGCAGGACCTAGGCCTTTCCCTATATGTCCAGGCTGAGAGAGCATCCCTCTTATTTGGAATAGGCTCCCAAAGCTCATTCATTAACCATGGTGAACACTTATCTACTACCCAAGACCCCAGTGATTTCTGTGGCTTCCTCCCTGGAACTATATTCATGGAATCTGGATCAGTCTCCTGTTGGTCTCTCAGCCATCAGTTTGGGATTCAAGAACTCCCCCGTATCCGGTCAGCTGTCTTTGTGGATTTCATCATCATGATCTTGACCCCTTTGCTCATCACTCCTCTATCTCTGTCACTAGTTCAGTGTTTAGCTGTGGGTATCTGTCTCTGCTTCCATCAATCCCTGGATGAAGGTTCTAGGATGGCATATAAGGTATTCATCAACCTTACCATCAAGGAAGGGAAATTAATTCTGTCTCTCCACTATTGCTTAGTTTGGCAGTTGGTGTTATCCTTGTAGATCTCTGGAGATCTCACTAGAGTCAGCTCACTCCTCAAGCCTATAATGACTCAATCTATTATGTTATCTCTCATCCTGTTCTTTTTCTCCCCTCCTCTTGTTACCCTCTGTGTTCCTTGGTTCCCTCTCCTTTCCCCTGATGTTCCCAATGTTCTCAGGAGATCTTGCCTCATTCCACTTCTCTGGGGGTATCTTGCATCTCTTTTGAGAACCTCCTTGTTTCCCAGACTCACTGGCACTGGGATTGTAGGCTGACACTCCCCTGATCCATATCTAAAATCCATATGTGAGTGAGTCATACCATGTTTGTCTTTTTGTGTCTGGGTTACCTCATTCAGGAGGGTTTCCTCTAGTGCCGCCATCCATTTCCTGCAAATTTCAAGATTCCATTGTTTTTCTCTGCTGAGTAGTACTCCATTGTGTAAATGTACCACATTTTCTCTATCCACTCTTCAGTTGTGGGGCATCTAGGTTGCTTCCAAGTTCTGGATATTACATATAATGCTGCTATGAACATAGTGGAACATACATCCTTGTTGTGTGAATGGGCATCTTTTGGTTATATGCCTAAGAGTCGAATTGCTGGGTCTTGTGGTAGACTCAGGCCCATTTTCCTGAGGAATCTCCATACTGATTTCCATAGTGGCTCTACTAGTTGTCACTCCCACCAGTAGTGGAGGAGTGTTCCTCTTTCTCCACATCCTCTCCAGCATAAACTGTCATTGGTGTTTTTGATTTTAGCCATTCTGACAGGAGTAAGATGATATCTCAGAGTTGCTTTGATTTGCATTTCCCTAATGGCTTGTGATGCTGAGCACTTTCTCAAGTGTCTCTCAGCCATTTTATACTCCTTGATTGAGAATTCTCTATTTAGTCAGTCCCCCCACTTTTTAATTGGATCCTTTAGTGTTTTGGAGACTTGATTCTTGAGTTCTTTGTAAATTTTGGAGATCAGTCCTATGTCAGATGTGGGGTTAGTTAATATCTTTTCCCATTCTGTGGACTGCCTTTTTGTCCTGCTGGCTGTGTCCTTTGCCTTACAGAAGCTTCTCAATTTCAAGAGGTCCCATTTATTAATTGCTGATCTCAGTGTTTGTGCTGCTGGTGTTATGTTCAGGAAGCAGTCTCCTGCACCAATTCTTTCAAGGGTACCCCCCACTTTCTCTTCTAAGAGGTTTAATGTGGCCGGACTTATATTGAGGTCTTTGATCCATTTAGACTTAAGTTTTGTGCATGGCGATATACATGGATCTATCTGCAGCCAATATCCAGTTATGCAAGCACCATTTTTGAAGATGCTATCTTTTTTCCATTGCATAATTTTAGCTTCTTTGTTGAAAACCAGCTGTTCATAGGTTTGTGGATTAATCTCATGGTTTTAAATACGATTCCATTGGTCTTCCTGTCTATTTTTTTGCGAATATCAAGCTGTTTTCAGGACTATAGCTCTATAATAGAGCTTGAAGTCAGGAATGGTGATGCCTCCAGACATTGCTTTGTTGAATAGTGTTGCCTTGGCTATCCTGGGTCTTTTGTTTTTCCACATAAAAGTTGTTCTTTCAAGGTCTGTGAAGAATTGTTCTGGGATTTTAATGGGTATTGAGTTAAATCTGTATATTGCTTTCAGTAAGGATTTACTATGTTGATCCTACCTATCCAAGAACATGGGAAATCTTTCTGTTTCCTGGTCCTTTCTTTAATTTCTTTCTTTAAAGTTTCAAAGTTCTTTCAATGCAGGCCTTTTACTTGTTTGGTTACCATTATCCCCAGGTATTTTATGTTGTTTGTGGCAATTTTAAAGGGTGATGTTTCTCTGATTCTTTCTCAGCACTTTTATTGTCTGTATATAGTAGGGCTACTGATTTTTTTGAGTTGATATTGTATCCTGCCACATTGCAGAAGGAGTTTACCAGCTGCAAGAGTTCCCTGTTAGAGTTTTTTGGGTCACTTATGTAAACTATCTTATCATCTGCAAATAGTGAAAGTTTGATGTCACGACCACCCTCGACCAGCAAGAATGACGCGCCAATGAGGAATCTTCTTCTCACAGTTTATTCAGGAAACTTGCTTACAGGGAGTGGCCCCGACCCCAGGAAGTCAGGGCTTAATATGCTCAGTGATAGCCAATCAACTACACCCAGGTGGCACGCTAGGATAGGTTGTCACCAAGCCGATCTAGAAGGGTACGTGGCCTTACTCCTAATAAGGAGTTGTTTACTTACTGAGAGTACTCGCTGTTGGGCTGGCGGAATGTGGAAACCAGCACCATCTTATGGGTCTGGTACTCTGTAGCTCCCAACAGTTCCCCCTTTTTTGTTTTTGTATAAGTGGAGTAGCCGTATCTATCTGTTATTAGATTTCAGTCATCTCTGTCTTAGGTTCAACCCCAGTGTTCCTATCTTACCCGTCATAGAGTCTCTGGGTCGCCCTCACAGGCTCATCTCTTAGTTTGAAGGGAACACTTTCATTTTGCAAGAAGGGTAGGTGCCTGTTATTGAGCATGACTAAATCGGATACGTATCACTCACTCAGCAAAGGCAAGACAGACGCCTATTTGTCTATCAGCATGGATAACCATGCTTGAGGGGATTGTCCTGCTTCTACCGCAGCAAAGGCCTGTACCAACATGGCAGATTGGGATTTTTGCAACTTCCTAATCCTGCATAGACACCACAGGCAGACAAAAATGGCTAAAAACATCATGGAAAGCACAACACCCATGCCAGCCCATTCCTTAATATAACTAAAAGCTTGTTTAAGCGTATTTAAAACAGCATTGACAGTGGGCATCTCCAGGCATGTAGCATTCAGGGAAATGATCTGACTAGTCAGGGTATCCATTAGGTTCTTGAACTCCTTACTCCAATTCTCCCAGAGGTATTCATTCAATTGCCAGCTCAGGTTACTATTTTTTGTGAAGTTCTCAGCCACCCTGGAGGTAATACACAAAGAAGAGAGGGAATGAATACATCCTAAGTTGGTCAATATTACCAAGTTATCCACCTGTTCTTGCAGAAGATCCACTCTTTGATTCGCTTTCAAGATGCCAGCTTTCAAATGACCATCAAAAGATTTCAAAGTGGTCAATGTGGAGGCCTTCTTCTCCACAATTTCATTAACTGTCTCAGCAGTCTGAGTTGTTGCAACCATGGCAACGGCAGCTGTCCTCGCTGTTGCAGTGAACACAGCTATTGCCATGACTAGGACCACAGTTATCCCAAAATCTCTTTTCGTTCTGAGCAGGTGAGATATTGGGAAAGTCCCAGTATCTATTTTGACTGGGATAGGAACATATGTGGGAACTCTCATTACCACAGCTGTATTATAAGTACCATTCCAGCACTGACTTGCAATGCAGGCTGCCTCAGATGTATTACAAGAGACCTCGTCTCCTGTGGCACTGGTGACATTAGCCAGCAAAAAGAAGAATGGTGCTTTTAAGCACACTGGACTGGCAGGAACAGTAAAATTGTTCATGATTTTATTTATAGTAACATTCTTAAGCACACCTCTCGGGTCTCTAGCAGCAGAAATGTTAAGGAGCTGAACAGACAAATTCTGAAGAACAGCTAAGGGTTCTAGGGATGTGAAGGCTCCCCATTCATTAGATAGTACCCATTGAAACAGAGGACCAAGTATTTTTCTTACTTGTCTTTTGATTAGTCTGATTGGCAAGGTTGAAATAATATTTGCCCAAAGGATGGGAAAACTCAAACCCTGGCGCGATCTGCCTAGCCTTATGGTCTGGGCTTTGGCAGGGAATCCATTGAGGAGGGTACCCTTGATTGCGGGTACAATAGGGTAATACTTGATGGGCGGTGGAATTCACTAGTCCAAAGTGTGAGTTCGAGCCCCTCCATCAGCATTAGTAGGGTAGTAATGTTCGTAGCATTACTACCTCCACTGCCATCGCCCGAGCCTGAGGAAGCACCGGCACTTACTTGACTTAACGCTTCATTGAACATTGCAACAGGAATATGATTCTGACTCAGGGAATCAAGCCAATTGCCAACCGAGCCATTTTTCAACCATATGCATGGATTAGAATTATTTATGAGGGAAAAGCACAAGCCTCCTTGAAGAAAAACATTGGTTGCATTGTATATAGCCTTGCTGGGATCTAAATTCATGCAGGGCAAACCTAATTCACAACTAGTGGAAAAGAAGACAGGCAACACCTTAGACATAGAATGAACAGGTAAGGGAATTGGCCACGCTTTTGCTATGGCCCACAGAATTTGTTCATTGGCCTGAATCAGCAGTGGGGACGTCAGGGCCATCATCATCAACAGGAACATGGTTAGAGGCTTCAACTTGCTTGTTGCACTGCCTCATCAGTCTCTCTGAGATCCACACTGGATCTTGTTGATCCTAGGGAAAAACACAAACAGAACCTCTAGCCCATGCTAACACTGGGTCTGGTCCATGCCATAGTCCCGTGATGACATCTCTCCATTTGACATACCCCTTTTCCACAGGGGTCTGATTCTGATGCCTATCTGCAGCAGACAGACCTTGAACATCCAAATTTTAAAAATGTAAGGTAAAGAGAGCTAAGGATAGTTGTTCCTTTGTTGTTCTACCATGGCCTATTCCCCCTTTTTGTTTTAATAAACATTCTTTCAATGTGCAATGAGCTCTTTCAACTATTCCTTGTCCTTGGGGGTTATAGGGTAGGCCGTGGTTTAATTGAGCCTCCATCTGTTTACAAAATGATTGGAAAGACTGAACCATGTAGGCAGGTCCATTATCTGTTTTCAGTTGCTGAGGTTTACCCCAGGCATCCCACGCCTCAAGGCAATGCCCGATGACATTGCTAGCCTTCTCTCCACTCATAGGCGTGGCGTGAACAATGCCTGAACATATGTCCATGGACACGTGAATGTATTTAAGATTCCCAAACCCAGAAAAATGAGTGACATCCATCTGCCAAATCTTCAAGGGTAGTAACCCTCTGGGGTTAACTCCCACACCAGGGATGTGCAAGAAAGTCACACACTGTTGACAATTCAATACTATCTGTCTATCTTCTGCTTGGGATAGCTGAAATCTTTGCTGTAAAGTTTTTGCAGATACATGAAATTATTTATGAAATTGCTGCACTCGCTCCATGGGGGAAGTGAAAAAGGCATATTCTCTTCTAGTGCACAAATCTACAGCTTCATTGCCTTTTGACAAAGGTCCTGGAAAGTTAGTATGAGTCCTAATATGCTGTATAAAAAATTTCTGATTTCAATGCCAAATCAACTTCTGCAACTCCTGTAGGAGCTTGCAAACTGTACTGTTTGGTTTAATAGGTCCTGCAACCTCCAGGGCTCTAACAGCATTCACAACATATGCAAAATCAGAAATCAGATTAAAGGAAAACGGGCAATTTCTAAATACTTCAATAACAATTTTACACTAAAAATTCTGGGGGGAACCAGGTGGATACTGAAATTGTATTGGATCCTGATGTTCTATCATATAAGCCCCGCAGCCTGTCTTTGACTCATCAGTGAAAATGTTTACGGCTCTAGGAATAGGAGTAGTCGCAGTCATCTTAGGAAAAATGACCATGTGTTCCTTAAAAAATGACATTAAAGGGTGCTTTGGATAATGATTATCTATTTCTCCTGAATATCCACAGCGTAGAATGGCCCATTCATCTACTGTCCCACAAAGGACCCTAACTTGTTGAGCTATATATGAGATTATGATCTTACTCTGTATTCTCCCAAAGTATTGGAGACATTGTTGTATTCACTTTTGTGCTAATTCTGCAATTGCTGTTGGAAAATGCTCAACAGTTTTTCCGGGGGAGGATCGGGAATGAATCCATAGCAATGGGTCATCTTGCCAGAGCAAGGCAGTAGGCTGAGAAAGTGTTGGAAGCACACACAAAAGAATATTCATGTTTTCTTGCTGGCATTTAAGGCTGTCATTTTGTAATTCTGTCTCTACTTTCTTTAGTGCTTCTCGGGCTTCAGTGGTTAACTGCCTAGGTGAATCTAAAGCTGAGTTCCAATTGAGGATGTTATACAATGCTTTTAACTCATAATTAGGTAATTTAAAATAACACCTGATCCAATTTATATCTCCTAGCATCTTTTGAAAATCATTAAGTGTTCTCAAATTATCTTTTCTAATCTCTATCTTCTGTGGGATAACTGTATGAGGGAAAATCTTAGCCCCTAGTTAATTAATAACAGTGTTTCTTTGTACCTTTTCTGAAGCTATGACTAAGTTACATATCTCAAGTAATTTTACCAATTCTAAGTATGCCTTGTTGAGCGTTTCTTCATCCTTAGCAGCCAATAGAATGTCATCCATCTACTCTTTGGAAACTCCTCCCTTAAAGGGGCGAAAGCCTCCACAACAAACAATTGACACATAGTTGGACTATTGGCCATTCCCTGTGGCAGCATTACCCATTTGTATCTCAAATCGGGCTGCTCATGGTTACATGAAGGCAATGTAAATGCAAAGCGCTTTGAATCTTTGGCACATAAAGGTATAGAAAAGAAACAATCCTTAATATCTATAGAAATAATAGGCCAGGCTGCGGGCAAAGAGGTTAAAAGTTGAAGGCCGCGTTGTACTGGACCCATAATTTGCATTTGTCGATTAGTAGCTCTAAGATCCTGAAGCAATCTCCCCTTGCCAGAACTTTTCTGAATTACAAAGATGGGAGTATTCCATGGGGACACAGAGAGCTTTATATGTCCCAAATTCAGCTGTTCTTGCACTAGAGTTCTGGCAGCCTCCAGCTTTTCAGAGGAGAGTGGCCACTGGGGAACCCATACTGGCTCCTCCATTTTCCAGGTAATGGGAATACCTACCCCGGTGGCCCCTAGGAAAAACCCAAACCTAGGTTCTTTGGTCTTTGCTGTGGAATAATGGGACTAGTGCGACCCTGCAGATGTTTTCCGAGACCCCAACCTGGGATGTATCCCATTCCTTTCATGATGTTTTGAGATGTCTCGGAATATTCATTGATGAGCTTCAAACCCATGGTTTTTAGTAAGTCTCTACCCCACAGTGAAATTGGTAACTCTAATACATAAGGCTGAAATGTCCCAGAGTGCCCCTCCTGATCTCTCCAACACAACTGTCAGGCACTGATGTCAGGGGCCTTAGCATAGCCTAACCCTTGTAAAGTTTGGGAGGAGAGTTGAATAGCCCAGTCAGAAGGCCAATCTTTGGTGGCTATGATGCTCTTATCAGCTCCAAAATCTAATAAGCCTAGAATTCTCTTACCATCTACTAGTAATTCTAAAGTTGGGCACTGGTCGAGATCTAGGGAAAGGAAGGTCAAGTTTGGTCCCATGGAACCAAAACCTCCTTCTCCCCTCTCCCTGGTTTGAGCTGGAAATTTATCATGTAGGCTTGGCAGAAGCAGCAGCTGTGCTATCCTATCTCCAGGAGAAATGGCTGTAATCCCTTTAGGGGATTCTACCATAATCTTTACCACTCCTGTGTAATCAGGATCTATCACTCCTGGATGTACTCATAGCCCTTTTAGGGTTGCAGATAATCTTCCTAGAAGCAGGCCCACTGTACCAGGCTCAAGGGGTCCTTTAAAGTCAGTGTTTACAAGTTGGACCCCCATCTTGGGTGTTAATATGAGTCTGGTGGTGGAGCATAAGTCTAGCCCTGCGGAGTCTGAAGTGGCTCTCCTCGGTCCCTCAGATGTCGAAGAGAGGGCCAGGTTTTGGGGTTCTGCTCTTGGGCTTGATTCTCCATGGTCCCATATATTTGCGGGCCCTGGGGTCATGGGCTCCACTGCCCCTTTTTTGGACGAGCTCCTCCATATCCCTGAGCAAAAGGCTGTCTGTTAATGTCTTTCACTGATATACAGGCATGAACCCAATGATTTCCTTTCTTGAACCTAGGGCACAACCCTGGCTTAGGCTGCTGGTTGGAGCCACTGCCTCTGTCACTACTTCCTCTTTCAGGGCATTGCCTTTTAAAGTGTTCTTGTTTGCCACAGTTGAAACAGGCCCCTGCATTTCCTCATTTCTTAGTTAGCTGCATCACTGCAGCTGCTAGGCCTGCATTGGTCAGTGGACCTCCTAACTCTCTACAGACCTTCATCCAGACTTCAAGGCCTTTGCCTTTATATGGGGTTAGAGCAGCCTTACACTCCTTTGTGCACTGTTCATAAACCAACAGCTTAATCAATGGCATATCAGTGTCTGGATTCCCAAACACTCTTCCTGCAGCTTCTACCATTCTGGCCACAAAATCTGAGAAGGGTTCCATAGGGCCTTGTAATATCTTTGTAAGGTTTCCACTGACTTCACCTCTATTGGGCAGAGACCTCCAAGCCCTAATGGCTATTTGGTTAACCTGATCTTACACTTGAGGGGGATATCCTGTTTGTTGTTGTGCAAAACGACCCTGACCAAGTAACATGTCTACATCCCGGGCAGGGTTACCAGCCACACAGTTAGCCACACCTTGATAATTGGTGAATTCAATTTGGAAAGCTCTCCAATCTATATATTGTCCTGGTGATAGACAAGCTCTTATCAAATTCATCCAATCTCCAGGTGTAATGCAGAAACGATTAAGTGCTCCCACCAGGGCAATTGTAAAAGCCGCCGTCACCCCATAGGTGCATACTGACTTTGCCAGGGCTTTGACTATTTTAAAGTCAAGCGGCTCATGATATCTCTGTTGGTTACCATCCTGGAAAACTGGATAAGCCAGTGGCTGGGTAATCCGAAACTCGGCACGAAGAGTGCGCCACACTTCCGGACAGAAAGTATTGCAACCAGGAACTTGTAGTTCCTCTGGTGAAGAGTAGGGTGGAGGAGCGGTAGGGCGGTGCCCTTGCTTTGCAGTCACCATTATAGGGCGCTGCATCTCCGGTGTTCTTAAAGAATGTTTTCCCATTAGCTTGACAATCTCTTCCTCCTCATCCTCCGTGAGGTCCTCCTCTGTTTCTGAATCTTCCCCCGATTCTTCTAGTTCTTTCATCAGCTCCCTTAAGGAGGGATAGATTTGTTTCTTTTCCCCTTTCTGTTTCTTCTTCCTAACCTCGCCTTCTGTTTGTTCTGATCTTTCTTCCTGGAGCATCTCGAGGGCAACCTGTCCTTTCTCTATAGCCTTTTTGCTCCCCTCTTCATCCTCCAGGCAAGTGCGTATCAGCCGCCATACTGGCTGAACGCATGGTTTCAGCGTTCCTTCTTTCCAAGCAAACTCCAGGTCTTTTCCCAGCATATCCCAGCTAGCCACAGAGAGGTACCCTGAAACTGCGAACCAGGGTGCAATGGCATCACATTTACTCAAACACCTCTGCAATGTGGCTTTGCTTAAGTTTAATTTTTTAGAAAGAAGCAGCTCTTGAAGAGCCAGAAAATTTGGGTGTGATTGTGATGACCCCATTATGCCTTTTTAAGTCTACTCTTTTAGTTGGTACGCTCAGAAGGTGTGAAAGTTGGATAATAGCACTAAAAGACAAGAGCCCAAACTACAATATTAAACATTAGCCAAATTATCACCACAAAAGCAGGGTCCATTTACTTTACTCTCACTCTGTAAGCTAAAGCAGACGCGAGGTCTTTTACTTTCAGTTCACCTTAGCTGTGAAATGTCTTGCTCCTAACCAGAGACCTTATTGCTCCTAATTGGAGACCTTATTGCTCCTAACTGGAGACCTTATTGCCTCTTTACCGAGGTCCTTATTGCCTCTTTATCGAGGTGCTTATTGTCCTGCTTACCTCGGGAACTTACCGGTACCGCCCCGACTTTGAGAAGTTCTGACGTCCCTGTATGGGCCACCACTTTGTTGCAATCACCCTTGACCAGCAAGAATGACACGGCAATGAGGAATCTTCTTCTCACAGTTTATTCAGGAAACTTGCTTACAGGGAGTGGCCCCAACCCCAGGAAGTCAGGGTTTGATATACTCAGTGATAGCCAATCAACTACACCCAGGTGGCACACTAGGTTGTCACCAAGCAGATCTAGAAGGGTACGTGGCCTTACTCCTAATAAGGAGTTGTTTACTTACTGAAAGCACTCGCTGTCGGGCTGGTGGAATGCAGAAACCCGTGCCATCTTATGGGGGTGGTACTCTGCAGCTCCCAACAGTTTGACCTCTCCCTTTACAATTTGTATCCCCTTGATCTCCTTTTGTTGTCTTATTGCTCTAGCTAGAACTTCCAGTACAATTGTGAAGAGATGTGGGGAGAGAGGACAGCTTTGCATTGTTCCTGATCTTAGAGGAATTGCCTTGAGTTTCTCTCCATTCAATTTGATGTTGGCTGTTTGTTTGCTCTATATAGCTTTTATGATGTTTATGTACATGTCATCCCAGATATCTCAAAGACCTTTATCATGAAAGGATGTTGGATTTTATCAAAGGCTTTTTCAGCATCTAGTGAGATGATCATGTGATTTTTTGTTTCTCAGTTTGTTTATATGGTGGATCATTGATTGATTTTCATATGTTGAACCATCCCTGCATCCCTGGAATGAAACCTAGTGATCATGGTGGATGAGGTTTCTGATGTGTTCTTGGAACCAATTTGCCATTATTTTATTGAGTATTTTTGCATCAATGTTCATGATGCAAAATGTTCATGATATTGGTCTGAAGTATCTTTCTTAGTTGTGTCTTTGTGTTGCTTGGGTATCAATGTTATTGAAGCCTCATAAAAAGAGTTTGGGAAAGACACTTCTGTTTCTATTGCATGGAATTCTTAGAGGAGAATTGGTATAAACTCTTCTTTGAATTTCTGGTAAAATTCTGCATTGAAACCATCTGGCCCTGTGCTTTTTTGGGTTGGGAGATTTTCATGACTGCTTCTATTTCCTTAGGTGTTATAGGACTATTTAAATGCCTATGTGTTCTTGATTTAATTTTGGTAAGTGATATTTTCCAGAAAATTGTCCATTTCCTCATATTTTCCAATTTTGTGGAGTACAGCTTTTCATAATATGACCTGATGATCCTCTGGATTTCCTCAGTGTCTGTTGTTATGTCTCCCTTTTCCTTTCTGATTTTGTTAATTTGCATGTTCATAAGTGTCCCATAAGTGTGGATATGCTGTGTATTCATTCTCATTGAATTCTAGGAAGTCTTTAATTTCTTTTTTATTTCTTCTTTGACCCTGAAGTGGTGCAATAGTGTATTATTCCATTTCCATGAGTTTGCAGGATTTCTGAGGTTTGTGTTATTGTTGAATTATAACTTTAAGGCATGATGGTCTGGTAAGATACACGGAATGATTCCAGTTTCCTTGTACCTGTTGAGGTTTGCTATGTTGCCAAGTATGTGGTTGATTATTGAGAAGGTTCCGTGTGGAGCTGAGAAGAAGTTATATTCTTTTATGTTTGGAAAGAGTGTTCTGTAGATGTCCGTTAAACCCAATTGGGTCATAACATCTATTAGTTCCTTCGTATCTTTGTTAAGTTTCTGTCTTGTAGTCCTGTCTACTGGTGAGAGTTGGGTGTTGAACTCTCCCACTATAAGTGTGTGAGGTTTTATATGTGCTTTGACTTTTAGTAATGTTTCTTTTATGAACGTGGATGGCTTTGTATTTGGGGCCTAAGTGTTCAGAATTGAGACTTCATCTTGGTTGATTGCTCCTGTGATGCGTATGAAGTGACCTCTTCATCTCTTTTGATTGATTTTAGTTTAAAGTCTAATGTCTTAGATATTAGGATTGCTATCCCCAGTTGTTTCTTGGGTCCATTTGTTTGGAATATCTTTTTGCAACCCTTTACTCTGAAATAACATATGTCTTTGAAGCTGAGGTGTCTTTCTTGTATGCAGCAGAAGGATGGATACTGTCTTCAAAGCCATTCTGGTAACCTGTGCCTTTTTATGGGTGAATTAAGACCATTAATGTTGAGGGAAATTAATGGTCATTGATAGGTCATTCTCATTTGCTTTGGAATGGCTCTTGTTTGTGGAATTGTATGTGGATTTCCAACACCTTTTCTTTTGCCTGTTGGTAAAGTGGGATTATCTATTGCCTATGTTTTTCTGGTAGTAGTTAACTTCCTTGGGTTGGAGTTTTCCTTCCAGAATTTTCTGTAGGGCTGCGTCAGTGGATATGTATTGTTTAAATCTGTTTTTGTCATGAAATATCTTGTTTTCTTCATCTATATTGATTGAATGCTTTGCTGCTTATAGTAGTCTTGGATGGCATCTGTGGACTCTTAATGTTGGTAGAATATGTATCTAGGACCTTCTAGCTTTCATAGTTTCCATGGAGAGTCAGGTTTAATTCTGATAGGTTTGCCATTATATGTAACTTGGCCTTTTTCCCTAGCTTCTCTTAATATTCTTTCTTTATTCTGTATGTTTGGGGTCTTTTTTTTGTCTCAAGGGGATTTTTTTGGGGTCCACTCTATTTGGTGTTCTTTCGGCTTCCTGTACCTTCACTGGCATGTCTTTCTTTAGGTTGGGAAAGTTTTCTTCAATCATTTTGTTGAATATGTTTTATGGCCCTTTGAGGTAGGTTTCTTCACCTTCTTCTGTACCTATTATTCTTAAGTTTGGACTTTTCACTGTGTCCCGTATTTCCTGCATATTTTGTGTTAGGGTTTTGCTGGCTTAAAATTTCCCTTGGTCGATGAGACTAATTCTCCTAGTGTATCTTTAACACCTGAGATTCTCTCTCTTCCATTTCTTGTATTCTGTTGCTTATGCTTGAATCTGTTCTACCTCACCATTTCCCCAGCTTTTCAATTTCCAGCATTTCTTCAGACTGTTTTTTTTTTACTGTTTCTATTTCAAATTTCAGCCCTCGTACTGTTTGAATTGTTTCATGCAATTTTTGGTTTTTCAATTGCTCCATTTCTTGCATTTTTTGGATTGTTTTTTCTTCCATCTCTTCAAGGGTTTTTCCCATATCCTCTTTGAGGGCCTTTATCTTTTCCATGAAGTTGTTTTTTATGTCATTCTCTTCTAGTTCATTTTTGATGCGTTGTTCCAGTCTGCTTGGTGTAGGGTCTCTGGCTTCTGGCATTGTCATATTGGTTTTTCTGTTGCTATTTGTGTTTTTATATTGCCTCTTTCCCATACGTTCTTGCAGTGGGTTCCACAGGGTGCCTCTTCCTCTACTGATGGGTTTGGGACCAGGATTTCCTTCTGTTGGGTGTCGGCAAGTCCACTGTTCTGGTAGTTCTCCAAATCCTGGACTCGTGGGTGGAAAAATGGACTATGATGCTGGGGTGCCTTGGAACTCACTGGGAATGATGGAAGTCACAGTGGTATACCCCAGGAACAGGAGTGTGGTCCAGAGAATGACCCTGTTAGTCTTTGTCATATGGGTGGAGGAGGAGAATAGGATGCTAGGGTGAGTTTGCTCCTGCCTCTGGGATGAAAGCCCCTGTAGCAGCCCCTGAGCATGGCCAGCCAATCTAGTCCTACTTCCATGTGTGGAGCAGGGTACTATGGTCCCTTGGCTCATTCTGCCCCTGCCGGGATGGAAGCCTCAGTGACAGGGCCCAGGCCCAGGCAGTCAGACCGGAAATGGGCCCTGATTTACCTGTACCATGGGGATGGCATTAGACTAGGGAACATTGCCTCCTGCTTCTGGGATGGAAGATGCAGCAGTAGACTCCAAGCACCAAGAGCCAGTCTAGTCCTAGTTCCCTATAGTTGGTTTTCATGATGTTATGTATGTAGATGCTCACCGTGTGTTTGTGTAGTTAGTTATCATGAAATTATGCATGTAGGTGCAAACTGAGTGTTATATAGATAGTGTTCAAGAACTTATGCATGTCGTTTCTCATAGAGTGTGGTAATTTAATTTTCATGAAATTATGCATGTAAGTGATCACCGAGTGTTTTTATAATTAGTTATCATGAAGTTATGCATGTAGGTGCCAATTGAGTGTTGTATAGTTAGTTTTCAAGAATTTTTGCATGTAGTCTCTCATATAGTGTTGTATAGTTAGTTTTCACTAAGTTAAGCATGTGGGTGCTCACCGAGTAATGTATAGTTTTCAAGAGGTTATGCATGTAGTTTCTCATAGAGTGTAGTATTGTTAGCTTTCATCAAGTTATGCATGTAGTTGTTCACCAAGTGATTGTATAGTTAGTTTACATGAGGTAATGCATGTATGTAGGTACTCATCGAGTGTTGTACCATTTTTCATGAACTTTTGTTTCTAGGTGCTGACCAAGTGTTTGTATAAATTTCATGAAGTTATGTATGTGGGTGCTCAGCCAGTGATTGTTTACTTAGTTTTCATGATGTTATGCATGTAGGTGCTCAACTTGCGTTGTGTAGTTATTTTAAATGAAGTTATTCATGTAGGTGCTCAACTAATGTTTGTATAGTTACTTTTCATGGTGTTATGCTTGTATATGCTCACTAAATGTTGTATACTTATTTTTCATGAAATTATGCATGCAGGTGCTCACCGAGATTTTGTATCGTTAGTTTTCATGAAGTTATGCTTCTAGGTGCTGACCAAGTGTTTGTATAGTTAGTTTTCATGGACCTATGCATGTAGGTCCTCAACGAGTGTTTGTATAGTTTTCAAAAAGGTATGCTTTCAGGTACTCACCAACAGTTTTCACACTTAATTTTCATGAAGTTAGGCATGTAGGTGCCCACTGAGTATTATATAGTTAGTTTTCAAGAAGGTATGCATAAATTTTCTCATAGAATGTTGTATATTTCGTTTTCAAGAATATGCATGTAGATTTCATAGAGTGTGTATAGTTAGTTTTTATGAAGTTATGCATGAAGGTGTTCAACTGGTATTGTATAGTTAGTTTACATGAAGTTATGCATGTAGTTTCTCATAGAGTGTTTTATAGTTAGTTTTTATGAAGTTATGCATGAAGGTGCCAACTGAGTGTTATATACAATTCGTTTTCAAGAACTTATGCATGTGATTTGTCACGGAGTGTTGTATACTAAATTTTCATGAAATTATGCATGTGGGTGCTCACCAAGTGTTTGTATAGTTAGCTTTCATGAAGTTATCATGAACTTTCTCTGAGTGTTTGCATGCTAATTTTCATTAAGTTAAGTCTGTAGTTTCTCATAGTATGTGGTGTAGTTAGTTTTCAAGAAGGTATGCATGTAGGTGCTCACCAAGTGTTTCTATAGTTAGTTTTCATGAAATTGTGCATATAGGTGCCCACAGAGTGTTGTAGAGATAGTTTTCAAGAAGTTAGGCAAGTAGTTGCTCACTGAGTGTTTGTATTGCTAGTTTTCATGGTGTTATGTATATATTTTCTCATAAAGAGTTGTACAGTTTTTTCCATTAAGTTAGGCAAGTATGTGATCACAGAATGTTTTTATACTTATTTATCATGAAGTTATGCATGTAGGTGCCCATTGAGTGTTATAGAGTTAGTTTTCTCGAACTTATGCATGTAGTTTTCCATATAGTATTGTATAGTTTTCATGAAGTTATGAATATAGGTGCTCAGCAAGTGTTGTATATTTATTTTTCATGATGTTATGCATGTAGGTTCACATGTAGTTTTTGCACAGCTTGTTTTCATGCAGTTATGCCTGTAGGAGCTGAACAAGTGGTTGTATAGTTACTTTTCATGAAGTTATGCTTGTAGGTGCTCACAAATGTTGTATAGTTAGTTTTCATTAAGTTATGCATGTAGGTGCAAACTGAGTGTTATATAGTTAGTTTTCAAAACTTATGTCTGTAGCTTCTCATAGAGTATTATATACTTAGTTTTCTTGAAGCTATGCATAATGAAGCTCATTAAGTTTTGTATAGTGTTCATGAAGTTATGTACATAGGTGATCATCTAGAGTTGTACAGGTATTTTTCATGAAATTATACATGTAGTTGTTCAATGAGTGTTTGTACAGTTTTTTTCTTGAAGTTATGCCTGTAGGTGTTTACCGAGTGTTTTCCAGTTAGTTTTCATGAAGTTATACATGTAGGTCCTCACCGAGTCTGTGTAGTGTTAGTTTTCATGAAGTAATGCATGTAGTTTCTCTTAGAGGTTGTATAGTTAGCTTTCATGGTGTTATGTATGTAGGTTCTAACTGAGTGTTGTATAGTTGGTGTTCATGAAATTATGCTTGTAGGTGTTCACCGAGTGATGTATGGTTAGTTTTCAAGAAGTTATGTATGTAGATTTATTAGAGTGTTGTATAGGTAATTTTCAGTAACTTATGCATGTGGGAATCACTGAGAGTTTGTATACTAATTTTCACAAAATTATGCCTGTAGGTGCTCACGGAGTGTTGTATAGTTAGTTTTCATGAAGTTATGAGTGTAGTTTCTGATAGTATTTTATAGTTAGTTTTTATGCAGTTATGCATGTGGGTGCTCACTGAGGATAGTTATAGTAAGTTTTCATGAAGTTATGCATGTAGGTGCTAACCGAGTGTTAAGAAGTTATGCTTGTAGTTTCTCATAGAGTATTGTTTAGTTAGTTTTCATGAAGTTATGCATGTAGGTGCCAACAGATTGTTATGGAGTTAGTGTTCAAGAACTTATGCCTGTAGTTTCTCAGAGTATGTTGTTTACTGTTGTTTACTTAGTTTTCTTGAAGCTATGCTTATAGGTGCTCACTGAGTGTTGTGTAGTTAGTTTTCATGAAGTTATGCATGGGGGTACTCAACGAGGATAGGTATAGTTAGTTTTCATGAATTAAAAAATTAGGTGCTCAATGACTGTATGTACAGTTAGTTTTCATGAGGTTATGCATGTAGGTACAAACTCAGTGTTATATTGTTAGTTTTCAAGAACTTATATTTGTAGTTTCTCATAGAGTGTTATATACTTAGTTTTCTTGAAGACATGAATATAGACACTCACTAAGTGTTGTACAGTTAGTTTTCATGAAGTTATGCATATAGGTGATCATTGAGAGTTGTACAGGAATTTTTCACGAAATGATACATGTAGGTGTTCAATGAGAGTTTGTATATCATTTGTTGTCTTGAAGTTATGCTTGCAGGTGCTCACTGAGTGTTTTCTAGTTAGTTTCCATGAAGATATACATGTAGGTCCTCACCGAGTCTGTGGATAGTTATTTTTCATGAAGTAATACATGTAGGGGTTCCCTGAGTATTTGCATCGTTAATTTCATCAAGTTATGCATGTAGTTTTTCTTAGAGGTTGTATAGTTAGCCTTCATGGTGTTACGTATGTAGGTTCTAGCCAAGTGTTGTATAGTTAGTGTTCATGAATTTATGCCTGTAGGTGCTCGCTGAGTGTTTTCTAGTTAATTTTCATGAAGTTATGCATGTAGGTGTTCACCAAATGTTGTATAGTTAGTTTTTAAGAACTTATGCCTGTAGTTTCTCAGAGAGTTTTCTATAGTTAGTTTTCTTGAAGTTATACATATAGGTGCTCACTGAGTGTTGTATAGTTAGTTTTCATGAAGTTATGCATGCTGGTGCTCATCGAGTGTTGTACAGTTTATTTTCATGAAATTATACATGTAGGTGTTAACCGAGTGTTTTTATAGTTAGTGTTCATGAAGTTATGCATGTAGCTGCTCACTGAGTGTTTTGTAGATAGTTTTCATGAAGTTATACATGTATGTCCTCACTGAGTCTTTGCATAGTTAGTTTTCATGAAGTTATGCATTTAGGGGCTCACCAAGTTTTTGTATCGATATTTTCATGAATTTATGTATGTAAATTCTCATAGAGGTTGTATAGTTAGTTTTCATGAAGTTATGCATGTAGGTACTTGTCAAGTGTTCATAGTGTTAAATTTCATAAAGTCATACATGAAGGTGCTCACCGAGTGTTTGTATAGTTAGTTTTCATGAAGTAACACATGCAGGTGCTCACCGAGTATTGCATAATTAGTTTTCAAGAAGTTACACTAGTAGGTGCTCAGCGAGTGTTAGTATTGCTAGTTTTCATAAAGTTATGCATGTATTTCCTCATATAGAGTTTTAAAGATGTTATCTCATAGAGTATTATGTAGTCAGTTTTCATGAAGTTATACATGTAGGTGTTCACCGAGTGTTTGTATAGTTAGTGTTCATGAATTTATGCATGTAGCTGCTCACCAAATGTTTTCTAGTTAATTTTCATGAATTTATGCATGTAGGTGCTCACCGAGTATTGTATACTTAGTTTTCAAGAAGTTATATATGTGGATGTTCACCGAGGGTAGGTATAGTTAGTGTTCATTAAGTTACATATGTAGGTGCTCAACGAGTGTTTGTATTGTTAGTTTTCATGAAGTTATTCATGTACTATCTCATAGAGTGTTGTTTAGTTACTTTTCAAGAAGCTATACATGGGGGACCAGATACAATAGGCCCTGCATCAGGGCCTGTGTTCCAATGCCTGGGGATCGCCTGGGAACTGCATAGATCTTCCAATCCAGGTGGGAGCCAAACACCCCAGACTCCAGGTCTTCTCTCCCACCAACGAGGCCAGGAAACTAGCGGGTCCAGGGATACCAGGGGACCAGCTGTTCTGGCAGGACCAGGTACAACAGGCACTGCATCCAGGCCTGGGAGGCTAAGCACCCCAGATTCCTGGTCTTCTCCAACCACGGGAACAGAATGAGGATGAGGAATAGAAAAACTACAAGATTATTGGATTTTCTAGCACCCGCCAAAAGGGAACTCTGATCCCCTAAACACCAGACCAGTAAGGGGCTCTTTCTGCACACACTAGAAGAAGAGATGGGAAAGAGACAATACAAAAACAAACTCAGCAACAGAAAAACAAATATGACACCGGCAGATTCTAGAGACCCCACACCAACAAGACTCCAACATTCCAATGCAAATGAAGCAGAAGAGAATGATCTTAAAACCACCTTAATGAAAATGACAGAGGCCCTAAAAGAGGATATAGGAAAATCCCTCAAAGAAATGGAAGAAAAAAACAAACCAAAAAATGCAAGAAATGGGGAAAAAACAAAGCAAAAAAGGCAGGAAATGGAAGATGAAACAAAGCAAAAAAATGCAAGAAATGGAAGAAAAATCAAACCAAAAAATGCAAGAAATGGAAGAAAAAACAAACCAAAAAATACAAGAACTGGAAGAAAAAGCAAACCAAAAAATGCAAGAAATGGAAAAAAAGCAAACCAAAAAATGCAAGTAATGGAAAGTAGAACAAAACAAAAAATTCATAAAATGCAACAAATGGATGAAAAGATAAACCGAAAATTGCAAGAAACAATGCAAACCATGCAAGAGTTGAAAAGAGAAATAGAGACAAGAAGAAAACACAATATGAAAAAATAAAACCAACCAAACAAACAAACAAAAAACAAAACCAAACAAACAAACAAACAAAAAAACCCACAATCTGAAGAAAGGCTGGAAATAGAAAAGCTGGGCAAACGGTCAGGTACTACTGATACAAGCATTACCAACAGAATATAAGAGATGGAAGAGAGAATCACGAGTGTTGAAGATACACTAGGAGAAATGGATTCATGAACCAAAGAAATCTTAAGTCCAACAAATCCTTAACACAAAATATCAAGGAAATATGGGACACCATGAAAAGACCAAACCTAAGAATAAAAGGTATAGATGAAGGAGAAGGAAATCAATTCAAAGGGGCAGAAAACATATTCAACAAAATCATAGAAGAAAACTTTCCCAACCTTAAGAAAGACATGCCAATGAAGGTACAAGAAGCTTACAGAACACCAAAGAGAGGGGATCAGAAAAAAAGTTCCCTTGCCACATAATAATGAAGACCCCAAATATACAGAATAAAGAAAGAATATTAAAAGCAGCTAAGGAAAAAGGCCAAGTAACATATAAAGGCAGACCTATCAGAATTACACCTGACTTCTCCATGGAAACTCTGAAAGCCAGAATGTCGTGGATAGATATTCTACCAACACTAAGAGACTATGGATGCCAGCCCAGACTACTATACCCAGCAAAGCTCTCAATCACTATAAATGGAGAAAACAAGATATTCATTGACAAAACTAGATTTAAGCAATACGTGTATGGTAACCCAGCCCTACCGAAAGGTTTGGAAGGAAAACTCCAACCCAAGGAAGTTAACTACAACCAGAAAAACAAAGGCATTAGAGAATCCCTCTCTACAAACAGCCAAAAGAACAAAAGGGTAAAATTCCACACATAATTCCACCACCACCAGTTGAAAATCAAAGAAAAATGAGCAATCAATGGTCATTAATGTCCCTCAACTTTAATGGCCTTAACACACCCATAAAAAGACACAGGCTACCAGAATGGATTCAAAGACAGAAGCCATCCTTCTGCTGTATACAAGAAATACACCTCACTCTCAAAGACAGATATTACTTGAGAGTTAAAGGTTGAGAAAAAAATTTCCAATCAAATGGTCCCAAGAAACAAGCAGTGGTAGCAATCCTATTATCTAACAAATTAGACTTTAAAATAAAATCAATCAAAGGAGATGAAGGAGGTCATTGCATACTCATCACAGGCGAAATCCAACAAGATGAAGTGTCTATCCTGAACATCTATGCCCCAAATACAAAGGCATCCACATTCATAAAAGAAACACTATTAGAACTTAAATCACATATAAAGCCAACACACTTATAGTGGGAGATTTCAACACACCACTCACACCACTAGACAGGAATACCAGACAGAAACTCAACAAGGAAACAAAAGGCATCACCATCCATGACATCAAGCCACAAACAACATAAAATACCTTGGGGTAACACTAACCAAACAAGTGAAAGACCTGTATCTCAAGAACTTTGAATCTTTAAAGAAAGAAATTAAAGAAGCACTCAGAAAATGGAAAGATCTCCCATGCTCTTGGATAGGTAGGATCAATGTAGTAAAAATGGCAATCCCACCAAAAGCAATCTACAGATTCAATGCAACCCCCATTAAAATCCCAGCACAGTTCTTCACAGACCTTGAAAGAACTATAATCAATTTTGTATGGAAAAACAAAAGACCCAGGATAGCCAAAACAACCCTGTTCAACAAGGCAACATCGGGAGTCATCACCATCCCTGACCTCAAGCTCTATTATAGAGCTATAATCCTGAAAACAGCTTGGTATTGGCAGAAAAATAGACAGGTAGACCAATGGAATCGATTTGAAAACTCTGATATTAACGCACACACATATGAAAATCTGATCTTTGACAAAGAAGCTAAAAATATACAATGGAATAAAGAAAGCCATCTTCAACAAATGGTGCTGGCATAACTGGAGGCTGGCATGTACAAGGATGCAGATCGATCTATGTTTATCACCATGCACAAAACTCAAGTTCAAATGGATCAAAGACCTCAACATAAATCCAGCGACACTGAACCTCTTAGAAGAGAAATTGGGCGGTACCCTTGAACGAATTGGTACAGGAGACAGCTTCCTGAACACAACACCACTAGCACAGACAGTGAGATCAAAAATAAATAAATGGGACCTACTTAAACTGAGAAGCTTCTGTAAGGCAAAGGACACAGTCAGCAAAACAAAAAAGGAAACCCACAGAATGGTTAAAAATATTCACTAATCCCATATCTGACAGAGGTTTGATCTCCAAAATTTACAAAGAACTCAAAAAGCAAGTCTCCAAATCACCAAACGATCCAGTTAAAAGTAGCCTGCAGAACCAAATAGAGAATGTTCAATAGAGGAGTCTAAAATGGCTGAGAGGCACTTGAGATATGCAAATCAAAACAACTCTGAGATACCATCTCCTCTCCTGTCAGAATGGCTAAAATCAAAAACACCAATGACAATTTGTGCTGGAGAGGATATGGTAAAATGGGAACACTCCTCCATTGCTGGTAGGAGTGCCAACTTGTTCAGCCACTTTGAAAATCAGTTGGGAGATTCCTCAGATAAATGGGAATAAACCTACCACAAGACCCAGCAACTCCACTCTTATGCATATATCCAAAAGATGCCCATTCATCCAAGTAGGATGTCTGTTCCACTATTTTCATAGCAGCATTATTTGTAATAGCCTGAACTTGGAAGCAACCTAGATGCCATTCAACCAAAAAGTGGATAGAGGAAATGTGGTATATTTACACAATTAAGCAGAAAAAAAAACAACGGAATCCTGAGATTTACAGGCAAATGGATGACACTAGAAGAAACCATCCTGAGTGAGGTAACCCAGTCACAAAGAGAGAAACATGGCATGTACTCTCTCATATATGGATTTTAGACATAGATCTGGTGAGTGCCAGTCTACAATCCCATGGACAGAGAGTCTGGGAAACAGAACCTTCATTCAGTTGCTGATGGAAGTAGAGGCAGTCTCCCATGGCTAAGCAATGAGCTGAACTCAAGAAAGCCAGTAGCAGAGAGGGACGGCTGCTGACCAAAGGGATTAACACTGGGCTGGTTTAACCCCCAGAAACAGCTGACCTGATAAGGGTTATCTCTTGAATCCCAGGCTTATGCCTGGGAATCCAGCATGGGACTGATCAAGACCCCCTGAATGGGGGTGTCAGTGATTACATAATTACTTTTCAAGAACGTATGTATGTTGTTTCTCATAGAGTGTTGTATAGTTAGTTTAGTTTTCATATTGTTATGCGTGTAGGAGCTTGCTGTTTGTTGTGTTCTTGTTTTTCAAGTAGTTATGCATGCAGGTGTTCACCGAGTGTTTGTATAGTTAGCTTTCCTGAAGTTATGCATGTAGGTGCTCACCAAGTGTTGCATAGTTAGTTTACAAAAAATTATGCATGTAGTTTCTCATAGAGTGTTGCATAGTTAGTTTTCATGAAGATATACATGTGGGTTCTCACCGAGGTTTTGCATTGTTAGTTTTCATGAAGTTATGCATGAAGTTTCACATGATCGTTGTTTAGTTTCCAAGAAGTTACACATGTAGATAATACTGAGGGTTTTTTAAGTTGGTTTTCATGTAGTTATTCATGTAGGTGCTTACTGAGTGTTGTATAGTTAGTTTTTATGAAGTAATACAAGTAGGTGCTCACTGAGTGTTGTGTAGTTAATTTTCATGAAGTTATACATGTAGGTCCTCAATGCGAGTGTGTCTAGATAGTTTACATGAAGTAATGCATGTAGTATCTCACCTAGTTTTTGTATCATTAGTTTCATGAATTTATGCATGTAGTTTCTCAAAGAGTTTTTGATAGTTTTTTATGAAACTATTTTTGTGGGTGCTCACAGAATATAGGTAGAGTTTGTTTTCATGACGTTATGCATGTAGGTGTCCCCCAATTGTTGTACAGTTAGTTTTCAAGAAATTATGCATGTAGGTGTTCACCGCATGTTGAATAGTTAATTTTCAAGAAGTTATGCCAGTAGGTGCTCACCAAGTGTTTGTATTGCTAGTTTTCATGAAGTTATGCATGTATTTTCTCATATAGAGTTTTTTAAAGTTGTGTTTCATGATGTTATGCATGTATTTTCTCATAAAGAGTTGTATAGTTAGAAACCATGAAGTTATGCAAGGAGGTGCTCACCAGTTGTTTGTATGCTTATTAATAATGAAGTTATGCATGTAGTTGCCCATTTAGTGTTATATAGTTTTCAAGAACTTATGCATATAGCTTCTCACACAGTGTTGTATAGTTAGTTTTCATGAAGTCATGCATGTGCATGCTCACTGAGTGTTTATATATTTAACTTTCATGATGTTATCATGTAGGTTTTCACCGAGTGTTTGTATATTTATTTTTCATGAAGTTATGAATGTAGGTGCTCACAAAGTTTTGTATAGTTATTTTTCATGAAGTTATGCATTTAAGTGCCAACTAAGAGTTGTAAAGTTAGTTTTTGTGAAGTTATGCATATACGTTCTCACCTAGACTTGCATATTTTATTTCATGAAATTATGCCTGTAGGAGCTCAACGAGTACTTGTATAGATACTTTTCATGATGTTATGCTTGCAGGTGCTCACTGAGTGCTTGCATAGTTAGTATTCATGAAGTTATGTTTGTAGTGTTATATAGATAGTTTTCAAGATCTTATGCATTTAGTTTCCAATAGAGGGTTGTACAGTTAGCTTTCACGAAGTTATGAATGGAGGTACTCACCAAGTGTTTTTATAGATAGTTTTCATGAAGTTATGCATTTAGGTGTTCACCAAGTGTTGTATAGTGAGTTTTCCAGAAGTCATGAATGTAGTTTCTCATAGAGTGTTGTATATTTACTTTTCTTGGAGTTTTTCATGTTGGTGCTAACCCACTATTGTATAGCTAATTTTCAAGAAATTATGTGTGTAGGATCTTATAGAGTGTTGTATAGTTTTCAAGAAGTTATGTATGTAGTTTCTCATAGAGTGTTGTATAGTTAGTTTTAATGAATCTATGAATGTAGGGGCTCACAGAGTGTTTGTATGTTGGGCCCCTGCCCCATGGGGTCTCTGTGAGTTGCTGGTCAGCCTACAAGTGCAACTTGTTTTACAGCCCAAGTGCTTAATGTTTTCAAGTACTGGCTTCCTGCCGCATCCTTTATCTTCTGACTTCAACATCTAGCAAGAGGAAAACACGTTCTGTTCCACAGGGGTTTTACATTCTGTGCTGTAAGCCTATTTATAAGACTGCCCTCCTACAAGAAAGAGTCCTGCAACCACTTGCAATGAAGCCACACACACACACACACACACACACACACACACACACACACACATTCTCCTGTCAATAAAGGCAGCACAAGCATTCTCTTAGCACAAACTGCTAGACGTCTTTCTTTGCCTGATACCTTGGAATTGCTTGTGGCAGGGCCACCACAATTGTAGGTCCAACCGAGATCCTGAGAGACTTGGAAAGACTGGGAAAGATCAGACAGAAAGGTGACTCGGGAGAGGAGTGACTCAAGAATGAAAAGATTTGAAAAACAGGTACCTCAACTTCCAACAGTAAAATAGGATGGTCAAATCTCCAGGCTTTTTCCTGAGAGATCACCATCTAAGGAGAAGGTGTATTGAATTAATCTCCACTTTTTGGCCAATCCATTGAGGTCGGGAATGCTAGGGGAAAACTTAGAGATTACCATAGGTCGAAGGATGGATTGAATTAAATCTCCAGCCTTCCTTCTGATCTACTGAGGTCAGGAAAGTAAAGAGGAAGTGAGAGATCACCCTCAAATGCTGGCAAGCAAGTAAAGTTATGAGAGTATATTGGAAAGTGGTACCTAATTAGGGGTACCAGATTAAATATCCAGGCCTTTGCCTCAAACCAATTTTGGAAAAGAAAGGGGAAACTGAGAGATCACCCTCAATCGGAGTGTGGGTTGAATAAATCTTCAGACTTTTGTCTGAGGGATCATCCTCAGTAGGAGGATGGATTGAAAATGGATGAATTGAAAATGCATAACAAATAGTAAATGAGGTACTGGTATTAAGTTAAAGAAAAGGAAAAGATAAAATTATATGGATTGGATTGGGTAATACATGGAGAGTCTGGATACTGTGTGCTGTTGTTTTGTCTTTGAATTATTTAATTGCTAAGAAGTGAACCAATGGTCCTAAAAGACATTTGACTATCAATGCTGCTGAATTAATCCAACTAATATATTTTGAAAATTCGTGGACTTCTAAATTCAAATATAAGGACAGGTTACTTGGGAAATAATTTCTGCTTTTGTTTCCACAGAAAATAAAAAGTTGGGGCTTCCTTCCAGAATAGTATGGTTTGACAAAGCAAGACCACCTGAAGCAGTGGCCCTAGGTGATTGAACATCTAAAACAGCTGAAATGATACAACCTTAGAGACCACAAAAACATGGACTTCAACAGGTTTCTGTTTTTTTTTATGATCCACATGGTTTTTCATTGCTCCTTAATACCAGGAAGTATTTTGGAAAGAACACTTCCCACATTCCAAAATATTGTTTATAAAAGTTTGTTTGCATTTGTAAAGGGTTGATTATTGATACAAATTTAAGGTCAATTATGTGAGTCACCTCTTAAACCTTTTGGCCAATAACCTGGCCTCTCTACACTGCATCTACAGAATTACAAATAGTGAGTACAGCTGAAGCCCCTGAGTGTAGCTCAGAACTTCTCAAATAGAGGGAGGATGAGGGGCATACAGGAATTTTTCAACCTTTTGTTTTAATTCAAAGATTTGATGGAGTTGTTCTGTCACAGAGATTTCAAATTAGGAAGTTTCAATTCAACAAACTAACCATGACATAGGGAAAAGGATGATTGAAAGATATATGTATGTTCTGAATATTTGGTGTGGCTACAACTGTATGTATAAAATGTGACTATGAATGCATGAGTATGAACTGCTTAAATTGCCTTGGATATGATTAAAAGGATGTAGACAAAAAGAACATCCATCCAGTCAATGTCTTAATAGAAAAGGGTGATGATTTGAGTCCTCAGAACCAATCAGTTAATTTATTTATAAAGAAGGGGGGTGTTGGAACCCAGCACCATGGGGTCTCTGTGAGTTTCTGGGCATCCTACAAGTGCAACTAGTTTTCCAGGCCAAGTGCCTCCTATTTTCTAGTCCTGGATTTCTGACCCAGCCTTGAATCTCTGATATCAACATCTAGCAGGAGAAAAACACGTTATTTTCCAGCTGGTATTTTTCCACTGTGCTCTAAACCTACATATAAGACTGCTCCCTCTCACAAGAGATAAACCTCTCACCACTTGCAATAAAGACACTCTCTCTTTCTCTCTCTCCCTCCCACCCTCTCTCTCTCTCTCTCTATCTATCTATCTCTCTATCTCTCTCTCTCCCTCCCTCCTGACAACAAAGGCAGTACATGAATTTTCTTAATACCAACAGGTGAACATCTTCTCTTTCTTTTCCTGATACATTGGATTTGCTTGTGGCATGGTGCTATATTTTGTATAGTTAGTTTTCATAAAGCTATGCATGTAGGTGCTCACCGAGTGTTTTTATAGTTAGTTTTCAGGAAGTTACACCTGTAGGTGCCAACTGAGTGCTATATAGTTAGTTTTCAAGTACTCATGCATGGACTTTTTCACAGAGTACTGTGTATTTAGTTTTTATGAAGTAATGCATGTAGGTGCTCATCGAGTGTTTTACAAATAATTTTTATGAGGTTGTCCATGTAGGTGCTCACCATGTGTTGTGTAGTCATTTTCCATGAAGTTAGGCAGGTAGTTTCCCAAAGAGTGTTGTATTGTTAGTTTTCATGAAACTGCATGTACTTTATCATAGAGGGATGTTTGGATAGGTTTCATGAAGATATGCATGTAGGTCCTCAATAAGTGCTTGTATAGTCAGTGTTCATGAAATTATACATGTAGGTACTCAATGAGTGTTTCTATAGAAACTTTTTATGAAGTTATGATTATATGTACTCACCGGGTGTTGTATAGATATTTTAAATTAGTTATGCATGTAGTTTCTCATAGTGTTGCATAATTACTTTTGTGAAGTGTTGCATGTAGGTGATCACTGACAGTTGTTTAGTTAGTTTTCCAGAAGTTATGCATGTAGGTTCTTTTAGAATGATATATATTTAGTTTTCAAGAAGTTATGCATATATTTTCTCATACAGTGTTGTATTGTTAGTTTTCCTGAAGTTATGCATGTAGGTGCTCACTGAGTGTTGTATAGTTAGTTTTCATGAAGTTATGGATGTAGTTGTTCACTGAGTGTTGTAAAGTTAGTTTTCATGAAGTTATGCATGTAGGGACTCACTGAGTGTTGGTATTGTTAATTTTCAGGATTATGCTTGCAGGAGCTCACCAAGTGTTTTTATAGTTAGTTTTCATGAAGTTATGCTTGTAGGTTCTAATTGAGTGTTTTTATAGTTAGTTTTCATGAAGTTATGCATGTAGTTTCTCATAGGGTGTTGTATAGTTATTATTCATAAAGTTATACATGTAGGTGCTCACCAAGTGTTGTATGGTTAGTTTTCATGAAGTAATACAAGTAGGTGCCAACTGATTGTTAAATACTTAGTTTTCATGAAGTTATGGATGTAGTTTCTCAAATACTGCTGTATAGTTAGTTCATGAAGTTATGCATGTTTTTTCCAACTGAGTGTTATATACTTTCTAGAACTCATGCATGGAGTTTCTCATTGAGTGTTGTATAGTTAGTTTTCATGAAGTTATGATTATAGTTTCTCATAGCATGTTTTAAAGTTAGTTTTCAATAAGTTATACAAGTAGCTGATCACCGTGTGTTGTGCAATTAGTTTCAAGAAATTATGCATGTAGTTTCTCATAGAGTGCTCTATAGTTAATTTTCAGGAAGTTATGCATGTACATCTGAACCAATGTTTGTATAGTTATTTTTCATGAAGTTATGCATATTGACTCTCATAGAATTTTTAAAGATAGTTTTCATGAAGTTATGTATGTAGGTGCTCAATGAATGTTTGTATAGATAGTTTTCATGAAGTTATGCTTGCAGGTGCTCACCAAATGTTTCTGTAGTTAGCTTTCATGAAGTAATTCATGTAGGTGCTCACCAAGTGTTGTATAGTTAGTTTTTAAGCAATTATGCGTGCAGTTTATCATAGAGGGCTATATAGTTAGTTTTCATGAAGTTATGCATGTAGGTGATCACCGAGTGTACAGTTATTTTTCATGAAGTTATACATATAGGTGCCAACAGAGAGTTATGTAGTCAACTTTCAAGAACTCATGCATGTAGTTTATCATAGAATGATGTATAGTGAATTTTCATTAAGTTATGCTTGTAGGTGCTCAACAACTGTTTGAATAGTTAGTTTTTATGTAGTTATGATTGCAGATGCTCACCAAGTGTTTGTGTAGTTAGTTTTAATGAAGTATTCATGTAGGTGCTCACTGGGTGTTGTATAGTTAGTTTTCAAGAAAATGTTCATGCATAGAGGGCTGTATACTTAGTTTTCATGAAGATATGTATGTAGGTTCTCTCCAAGTGTTGAATAGTTAGTTTTAAAGATGTTATGCATGCAGTTTCTCACTGAGTGTGTATAGTTAGTTCTCATGAATTATACATGTAGTTACTCACCAATTATTTGCATAGTTAGTTTTCATGAAGTTATGCTTGTAGGTGCCAACTCAATGTTATCTATTTAGTTTTCAAAAACTTATACTTGAAGTTTCCATAAAGTGTTGTATAATTAGTTTTCATGAAATTATGTATGTAAGTTTTCATGATGTTATGTAATTGGGTGCTCACCGAGTGTTGTATAGTTAGTTTTCAAGAAGATGTGCATGTAGGTGCTCATTGAATGTTTTTATATTAAGTTTTCCTGAAGTTGTGTATAATGGTGTGTTTGTATAGTTAGTTTTCCTTAAGTTGTACATGTAGGTGCTCAAGGAGTGTAGTATAGTGAGTTTCCCTGAAGTTATACATTTAGGACCTAAAGGAGTGGTTGTACAGTTAGTTTTCTTGAAGTTATGCATGTAGGTGCTTACTGAGTGTTGTGTAGTTCATTTTAAGATGTTATGCACACATTTTATCATTGACAGTTTTATAGAAACTTTTCATGAAATCAAGCATGTAGAGGCTCACTGAGTGTTTGTATAGTTAGTTTTTATGGAATTATACATGTAGGTGCTCATCGAGTGTTGTATTGTTATTTTCCCTTAAAGTATACATGTAGGGGCTCACCTAATGTTGTTTAGTTAGTTTTCATGAATTTATGCATGTATGTGCTCAGAAAGCATTGTATAGTTTATTTCAGGAACTTCTGCATATAGTTTCTCATTGATTGGTGCATAGTTAGTTTTCCTGTAGTTATGCATGTAGGTGATAACGTGTTTTGTATAGTTTGTTTCCCTGAAGTTATACATGTAGGAGCTCCCCGTGTGTTGTATAGTTAGTTTTCAATATTTATGCATGTAGATGCTCACCGAATGTTTGTATAGTTAGATTTCATGAAGTATTGGATGTGGTTACTCAAGGAGTGTTGTATTGTTAGTTGTCATGAAGTTATGCATGTAGGTTCTCAATGAATGTATAGTTAATTTTCAGGAAGTAACTCATGTCATTTCTCAAGAAGTGTTGTATTGTAATTTTTCATGTAGTTATGCATGTAATTTATCAAAGAGTGTTGCACAGTTAGTTTTCATGAAATTATGCATGTAGCTGTGCAACAAGTGTTGGTATAGTTAGATTTCATGAAATGATGCATGTATATGTTCACCAAGTTTGGCATAGTTAGTTTTCATGATGTTATGCATGTATGTGCCAACTAAGTGTAATACAGTGTGTTTTTAAATCTCATGCATGCATTTTCTCCCAGAGAGTTGTATACTTAGTTTTCATGAAATTATGCATGTATGCCCTCACTGAGTGCTTGTATACATAGTTTTTATTAAGTAATGCATATAGGTGCTAAGTGCGTGCAATAAAGTTAGATTTCAAGAACTTATGCATGTAGGATCTCAAACAGTGTTGTATAGTTAATTTTCATGAGTTTATGTATTTTGGTGCTCACCGAATGTTTCTATAGTTAGTTTTAATGAAGTTATGCACATAGGGGCTCACCAAGTGTTTGTATTGCTAGTGTCCATGATGGTATGAATGTGGTTTCTTATAGAGTGTTGTATATTTAGTTTTCATGAAATTATGCATGTAGGTGCCCCCGAGTGTTATATAGTGATTTTTCAAGAACTTATGAATATAGTTTATCAAATAGTGTTGTGTTAGGGGAAATCCTGTGCATTTGTCAATAAAGCACTGTCTGGCCAATAGGGAATCAAGATAGGAGGGACTAGGAGACCAGAAGGACTCTGGGTAGGAGAAACACAAGGAGAGTCATGATGTAACGCCATGGTGTAGGAAGCCCGGGACTATTCTCTGATAAGAGAAATACTTAGATTAACAATTATTGAGTAATTACTTAAGTCAGAGCTAGCCAGTAAGAAACAAGCAAGGCCAACAGCTTCATAATTAATATAGCCTCCTGTGTGTTTATTTGGGACTGATGCGGCTCTAGAACCAGGCTGGCGGGAAGGCTTCTCACAAAGGAAAAGCTTCCTTTTACAGTGTTGTATAGATAGTTTTCATTAAGTTATGCATGTAGGTGCTCACGGAGTGTTTGTATATTTAGTTATCATGAAGTTATGCATGAAAGTGGTCACCGATTCTTTGTACAATTTGGTTTTATGAAGTTATGCAAATAGTTGCCAACTGAGTTTTATATAGTTAGTTTACATGATGTTTTTCATGAGGGTTCTCAGCAAGTATTTGTATACTATGTTTTCATGAAGTTATGAATGAAGGTGCTCACCAAGTGTTTATTTATTTATTTATTTTTGCATTCTTTTTTTTAAATTTATTTTTCAGTTTAAATTTAGATGAGAAAAAAGGTTGCTTCACAAGTCAGTTCCAGGTCCCTATCGCTTTCTGCCCCCTCCTCCCGTGCCTCCCCCAACCCCCCCATTATACCCTCATTTCCCTAGGGAGGGTGAGGCCCTCCATGGAGGTGTCCATATTCTGCCATTTCATACAGGGCAGAGAGAAGACCCTGAGTGTGGGGTGCTTGGATCCCGCTGGGATTGGAAACTCTGTGCAGTTCCAACGCGATCCCCAGGCACTGCAACACAGGCCTAGAAGCTGGCCTGTTGTTCCTGATGAAGCCACCATCAGAACAGCTGCTTCCCTGGACTCCCTGGCTCCTCTGGTTTCCAGGTCTCGTTGGTGGGAGAGAAATCCTGGAGTCTGGAGTGCTTGGCTCCCGCTGGGATTGGAAACTCTGTGCAGTTCCCAGGCGATCCCAAGGCACTGGAACACAGGCCCAAAAGCCAGCCTGTTGTACCTGATGAAGCCACTGGAACACCTGCTTCCCTGCACTCCCTGGCTCCTCTGGTTTCCTGGTCTTGTTGGTGGGAGAGAAGAACCGGAGTCTGGGGTGCTTGTCTCCCTCCAGGATTGGAAGCTCTGTGCAGTTCCCAGGTGATCCCCAGGCACTGGAACACAGGCCCAGAAGCCGGCCTGTTGCACCTGATGAAGCAGCTGCCAGAACAGCTGCTTCCCTGGACTCCCTGGCTCCTCTGTATTCCTGGTCTCGTTGGTGGGAGAGAAGTCCTGGAGTCTGGGGTGCTTGCCTCCTGCTGGGATTGGAAGCTCTGTGCAGTTCCCAGGCAATCTCCAGGCACTGGAACACAGGCCCAAAGCCAAGCTGTTGTACCTGATACTGCTGCCAGAACAGCTGCTTCCCTGGACTCCCTGGCTCCTGTGGTTCTGCATGTAGTTTCTAAAAGATGTTGTCTTCTTAGTTGCCATGAAGTTATGCATGCAGATGCTCAACAAGTGTTTCTAAATTTAGTTTTCAAGAAGTTGTGCATGTACGTACTCATAGAGTGTTGTATAGTTAGTTTTCATGAAGTTATGCATGTAGGTGCTCATCGAGGGTTCTGTAGTTAGTTTTCATGAAGTTATGAATGTAGTTTCTCAAAGAGTGTAGTATAGTAATTTTTCATAAATTTAGGCATGTAGGTTGTCACCGAGTGTTGTACAGTTAGTTTCCAAGAAGTTATGCATGTTTCTTCTCAAAGAATTTGGATTGTTAGTTTTCCTGTATATATGCATGTACTTTCTCAAAGAGTGTTGTAAAGTTAGTTTTCATGAATTGATGCAAGAAAGTACTCAAGAAGTGTAGTATTGTTTTCATGAGTTATGTATGTGGTTTCCCACTGAGTGTTGCATAGTCATTTTTTCTTGAAGTTATGCATGTAGGTGCTCAACGAGTGTTTGTGTGGATAGCTATCATGAAATTATGCAATTAGGTGCCCACTGAGTTTTACATAGGTAATTATCAAGACCTTATGCATGAAGATTCTCATAGATTGTTGTATAGTTATTTTCCTTGAAATTATACATGTAGGTCATCATTGAGTGTTTTTCTAGGTAGTTTTCATGACGTTATGCATACAGGGGATCACTGAGTGTTTGTATAGTTAGTTTCCATGAAGCTATGCATATACTTGCTCACCAAGTGTTGTATTTTAGTTTTCAAGAAGTTATGCATGAAGTTTATCATAGAGGATTGTATAGTTAGTTTTCATGAAATTATCATGGAGGTACTCACCAAATGTTTGTGTAGTTAGTATTCATGAATTTATGCAAGTAGGTCCTCATCGAGTGTCTGTATTATTAGTTTTTATGAAATTATGCCTGTAGTTTCTCATAGAGTGTAGTATATTCAGTTTTCACTAAGTTATGCATGTAGGTGCTCAATGAGTGCTTTTATAGATAATTTTCATGAAGATATGCATGTAAGTGCCAATTTAGTGTTATATAGTTACTTTTCAAGAACTTATGCATGTAGTTTCTCATACAGAGTTATATAGTTAGTTTTCATGAAGTTATGCATGTAAATTCTCACCAACTCTTAGGATACTTAGTTTTCATGAAGTTTTGAAAGTATATGCTAAAAGAGTTTTGTATAGTTAGTTTTTCATGACGTTATGCTTGCAGGTGGTCACCAAGTGTTTGTATAGTTAGTTTTCATGAAGTTATGCATGTAGGTGCTGACTGAGTATTATTTAGTTAGTTTCAAAACTTACTCATGTAGTTTCTCATAGAGTTGTATAGTTAATTTTCATGAAGTTGTATGGGTAGGTGCTCACAGAGTGTTGTATATTTAGTATGCAAGAATGCATGAAGCTTATCATAGAGTGTTGTATAGATAGTTTTTGTGATGTTATGCATGAGGGTGCTCACCGAGTGTTTGTATAGTTAGTTTTCATGAGGTTATGCATGTAGGTGCCCACTGAGTGTTATATAGTTAGTTTCTAGAACTTACTCATGTAGTTTCTCATAGTGTTGTATACATAGCTTTCATGAATTGTGCATGTATGTGCTTACCGAGTATTTGTATAGTTTTCATGAAGTTATGCAGGTAGGCATTCAACGAGTGTTGCATAGTTATTTTTCATGAAGTTATGCAAGTAGCTGATCACTGTGAGTTGTATAGTTAGTTTCCAAGACGTTTTTCATGTAGGTGCTCACCCAGTTTTGTATTGTTAGTTTTCATGAATTTGTGAATGTTAGTTTTCTTGAAGTTATGCATGTAGTTTCTCAGAATGTTGTATTTTTATATTCCCTGAAGTTATACATGTCAGTGATCATCAAGAGTTGTATAGATAGTTTTCATGAAGTTGTGCATGTAGATTCTCATTGAGTTTTGTATAGTTAGTTTCACTGAAGTTATGCAAGAAGGTGCTCAACAAGTGGTGTATACTTTGTTTCCCTGAAGTTAAATATGTAGGTGCTCTCTGAGTGTTGCATATTTATTTTTCATGCAGCTATACATGTAATTTCACAAAATTAGTGTTTCATAGTTACCCTGAAGTTATACATGTAGGTCCTCACTGAGTGTTATATAGTTAATTTTCATGAAGTTATGCATGCAGATTCTCAAAGAGTGCTGTATTGTTAGTTTTCAAGAAGTTATGCTTGTAGGTGCTCACCAAGTGTTGTATAGTTTGTTTTCAAGAACTTATACTAGTAGGTCCTCTTAGAGTTTTGTATAGATAGTTTTCATGAAGTTATGCATGTATTTTCTGATAGTGTTGCATAGTTAGTTTTCATGAAGTTATGCATTTAGGTGCTCACCGAGTGTTGTATAGTTACTTTTCAAGAACTTATGCATGCAGTTTCTCACAGTGTTTTATATAGTTAGTTTCCCTGAAGTTATTCATGTAGGTGCTCACTGCATATTTGTATTGTTAGTTTCCATGTAGTGATGCATGTAAGTTATCACCGAGTGATGTATTATTAGTTTTCAAGTAGTTTTGCATGTTGTTTCACATAGAGACTTGTATACTATTTTCGAGATTATTCACATGTAGGTGTTCTCTGAGTGTTGTGTAGTTAGTTTTCATTAAGTTATTCATATAGGTTTTCAAACAGTGTTGTGTAGTTAGTTACCATGAAGTTATGCATGTAGGTGTTCACTGAGTGTTTGTATAGTTAGTTTTCCTGAAGTTATGCATGTAGGTGCTCACCGAGTGTTATATTGTTAGTCTTCATGAAATTATGCATGTAGTTTCTCATAGGCTATTTTATAGTTAATTTTCAAAAGTAAAGCATGTAGTTGCTCACTGAGGTTGTATAGATAGTTTCCCTGAAGTTATACATGTAATTGCTCACTGAGTGTTGTATATAGTTATTTTTCATGAAGTTATGCATGTAGTTTCTCAAAGAGTTTTGTACTGTTAGTTTTCATAAAGTAATGCATGCAGTTTCTCAAAGAGTGTTGTATACTTAGTTTTCATGAAGTTATGGAGGTAGGTGCTCACCGTGGACTTCTATAGTTAGTTTTCATGAAGTTATGCATGTAGATTCTCATAGAGTGTTGTATAGATACTTTTCATGATTTTTAATTAAAACATTCTATTTTTAAATTTAAATTCATATTAGAAACAAGGTTTCTTCACATGTCAGTCTCACATCCCCCCTCCCTTTCCCTCCCTTCTTCCCACCTCCTCCCACCACCCACCCAATACCCCCTCCTTTCTCCAGGGAGGATGAGTTCTTCCATGGGGGTGTCCATATTCTGTATTTCATCCAGGACAGGGCCTAGAACCTCCCCCAAGAGTCCAGGGAGAGAGTGCATCACTCATTGTTGGATGGGCACCCAATATCCATTTGTATGCCAGGAATAAATACTGGTCAACTACCAAAGGCCCCATAGATTGCCTAGGCCTCCTCACTGACACCCCCATTCAGGGGGTCTTGATCAGCCCCATGCTTGATTCCCAGACATCAACCTGGGATTCAAGAGTTAAACATTATCAGCTGCTTCTGGGGGGTTAAACCAGCCTAGTCTTTATCCATTTGGTCATTAGTCCTCCCTCTCTGTTACTGGCTTTCTTGAGTTCAGCTCAGTGCTTAGCCATGGGATACTGCCTCTGCCTCCATCAGCCACTTAATGAAGGTTCTGTTTCCCTGACTCTCCGGCCATGGGATTGTAGTCTGGCACTCCCCAGATCAATGTCTAAAATCCATATATGAGAGAACACATGTCATGTTTCTCTTTTTGTGACTGGGTTACCTCACTCAGGATGGTTTCTTCTAGTGTCATCCATTTTCCTGCAAATCTCAGGATTCCATTGTTTTTTCTGCTGAATAGTACACCATTGTGTAAATGTACCACATTTTCTCTATCCACTCTTCAGTTGAGGGACATCTAGGTTGCCACCAAGTTCTGGCTATTACAAATAATGCTGCTATGAACATAGTGGAACAGACATACTTGTTGTATGAATGGCCATCTTTTGGATATATGCATAAGAGTGGAGTTGCTGGGTCTTATGGTAGGTTTATTCCTATTTTTCTGAGGAATCTCCACACTGATTTCCAAAGTGGCTGAACAACAAGTAAGAGTCCTCGCACCACTTGCAGTAAAGACACACACATGCACACACACACATACACACACACACACACACTTGCCTTTCAATAAAGGCAGCACAAACATTCTCTTAGTACAAACAGCTAAACATCTTTTCTTTCTTTGCCTGATACCTTGGAATTGCCTGTTCCATGGCCACCACAATTGTAGGTCCCATTGAGATCCAGAAAAACTTGGAAAGACTGGGAATGATCAGACAGAAGACTTGGGAGTGGAGTGACTCAAGAATAAAAAGATTAGAAAACAGGTACCTCAACTTCTAACAGTAAAATTGAATGGTCAACTTTCCAGCCTTTTGCCTGAGAGATTACCTTCTAAGGAGAAGGTATATTGAATTAATCTACAGCCTTTGGCCAATCCACTGAGGTCGGGAAAATAAGGGGAAAACATCGTTTTATGGATATGGGTGTTTTTCTAGCATGTATATCTGTGGACCATGTGTGTGCAATACCCAATGAGACCAAGGAGTATGTTGGATCCCCCAGGACTACAGCTACAGATGGCTCTGAGCTGCTAAATATGTGCCAGGAATTTAACTGGGGACCTCTGAAAGGGCAGATGGTGCTTTCACCTGCTGAGCATCTCTCCAGATTTGGTGTTTTTATTTTGTGCAAGTTGTAACTATTGATGGGCACTTTGATATGAAACTTAATGATGTCACAAATGAAATGTTCTTTTCTGTTTTGAGCTTCAGCCTGGATGGTATTAAAGATCACCAATTGAAGACAGTCTAAAAGTTGTGCATAGAAAATAAGATATTTTACATTAGTCAGGTAAAGCACATTTTTTTCTTCTTTTTACTATAGAGGTTTTTCACCTCACAGACATCGAGCTGAAGTGACAGATTATTATCGCATGTTTATGTTTCTGTGAGTTATCTGGAAAGACTCTAGCCTTCCCAGTAGTATTTTTGCCTGGATTTTAAAAGTGGCTGTTTCTGATTGAAAGGGGCTTATGTGGGCCGCAATATGGAATATAAATTGTTACAAAATACCGTGCCTAGATTATACTGGTTTACATTCATGATGAACATTTACAAATTAAGTAGCCAGTACTTATCCATGACTTTTTAAAACAATATTGGATTTTTTCATTTAAACAATAATAAAAGGTGTAACATGAAAAGTAAAAGACCCAGAGACAGATACTGGGGTTCAAGCTTTAAGGTGAAGTCCAGAAAAACAGAGCTGCCAGCCACTAGCTCTCACCTCTACCCCCAACCCAGCAAGCCTCAGATGGCTGCCTCTCCTCCACGTGGCTAGAGAATAAATCTCTAAATCTCACCTAAAACACTGGACTCTTGTCTTTTCCATACCTCTCTAGGGCTGGGATTGAAGGCATAAGCTCTAATTCTCTTTTAGACTGATTCACTCTTGTATAGCGCTGGGTGGCCTTGAACTCAGAAAGATCAATCTGCCTCTGTCTCCTGAGTCCTGGGATTAAAGGTGTATAAAACCTAGCTTTCATAGCTAACTATTATGACTGGCTTTACATCCTGAACCCTCAGGCAAGCGTTACTAAATCAAAATTAATATATCACCACAAAAGGCAGCTTTTTAAAACAAGAGGGTAAAAAGCAACAAGAAAGATTTTGGAGATTTTATGTTACATTATTAAGAAAGAGAAGGGATTTTGTCTTCACACATCATAATTTCTCCAGCTACTGAAGGTGTGTACATTCAGAATAATTGAGAAGTAACAGAAAACAGGACAGCAAATGGTTTTAGGGATTAGGTTAAATTTCCCCTGGAGACCTGTAGTTTTCTTTCTTTGACTGGATCATCATCCCAACAGTTTTATTTTAACCAGCAGTGATGCCATGGTTACCCTTCTTCCTACACTTTTATTCCCTATGGAAATGTGCTTGGATGAAACATCATACATTCCATGCATATGACAGCTACTTACATAAATGGAGTACAGCATATAAACCAGCCTTCACTGTTGAGGGTTTATAATGTTTGTCATTCAACTAGACTTCTTGTTTACAGTCTCTGTGGGCACAATTGGAGATGCATTTTCCCCCCATTAATTTGACTGTATTCCTCTAAATTGTAGTCATTCCCTTGGGGTTCCAGCTCTAGTCCTGAGGATACAGCTTTCATTGTACGTTAGCAGCTCACCATTTCAAATATGTATGAATTATGGTTGTTGACAGTCTAAGGAAAAGTAGTGTATTGTACATATACATTTTTTACTTAGCATATCTTTATTATTATTATTATTTTATATATTTTTTATTTTAAATAGCTTGTTTTTCATGTCAATCCAAGTTCCCTCTCCCTCCCCTCCTCCCGCACAAAACCCCACCCACCCTATTGCCAATTCCTTCCACATAGGGGATATCTAGAGTCTATCATTTCATTCAGGGTAGGGTCCATGCACTTCCTAAGAGTCCAGGCAGAGAGAGCAATCCTCTTTGTGTTATGGACACACGATGTCTGTTAGTATACGAGGGATAAACACTGATAAACTGCTTAGGACCCCATAGGTAGCACAGACCTCCTCATTGACTCTCACATTCAGGGGGTCTGGATCGGTCCCATGCTGGCCTCCCAGCTGTAAGTCTGGGGTCCAAGAGCTCTCCCCCTTTTCGGATCAGCTGTCTCTGCTGGTTTTGCCAGCCCATTCTTTGCCAATTTGCTCTTTGCTCCTCTCTCTCTGCCGATGGGTTCCTTGGGTTCTGTTCAGTATTTAACTGTGGGTGTTTGCCTGTGCTTCCATCAGTCACTGGATGAAGACTCCAGGATGGTTACAGACATCAAGTTCACTATCAGGAATAGGCATTTTAGGTGGTCTCTACACTATTGCTTAGCTTGCCAATTGGTGTCATCTGTTTACATCACTAGAGGTCACAATGGTGCCTGATCTGTTTTGTGCTTCTGTATCTGTGTGTGCTTGTGTGTGTAAGAGAGATAAAGATATAGTTCAAGAGGATGCTACAAAGGATGTTGAATATTGCATGTGGGTGTGTCATCTCATAGAAGATCAAAATATGCAGCAATAAAGTCCAGGTCTTGTATCTTTACACTGAAATATATGGCCAGGCCTCTCTAATTGCTACTTGAAGAACCCAGCCTGACAAATAAAGAATCACCACAAAATAACAGGCGTGTACATGTCAAAGTAGCTGCCACATGACAGTCCAAATGTATCCTGGGAAGAAACTGTTCTTTCGCAGTCCCTGAGTTGTGTGACTCAGGCTACAGATTTAAGTTTCATTTTGAAGTAACACAATATTAGTCTCTCATCTGTTCTGTTTCACGCACCATGGCAAGTCTAATATATCGGGTGAAAGTCTGTAGATTGAAATGAAAGGCAAGACATCCAGTCATTCATGCTAAGATGTATCTTCTTCATTGTAGAGAGAGTGCAGCATTATATACAGACTTACAGTACAGATGAAAAATCCCCAGGTGGAACAGATCATAGAGATCTTGTTTGTCTCAGTGCTAGATGTAGATGTCAGTGAGTCAAGGCTAGGGAAGTAAGCCAGGACTAGAAAACTGGATGCGCTTGGACAGAAAAATATGATGCAACTCTTGGCTGAGAAGCTAATCACAGAGACCCTGTTGGTGCTGGCACCATATAAATATATATATATATGTACAGACATATATATATATATATTTATTTATGGGTGTGTGTGTGTGTGAGTGTGTGTGTGTGTGTGTGTGAATGTCTCAGCTGACTAAAACATTAATGTTAAACTTACCCATTAAAGGAGAAATCAACCAGGGTGTTGACACTCCAGTCTTAGTTTGGCGGGAATACCCTTAGAGTCACCTCTCATTGGCTGCCTAAATTTTCTGTAAGTTCAATTATACTTGAGCCGCAGGATTCTCTGTGGTCCTCCATTGACAAATCGAGCTTGGGCATACCTAGCAGCAATGTGCCATAGTACAATGAAGTATAAGCTATCAAGTCCTATGGCTGCATGGTCCAAAGATAGGGACAAAGCCCATTTTTCATTAAGCGGCCTGCCATCTGGGTTCCCCTAAATATGATCTCTCCAGAGGGTAGAGGATCCTTTGTCTCTTTTATCCTATTAATTTGACTGCACAATTATTGCATATAAACTTTGGCAGGAGTAACACAAATGTGTAGGCAAACAGGTTTAAGGATGATTGTTGATGAAGATTTTAAATTCATATCTGGATTAAATAATTTAAAGAGCTCTGAGTGCTGAGAGAATCTGATACTTCCAATGATAGTTTATACACAGTGCTGGCTGTAGGTACAGACTGTGAGGTGACAGTCCCAGATGAATTGGCTCTTTTAGCAGCATCAGAAATTACTACAATCACCCCAGGATTGATGCTTAAGTGTCTCTTTTGCCACATGAGGAAAACTTGCCTTTGTCTGGAGATATACACTGGCATAGGGTGGATTTCAGTAATATGAACTCCCAAATACTATACTTTGCCTCTCTAACAAGTTTGTAAGTGGACAAGTCCTGTTCAAAAACGGAAAGGGGAATTTAGCCACTCATCACTGTCCATACCAGTGTCCAGTTGTTTTAAATGTGTTCTTTTTCCCTAAAGGGAAAACTGGAAACTGAATTTGTGTTTCAAAGTGTGTCCAGTTTTTTTTTTTTTTGGCTCCATGAGGAACATCAGGGGATCTTCCTTAAACTGGATTGGGCATGGTCCCACAGTCTCAGTTCCATGTTGTCTCTGATCCATTCACCTCATCAAATGTTCTGGCAGACATGGAGCTTATTTTCCATTGAATTCTTCCACTTCCAGCTCTGGAGCTACCAGGTAATACTGTTCACAGAGCATCTTAGCTGTTTTATATGCATCTTTCACCACATCAGCTATATTGCAGGTGGGATCGATACTCCCTATGTGCTTAGGATGAGCAGGATTAGTGTCACCACCAAACAGAAGTGTGTGTTGGTTAATAAGCATGCGAAAAGAAATGCGGTTGGTATAAAAACGATCCAGGATATATTGGATGTTACTGCTAACAAATGGATCAAACCCAAACTTTTCCTTGTATTCAATCACGCCTTGGGCCATTGTAGGAACAACATCATTGTGTCTGTTTCTGATATTAATCAGAACATGGAGAAAGTTATCTAAAACCTGTGGGTCTTCTGGGCTCTTGTTTTCATATTCTAAAAGTTCAAGGAAGCTCTGCATGTACCAACTCTGAACTAACCCCACCGAAGGACGATTCAACAAGTTGTCCAGCAAAAGATTAACTTCTCTCATTGTGTTAGCCAGTTGTACAGGAAGCTCCTTGTGCAGAAACATATATGAAGTTTTTTCACATGCATTATCTCTTCCGAAATCCAGGAACTGTTTGATTGACAGCGGCGACGGAGAGAAGCGAGAGTAGCGCTCGATCTGTTTGGGGATCGGCTGCTTGAGCAGCCGAAAGAAGAGCCGCATCCTCACCCAGGCAAAGCACAGAACCGCCGAGACGTCCCAGACTGCTGCAAGGGCCGGCAGCGCCGGCGGAGGTTTACCTCCATCGGGCTCGGCCTTGGCGCCACCAGCTCAGTCGCAGCCTCAGCACCTAAACAAGCACCAGAGGCAGTAAGGCGGCTGTGGCCCGCAGCCCGTGGGTTCTTGGGCTCCGCCCAGAAGAGGCGGGGCCTGCCGCCGTACGCGGCGCTGGTGGGCTGTGAGGCCTACATATACATTTTAACTTGCTTTATTTTGTTTGTTCAGAGACTGTCAGCCTAGACAGCATTGTCTTCCTTTTGCAAGACTTGTAAGTTGGCATTAGAAAAGTCATTCTAAAGGTGAAATTTGGCCTGCTTAATGAATCTCAAATTTAATAAATGCTGAAATGTGTCTTAATTTAAAACACTTTACCAGTAACATAATCCAAGATAAGAAACTGTGAGTAACTGCATCTTGCAGATCAGTCCCCCAGTTCCTGCCCTGCACTAAAATGTGCAACTGTATTTCCAGTGCTTCCCTGGTAAGCCAGCATCCCACCACACTTACCATGTTGTGAGATTAGTGCACACCTGACTTGTCTTAGGATGATGAAGAGACCGTCCCTTCTTTACCCACTGCGTGCTACTCTGCCGCTCCGATGAGGTGACTCTTATGTTCCCCCCTTTTGGGGACCACTTGAGTTGTTTTGTTTGCAGTCTTTCGCTGTAACCATGTACAAGTTACTTTATTGGTTACATCTGCTTTACATCTGATTGTCAAGAACTATTGTATCAAAGCCGAGTGAGATTTTACAAAACTTGACTTTCTTTTAATGAGGCAGACTCTAGCTCTTAAAGAATCCAGGAGACAGTACCAACCCCTCTGCCCACTTTGAGACTTAGGAATATGGAATCAGAAAAATTTCTGTTCCTTTTATAAGCGCCTGGCCCAACTGCAAATATTCCGTACTGAATGTGGGCAGGGCTACTTCCAATCAACCTGCTACATTCTGAAATCATCTTTCTGTCCAGAAAATTACTTTTACAAACTGGCTCACTGCTATTGTATGTCTCCTTGAATTGCCATTTCATTGTTTAAGAACAGGTCCCTTCTAAGCACCAGTGGGGGGAATTCTTCATTCTTTTGCCAAATTTGTCAGCCAAAGAATAACTTGAAATGTGAAGATGAATGCCCCTTTGCCGTGCTCTGCTGTTCATATGTTCTCAGCACTAACTGTTTATCTTGCTGGAGAACATCTTGAGAATGTCAGTCCCTTCAACTCCCAGGCTTGTCGTTTGCATGTTGCGCCTCTGCTGGTATTGTTGGTGGTGCTCTATTGTTAGTTCTCTGTGGGGGTGGGGAAGGTAAAATATTACCTTTGCAGACCTAGAGTTTAGATTGAGTGCAATTAGGAAAAGTTGCCGAGAGTCAGCTGTTATTATCAATATCAACGTCATCTACAAATTAGTGTTTACTGAGTGTCTGGTGAAATAGAGGTAAAGGAGAACAAAACTCCTTGTCCCAAAAGGATTAGGTCCCACATGATGGTAAACAACATCACATAATCTCACTAAGAAATCCTTACACATAAACCATCTAACATAGAGTTGCTCACGTAACTTTTAAACCCACACGATTAAAACTATGTGCAAACACTGGTAGCCTCTTAGAAGAAGAGAGATGGGGACATGAAAGAGAAGCATGAGCTGTGCCCTTTATTCCATTCTACTGTTTGTTTCTCAGTGAACATACAATATATTGTTTCAATGGGTATGCAGTTACTTGTTTAATTAAAAGTAAATAATTTAAAATGGCAATAAAATAATTTTATATAACATGGTATCATTGGTAACTGGCTGTAATAGAATGTCTGTTAAACTGGAAGAACTGATAAGACATTTGTTGCTTGACATGATAAAATCAAGAGTAGAGCTTTTAACACTTGTGAATGCAGGGACTGGATGATGAGATCATTCATTCATTCATATTTGCCTGTTCTCTGATGTACCCTGAGAAGTCACTGCCTCACAGCTTTTTCAATGCTTGTGAGGAGAAATGGGAAGAGAAAGCAGTGTTTCTCATATTATGGGTTCTTCATGTCTCTAAAATCTTCCATATTTAGAAGAGTTTTGAGCATGTACTCTTCACCAAGCTTCAACAGTTATTTTGCCAGCCAATTTCATCTATTCTTTCACTATAATTTTATTTCACAAGAGGCTCTTAAAGCAGGCATCATCTTTTATAATATTTAAGATGGCTGTTTTGTCTTCAAAGGAAAGCTACACTATTATTATCATCTGTCAAATGTACTTTCTTAGACTTATGAAGGAGTGTTGCACAATTTTTCTTAACTAGCTAAAGGAAAATATTTCATTCGGTGGTGGTTTGATTGAGAATGACCCCATAAGCTCATACAGTTTAATGGTTGGTCTCCAGTTACTGGAACTGGTTGAGAAGGAGTAGGAGGTGTGGCCTAGCTGGAGTAGATGTGTCACAGGGTGGGGGAGCATGGTGTGAGAGGTTCTTTTGCCCATGTCAGGCCCAGTTTCTATCTCTATCTCTATCTCTCTCTTTCTCTCTCTCTCTTTCTGTCTCTCTGTCTCTCTCTGCCTCTGACTCTCTCTCTCTCTCTCTCTCTCTCTCTCTCTCTCTTTCTCCTCTGTGAATCAGAAGGTAAGCTCTCAGCTACTGTTCCAGTGCCACACCTGCCAATCTCCCTGCCATGATGGACATCAACTTACCCTCTGAAACTCTAAGCAAGTCCCTACATATATGATTCTTTTCACCAGTTCCTTTATTCATGGAGTCTCTTCACAGCCATAGGACTGTAACAAAGAGACAGTTAATGCAATATTTTTGTTTGTTACACTTGTTAGAGATATCTTTTAACCTATGGCAATCTCATCTCATTTATATTGTTGAAACAAAAGTTGCTTTTGTTTAGTGAGTTCATAAGTTCTTTGTACTGAAGATGCAGGGACATCTCTAGCAAGTAGATAATCAGAATGTGTTACTGTCCTCCTTCATGTCACTGCTTTCTCATTAATTTTTTATCACTCATCAGTTATTTTGCTCTATTCACACAAGTTTAAGCCTTACTGCAACTCTGATCACATTTTAGTTTATTTAAGTCTGTATTTTTACATATCATACAAGTTCATTATGACTTGCATATGGCCTCAACACTATGACTTGTATATAACCTCAACATGTCACTGCTCTTTTTCTGCTTCAATGGCCTTTTATGACACTGTCCCCATCTGAATGTGTTGAAGAGCTCTTAACATCAATGTCATCTTTTTTGTGACTTACATTTCTTTGTCGTAATTGTATAATATGATGTAAGCATAGAAGAATGCATATAAAGTAATTTTAGCATAGATAAATCATTTTTCCAGAATAAGAGATTTAAAAAAAAGTCCAAGTTAGTTATATATAGCTTCAAATGGGAGGATGAGGTTAGCACTAACTTAATATGCTCCTAATGCTTTGATGTCCCTTTGCTGCAATGTAAGAGTTATGTCTTGAGAGCCCAGGCCAGATCCTTCATTTGTTTGTTCACATATTTATGTTTGTAAAAGATCAGAGTGTCTGTGAACAAGGTTGTGTGGAAGAGTAAAAGAGAATATAAACAAGAGTGTGTTACGTGGGAAAAGACAGCAAGACATACAATTTTGAGGGAAAGACAAACTCTAATTCCTTAGAAGCTAATGTGCATATAATGCACACATGCATGTGTATACATGCAATAACGGTGAAGACTATAATTGGAAAATGCATCATTTTTGTCTATCAGGGAGTTGGGAAACATAACTAGCCAATTTTTACTATTGTATGTATATATTAACTTGTTTAATAATATGGATCTGAGAGATAGCAACATTATTCCCACTCCTTATTCACATAAGAGAATTTCTATATACAAAGGAAAAATAACATATTTAGGGTCATAAAACTAGTAAATGGCAGCAGCAAAATCATACACTGAACCTAAGCCATTATGTCATTTTAGCTGTATTCACAAACTGTGTGGTAGGGATTGGCAGACCTGAAAGTTCAGGAAACCAATTCCTTTATTATCATTGTCAATTTTTTAGATGAACCATGTGGACACAGAGGCATGGAAGCTTCACAAAATTATCTGTACCCTGGCAAGCACCATGGACTTGAAATGTTGATTTCTGTGTAGTTTTGGTCTACAGGGTCCATGTTCTACATTTATGACTGAGAGAGCCTGGTAACTGATGAGTGGATGAGGTAAAGTGGAGGATATGGCCAGTGCTTGTCTACACCAGCATCTGACAGACCTTTCAGCACTGAGAGTCATTCTTCCTAGAAATAGTCAACACCTCTGTGATCTGACAACAGTACTCACACCATACTGCATCTGTGCAACAATTGGAAGAATGGTCTCCAAAGTTAGCTTATGAGCACATTCTCTTGTGGCAGTAACAGAGAAAACAAATGTAAGTGTGAAGAGCATAGGTGTCTCCCTGGTTATTTTTACTGAAACTCCTCATAAGCACCCAAACATGAGTTGAAGATGCACACTATGAGGTGCTCTCCTGTTTCTCCTCCCGTTTTTGGAGGGAACCCTCATCTCATCCTTTCTTCCTACTGGAATAGGCAACAGTCTCCAATGTCAGATCACCGTTCACAACTCCTGGGCATCATTCCCATTGTTTCAGCAGTAGATCTAATGGGTATTTATTACGTTTAGTTGAAGAGTACAGAGTTTCATGGATCCTCAAGACAAATTAGGCTAGGCCAGTCAGATTGTCTGAATTTCAAATCTCAAAGGGGACCCTCTAAGTATGCCACTTCAGTCATGAGATCTTCTAGTTGTCTTACTTATTTTTCTAAGACATAATTGCTCAGAATTTTAAAAAGTACTTTATAACAATCATTAGACAAATTGCTTCTTCTTGTGAGTATATGTTAACAGGATGTTCTTCACACCATGCTACCAAGTGCTGGGTCTCAGACATGGGTGTCGGGGATTGGAACTCTGCTCCAGGTGTTTGTACAGCAAGCACTGTAATTCTGTACCATCTCTGCAGTTCCAGTACTTTATTTGTTGTACCTAGGGTTGCTGGAGCTTTCTCTCATGATTTCTGCTGAAGAGCTAACTGCAAATCTACACATCCATTCACTTTTATGGTTCTTTTAGAAATTTCCAAGCTTTGAAATAAAATTTCCAACTATGCCAAAAAGAAGCCCCAAAGTTCAAAACTACATAAGGGTAAAAATATTTAGAGTAAGTATTTTAAAATAAACAGAAATATACTAGAAATAATATATGTCATACACACTATATCTAAATATAAACAAATATGTGTATTCCCCAAACTAACATGTCAGTTTCATATGGTCCATTTTATTACATGTGCAAAAGAACATTTTTATTACTTTAATTTTAAATAGCTTGCTTCACATGGCAATCCCAGTTCACTCTCCCTCCCCTCAGCCTCCCACCCTAACCCCACTTCCTTCCACATAGGGGATATCCAGAGTCTGTCATTTCACTCAGGGCTGGGTCCAGGCACTCCCTTAAGAGTCCAGGCTGAGAGAGCATCCCTCCTTGTGTTATGGACACACAAAGTCCATTTGTATGCCAGGGATAAACACTGAGCTACTGCCCAGGGCCCCATATGTTGCCCAGGCCTCCTCACTTACTCTCACATTCAGGGGTTCTGGTTCAGTCTCAAGCTGGCCTCCCAGTTGTTGCTCAGGGGTCCAAGAGCTCTCCCCTGTTCAGATCAGCTGTCTCTGCTGGTTTTGCCAGCCCATTCTTTGCCAATTTGCTCATCGCTCCTCTCTCTCTGTCCCTGGGTTCTGTGGGTTCAGTTCAGTGTTTAACTGTGGGTGTTAGCCTCTGCTTCCATCAATCACTGGATGAAGGTTCTAGGATGGCATATAGGGTAGATGTCAAGTTCATTATCAGAAATGGCATTTAAGGTGGTCTCTTCACTATTGGTTAGCTTGACAGGTGGTGTCTTCCCTTTAGATTATTAGAGGTCTCACTGGTGCCAGATCTCTCTTTTAACCTATGACTCCCTTTATTATGGTATTTCTCAGCCTGTTCTCTCCCTATTCTACCCCCACTCAACCTTCCTGTTCCCCCATGACCTACAATCTTCCACTTCTCCCCCTCTCTTATTCCCAACTCCCACTAACCCCCACCTCTTGCCGTGTTCCCAATCTCTTCAGGAGATCTTGCTTCATTCCTCTTCTCAGGGGTACCATGCATATCTCCTTAGGTTCTTTCCTGTTTCCCAGACTCTCTGCCAGTGGAAGTGCATACTGGCACTATCCAGATCCTTGTCTAAAATCCATATATCCATGTTTGTCTTTTTGTGACTGGGTTACCTCACTCAGGAAGGTTTCTTCTAGTGACATCCATTTACCTGCTAAATTCAAGATTCCATTGTTTTTTCTGCTGAGCAGTATGCCATTGTATAAATGTACCACTTTTCTCCATCCACTATTCAGTTGATGTGCATCTAGGTTGCTTCCAGGTTCTGGCTATTACAAATAATGCTGCTATGAACATAGTGGAACAGATGTTCTTGTTGTATGAATTTGTATCTTTTGGATATATGCCTAAGAGTGGAATTGCTGGGTCTTGTGGTAGATTGATTCCCATTTTCCTGAGGAATCTCCATGCTGATTTCCAAAGTGGGTGTATGAGTTGGCACTCCCACCAGCAGTGTAGGAGTGCTCTCCTTTCCCACATCCTCTCTAGTATAAATTGTCATCAGTGTTTTTGATTTTAGCCATTCTGACAGGAGTAATATTGTATCTCAGAGTTGTTTTGATTTGCATTTCCCTGATGGCTAAGAATGTGAAGTACTTTCTCAAGTGTCTCTCAACCATTTTAGACTCCCCTACTGAGAATTCTCTATTTAGTTCTGTACCCCACTTTTGTAATTGGATCCTTTAGTGTTTTGGAGACTTTCATCTTGAGTTCCTTGTAAATTTTGGAGATCAGCCCGCTGTCAGAAGGGGGGGCTAGTGAATATCTTTTCCCAATGTGTGGACTGCTTTTTTCTTTTGTTGACTGTGTGCCCTTTGCTTTGCAAAAGCTTCTTAGTTTCAGGAGGTCCCATTTGTTAATTGTGGATCTCAGTGTCTGTGCTACTGATGTTATGTTTATGAAGCTATCTCTTGTACCAATTCATTGAAGAGTATCTCCCACTTTCTCTTCTAAGAATTTCAGTGTGCTTTGGTTTATGTTGAGGTCTTTGATCCATTTGGACTTAAGTTTTGTGCAAGGCAATAGACATGGATCTATCTGCATGCCAATATCCAGTTATGCGAGCATCATTTGCTGAAGATGCTTTCTTTTTTCCATTCTATAATTCTGCGGTATAACGACTTTCTCCTGTGCAGTGCTTAGCCTTGCAACTCCTTGGGCTGCTGAAGCCTACCCACTCTATCCCGTGCAATGAGACTAGCCTCGTGGGGTGCAAGAGCCGGGAGGCCAGCGACCTATTGCTTTAACATGGTTAACCAAATGTCAGGGGAGGCTCCGTGTTCTAAGGCAGCAAGTGCTTGTGCCACCATCACTTTGTCTCTTTTTGTTTGGGCTCTGAGCTTACACACAATCCAAAGCATCAACACTATTCCACAGCAGAGAACTAGGCTAAATGATCCCACCCCCACCCATTCCTTAAAATAAGAAAATGCAGATGAAATCCAGGAGGAGAGGCCTTCCATCAGAGAAAGATCCAGACGCGTCGAATTCACTTGCAGGATCGCCACTCTCAACTCACGGAGTGTCTGCTCAAACTCAAAAGTCCAATTCTGTAATAAATGTTGAGACAGAGCTTTTGACAGGTTAGCTGCTCTTGTAAAATTCTCATATTGTACTGAAGTGACACAAAGGCCAGGCAACTTTTGTTCACATCCCAATTGGGCCATCTGCCACAATATATCCAATTGTTCCTGAACCAAATTAATCTGTTGGTTTACCAACATCAGGCCTCCTTGTATCTGAGAATTGGCAGTGGCCTGTTTATCTAGGGCCATGGTCACAGTGGCCGATAGTTCATTAATGGTTTGAGTTGTCTGCACAGTGGCGGAAAGTGCAAGGGCCGAGGCGGTAACCGAAGCAGTAACCGCGGCGGCAGCTATCAGGCCCACAATAATAGCAGAGATCCCAAAAATCTCGCTTTTCCCTAAACAAACTCAAACTACTTGGCACCTCAACAGGAACTGGAACAAATCGAGGCATGCGCATTACCAAAGCAAAAGGGTGCTTAATAGCATCCCAGCATAATGCATAAAAACAATTCTAAGCAGAGCAATTTATTTCTTTCTGATTCTTACCTAAGGTATCATTACTCACAACCCAAATAAAGGGCAGCCAAACACAAATTGGAGCAGCTGAATAATTAGTTCTCTTAAAAGGGGTATACTTAACATTGGAGGAGGACCAATCAGATGATCCAGAGCTCTGTCCCTCACTCAGACTGTTGCCTAATGCCCCTTTCCAATCAAAAGTAATCTGTCCCTTCTCACTATATCCTCCAGCAATCATTGCCATAGGAGAAAGATCAGTACAGCTTCCATTAATTCAAAAGGATTAGCATTAGATCTTTCTGGATCCATATGAATAAAATTATCCTTTAATGAAGAAATCACAGTAAAGCACAAGCTTCCTACCAATGACAAGGTTCTCTCATCCTGAAAACTCTGTATCTGAGGATCTAAAGGCAAAAAGGCAAGCCCCAACTCTCTATTAGTTGTGAAAAATCTAGGGAACACCTGGGCATTATGCATCACTGGCATCGGTAGGGGGAAGGTAGACATGATGGCCCACCGTAACTCTCCCATCATACTAGGAACCATCATCCCGAGTAGGAGAGTCTTCATCACCCACTTGGCCTCCATCCTTCTTATTCTGGAGTTGTGAAGGAGCTCTTCGAGTGAGTCTTTCAGGGATCCACAGGGGGTTTTCTTCCTCCTGTGGAAAAACACACACAGCTCCCCTGGATCTTATTAGAATAGGATCCGGGCCTTTCCATTCATTAGTTAGCACATCTTTCCATTTTACAAATTCTTTTGGCCTATCAGGCTCTAAACTGTGGCGATCGGCCGCAGTGTGGCCTTGGGCATCAGAGTTCAAGAAATTAAGGGTAAAAAGTGCCATGGACACAGCAACTCTTGGTACCGAGGGTAGAACATCCTCAATACTCCCCTTTTGTTTAATCAGATATGATTTGAGTGTACGATGGGCACGTTCCACAATGCCCTGTCCTTGAGGGTTATAAGGTAGGCCAGTTAGATGGGTAACATCCATTTGCCGACAAAACTGTCGGAATTTTTGAGAGGTATATGCTGGTCCATTGTCTGTTTTTAAAATTCTGGGTTTTCCCCAAGCACTCCAGGCCTCAAGGCAATGTTGAATCACATATGAGGCCTTTTCCCCTATTAGGGGCGTGGCAAACATTACGCCAGAACAGGTGTCAACAGAAACATGAACATATTGAAGCCTTCCAAAAGAGGGAATATGAGTAACATCCATCTGCCACATCTGCAATGGTCTAATGCCACGTGGGTTTATTCCCACGTGGGGAGCAGGTAAGAATTCGCAGCAATTCTGGCATTGAGTAACAATTTCCCTAGCCTCTTTCCTGGATAGAGCAAAACGACGGCGCAAGGTCTCAGCCGTCACATGAAAGCGCTGATGGAACTCTTTTGCTGCTTGTGCGTGGGTAGACAAGGCAGCGGCCACCAGCTTTGTAGCCTTGTCCGCTAAGTCATTCCCTAAGGACATGGGACCTGGGAGTCCAGAATGTGCTCGGACATGGGTAATGAAAACAGGAAATCTCCTATTTAACAAGGCAGCTTGTATCTTCTGAAAGATGTTAGCAACTCTGCTGGAGGATCTTATTATTCCAGCTATCTCAAGGAGATTAACTGCATTAACCACATAAGAGGAATCTGATACAATATTGAGGGGTCCTGGAAAAGCCTCAAGAACCTCCAGTACTATCAGACATTCTACAACTTGAGGTGAAGTTTCATTATATTGTTTAGATATAACCCTATCCTTGACCACATAAGCTCCCATACCAGTTTTCGATCCATCAGTGTACACCACAGTCCCATCTGGGAGTGGGTCTTTAGCTGTCACTTGTGGAAACACTATAGCCTGGTTTAGGGCAAACTGTAAAATTGGATGCTTCGGAATATGATTATCAATTTATCCTGAAAAGGAAGTAACTAAAACTGCCCAATCACTAGATGTGGCTGCCAAGGTCTGAACTTGTGCAGCAGTATAAGGCACAATCAAGGAATCAGGATCCCTGCCAAAATGCGTAACAGCTGCTTTTATTCCGCGAAGCGCGAGCTGTGCAACAGTATCAGGGTACCAGTCAATAATCTTAGCAGGGGAAGCATTTGGATGAATCCAAAGTAATGGTCCATGTTGCCACAGGACTGCAGTTGGCAATTGAGCTGTCTTAAAAACACACAGATTAAAAGGTAGTGACTCCTCAATACGTTGTAATTGTGCTTCCTGTAAGGCCTCTTCCACCATCTGTAAGGCTCGGTGGGCAGCAGGGGTAAATTTTCTGGGTGAGGAGATATGAGGGGTTTTAGATCAGCAGATGGAATTTTTAAAAAGGGCCTCAGCCAATTTATATCTCCCAGAAGTTTCTGAAAATCATTTAATGTTTGTAAGTGGTCTTTGCGAATTTCTATTTTCTGAGGAACTATATTTTTGGGAGTAATCATTGAGCCCAAAAAGAGGCCTGTATCTGCAATTTGAACCTTTTCTGAGGCAATCTCTAATCCCCACTGTTTTAATTCAGCCACCAGCATGGAAAAAGCCTTTTGTAAAACATCTAACTCTTTGTGACAAATAAGAATATCGTCCATATAATGGATCATGATTAAAGATGTAAATTGCTTCCTAATTGGCTCCAAAGCTTCCTGCACATACAGCTGACATATTGTTGGGCTATTGGCCATGCCTTGCGGCAGTACCTTCCACTGAAATCTCTTGTCTGGTTCCATATGATTAAGAGAAGGGATAGTGAAGGCAAACCTTAGTCTATCCCGTGGGTAAAGTGGAATAGAGAAGAAACAATCCTTAATATCTATAATAATAAACTTCCAATCTTGAGGAAGTGCAGAAAGCAAAGGATGTCCTCTTTGAACAGGGCCAAAAAGATGCATCTGATTGTTAATGGCCCGCAGGTCATGGAGTAATCTCCACTTCCCAGATTTCTTTTTAATAACAAAAATTGGTGTATTCCATGGGGAGGTAGAAGGCTCTAGATGCCCCAGCCGTTCCTGTTCTTGCACTAATCTTGTGACAGCCTCTAATTTTTCAGAGGATAGAGGCCATTGAGAGACCCATAACAGCTCCTGTGTTTTCCACGGTATGGGTCGTTAAGCCTCAACGGCCCCTAAATAAAACCCAGTCCTTTTCTACCCCGATTTCCATGTTGCATAATGGGTTTATTCTGCCTTGTTCTTGCCTACCCAAGCCTCTACCCTTTGTATACCCCATCTTTGCCATAATGGCTGATGCCTGGGGGGAGTATTCATTAGTTAGGGTCATGCCCATGGCTTGTAACACATCCCGTCCCCATAAATTTACAGGGAGTGGCAACACATAGGGGGTAAAACATCCCTGTTTGCCCTCAGCGTTCTGCCAGGTTAAGGCTGAGGCACTGATGGCAGGAGAGGACTGGTATCCAAGACCTTGTAGAGAATGAGATGAAACAACAGTGGGCCAAGACTTCGGCCACCAATGGAGTGAAATAATGCTTTTGTCTGCTCCCGTATCCATTATCCCTTCAAATTCTTTTCCATTAATTACCAATTTTATTGTAGGTCTCTCATTTAGGGGTATAGCCAGATAGGCTGAATCACTTCCGGAAGATCCCATAGCCCTTTTTTGTAAAGTGTAGGTTTCTCCATCCCCGAGGGAGGGCAGCAACACCAGTTGTGCAATTCTATCTCCCTGCTTTATAGAAAATACACCCCGAGGGCTAGAACAGAGAACTTGAATCTCCTCTTTATGATTCGGGTCAACAATCCCAGGATATATAATGAGTCCCTGTAAAGTTAAGGAGCCACGGCCCAGAATAAGCCCAATGGTGGCAGGGGGCAAAGGTCCAGGGGAATGGACTGGGTCCGGTTGAACATTCATTTGGGGCATGAGTAAGAAGTCGGAGGCGGCACGCAAGTCCATTCCGGGGGTTCCTCGGAAGCCTCTACTTCCTCTTGATTGCTTTTCTGAAATCGGTTCCCATATTTCTGAGGGCCCTGGGACCATGGGCCCCATGACCCGTTTTTTGATTGGGGTACCTTGGGTTCTTCAATAGGGGGCAGAAGCCTCCCTTTCATATCCCGGACTGACCTGCATTCACTAGCCCTATGATAACCTTTACCACAACGATGGCAAAGCTTCAGTTCTCTTGTTCTTTCAGGGGATTGACAATCTTTCTTAAGGTGCCCCATTTTCCCACAATTAAAACAAGCTTTTCGACTAGATAAATCTCTACGCCTGTGCGTTTGTAAAATGGCTGCAGCTAGTCCTGCATTGGTTAGGGGTCCCCCCAGCTTCCTGCACACTCTGAGCCAATCTTGTAAACCTTTGCTTTTGCGAGGGGCGATAGCCGCTCGACATTCCTGGGTTGCTTGTTCATAGACAAGTTGCTCAATCCCGCGGCGCCGGCGATGTTGAGGAGTTCCCGGGTTTCGGCACCAGATGTCCCGCGCTACCGTCTCGCCAGCAAGAACGACGCAGGACACTTGGATCCTTCTGCAGTAAAGCTTTAATACATCTTGAGAGATAGATGATCAGCTTCTGAGAGGGGGACCCCAAGCTAAGAAACCAAGCCCCTTATATAAGCCTAGGAGCTCTGAGTGAGACGTGTGGAGCCGGGATTGGTGGTTTGCTCATCACCCCAGATGACGGGTGAGGCACAGCTTAAACGGTAAACTCCAACTGACAGCAGATGTCAGCGCCATCTTCTAATGGCGATAGCGATTGCGAGGGCGGCTCCTCACATATAATAGTAGCTTCTTTGTCAAAAATCAAGTGTTCATAGGTGTGCGGGTTACAATCACGGTTTTCAATTCAGTTCCATTCGTCTACCTGTCTATTTTGTGCCAATATCCAGCTGTTTTCATGACTATAACTCTGTAAAAGAGCTTGAAATCAGATATGGTGATGCCTCCTGAATTTACTTTATTGTATAGGGTTGTTTTGGCTATCCCAGTTCTTATGTTTTTCCATATAAAGTTGATTATTGTTCTCTCAAGGTCTGTGAAGAATTGTTCTGGAATTTTGATAGGGATTCCATTGTATCTGTAGACTGTTTTGGGCAAGATTGCCATTTTTATTATGGTGATCCTACCAATCCAAGAGTATGGGAGATCTTTCCATTTTCTGGTATCCTCTTTGATTTCTTTCTTTAGCGACTCAGAGTTCTTGATACAGGTCTTTCACTTCTTTCATTAATATTATCCCCAGATATTTGATGCTTTTTATGGCTGTTGTAAAGGGTGATGTTTCTCTGATTTCTTTCTCAGCCACTTTATCATCTGTATATAACAGGGCCACTGATTTTCTTTTGAGTTAATGTCATATACTGCCACTTTGCTGAAGGTGTTTACCAGCTCTAGGCATTCCCTTGCAGAGTTTTTTGGGTCACTTATGTAAACTATCATATCATCTGCAAATAGTGAAAGCTTGACTTCTTCTTTTCCTATTTGTAGAAAAGGGACAGTTTTAATTTGCATCTTTTCTTTCTCTTTCCTCATGGGGAATGGGCATAGATGGTACATGAAAACAATTCTTAGAGATAAAACATAGACAGTAAGGACACCTTAGTAAGGTAATAACAAAGCTTGAAGAAATAACTTTACAAAGGAGAAGGGTCACATGCTACTTGGAGGAAAAGGAGATGTGGGAATTTCAGGATCTACTTGGCTCACAGGGCTTTCTCTGATGACACACTAGTTTTGTGTCTGACACAGCTGGTTCTCTTTGAAAATGGATAAAAACAATTGCAAATGGCTGGGGATATGGACTCACATTCATAGTACTTGCTGTGTAATTAGCAAGTATGAGGACAAGTTTGGAGCTTCTGTACCCATGTAAATGTCTGGTGGACATGGCAGCCTGCCTGTCATTCCAGTGCCCAGAAGATGGAGGTAATGGAGGTATGGAATATGTGGAGCAAACTGGCTAGCTGAATAGTCCTATCAATGAGCTCAGATTTATTTGAGAGACCCATCAGAGTGAATTATGTAGATAGTGATTAAGACTCCTCATGACAGCCTCAGGCCTTCATATGTGTGTACACAGATTCCTTGCATTACACATACAATTGCCTATACACATGTGAGCACTTAACCACTGAGTGATCTCTCCAGCTCCTTGTTCTCATTGTGTTTTTTATGGATTAATTACTGTGCATTTATTTTCTGCCACCATAGTATTTGCTTATAGATTTTGAAAATAACTTTTTCAGAGGTCTTTTGTTCCTGTGTCTGAAGTGCTTGGTATCTTCAGCAACAGTCATTTTCCTCCTATGTCTTCAGTGGCAAACAAGGGCTACAGAAATGTCTATTGTTTTGAGTCTCTTGGAGGACTCTGACTTACAAATCAAAATAAGATTCCTCATGCATGTTCTTAGGGTTTTTGTTAGTTGGTCAAATAAATTTCCAAAACATACACTATAGGAAATAAATGCATGAAAAATTGTTTTAAGTACCAGGAAAATCAAACTCAAATCTACACTGAAATCCTATCTGTCTGGGTTAGTGAGGCTCTGTTTAGGAAAACAAAGAACAGAAAATACTAGGAGGCCTTGGCATAGGATGGGCATGGGGTGGCATGGTTGGGAAAGAGTGGTGTGGTGGGGGTGAGGAGTTGGAGAGGGGAGGATGGGACCGAACATTCCACATTGTTTGTGGCAATGTAATGAAAGAAGCTACTGCAGAAACTAGTGTGGAGGCTCCTCAAAAACTAAAAATTGAACTATAATATGATCCATATATAATACTTCTGGGTATATATTAGAAGAAATGAGCATTCTCACACAGTAGAGATGCTTGATATTCTTGTTCATTGTGATATTTTTCAAAAGCTAAGTTATGCAATCTGCATTGGAGGAATGCATAAAAACAGGACCTACATGGAGCTATATACATAAAATTACATTCATTATATATAAACACATATAGCACATATATGTATGATATATTATGTCTTGCTGTATGCTACTGTGATAAACACCCTATGACCAAAAGAAAGGGGAAGAAAGGGTTCATTTCATAGTGCAGATGTCAGTTCTATCTTTGAGGAAAGTCAGGGTAGGGAGTGAGGAAGGGAATATTAAAACAGGAAGTGAAGCAGAGGACATGGAAGAGTGCTGTTTCCTGGCTTGCTTTTCCTGACTTGCACAGTTTGCTTTGTTCTGCACCCCAGGACCAGCTGCAGAGGGATGGCACCATCTGCAGTGGGTGGGCTCTTCTACATCAACCACCAATCAAGAATGCTCTGCAGATTTGCTAAGGCTAATCTTATGGGGCCATTTTCTCAACTGAGTCTCCTTCTCAGATGATTTAGCTTGTGTCAAGTTACCAGCAACCGCAGCAACAGCAATAACAGTGAACACACCAGCACAGTGGGACACTGATGATTACTGACAGCTCTCCATGGCTTACTCACACTGCCTTTTAAAAATTGCCCATCTTTACCTGCCCAGATGGCTGTTCACAATGGGCAAGGCCTTCCCTCTTTAATAATTATCTGAGAACATGCTTAAAGAGCAAAATCATATTATAGAGAAGTGATTGCAGATCTGCATGTTAGGTAAATAAGCAAGGCTTGGAAAGGCAAACACCACATCTTCTCTCTCATGAAGAAAATCTAGAGAGTGAAGGAGAAAGAAAGTAGAAGATAGTTATTTGGGAAGAGTGAGATGGCCAGAGATAGGGATAAAAAATGTAATGATGGGGTGAATGTGAAATGAGAATGTGAAAAGCATTCAAGATGTCAATGTGAAGTTCATTATTTAGTTACAACCAATGTATGCTAACAAAATGTTCTGACTTGCCCCCTTCATATAATTAGAATAGTTTAAATTAAAAATTAATTAGACCCAGGCACTGCTCTGAAAACTCCAGGCAGCAGCATTCACAGGGGAAGCACTGCAGGGGGCATTGTTTGCCTCCCAGGGGCAACATTGCATGAGATATTCCTCATCTCCCAGAGCAACACTGCATGAGACATTCCTCACCTCTCAGGGCAACGTTGCGTGAGACATTACTCACCTCCCGGGCAGCATTGCATGAGTCCTTGCTCCCCTTCCAGAGGAAACATTGCATGAGACCTTGCTCTCCTGCCATCATTGCAGAAGGCATTTCCTTGGTTTTGGGAAGAGACTGGCCAGAGTAAATGCAAAGCTGAGACTTGCTTTTGCAAAGCAGCATCTCCTGATGTGTTAGTGAGATGTGTTCACAGACAATATTAATTTTGACTTGTTTTTATTACAGGCATCTGGTTATCTGGCTGTTGGAGCAGGACCAGTTGCTTCAATGTGAAGGACAAATGAGATGGTCTACAGAAATCCATGAGTTTAGTCTTTCTATTGGTAGTAGACCTACACATAAAGTATCTTGTAATTATTAAGGCTAGAAGTTGTAATGTTAGATCGCAGTGAACTCTGCTTAAATTATGTGTGTCTGTCTCAGGAACATAGAGGTTGGATCTATAGACCAAGAAGGGAGCCTTAACTCTGAACTCAACAATACCACAAGTAATATTGCATCAAACCCATCCCATTTTTATACTGCTTTGCCATGGTTTCTGCCTTGATATTTCTGGAACATGGTATGACTTTCTGAGATACAGGTGTCATAGCTCCATGATAACCATTCTTGAAGTGTACTATTCTTCTGATTTGGGGCTATTCCAGTATTAATTGTGGTGAAAATAGTTTCTCATTAGTCTCCTTCTGTGTAATGAAACATCATGCCAAAGGAAACTTATAAAAAGAAGTACTTAAATGTGGGCTTGCTTGCATTTTCAGAGTGCTTCTCTATTATCATTATGTTGGTGAGTTTGGAAGCAGGCAAGATTGGTGCTATAGAATTTGCTGAAAACTTACATGATATCTGCAAGTTGCAGGCAGAAAGACAGGGCCTCCTGTGGGCTTTTAAATCTCAAATCTCAGTACCAGTGGTATACCTTGTCCAACAGAACCACATTTCCTCCAACATAGCCACCACTCCTAATCCTTCCCAAATATTTCTACTAACTATGGACCAAGAATTCAAGCTGATAGGGCCATTTTCATTTGAACCACCTCAGGTGATAAAGGCAGAAACAAATTTATTAAAGTGAAAGTCCTTTCCTATTGATATATAATCCATGCCTACTATTGGGAAATTCAAAATACAAAGCAGTAATATTTATGAAGACAGATCATATATTTGCTTCTGAGTATCTATGCATATATGTATATATATATATGGAATATTTTACAGGATAGATTATATTCTGAAAATATAGGGTGATTCAACAAGTCACAATTATGCTATATTATCTCCTGAAGATCAAAAATTCTGTACTATTTGAGCAGTCATCAGATATTCTTTTGTGTTAGATACCTACTGCTTGAGTAAATCCCACAGCCTTGAAAAGTAGAACACAGTATTAGTCTATGACTGAAAGCTTATATGGCATCTGGGTAAGCTCATGCCATTACTCGATAACTTAGAATTTCATAGCTCAGTTGAAAATGAACACTGTGACAATGAACAAGTTATTTTGGGAAGAAATTAAGTAAGAATCCTACTTTCAAACATTTTCACTGGTAAAGATCACTTATATACAGGTGGTATGTATTTTTAAATTGAAATAACATTTGGTCCAACCCCTTTCCTCTGTTGCCTGTTTCTTTTTATGCCAACACCAATGCTGTAATTGAGTTGCTTCTACAAGGCTTTAACCTGAAGACAGTTTCAGTAGGCTATGATTTGGCCTTTCTTGGTAATTTTAACACCATCTGCATATTGAAATATTATGCTTCTGATATGAAAGCCTCTCTTCCTTTATTGGGTGTCTCTCGGGAAGCTGAATGAGAATATTAAGATCCCTCAGTTTATGTGGCCACTTTGTAATTCTTGAGATTTGAAAATTTAAAAGGGCGAGATTGCCAAAGGTGGAGGGGAAAGTGTTTTTAAAGAACGTAGGTTAGGTACAACTTAGTTAGACAAAGAGTAAAGCAAGCAATGTACAATGTTTGTCACTAATTAGGAGGAAAGAGAATGCAAGTAATTTATTGACCACCTTAGGAAATATGTTATTTTATTGTGTTAATTATCACTTTAGGTTATAATGCATTTTACAGTTTTCATTAACATACTCTATAATAATAACATAGTGTATATCACAAATTGTTCTTGTCATACAACTAAACACTCAGTTTGACAGAAATAAGTTATGATGACATGGTAGATATATTAGTATTTTTATTATTGTACTATTATCCATACCTGCCCCACATGTTACCAAATGTACCTACTGTGGATGAACTTTCCTAGATAGTATGCTTGCGTGTTGTTACACACATGCAACACTGAATTAACATAGAGCAAGAATTGTGTAAGAGAGTGTTTATGATAGTGGAATTCTATATTTATTTTTAAAAGAGAGACACCATGTATACAATGTGGTCATATTTCCTTCCTTGTTTTTCTTAGAGCAAAGGCGCTGGCTCTGCCTTCCTGGCTTAGTCGGTGTCATCCATTCTACCCTTGTCATTGCAGGCTTTGTTCTTGCCTGTGAGTGATCTCCATGTAAGGAGAGGAATGCCTTCACTCCACCCTTCTGTTTGCTTTGTCCCCTCCTTGGTGTTTGTACTTTGCTCACTGTTGCTCATCTGCTCTCGTCTTCCTGAGTGACTGATGGTGGCTTTCACACTTTGATTGGCATTTTACAGAATTCTTTCCCTTTCCTTTATGTCTTTGATATTTCATATGCTTCCTTCATTAAGTTTTTCCATGTGATTTTTAAAATGAAATCAATTAAAGTAGCAGATCATCAGATAAATGACTGAGGCTTGGAACCATTCCTGTTTCTGCCATAATTCCAAGGACCATGTGATAGTTTCAAGTGCTTGGACTATGCAGGACAATGGAAGAATGCTTGTCCTAACCCAACTCTAGAGAAAATGGTATGTGTCTATGAGTTATTAAGATGGTGAAACCTTTTTAACTGTGAAATGACTTTAGACTGATTGATAATTTAGGCCATCTACTGCAAATGAGAAATGAAAGAGTGTTTGGAAGATTTCTAAAGAATGTTTTATTTTGTGTTAGAAATTTGTTGGATTTAAGATTTTCTTAATATTTTAGCCCTGTCATCCAGATTGACTTTGGGAGACCATTCCACGTGGAAGGATGTTGTCTCCTCTGGAACACATGTGAGAGGGACTAGGCCTTCCCTGGGTCATATGACAGACTTTTGAAATCCTCCATGAAGAGCCTCACCCTCCTTGGAGAGTGGAGTGGGGATTGGGAGAGGGGCTAGAGGAAGGTTGAAGGGGGGCTGGAGAGGAAGGGAGGGAAAGGGACCTGGGATTGACATGTGAAGCAAACTTGTTTCTAATTTAAGTTAAATAGAAAAAAGCAGGGAAAAATATTTTCTTTGGTCGATGAATCTATTTCTCCCAGTGAATCTTCACCACCTGAGACTCTCTTTCCCACCTTTTGTATTCTGTTGCTTATGCTTGTATCTGTAGTTCCTGATCATTTACTCACATTTTCTAATTCCAGAATTCCTTCAGACTGTGTTTTTTTATGTCTCTATTTCAACATTCAAAGCTTGTACTGTTTGTATTGTTTCTTGCATTTTTTTGTTTGTCTTTTCTTTCATTTCTTTAAGGATTTTCTCACTTCCTCTTTGAGGGTCTCAATAATCTTCATGAAGTTGTTTTTAAGGTTGTTCTCTGCTACTTCATCTCTGTTGGGATGTTCAGGTCTTGCTGGTATAGATACAGTCCCTAGAATCAGGTGTCATCATATTGGTTTTCCTGTTGTTGAATGCATTCTTTTTTTTTTGGTTTTTATGAGACAGAGTTTCTCTGTATTGTTTTGGAGGCTGTCGGTCCAGCCTGGCCTCGAACTCACAGAGATCCACCTGCCTCTGCCTCCTGAGTGCTGGGATTAAGGGCGTGCTCCACCACCGCTCAGCTGTTGAATGCATTCTTATATTGTATACTTCCCATCTTTTCTTCCAGTGTATAAAGATGTGGTTTCTTCCTTTCCTGGTGGGTACAGATCCAAGGATCTCCTCTATGGGTGCAATTATGTCTAATACTCAGATGGGTCTCAAGATTGGTGCAGGCAGGTGTGAGGCACTCCCTGTCCTCTACCCTGAGTGGGACCAGGAGTAGACTGGAACTCTCAGCAGGATCCTGATTGATTGAGCCTCAGGGAGTGGGGTCAACCTGGCTACAGTCCCTGAGTTGGTTTCTTTCACCTTTTTCTATACCTATTATTCTTAGTTTTGGTCTTTTCATGATGTTCCATATTTCCTGGATATTTTGTGTTAGGAAATTATTGGACTTAAGATTTCCTTTGATAGATGAATGCATTTCTCCTAGTGTATCTTCAATGCCCGAGATTCTCTTTTCCATCTCTTGTATTCTGTTGGTTATGCTTGCATCTGTAGTTCCTGATCTTTTACCCAGCTTTTATATTATCAACATTCCTTCAGACTGTGTTTTTGTTTGTTTGTTTGTCTCTATTTCAGATTTCAAGCCTTTCTTGAAATTTTTGGTTTGTCTTTCACTCCATTTCTTGAGTTTTTTTGTTTCTTTTCTCTTCAATTTCTTTAAGGGAATTTCTCATTACCTCTTTCAGGGTGTCTATCATCTACTTAAAGATGATTTTAGGGTCGTTCTCTTCTGCTTCATCTATGTTGGGATGTTCAGGTCTTGCTGCTGTGGAATCCCTAGACTCTGTGCATGTCATACTTGTTTTTCTGTTGTTGACTCTGTTCTTATACTGTCATCATCCTAGCCCTTTTTCCAGTGGGTACCAACAGTGTCTCCCTCTTCTTGTGGGTATGGAACTAAGCTTCTCTTCCAGTGGGTCCAATACTCTGATGGGTTTCCTCTTCCTATGGTTGGAGGCAGGACTATTATGACATTGGCAGACTCTAGTTGGGCTATTTGGCTTAGACATTTCATCTGTCTTCAGGTCCCAAGCCGCAGGAGGTTCTGAGCAGGGCAACAGAAGGCAGGCTCAACAAGACCACTCATAAGCAGCTATAATTATAATCTTCTCAAATGCAGACAACAAGACACAGGCATAAAACCTTGATCCACAGTAACCTTTTCTCTGTAGTCCAGCAACCTGATCACTCATTCCTTGAGTAGTGCAACAAAGCTGAAGCACAGAATAATATTTTAAAATAGCATTTATGGATATGATGGAGTACTTTAAAAGGTAATAAATACATCCCTTAATGAAATCTGAAAAATAAAAATATGGCAAAGGAATAAATAACATAGTTCAAGACTGGAAAGTAGAACTACAATCAATAAAGGAAACACAAACTGAGAGAAATCTGCTAATGAATAATTTAGGAACCTGAACATGATCCACAGAGACAAGCCTCACCAACAGAAAATAGGAGAAAGGAGAGCAAATCTCAGGTATTAAAGAAATGATAAAAGTAATGGATATCTAACTCAAAGAAAATGTTAAAGCTAAAAAAGTCCTTCAATAACACATCCAGAATCTTGGGAACACTATTATTTTACCAAATATAGCAATAATAGGAATAGATGAACCAGAAGAAACCCAAATCAAATGTACAGAAAATATTTTCAACAAATCATAGAATTTCTCTTACTAGTAGAGATGACTTTCATGGTACAAAAAAACCACAACAAAACCATACAGAACACCAAATAGATTGGTCCACAAAAGGAAGTCCCTTTGCACAGAATAATAAAAAACAATAAATATAAAAAAGAGAAACTATTAATAACTATAATGGGAAAAGAACAAGTACTATGTAAAGCCAGATGTTTTAGAAAATGCTTAAAGTTTTGGTGGAGATAATACAAGCCAGAAAGGACTGGACCGATGGTCTGCAAACTCTAAGAGACAAAAATGTTAACCCAGATGACTATACCCAAGAAAACTGTCAATCACAATAGATGGCGAAAATAAGACATTTTTTGATATTACCAGTTTTAAGTAATACCTATCTAAAAATCAGCCCTACACTAGAAGGTAAAGTTCAATCCAATGTAGTTTAACAAAAGAAATAAATCCAAGATCAACAACAAACCAAAAGAAGGGAAACATGCACAGATATGAGCATGCAAACTCCCCCTCCACACACTCAGACACAGTCACATACTCACAAACACATGCACACACAAAACACACTCATACAAAGACATACTCATACATACACATGCACACACACATGCACACACCGACACATACATGCATACACAAACACCACCACCACCAGTACCACAGCAGCAACAACAACTAATGGGAATAACAAGCACAGTTTATTGATATCTTTCAACATCAATGTTCTCAATTCCCCTCTAAAAAGAAACACACTAACAGAATGGATGCAAAAACAGCATCCATCCTCCTCCAGCATCCAAAAAACACATCAGTGATAGATATCACCTTAGAATAAAGAATGGAAAGATATTCTGAGGAAATGGAACTGAGAACAGAGCTGGTGTAGCCAAGTTAATAGCTAGCAGTGTACACTTTAAGCTAAAATCAGTCAGGAGAAATAAGGAAGGATACCACATACTCATCAAAGGAAAACTCCATCAAGAGGAAATTGTAGTTCTTAACAACTATGAACCAAACACAAGGACATCCAAGTTCATAAAGGAAACATTACTACAGATTAAATTGCATATTGGCCTTCACACAAACTGATATTGTGAGACTTCAGTACCCAACTTTGACCATTAGCCAGGTTATTTAGACAACAACTAAACAGAGAAATCCAGGAGCTAACTAGATTTATAACTCCTAACAGATATTTAGAAAACATTTGACCAAATATGTTTTCCCTTAACAACCATGTGACTTCCTCTAAAACGGACTACAAAACAGACACATAGGAATTCCCAGCAGATACAAGAAAATTGAAACAACATTCTGCATCCTATCTGACCACAATGGATGAAAACTTGATATCAACAGTAACAGAAATCACAGAAAGGTTACAAACTCATGGTGACTAAATAACCCACTGCTCAACAGGTACAAGAAATGGAATATCTCCATGTATATTATAAGACCACAATGCATTAAAGTAAGAATTCAATGTCAACACAAATTGCAGAAACCCAATAAACTCATGGAAATTGAACAATGCTCAATTTAATCACCTCTGGTAAAGGAAGAAATAAAGAAGGAAATCATAGACTTCCTAGAACTCAATGAAAATGAAGACACAACATACCCAAACCTAAGGGATACTGTGAAAGCAAGTTTAAGAGGAAAGTTCATAGCACTGTGTGCCCACATGAAGAAACCGGAGAATTAACAGAACACCTAAAAGTGCTAGAACAAAAAGAAAATAACTCACCCAGGAGGAGGAGATGCCAGGAAATAATCAAATTGGGAGCTGAAATCAATAAAATAGCAACAAAGAAAACAATACAAAGAATCAATGAAACAAAGAGTTAGTTCTTTGAGAAAATCAACAAGATAGACAAACCTTTATCCAATCTAACTAAAAGTCAGAGAGAAAACATGCTAATGAACAAAATCAGAAATGAAAAGGAGACATATCAGCAGACACTGAGGAAGTCCAAAGAATCATCAGGTCATACTTTGAAAACCTGTACTCCACTAAATTGGAAAAGTTAAAAGAAATAGATGATTTTTCTGGATATATATCACTAACCAAAATTAAATCAAGAAGAGATAAACAATTTAAACATATCTATAACCCTTAAAGAAATAGAAGCAGCCATAAAAATCTTCCAACTGAAAAAGTCAAGGGCCAGATGGCTTCAGTGCAGAATTATAGCAAAAAATTTCAAGGAACGGATAATACCAATACTCATCAAAATGTTCCACACAATAGAAGCAGAAGGATCACTGTCAAATTCTTTTTATGTGGCTACAATTATCTTAGCACCCAAATCACACAAAGACACAACTAAGATAGGGAATTGCAGACCAATCTCTCTCATGAACATTGATACAAAAATATTCAGTAAAATACTGGCAAATCAAATCCAAGAACACATCAGAAATACCATACGCCATGACCAAATAGGCTCCATCCCAGGGATGCATGGATGGTTCAACATAAGAAAATCCATCAACATTATCCACTATATAAACAATCTGAAAAAGTAAAGCCTCATGATCATCTCAGTAGATGCTGAAAACTCTTTGACAAAGTACAATACCCCATCATGATAAAGATCTTGGAGAGATCATGGATAACAGGAACATAACTAAACATAATAAAAGCTATATACAGCAAACCAAGAGCTCAAACTAAATGGAGAGAAACTCAAGGCGATTCCTCTAAAATCAGGATCAAGACAATGACGTCCACTCTCTCTGTATCACTGTGAGATCACTACAGCTACCTGGCTCCATGTCCCCCAGACTGAAACCCTGCCAAATCCTACCCATCTCCAGTCAGCTCTCCTTCTCCATGGACTGAAACAAGGGAGTACCTGCCGGGGGTGAGGAGAAGTGTGCAGAGCCCTCCAAATGGGGTGACACTGCCATAGAACAATTGGCGCTTGACAGTCCCACTTCCCACATGCTGCCAATATCCTCCGTCACTTTGTATTTATGTGTTCCTCATCTGCATATTCCTGCCCCTCCAACTCAGTGCACTACAGGATCCTCACCAGACCCTAGGATGCTGCACCTAGGTTGCTGCTGCTGTAGCAGCAGGAGCTTGGAGGGTATGCTGATTCCTAAAGATCCATGCTTTGCCTGCTGGCCAGGCTACTGTGGTTACAATGCCTTTGCCATTGACTCTGGAGCAAAGCACCTTTACCAAGCCATTGGCCATCTCCTTCCACAACATTGAATGGGGCAGGATTCCACCTGCTACCACAGCCTTCACAGTGCCTGGTGGGCACCATGCTGCTACCTATGGAATCCCCACTAGGCTCCTGCAAATCCCTTATCACCATATGGCTTCCAGCTGATGTCATGTCTGTCCAAGTCATATGAGTTCCATGCTATCTCCAGCCCCAGCACACCATGTTTGATTGGAGCAGCTACCTGAGCTGCTCCCTCAGCTCAGGCAGCCTCAATAGTCCTGGCCTGACCATGTTTAGCTGCCTCTCCATCTCCCAAGACTGAGCCAAGGGGGAACCATGAGGCATTCAGAGAGTTACTGGCAGGTCGCACTAGGCAGGGTGATACTGTCACATCCATTCTTTGATGACCTGCAGAGCACATGGACCTAAACCAGACCAGGAGAGATTCCTTCCATGTTGGATATTCTCAGTCCATTTTACTAGCATATTATTATTAATTATTAATTAATACTATTATTACAAAGTCTTGTTCTTATATAATATAAAGCCAACAAAATTTCTGCATGGATTAACAAAATATTCTCAACAGAGCAGTTACGATGTAGGTGGAACAAAAGACACCAAATGCTTGTTTAGGTGACAGATGAGTTTAAACTGGGGCCTTTGGTAGAAGACCAGTGTTTACCATGGCTTGCAACTTTGGGAGCGCCTTCCACATGGAGGGATGCTCTCTCAGCCTGACACATGGGGAAGGACCTAGGTCCTGCCCTGGGTGAAATGTCAGATTCTCAAGATTCCCCCCAAGGAGGGCCTCACCCTCCCTGGGGAATGATGGGGGGATTGGGTGGGGGGTTGCAGAGACTGCTGGAGGGACAAGGGAGGAGAGGTGGGAAAGGGAGCTGGGATTGACATGTGAAGCATGCATGTTTCTAATTTAAGTAAAAACTTATATTGAAAAAAAGTCTGGTTAAAAACAATAACAAAAAGAATAAGAAAACATCACCCCAGCCACAGTAGATAAGAGCACTACTCCATCTTTTCTTCCACTTGTAAGCCTTAGTTATAGTTCAGATGTGAGAACTCTCATCTTTAAAATGTTTCCTGTTTTTTCAGACTGGTATGAGCCTGCCAGCTGCCTTCTTCCTAAATTATAATCTTTCAGACTTCTATATAATGCCAAGAACATCCCTTGGTAAGAGTAGCTACCCTTCTACCTTGCTTCCTGTGTTTGATTTCCTTTCATAACAATGTTACAACTGTCTGGGGATGGGGGAAGGCAGAATTATTGCTTTGCAAACATTGATACTGGCTTCCTGGTCACCATGCAGTGGGTATTTATCTTAGAGCCTTTTCCTCTGCTCTCTGGAAGCCTAGATCAGTGTTCAGTTCCTAACTGTTGGGAAATAGTGGCTTCATTCCTATCTGTTTTGAGTTGATTCCCACAACTGCATCAGAATTTAGTATAAAAAATACTGAACCTATTTATTATCTTCTGATTTTGTCATGGAATACCTTGTTTTCTTCCATCTATAGTGATTGCAAGTTTTGCTGAGAATAGTAGTCTAGGCTGGAATCTGTGGTCTCTGTGTTTGTAGAACATCTACCCAGGACTTTCTGGCTTACATAGTTTCCATGGAGAATTTGGGTGTAATTCTGATAGGTTTGCCTTTATATGTTACTTGGCCTTATTCCTTTGCTGCTTTTGATATTCTTTCTTTATTCTGTAGCTTTGGTGTTTTGATTATTATGTGGTGAGGAGAGAAGTTTTTTTGGTCTAGCCTATTTGGTGTTCAGTAAGCTTCTTGTACTTTCATAGGCTTCTCCTTCTTCACATAGGGAAAGTTTTCTTCTATGATTTTGTTGATCATGTTTTCTGCACCATTGACCTGGGCTTCTTCACCTTCTTCTATACCTGTTATTCTTCAGTTTGGTCTCTTCACAGTGTCCCGAATTTCCTGGATATTTTATGTTAAGGATTTGTTGGACTTTCTTGTAAACTCTCACCGCCACTCCATCCCACCTTTGCTTCCCAGGAAGGGCAAGGGCTTCGATATAGAACTTTTAGAGTCTGATACCTCAGCCCTTGCAGGGCCTAGGTCCTCCCACATGTGTCTAGGTAATAGTGGAGTACTCTGCTTTAATGTAATAGACTCAGCCCTGACTGAGTGGGCAGCCTGTTGCTGAGGAGAGTGAAGGGAAACCAGAGAGACTGGAGACAAAGAGAAGGAACTGGTAGTTGAGGCTGATAAGTGGGGGGTTACAAGTATGAAAGAAAATAGTGGAATCATCTGGTTTTGACTTCATATCCAAGAGTAGTTTCCTCCTTGGTATGTTTATGCAAAAATGACATACCATGTGGTTTCTTCAAAATACCTTAGCAAAAGGTTCAAAGAACCAAAGCATATGAGATGAGTAGCAATAGTTTCCATTGACAATAATTTGTCCCTTTTTGTTTTACTCTCCTTTCTGTCACATAGCAGGTAGCCTTCCTGATATGGTACAGAGATTTTTGGAGGAACCTTTTAAATAAGCATGCTTTGGTCTAGAGGAGGGGGAGCCAAAACCAAACTTCAGAGTCGAGTTTTTTTAGTAACTTTTTAAAAATTTTATTATTTAATTTTAAGTTTAAATTTAGATTAGAAACAATGTTGCCTCACAAGTCAGTTCCAGGTCCCTCTCTCTTTCCCTCCCCTCTTCCCATGCCCTCCCCCAACCCCCTCGTTATCCCCTCATTTCCACAGGGAGGGTGAGGCCCTCCATGGGGGTGTCCATAGTCTGTCATTTCATCCAGGGCAGGGCCTAGACCCTCCCCCAAGAGTTCAGGGTGAGAGTTCATCTCAAATTGTTGGACGGGAGTCCAAAGTCCATGTGTATACTCGGGGTGAATAGTGATCTACTGCCCAAGGCTCAATAGATTACCTAGGCCTCCTAACTGACACCCATATTCAGGGGGTCTTGATTCATCTCATGCTGGATTCCCAGGCTGATGCCTGGGATTCAGAAGTTAACCTTTGTCAGGTCAGCTGTTTCTGGGGGTTAAACCAGCCCAGTCTTAATCCCTTTGGTCATCAGTCCTCCCTCTCTGTTACTGGCTTTCTTGAGTTCAGCTCAGTGTTTAGCCGTGGGAGTCTGCCTCTTCTTACATCAGCCACTGAATGAAGTTTCTGTTTCCCAGACTCTCTGGCCATGGGATTGTAGGCTGGCACTCCCCAGATCTATGTCTAAAATCCATACATGAGAGAGTACATGCCATGTTTCTGTTTTTGTGACTGTTTTACCTCACTCAAGATGGTTTCTTCTAGTGTCATCCATTTGCCTGCAAATCTCAGGATTCCATTGTTTTTTTGATCTGCTGAATAGTATTCCATTGTGTAAATATACCACATTTTCTCTATCTACTCTTCGGCTGAGGGGCATCTAGGTTGCTTCCAAGTTCTGGATATTACAAATAATGCTGCTATGAAGATAGTGGAACAGACATCCTTGTTGTATGAATGGGCATCTTTTGGATATATGCCTAAGAGTGGAGTTGCTGGGCTTTGTGGTAGTGCCAACTTATTCAGCCACTTTGGAGAGCAGTATGGAGATTCTTCAGAAAAATGGGAATAAACCTACCACAAGACCCAGCAACTCCACTCTTAGGCATATATCCAAAATTTTTGGTCTTTTCATGGTGTCCCATATTTCCTGAATGTTTTGTGTTAAGGATTTGTTGACTTAATATTTTCTTTGGTTCATGAATCCATTTCTCCTAGTGTATTTTCAACACCTGAGATTCTCTCTTCCATCTCTTGCATTCTGTTGGTAATGATTGCATCGGTAGTATCTGACCATTTGCCCAGCTTTTCTATTTCCTTCCTTTCTTCAGATTGTGTTTTTTTATTGTCTCTATTTCAGTTTTCAACCCTTGCAATTTTCTGTTCATCTTTTCATCCATTTGTTGCCTTTTATGAATTTTTTGGTTCATTCTTTCTTCCATTTCTTGCATTTTTTGGTTTGCATTTTCTTCCAGTTTTCCTATTTTTTGGTTTGTTTTTTCTTCCATTTCCTGCCTTTTTTGTTTGTTTCTTCTTCCATTTCTTGCATTTTTTGCTTTGTTTCTTCTGCCATTTCCTGCCTTTTTTGTTTTGTTTTTTCTTCCATTTCTTGCATTTTTTGTTTGTTTTTTAATCTGTTTCTTTGAGGGATTTTCCTATATCCTCTTTTAGAGCCTGTATCATTTTCATGAAAGTGGTTTTATGGTCATTCTCTTCTGCTTCGTTTGTATTGGAATGTTGGAGTCTTGCTGATGTGGAGTCTCTAGAATCTGGTGGTGTCATATTTGTTTTTCTGTTGCTGAGTGTGTTTTTGAATTGTCTCTTTTCCATCTCTTCTTCTAGTGGGTACAGAAAGAGCCCCTTACTGGTCCAGAGTTCCCTAGCAAGTCCAATAATCTGGTAGTTCTTCTATTCCTTGTCCTCTTTCTGCTCCGGAGGGTGGAGAAGAAGACCGGGAATCTGGGGTGCTTAGCCACCCAGGCCTGGATGCAGTGCCTGTTGTACCTGATCCTGCCTGGCATCCCTGGACCCGCTAGTTTCCTGGGGTCATTGGTGTGAGAGAAGACCTGGAGTCTGGGCTGTTTGGCTCCCAGCAGGATTGGAAGCTCTATGCAGTTCCCAGGTGATCCCCAGTATTGGAACACAGGTCCGGATGCAGGGCCTGTTGTACCTGGTCCCGCTGGAACATCTGTTCCCCTGGTCTCCCTGGATCCACTAGTTTCCTGGTCTTGTTGGTGAGAGAGAAGTCCTGGAGTCTGGGGTGTTTGGCTCCCACAGGGATTGGAAGCTCTGTGCAGTTCCCGGGTGATTCCCAGGCACTGGTACACAGGCCCCATTGCAGGGCCTGTTGTACCTGGTCTCACTGGAACAGCTGGTCCCCTGTTCTCCCTGGCTCCTCTGGTCCAAAGTCAGGTTTTAATTGATGTGGGGCAGCATTAAACAATGATCCAATGCCATTCATACCTAAAGGATACTGAATTCCAGTAAACTTAACAAAGAAGACTTACTTAAGATAGGAATTTTGAACCCTAGACAGTGACAGAGGACACTCTAGGAAGGAGCTGAGAGATGCAACAGCCAGGGAGGAGTATGTAACACTGCTGGCCTACTCCTTTCCTTTTGTTCTCTACTAGATCCAGCTTCCAACTCCAATTTTGTAGAAAATGCTTACAGTTCTATTAATAGTTACTTAAAAGATAGGACATTTATACAGTATGTGTGAGGCAAAGACCAGATATAAACTGGGCTTGGAGTGGAGAAAAGAGAAGGTTTGAATGTAGGAAAGGAAAATCTCCTTCCATTTCCCTGATCGCTTTGAGTAGTTGTAAATGTCCCAAATAATATGATGAGCTAGGGTGTCATTATGTGGCCATTTAGAATGATTACCTAAGGGCTATTTAGACCAAATTTGAGTGTAAAAGCAAATAAGTTTAGGGTCCTTCAGCTCAGGGGTCAGGTGTAGAGCCTGAAGGTTTTCTAAGAGGCATCAAAATGGTAAAGGGAGGGTGTGGATGACACAGTTCCCATGGTTAAGAAAGAAAAGTTCACTGTAGCCTGTATTCATGGGTGTCCCCAGGACTCAGGGAGGACCACCAAAAGGGGACCAAGCCTTTCAGGGGGTCATCACCCAACTTAATGGAGGTCAGGCTTAGCCCAGCTAAGCCATAGGAAGCTCAGTGCCTGGCACCAGAGCTTTTCTAAAGGCCAGAAGGTGTAGACGGAAACCGAGCTCTAAGAGGGATCTCATCCACAGGAAAGGGTCAAGAATGGAGTTGCAGAAGCCACAAGGGCCTAGAGGTGCTGTGGGATTAAGACCAGCTACATGGGGGAGACAGGAAAGAGGGTTAGGAGGGGGAGCAATGACCCAATTGGGCCTAAGGAAACTGCAGGATTGCAATTCCCATGGGTGGTAGGATGGGCTCAGGTGAAGAGGGTCAGCCATAGCCTTAAGGACTGTGACTGGAGAAACTTGGGCCTCTAAGACAATCATTGGCCACTTCCTAGGTCTCAGGGAAATGTTTACAGTGACTGAAGGGGAAACTTACACAGTTGTTGATGGTGGATGGAGTGTTGAGCGATTGGTGAGCTTGAAGGCTAGACTGCTGCAGGCCACCTGGAGGTGAGAGATAGGGTCCCAGCTGCGGCTCAGACCATGATGGAGAGCACAGGCACCAGGAGAGCCTATCCGAGTCACGGCACCAAATGTTGACATTTCAGGCAGATCAGGTTGGAGAGGTATTCTGGTACTCGGGAATCACAGAATACTGAGTGGAAAGGTATCCTGAAGCTCAGGATCCAAGAACTACCACAGGTTGTAATAAGCTTATCAGCTTACAGCTTTGCCTCAGGGAAAGGCTTCGCCCCAGTCTATTGGCTCCACTCTGGCATGACAGGGTCTTTCAGCTGGGGATGTTTTCCCAGTGTAGCAGTTTTGCTGGGCAGGAGGTTTTATGGGCAAAGCTTTGCTCTCAGAGAGTGGAGAGTGAAGAGTAGAGATTGGAGAGTGAAGATTGGAGAGTGGAGAGTGGAGAGTGGAGAACGAGCAGAGAGTGAGAGCAGAATGCAGAGTGCAACAACTCCACTTTGCAAAGGGAAGGTTTCCCCAGCAAAAGTGTTACAGCCCTGCTGGCTCTGCTCTGCTCTACCCAGGGTCACCTCTGCTCCATTGCCGCTGCCGACATAAAAGAAGATCTTCACCCAAATCTCATTGAATGGGTTTATTGGAAGGGAAGAATCCAGGAGAGTGTCTGCCCTCTGCCAAAGTGGCAGAGGACAGCTGGGTAGCATGAACAGACACTAGCTGAACAGACACAGGGTTTATATAGGGCTTACAGGGTGGGGATTGGTCAGATTTTAGTGCTGAGCTCAGATTGGCTATAGCTCTGCTCGATGATTGATTAATTTTCTGCACAGGATTAGGGACCAGTCAAAGAAACACCCTGAGCAGAGCCAAATAAACACACTTTGGCCCTGAAACCAGAACCAAAGAAATATAACCCTACCGTGAAACCAGTGCCAAAAGAATACACTTTGTTCCTGGAATCAGAGTCAGTGAAAGAAATGCAACCTGGCCCTAAAATTGGAGCCAAAAGGCTATAAAAGACCAGAAAAAGAAACACACTTTGGCCCTGAAACCAAAGCCAAATCTGACCCTAATCCTGTGCAGAAAACTAACCAATCCTTGAGCAGAGCTCTAGCCAATCTGAGCTCAGCACTGAAATCGGACCAATCCCTACCCTGGAAAAACTTCCCTGCCCCCAAGAATCCCTATATAAGCCCGGTGTATGGTCAGCTTGGCTGGTCCAGCTGCTTCCTTCCTATAAGCCCCTTCAAGGAGCTTTGGGTGGAGATCTTCTTTTGTGGCAACAGAGCAGAGGCGACCCTGTGCAAAGCAGAGTGAGCAGGACTGTAACACTTTTTCCAGGGAAAATTTCCCTTGACAGAACAGAGTTGTTACTCTCTGCTCTCTGCTCTCCACTCTCCAGAAGCAGAGCTGAACTGTAGCAACTTCGCCTGTAAAACCTCCTGTGAAGCAAAACTGCTACACGGGGGGAACATCCCCAGCTGGAAGACCCTGTCCTGCTGGAGGGGAGCTGATACACTGGAAAAGCCTTTCTCTGAGGCAAGGCTGTAAACTGCTAAGATTACTACAATCTGTGGTAGTCCTTGACTCCTGAGCTCCAGGATACCTTTCCACCTAAGCTGTGTAACACTCAGTATTTTGTGACTCCCGAGTGCCAGAATACCTGACCCATCCCAATCCACCCAAAATACTTACAGTCATCATTCCCATTTTCATGGAAGGGCATTTAAGGTAGGTTTAGTGCCAGTTAGTGTCATTCTTGTAGATCTGTGAAGACTACTGCCAGATCTCTCCTCCAACTTACAAGGCTCCCTCTTTTATGGCATCTCCCCTCCTTCTCATCTCTATTCTTACCCTGGCTCAACCTTCCTGCTCTCCAATGTCCTCCTCTCCCCTCATCTTCTCTCCCTCTCTTTCTCCCATCTCCCTCTTCCCACCCCTTTTAACCCCCCCCCCCACCCAATTAGGAGAGCTTGTCCTTTAACCGTTCTCTGCGTTACCATGCTTATCTCTCTTATGTTCCTCCCTTCACCCCAGATTCTCTGTCAGTGGGGTTGTAGGCTGGCAATGCCCTGCCCCATGTGTACAATACATATATTGATTGTATGTGTAAATGGTACGAGTGAGCACATACCATTTTTGTCTTTTTGTGACTGGGTTACCTCACTCAGGATGGTTTCTTCTAGTGCCATCCATTTGCCTGCAAATTTCAAGATTCCATTTTTTTCTGCTGAGTAGGACTCCATTGTGTAAATGTACTCCATTTTCTCTATCCACTCTTCAGTTGAGGAGCATCTAGGTTGATTCCAGGTTCTGGCTATTACAAATAATGATGCTATGATCATAGTTGAGCAGATGCCCTTATTGTATAAGGGTACATCTTTTGGGTGCATGCCAAAGAGTGGAACTGCAGAATCTTGTGGTAGATTGATTTCCATTTTCCTGAGGAATCTCCATACTGAAATACAAAACGGCTATACTAGTTGGCACTCCCACCAGCAGTGGAGGAGTGCTCCCTTTCTCCACATCCTCTCCAGCATAAACTGTCATTGGTGGTTTTGATTTTAGCCACTCTGATGGGAGTGAGATGGTATCTCAGAGTTGTTTTGATTTTCATTTCCCTGATGGCTAAGGATTTTGAGCACTTTCTTAAGTGTCTGTTGGTCATTTTATACTTCTCTACTGAAAATTCTCTATTTAGTTCTGTACCCCACTTTTTTCCTTTTTAGTTTTAGATTTAAATTCGCAACAATGTTGCTTCACGTGTCAATACCAGGTCCCTCTCCCTTTCTCTCCCCTCCTCCCACACCCTGTCACCAACACCCACAACCCCCCTCCACATTCCCGATTCCTTTCCCCATGAGGGTGAGGCTCTCCCTTGGCGGTGTCCATAGTCTGTCATTTCATCAAGGGCAAGGGCTAAACCCTCCCCCAAAAGTCCAGGCTGAGAGTGCATCGCTCATTGTGGGATGTGTACTCTACTTTTCAATTGGACCCTTTGGTGTTCTAGAGACCTGCTTCTTGAGTTCTTTGTAAATTTTGGAGATCATCCCTCTGTCAGATGTTGCGTTAGTGAATATCCTTTCCCATTCTGTGGGCTGTCATTTTGTCTTGTTGACTGTGTTGTTTGCACTGCAGAAGTTTCTCAGTTTCAAGAGGCCCCATTTATTAATTGTGGATCTCATTGTCTGTGCTACTGGTGTTATGTTCAGGAAGCGGTCTCCCATACCAATTCGTTCAACGGTACTTCCCACATTCTCTTCTAATAGATTCAGTGAGGATGGATTGAGGTTGAGGTCTTTCATCCATTTGGACTTAAGTTTTGTGCATGGTGATAGACATGGAACCATCTGCTGTCTTTTACATGCCTGCATCCAATTACTCCAGCACCATTTGTTGAAGATGCTTTCTTTTTTCCATTGTACAGTTTTAGCTTCTTTGTCAAAGATGAGTGGTTCAAACGTCTGTGGGTTGATATCAGGGTCTTCGATTCAATTTCATTGGTCTACCTGTCTGTTTTTATGCCAATACCAATCTGTTTTCAGGACTATATCTCTATAATAGAGCTTGAAGTCAGGGATGGTGATGCCTCCTGAAGTTCCTTTATTGTACAGGTTTGCCTTGCCTATTCTGGGTCTTTTGTGTTTTTCCATGTAAAATTGAGGATTGTCCTTTTGAGGGTGGTGAAAGATTGTGCTGGTATTTTGATAGGGATTGCATTGAATCTGTAGATTGCTTTTCGTATGATTGCCATTTTTACTATGTTGATCCTACCTATCCAAGAGCATGGGAGATCTTCCCATTTTCTGGTATCTTCTTTAATTTCTTTCCTTAAAGCCTCAAAGTTCTTGTTATACAGGTCTTTCACCTGTTTGGTTACAGTTACTCTAAGATATTTTATGGCGTTTGTGGCTACCGTAAAGGGTGATGTTTCTTTGATTTCTTTTTCATCTCCTTAATTGTCTATATATAGTAGGGATACTGATTTTTTAGTTAATGTTGTATCCTGCCACCTTGTTGAAGGTGTTTATCAGCTGTAGGTGTTTCCTGGTAGAATTTTTTGGGTCGCTTATGTGGACTATCATATCATCTGCAAATAGTGAAAGTTTGACTTCTTCCTTTCCAATATTTATCCCTTTGATCTCCTTTTGTTTTCTTATTGCTCTAGCAAGAACTTCAAGTAAAATATTGAAGAGATACAGAGAGAGTGGACATCGTTGTCTTGATCCTGATTTTAGAGGAATCGCCTTGAGTTTTTCTCCATGTTGGCAGCCAGTATGCTGTATATTGCTTTTATTATGTTTAGGTATGTTCCTGTAATCCCTGATCTCTCCAAGACCTTTATCATGAAGGGGTGTTGGATTTTGTCAAAGGCTTTTTCAGCATCTAGTGAGATGTTCATGCGGTTTTTCTTTTTCAGATTGTTTATATGGTGGATTACATTGATGGATTTTCATATGTTGAACTATCCATACATCCCTGGGATGAAGCCTACTTGATCATGGTGTATGATTTTTCTGGATTCTTTTTTTGCCAGTATTTTAGAGTATTTTTGCATCAATGTTCATGAGGGAGATTGGTCTGCAATTCCAGATCTTGGTTGTGTCTTTGTGCGGTTTGCATACTTAAGTAATTGTAGCCTCATAAAAAGAATTTGGCAGTGATCCTTCTGCTTCTATTGTGTGAAATGTTTTGACAAATATTGGTATTAACTGTTCCTTGAATTTTTGGTAGAATTCTGCACTAGAGTACTGATCAAGTACCCATGCTTATATATTGAAACTTGAAATTAGGGCTAGAGGTACCTATCATGGCCTGACACCTAGTCCTGTGTATGTGATCTGTTTAAGAGACGAAGTGCTGAACAGAACCTAAAACATAGGCCTCACTTTGGGGTTTCAGCTATGACGGAGGTGATACATAATACAGCCCTACACTTATCCCTTTGTGTATGTGTATGCATGTATGTATGTGTGTATGTATGTATGCATGCTTGTATGCATGCCTAGTGTTCTATTGCAGGGGAAGTAGTACCTTGCAGGATCTGACACCTTGTCATGTACATATAGGCTTTGTGTTTGTGTGTGAGTGAACATGGGTATATGTGGGGATTGTGCTATAATGAAGTTTGCAACTTTAGCTGGTTCACAGTAGGGTCTGACATACATAAAACCAACCACAAACACACATGCACACAAAGCACACACACACACACACATACATACATACATACATACATATATATATATATATATATATATATATATATGCACACATGCACATACAAACAGGGATAAGTTTTAGGATACATTATGTGTCCTTCCCTTATGGCTGAAGCCCCATACTCAGTCCTATATTTCATGCACTGCTAGGCATCTCTGCTTTTAAACAGATCACACAGGATACCTAAATAGAACCAGACAGCAATCCATCTCTCTGTGTGAGTGTGTGTGTGTGTGTCTGTGTGTGTGTGTGAGTTTGTGTGTGTGTGTGTGTAAATACTTATATCTGGTCTTGACAGCTAGTTATAGGTGTGGGAATTGTCTCTAGGAGAGGAGGTGAATAAAAAGATACCTAGATATGTGTGTGTATGTGTGTGTTATGTGTGTGGGATATGTATTTAAGAAAGGAGGTACATAAAAGGATACTTACATGATACTTGTATGTGTGTGTATATATATATATATATATGTGTGTAGTTATATAACAAGTGTTGACATCTAGTGAGCATCTGTCTGTAGGAAAGGGATGTGTGAATGTGTGTTTGTGTGTGTATGTATGTTTGTGTGTGTGTGTACCTATATGGTTGGTCTTGACAGCTAATTATGTATGTGGCATTTGTCTGTAGGAGAACAGGTGCCTAAAGTTATGATACCAAGGTGTGTTTGTGTGTGGGTCCTTCTGTTTGTGTGTTTGTGTATACTTATATATGGTCTGGATAGGGAGTTATATGTGTGGCATTTGTCTGTAGGTGAGGTGCCTAAAAAGGAAACCTAGGTTTGTGTGTGTGTGTGTGTGTGTGTCTTTGCATATTTATATTATGGGTGTTGACAGCTAGTGGGGATCTGTCTGTAGAATGGTGGTCCATAAAAGGATACCTACATGAATGAGTGCATGTGTGTGTGCTGTGTGTATGTGTTTGTGTACTTACATAGCTGGTCTTGTTGGCTCCTTATGTGTGTGGGATTTGTCTGTATTAGAAGGATGCCTAAAAGGATAACTAGATGTGTGTGTTTGCATGTGTGTGTGTGTGTGTGTGTGTGTGTGTGTGTGTGTGTCTGTGTCTGTGTTTATGGGTACGTTAGTTGTTAGATAGGGATAACCTCACATTATCCATCACAGTCCAGACTGTAATGTGCCATTCTGGTTTAGGAATGGGGTCAATGTTGAACATGGCCCAATAACTATCAGTACAACCTTAGATCCAGCACATTGTGCATCATAGGAAGGAGTTCACTAGAACCTGATGCCTAGCATTGTAGCTGTGTGTTCAGAAGAATGGTATCTAGCAATCATAATTCCTCCCAAGTGTGCAAGGCCTGATAGGATGGATAAGGTTCCAGCATGGTGTGATAGTTGTCCATTGACATGCAGTAGAGGTCAAACAGAACTGGACACCTAGAAGTGGATGAGTGGTCACAGGAGTGGTTGTCTGTCCAATGGGTTTGATGAATAACACTGACTGTCAGAGGGTAGCAGTGGAAGAAGGGGATGTCCAGTTGGGCCCCAATGTTAGCTTATGGGTGAACTGGTGTCCATCAAGGTCTGATAAGCCACATTGTAGCAGGTTGGCCATGTGGAATTTGATGTCTAGGAGTGTTAGATACTTCTGAGTATGGGTGAAGCAGTTAGGGTGTCAGCAGAGCCTGAGAACTAACAGTGCATGTTGGTATGTCTATCTCTCTGGTCAGCATCAGCCCACATATTGTGAAATCTGTCAAGCTTTGCAGGACATGGCCTTAGTCCCATTTCCATCAAAAAGACCTGATAACTAGCAGTGAATATGGATGGCATTGCATATGTGTGATTCAGGGCACCATTCCTACAAGTGTATAAGTGGGCTGGGAATTACATCCAGCATATCCTCTTCTAAACTTTTTAGTATAAGGCCCTATAGCACATACAATTAATGATAACTATATTCATTTCTAGGCATCAGCCCTGCTTGATATACCCTCCCTGACTGTTATAGGCTCCCGTACACTGACAGGGCTTCCATCACACATGCAGTGCACAACTGTAGTAGAGAACAGAACTGTGAGACCTATGAAACATCAGTGGGCACTGAGTGTTAATAAGGTGCAGTTTGTATCCAGTGGGGCCTAAAAAGTGGCTGCAGGTGGAATGGTTGAGGGGGTTCTAATAGGATTTAATACAGATTCTATGGAGGGTTTCATAGTTGGTGTCCAGTAAGGCCTGACATGGAAAAAATCACATGGGGCAATGGAGGAAATGCTCCTAATATGACCCAATGTATCTGGGGAGGTATTTGGGGATGCCACATTGACAGGTAACAATTACTAGCAAGGATATTTGAGCATAGCGGATGAATGTGGCCACATAAGGTCTTGACTCCTACTGTTGTGTAGTGATGGGGTAGCAGCATCCGAAAATGATATTTATTTATTTTTTATGTTTTTTAATTTTATTTTCCAGTTTAAATTTAGATAAGAATCAAGGTTGCTTCACAAGTCAGTTCCAGGTCCCTCTCCCATTCCCTAACTTCCTCCCGTGCCCTCCCCCCCCGTTATCCCCTCATTTCTCCAGGGAGGGTGAGGCCCTCCATGGGGGTGTCCATAGTGTGTCATTTCATATAAGGCAGGGCCTAGACCCTTTCCCAAGAGTTAAGGGTGAGAGTGCACCTCACATTGTTCTATTGGAGTCCAAAATCTGTGAGTATACTTGGGATGGGTACTGATCTGCTGCCCAAGGCTCAATAGAATCCCTAGGCCTCTTCACTAACACCCAGATTCAGGGGGTCTTGATCAGTCCCATGCTGGCTTCCCAGGCAGATGCCTGGGATTCAAGAGTTAACCTTTGTCTGGTCAGCTGTTTCTGGGGGTTAGACCAGCCCAGTCTTAATCCCTTTGATCATCAGTCCTCCCTCTCTGTTACTGGCTTTCTTGAGTTCAGCTCAGTACTTAACCAAGGGAGTCTGCCTCTTCTTGGATCAGCCACTAAATAAAGTTTCTGTTTCCCAGACTCTCTGGCCATAGGATTGTAGGCTGGCACTCCCCAGATCTATGTCTAAAATCCATATATGAGAGAGTACATGCCATGTTTCTCTTTCTGTGACTGGGTTACCTCACTCAGGATGGTTTCTTCTAGTGTCATCCATTTGCCTGCGAATCTCATGATTCCATTATTTTTTTCTGCTGAATAGTACTCCATTGTGTAGATGTACCACATTTTCTCTATCCACTCTTCAGGTGAGGGACATCTAGGTGGCTTCCACGTTCTGGCAATTACAAATAAAGCAGCTATGAACATAGTGGAACAGACATCTTTGTAGTATGAATGGGCATCTTTTGGATATATGCCTAAGAGTGGAGTTGCTGGGTCTTGTGGTACGTTTATTCCCATTTTTCTGAGGAATCTCCACACTGATTTCCAAAGTGGCTGAACCAGTTGGCACTCCCACCAGCAATGGAGGAGTGCCCCCTTTCACCACATCCTCTCCAGCATAAATTGTCATTGGTGTTTTTGATTTTAGCCATTCTGACAGGGGTGAGATGGTATCTGAGAGTTGTTTTGATTTGCATTTCCCGGATGGCTAAGGATGTTGAGCACTTTCTCAAGGGCCTCTCAGCCATTTTAGACTCCTCTATTGAAAACTCTCTATTTAGTTCTGCAGCCCACTTTTTAATAGGGTCCTTTGCTGTTTTGGAGACTTGCTTCTTGAGTTCTTTGTAAATTTTGGAGATCAACCCTCTGTCAGATGTGGGATTAGTGAATATTTTTTCCCATTCTGTGGGCTGCCTTTTTGTCTTGCTGACTGTGAATTCAACAACAACACAAATTGCAGAAAACCTACAAACTCATGGAAATTGAATAATGCTCAACTGCACCATCCCTGGGTCAAAGAGGAAATAAAAAAAGAAATTAAAGACTTCCTCGAATTCAATGAGAATGAAGACACAACATACCCAAACCTATGGGACACTTTGAAAGCAGTGCTATGGGGGAAGTTCATAGCGCTAAATGCTCACATGAAGAAACAGGAGAACAGTTATACCAGAAAATTAACATCACAGCTGAAAGCTCTAGAACACAAAGAAGCACACTCCCCCAGGAGGAGTAGACGCCAGGAAATAATCAAATTGAGGGCTGAAATTAATAAAGTAGAAACCAGGAAAACAATACAAAGAATCAACGCAACGAAGAGTTGGTTCTTTGAGAAAATCAACAAGATAGACAAACCTTTGACCAAACTTACCAAACAGCAGAGAGTGAACACGCAAATTAACAAAATTAGAAATGAAAAGGGGGACATAACAACAGACTCTGAGGAAATCCAGAGAATCATTAGGTCATACTTTGAAAACCTGTACTCCACAAAATTCGAAAATTTAAAGGAAATGGATGACTTCCTGGACAGCTATCAATTGCCAAAACTAAATCAAGAACAGATAAGCAATTTAAATAGACCTATAACCCCTATGGAAATAGAAGCTGTCATCAAAAGTCTCCCAACCAAAAAAAGCCCAGGTCCAGATGGCCTCAGTGCAGAATTCTACCAGAAATTCAAAGAACAGCTTATACCAATTCTTCTCAAAGTGTTCCACACAATAGAAGCAGAAGGGTCTTTGCCAAACTCTTTCTATGAGGCTTCAATAACCTTGATCCCCAAGCCACACAGATACAACTAAGAAAGAGAACTTCAGACCAATATCCCTCATGAACATTGATGCAAAAATACTCAATAAAATACTGGCAAATCGGATCCAAGAACACATCAAAACAATCATTCACCACGATCAAGTAGGTTTCATCCCAGGAATGCAGGGATGGTTCAACATACGAAAATCCATCAACGTAATCCACCATATAAACAAGCTGAAAAACAAAAATCACATGATCATCTCACTAGATGCTGAAAAAGCCTTTGAAAAAATCCAACACCCCTTCATGATAAAGGTCTTGGAGAGATCTGGGATAACAGGGACCTACTTAAACATAATAAAAGCTATATACAGTAAACCAACAGCCAGCATCAAACTGAATGGACAGAAACTCAATGCAATTCCTCTAAAATCAGGAACAAAACAAGGCTGTCCACTCTCTCCATACCTTTTCAACATGGTACTTGAAGTTCTAGCTATTGCCATACGACAACAAAGTGGGATCAAGGGGATACAAATTGGGAAGGAAGAGGTCAAACTTTCACTGTTTGCAGACGATATGATAGTTTACATCAATGACCCAAAGAACTCTACCAGGGAACTCTTACAGCTGATTAACACCTTCAGCAAAGTGGCAGGCTACAAGATCAACTCAAGAAAATCAGTAGCCCTACTATATACAGATGATAAAAGGTCTGAAAGAGAAATCAGAGAAACATCACCCTTTACAATTGCCACAAACAACATAAAATACCTTGGGGTAACGCTAACCAAACAAGTGAAAGACCTGTATCGTAAGAACTTTGAATCTTTAAAGAAAGAAATTAAAGAAGCCCTCAGAAAATGGAAAGATCTCCCATGCTCTTGGATAGGTAGGATCAATGTAGTAAAAATGGCAATCCTGCCAAAAGCAATCTACAGATTCAATGCAATCCCCATTAAAATCCCAGCACAGTTCTTCACAGACCTTGAAAGAACAATAATCAATTTTGTATGGAAAAACAAAAGACCCAGGATAGCCAAAACAACCCTGTTCAACAAGGCAACGTCCGGAGGCATCACCATCCCTGACCTCAAGCTCTATTATAGAGCTATAGTCCTGAAAACAGCTTGGTATTGGCACAAAAATAGACAGGTAGACCAATGGAATCGAATTGAAAACCCGGGTATTAACCCACACACGTACGAACATCTGATCTTTGACAAAGAAGGTAAAAATATACAATGGAATAAAGAAAGCATCTTCAACAAATGGTGCTGGCATAATTGGAGACTGGCATGTAGAAGAATGCAGATCGATCCATGTCTATCGCCATGCACAAAACTTAAGTCCAAATGGATCAAATACCTCAACATAAATCCAGCCACACTGAACCTCTTAGAAGAGAAAGTGGGTGGTACCCTTGAACGAATTGGTACAGGAGACAGCTTCCTGAACATAACACCAGTAGCACAGGCTGTAAGATCAACAATTAATAAATGGGACCTACTGAAACTGAGAAGCTTCTGTAACTGATATTTAATAATGTAAGAAGACTTTGATATATGACTGTGTGTGGGTAAACAAATTATCAGGTAAGGCCTGATTCCTAATGTATGTGTGGTTTGTGGGCTGCAGGTGTCTATCCGGCCCAAACATCTAGCAGTTTTGGGAAAGGTGGAGTGTTCAGTACAGTCTGGGTATGATGTATTCATTGCAGGGGAGCAGGAGGGTGATGTGTTCTGTGTGGGTGTAGGAGGAAGCCTGTATGCTGCCATTAACCATGTGACTTACTAGAGGCAAATACAGATGAGGTAATAAAAGAGCCGTTTACCAACCGCTAACCACACCCACTTTAGGCATGACTAAATATGTATAAGGACGGACTTAAAGACGTATACATACGTAGGCAGTGAACTACGTCACTAGCCAGGCCAACTTTTGGGCATGGCTAGGGGACGTTATGGGGGAAGGCATAAAAGACAGCACACAGGAAGTCTTGGTCTCTTTTCCCAGATTTCGGCTTCCGGTTCAGCAGCAGAAAACTACTGGGCTCATCTGGGTTACTTGTTTGGTATCTTGTGAGTAATTTCTACAATAAATACTTAGTTTTACTTTCAGTAAGTGTGTCACTTATCATCACAGGATCATTTGGAGCCTCATTTGGTGTTGGAAGTTTTGGAATCTGGATCCAGGCTCCCAAAAAAAGTGGGTGCTCCTCAGCCCGACCAGGCACACGTGGACTCTCCTTTCGCTAAGTTCCTCACCACTTCGCTCAGCAAGGCACAAATCCTGCCACCGGGAACCAGCACCTTCTACCTGCCGGTAAGGTTAGGTGGTATTCCGAGATTTCTCTCAAGGCCACATGCTCTTTCCCTGGCAGCCTGCTGATCTCGGCCTGAATTAAATTCCTGTGGTAACAAACTTAACTGCTTTATACAATGTCAGCTAACATTATGATGCAGGATGTTAAGAATTTTCTTGTTTTTTGTATGGATGGGATTTTAGAAAGGGTTGAAGACCTACCTGAAAGGTAATTTCTACCCACGATGGTGATTTTTAGTTTCATAATCAATATAATTTTGCTAAAGAAATGGCTCAAAAATAAGACGAAACTTATACAGGTCATACGGTCATCGCAGGATAGTTTTTGAAATCCTAATACAAAGAATTCAGGAAATGCAAAATTCCTTGTAGGATAGTAAGAAAGGGTTGGTAGAAAATATTCAGGATATTAAAAAAGACAATGTAGGTCTGACAAACAGGTTTAAGGAGACGGAACACAAAATTGAATTACTTTCAGGAAAAATGTGTTCAACAGATGGAATTGAAAAAGTAGAAAATAATGTTGAAATATTTAACCAACAAAACTGTTCCATGTATGATGATTTCACTAGCAAACTACAAAGACTGGAACATAAGATTGAAATGCTAACAGAAAAGAATTGTTCCATGTCTGAGAGCATTGACAAACTAACTGATAGAATGTCATTTGTGGAAGGCAGTTTACATGCCATTGAGGTACTATCTAAGGATGAGAATATTAAATATTTGGAGTCATGCGTAAATGATGAATGTAAAAAAATGAAGGATTCCATGACATCCTTAGAAAATTATTTGTCCCAAGAACTTCAAGAGCTCAGAGAAACAATGATGAATAGACTGCAGGATTTAGAAGACATTCAATCCGATACTTCAGAATCAGACATACAGGCAATATGTCAGGACAGGAGTTTCCCAACACCTCTCAAATGCCGGAAAGATCTCCCTAAGGTTGCTATGCATTCACCTATGGTTTTCCCAGTATATGTAAAATAAAACCAGCAACGAAAAAAACAATCAAATGGTCCCATTGCTTATCACTGGGAACCTATACAGATGAAGGATCTAAAGGGAATCAAGGAGGCCATTGTTTCATATGGTCTTCATTCTCCCTTTGTCAGAGAGCTCCGAACCTCATGGGCCACTGTAAATAAAGTAACCCCAAAAGACTGGGCCCAATTAGCCTCCGCAGTGCTCGAAAATTCTTGTCAAATTAAATGGAGAGCTTTATGGAGGCAAGAAGCGAAAGCCTTAGAGATTCAGGAATTAAAGAATGGTCATGAAGTACCCCAAGACAAGATTCTTGGGGAGGGTCCTTACTCTGACACGTAGGTTCAATCTGCATATGACGAGCACATGTTGTCTTTATGTTGTACAGCTGTTTTAAATGCTTTGGATAAGGTTTGTGAAACAGGAGAGATAATGCAACCCTATACCAAGGTATTACAGGCCCCAAGGGAAAGGTTCACTGAATTTTTAGAGAGATTATCTAGAGCAGTAGAAGTACAGGTAGCGAATCCAGAATCCAGGCGACTCCTTATAGAATCTTTGGCATATGAGAACATGAATCCTCAATGCAGGCAGGTAATTTGGCCATTAAAAATAAGATCAGTGCCATTGGAGGAATGGGTCCTACATACAGCGAACCTGGAATGTAAAAGTTAGGATACGGGAGCTTGGGTAGGTGAAGCTATTTCTACAGGCTTGAGGAGGCACCAGGATGCCAAATACCCTACCTGTGATGATATAGAAGCCTGGGTAGGGAAGGCAATCTCCAAGAATTTTAACTGTGGTAAGAATAGGACATCTTAGTAGGAACTGTAGACAACGCGTTCCTAGTAATAATGTGTTTACCAGGAATGCATCTAACAGAAGGCCTCAGGCTCCAGATCTCTGCAGGAGGTGTGGAAAGGGCTAACATTGGACTGACGAATGCTGGCCCAAAAGAGATAGACAAGGTAGATCTTTAAAGCCGGGAAATGGGGATCGGGGGCTCAAGCGAGCCCCCAGAAAGAAAGACTATCCAGTCATTCCCAGTGAGAGTGGAGGACAGCCTCTCCCAGGACAATTAGAAGATCCACTGCCCATTGTAAATAATACGGCACTGGATAATATATTAGCTCCAGGGGATGAATCAATTATATCAGGAGGAGATACAAAACATATGTTTTGGCAAACTTCTATACAATATCACAGACCCAAGTTTCCAATTAAAGTAAATAATATGGTGATTAATGGCATTGGAAGTGATGTCACTATCATTAATCAGAAGTCCTGGACCCCCAATTGGGGTTTAAAAGAGGTTAACCTTCAATTCTAAGGGATTGGACCCCTATCTGAAGTTAAACAGAGCTTTGATGGATTTACTTTATTGGGCCAGAAGGACAGAGAGGAAGGTTAAAGCCATATGTTGAAGATATTGCTATAAACCTTTAGGGTCGTGATCTACTCCAGCAATGGAATACACAGATTAACATCCCTCCTGTATGAGCTGAGAATTATAGACAAGATCTTAGTGGTAGAAAGAATATAGTATGGCAGTACAGAAAACAGATGCCAAATGTCCAGGCTGTACAGAAGCAGGATGCTAGTGCCAAAGAAACAGAGCAACCAAAAGCTCTACCCTTAAAATGGCTAACAGATGAACCTGTCTGTGTGGGTCAATGGCCTATGACATCTGAGAAGTTAGAGGCTTTGGAGAAGTTAGTTCAGGAACAGCTAGATGCTGTAAATATTGAGGAATCAACTAGTGCATGGAATTCACCTGTTTTTTTTGTCAAGAAGAAGTCTGGTAAGTGGAGAATGGTTACTGATCTTAGAGCCATCAGCAAGGTAATTCAGCCTATGGGGTCTCTACAACCTGGGATGCCATTACCTTCTCTAATTCCTAAGGATTGGCCAATTATAGTTATAGACTTAAAAGATTGCTTCTTCACCATACCGTTACAAGAAAACGACAGCGAAAAGTTCGCCTTCACGGTACCTACCTATAATAATTCCTGTCTGGTACAGAGATTCCAGTGGAAGGTATTACCTCAAGGTATGTTAAACAGCCCAACTTTGTGTCAATATTTTGTGAATAAACCTCTAGATATAATTCGTAAAAAATATCCACATTCGTTAATATATCATTATATGGATGACTTATTACTATCTGATTCAAATAAGGATACTTTGGAAAAGATGTTTGAAGCAGTAAAGGAAACTTTGCCTCGCTGGGGATTACAAATTGCCCCAGAAAAAATACAAAGAGGAGATTCTATTAACTATTTAGTTTATAAAATAGATGCTCAGAAAATTAGACCGCAGAAAGTACAAATCAGAGGAGATCATTACTGGACTCTGAATGATCTTCAAAAACTTAGGAGAAATCTCGCAATTACAGACAATGATCGGTGTAGAAGGGCATGATTTAAAACACCTGAAAATGGCTTTAAAAGGAGACAAAGACCTAAACACCCCACGAGTACTATCAGCTGGGGCTGAAAAAGAATTAGAATGGGTAGACAAGAGAATATTAGAAGCACATGTGGACAGTGTGGATCCAAATCTGGACTGTATTGTGGTTATTTTACCATCTAGAGAATAACCCTCAGGAATATTAATGCAGAGGGAAGACATCATTCTAGAATGGGTATTTCTGCCACATAAACAGAATAAAAAAATTGAAAACATATATAGAAAAGATCTCCGATTTGATATTAAAAGGTAATTTAAGGCTTCGTCAACTTAATGGGACAGACCCAGCTGAAATTATTGTACCTTTAACAAATGAGGAAATTTCCTCCTTATGGAACGATAATGAGTATTGGCAAATAGCTTGCGGTGACTTTTTGGGAAGTATTAGTAATAACTATCCCAAAACAGAGATAATCAAATTCATAAAGAAAACAATTTGGATTCTTCCACATATCGTGAGGCAAACACCTATTTCTGGAGTTCTTACCTTCTACACAGATGCAAACAAATTAGGTAAGGCAGGGTATAAATCAGGAAATATAAGTAAAGTAGTTCAAAGCCCTTACAACTCCGTACAAAAGGCAGAGTTATATGCCATTCTCATGGTACTTAAAGACTTTACTGAGCCTCTCAATATAGTCATGGATTCTCAGTATGCAGAAAGATTTGTCTTGCACATAGAGACTGCAGAATTTGTTCCTCATAATACAGAATTAACCTCATTGTTTTTACAATTGCAGGAAATCATCAGAAACAGGACTCATCCTATATATATATAACATACATCAGATCCCATACAGGTCTGCCAGGTCCTCTGGCACAAGGCAATGATGAAATCGATCGTTTATTAGTAGGTAATGTGTTGGAAGCTTCAGAATTTTACAAGAAACACCATGTTAACAGCAAAGGCTTAAAGAAGTATTTTTCTATCACCTGGCAACAAGCCAAAGAAATATTAAAAAATTGCCCCAGTTGCGCATTCTACAATCAAACTCCAATACCAGCAGGTTGTAATCCTAAAGGTATTCACATAAATGAACTTTTGCAAATGGATGTATTTCACTTACCAGAATTTGGCAGTTTGAAATATGTACACTATACCATAGACACGTTCTCAGGCTTACAATGGGATACTGCCCTCAGCTCTGAAAAAGCAGATTCTGTTATTACATACCTCTTAGAGGTGATGGCTGTTATGGGAGTACCTAAAACAATAAAAACTGACAGTGCTCCAGCATATGTCTCCAGTAAATTGGAACAATTTTTCAAGTATTATAATATAAAACATGTAACTGGTATACCTTACAATCCCACAGGACAAGCGGTAATTGAAAGATCTAATCGAACCTTAAAAGAGATGCTTCATAAACAGCCAGGGAATACAAAGACACCTAAACACAGGTTACATAATGCTTTACTAACACTGAATTTTCTTAATGCTGATGAAAAAGGACAAACTGCAGCAGAAAGACACTGGACTGCAGAGAAGACTTCTGAACTGAACCAACCGGTGTATTTTAAGGATGTTACGACCTCAGTCTGGAAACAAGGATATATGTTATGTTGGGGAAGGGGTTATGCTTTTTTTCCACAGGAGAAGAAAAGGTTTGGGTTCCATAAAAATTAATTAAAATTCGATCAGAACAGAAGACATCTCAGGCGGAGGAAGATAACAGCTCATCTACAAATCATATTCCACCATGGGTAAAGTGACCTCCTAAAAGGAAAGAGAAGTGTTTTGTTTTTTGTCTTCACAGGCAAACTCAGCAAAGAATACTGGACATATGGATTCCTGAAGAAAAATGAATAGCTACCCTGTGGACCATCAAACAAACAATAACTCACTGGGTGGTATCAAAGTCTAAATCTGTCTATATTGTTTTTTCATAGTACATTTTTATCTTTATTTCCCCACATACCTCAGTCTCCATTCATTTAACTGAAGCTGGCTTTGGAGTTGGATTGGCTCTCCTACTCTATACTCAAGCATATTATTTAAATACAATTCAGAATTTCTGTATTATATCAAAGAGCCATTGATATAAGACAAAAGAAAATAAATTTAGGGACTGTTATCTGTGGATTTCTTTTTCTGAAAAGTCTAATTTCCTTAAGGTTTACCATCTTCCCTATTGTCACCTCTTCCAGTATGCATACATATAAAAGTTAAAATATTTCTTTGATAACATTAATGTTTGAGTTTTCCAGAGAACAACTGATTTCCTGACAGCAATCTTCCACTGCTTCAGAAAGAGAATGAGGATCCATTTCCTTGACATCACCTGATTCGACTGGCTGCATCTGAACTGCCCCACATGATTGACTCCACTTGACAAGCACTATCCTGAAACTGGCTTGAAACTACATCACTCTACACAACTCCGGACCAAGAAACTGAAACAGCACATCTTCTACAATTTGGCCAGAGCTTCAGATGAGAGCTTCAATCAACACTAGAACCCCAGTCAGGAACTTCAGTCAAGCATCTCCTGCCATACATAGACTGTCTGATCTACTGAGATTTTGTTACACTAACATTTTTCTTCTCACAGGTCCCCATGAGATTATCATTGTCCCATCTCAGCAGGAAATAGTTTTGAGAATTTCATGCCCCCTCTCCCTACTATTGATATTATAGGATAGTTTACACCTGTTAGTGTTAGTTTTCAATTATTTTAGAGTTGGGGTTGGTAGGAGGTGTTCAGATTTGGGTGTTTCTTTCAGATAAGTTTAGGTTTAGATAGGATAGATGTTTCATACATTTTGTTCATTGACACAAGTTGTTTTAAGTTTAAATATCTTTTTTAGACTAAAAGGGGAATTGTAGGAGATAGCCTGTATGCCGCCATTAACCATGTGACTTTCTAGAGGCATATACAGATGAGGTAATAAAAGAGCCATTTACCACACCGCTAACCACACCCACTTTAGGCATGACTAAAGACGTATACAGACGGACGTAAAGATGTATACATACGTAGGCAGTGAACTATGTCACTAGCCAGGCCAACTTTTTGGCATGGCTAGGGGGTGTTATGGGGGAAGGCATAAAAGACAGCACACAGGAAGTCTTGGTCTCTTTTCCCGGGTTTCGGCTTCTGGTTCGGCAGCAGAAAACTACTGGGCTTATCTGGGTTCCTTGTTTGGTATCTTGTGAGTAATTTCTACAATAAATACTTAGTTTTACTTTCAGTGTGTCGCTTATCATTACAGCATCATTTGGAGCCTCAGTGTGGGTATACATTATAGTGAGGGAATACATTATAATGTCCATGTCATGAAATAAGTGTGTGTAGAACCACAAGATATGACTATACTGTCAAAGATGTATGTATATACAATATGTCATACTTCCTATTTTACACATGCATAGGTTATTTTAGAACACAGTGACCCATGATGATATGCAAATAAGCTTCACTAGGAAGAGTGGGCTTTACTGAATCCTTCCCAGAAGAGTCTCTACAAAGATGTGATGCTGGAGACCTACAAGAACCTCACTTCCATAGATAAGACTGAATTTTCCTTTATGTTTTAAAATAAAGAGATGTCATTTCCTTCCTTATTGATAATATTCTGTAATTTCAATTTAGTAAAGGGAAAATTAGCTGAATAAGGCATAGTTCTAGTGTTCACTGAAGATATTAACTTAATTTTTATATAATTTCTATTAACATATCATTTTTGTGGTATTGTATTTTAGGCTACAGTCAGGAAGACCATACTATTGCAGAACATTGTGAAAGTTCTAGAAAGCATAGAAGGTAGTTTTCATGTACAAGTTTATACAAATTTGCATGTGAAATTTTAATGTGTCCTGGAAGTTGTAAAGAAAAGCAACAGTATACGTAGGCACAGCTTATAGTATATTAATTATTCTTAATTTCTCACAAATCATGTACCTCAGTGTCAAGTAGCTATTCTGTGTTTGCTACACATTCCTGTCAAAATGAAGACAGAAAAACAATGCCTTAACAAATACCACAATTTACAATATAGTCCATGAGATCCAAAGCTTTTGCAAGTCATGGTCAGCTTCAAAGACATATAAGAACATATGCTGGAGAAATTTAATCAATGTGATAAAGCCTTTTCACAAAACTGCAATCTCATAAGTCATAAGGCAAAGCATACTTGAGAGATATCCTGTGAATATAAACAACACGATAAAGCCTTTGTATGTATCATCGGTCTTTAAAATCATGAATAAAATCAAATTGTAGAGAAACCCTATAAGTGTAAGCAGTGTAGTAAAGTTTTGCACTTTGCATATGACAATAATTTTGAGGACCTGAGAAAATTCATATTGAAGAGAATCTTACTACAAAGGATATGGTAAGATCTTCAGCCAATACACATTTAGTTACACAAGTTGCTGGAGAGGAAAATATCAGACAAGTGTCAGAAATCTGTTCAAGCATTATGATGTCTATATTTTGTTTACACCTGCAAATTTATATTGACAAAATCCCCATTAATTCCCTGATAAGGTAGTCCTTTAAGATTTCAAACTTTTCTTTTTTTATTTAGGTTAGAAACATTCTTGTTTCACATGTCAATCCCAGTTCCCTCTCCCTCCACTCCTCCCCCTCGTTCCCCAGCAGGTTCCCCAGTCCCAAACACAATCTCCACTCTGATCACCAAGGAAGGTTATACGCTACATTGGTGGATATCCAGTAACTGTCATTGCATCCAGGGAGGGCCTAGGTCTTCCCCAAGAGTCCCAACTGAGAAAGCCTCCCATATTGTGGCATGGGCACTCAAAGTCTTTTGTACACCAGGGGTAAATACTACCCAAGGCCCCATAGATTAGCTAGGCCTCCTCAATGACACCCACATTCAGGGGGACTGGGTCAGTCCCATGCTTTCCACACAGCCATCAATCTGGGGTCCAAGAGCTCCTCCTTGTTCAGGTCAACTGTTTCTTTGGGTTATACCAGCCCACTCATAACTCCTTTGCCCAAGAGTTCTCTATTTATGACACTAGATTCTACTTCGTTCAGTGTTTGTCTATGGGTATCTGCCTCTGCTTTCATCAGTCCCTCGGTGAAGGTTCTAGTTCCTAGTCTCTCTGGCAGTGGGATTGTATGCTGGCACTCCCCTGATTCATGTCTAAAATCCATAAATGAATAAGTACATACCATGTTTCTCTTTTTGTGACTGGGTTACTTCACTCAGTATGGTTTCTTCTAGTGCCATTCATTTGCCTGAAAATTTCAAGATCCCGTTGTTTTTTTTTCCACTGGATAGTACTGCATTGTATAAATGTACCACATTTTCTCTATCCACGATTCAGTTGAGGGGCATCTAGGTTGCTTCCAGGTTCTGGCTTTTACAATTAATGTTGCTATGAACATAGTGGAACAGATATACTTGTTGTATGAATGTGCATCTTTTGGGTGTATGCCTAAGAGTGGAATTGCTGGGTCTTGTGGTAGGGTGATTCCCATTTTCCTGAGGAATCTCCATACTGATTTCCAAAGTGGCTGTACAAGTCGGCACCCCCACCAGCAATGGAGGAGTGTTCCCCTTTCACAACATCCTCTCCAGCATAAACTGTCATTGGTGATTTTGATTTTAGCCATTCTGACAGGAGTGGGATGGTATCTCAGAGTTGTTTTGATTTGCATTTCCCAGATGGCAAAGAATGTTGAACAATTTCTCAAGTGTCTCTCAGCCATTTTAATTTCCTATATTGAGAATTCTCATTTTAGTTTTGTACCCCATTTTTTGATTGAATCCTTTGGTGTTTTGCAGACTTGCTTCTTGAGTTCTTTGTAAATTTTGGAGATCAGCCCTCTGTCAGATGTAGGGTTAGTGAATATCTTTCCCCAATCTGTGAGTAGCCTTTTTCTCTAGCTGACTGTGTCCTTTGCCTTACAGAAGCTTCTTAGTTTCAGGAGGTCCCAATTTTTTTTTTGGTTCAACATTTAAGAACACATGTTGCTCTTTTTTTAAATTTTTTTTATTTTTTTTATTTTTTTATTTATTATTTTTTTTATTTTCCATTTTAAATTTAGATAAGAAACAAGGTTGCTTCACAAGTCAGTATGAGGTCCCTCTCCCTTTCCCTCCCCTCCTCCCGTGCCCTCCCCCCCATCCCCCCCCCGTTATCCCCGCATTCCCCCAGGGAGGGTGAGGCCCTCCATAGGGGTGTCCATAGTCTGTCATTTCATATAGGGCAGGGCCTAGACCCTTCCCCAAGAGTTCAGGGTGAGAGTGCACCTCACATTGTTCTATGGGAGTCCAGAGACCGTGTGTATACTTGGGATGGGTACTGATCTGCTGTCCAAGGCTCAAAAGATTACCTAGGCCTCCTCACTGACACCCGGATTCAGGGGGTCTTGATCAGTCCCATGCTGGATTCCCAGGCTGATGCCTGGGATTCAAGAGTTAACCTTTGTCTGGTCAGCTGTTTCTGGGGGTTCAACCAGCCCCGTCTTAATCCCTTTGATCATCAGTCCTCCCTCTCTGATACTGGCTTTCTTGAGTTCAGCTCAGTACTTAACCAGCCAGTAAATGAAGTTTCTGTTTCCCAGACTCTCTGGCAATAGGATTGTAGGCTGGCACTCCCCAGATCTATGTCTAAAATCCATATATGAGTGAGTACATGCCATGTTTCTCTTTTTGTGACTGGGTTACCTCACTCAGGATGGTTTCTTCTAGTGTTATCCATTTGCCTGCGAATCTCATGATTCCATTATTTTTTCTGCTGAATAGTACTCCATTGTGTAGATGTACCACATTTTCTCTATCCATTCTTCGGGTGAGGGACATCTAGGTTGCTTCCAAGTTCTGGCTATTACAAATAAAGCTGCTATGAACATAGTGGAACAGACATCTTTGTTATATGAATGGGCATCTTTTGGATATATGCCTAAGAGTGCAGTTGCTAGTTCTTGTGGTAGGTTTATTCCCATTTTTCTGAGGAATCTCCATACTGCTTTCCAAAGTTGCTGAACCAGTTGGCACTCCCACCAGCAATGGAGGAGTGTCCCCCTTGCACCACATCCTCTCCAGCATAAATTGTCATTGGTGTTTTTGATTTTAGCCATTCTGACAGGAGTGAGATGGTATCTCAGAGTTGCTTTGATTTGCATTTCCCGGATGGCTAAGGATGTTGAGCACTTTCTCAAGTGCCTCTCAGCCATTTTAGACTCCTCTATTGAAAACTCTCTATTTAGTTCTGCAGCCCACTTCTTAATTGGGTCCTTTGCTGATTTGGAGACTTGCTTCTTGAGTTCTTTGTAAATTTTGGAGATCAACCCTCTGTCAGATGTGGAATTAGTGAATATTTTTTCCCATTCTGTGGGCTGCCTTTTTGTCTTGCTGACTGTGCCCTTTGCCTTACAGAAGCTTCTCAGTTTCAGTAAGTCCCATTTATTAATTGTTGATCTCACTGTCTGTGCTACTGGTGTTATGTTCAGGAAGCTGTCTCCTGTACCAATTCGTTCAAGGGTACCACCCGCTTTCTCTTCTAAGAGGTTCAATGTGGCTGGATTTATGTTGAGGTCTTTGATCCATTTGGACTTAAGTTTTGTGCATGGCGATAAACATGGATCGATCCGCATTCTTCTACATGCCAGTCTCCAATTATGCCAGCACCATTTGTTGAAGATGCTTTCTTTATTCCATTGTATATTTTTAGATTCTTTGTCAAAGATCAGATGTTCGTACGTGTGTGGGTTAATATCCGGATTTTCAATTCGATTCCATTGGTCTGCCTGTCTATTTTTGTGCCAATACCAAGCTGTTTTCAGGACTATAGCTCTATAATAGAGCTTGAGGTCAGGGATAGTGATGCCTCCGGACGTTGCCTTGTTGAACAGGGTTGTTTTGGCTATCCTGGGTCTTTTGTTTTTCCATACAAAATTGATTATTGTTCTTTCAAGGTCTGTGAAGAATTGTGCTGGGATTTTAATGGGGATAGCATTGAATCTGTAGATTGCTTTTGGCAGGATTGCCATTTTTACTACATTGATCCTACCTATCCAAGAGCATGGGAGATCTTTCCATTTTCTGAGGGCTTCTTTAATTTCTTTCTTTAAAGATTCAAAGTTCTTACGATACAGGTCTTTCACTTGTTTGGTTAGCGTTACCCCAAGGTATTTTATGTTGTTTGTGGCAATTGTAAAGGGTGATGTTTCTCTGATTTCTCTTTCAGACCTTTTATCATCTGTATATAGTAGGGCTACTGACTTTCTTGAGTTGATCTTGTAACCTGCCACTTTGCTGAAGGTGTTAATCAGCTGTAAGAGTTCCCTGGTAGAGTTCTTTGGGTCATTGATGTAAACTATCATATCGTCTGCAAACAGTGAAAGTTTGACTTCTTCCTTCCCAATTTGTATCCCCTTGATCCCCCTTTGTTGTCGTATGGCTATAGCTAGAACTTCAAGTACCATGTTGAAAAGGTATGGAGAGAGTGGACAGCCTTGTTTTGTTCCTGATTTTAGAGGAATTGCGTTGAGTTTCTGTCCATTTAGTTTGATGTTGGCTGTTGGTTTACTGTATATGGCTTTTATTATGTTTAAGTATGTCCCTGTTATCCCAGATCTCTCCAAGACCTTTATTATGAAGAGGTGTTGGATTTTGTCAAAGGCTTTTTCAGCATCTAGTGAGATGATCATGTGATTTTTGTTTTTCAGCTTGTCTATATGGTGGATTACGTTGATGGATTTTCGTATGTTGAACCAGCACTGCATCCCTGGGATGAAACCTACTTGATAGTGGTGAATGATTGTTTTGATGTGTTCTTGGATCCGATTTGCCAGTATTTTATTGAGTATTTTTGCATCAATGTTCATGAGGGATATTGGTCTGAAGTTCTCTTTCTTAGTAGTATCTTTGCGTGGCTTGGGGATCAAGGTTATTGAAGCCTCATAGAAAGAGTTTGGCAAAGACCCTTCTGCTTCTATTGTGTGGAACACTTTGAGAAGAATTGGTATAAGCTGTTCTTTGAATTTCTGGTAGAATTCTGCACTGAGGCCATCTGGACCTGGACTTTTTTTGGTTGGGAGACTTTTGATGACAGCTTCTATTTCCATAGGGGTTATAGGTCTATTTAAATTGCTTATCTGTTCTTGATTTAGTTTTGGCAAATGATAGCTGTCCAGGAAGTCATCCATTTCCTTTAAATTTTCGAATTTTGTGGAGTACAGGTTTTCAAAGTATGACCTAATGATTCTCTGGATTTCCTCAGAGTCTGTTGTTATGTCCCCCTTTTCATTTCTGATTTTGTTAATTTGCGTGTTCACTCTCTGCTGTTTGGTAAGTTTGGACAAAGGTTTGTCTATCTTGTTGATTTTCTCAAAGAACCAACTCTTCGTTGCATTGATTCTTTGTATTGTTTTCCTGGTTTCTACTTTGTTGATTTCAGCCCTCAATTTGATTATTTCCTGGCGTCTACTCCTCCTGGGGAGTTTGCTTCTTTGTGTTCTATAGCTTTTAGCTGTGATGTTAATTCTCTGGTATAACTGTTTTCCTGTTTCTTCATGTGAGCACTTAGTGCTATGAACTTCCCCGTAGCACTGCTTTCAAAGTGTCCCATAGCTTTGGGTATGTTGTGTCTTCATTCTCATTGAATTCGAGGAAGTCTTTAATTTCTTTTTTATTTCCTCTTTGACCCAGGGATGGTGCAGTTGAGCATTATTCAATTTCCATGAGTTTGTAGGTTTTCTGCAATTTGTGTTGTTGTTGAATTCTAATTTTAAGGCATGGTGGTCTGATAAGATGCATGGAGTTATTCCAATTTTTTTGTAGCTGCTGAGGTTTGATATGTTGCCAAGTATGTGGTCGATTTTTGAGAAGGTTCCATGTGGTGGTGAGAAGAAGGTATATTCTTTTTTATGTGGATGAAATGTTCTATAGATATCTGTTAATCCCAGTTGGGTCATTACTTCTATTAGACCCTTTGCTTCTTTGTTGAGTTTCTGTCTGGTATTCTTGTCTAGTGGTGAGAGTGGTGTGTTGAAATCTCCCACTATAACTGTGTGGGGCTTTAGATGAGATTTAAGTTCTAATAATGTTTCTTTAACGAATGTGGATGCCTTTGTATTGGGGGCATAGATGTTCAGGATAGACACTTCATCTTGGTGGGTTTCACCTGTGATGAGTATGTAATGACCTCCTTCATCTCTTTTGATTGATTTTATTTTAAAGTCTAGTTTGTTAGATATTAGGATTGCTACCCCTGCTTGTTTCTTGGGTCCATTTGATTGAAAAATTTTTTCCCAACCTTTAACTCTCAAGTAATGTCTGTCTTTGAGGGTGAGGTGTGTTTCTTGTATGCAGCAGAAGGAAGGGTTCTGTCTTCGAATCCATTCTGCTAATATGTGTCTTTTTATGGGTGAGTTAAGGCCGTTAATATTGAGGGATATTAATGACCATTGATTGCTCATCCTTCTTCGATTTGCGATGGTGGTTGTTGTTGGAATTATGGGTGGAATTTCACCCCTTTGTTCTTTTGGCTGTTGGTAGAGAGGGATTCTCTAATGCTTATGTTTTTCTGGTTGTAGTTAGCTTCCTTGGGTTGGAGTTTTCCTTCCAAAATTTTCTGTAGGGCTGGGTTAGTGGACACATATTGGTTGAATCTAGTTTTGTCATGGAATATCTTGTTTTCTCCGTCTATAGTGATTGAGAGCTTTGCCGGGTATAGTAGTCTGGGCTGGCATCCATGGTCTCTTAGTGTAGGTAGAATATCTATCCAGGACCTTCTGGCTTTCAGAGTTTCCATGGAGAAATCAGGTGTAATTCTGATAGGTCTGCCTTTATATGTTACTTGACCTTTTTCCTTAGCTGCTCTTAATATTCTTTTTTTATTCTGTATGTTTGGGGTCTTGATTATTATGTGGCGAGGGGATTTTTTTTGTGGTCCACTCTATTTGGTGTTCTGTAGGCTTCTTGTACCTTCATTGGCATGCCTTTCTTAAGGTTGGGAAAGTTTTCTTCTATGATTTTGTTGAATATGCCTTCTGCCCCTTTGAGGTGGATTTCTTCTCCTTCTTCTATACCTATTATTCTTAGGTTTGGTCTTTTCATTGTGTCCCATAATTCCTGGATGTTTTGTGTTAAGGATTTGTTTGATTTAAGGTTTTCTTTGGTTGATAAATCCATTTCTCCTAATGTATCTTCAACACTTGTGATTCTCTCTTCCATCTCTTCTATTCTGTTGGTAATGCTTGTATTGGTAGTGCCTGACTGTTTGTCCAGCTTTTCTATTTTCTGCCTTTCTTCAGATTGTGTTTTTTTAGTGTCTCTATTTCAGTTTTCAACCCTTGCAGCGTTTGCATTGCTTCTTGCAATTTTCTGTTTATCTGTTCGTCCGTTTGTTGCCTTTTATGAATTTTTTGGTTTGTTCTTTCTTCCATTTCTTGCATTTTTTGGTTTGCTTTTTGTTCCATTTCTTGGATTTTTTGCTTTGTTTCTTCTTCCATTTCCTGCCTTTTTTGGTTTGTTTCTTCCTCCATTTTTTTCATTTTTTGCTTTGTTTTTTCTACCATTTCTTGCATTTTTTGCTTTGTTTCTTCTTCCATTTCCTGCCTTATTTGGTATGTTTCTTCTTCTAATTCTTGCATTTTTTTGCTTTGCTTTTTCTTCCATTTCTTGCATTTTTTGCTTCATTTCTTCTTCCATTTCATGCCTTTTTTGGTTTGTTTTTTCTTCCAATTCTTGCATTTTTTGCTTTGTTTTTTCTTCCATTTCTTGCATTTTTTGGTTTGTTTTTTCTTCCATTTCTTTGAGGGATTTTCCAATATCCTCTTTTAGGGCCTCTATCATTTTCCTGAAAGTGCTTTTAAGGTCGTTCTCTTCTGCTTCCTTCGCGTTGGAATATTGGGGTCTTGCTGGTGTGGAGTCTCTAGAATCTGGCGGTGTCATATTTGTGTTTCTGTTGCTGACTGTGTTTTTGTATTGTCTCCTTTCCCATCTCTTCTTCTGGTGGGTGCAGAAAGAGCCCCTTACTGGTTTGAGAACCAGAGTTCCCTTTGGTGGGTGCTAGTAAGTCCAGTAATCTGGTGGTTCTTCTATGCCTTGTCCAAATGCTGGTCTGTGGGTAGAGAAGAAGAACAGGAATCTGGGGCGCTTAGCCTCCTACCTGGTCCCCTGGACCCTATGCTGGGTCCTGTTGTACCTAATCCAGAACAGCTACTCCCCTGGTCTCCCTGGCTCCTGTAGTTTCCTGGTCTCGTTGGTGGGAGAGAAGATCTGGAGTCTGGGGTGCTTGGCTCCCGCCGGGATTGGGAGCTCTGTGCAGTTCCCAGGCGATCTGCAGGCTCTGGAACACAGGCCGGGAAGCTGGCCTGTTTACCTGATGATGCCAGAGGGACAGCTAGGAGGTCCCAATTATTAATTGTTGATCTCACTGTCTGTGCTACTGGAGTTATGTTCAGGAAGCTGTCTTATGTACCAATTCGTTCAAGGGAGACTCCCATTTTCTCTTCTAACAGGTTCAGTGTGGCTGGATTTATGTTGAGGCCTTTGATCCATTTAGATTTAAGTTTTGTGCATGATGATAGACATGGATCTATGCACATTCTTCTACATGCCACCATCCTGTTATACCAGCACCATTTGTTAAAGATGCTTTCTTTTTTCCATTGTATATTTATAGCTTCTTTGTCAAAAATCAGATGTTCATACATGTATGGGTGTTCAATTCAATTCCACTGGTCTACTGTCTATTTTTGTGCCAATACCAAACTGTTTTCAGGACTACAGCTCTTTAATAGAGCTTGAATTCAGGGATGGCAATGCCTCCAGATGTTGCTTTCTTTTAGCTATCCTGGGTCTTTTATGTTTCCATACAAAGTTGATTATTGTTCTTTGAAGGTCTGTGAAGAATTGTGCTGGGATTTTAATGGGGATTGGGTAAAATCTGTATACTGCTTTCGGTAAGATTGCCATTTGTACTATGTTGATACTACCTATCAAGAGCATGGGAGATCTTTACACCTTCTGGTGTCTTCTTTAATTTCTTTCTTTAATTACTCATTTTTTTGCCATACAGGTATTTCACTTGTTTGATTAACATTACCCCAAAGTATTTTATGTTGTTTGTGGCTATTGTAAAGGGCAATGTTTCTCTGATTTCTTTCTCAGCCTTTTATCATCTGTATATAGTAGGGCTACTGATTTTCTTGAGTTGATCTTGTATCCTGTCACTTTGCGGAAAGTATTTATCAGCTGCAGGAGTTCCTGGTGGAGTTATTTGGGTCACTTATGTAAACTATCATATCATCTGCAAATAGTGAAAGTTTTACCTCTAACTTTCCTATTTGTATCCGCTTGATCTCGTTTTGTTGTCTTATTGCTCTAGCTAGAACTTCAAGTACAATATTGGAGAGGTATGGAGAGAGTGGGCGGTCTTGTCTTGTTCCTGATCTTAGAGGAATTGTATTGAGTTTTTGTCCATTTAGTTTGATGCTGGTTGTTGGTTTGCTGTATATGGCATTTATTATGTTGAGGTAAGTTTCTGTTTTCCCAGGTCTTTCCAAGACCTTTATCATGAATGGGTGTTGGATTTTGACAAAGGCTTTTTTAGCATCCAGTGAGATGATCATTTGAGTTTTGTTTCTCAGCTTGTTTATATGGTGGATTACATTGATGGATTTTCATATGTTGAACCAACCCTGCATCCCTGGGATGAAGCCTATTTGATCATGGTGGATGAGTTTTCTGATGTGTTCTTGGGTCCGATTTGACTATATTTTATTGAGTATTTTTGCATCAATGTTCATCAGGGATATTGGTCTGAAGTTCTCTTTCTTAGTTGTGTCTTGGGGATCAAGGTTATTGAAGCCTTGTAGAAAGAGTTTGGCAAAGACCCTTCTGCTTCTATTGTGTGGAATGCTTTGAGAAGAATTGGTATAAGCTGTTCTTTGAATTTCTGGTAGAATTCTGCACTGAGGCGATCTGGCCCTGGGCTTTTTTTAGTTGGGAGACTTTTTTTTGACTTCTTCTATTTCCTTAGAGGTTATAGGTCTATTTAAATTGCTTATCTGTTCTTGATTTAAATTTGTAAAATGATATCTATCCAGAAAATTGTCCATTTCCTTTAGATTTTGAAATTTTGTGGAGAACAGGTTTTCAAAGTATAACCTGTTGATTCTCTGGATTTCCTCATTGTCTGTTGTTATGTCCCCCTTTTCGTTTCTGATTTTGTTAACTTGCATGTTCACACTCTGTCGTTTGGTAAGTTTGGATAAAGGTTTGCCTATCTTGTTGTTCTTCACAAAGAACCAAGTCTTCCTTACTTTGATTTTTGTATAGTTTTCCTAGTCTCTGCTTTATTGATTTCAGACCCTCAATTAAATTATTTCCTGGCATCTACTCTCCTGGGTGAATTTGTTTCTTTGGGTTCTAAAGCTTTCAGCTGTGCTGTGAATTCTCTAGTGTAACTATCCTCCAGTTTCTTCATGTGCGCATTTTGTGCTATGAACTTCCCTCGTAGCACTGCTTTCAAAGTGTCCCATAGAGTTGGGTATGTTGTGTCTTCATTCTCATTGAATTCTGGGAAGTCTTTAATTTCTTTTTTTATTTCTTCATTGACCCAGTAATGGTGCGATTATGCATTATTCATCTTCCATGATTTTGTAGGGTTTCTGCAATTTTTGTTGTTGTTAAATTCTAATTTTAACACATGGTGGTCTGATAAGACACATGGAGTTATTCCAATTTTTTTTGTACCTGTTGAGATTTGATATGTTGCCAAGTATGTGATCGATTTGAGAAGGTTCCATGTGGTGCTTTTTTATTTGGGTGGAATGTTCTATAGATGTCTGTTAATCCAAATTGGATCATAACTTCTATTAGTTTGTTTGCTTCTTTGATAAGTTTCTGTCTGGTAATTCTGTCTACAGGTGAGAGTGGGGTGTTGAAGTCTCCCACTGGGTGAGTGACTGAGCTTCGATGGTTAGGGTAGCCAGGACACAGGCTCTGGTCCTAACCCCAGTAACAGAAGAAGGTACCCATCAGAGGCAGAGTTTCTGCCTTAAAGTCCACTGTCTTTCAACTCTGAGAATTATTATTGTTCCTTATCATTGAGTCTGTTTTAACTCATTGAAGGACCTGGGAAGAGTTCTGCCTTATTCTGCAGATGGTGATATCCAGGCTCACGGAGGTAATTAGATTTTGAATGTAGTTAAATGCAACTTCTCATGTTACTCATCCCATCATTCTAATGCCTCAATAAGTGAAGTTGAAGCCCCCTAAGCCAGGCATGGTACTTAGAAAGTGGAAGTAGGAATTCCATGATTTCAAAGTCATCCAAGATGAAAATGTTCAATGGAGTATGGTGGAAGGCCTACAGAGGAAAGGGAGACTGTGATTGGTTCAGGACAGTGTCCATACTCTTCCCTGAAGCTGTGTTATTTCAGGGTATTGGCACCAGCAACTGTTAGCTAAGGTATTTACCAACCTATCTTTTCTATTCTTTTTTATTTTATAATTTTTAAATTAGAAATAATCTCATTTTACATATCAATCCCAGTTTCCTTTCACTCCCACCATTCCTTGCCCCCCAACCAACCACTCCATCCCACCTCCATCAACTCCATGGCAGTTTTAAGCCTTTCATGAGAGATCAGCAAAATCTTTAAAGTCATTTGGGGCAGTGCTTAGGCTCTCCCCCATGTGCTGAGGCTGAGAAACCTTCCCTCTGATGAGGGGGGTCAATTTAATATGGAATATCATATCTTTATTTACCATAGAAAGATCTTACACACAACCTGAAAGGTCAGAAGAATGGCAGGCTTCCAAAGAGAATGCCTGTTTTCTTTTCCTTAAATATCCCACCTGTGGTAATCTCCCTATCCCCGCCCTTTTAAAGTATCCCCTTTTTCTGATTTTTTTCACTGTAATTTTTCAATTATTTATACAATTTGTCTATTATCTGTCTGTTTGCCAAGCTTCTTCCATGTGATTACATGTATTAACACACTACTCGTTAGCATGAGACACACATACATTTGAAATACATTATAGTTGTCTTTTAATGCACAACCCATGATATTGGTAAGGAGATCTCTAACATCCTGCAGTGTTAAGTTACCTGCCATGTTATAATTAGATATTCTTACCACCAATTAGTACTTCCTCAATTGGAATTTGGTTGGTTTTGTCTATGAAAGTAAAAGTACATGTAGTTGATCAGTACCCATCCCGAGTATACACACGGACTTTGGACTCCCATCCAACAATGTGAGGTGCACTCTCACCCTGAACTCTTGGGGAAGGGTCTAGGCTCTGCCCTATATGAAATGACAGACTATGGACACCCCCATGGAGGGCCTCACCCTCCCTGGGGAAATGAGGTGATAATGGGGGGGTTGGGGGGAGGGCACGCGAGGAGGGGAGGGAATGGGAGAGGGACCTGGAACTGACTTGTGAAGCAACCTTTTTCATATCTAAATTTAAACTGGAAAAAAAGTACATGTAGTTACCGCACTTGGCCAGCAGATGGCATAGGTGTACCGCCAAACATGGCTTCTCTGCAGAAGATCGGTTTTCACCAAAAGTAACCTGGACATGCTAACAACAGCCTGTACAAAAATTTAACGAACTGATTCGGAAAGGGAAAGGCCTGGGGATGTTGAGAGACACGCGGCTACAAAATAGCTGTGAAAACCTATGGATAGAAGGGGGGGTATGGTGAATGGTGAGCTCCTTGCCTGGGCTTTGATGGCAGGAACTAGGACCTTGAATCCAGCCTGTGTCAGCAACTGAAACAAGGATCGCAGTCTCCATAGAAGCAGTTGCATGGTGCAGAACCTAGGGGAGCTGCTTGTCCCGAGGCAGCGCTGCAGCAGGGCCAGATCTCTTTATGGTATCTGATGAGAAAGTGAGAAGCAGCAGCAGTGGGTGGGTGAGCAACCACCTCACTGTGCACCCAGGGCTTTTTTCTGACTTCCGCGCTGGTCCGCGGTGCTGCTGTGGGAGAAATTCGCTGATGTCTGGGGAGGGCACATGCAATTCGCCCCGCAGCGCCTGTGGTGGTTGTGCCTAAAGGCCATGCAAGATCCTCCAGCCTGGTTAAAACCTTGGACCCAGAAAAGTAAACCAGGCTCCTAAGTCCTGGCACTCCGCAACACAGAGAACAAAACCATATCAGAAATGGCAGAGTCTGAACTGCCAAATAAGACTCAATCATCGGCTCCTCCTAAGATATATCCCAAAATTGAGGAGCCTCCAGAATGGACTAGTATCCTACCTCATTATCCCCTCCGGATACCCCCTCAGAATCCTCAACAGGGTGCCATTGGAGGAGCAGCAGATGGTCCGGCCACTGGGACCAGGAGCAGATGTACCCAGTTCTGAGAGTCCTGAGGGTCCAGATTCAACTACAGCATTGCCTCTGTGTGTATATGGCCTCCCACCGGCGAACGCTAACCAGCTGCAATTACTCCAGTATTGGCCCTTCTCTTCGGCCGACCTCTACAATTGGAAATCTAACCATGCACCTTTTTCAGAAAATCCCTCAAGCCTTTCAGGACTGATGGAGTCCCTCATGTTCTCTCACAAGCCTACTTGGGATGATTGTCAACAGCTTTTGCAGGTTCTTTTCACCACCGAGGAAAGAGAGAGAATACTTTTGGAGGCTTGGAAGAATGTGCCTGGAATCAATGGTCAACCAACTCAACTTCAGAATAAAATAGATGCAGGTGTAAAGAGAAGCTTTTTCTTTGAGAGGAGCCTTCCCACCAGCGTGGTTCCAGAGCTGCATCAGTCCCAAATAAACACACAGGAGGCTATATTAATTATGAAGCTGTTGGCCTTGCTTGCTTCTTACTGGCTACCTCTGACTTAAGTAATTACCCCATAATTGTTAATCTAAATATTTCTCTTACCGGAGAATAGTTCCGGGCTTCCTACCTCCATAGGATTACATCTTGACTCCTTGTGTTTCTCCTACCCAGAGTCCTTTTGGACTCCTGGTCCCTCCTATCTAGATTCCCTATTGGCCAGACAGTGCTTTATTGACAAATACAGGACTTCCCCAACATGCAGGCTTCCCCTTAAATCATCCTAACAGGGACTACAACACAGCTGAAGGTAGGGAGTGGCTGACAGTCTATCACTGGGCTCTGGTGGCAGGTCTCAAGGGAGCCGGCAGATATCCCACTAATTTGGCCAAGGTAAGGGAAATTTTACAATGTGAGAAGGAACCCCCATTTGTGTTTTTAGAACATCTCTTAGAGGCTTACAAGCATTATACTCCCTTTGATCCTACTTGCGAGAGTCAGCAAGCAGCAGTGGCTATGGCTTTTATTGGACAGTCTGCCTCTGATATTAGGAGAAGGTTACAGCACCTGGAAGGTCTGCAAACATTATCTTTGCAAGACCTAGTTAAGGAAGCAAAGAAAGTGTACCATAAGAGAGAGACTGAGGAAGAAAGAAAAGAAAGAGAAAAGAAGGAAGCTGAGGAGACACAGGATAGACGAGATAGAAGGCAAGAAAGAAAATAAACTAGGATTTTGGCTGCAGTAGTAGGCGACAGGGAAGCTCAAAAGAAGGAAGAAGGAACTGGGCAGACAGGGTACCTGGGCAATGAAGGGCCAAGGAGACCTCGGAACCCTGAAGGTCCCCCTTGGCAGCCTATAGATAAGGATCAATGTGCTTATTATAAGGAAAAGGGGCATTGGGCAAGGGACTGCACCAAGAAGAAACACAGGACACCCAAGGTCCTCACCTTAGAGGAAGATGATTAGGGGAGACGGCTTGGGCCCCCTTCCTGAGCCTAGGTTAACCCTAACTGTGGAGGGGGCCCCTACGTACTTCCTTGTTGACACTGGAGCAGAGTTTTCAGTTTTAAAGAAACCATTGGGAAAATTAAAAGATAAAAAACCATAGTAATTGGGGCCACTGGCCAGAAACCATATTCTTGGACCACCAACCGGAAGGTTGATCTGGAAATAGGTCAAGTAACTCACTCCTTTCTCGTCATCCCTCAGTGCCCCATGCCACTATTGGGGAGAGATTTATTTTCTAAGCTAAAAGCCCAAATAAGCTTTTCCTTGGAAGGAACCATAGTCAATTGGCTGACTTCCACTTCTATGATCTTGGCCTTAAAACTGGAGGAAAAATATAGGTTACATGAGCTCCAGGCCCTACCAGACAAGACACTATGGATAATATGGCTAGAGTGGTTCCCCAGAGCATCAGCAGAGACAGGGGGCATGGGAGAGGCCAAATGGGTGCCCCCATCATTGTAAGCCTAAAGACTGATGCAACCCCCATTGGGGTATGACAATACCCTATGAGCAAGGAAGCCCGAGAGGGCATCAAACCTCACATCCAAAGACTCCTGCAACTAAGTATTCTGGTTCCTTGCCAGTCTCCCTGGAACACTCTGTTGCTGCCAGTTAGAAAGCCAGGCGCCAATGATTACCAGCCAGTACAGGATCTAAGAGAAGTTAACAAAAGGGTACAAGATATCCATCCTACTGTCCCTAACCCTTACAACCTGCTCAGTTCTCTCCCTCCTGACAGATGATGGTACACGGTTCTGGACTTGAAAGACACATTCTTTTGCCTGAGACTACATCCTACAAGTCAGGCAATATTTGATTTTGAATGGAGAGACCCAGATCGGGGACAGGCTGGACAGTTGACTTGGACACGTCTGCCTCAGGGATTCAACCCCCCCCTCTTCGACGAAGCCCTCCATCGAGATTTGGCTCTGTTCAGGTCAGAAAATCCTCAAGTTACCCTGCTTCAATATGTTTCTGATTTGCTCCAAGCTGCTATCATCGAGCAAGAGTGCAGACTGGGGACTGAGAGATTACTGACTGAGATGGGTGAGTTGGGTTACAGGGCTTCAGTAAAGAAAGCCCAGATTTGTCAGACAGAAGTAACTTACTTGGGTTACACTCTTAAGGAGGGGAAGCGATGGCTGACTGAAGCTAGGAAAAAAGACTATGACACAAATCCCTACTCTTGCAACTCCGAAGCAAGTGAGAGAATTCCTAGGTACTGCAGGGTTTTGTAGATTCTGGATTCCAGGTTTTTCCACCCTTGCAGCCCCACTCTATCCCCTCACTAAGGAGACTGGGACTTTCCCATGGACCCTCGACCATCAGAAAGCCTTTGAAGAAATCAAGAGGGCTTTACTCAGTGCACCAGCCCTAGCCCTACCAGACCTGACAAAGCCATTCACTCTCTATGTAGATGAAAGAGCAGGACCTTGGGACCATGGAAGCTCACTTGTTAACTGAGAGAGTGCTGTTTGCAACCCCCCCAGCTATCCTAAACCCTGCCTCCTTGCTGCCAGAGACAGACTACTCATTACTGGTACACCAATGTATGGACATCCTGGCAGAAGAAACCGGAACCAGGAAAGACCTCACTGATCAGCCATGGCCAGGGTGCCCTAATTGGTACATGGACGGTAGCAGCTTCATGGTTGAAGGTAAGCAGAGAGCTGGGGTGGCAGTAGTAGACAGGAAGCAGACCATCTGGGCCAGCAGCTAACCCGAGGGAACGTCGGCCCAGAAAGTTGAGCTGATCACACTCACACAAGCCTTGTGGCTGGCAGAAGGAAAGGCTATCAACATCTACACGGACAGCAGGTATGCTGGGGGTCTTTCAGTTCCACTGCCAGAGGCCCCAAGATTGCCTAGGCCACCTAACTGACACCCATGAGCTGGTCTGGGTTGGTCCTATTCTGTTTTCCCAGCTGTCAGACTGGTATCCACGAGTTTCACCTTGTTCAGGTCAGCTGTTTCTGTGGGTTTCATCAGCTTGGTCTTGACACCTTTGCTCATCACTCCTCCCTCTCTGCAACTGGATCTCAGGAGTTCAACTCAGTGTTTAGCTGTGGGTGTCTGCTTATACTTCCATCAGCTACAGGATGAAGGCTCAAGGATAGCATATAGGCAGTCATCAATCTCATCAGGGAAGGACATTTAAGGTAGCTTCTCCACTATTGCTTAGATTGTTAGTTGGGGTCATCCTTGTGGATCCCTGAAGATTTCCCTAGTGCCAGATTTCTCTTTTAACATACAATGGTTCCCTCTATTATGGTTTCTCTTTTCTAGCTCTCCTGTGTTCTTCATTGACTCTATCTTCCTGTCCCCTCATATCCTCCTCTCCTCATCTTCTCTTTCTTCTAGCTCCCTCTCCACTTCCCCATGCTCCAAATTTGCTCAGGAGCTCTTGTCCCTTTCCTCTTCTCTAGGGAACCATGTCTGTCTCTCTTAGGGCCCTCCTTGTTTTCTAGCTTCTCTAATGGTGTGGATTGTAGACTGTGAATCCTTTGATTTCTAAAATCTACATATGAGTGAGTACAGCATGTTTGTCTTTTTGTGACTGGGTTACCTCATTCAGGATGGTTTCTTCTAGTGCCATTCATTTGCCTGTGAATTTCAAGATTCTGTTGTATTTTTTCCACTGAGTAGTACTCCATTGTGTAAATGTCCCACATTTTATCCATCCATTATTCACCTGAGGGGCATCTAAGCAGCTTCTAGGTTCTATCTATTACAAATATTTCTGCTATGAACATAGCTGAACAGTTGTTGAACTCTGTTTTTCCACTTTGAATGAGACTACTAACTACCCTCAGCAACATATGGTCACACCCCATTGACTCTAGACCAGTGGTTCTCCACCTTCCTGATTCTGTGACCTTCAATGCAGTTCCTTTTGTTTTTGTGACCCCTGAGATAAGAATGTTTGTAAGTATTTCTGCTATTACATTGTGATCATATTCAGAAGTGGGTTTGTTGACTGACTATGCTTCTGAATAGAGAGAATTGCACAGGAACATTTCTGGACTCCATAAGTAAAATCACCATGCTTTCCTTATTAGGAAAGGAATTGGTTTGGAAATTACACCCATGGTCTTCTTGTCACCTGAGGTAAGAAATCTTTTTTACTTAGCTGTTGTGATGGCTATTCTAGGAAGTCAAACTGGCTACCTCTGGAATTGCCTAAATTTCAATAAGGTAGGGTGTGTTTTTGTTTATTTGTTGTTTGTTTGGTTTTGGGATTTTGGGTTTTTCGAGACAGGGTTTCTCAGCAGACATGAAGACAGTCATAGAACTTGTTTTGTGGAACAGGCTAAATTGAACTTGAAGACATCCATCTGCCTCTGCCTCTGTCTCTCAAATGCTGGAATTTTGGGCATGTGCCACCACCTCCTGGCAGGCATTTTCTTTCTTTTAGTTTTTTTTTGTTTGTTTTTCTGATACAGGATTTCTCTGTAGGTTTGGAGACTCTCCTAGACTCTCTTTGAAGACCAGGCTGGCCTCAAACTCACAGAGATATGCCTGCCTCTGTCTCCTGAGTGCATGCGTCACCACTGCCCAACAGGCATTTTATTATTAAAGTTGTTAAAATGGGAGCACATATCTTTAATCTAGATATTTGGAGGGAATAAAGTCCACCTGTACCAGCTTGGTGTTTGTGCACATCTTTAATTGCAGCCATCAGGAAGCAGAAGCAATTGGATTTCCTGAATTTGAGGCCTGCCTGGTGTACATAATGTTATACAGGGCTACACAGATAAATGAAGTCTCAAAAAAAACAAAAATAAAAAATTCAGGAAAGAAAACCCATCTATGATCTGAGTTACACCTTTGGGCAGCAGTGCACATATATAAGGGGTATTGAAGAAGGAGAGCTCTCTCTCTGTTTGCCTTCTTGCCCTAGCTGTGGCTACTGAGTTTATTTCTTTATTAGCTTTAGAGACCCCATCTTTGAAATACTCATGTATACTGAAGACCACCTGAGACATCCAGATTCAAACCAAACAACTACTTGACTCTTCAATTTCCCATTGGTAGACAGCCATTGTTGGACTAGCTTGGCCAGAGCATGTGAGACATTATTGTTTTTTGCACCATTTTTAATTTAAATTAGAAACAAGCTTGCTTCACATGTCAATCCCAACTACCTTTCCCCTCCTTCCCTGCCGCACCCACCAGGCTCCCCAAACCCCCTATCCAATCCCCACAACATTCCCCAGGGAGGGTGAGGCCCTCCATGGAGGATCTCCAGAGTCTATCATTTCATTCAGGGCAGTCCCTAGACCCCCCCAATAGTCCAGGCTGAGAGAGCATCCCACATTATGGGATGGGCACCCAAAGTCCATTTGTGTGCCAGGGATAAATACTGATCTACTACCCAAAGACCCATAGATTGCCTAGGTCTCCTCATTGACACACACATTCAGGGTGTCTGGATCAGTCCTCTGCTGGCCTCTCAGCTATCAATCTGGGGTTCATGAGCTCCGCCTTGTTCATGTCACCAGTTTCTGTGGGTTTCACCTGCCCAATCTTGACCCCTTTGCTTATCAGTCCTCCCTCTCTGTTACTGGGTTCCAGGAGTTCAGTTTACTGTTGAGCTGTGGGTGTCTGCCTCTGCTTCCATCAGTCACTGGTTGAAGGTTCTAGGATGGCATATAAGGTAGTTGTCAATCTCATTATAGGGTAAGGGCATTTAAGGCAGTCTCTCCACTGTAGCATAGTTTGCCTGTTTGTGTCATCCTTGTAGATCTTAGGAAATATCACTAGTGCCAGATCTATCCTCAAACCTCTTTCTTTTGTGGTGTCAGTCATCCTGTGATATTACCTAGTTCTCATGAGTTTAAAATGTTGAGCTATTTTAACTCTTTCTTATTAAAAGATTTCCTTCCCAAATAACTTAGCCTACTCTCTAACACCTGTACAAAGATAGGAAATTTTATTGATGGGAAGTTTGTACTATTTGAACTTATGGGAATGATGTGAATGATTTGGAAAGTGTGGGTTTTTACGGAGATGATGCCATGATACTGCATCTCAAGGGGTGGTTTCTTATATATTTCTTTTTTTACCATTTTTTTATTTTAATTTTAAATAGCTTGTTTTACATATCAATCCAAGTTCCCTCTCCCTCCCCTAATCCCACACTCCCCTTTCCCCCACCCTCCCACCCTATTGCCAAATCCTTCCACATAGGGGATATCTAGAGTCTGTCATTTTACTCTGGGTAGGGTCCAGGCACTCCCCCTAAGAGTCCAGGCTGAGAGAGCATCCCTCTTTGTGCTATAGACACACAAAGACTGTTTGTATATCAGGGATAGAGCCTGATCCACAACCCAGGGCCCCATAGGTTTCCCAGGCCTTCTCATTGACACTCACATTTGGGGGGTCCAGATCAGTCCCATGCTGACCTCCCCACTGTCAATCTGGGGTCCAAGAGCTCTCCCCTGTTCAGGTCAGCTGTCTCTGCTGGTTTTGCCAGCCCATTCTTTTTTTATCATTTTTTATTTTAATTTTAAATAGCTTGTTTTACATGTCAATCCCAGTTCCCTCTCCATCCCCTCATCCCACACTCCCCTTCCACCCTCCCTCCCACCCTATTGCCAAATCCTTCCACATAGGGGATATCTAGAATCTGTCATTTTACCCTTGGTATGGTCTAGGCACTCCCCCTAAGAGTCCAGGCTGAGAGAGCATCTCTCTTTGTGCTATAGACATATGAAGACAGTTTGTATACCAGGGATAGACACTGATCCACAGCTCAGGGCCCCATAGGTTGCCCAGGCCTTCTCACTGACACTCACACTTTGGGGGTCCAGATCAGTCCCATGCTGGCCTACCCACTGTCGGTCTGGGTTCCAACAGCTCTCCCCAGTTCAGATCAGCTGTCTCTGCTGGTTTTGCCAGCCCATTCTTTGCCAATTTGCTCATCACTCCTCTCTCTCTGTCACTGGGTTCCTTGGGTTCAGTTCAGTGATTAATTGTGTGTTTGCTTCCATCAGTCACAGGATGAAGGCTCCTGGATGGTTATAGACATCAAGTTCATTATCAGGAATGGGCATTCGAGGTGGTCCCTCCACTATTGCTTAGCTTGCCAATTGGAGTTATCCCTTTAGATCACTCGAGGTCACTCTGGTGCCTGATTTGTCTTCGATCCTATGATTCCCTCTTCCCCCTATTCTACCCTCACCCCCTCAACTTCCTGTTCCCCCATGACCAACTCTCTTCCTCTGCACCCCCTCATTTCTTCCCATGTCCCACTACCCACAACCCCTCGCCGTGTTCCCCATCCATTCAGAGGTTCTTGTCTCCATCCTCTTCTCTTGGGTACTATGCATATATGCATATCTTTCAGGTTCTTCCCTGTTTCCCAGACGCTCTATCTGTGGAAGGGCAGACTGGCACTATCCTGATCCATGTCTAAAATCCATGTATGAGTGAGTACATACCAAGTTTGTCTTTTTGCAACTGGGTTACCTCATTCAGGATGGTTTCTTCCAGTGCTATCCATTTTCCTGCGAATTTCAAGATTCCATAGTTTTTTTCTGCTGAGTAATACTCCATTGTGTAAATGTACCACATTTTCTCTAACCACTCTTCAGTTGAGGGGCATCTAGGTTGCCTCCAGGTTCTGGCTACTACAAACAATGCTGCTATGAACATAGTGGAGCAGATGCCCTTGTTGTATGAACCTGCCTCATTTGGATAAATGTCTAAGAGTGGAATTGCTGGGTCTAGTGGTAGATAAATTCCCAGTTTCCTGAGGAATCTCCATACTGATTTCCAAAGAGGCTGTATGAGTCGGCACTCCCACAAGCAGTGGAGGAGTGTTCCTCTCTCTCCACTTCCTCTCCAGAATAAATGTCTTTGGTGTTTTTGATTCTAGCCATTCTGACAGGAGTAAGATGGTATCTCAGACTTGCTTTGATTTGCATTTACCTGATGGCTAAGGATGTTGAGCACTTTCTTAAGTGTCTCTTGGCCATTTTAGCCTCCTCTCCTGAGAATTCTCTATTTAGCTCTGTATCCCACCTTTTAATTGGATCCTTTGGTGTTTTGGAGACTTGTTTCTTGAGTTCTTTGTAAATTTTGGAGATTAGCCCTCTGTCAGATGTAGGGTTAGTGAATATCTTTTCCCATTCTGTGGCCTGCCTTTTTGTCTTTTTGACTGTGTCCTTTGCCTTACAGAAGCTTTTTAGTTTCAGAAGGTGCCATTTGTTAATTGTCGATCTCAGTGCCTGTGCCACTGGTGTTATGTTTAGGAAGTGGTCTCCTGTACCAACTTGTTGAAGAGTATCGCCCACTTTCTCTTCTAAAAGTTTCAATGTGGTTGGATTTATGTTGAGATCTTTGATCCATTTGGACTTAAGTTTTGTACAAGGTGATAAACCTGGATCTATCTGCAGTCTTCTGCATACCAGTACCCAGTTATGCCAGCACCATTTGTTGAAGATGCTTTCTCTTTTCCATTGTACAGTTTTAGATTCTTAGTCAAAAATCAAGTGTACATAGGTGTGTGGGTTAAAATTAGGGCTTTCGATTCGGTTCCATTGGTCTACCTGCCTATTTTTTTGCCAAGACCAAGCTGTTTTCAGGACTATAGCTCTATAATAGAGCTTGAAGTCAGGTATGGTGATGCCTCGTGAAGTTCCTTTATTGTATAGGGATGTTTTGGCTATCCTGGGCCTATTGTTTTTCCATATAAAGTTGATTAATGTTCTTTCCAGGTCCTTGAAGAATTGTGATGGAATTTTGATAGGGATTGCATTGAATCTATAGACTGCTTTTGGCAAGATTGCCATTTTTATTATGTTGATCCTACCAATCCAAGAGCATGGGGGATCTTTCCATTTTCTGGTATCTTCTTTGATTTCTTTCTTTAAAGACACAAAGTTCTTGATATACAGGTCTTTCACTTCCTTGGTTAACATTATCCCCAGATATTTGATGCTGTTTTAGGCTATTGTAAAAGGTGATGTTTCTCTGATTTCTTTCTCAGTCACTTCATCATCTGTATATAATAGGGCCACTGATTTTTTTGAGTTTACCTTGTATCCTGCCACATTGCTGAAGGTGTTTGTCAGCTCTTGGAGTAACCTTGCAGAGTTTTTCGGGTCACTTATGTAAACTATCATATCATCTGCAAATAGTGAAAGTTTGACTTCTTCTTTTCCTATTTGTATCCCCTTTATCTCCTTTTGTTGTCTTATTGCTGTAGCTAGAACTTCAAGTACAATATTGAAGAGATATGAAGATATTGAAGAGAGTGGACAGCCGTGTCTTGCTCCTGATTTTAGAGGAATTGCTTTGAGTTTCTCTTCATTTAGTTTGATGTTAGCTGTTGGTTTACTGTATATTGCTTTTATTATATTCAGGTACGTTCCTGTTATCCCTGATCTCTCTAGGACCTTTATCATGAAGGGGTGCTGGATTTTGTCAAAGGCTTTTTCAGCATCTAATGAGATGATCATGTGGTTTTTCTTTCGCAGATTGTTAATATGGTGGATTACATTGATAGATTTTCTAATGTTGAACCATCCCTGCATTCCTGGAATGAAGCCTACTTGATCATGGTGGATGATTTTTCTGATGTGTTCTTGAATCCGGTTTGCAAGTATTTTATTGAGTACTCTTGCATCAATGTTCATGAGGGAAATTGTTCTATAGTTCTCTTTCTTAGTTGTGTCTTTGTATGGCTTGGGTATCAAGGTAATTGTAGCCTTGTAGAAAGAGTTTGGCAGTAAGCCTCCTGCTTCTATTGTGTGGAATACTTTGAGGAGTATTGGAATTAGCTATTCTTTGAATTTCTGGTAGAATTCTGCACTGAAGCCATCTGGGCCTGGGCTTTTTTTTGTTTGGGAGACTTTTGATGACTGCTTCTATTTCATTAGGGGATACAGGTCTGTTTAGATTATTTATCCGTTCTTGATTTAGTTTTGGCAATTGATATCTATCCAGGAAATTGTCCATTTCCTGTAAATTTTCAAATTTTGTGGAGTACAGATTTTCAAAATATGCCCTGATGTTTCTCTGGATTTCATCAGAGTTTGTTGTTATGTCCCATTTTTCATCCCTGATTTTGTTAATTAGCATGCTCTCCCTCCGTCTTTTGGTTAGTTTGGACTGAGGTTTATCTATTTTGTTGATTTTCTCAAAGAACCAACTCTTTGTTTCATTGATTCTTCTCAGTATTTTTCTGGTTTCTACTTGATTGATTTCAGCCCTCAATTTGATTATTTCCCGGCGTCTGCTCCTCCTGGGGGAGTTTGCTTCTTTTTGTTCTAGAACATTCAGCTGTGCTATTAATTCTCTAGTATGACTGTTCTCCAGTTTTTTCATGTGGGCACTTAGTGCTATGAACTTTCCTCTCAGCACTGCTTTCAAAGTGCCCCATAAGTTTGTGTATGTTGTGTCTTCATTCTCATTGAAATCGAGGAAGTCTTTAATTTCTTTTTTTATTTGTTCCTTTACCGAGGGATGGTGCAATTGTGTATTGTTCAATCTCCATTTGTTTATAGGGTTTCTGCGATTTGTGTTATTGTTGAATTCTAATGTTAATGCATGGTGGTCTGATAAGATGCAGGGGGTTATTCCAATTTTTTTGTGTCTGTGGAGATTTGCTATGTTTCCTGTTATGTGGTCAATTTTAGAGAAGGTTCCATGTGTTGCCGAGAATAAGGTATATCCCTTTGTATTTGGGTGGAATGTTCTATAGATGTCTGTTAAACCCAGTTGGGTCATAACTTCTATTAGTTCTTTTGTTTCTTTGTTAAGTTTCTGTCTGGAGGTCCTGTCTAGCGGTGAGAGCGTAGTGTTGAAGTCTCCTACTATTAGTGTGTGAGATTTTATGTGCATTTTGAGCTTTAGTAATGTTTCTTTCTTTCACGGATGTAGGTGAGTTTGTATTTGGGGTGTAGATGTTTGAAATTGAGACTTCGTCTTGATGTATTTTTCCTTTGATGAATATGAAGTGCCCTTCTTCATCTCTTTTGATTGATTTTAATTTGAAGTCTAATTTGTTAGATATTAGGATTGCTACACCCGCTTGTTTCTTGGGGCCATTTGATTGGAAGATCTTTTCCCAGCCCTTTACTGTGAGATAACGTCTGTCTTTGATGTTGAGATGTGTTTCTTGTATGCAGCAGAAGGAAGGGTTCTGTCTTTGTATCCATTCTGCTAGTCTGTGTCTTTTTATAGGCAAGTTGAGGCCGTTGACATTGAGGGATATTAATGACCATTGATTGGTGATCCTTGTTTGCGTTTGATTTAATGTTAGTGAAGTTATTTTGTGTAGTTTCTCCTCCCTTTTTCTTTTGGTGTTTTGTAAAATATGATTATATATTGCCTGTGTCTTTGTGAATGTAGTTATCTTCCTTGGCTCTAGGTTTTCCTTCTAGCATTTTCTGTATAGCTGGATTCATGGATACGTATTGTTTAAATCTGGCTTTGTCATGGAATATTTTGTTTTCTCCACCTATGGTAATTGAGAGCTTTGCTGGATATAGTAGTCTGGGCTGGCATCTTGTTCCCTTAGCGTTTGTAGGACATCTGACCAGGATCTTCTGGCTTTCATCGTTTCCATTGAGAAGTCAGGTGTAATTCGGATAGGTCTGCCTTTGTATGTTACTTGGCCTTTTTCTTTAGCTGCTCTTAATATTTGCTCTTTACTCTGTAGGTTTGATGTTTTGATTATTATATGGCGAGGTGACTTCTTTTTCTGGTCAAGCCTATTTGGTGTTCTGTAAGATTCTTGTACTTTCATAGGCATATCTTTCATTAGGTTAGGGAAGTTTTCTTCTATGATTTTGTTGAATATGTTTTCTGTACCTTTAAGTTGAAGTTCTTCACCTTCTTCTATACCTATTATTCTCAGGTTTGGCTTCTTCACGGTGTCCCATATTTCCTGGATATTTTGTGTTAAGGATTTGTTTGTTTTGAGATTTTCTTTGGTTGACGACTCTATATCCTCTAATGAGTCTTCAACACCTGAGATTCTCTCTTCTATCTCTTGTATTCTATTGGTGATACTTGCATCTGTAGTTCCAGACCGTTTACCTAGCTTTTCTATTTCCAGCATCCCTTCATTCTGTGTTTTCTTTATCGTTTCTATTTCAGCTTTTAATCCTTCAACTGTTTGAGCTGTTTCCTTAATTTTCTTGGTTTTTTCTTCTTGGTGCTCTTTAGATTCTTTGAGAGATTTGTTTATTTCTTGTATTTTTTGCCGCATTTCATGGATTTTTCTTGTTTGTTTTTTCTTCTATTTCTTTAAGGGATTTCCTCATTTCTTCTTTGAGGGTCTCCATCATCTTCATGAAATAATTTTTAAGGTCTGTCTCCTCTTCTTCATCTCTGTAGTGCTTTTCGGGACTTGCTGGTGTTGGATCCCTGGATTCTGGTGGGGTCATTTTGTTGTTTCTATTGCTGAGTGATCTTTTATTCTGTCTTCTTTCCATCTCTTCTTCCAGTGGGTGCTGGTGGGGTCTTTCCGTCTCCACTAGTCTCCTTCCTTACTGCAGCTGAAGCTGGGGATGCTGAAGCTGGACTCCCTGGGGTTTGGGTCTTGGAGGGGCTGATGTCTTTCCTGTGTGGGCGGCTCTTCTTGAAGCCGGGAGCGGCCCCGAAGATGGAGGGGATGGGTGATGGGCGGGCGGTCCCCACTGGAGACCCAATCTCACCTTAAGCTGGGCTCCCTGGGGTTGGGGTCTTGGAGGGGCTGATCTCTTTCCTGTGTGGGCGGGTCTTTTGGATGCCAGGAGCAGCCCAGAAGATGGAGGGGGATGGGTTATGGGCGGGCAGTCCCAGCCAGAGACCCAATCTCACCTGAAGCTGGACTCGCTGGGGTTGGGGTCTTGGAGGGGCTGATCTCTTTCCTGAAGCTGGACTCCCTGGGGTTGGTGTCTTGGAGGGGCTGATGTCTTTCCTGTGTGGACAGCTCTTCTGGAAGCTGGGAGCGGCCCCGAAGATGGAGGGGGATGGGGGATGGGCAGCAGTCCCAGCCGGAGACCCAATCTCACCTGAAGCTGGGCTCCCTGGGGTTGGGGTCTTGGAGGGGCAGATCTCTTTCCTGTGTGGACAGCTCTTCTGGATGCCTGGAGCAGCCCAGAAGATTGCGGGGGATGGGTGATGGGTGAGCGGTCCTCCCCGCTGGAGACCCAATCTCACCTGAAGCTGGACTCCCTCTCTTCTATTTCTTTAAGGGATTTCCTCGTTTCTTCTTTGAGGGTCTCCATCATCTTCATGAAATAATTTTTAAAGTTTGTCTCCTCTTCTTCGTCTATGTAGTGCTTTTCGGGTCTTGCTGGTGTTGGATCTCTGGATTCTATTGGGGTCATGTTGGTGTATCTATTGCTGAGTGATCTCTTATTCTGTCTTCTTCCCATCTCTTCTTCCAGTGGGTGCTGGTGGAGTCTTTCTGTCTCCACTGGTCTCCTTCCTTCCTGTAGCTGAAGCTGGGGATGCTGAAATTGGACTCGCTGGGGTTTGGGTCTTGGAGGGGCTGATGTCTTTCCTGAAGCTGGACTCGCTGGGGTTGGGGTCTTGGAGGGGTGATGTCTTTCCTGAAGCTGGACTAGCTGGGGTTGTGGTCTTGGAGTGGCTGATGTCTTTCCTGAAGCTGGACTAGCTGGGGTTGAGGTCTTGGAGGGGCTGATGTCTTTCCTGTGTTGGTGGGTCTTCTGGATGCCGGGAGCAGCCCGGAAGATCGAGGGGGTTGGGTGATGGGCAGGCAGTCCCCGCTGGAGACCCAATCTCACCTGAAGCTGGACTGGCTGGGGTTGGGGTCTTGGAGGGGCTGATGTCTTTCCTGTGTGGGCGGGTCTTCTCCTGACACAGTTTTTTGCCATGTAGCTCAGGGATTTCTGGAGCGAAAGAGTCTTTAAAATCACAAGAATGAATCCTAACAGTGTCCTAAGACTTCTAGCATGCCTTCCCGGAGAATAGAGTTTTCTTGTGTTTCTTATACGTGAGACCAGGTTTCAATGTTGAGCAGATATTTTTGTATTGCTTAGATTTCTTACATCCTTACTTATTACTCCTACCAAAAACCGTGTGTGTGTGTGTGTGTGTGTGTGTGTGTGTGTGTGTGTGTGTATCAGTGTTTGGATGCATAGTGATAAAGAGCACATGTGTGGATGTCAGAACACAACTTTTTGGTGTTGCTTTTTGCTCACCTCCCAACCACATGGATACCGGGAATATAACTGTGATAATCTTTTTGTATGTAAGTGATTGTACCCCTGCAGAAATATTTCCAGCTCATGGCTGAGGCCTTTGAAACCCATCAGAGGTTTTCATCTGTGCACATATTTCCACACCTATAATTCCAACACATTGAATATGGGGTCAGGACGATTTCTCATTTCAACTGTGTGTGTGTGTGTGTGTGTGTGTGTGTATGTGTATGTCTGTGTCTGTGGTTTGTGTGCCTCTCTAAAAACAAATTGTCACAGACTATAAATCTTACAATGATCTTCTAGCCTGTGTCCATAGTATGGTGTTTGTAAATCTTGAAAAACAATTTTCAACTTTTAAGCTTCCTATTCTTATTATGGCCAAAGAAGCCAGTAGATGGTGCCAGAACCCCTAATACTGGAGTTACAGACAGTAGCAAGTTTCTATATGTACTGGGAATGGAAGCTTTGATGCTCTGGAAGAATCTTCAGTGCTTTTGACTGCTATGTCATTTTCCAGCCAAAGTTTTCTCTTCTTGATTGTGTTTCCTGTCCAAGACTGTTTAAAATTTAGAATTCTCCATTTGAGAGAATGAGTCTCATGCAGTGATGAGCTCTCTAATTGTTTATCCATTACAACATGATAGCCAATTTTCTATGTATGTACAACCAACAAAAATGCACACAGCCCATTGTATTCATGTATGTCAGCATACTTATCCACACATACTTAAAACATTCATAAGGGGTTTGGGAAGGGAGCAAATGAAGAGATAAAAGGGGAAAGTGATAAAATATCTTCTAATAATCAAATTATAAAAATGAAATTTAAGCAATTATAGGGGCTTGAGAAATGGCTCAGCAATTAATTGCACTGGGTATTATTACAGAGGACCCAGGTTCCATTTCTGGAACTGAGAAGTTAGGTAACTATTTGCTGTAAATCCTGTCTGTAACATCTCCTGCCTTACTCTGGCACCTCTATGTACTCTGCACAAACACATCCAGGCCAAACACCAATATATCTACTTTTTAAGTTAGAAAATGTAAAATATTGAATTCTCCAAAGGGATATTATAGCCCTGAGAAACACAGCACCCAGGGGTAATTAAAATGAACTCCTTCTGTTCTTGCATGGAAACAACTGTGGCCATCTGTCTAGCCAGCCTGCTCAGAGGCAAAAGCAGCTTTGTTCTGAGGTTAATAGAGCTCATCATATTGATTCATCTAAGAATAGAGTATACAGTGCCATCAAGTAGCATTTCCTTGAAATTTTGTCTATTTGGATTCTGAATCTCATGTCTGTGACAACTGTGCCAATGACGCAGCTATTTTTACATGGAACATGAAATTTGAGAGGCAGCATATGCTCCATAGCAGTGTATTTTCACTGTGCTATTTACCTGATTTTCTAGTAAGAACTTGTGGTATAAGCAAACATGCCAATGGCATTTCTTTACATCCTTTTATAATTTATATCTCTGCATGACTTTGAAGTAAACATGTTCCTAAATGTCTCTGATTTTATACTCTGATAATGTTTAGAAATAGATTTCTTTACTTGAGACTGCTTAGGAATAGGGAGAATACTAAATGAATTTGTCTACACTCCTTAAGTAAAATTCACATGCTTCTGTGCTTAGGAAAAGTGTTGTTTGGAAATAATTCCTATGCTCCCCTTGCCTCCTTCAGATAAGAAATCTTTCTCAATTCTTTTGCCTAGGTTGTTGTGATAGTTATTCTTGGTAGTCAGGAATCAACAAAATCTCAAAGAGGTGGGTTCACTTGTGCAGGATTTTTCAATAGGTTTTGAAATTAAAGATTCATATTTAATCAGGGTCACTTGAGGTGATATCCACCTTAAGCTGTTTGATAGCTGCTGCTCACCTCTAACCCCAGTACTCAGGAGGCAGAAATATTTGGATTTTCTGAGTTTCAGACCACTGTGGTCCACAGAATGAGTTCCGTGGCTGCACAGAAAACCGCTGTCTTGATAATACCAAAATAAAAAAAATCAAACAAAGATTAAGATCCAACTTTAATCTACATCAGACCTTCTGGTGGCAGCCTACATATATGAAGAGATATTGAAGAACAATCTCTCTTTCCCTGTTTGTCCTAGTCCTGGCAGGCAAGGTCATTCCTTTATTGGAATTAGAGTAACTTCCTTGAGATTTTTTTGTATATTGAAGACCAGCTGAGATATTCAGCCTCATGAACAGAAAAAATCCTGGATTCTTCAAATTTTTATGGGAAGGTAACCATTGTTGTACTATCACAAACAACACCTATGACATTCTAATAAATCCATTTCCACATATAAGTAGTGATTCAGTCTACCAGTCCTGTTGATATAGAGAACCATGAATGAAGCAATTGTGCCATTTTTTTCAACTCCCCACTGAGGAAGTTGTGATGGCTGATTCTAAACACTATTTTCATTGTTCGATTATTCTCTAAGAATTCAACATTCAATGAAAGCTACTCTGCATTTGTCAACAATTTTTTCTGAATTTCAGGAATGTAACCCCTAAAGCAATGGAGCCATCATCCAGCTTTCTGAGGGGAGTAAGACCCATTATCTCATTTGAGATCTAGCTCCTGATTTTCTTTCCTGCTTGTCTAAAGTCATTATTGCAACAGGATAAAAAGCAAGTTCAGGTCACCTAACTTCAGTGTGAAGCCACATAACAAACCTCTCCTATTGTTTCCTGAAATTGCTCTTTAGTTATTGATATTTTGGTTACTCTTTTACCTGTGTGACTGAAATGCACTGCTCTACACACAGTGTAAAAGTTAGCAAAGAAGAACCTATGGGGTTCAGGGAGAGAGCAGAGTCTGCTGTCCTAGCCAGAATCAAATGCTATTGAATCACATACCTCTGCTGAAGTAGAAAGGATATTTGATGGGGGAAGTCCTGTGTATATGTCAATAAAGCACTGCTGGCAAATAGGAAAGCAAGATAGGTGGGACTAGGAGACCAGGAGGACTCTGGGTAGGAGAAACACAGAGCATCAAGATGTAACCCCCATAGGGATAAGAAGCCCGGAAACTTCTCCTATAAGAGAAAATACTTAGATTAACAATTAAGGGATAAATGCTTAAGTCAGATGTATCCAGTAAGAAACAAGCAAGACCAACAGCTTCATAATTAATACAGTGTCTTGTGTGTTATTTGGGGACTGCAATGTGGCAGAGCCCAGGATACTGGTGGGGGATAAACCAAAGCTGCTCGCAAGAAAAAGGCTTTTCTTTACAAGTATTTTTCCAAGTTGGAAGGCAGCATCAGAAACCAATGGGCTGTGTCTTAAAGCACAGTGTAATCCTATGGGTTCACCAGGCAATCATTCCCTCCAGCCGATCTGCCAGTCAGAAGTTGTGCTGGGTCCTTCCTGCTGCCATCTTCAGGTTTGGCTCTGCAGAGAAACTGCTCTGGTGTGTCCTGCGTGCTGTGCTGTAAGTGCAGCTGCAGGAAACTGAGCCAAGTGGAATGGGAAAGCCATGGCATGGTAACCTTGGGGCTACTCTCTCTAGACTGGGAGAAGTACCTAGTGAAGCCATTGGAACCAGTGTGGAGGATCCTGCTAGGACTGGATGCATATAACTGGCCAGAAGCAGTTTGTGATGTTGCTGCCTGGTCTTGCAATGTTCTGCATCTTCCTAATGGTTCTGTGTGCCCCAGTTTATGTCTATGTGATCCTAAGAGTCCCGCATGGTCTTTGCAATTCTGTGGGGCAGCTGGCAGACTCTCGAGTATGTTCACTCTGCTGGCTGCACATGTGCAGAGCTTTGGGATTGGGACTGTGCTTTGAAATATCCTTGTTGACATCACTGTTAAATGTAGGCACCCTTAGTGCTTGTCATATCACTATGAAAAACAGATTTACCAAACTCAGAAAGCCCTCATCCCTTTAGTATCTTCCATAAGTTCTGCACCTTGAACATTTAATTGCTATGTTTTCAATACCCTTGGAGTTAATTCTGTGGAGCTTGTAAACAATATTTCCTTGAAGAGGAGCACTCCATTGGTAAACTGTGATATGGAAGTATAAATGTGATGGCAGTAGATTCTATAGTATACAGATTTACCAGTTCTTGGGAGTCATTAAGTCACAGAATAGAATTTAGGTAATGGAGGACTGCATCATAATATTCCAAAGACTAGTACTATGCTAACCATGACTGTTAGAATATGGTATGATTAGATGTAAATGTTTGTTCCTTGGGCTTAACCAGCTCTATTCTAACAACAAAGCAGACAACCCCAATTTAAAAGCAGCAGAAATGCCCATCCCTCCATTAAAATCAGGCCTCTAAATGCTGCTCAACAGACCATCACAGGGTCAAAACCAACATTAAGTCCTGGTGTGCCATAAAGTATATTGATTCTAGAAGAGCTGCATCTCCAGTCTTTTGCAAAGCAGGTTTGTGTCCAGATATCCTATATTGATTGAGTGGACTTGAACCCTGTCTTTAGCCCCATAGGTCATTGCTTATGTTATCCTGACAAAATGCCCTAAATATTGAATTAAAAGTCTGCAGCACGACAGAGTCTTAAAATTACTAGGTTGAATCAAATAATGGATTGGCCATTGCAGAAGAGGGAAATGAATTGTGTTTGAAGCATGATTTTTCCTTTCAGAACAGAACAGGGGAAAACAGTGCACTATGTACACTTCAGGCAGAAACAAATGAGATGGTAGCAACATCACAGTCTGAAGTTGAAGGCAGTGAAATACAGGGGTCTACATTATGAAGAACGACTGATAGGGCATGATGAATGACTTTCTCTATCTACAATTTTCCTGCAGGCATTAATTCTTCCCATGTGAATGTAAAAAGACAGAATTGATGGGTGTACATTTTGTGAAGGATTGTTTGAACTATTAAGTATTGAATTTCCAAGTAGAGAACTACCCTATGCAGATATGTCCAATCCTGGTTGACGAAGTTAAGTCAGGTTCGAGGTTTGTGAAACAGTAATCAGTGTCTAGTATTTTACACAGGGCACAGTAAGTGTGTCATTATTGGCATTCTCTCCATCAGTGAACTGTGTACTCTATTTCAAAATCAGTATAGCTAAGTGTTCTTCCACATATTATCATCATCTAAAGCATCAATTATTGGTATAATTTCAAAATTCATTATCTTTAAATGCATTACTCATTTTTCCTTCTATTTTTCAATGTTTCAGGGTTCAAGAATTTCACTCCAATTTTTCTCAAGTGGTGTTTATTTATTTATGTAAATTAAGAGCAGTGATTGTCAACTTTGGGTTTCTGGGCTTCCTTTGAGGGAATCAAATGAATGACCCTATCATATGACAGGTTATAATTCATAACAGTAGCAAAACTACAGTTATGACATTGCAGTGAAAATGATTTTAGAGTTTTGGGGTCATCACATCATGAGGAACTGTATTAAAGGGTCATGGCATAAGGAAGTTTAAGAACCACTGGTTTAGGTCAGTGTCTCCTATAGTTTAGGCTTACTCCACACTATATAATTTGGAATTACTTTAAACAACTTATCTTGAATTTTCTGCTTACTGTGGGAAACACAGTTCTGACACTCCTTCCTTGGCTGGGCCTTGACAGATCTGGAGGAAGGAAAAATAGTTCAGTGAATGAGTATCTTCCAACTCCTCCAGATTTTATGGTGCATTTACAAATGAAGTGGGACTTGTTTAAGAATTGAGTTCACGGACTAACTGTAAACCATGTTTAATCACAACATAGAAAGCCATGGGAAAGACAAAGGGAAAATTATTTTCTGCTGTCACAGTAGTTGTCTTTAAAATTGAATAGTGAGCTAATCAATTATAGATGATCAATAAAAGTTCTGACTGGCCATTTCTTGGGTCCACAGATGAAGCCATCAAAAAGTTGTGTAAAGAACTGAAGCTATGTGCTGGGGAGAGGTTTCAGAGTTTAATAGCTTTGACTGCTCTTCCAGAGATCCTGAGTTCCATTTCCAGCAGCCACATTTTGGGTCACAACAATCTATAACGAGACCTGGTGCCCAAAGAAATGATGTTGGTAGTACTTGGTATGCTTACAAACCCAAGTCTCTGGAGCCCATGGCCATAAAGCCTGTTTCAACTTTCTAACAGAAATTTTGTATTATACTTATGTTATTCCCAGTATCTCTATTCTACCTCCAAGACCCTCCCCCCATAGACTCTTTATTTTCTTCGAATACATGGTCTTTTTCCTAATTAGTGTCAGCTGTCAATGTGACATAGCCTACTGAGGGAACATCAATTGACGGTAGACTTAGATCAGAATATCTGATGGCTGTGTCTGAGAGAGAGAGAGTGTTGATTATGACAGATTTTTGAAGTCTCTTCCTTTGAATTGGCCATGTATCTAAGGAAGAAGGCCTGGGCTGAATAAAAGAACAAGCTTAGCTCTAGAAAATAACAAAGCAAGAGAGATAGCTATGAAGGAATGCTTCCTCATGGTTTACCGTTATTTATTGCTTGAGTCTTTAGCTTAAGTTCCCACAAGGATGGACAATGACAAAGGGATATCAACCAAATGAACTGGTTCACTTCCTGGTTTGATTTCGTTAGAGAATTTAATCAGAGCAACAGAGAAGTAAGTAGAAACAAAATATGGGGCATCAAATGTGATTTTCTTATCATTGTTTTGTTATTTAAGACAGGGTTTCTCTATGACTTTGGAGGCTGTCCTGGAACTAGCTCTTGTAGACCAGGCTGGTCTTGACCTCATATAGATCTTCTTGCTTCTGCCTCCCAAGTGCTTGGGTTATAGGCGTGTACCACCACTGCCTAGTCTATTTGTGTTTTACTTTGTTGTTTCTATTTCCATTTTCAGGTCATTTCAACTACTTATTCCTTGTTTTCCTGTATGTATTTAAGGAAAACAGTGGTAATATGTTTTGTGATATTTGTTTATTACTAATAATTTAATTATTGTGATAATCCTTCACCTATTTTTATTTTCTGAAATGTACTATACTTCAAGTTCCTTGACCATATTGGTTTGGAGACTTTCTGTGGAAAAACAGTTTTAGTTCTTTATTCTTGAATTTAGAGTCTTTTCTCTCATCATTTCTTGACATATCTGTGTTTTCCTAATAGTTACTATCATCAATGTTATATTTGTTGCTATTTAAGTTATCATGGTATTTGGTTTTCAATAATGTCTCATTCATTGCCTCTGTGGCCTAGATAGCTCCAGGTGTCAACATATCAGAGACTACAGTCATCTGTGTGAACAACAATTAAGGATGTATGCCCATCTGTCTGGTTACTATGTCATGAGATATGTTTTTCATTGATGATTGGTGTGTGTGAAGGCCTTTCCACTGAACGTGCAATATCCCTAAGAAAGATGACTCTCACTAGAATAGACAGCTAGCTGCAAATGAGACAATGACTAAGTAATAATAAAGCCAGGAATCAAGGTTTCTCATGGTTTTTGCCTTCAGCTGCTACCTTGAGTTTCTATCCTAAGTTAACACAATTATCGACTGTGATATGACAGAATCATCACAAACATCAATATATTACATGAGAGAACTGTTAGAGAATTCATACACAGCAGCAGAGAAGCGAGGTGGAACAAAAGTGGCATACCAGTCATATTTTCTTGTTGTTCAGCACCTGAGAATTTCATCTTTGGGAAGAATGTGGAAGATAGCAGGTCTTTGGATGGCAAAAGCCTTAGAAAGCTCTACACAGAGTTGGATCAGTTGCTTTCAAAGGACCTAGAATTTGTGTGTGTTCAGTGTAATGACAGGTAGTGGAGGTCCAGGTCTTTCGATTTCAGTGGGAAATACATTCCATGGTAAATAAAGCTAGAGGTAATTTGTATGATAAATTGGCCACTAACCTTTGTTTTTATGCCCCCAAGTTATTGAGTAAGGTAGAGTCAAATATCAATTATCACTTAGACAGCTATTACTGATGAATCACTTTGGACTACAGTGAACATTAAGCAAGTGGATCATAAATAAAAGAAAATTCTGTTGTTTGTAAAGAATATCAAGACTAGAGACCAGGAAATCAGAGGAGTCTGGGAGTACAGGGAAGCAACTGTCCCTCCGGCAGCATCAGGTAAACAGGCCAGCTTCATGGCCTGTGTTCCAGCGCCTGCAGATCGCCTGGGAACTGCACAGAGCTCCCAATCCTGGCGGGAGCCAAGCACCCCAGACTCCAAATCTTCTCTCCCACCATCGAGACCAGGAAACGAGAGGAGCCTGGGAGTCCAGGGAAGTAGCTATCCCTCCGGCAGCATCAGGTAAACAGGCCGGCTTCACGGCCTGTGTTCCAGCGCCTACAGATTGCCTGGGAACTGCACAAAGCTCCCAATCCCGGCAGGAGCCAAGCACCCCAGACTCCAGATCTTCTCTCCCACCATCGAGACCAGGAAACGAGAGGAGGCTGGGAGTACAGGGAAGCAGCTGTCCCTCCTGCAGCATCAGGTAAACAGGCCGGCTTCCTGGCCTGTGTTCCAGTGCCTGCAGATCGCCTGGGAACTGCACAGAGCTCCCAATCCCGGCGGGAGCCAAGCACCCCAGACTCCAGATCTTCTCTCCCACCAACGAGACCAGGAAATCAGAGGAGCCAGGGAGACTAGGGGAGTAGCTGTTCCGGATCAGGTACAACAGGACCCAGAATAGGATCCAGGGGACCAGGTAGGAGGCTAAGCGCCCCAGATTCCTGTTCTTCTTATCCACCCACGGACCAGCATTTGGACAAGAAATAGAAGAACCACCAGATTATTGGACTTGCTAGCACCCACCAAAAGGGAACTCTGGTTCTCAAACCAGTAAGGGGCTCTTTCTGCACCCACTAGAAGAAGAGATGGGAAACAGACAATACAAAAACACAGTCAGCAACAGAAAAACAAATACGACACCGCCAGATTCTAGAGACTCCACACCAGCAAGACCCCAACATTCCAATGCGAACGAAGCAGAAGAGAACGACCTTAAAAGCACTTTCAGGAAAATGATAGAGGCCCTAAAAGAGGATATAGGAAAATCCCTCAAAGAAATGGAAGAAAAAACAAACCAAAAAATGCAAGAAATGGAAGAAAAAACAAACCAAAAAATGCAAGAATTGGATGAAAAAAAACCAAAAAAGGCAGGAAATGGAAGAAGAAATGAAGCAAAAAATGCTACAAATGGAAGAAAAAACAAAGCAAAAAATGCAAGAATTGGAAGAAGAAACATACCAAAAAAGGCAGAAAATGGAAGAAGAAACAAAGCAAAAAATGCAAGAAATGGTAGAAAAAACAAAGCAAAAAAATGAAAAAAATGGAAGAAGAAACAAACCAAAAAAGGCAGGAAATGGAAGAAGAAACAAAGCACAAAATGCGAGACATGGAACAAAAAGCAAACCAAAAAATCCAAGAAATGGAAGAAAGAACAAACCAAAAAATTCATAAAAGGCAACAAACAGATGAACAGATAAACAGAAAATTCCAAGAAGCAATGCAAATACTGCAAGGGTTGAAAACTGAAATAGAGGCATTAAAAAAAGACACAAACTGAAGAAAGGCAGAAAATAGAAAAGCTGGACAGTCAGGCACTACCAATACAAGCATTACCAACAGAATAGAAGAGATGGAAGAGAGAATCTCAAGTGTTGAAGATACACTAGGACAAATGGATTTATCAACCAAAGAAAACCTTAAATCCAACAAATCCTTAACACAAAACATCCAGGAAATATGGGACAACATGAGAAGACCAAACCTAAGAATAATAGGTACAGATGAAGGAGAAGAAATCCACCTCAAAGGGGCAGAAGGCATATAAAACAAAATCATAGAAGAAAACTTTCCCAACCTTAAGAAAGACATGCCAATGAAGGTACAAGAAGCCTACAGAACACCAAATAGAGTGGACCACAAAAAAAATCCCCTCGACACATAATAATCAAGACCCCAAACATACAGAATAAAGAAAGAATATTAAGAGCAGCTAAGGAAAAAGGTCAAGTAACATATAAAGGCAGACCTATCAGAATTACACCTGATTTAACCATGGAAACTCTGAAAGCCAGAAGGTCCTGGATAGATATTCTACCTACACTAAGAGACCATGGATGCCAGCTCAGACTACTATAACTGGCAAAGCTCTCAATCACTATAGACGGAGAAAACAAGATATTCCATGACAAAACTAGATTCAAGCAATATGTGTCCACTAACCCAGCCCTACAGAAAATTTTGGAAGGAAAACTCCAACCCAAGGAAGCTAACTACCAGAAAAACATAAGCATTAGAGAATCCCTCTCTACCAACAGCCAAAAGAACAAAGGGGTGAAATTCCACATATAATTCCACCACCAACAACCATCGCAAATCGAAGAAGGATGAGCAATCAATGGTCATTAATATCCCTCAATATTAATGGCCTTAACTCACCCATAAAAAGACACAGACTAGCAGAATGGATTTGAAGACAGAACCCTTCCTTCTGCTGCAAACAAGAAACACACCTCACCCTCAAAGACAGACATTACCTGAGAGTTAAAGGTTGGGAAAAATTTTTTCAATCAAATGGACCCAAGAAACAAGCAGGGGTACCAATCCTAATATCTAACAAACTAGACTTTAAAATAAAATCAATCAAAAGAGATGAAGGAGGTCATTACATACTCATCACAGGTGAAACCCACCAAGATGAAGTGTCTATCCTGAACATCTATGCCCCCAATACAAAGGCATCCACATTCGTTAATGAAAAATTATTACAACTTAAATCTCATCTAAAGCCCCACACAGTTATAGTGGGAGATTTCAACACACCACTCTCACCACTAGACAGGAATACCAGACAGAAACTCAACAAAGAAGCAAAGGGTCTAATAGAAGTAATGACCCAACTGGGATTAGCAGATATCTATAGAACATTTCATCCACATAAAAAAGAATATACCTTCTTCTCACCACCACATGGAACCTTCTCAAAAATCGACCACATACTTGGCAACGTATCAAAACTCAGCAGCTACAAAAAATTGGAACAACTCCATGCATCATATCAGACCACCATGCCTTAAAATTAGAATTCAACAACAACACAAATTGCAGAAAACCTACAAACTCATGGAAATTGAATAATGCTCAACTGCACCATCCCTGGGTCAAAGAGGAAATAAAAAATAAATTAAAGACTTCCTCGAATTCAATGAAAATGGAGACACAACATACCCAAAGCTATGGGACACTTTGAAAGCAGTGCCACGGGGGAAGTTCATAGCACTAAGTGCTCACATGAAGAAACAGGAGAACAGTTATACCACAGAATTAACATCACAGCTGAAAGCTCTAGAACACAAAGAAGCAAACCCCCCAGGAGGAGTAGACGCCAGGAAATAATCAAGTTGAGGGCTGAAATCAATAAAGTAGAAACCAGGAATACAATACAAAGAATCAATGCAACGAAGAGTTGGTTCTTTGAGAAAATCAACAAGATAGACAAACCTTTGTCCAAACTTACCAAACAGCAGAGAGTGAACACGCAAATTAACAAAATCAGAAATGAAAAGGGGGACATAACAACAGACTCTGAGGAAATCCAGAGAATCATTAGGTCATACTTTGAAAACCTGTACTCCACAAAATTCGAAAATTTAAAGGAAATGGATGACTTCCTGGACAGCTATCATTTGCCAAAACTAAATCAAGAACAGATAAGCAATTTAAATAGACCTATAACCCCTATGGAAATAGAAGCTGTCATCAAAAGTCTCCCAACCAAAAAAAGTCCAGGTCCAGATGGCCTCAGTGCAGAATTCTACCAGAAATTCAAAGAACAGCTTATACCAATTCTTCTCAAAGTGTTCCACACAATAGAAGCAGAAGGGTCTTTGCCAAACTCTTTCTATGAGGCTTCAATAACCTTGATCCCCAAGCCACACTAAGATACAACTAAGAAAGAGAACTTCAGACCAATATCCCTCATGAACATTGATGCAAAAATACTCAATAAAATACTGGCAAATCGGATCCAAGAACACATCAAAACAATCATTCACCACTATCAAGTAGGTTTCATCCCAGGGATGCAGTGATGGTTCAACATACGAAAATCCATCAACGTAATCCACCATATAGACAAGCTGAAAAACAAAAATCACATGATCATCTCACTAGATGCTGAAAAAGCCTTTGACAAAATCCAACACCCCGTCATGACAAAGGTCTTGGAGTGATCTGGGATAACAGGGTATTAACCCACACACGTACGAATATCTGATCTTTGACAAAGAAGCTAAAAATATACAATGGAATAAAGAAAGCATCTTCAACAAATGGTGCTGGCATAATTGGAGACTGGCATGTAGAAGAATGCGGATCGATCCATGTTTATCGCCATGCACAAAACTTAAGTCCAAATGGATCAAAGACCTCAACATAAATCCAGCCACACTGAACCTCTTAGAAGAGAAAGTGGTTGGTACCCTTGAACGAATTGGTACAGGAGACAGCTTCCAGAACATAACACCAGTAGCACAGACAGTGAGATCAACAATTAATAAATGGGACCTACTGAAACTGAGAAGCTTCTGTAAGGCAAAGGACACAGTCAGCAAGACAAAATGGCAGCCCACAGAATGGGAAAAAATATTCACTAATCCCACATCTGACAGAGGGTTGATCTCCAAAATTTACAAAGAACTCAAGAAGCATGTCTCCAAAACAGCAAAGGACCCAATTAAAAAGTGGGCTGCAGAACTAAATAGAGAATTTTCAATAGAGGATTCTAAAATGGCTGAGAGGCACTTGAGAAAGTGCTCAACATCCTTAGCCATCCGGGAAATGCAAATCAAAACAACTCTGAGATACCATCTCACTCCTGTCAGAATGGCTAAAATCAAAAACACCAATGACAATTTATGCTGGAGAGGATGTGGTGAAAGGGGAACACTCCTCCATTGCTGGTGGGAGTGCCAACTGGTTCAGCCACTTTGGAAATCAGTATGGAGATTCCTCAGAAAAATGGGAATAAACCTACCACATGACCCAGCAACTCCACTCTTAGGCATATATCCAAAGATGCCCATTCATACAACAAAGATGTCTGTTCCACTATGTTCCTAGCAGCTTTATTTGTAATAGCCAGAACTTGGAAGCAACCTAGATGTCCCTCACCCGAAGAGTGGATAGAGAAAATGTGGTACATCTACACAATGGAGTACTATTCAGCAGAAAAAAATAATGGAATCATGAGATTCTCAGGCAAATGGATGACACTAGAAGAAACCATCCTGAGTGAGGTAACCCAGTCACAGAAAGAGAAACATGGCATGTACTCTCTCATATATGGATTTTAGACATAGATCTGGGGTGTGCCAGCCTACAATCCTATGGCCAGAGAGTCTGGGAAACAGAAACTTCATTTAGTGGCCGGTTAAGTACTGAGCTGAACTCTAGAAAGCCAGTAACAGAGAGGGAGGACTGATGATCAATGGGATTAAGACTGGGCTGGTTTAACCCCCAGAACCAGCTGACCAGACAAAGGATAACTCAAGAGTTATGCTAACTGAGAGTTATGCATCAGCCTGGGAATCCAGCATGGGACTGATCAATACCCCCTGAATTTGGGTGTCAATGAGGAGGTCTAGGGAACCTATTGAGCCTTGGGCAGCAGATCAATACCCATCCCAAGTATACACATGGACTTTGGACTCCCATAGAACAATGTGAGGTGTACTCTCACCCTGAACTCTTGGGGAAGGGTCTAGGCCCTGCCCTATATGAAATGACAGACTATGGACACCCCCGTGGAGGGCCTCACCCTCCCTGGGGGAATGAGGGGATTATGGGGGGAGTTGGGGGGATGGCACGGGAGGAGGGGAGGGAATGGGAGCGGGACCTGGAACTGACTTGTGAAGCAACCTCATTTCTTATCTAAATTTAAACAAAGTTATTTGAATGCATGTTAAACATTAATGTAATTTTTGAAAGGTTATATATGATTTTTTTACCAAAATAAATCTGGAGAATAAAAAAAAGAAAAAAAGGAATGCTTAAAAATAAAAAAAGAATATCAAGACTAGGTAGTTCCAGATGGCAGTCAAGTGCTGAAGAGAGGTTGGAAGTTTCAGGGAGATTATCACCATGAAAGAGAAAACCCTTGCTCTACATTGAACGCTTAGCTGATTACCTTAAGGTATCTATCCATGTTTCTATGGCCTCAGTTAGCATAAGGTGTAATAAAAGTGATTCCTACGTCCAGGAAAAAACTTTATACAAAACATTTTGGAGCTCTGGTCCAAACAGAGAGGACACATCAGGATTTAGAAGCCAAATGTGGAGAATCATCAATGTTGTACATTTTCTGGAAACAGGAAAATGCAAAATTTAATGCCATGCTTATTTTGTCTGTCACTTGAAGTCAGCAGTATTGTAGGTATGTGTGTTTTTTAGAGTCAGATTTCCAGTGAGATGACTGGGAGAGTTCATTGCATGATGCTGTGAGGAAAATGCCTTGCTTGTATTTGAAACTGTAGATGCTGATGCATTTAAGCCATGAGATATTGTCCATGGAGAGCTGCATTTGTGGAATGGAAGTAACCAATGTTTGGTAAGTTGTAGGGATAGAGCCATCTATTATTTTTGAAACCGAATCCCCATGTGTCTGACACAGAGTTATTGGATTTGGGGGTTGCACTGAAGAGTTTAGTTTTGCCTTGGTCCAATATTCCCTTCGTATGTTTCAACTTATCTGCTTTGCAATGGGAATGGATAATCTGTGTCATTGTTTATTGCAAAGCTGGAACGTTTCTTTCTGATTGTGCAGGATGACACAGTCATGATATTGGCTATAGTGTCAAAAATGACTGCACACTTATTTGAACAGTATACGGGGTTTTCTGGCTAGGATTATCATTGAGGTGACTAAATGTTTTCTTCATAGATGACAATTGGCCTATATTGACATAGGTCAGCCTCTGTTTGACTGAATGAAAAACTCCTGGATTGGATGACGTACTTGCAAATGTGTCTATGTGGCTGCTTTCTTTAGGTTTTTGTGCAACCTTTATTAGGTGAAAAATTTCTGGAAGCAATACTTTATTGGGCATGGGATTTGTGTGTCTATAATCTCAACCAATTCCTTATTTTTTCTAATGTGTTATGGTTTACACTAAATGGGCATCGGCCTCAAATTATATACAAGTGAGAAAATTGTTATTCAATGGTAAGGCATTTTGACAAATTTTTCTAATTTGGTTGGTTTTATTGTTGTTTCTGAAGACAAGGATGATCTGAATAACCCTGGTTGTCATAAAAATCTCTTTATAAACCAAACCCACCTTGAATTCAGAGATTCATGCGACTCTTGCTCCCAAATGTTGCGATTAATGCTGGGGCAATGTATTGGGGGTCTTTTACCCTTATTATTGGGTGATGGGTCTAGAGAGCAAGTTTTTGTACACATCAAGCACAAGCTGTTTTGCTGAACATCATCCCCACCTTGAATTTTTAAATTTGTCATTCTCTTTCCCACCCTGCCAATATTAATAACATTAATATTGCCTGTGATTTCTGAGTCACTAGATTAGAGGTGTGTGATATTCTTCCTGATTGTTGTATTTATTTGCATCTTTTAAATGAGTATGATTGTTTGTCTGCATACAATGATATGCCGAGACCTCACAGTAGTCAAAATATGATTTTAAAATACATGAGTTTTGTATAATATATAGTTGTGGTCCCTGATGTAAGTCTTGGCATTTGAGTTCACCTATATGCAAGGGAAACAAGACATCTTAACTTCTGTGGCACCTCTCCTGCTTTGTGTTGATTATTTGTTATCAACATTTACATTACTAATGCCTTCATCTGTCTATGAATGCATAGATACTTTTAGCAAGATCTGCTAAAATTACAATTTAAACATGAGCACTTCAAGTTTCATGAAGAGGAATACAAACAGGAGTGAATCCATAACTTCTTATCAGAACTTTAGGAAAACAATACCTTACTTCTTCCTATCTTTATTGTTTATTTCATTGATTTTTGCATGGGAGACAGGTTCTTAATATACACCACTTGGTGTCCTGTAACTGACTGAGTAGACTAGGTTAGCATTCACCTGATAGTCAGATATACCTATCTCTTTCCTTCTGAGTATTGGGACTAAAGGCACAAGTCACTATGTCCAGCTTGCTCAACATGTTATAGTAATTATTCACACAATTTCTGTTATGTAGACCCAGTGTATTGATCTGTTTTCATGTCTCTCTGTGTCTGTTAGTGGGCATTTCTCTTGCAAGTAATATCCCATTCAGAGTATTCAGAAATGGTAGAGGTAAAACCCAATTCTGTCTCCTTCTAAAGTGACTTAATTACAATACTTGTGTCATAGAGTAAGTATGCATCATTATACGACTATACTGTGAAAGAAGTATACATTTACAGTGCTGTTTTTATCATGCTTTTTTTGTTTTATACATGTATGTCATGTTTTAGGATGCAGTAACCTATCAAGATTTGTATGTCAACTTCACTCAGGAAGAGTGGGCTTTGCTTGATCCTTCACAGAAGAATCTCTACAAATATGTGATGCTGCAGACCTATATGAACCTCAATGCAATAGGTAATTCTCTTGATTTTCTTTTACTCTTTATAATAAGAAGCAGTTACTGATGTTCTTTTGTAATATTGAGTGAGAATGAAGACTGAGGAAATACGTTTCTAAGAATCTCTAAATATAATTAAATTTTAAGCAATTTTCAATAATATATCATACATTTCCTGGTGCTATATTTTAGGCTACAAATGGGAAGATAATAATATGGAAGAACATTGTCAAATTTCTCAAAGTCAGGAAGTTAATTTCCATGTATATGCTCATATAAATTTCCCTGTGAAGATACTTTATCATATATGAAAGTTACAAAGAAAAGCAGCAGTGTAAATATTCACATCATAAAGTACATTGGTTATCATTAAATAACAAGTCCATACAACTCAACAGCTGGTAAGTGAATCATGTTTACAAGTCCTCTTTTATGTAGGAACACAAGATATGAATGTCTGAACATCATTTCAGTCATATCTCTGTCAGAAGCATGCTGATGAAAATTGCAAATCCATGCAGTTTCATTCCACTCATTTTACAGAAGGTATGCCTACTGAAAATGTCTATTTCCAAAAAAAATCTCATCAGCAAATATTCCATCATAAAGCTAGTGTCACTCATATAGTGGTTCTGATTTTGCTAATTACAGTGAGATTGGACAGATAGAAGCATGATTTTAGGGGGGGTGGTTATGTAAAACCATAATCCCTATACCTTATGAATATAAGGAACAGAAAGTCAACCTCCGTGATTGCAATGTGGAAAGCTTTTTACTTCTTATTCTTCCTTTAATAGGTATATCTTATGTCACTCAAAATACATATAAACATAGGGACATGGAAAGAGGCAATGTACCTCTCCCTATCTCCGAACAATTAGAAGATATGTAGTAGTTTGCATGTTGTGCAGAATTGTTGAACATGATGCAAATTTAAAAATACTTGGTTTTCCAGCTTCATTGGGAATACATCAACATTATTATACTGCAAAAGGGCCATATGTGTACAAGCAATATGTAAATATTGCCAATTGTCTTAGATCATTTTATAAATGTAGTTTGAGTCACAGTAGAGAAAAAATTATCAAAGCAAAAAGTGGGGTAAATGTATGGATTCTTTTAGTTCTCTTCAATTATCAGAAAAATCACATATAGAAAAAGATACCATAATTGTAAATCAGACAATAAAGTTTTTTAGCATGATAAGCATCTTTAAATATGGAAAACAATCCTTAATGAAGGGGAACACCATAAATGTAAACAAAGTGAAATAAGTTTAATATCTGATTATTTTTTAAAATTAGACTAAATTGTGAAATTAATTCATAGTTACAACTATTCAAGTTTTTAAAAATTTGTTAATCTTGCATTCATTTTACATTCCAACCCCAGTTCTCTCTCCCACCCCTCCTCTTAGCTCCTTGCCTTCTCCCACTGCTCTCTCCTGTACATCCCCAGTCCACTCCTCATCAGAGGTTATGAATGTAGTAAAGCTTTTACATGTGTCAATTATCCTTGCAGCCATGAAAGAAGTTCACAGGGAGAGAAAACTTCTACCCATATTCAATGTCATAAATGCTCTGTACATGACAATCAGCTTTGAAGTCATGAAAGAACACAGACTGGAGAGAAACTGCATGAATGTTATCAATGTGGAAAAGCATACCTATGCCACAGTCATCTTCAAATGCATAAAAACACACATACTAGGAAGAAATGCTATGAATGTAAACAATGTGGTAAAGGCTTTGCTCGTTACCTTCAAGTGCATAGAAGAACACATACTGGAGGGAAACCCTATGAATGTAATCACTGTGGTAAAACCTTTGTTTGGCAAAGTCATCTTCAAGTGCATAAAAGAACACATACTGGAGAGAAACCTTATCAATGTAATCAGTGTTATAAAACCTTTGCTCAGCCCAGTGCTCTTCAAATGCATAAAAGATCTCATACTGGAGAGGAACCCTGTGAATGCAATCAGTATGTTAAAGTCTTCACTTGCCACAGTAATCTTAAAATGCATAAAAGCATACTTACTGTAGGAAAGCCTTATTAGTGGATGAAATCTGATTTTTCTCAATAATAAAATTCCAGAGTCAGGTATCAGGCTGAATTCTGAAAGATAAGAGAAGCAGTGTAACCCATCACTAGTTTTTACCTCTACAAAATCCTCAGAACAAATGAGGTATTCTGTCTCCTAGAATCCTCACACTGAATGCCATCTCTATGAAACCTCAGACTGATCCTTGAATTTATGTCTCTTCCCTCCATATATTCTCTCTTCACTCAGCCACATTCCTGCCTTTCTCCACTTGCCTAGTCCTTGGATTCAGTTGAGACTATCACCACTTGACTCTGTTTTTCTTTTCAATTGATTTATTCTCATGAATCATAGGGTGGCCTTGAATTAACAGAACCCATCTGACTCTGTGTCCCAAGTGTTGGGAATTAAAGTGCCATCAGTGGCTGGCCTGTGAGTCTAGCAAGCTTGGATAGCTCTCATCTTCAGACAAACTTTCTTTGTTAAAGCAAAAACAAAATATGACTATACATTATGAATGTAGTCTGGTAAAGCCTTTGCAAGTCACAGTCATCTCCAAACACATAAAAGAACACATACTGGATAGACACACTATGAATATAGTCAAAGTGTAAAGCCTTTTTTATGTATCAAATCCATGAGAAAGAAAACCCTATAAATATTGGCCATGTTCTCAAGTTTTGTACTTTATAGATGTAAAACTTCATGTGCAATCGATCTATTGAAGCATTTAAAAATTACAATGGTCTTGAATATGAAAAAAGACAATAAGTATATTTATTATAAAAGATTTGATATAATCTTTAGCCAACACACAATTATATTTATTCTGTAGGGAATAGTAACTGTGACAACAGTCTGTACAAGCAATATGATGGCTGTTGGTACATTATTGACACCAGTAAAGTCATGGGGAATAACAAATTTACAAAGCCCCAAGTTTAGGGCAAATTGACCAGCCAAGGAACACATCCTGACCATGAAAGCAGAGGCACTGGAATAGAAACATTTTGTCTCTTAAGCAAGAGCCATAAAAAGTAACCACAACTTTGAATCCCTAGCTAAGGAAACACTTTTCACTGAAATCAGAGCCAGTGAAAAAAACACCTTCTCTGAAACAAGAGACAAGGTTTTAAAAAGGGACAGTGAAAGAAACAGACTTTGTCCTTTAAGCCAGAGCCAAATAAACATATTCTATGCTTGAGCAAGTGAGCAGTAATCCAACAAATCCCTGAACTCAAATCCATCCATTCTCTGAGCACAAAGTCCATTCATTGTCTGATCATGTTCAAGCTCCAGGTTTGAAATACAACCAATCCCAACTAGAGATACTCTCCCTGGAAAAACTGTCTAAAAGAAGCCCTATATAAGTTATTTGGCTTTTCAGTTGGCTTATGCTGTCACATCAAATCCAGGAGACTCTGTGTTACAATTTCTACAGAGTGAGGTGATAACTTAAAAAGAAGGAGGTCTCCTTAAACTGGTTTTAAAAATCTTGGCTGAAGAAAAATATTGGGCCACAGTTCTCATGGTAATTTCTGTATTTTTCTTCTATTCCTTTTTCATAATAAATGTTCCTAAAAGCCTATGCTGACATTTTAAACAAGAGAAATATATAAGGGATTGGGTCTCCGGCAGGGACCTCCTGCACAACACACATGCCCCTCAATCTTCCAGGCAGCTCCTGGCATCCAGAAGACCCGCCCACACAGGAAAGGCATCAGTCCCTCCAAGACCCTAACCCCAGCAAGTCCAGCTTCAGGTGAGATTGGGTCTCCCGCAGGACCCCTTGCCCATCACCAATCCCCCTCGATCTTCTGGGCCGCTCCTGGCATCCAAATACCTGCCCACCCAGGAAAGGCATCAGCCCCTCTAAGACCCCAACACCAGTGAGACCAGCTTCAGATGAGATTGGTTCTCAGGCAGGACCCCCTGACCATCACCCATCCCCCTCGATCTTCTGAGCCGCTCCTGGCATCCAGAAGACCTGCCCATGCAGGAAAGGCATCAGCCACTCCAAGACCCCAAACCCAGTGAGTCCAGCTTCAGGAAAGACATCAGCCCCTCCAAGACCCCAACCCCAGCGAGTCCAGCTTCACGAAAGATATCAGCCCCTCCAAGAACCCAAGCCCAGCGAGTCCAGCTTCAGGAAAGACATCAGCCCCTCCAAGACCCCAACGCCAGTGAGTCCAGCTTCAGCATCCCCAGCTTCAGCTGCAGTAAGGAAGGAGACTAGTGGAGACGGAAAGACCCCACCAGCACCCACTGGAAGAAGAGATGGGAAGAAGACAGAATAAGAGATCACTCAGCAATAGATACACCAACATGACCCCAACAGAATCCGGGGATCCAACACCAGCAAGACCCGAAAAGCACTACATAGACGAAGAAGAGGAGACAGACGTTAAAAATTATTTCATGAAGATGATGGAGACCCTCAAAGAAGAAACAAGGAAATCCCTTAAAGAAATAGAAGAAAAAACAAACAAAAAATCCATGAAATGGGGGAAAAATTCAAGAAATAAACAAATCTCTCAAAGAATCTAAAGAGCACCAAGAAAAAAACGACCAAAATATTTAAGGAAACAGCTCAAACAGTTGAAGGATTGAAAGCTGAAATAGAAACGATAAAGAAAACACAGAATGAAGGGATGCTGGAAATAGAAAAGCTAGGTAAACGATCTGGAACTACAGATGCAAGTATCACCAATAGAATACAATAGATAGAAGAGAGAATCTCAGGTGATGACTCATTAGAGGATATAGAGTCGTCAACCAAAGAAAATCACAAAACAAACAAATCCTTAACACAAAATATCCAGGAAATATGGGACACCGTGAAGAAGCCAAACCTGAGAATAATAGGTATATAAGAAGGTGAAGAACTTCAACTTAAAGGTACAGAAAACATATTCAACAAAATCATAGAAGAGAACTTCCCTAACCTAAAGAAAGATATGCCTATGAAAGTACAAGAATCTTACAGAACACCAAATAGGCTTGACCAGAAAAAGAAGTCACCTCTCCATTTAATAATCAAAACATCAAACCTACAGAGTAAAGAGCAAATATTAAGAGCAGCTAAAGAAAAAGGCCAAGTAACATACAAAGGCAGACCTATCCGAATTACACCTGACTTCTCAATGGAAACGATGAAAGCCAGAAGATTCTGGTTAGATGTCCTACAAACACTAAGGGAACAAGGATGCCAGGCCAGACTACTATATCCAGCAAAGCTCTCAATTACCATAGATGGAGAAAACAAAATATTCCATGACAAAGCCAGATTTAAACAATATGTATCCATGAATCCAGCTATACAGAAAATGCTAGAAGGAAAACCTAAAGCCACGGAAGATAACTACATTCACAAAGACACAGGCAATATATAATCATACTTTACAAAACACCAAAAGAAAAAGGGAGGAGAAACTACACAAAATAACTTCACTAACAATAAATCAAGCGCAAGGATCACCAATCAATGGTCATTAATATCGCTCAATGTCAATCGCCTCAACTTGCCTATAAAAAGACACAGACTAGCAGAATGGATACGAAGACAGGAACCTTCCTTCTGCTGCATACAAGAAACACATCTCAACATCAAAGACAGACGTTATCTCAGAGTAAAGGGTTGGGAAAAGATCTTCCAATCAAACGGCCCCAAGAAATAAGCGGGCGTAGCAATCCTAATATCTAACAAATTAGACTTCAAATTAAAATCAATCAAAAGAGATGAAGAAGGGCACCTCATATTCATCAAAGGAAAAATACATCAAGATGAAGTCTCAATTTTAAACATCTACGCCCCAAATACAAATGCACCTACATTCGTGAAAGGAACATTACTAAAGCTCAAAATGCACATAAAATCTCACACACTAATAGGAGGAGACTTCAACACTCCGCTCTCACCGCTAGACAGGACCTCCAGACAGAAACTTAACAAAGAAACAAAAGAACTAATAGAAGTTATGATCCAACTGGGTTTAACAGACATCTATAGAACATTCCACCCAAATACAAAGGGATATACCTTCTTCTCGGCACCACATGGAACCTTCTCTAAAATTGACTACATAACAGGAAACATAGCAAATCTCCACAGACACAAAAAAATTGGAATAACCCCCTGCATCTTATCAGACCACCATGCATTAACATTAGAATTCAACAATAACACAAATCGCAGAAACCCTATAAACTCATGAAGATTGAACAATGCACAATTGCACCATCCCTGGGTAAAGGAACAAATAAAAAAGAAATTAACGACTTCCTCGATTTCAATGAGAATGAAAACTCAACATACACAAACTTATGGGACACTTTGAAAGCAGTGCTGAGAGGAAAGTTCATAGCACTAAGTGCCCACATGAAAAAAATGGAGAACAGTCATACTAGAGAATTAATAGCACAGCTGAATGTTCTAGAACAAAAAGAAGCAAACTCCCCCAGGAGGAGCAGACGCTGGGAAATAATCAACCTGAGGGCTGAAATCCATCAAGTAGAAACCAGAAAAACACTGAGAAGAATCAATGAAACAACGAGTTGGTTCTTTGAGAAAATCAACAAAATAGATAAACCTCAGTCCAAACTAACCAAAAGACAGAGGGAGAGCATGCTAATTAACAAAATCAGGGATGAAAAAGGGGACATAACAACAGACTCTGATGAAATCAAGAGAATCATCAGGGCATACTTTGAAAATCCATACTCCACAAAATTTGAAAATTTAAAGGAAATGGACAATTTCCTGGATAGATATCAATTGCCAAAACTAAATCAAGAACAGATAAACAATCTAAACAGACCTATATCCCCTAATGAAATAGAAGCAGTCATCAAAAGTCTCCCAAACAAAAAAAAGCCCAGGCCCAGATGGCTTCAGTGCAGAATTCTACCAGAAATTCAAAGAATAGCTAATTCCAATACTCCTCAAAGTATTCCACATGATAGAAGCAGGAGGCTTACTGCCAAACTCTTTCTACGAGGCTACAATTACCTTGATACCCAAGCCACACAAAGACACAACTAAGAAAGAGAACTATAGACCAATTTCCCTCATCTACATTGATGCAAAAATACTCAATAAAATACTCGCAAACCGGATTCAAGAACGCATCAGAAAAATCATCCACCATGATCAAGTAGGCTTCATTCCAGGAATGCAGGGATGGTTCAACATTAGAAAATCTATCAATGTAATCCACCATATTAACAATCGGCGAAAGAAAAACCACATGATCATCTCACTAGATGCTGAAAAAGCCTTTGACAAAATCCAGCACCACTTCATGATAAAGGTCCTAGAGAGATCAGGGATAACAGGAACGTACCTGAATATAATAAAAGCAATATACAATAAACCAACAGCTAACATCAAACTAAATGGTGAGAAACTCAAAGCGATTCCTCGAAAATCAGAAACAAGACAAGGCTGTCCACTCTCTCCATATCTCTTCAATATTGTACTTGAAGTTCTAGCTACAGCAATAAGACAACAAAAGGAGATAAAGGGGATACAAATAGGAAAAGAAGAAGTCAAACTTTCACTATTTGCAGATGATATGATAGTTTACATAAGTGACCCGAAAAACTCCACAAGGTTACTCCTAGAGCTGACAAACACCTTCAGCAATGTGGCAGGATACAAGGTAAACTCAAAAAAATCAGTGGCCCTATTATATACAGATGATGAAGTGACTGAGAAAGAAATCAGAGAAACATCACCTTTTACAATAGCCTAAAACAGCATCAAATATCTGGGGATAATGTTAACCAAGGAAGTGAAAGACCTGTATATCAAGAACTTTGTGTCTTTAAAGAAAGAAATCAAAGAAGATACCAGAAAATGGAAAGATCTCCCATGCTCTTGGATTGGTAGGATCAACATAATAAAAATGGCAATCTTGCCAAAAGCAGTCTATAGATTCAATGCAATCCCTATCAAAATTCCATCACAATTCTTCAAGGACCTGGAAAGAACATTAATCAACTTTCTATGTGTTAAGAGAAACTTTCCTTGAGAGGAGCCTTCTCCTTGAGAGCCCGCCTGGTTCCAGATCTGCATCAGTCCCCAATAAACACACAGGAGGCTATATTAATTATGAAGCTGTTGGCCTTGCTTGTTTCTTATTGGCTAGCTCTGACTTAAGTAATTACCCCATAATTGTTAATCTAAGTATGTCTCTTACCGGAGAGGTTTCCAGGCTTCCTAACCCAATGGTGTTACATCTCGACTGTCTGTGTTTCTCCTTCCCAGAGTTCTCCTGGACTCCTAGTCCCTCATATCTTGGTTCCCAATAGGCTCAGCAGTACACTATTGACAAATGCACAGGACTTCCCCCAACATCTCCTCTTTTCTGTTTAAACAAAAAGAAAGGTCTTAACTTTAACATAGTCAAATAGTATATGACAGAACAGTTATCAAGTAAGAACACAGTTACAACATTTTAGCAAGATTTAAAGAAAATATCATCCATCTCATTCTTGGGAGTCTAAAGTCCTATATGTAGCTTATCTCTTATCATATCTAAGGAAAACTATAATTATAACTATCTGTCTTCAACTCCATCAAAGACCACAGAAGGATAATATATAAACACTAGGATTGACAGAGGTATCTTACTGCCTGGACAGTCACCCGAAGTTCCTCTGTAACGTTGGGGCATCCATCTTCAGCCCATAGGCCACACTGTGTCTGGAACACTTCTCAGCAAAGCAGGAAATTTCAAACTGTCCATCTGCATCAGCAGTCTGTCAGTCATTTTTCTGTGTCCTGCAGAAAGTCTGGTAGACTCTTCCATGAAGCAGGAACCCTGTAAGACTGAATTTAGCAGTCACTTTTCTGTGGGTCCTGCATGTCCAGATTATACAACAACAGTCAAGCAGTACAGGCAAAAGCAGTTTCTTGCCCAAATAGCTAATCTTGCCATGTTGAAAGCAAACTCCATAACAAGTTTCTTCGATGCCCATGTTCCTCTCAGACGTAATTGGTGCTGCCAGGATCAGACATTTCTCATTGTCAAGAAAAACCCTAAACCATTTTAAATGCCATTTTCTGAAGGTCTTTGAAAGGTTTGAAGACTGTTTATCTATCTCAAATATATTTCTATATATCTAGAAAACCTAACTTTCCTAACTATAAATTCTATTATCAATAACTATCTATAGTCTGTATTCAATTATGCATTACATTTTAAATGATCAGTATAAGCACAATATTTAATCAAGAGGAGAAATATACACATCACAAATTGACCTTGAATTTGTATCAATAAATGAAAAACAATACCCATAACATAATTCCCCTTTTTATCATTAAAAAGAGATTGGCTGTGATCATTAACCAATTATAAACAATCCCATTTGAATGAAAACAATGGTTTATAAACAAGATGGGAGTTAGGACGTCGCTCATTCCAAACTGCTTCATGCTGGAGGGGGGTGCTGTTCATACCATGGGGATCATGATAAAACTCAGAAACCTGTATAAGTCCAATTTTCAGGGTCTGTAAGACTGCATCATCTTAGCTGTTTCAATCGTTGGAACATCTGATCCACTGCTTCTGGGGGTCTTGGTTCCTCGAACCACAGAAGCCTGGAAGGAATCCTCAGCTTTTCATTTTCTGTAGAAACATAAGCAAAAACTCCTTTTCCGAGTAACATATCCTTATACTTAAATTTTGAAGTCAAGGCATTTTCAAAAGATAGAAGTTGGATTAATTCAGCAGCATTTATAATCAAGTGTACTTTAGCATTTGTTCCTTCCTTAGCAATCAAAAAAACTGAAAAACACAATAGCATACAGTATCCAGACTCTCTGTGTATTTTCCATCTTTACGTGGCTTATTTATTTATCTATTATTACTTTATTACTTTCACTTTTATTATATTTTTCTCTGAGACAGGGTTTCTCTTTGGAAACCTGCCTGCCTCTGCCTCTGGAGCAATTCCTACCAGTGTGCGCCACCACGGCCAGCTTTTGTATTTATTTACCACTTTGTCGTTTCATTTTCTCTCTCAATCTCATGTATATTTGTAAACAGACTGTAAATCTTCAGGGGCTTTCCTTTATCCAAGTCTGACCTTACAGTAAATCTTTATGTTTTTCTGGCCACGTGTCTTATCTGTAAAACCGCGGCTGTTTTAAACTGCCGGTTTTTCGTCAAGATGGCAGGCGTAAGCGTGATTCCAGCTTACTGCTTCAGTCCATGCTGGCATCCAGCAAAAGCTGCCATTTCCAGCTTTACGTACACACCTTTCAATTGTTAGCAGAGTCTCTTAAAAGAACCTTGTTGGCTTTTTTTTCTTTTTCTTTTTCTTTTTATGCCGAGTCAGGAAGACTCCAGTAAGCGAGCCGCGTGAATCTCGGCTTGTGTCTAGCAAAACAGAGCATACCTGAGAAAAATGCTGCTACCAAAAATCTGTGCTTCTCCATTCTTCTGTTTCTAAAATTCCTTTAAAGCTTTTGTTATTTTGCATGGAAATTCATGATCCCACTCCTGATCACCATTTTTGTTAAGAGAAGCTTTCCTTGAGAGGAGCCTTCTTGCCCGCCTGGTTCCAGATCTGCATCAGTCCCAAATAAACACACAGGAGGCTATATTAATTATGAAGCTGTTGGCCTTGCTTGTTTCTTACTAGCTAGCTCTGACTTAAGTAATTACCCCATAATTGTTAATCTAAGTATGTCTCTTACCGGAGAGGTTTCCAGGCTTCCTAACCCAATGGTGTTACTTCAGGACTCTCTGTGTTTCTCCTTCCCAGAGTTCTCCTGGACTCCTAGTCCCTCCTATCTTGGTTCCCAATAGGCTCAACAGTACTTTATTGACAAATGCACAGGACTTCCCCCAACAATATGGAAAAACAAAAGGCCCAGGATAGCCAAAGCATCCCTATACAATAAAGGAACATCAGGAGGCATCACCATACCTGACTTCAAGCTCTATTATAGAGCTATAGTCCTGAAAACAGCTTGGTATTGGCACAAAAATAGGCAGGTAGACCAATGGAACCGAATCGAAAGCCCTAATTTTAACCCACACACCTATGAACACTTGATTTTTGACAAAGAAGCTAATACTGTACAATGGAAAAAAGAAAGCATCTTCAACAAATGGTGCTGGCATAACTGGGTACTGGTATGCAGAAGACTGCAGACAGATCCAGGTTTATCGCCTTGTACAAAACGTAAGTCCAAATGGATCAAAGATCTCAACATAAATCCAACCACACTGAAACTTTTAGAAGAGAAATTGGGCGATACTCTTCAACAAGTTGGTACAGGAGACCACTTCCTAAACATAACACCAGTGGCACAGGCACTGAGATCGACAATTAACAAATGGGACCTTCTGAAACTAAAAAGCTTCTGTAAGGCAAAGGACACAGTCAAAAAGACAAAAAGGTAGGCCACAGAATGTAATAGCCAGAACCTGGAAGCAGCCTAGATGCCCCTCAACTGAAGAGTGGATAGAGAAAATGTGGTACATTTACACAATGGAGTATTACTCAGCAGAAAAAAACAATGGAATCTTGAAATTCACAGGGAAATGGATAGCACTTGAAGAAACCATCCTGAGTGAGGTAACCCAGTCGCAAAAAGACAAACATGGTATGTACTCACTCATATATGGATTTTAGACCTGGATCAGGATAGTGCCAGTCTGCACTTCCACAGATAGAGAGTCTGGGAAACAGGAAAGAACCTAAAAGATATGCATATATGCATAGTACCCAAGAGAAGAGGATGGAGACAAGATCCTCTGAATGGATGGGGAACACGGCGAGGGGTGGGGGTGAGTGGGACCTGGGAAGAAGAGAGGGGGTAAAGAGGAAGGGAGTTGGTCATGGGGGAACAGGAAGTTGGGTGTGTGGAGGTAGCATAGGGGGAAGAGGGAATCATAGGTTAGAAGACAGATCAGGCACCAGAGTGACCTCGAGTGATCTAAAGGGATAACACCAACTGGCAAGCTAAGCAATATTGGAGGGACCACCTTGAATGCCCATTCCTGATAATGAACTTGATGTCTAAAACCATCAGGGAGCCTTCATCCTGTGACTGATGGAATCAGAGGGAAACACACAATTAATCACTGAACTGAACCCAAGGAACCCAGTGACAGAGAGAGAGAGAGGAGTGATGAGCAAATTGACAAAGAATGGGCTGGCAAAACCAGCAGAGACAGCTGATCTGAACAGGAGAGAGCTCTTGGATCCCAGACTGACAGTGGGGAGGCCAGCATGGGACTGTCAGTGAGAAGGCCTGGGCAACCTATGGGGCCCTGAGCTGTGGATCAGTATCTATCCCTGGTATACAAACTGTCTTCGTGTGCCTATAGCACAAAGAGAGATGCTCTCTCAGCCTGGACTCTTAGGGGAGTGCCTGGACCCTACCAAGAGTAAAATGACAGACTCTAGATATCTGCTATGTGGAAGGATTTGGCAATAGGTTGGGAGGGAGGGGGGGAAGGGAAGTGTGGGAGCAGGGGAGGGAGAGGGAACTAGGTTTGACATGTAAAACAAGCTATTTAAAATTAAAATTAAAAATGATAAAAAAGAACTGTGTCAGGCATGATGGATTCTGAAAAAAAACACATGTCATGCCTTCTACAACATGATGGATGTTTACATATAAAGGTAAAATACAACAAGCTAAATGATACTAGATACTAGAGGAACTAGGCCTCTGGAACTTCAGCAACCTGTTTTCTATGGATGCACCAGAAGCACGCTGATGTTGACTACAGGGATGTTTCTACACAAATCTCTCTGCTCCCAATGCTCTGAGCAGATTCTTCCTACAGACCAAAGTTATTCAGAGGCCTGTCTAGACTCCAGGGTGTTGTAAATACCATTGGGACCTCACAGGACAGGGAATTTGGCTGCACTCAGATCTGGGAAGGACCCACCAAACTGGCTCCCCTCACCAACTGCTCCTCCCACTCTGGGGACAGCAGCCCCTCACTCTCCATGCCATGGTTATCCAGATTTCCAATGCTCTCTGCTCAGCTTCCTGTAGCAGTACTGGCAGCACAGCAAACAAAAATAGACACTGGTTCCTCTTCAGAGATGAGTCTGACACTGGCTCCCAGAAGTGTCTCTTCTGACTGACAGGTTGCCTAGCAGATTGATTGGTTACTGAGGCCTGAGTGACAAGAACCCTCCCATAGGTTAACACATATCCTTAAAGACACAGCTTAATGATCCTGACCCTGCCTTCCACCCTAGAGAAAAACCTTTCCTAGATTAGAAGAGATCTGCATTTCAATAGCACTTGCCCCAGGCTCCAATAACAAACCCTGCAAACTTCCTGTACTGCCTTCTTTCTCCAGGACACAATATGCCTATCTAACTTGCACAGGATACTGAATAGTGCTGGTGGAGTGATTCCCTGTCCCACAGGTGGAACGATGCCCAGAATATTAACAACTACAGAGAGATTCATGACCAAAAAGAAGATACTTGTTCTGTAGTTTCACACTGAGGTAAAATGAACTGAAAGCGCTTTATTCCTGGTTGTCACTGAGAATTCAGACAACAAGGGAAGAAAAGCAGGAACCAGATCTCAAACCAGAAAATAAGTATTTCTCCTATCTGAATGCTGGATGATGGCTCCATTGCTTTAGGAGCCTGAAATTTAGAGTAAACTCTTGAAAAATGAATAATAATAAATAGTAATCTTTCTTTTTCCATTTGTGAATCATTCTTAATTTATGTGTACAGGAGTGGGGCTTGAATGTATGTCTATGTGAATATGTCAAATGCCCTGGAATTGGAATCAGACAGTTGTGAATTGCCATGTGGGTGCGGGGCCTTCAACCCAGGTTCTCTGAAAGAGCAGCCCCAATAGTTTTAGCCACTGAGCCATCACACTAGTTCCTAAAGAGTAGTCTTCATGGAAAGCTAAATACTTGGAGAATAATACAACGAGGCAGAATGTATTTATGAGGATTATTGTTAGAAAAAAAACTAGCTTCAGTATTCTAGTTTCTCTAGGACTGGTAAAATGAGTCTCTCCATGTATGTAGAAAGTGGGTTTATTAGAATGTCTCACAAGCTGTGGTCCAGGTATCCCAACAATGGGTGCCTACCAATGGAAATTTAGATTTCAGTAGTTGGCCAGTCCATGATGCTGGATATCTTAGCTGTTCTTCACCAAAATTCCAAAGAAGTAGGCTGTAATGCTTACTATTTTAGCTAGAAGTAGAGTATACAAGCAAAGCGAGCTTCCTTCTTCAACATCCTTCATAGATGTCAGCTGCTACCAGAAGGCGTGATCCATATTAGAGTTAGATTTTTTATTTATTTGATTCTTTTTTTGCTGTTTTCGAGACAGGGTTTGTCTGTGTAGCCCTGAAACTAATTTTGTAAACCAGGTTGCCTAAAACTTAGAAAATCCAACTTATTCAGCTTCCTGAGTGCTGAGGTTAAAGATATGCACTTCAGTCAAGCAGCTAAAGGAGACTTTTATTAATTCATAGTATCCAGATTGAGGATACATCTTTAATTTCAAAATGTTTAAGAAACATCCTTCACAGGTGACCCAACTTTTTTGGGTTTTAGTTAACTCCAGAAATAGTCAGTTTGATGGCAAAAAATAGGCATCACAAGAACCAAGAGAGAAGACAGGACAAAGAGCTCTTACATCCAGGAAGGAAGAACATGGGGATTATTTCAAAACAATGCAGTTCATAAACAAAGAAACATGCGGATTTTACATATATAAATCATAAAAATGATGGAAAGAATGGCATGGTCATCTTGAACCACAAAGTCTTAGCTGAAAATACAGTAAATGACACTGTGAAAAGTAGTTTTTTTTGGATCCTATGCTACCTGTCAATCTTGATGTTTGGTCTAAAAGGTAACTGTACGAATTCCACAGTTCTCACAATTACAAAAGATAGAGAACACAAATACAGGAAACGTCAAGGAAAAGTCACATAACAGCACTGTATACTGTGATCTTAAATTAAAAACTATGATAATCTCTATTAACCACAGAACAAAGCTGCTTTTGTCTCTGAGCAGGCTGACTCAGGGGAAGGTCACAACAGCTTCCACACAGGAACATAAGGAGTTCATTTTAACTGGCCTTGGCTGCTCTCAGTCTCAGGGTTGTCACATCCCTGTAGAGAATTCCATTCTTTCATTTTGCTAACTTAAAGAAAATTATGTATATGGGTGTTCTGCGTTCATGTGTCTATGAACAGTAATTACAGAGGCCAGAAGAAGGCAGGAGATGCCTGGAACTGGAGTTATAGCAAAGGGTTAAGTAACTAACATGTGTTCTAGAAATGTAACCTGAATCCTCTTAATTACAGAGTGTCCTTAAATACAGAGCCATCTCTCTAGTCCCTCTTTTATTTAAATTTTTTCCATAAACTGATAATTAGAATGTATTATACCACTCTCCCCTTTTATCTATGCAATGTATCCATTCCCTAAACTCTTCCAAGTATTTCCTTGTTATATATGGGTGAATAAATATACTGAAATACATGAATACAACCAGCTTCAACCATTTTTGTTGGGTATACATATATAGACATTGCCTTACCATGTTTTATTGCATAATCTATTAGGAAGCTCATTGCTGCCTGATGCTTAGTCTCCAAAATGGAGGAGAATTGACCTTTTTTATCAGCACCAGGTGACTTATGCTTACAAGGCTGCCTTGGACAGGAAACATAATCAAGAATAGAAAACATGCGAGGTGGTGGCGGCACATGAGTGCAATCCCAGCACTTGGGAGGCAGGGCCAGGTGGATCTCTGTGAGTTTGAGCCCAACCTGGTCTGCAGAGTGAGTTCTAGTATAGCCAGAACTATTACACAGAGAAACCCTGTCTCTAAAAACAAACAAACAAACAAAAAAAGAATAGAAAACTTATGGTGGAAATACCTTAGCAGTGAAAAGCACTGATGATTCTTTCAAAGCACAGCTTCCATTCCTAGTATATACAGAAGCTCACTACTGTGTGTAACTCATATTTCAGGGGTTTTGACACCATCTCCTGGCCTCCCTGATCATGATAAGAAGAGAAGACTTAAACCATAAATATTATTTTAAAGCTATATGTGGTAGTGAATTCTTTTAGTTCTAGTAATATGGACACAGAGGCAGGAAGATCAATCTGAGTATTAAGGCCTGTGATACATTGTCTACTAGAGAGACAGACAGACAGAAACACACACACACACACACACACACAGAGAGAGAGGAAAAGTACAAAACTTAATAAATTACAAGGATAGGAACACTGAAGAAGTGGGACAATACCACACATATTATAGTCATTTCAAGTCTCTGCCACTGGCTGCCAAAGAACCATTTTCAAAAATAATCATGTGACCACATGCCATTAACCCCAACCACTGGAAGAAACTGAACATTTGACAGAGGGCCACTGACTTACATGCAACCTGAACCCATCAAGGCATAAGGTAGGACATGCATTGCAGGAATCTATTATCGAATGGATGTGATATATAAGAGAGTAGCCCTGCTGGGTGACAGTGTCACACGCCTTTAATCCCAGCACTAGGGAGACAAAGACATGCAGATCTCTGTGAGTTCAAATCCAGCTTGGTCCCAAAATCTATATAGAGAATCCCAGTTTCAAAAACCAGAAAGAGAGAGAGAGACAGAGAGAGAGAGAGAGAGAGAGAGAGAGAGAGAGAGAGAGAGAGAGAGAGAGAGAGAGAGAACAAGCCCAAACAGGTCCTGAAGACACAAGCAGGTACATGAAGAAGTTTTCCATACCCCTATGGTTTCTACTCCTGTTACAATGCCTTCTGCTGCCACCATAGACCTACAGGCTCATGGGGTCTTCCATATGATTGGTTGACTGAAGAAGAGATTACTATGGCCAATTTACTGATGCTTCTGAACATCATAAAGTTACCACCAAGATGTGGACAACCACTCTCTGCCACCAGCATGAAAGATGCTGGTGTGTATGATATTTTCTTTGTGTTCTGACAAGTAAACCATGCCTGGAGATCAGAGGGTAGAGCTAGCCACTACTTAACCATGGAGGCCAGGCAGTGGTGGCACATGCCTTTAATATTAGCACTTGGGAGGAGGAAGCAGGAATACCAGAAGTTCAAGACCACCATAGGCTACATGAGATTGCTTCATTCTAAAAGAGAAACAAAGCCAGGTGGCAGTGGCTCAAAACTTTAATCCTAGCACTGGGGAGGTGAAGAAAAGAATAAAACAAACCACATATTCAATCTGATAATTTATAGACACAGTATCTCCTACATTCAGTCTAAGATTTCATGCAGGTAAAAAGTCTATGGTGGTTGGCTGCACTGCATATCTAATGTTTCATCTTTCACCCAAAATCTCTGACTTTTTATGGATTAATATTAATTAGGATCATGCTTCATACTGGTGATGGGAAATCTTCCCAAATGGGCAGAAATCAGGCAGTGCACATGGTCATAAAGTTTGTTGGGAAGAAGAAACGACCAAATGTGCAGCTTCTCATTGATTGGTTAGATGTAGCCAATGGATGGGCTGGATGGACAGGGTCCTGGAAATAACATGATTGGAAAGTGGGTGAGAAAGACATCTGGGGAAGAGGTCTGTAGGTAGGCCTCTCCAAATGGGCACAGGGTGTGAAGATACTTGTATCCCATGTAAATGTTTACCAAAAGGTAACTTCAGCTGAGTTCAATAATCAAATACATAGGCTGCTAGCATATTTGGGGTCCACAATATGGACCCCAAATCTCTCACATCTCAATTCGGAAAATTATGACAGAAGCTATTGTGAGTCCTGTCTGTGGTGTTCAGGTAGCAATGGGGGAGCGGATGAAATTTTCTCTGGTGGATGGTAGCTTTTGGGTCTACCTGGTTATTTCTTTTTTTTAATCACTTTTTATTTTAATTTTAAATAGCTTGTTTTACATGTCAATCCAAGTTCCCTCTCCCTCCTCTCCTCCCGCACTCCCCATCCCCCCCAGCCTCCCACCCAATTCCTTCCACATAGGGGATATCTAGAGTCTGTCATTTCCCTCAGGGTAGGGTCCAGGCATTCCCCTAAGAGTCCAGGCTGGGAGAGTATCCCTCTTTGTGCTATGGGCACACGATGACTGTTTGTATTCCAGGGATAGACACTGATCCACTGCTCAGGGCCCCATAGGTTGCCCAGGCCTTCTCACTGACACTCACATTTGTGGGATCCAGATCAGTCCCATGCTGGCCTCCCCACTGTCGGTCTGGGGTCCAAGAGCTCTCCCCTGTTCAGATCAGCTGTCTCTGCTGGTTTTGCCAGCCCATTCTTTGCCAATTTGCTCACCACTACTCTCTCTCTGTGGCTGGGTTCCTTGGGTTCTGTTTAGTATTTAGCTGTGGGTGTTTGCCTCTGCTTCCATCAGTCACTGGAATAAGGCTCCCAGATGGTTATAGACATCAAGTTCATTATCAGGAATGGGCATTCGAGGTGGTCTCTACACTATTGCTTAGCTTGCCAATTGGTGTCATCCCTTTAGATCACTAGAGGTCACTCTGGTGCTTGATCTGTCTTCTAACCTATGATTCCCTCTTCCCCCTATTCTACCCCCACCCACTCAGACTTCCATAGTGTGAACCCCCAATGTGCCGGTGGCCCTAAAGCCACACAAGTAGTAAAGACAGTGTCATAGTCTAGCTGGCCACTAAAATCACCTGTTGACCTTTACACTGCCAAGGCCATTCTCCCATATCATACAAACCTACCTACCATTGGGGTGTAGTAGTTCAGTTGGCAGGGGGCTTGCCTAGCATGTATGCAATCCCTGGGCTTCACGTCCAGCCGTCCATAGATGGGGCACAGTGGCACGTGTCCCCAATCCCAGCACTCCGGAGGTAAAAGCAGGCCTCAAGGTCATCCTGGGTTACACAGCAAGTTGGAGGCCAGCCTGAGCTACTGCCCCTTCCCCAGCCCCCACCATAAACAATCCGTAGTCAGAGAAGGATTCTAGAAGAAATTAGAGTGTGCCACCCAGGCTGAGAAGCAGACTCTGGAAAGCCAGGGTGCGCTGGGGGCTTCTTAAATCTTCCTTCTTTCGTTTCTCTGCTTTTCAAATATAATCCACCGCTTCTAGGATTATCTGTGAGCACTGGCTGCATGCTGGAAACTCTCACACAAGAGGCCCGATCCTCAACACAATGCAGGTCTCCTGAAATTGTTAAGCTGCCACCCCATCCACTGCAGGGGCCAGTGGAGTGGGCGTGGATATTCGCAAATCCTCAAGGTGGCTCAGCAGTTTCTAACAACCTAGCTAAGGAGCAGGTTTCACCAAAAAACGCCTTGATTCCTTCCCCGTCATCTCTTGTCCTGTGTCCCAATGTCCCCTGCCTGGGCTAAGCTGGGATATTATTCCTTCTCTTTGCTTCTGTTCTGTGTAATGACCTGTCAAGTGAGTTGGAGCAGCCTGGAGAAGGGGAAAGGTTTCCAATTAGAGCCAGAATTATTGCACTGACACCGCCAGCTCCATTTAGCCAACAAATATTGGGCACCTACTGCATGCGGAGCACTGTGAGACACAGCCTGTGAGGGGCACAGAGGGAAATACCGTAGTCAAATTGTCCCGTTCTGGAAACAGACAATAAAAAAACATACTGTTAGAAAGTATCTCGGAGTGCCAGGTCCTAAGGAGGCAGAGGATAAAAAAAAAGTACATAGGCTGTCTTTCTGTGGACAGTCAGCCTCTTTTCCTGGGCATTCATGTAATTTCCTAGTGGGCCCATGTTGGCAGATATTGAGGGGTATATGCATGGGCTCAACAACATGGACTTACATTCACCATGCATGAACTAGCTACTGCTGCTGAGTGCTGGATCAGCCAAAAGTAGAGACCAACACTGAGGCCCAGAGACATGGCCCCATTCCTCGGGGCCAGCAACCTAGTGGCAGGTTGATTATATAGGACCACTTCCTCCAGGGAAAGGACAACTCTTCCCTACATATAATGCTACTGCCAAAACTACCATCAATGCCAGGCAGCTGTGGCACATACCTTTAATCTCAGTACTCAGGAGGCAGAGGTAGGTGGATCTCTGTGTGTTTGAGACCAGCCTGGTCTACAAGAGCTAGTTCCAGGACAGGCTCCAAAGCTACACAGAGAAATCCTGCTTGAAAAATTAAAATAAATAAATAGATAAGTAAATAAAATCTACCATCAACAGGATTTACTGAAGGTTTTATCTACCAACATGGTATTCCTCACAGTGTAACGTGCATTCTTCCCACAAGCTGCCTGTGTCCTGTTGCCACTTTAGCCCCCAAATAACACGCAAGACACTATATTAATTATGAAGCTGCTGGCTATTTGCTATGGTTTTTAATGGCCAGCTCTGACTTAATTATAAACCCATAATTAGTAATACATATTTTTATAAGGTCTTCTATTACCAAGAATGCCAGACTTGCATTCTCTCCTCCTGGGATCACATGGTGTGTCACTACTCTTGACTACATTTCCCAGAATCCTCCTTCTCTCCTAATCCCACCTATCTTACTTCCGTATTGGCCAATGGTGCTTTTGTCAACCAATAAGAGAGACATATTTACAGAATGACATCTCCCATCACACACAGTATTTCCTTTGACAAGGGAACTCACTTCACAGGAACCAAGGTCCAGGAACCAAGTGGTTGAAATGGTGATAGGTCCACTCATTTTAACCCCTAGTTGTCAACTAGGAAAAATGTCTTTCCTGTCTTTGCATCTAAGTTCTTTTGATCTAGAATTTTGGGTTGCACATGTGGGCAGTGCTCCTGCCTGGAGCCACAACAAGCATTCCCATAGAACTGGAAACTCAGACTTCCACTTCAGCTTCAAATGCCCTTAAACAAACAGACTAAGTGTAGCGAGAGATCTAACTAAGCACCTGTGGTGCTGACCATGCCCATTTGGCTGCAAGAGTGTACATGAGGTGCACAACCTCTCTTGCTGCAGGCCAGGTCATGAAATAAAGTCTGAGAGGATATTTGGAGCTAAAACCTGCAGTAGACACCCACCTCTTATGTTAATTTTGTCTCTCCAAGTACACCTTTTAACCTGTGCTGGGTCTTGTGAATCTTGATTCCCATGCATGACAACTAAGAGTAGAGTAACACCATTAGGAATGGTGGTATATTCCAATTACCATGGGGAAATTGGGTTGCTTCTCAAAAATAAAGGCAAGAAGAATTGTGCCTGGAATGCAGGAGATCCTTTAGGACATCTCTTGGTGATACTGTACCCTGAGATTAAAGTTAATGGGAAACTACAATTCATCCCAGGAAGGATGACAAAGGGCACAGACCCATCGGGACAGAAGGTATGGGTCACTTTTTCAGGAAAAGACCCAAGACCTGCTGAAGTGCTTGCACAGCATGAAAGACATATGGAATGGGGAGTAGAGGAAGCTAGCTCTAAATTTTATCTAAGGCCACATGACCAGTTGCAGAATTGATGATTATAAGTAACATGAGTGTTTCTGCTGTATTTTGTGAACAATATATTTGCACATATATTTGTATGTGTTAGTACTCAGGCAGTGTGCTGGCCTGTCCTTGGGGTTGTGACAGGATATGGCCTCAGCTGCAGCCATTAAGAGTATCACCTCTGCACATTCACTGTGTTCCCTTTTAAAAGGTCCCTTCCCACATCTCATCTCTCTGTTTCTCTCTATCCCCTCTGTCTGTCCATTACTCTCTCTAGTTCTCTCTATTTCTCTGTCTTTCTGTCCCCCTCTCTCTTTCTTTGACTCTCTCTTCTCTTCTGCCATTCCTATCCCCAGAGGCCATTCTCCCCTCTCCCTTTTCCCTTCTTACCATTCACTTTGTTCCAATAAAAGTTGCATGGCATCTTTCTCTCTCATGATTTATTCTTAAATTGCAACAGTATTTTCTTTCAATTTTTCTCATCATATGTGGTAATTCAATTAAGAGAATATCAGTGGTTATCAGATGCAAGTTTGGGATAGTAGAAAGATGTCCCTCAAGTGACATTGCCACTATTCTAAATATATAATGCATTTGTGATGTGGGATAGCTATATTATGTTTGAGAGTAATTATGACCTGATTATTGTTTTTCTTTTGGAAATTAATCATGGCATAAGGCTATATGATGGTGTGTCAAGTTGACAAGGGATGGATTGTGATGGCTATTCTTGGTTGTAAATTTGATTATATCTGGTATGAACTATAACTCAGAAATAGAGAAAGTTGTGATCTGGCCCTTATTATAACATGTGTTAGATCCAGATCCTGAGGCTGGATGATATATGCCTTTAATCCAGACCTTGAGGCAGAAAGGCAAACCTTTAGTCTAATCACACCTCATGCTGGAAGGATGATGGGAGAGGGAAGGTAGTGTGTTAGTTATTTGTGTGCTTTCCCACCCCTTGTCAGCACATCCATTCCTTCCCTGGAATTGATGCCTACTTCTTTGGGATTCATCATATAAAAAATAAAAAAATATGTGAGACACTAACCCTTGTGGGACTGAGAAATTCTAGATTCTTCAGGTTTTTCTTCACTGCTAGCAATTGTTGGACTGCAGCTTATAAGGTATTCCAATGGATCCCCATACACACATAGCTAGATAGATAAATGGTAGGTAGACAGATGATAGATAGATAGATATAGATAGATGACAGATGATACATATAAAATAGATAGATAGATAGATAAATAAATAGATACAGATATTCAATGTCTAGTGCATTGGGGTCCCTGGGTAAGGTCTCAATGAAATCAGGACACAGGGGATGCAGAGTAGAAGCAACTGTCTCCCAAACTTTACTGTTGCAGAACTTTTATCCATAAGTTTATGTGAGCTGTCCTCAAACCCTCAATCTTCAAACCCACAATACCACACAAGGCATCAGGAGATATCTCCTGCTATGAAACAATGTCTCTACTATATTTAAAATATTATGTAGCAACAAGTACTTCCTATATCTATAGAATAGTGAAGCACACTTCACTGACCCTGAGAGCCACTTCCTTGAGTAGCAAATTCCTGCAAATCATTTGAAACATTTCAGCAGAAGTATGCTTCCAGCTATTCTTGTTATGCCAAGTTTCATGCTTCAAACTATGCCTCAATTGACTCAAGAGGAGCCTGCACCTCACTAAGCCAGCTCTGTGTCTGACAATTTCCTCCTTTTTCATTTTTATTGTTGTTTATAAGTTTTTTTAACCATAACATTTTGACAGTATCCTAATTAGGCCTTAATGAGCATTAATAACCCAATAAAATCAGATGTATAATAATTAAAGAACAGCCATTCCTCCAACTGTATGTACAAAATTTGAAACATTTATTTAAGATCTAATCTACATAACTTGCCAGCAAATGCTTTAGCTAGTTTGTGTATCTGCCTTAGGAAAAAATTTGGAGAATGTCGATTTTACATTATCTTGTGTAATGTGTACTCTTTCCTACCAGCTGCCTGGGTCCATCCGCTGTCTCGGCATCCAAATAACATGAGACACTATTAGTTACAATGTTGTCAGCCAATGTCCAGGGCTTCTCATTGGATTGTTCTGTCTTAAATATTAACCCATAACTACTAATATATATTTCTATAAGAACTTATCTCTCCAGGAACACCAGACATGCATCCTCTCCTTCTATGATTAAATGGCAACTCTCCACTCTTGACTATATTTCCCAGAATCCTTCCTGACTCCTAGTTCTATCTATCTTACTTCGCTATTGGCCAACAATGCTTTATTCATCAACCAATAGGACAAACATATACACAGAAGGAATTCCCCCATCAATCTCATAATCTCTGTTAGCCATTTGACTGATGAATTATCTAATGAATAACTTTGAATAATAGACCATTCTTGATGGGAATGATTATAGGTTAAATCAATAAAACAAAATGTAGTAGAATTCCAATCACATCTAAGTGAAACATGCTCTTATAAAGCCAGATATTTCTTCCTTAACCATTCCACTGTATATATTAATCTCAGGCTGTAAACAAGCATCAATCTGTGTTTGTCATGAGAATCTCGATGACATTGTTCTAAAAATGTTTACTTGGTAATGAAGTATGTAAAGCAATTCCAACTATAAATGGAGTGGCTGCCAGTACAACTAAACGAAGGTTTACCATTATCTCCAGCTTCAGGTGAGCTTGGGTGTCCCTGGGATGATCTCATCCCCACCGATCACCCAACCCCTCTATCTTCTGGGGGCCCACCCATGGCATCCAGAGGACCTGCCCACACAGGAAAGGCATCAGTGCTTCCAGACATCAACCTCAAGCATCCCCAGCTTTAGGTGAGCTTGGGTCCCACTGGGAACATCCCCTCACTCCTGTCCATCACCCATCCCCTCCAGATTCTGGAAACCTACCAATGGAATCCAGAGGACCTGCCCACAGAGGAAAGGCATCAGTGATTCCAGACACCAACCTCCAGCATCCCCAGCTTCAGACCCCAACCTCCAGTGTCCCCAGGTTCAGTTTCAGGAAAGAAGGTGACCAGTGGAGACAGAAAGACCCAACCTGCACTTACTGGAAGAAGAGATGGGAAGAAGATGGAGTAATAGCTCACTCAGCAATAGAAAGACCAACCTGACTCATGACTCCACCAGAATCTAGAGACCCAATGCCAGCAAGACCTGAGAAGCACTACATAGATGAAAAAGAAGAGACAGACCTTCAACATTATTTTCTGAAGATGATAGAGACCCTCAAATAGGAAATGAGGAAATCCCTTAAAGAAATAGAAGAAAAAACAAACAAAAATACATGAAATGGAGGAAAAGGCAAAACAAAAATTCAAGAAGTAAACAATTCTCCCAAAGGATCTAAAGAGTACCAAGAAAAACCACCAAATAAATGAAGGAAGAAACTCAAACAGTTGAAGGTTTGAAAGCTGTAATAGAAAAAATAAGGAAAACACAGAATGAGAGAATTCTGGAAATAGAAAAGCTGGGTAAACTATCAGGAACTACAGATACAAGTATCCCCAATAAAATACAAGAGATAGAAGAAAGAACTCAGGTTTGAAGACTCATTAGAGGATATATAGTCATCAACCAAAGAAAATCGCAAAACCAACAAATCCCTAACACAAAATATCCAGGAAATATGGGACACTGTGAAGAAGCCAAACCTGAGAATAATAGGTATAGAAGAAGGTGAAGAAATACAGCTTAAAAGTACAGAAAACATATTCAACAAAATCATAGAAGAAAACTTCCGTAACCTAAAAAAGGATATGCCTATGAAAATACAAGAATCTTACAGAACACCAAATAGGCTGGATCAGAAAAAGAAGTCACCTGGCCGTATAATAATCAAAACATCAAACCTACAGAATAAAGAGTAAATATTATGAGCAGCTAAAGGAAAAGGCCAAATAACATATAAAGACAGACCAATCCAAATTATACCACACTTCTCAATGGAAAACATGAAAGCCAGAAGATCCTGGACAGATGACCTACAAACACTAAGAAACAAGGATGCCAGCCCAGATTACTATATACAGGAAATCTTTCAATTACCATAGATGGAGAAAACAAAATATTCCATGACAAAGCCAGATTTAAACAATACATATCCATGAATCCAGCTCTACAGAAAGTTCTGGAAGGAAAACCTAGACCCAACAAACATGACTATGCTCACAAAGGCATAGGCAACAGATAATCCCACTTTATGAAACATCAAAAGAAAAAGGGAGATAACCTAAACACAATAACTCCACTACCAATAAATCAAGCACAAACAAGAAACATCAATCAATGGTAATTAATATCCCTCAATGTCAATGGTCTTAACTTGCCTATAACAAGACACAGATTAGCAGAGTAGATACAAAGACAGACCGCATGCTTCTGCTGCATACAAGAAACACATCTCAAAGTCAAAGACAGAGGTTACCTCATAGTAAAGGGTTGGGAAAAGATTTTCCAATTAAGCAGACCCAAGAAACAAGCGGGTGTATCAATCCTAATATTTAAAAAGTTAGACTTCAAATTAAAATCAATAAAAGAGATAAAGAAGGACATTTCATATTCATCAAAGAAAAATTCCATCAAGATGAAGTTTCAATTTTGAACATCTATGCCCCAAAATATAGTCATCCACCTTCGTGAAAGAAATGTTACTAAAACTCAAATCGCACATAAAATCTCACACACTATTAGTAGGAGATTTCAACATTCCACTCTCACCATGAGACAGGATCTCCAGACAGAAATTTAACAAAGAAATGAAATAACTAATTCAAGTTATGACCCAACTGGTTTTAACAGACATCTATAGAACATTCCACCCAAAAAGAAAGGGATATACCTTCTTCCTGATGCTACATGGGACCTTCTCTAGAATTGAACATATAACAGGAAACAAAGCAAACATCCACAGATACAAAAAAAATTGGAATAACCCTCTGTATCTTATCAGATCACCATGCATTAAAATTAGAAATCCACAATAACACAAATCTCAGAGACCCTACAAACTCATGGAAATTGAACAATGTACAATTGCTCCATCCCTTGGTAAAGGAAGAAATAAAAAAAGAAATTAAAGATTTCCTGCAATTCAATGAGAATGAAGACACAATATACCCAAACTTATGGGACACTCTGAAAGCAATACTGAGAAGAACGTTCATAGCACTAAGGGCCCACATGAAGAAACTGGAGAACAATCTCATTAGAGAATTAGTAACAAAGCTGAATTTTTTAGAACAAAAAGAAGCAAACTCACCTAGGAGGAGCAGACACCAGGAAATAATTGAATTGAGGGCTGAAATAAATGAAGTAGAAACCAGAGAAACATTGCAAAGAATCAGTGAAACAGAGTTGGTTCTTTGAGAAAATCAACAAAATAGACAAACCTTGGTCCAAACCAACCAAAAGTCAGAGAGAGAGCATGCTAATTAACCAAAATCAGAAATGAAAAGGAGGACAAACAACAGACACTGAGGAAATCCAGAGAATAATCAGGGCGTGCTTTGAAAACCTGTACTTCACAAAATTTGAAAATTTAAGGGAATTGGACAATTTTCTGGATAGATATCACTTGCCATAACTAAATCAAGAACAGATAAACAATCTAAACAGACCTATAACCCTTAATGAAATATAATCAGTCATCAAAAACCTCCCAACCAAAAACTGCCCAGGTCTAGATGGCTTCAGTGCAGAATTCTACCAGAAATTCAAAGAAGAGCTAATTCCAATACTCCTCAAATTATTCCACACAATAGAAGCAGTTCAGTCCAATATCCCTCATGAACATTGATGCAAAAATACTCAATAAAATACTAGCAAATCGTATTCAAGAACACATTAGAAAAATCATCCACGATGATCGAGAAGGCTTCATCCCAGGAATGCAGGGATGCTTCAACATTAGAAAATCTATCAATGTAATCCACCGTATAAACAAACTGCAAAAGAAAAATCACATGGTCATCTCACTAGATGCTGAAAAAGACTGACAAAATCCAGCACCCCTTCATGATAAAGGTCTTGGAGAGATCAGGGATAACAGGAACATAACTGAACATAATAAAAGCAATATACAGTAAACCAACAGGCAACATCAAACTAAATTGACAGAACTCAATGTAATTCTTCTAAAATCAAGGAAAAGACAAGGATGTCCACTCTCTCCATATCTCTTCAATATTGTACTTGAAGTTCTAGCTAAATCAATAAGACAAAACGGAGGTCAAGGGGATTCAAATAAGCACAGAAAAAGTCAAGCTTTAACTATTTGCAGATTGTATGATAGTTTACATAAGTGACCTGAAAAACTCTGCAAGGGAAATCCTAGAGTTGATAAACACTTTCAGCAAAGAGGAAAGATACAAGGTTAACTCAAAAAATCAGTGGCCCTATTATATACAGATAATGAAGTGGCTGACAAAGAAATCAGAGAAACATCATCCTTTACAATAGCCATAATCAGCATCAAATATCTGGGGATAATGTTAACCAAAGAAGTGAAACACCTATATATCAGGAACATTGAGTCTCTAAAGAAAGAAGTCAATGAGGATACCATAAAATGGAAAGTTCTCACATGATCTTGGATTGGTAGGATCAACATAATAAAAATGGCAATCTTGCCAAAAGCAGCCTACAGATTCAATGCAACACCTATCAAATTCTGGCACAATTTTTCAGACATTGAAAGAACAATAATCAACTTTATATGGAAAATCATAAGACACAGGATAGCCAAAACATTGTATAGGGATACAATAAAGGAACTTCAGGAGGCATCACCAAACCTGACTTCAAGCTCTATTACAGAGCTATAGTCCTGAAAACAGTTTGGTATTGGCACAAAAATAGACAAGTAGACCAATGGAAATAAATTGAAAACCCTGAATTTAACCCACACACCTATGAACACTTGATTTTTGACAAAGAAGCTAAAATTCTACAATTGTAAAAAGAAAGTATCTTCAACAAATGGTGCTGGCATAACTGGATATTGGCATGCTGAAGACTGCAGATGCCTCCATGTCGATCACCTTGCACAAAACTTAAGTCCAAATGGTCCAAAGACCTCAACACAAATCCAAGCACACTGAAACTGTTAGAAGAGAAAGTGGGAGATACTCTTCAACGAATTGGTACAGGAGACTGCTTCCTTAATATAACAGCAGTAGCATAGACACTGAGATCCACAATTAACAAATGGGACCTCCTGAAACTAAGAAGCTTCTGTAAGGCAAAGGACACAGTCAACAAGACTAAAAGGCAGTCAACAGAATGGGAAATGATAGTCACTAACCCCACATCTGACAGAGGGCTGACCTCCAACATTTACAAAGAACTCAAGAAGCAAGTCTCCAAAACACCAAAGGGTCCAATTGAAAAGTGGGGTACAGAACTAAATGATAATTCACCACAGGGTTGTCTAAAATGGCTGAGAGACACTTGAGAAAGTTTTCAACATCATTAGCCATCGGGGAAATGCAAATCAAACAAGTCTGAGATAACATCTTATTCCTATCAGAATGGCTAAAATTAAAAGCACCTAAGAGAATTTATGCTGGAGAGGATTCGAGAGAGGGGAATACTCCTCCACTGCTGGTTGGAGTGCCAACTCCTACAGCCTCTATGGAAACCAGTTTGGAGATTCCTCAGGAAAATGGGAATCAATCTACTACAAGACCCAGCAATTCCACTCTTAGGCATATATCCAAAAGATTTAAATTCATACAACAAGGACATCTGATCCACTATGTTCTTAGCAGCATTATTTGTAATAGCCAGAACCTTGAAGTAACCTATATGTCCCTCAACTGAAGAGTGGATAGAGAAAATGTGGTACATTTACACAATGGATTACTACACAGCTGAAAGAAACAATGGAATCTTGAAATTCGAAGGTGAATGGATGGCACTAGAAGAAACCATCCTGAGTGAGGTAAGGCAGTCACAAAAATACAAACATGGTATGTACTCAATCATATATGGATTTTAGACAGGGATCGTACCCCAGAGAGGAGGAATAAGGCAAGATCTCCTGAAGAGTTTGGGAACACTGCGAGAAGTGGGGAGGATACTGGGAGCTGGGAATAAGAGAAGGAGAAAAGAGGATGAGAGAGTAGGTCATGGGGGAACAGGAAAGTTGAATGGGGGGCAGAATAGGGGGAGACCAAGATGAGAAATATCATAATAGAAGGAGTCATAGGTTCGAAAAGAGATGTGGAACCAGTGAGACCTCTAGTGATCTAAAGGCATAACAAAAACTGGCAAGCTAAGCAATAGTGAAGAGACCACCTTAAATGCCCATTCCTGATAATGAACTTGACTTCTACCCTATATGCCATCCTAGAACCTTCATTCCGTGACTGATGGAAGCAGAGGCAAATACCCACAGTTAGACACTGAGCTGAACCCATGGAACCCAGTGACAGAGAGAGAGGAGCGATGAGCAATTTGGCAAAGAATGGGCTGGCAAAAGCACCAGTAACAGCTGATCTGAACAAGGGGAGCTCTTGGACCCCAGACAGACAGCTGGGAGGCGAGCATTGGACGGATCCAGACCCCCTGGGTGTGAGAGTCAGTGAGGAGGCCTTGGCAACCTATGGAGCCCTGGGCAGTATTTCAATGTTTATCCCTGGCACACAAACGGAATTCATGTGTCCATAAAACAAAGAAGGATGCTCTCTCAGCCTGCACTCTTAGGGGAGTGCCTGGACCCTGCCCTGAGTGAAATGACAGCCTCTGGATATCCCCTATATGGAAGGAAGTGGGGATGGGGTGGGAGGCTGGGGTTGTGTTGGGAGGGGTGCTGGAGAGGGAGGGAGAGGGAACTGGGATTGGCATGGGAAGCAGGCCATTAAAAATTAAAGTAATAAAAAACTAAGTATTACAGCTACAATAGCTCCTATCATGCATTTATTTCTTTTTAATACCTTCATGAAAGATTCCCCTACTACATGATCCAAAGGATTGTGTGCCCAGGATCTTCCTAAATTAACTGGCTACCAAATATGAGTTCCTTCCTGCAAAATCAAGTATTCAAAAGAGGAATTGAACATAACAGTGGAATTAATGCAAGTATACAATTTATAATCAATACAAATAATTCCATTTGAAAAATTAAAATGTCAAATTAAAAGTACATAAGTCATAGGCACACAATCAGTAATACTTGTACTCTTACAGAGGATAAAATTATATGTAGATGTAGATGATGCAGTACCAGAAAAAGATCTATTAAATAAAAGAACAAGCTTCAAAGCTGCAGCAATTTTCCAAATATGGGTCTGAACCGCAATAGCAGAAGACAAGGACACCAGGTGGTCATCACTCATATTTCCATCTCCCCAGGCCATCAACCTGCTCCTGGTGTCATTCTTGGCTTGATTCATCCTAGTAATATTAAGCAAATCACACATCATAATATTCAACTCTGAATTAGTATTTATAAATTAACCATAAGGACTCCAATTTGTTATTTATAAACGTCCCAAATTTCTAAGACAAGTTTCCCATATGAAAGGCTTATATTTTATTCTTACACAAGTAAAATCTGGGCATTGAGGGATAGATGATTCATGATCCTTAATAATATTTTCCCAAGTTAGATTTATGGACCATGCAGAAAGTCACTGGAGATAAATACAGGTTCTTGTAATTTTTATGCCAGGTAAAATCCAATACCGATACCCTAATTGTAAACAAGATCCAGGACCAAGACATATAGTCTCCTTATTATCTAAGTGGGTAAAATTTTATTTTGTGCCATCATCCTTATTTTAAAAAGTCAAATTATTCCAAGGAGGTGATAAAAATATCTCCCCAAATTACTGGCTCAAACCTTGGAGGATTTGGGATATAAGTTCAGTAACTTACTGCGCCTTGAGAAAGTAAGAAGTGCACACATAACCAAAAATGGATGCTCTGCAGTCAGTGGCTTGCCAGATTTCTGCATCAGCAATTGGCCTTGTGATGCAAGAGATTTAATCTAACCCCAAGTAGGTATAGGTTCAGAATAAGGACATCAAAGTCTTTTTGTCAAATATAGCTGTGCCATGGCCATGCAGGTACTTTTTTTTCGAATGGGAATCCATCATATCATCTCCAGATACCTGCCTTGATTGTCTATCCAGGGTTGGATCCACCTGCCTGAGAGCCAAAATTGTCACCCATCCTGCAATAAAATCATATCCTCTCCCTCTAACAAGTAATGTAACACGTTGCAATTCAGCATCCAAGGCAATTTTGTCCAAACTTTTTTGTGCTTCTTGTGGCAAACTTTTAGACTGAAACTGCTTTTCTGCTCTTGTCAAAATATCTCCTTGTTGTAAATGCATGAAGTATAATGTGAACAGCACTTGATATAATATTGTTCTAACATTCTTTTGTAAATCCCAGATTGCTTATATACCATAATCCTGCTTTTTCCTCCTTTTTAATTTTAATATGTTGTATCAGAGTGTGATGAGCATGTTTTACTATAGCCTACCCTTGGGGATTATATTCAGTGTCTGTTATATGTTGAATATCATAATGATGAAAATAATTCTTTAATGTTCTATATATATAAGCAGGGCCATCATTTGTTTTACTTTAGAAGGCATTTACATTATTGCAAACACCTCCAATATGTGTAGAGTTACATGATTGGAAGTTTCTCCAATCAAGGGAGTTGCCCAAATAAAAGTAGAACAAGTATCAATAGTAGCATGAAGAAAAGATAATCATCAAACCACAGAGATATGTGTCACATCCATCTGCCAAATCTCATTGGCCAGCATCCCTCTAGGATTTACTCCATGGAGGACGACCCTTAAATATAGGGGATAGCAAATAAGACAATGTAAAATTATTTGCTTGGCTTGTCTAAATGGAATTTTATATTGTACATGAAGATGATTAGCATTAATATGTAACTTCTCATGCTCTTCTTAAGCAGTTGAAAGAGTTACCAAATTGTCTACTTGAGCATTTCCATGTGTTAAATATCCTGGAAGATTACAGCATGATGGAACATGAGTAATGAACACACGATGTTGTCACTGTCTAATATTGCTTCAAATAACAAAAATAAATGCTATAATGATGGTTTAACAGAATGAACCAAGCATTAAAATATTTTAACTACATCTACAACATAAGCATAATCAGCTACAATATTAATCTCATTAGGAAAATCTTGCAAAGCTTTAATAACTGCATATAACTCATCTTGTTGTACTGAAGTATAATTTGTTGTTTCTACCCAATATTTGTAATTGGTCTAATAAGCACTTTTTGTTGTTGAGCCATCAGTAAAACCTGTCTTGTTAGTTGTCATGGGGGTTATAGCTATAATACCATTTATAACAAATTCTTGTTTTCTTCAATAATTCCATAGCTCATTCTTTGGAAAATGATATTCATACATTCAAAGAAAGGATATCAAAGAAATGTGTAAAACTTCTTATATCTGAAACAAATATTCTGCCTTTTCCTTAGGTAATGCAAAAACAATAGCATGACAATCCAATCCAGATAAAGTTAAACACTGCTGGTGGCCTTGTTGCATTAAATAGGATAATATTTCTTTATAAGTTGTTACTGTTTTTGGAAAGTATGCATAGTATAGATTCATTCTAAAGAAATGCTTCTTGTGCGAGAATAAGAGTGTGATATTGACAGGTATTTAATAACAATTTTATAGGTATGCTCTCTTGTATTCAATTTAGGAAAGCAGCTTTGATTCTTTCTTCAACTAAATTTAGTTCTTGGTGTGTTTCTCTAGTTAACTTTTGTGGACTGTTTAAATCAGGATCTCCATGTAAGAGAATTAATAAATGATGTAATTGATACATTGGAATACCAAGAGAAGGATGTAACCAATTAATATTTCCTAATAACTTTTGAAAATAATTTAATATCTACAATTTGTCTATTCTTATAGACATTTTTGAGGTCTAGTGGTTTGTCTAGAAACTGCATATCCTAAATAATTTACTACATAATTTTTCTGAATCTTCTCTGGTGCAATGACTAATCCAAAGGGAGCAAAATAAGAAGGCAACTGCTTCAACAATTATTCTTGTCCAGGAATAAAATATCATTCATATAATGAGAAATAAATAAGTGTGACCATCTCTGTCTAACTGGTTTTAAAGCACAATCAACATATAGATGACACATAATTGGGAAATTCATCATGCCATGAGGCAAAACTTTCCACTGAAATCTATGATGTGGTCCTCTACAATTCAATTGAGGTAAGGAAAATTCAAATCATTTTCTATCCTCAGAATGTATAGGTATAGTGAAAAAAAACAATTCTGTAAATCTATAACTATGACAGGCCAATTAGATAGTAACATAGCAGGAAATGGAATCCCAGGTTGTAGTGCTCCCATAGGATATATAGAGGCATTTACTCCTCTTAGGTCAGTTAAGAACCTCTGTTTACCTGATTTCTTTATAGTGAATTTGAGTGAATTCCATGGAGATGTTGAAGGTTCAATATGATTTTTCTGTAATGGTACTTGCACTAATGAGTAGCTTCCAGTTTAACAGCTGTCATTGGCCATTGTTCTATCCATAACCGCTCTTCATTTTTCCATAGAATTTTAAAGGCTCTATCTACAATATTAAATTTGTAAATGAGCTCCCCACTGTTCTAATACAGATCTTCCAATAATATCTACAGGGACATTTAATATTTAAGGTTTTAAAATGGCTACCTGACCATCTTCTGATTGAAAAGTAAAATATTGTATATTTTGTTCAATAACATTCACTGGTGCATTACTGACTTCTTTTATATTATAAGGTAAAACAGTAGTTAAATAGGAGTTTGGCCAACACTTTTTCATGATTATTGTAATATCATAACCAGTATCAATTTTCCTGATTATTATTTTCTTGTTCATCATCACCTTAATTTTGGGTTACATTTGAGTAATATTCATTGTTCAAAAAACACTTTGAGAATTAGTACTTCTAAAGCCCCCTTGCCTAATATTAGTTGATGATCCAATAGGAATATAAGATATTAAAATTATTTGAGCTATGTGTTCTCCTTGTTTAATATGAAAATCAATCAAAGAGGACATCATAATTTGAATTTCTCCATGATAATCACTATCAATTATTCTTAAATGCAGTTACACCTTTGCTAGTCAGACTAGATCTTCCTGTTAATAGACGAAAAGTGCCTGGAGGTAAATCACCATATATTCCAGTAGGGATTTGCCAGATATATCCCCTTCTTTGAGAATAAAATATTTTATGACTGGTATGACCACTGAGGCACTGGCAGCTGTGGCTGGTTGGAGGGAAAATAAGGTTAGGCCCCATTCATTGTACCTGAGCCAAGGGTTGGCCCATTAACAAATTGACCAAATTAATACCAGCATTAGCACTCAGTGGCTGTCCATCTGCTGTTGTTTTAGATTTACATTCTCTAGGACAGTGCCTAAACTTTTTGCATTAGGACAAAATCTTGCCCCCTGTTTGTCAATCTGCTTTTCCTGTTTGCACTTTCTTCTAATGTGTCCTAATTGACCACACCCAAAACATTTTAAAGTATTTGATTTATTTTCCTTTTATAAGTCATGAAATTTAGTAGCCATAGTTTCTTCAAAAAATGCATTTTCTTGTGCTCTGACAAAATATTTTTACATACTTTCATATAATCATTAACATCTCCTGTTTCTTTAATAGGGAGCATAGCATGCTTACAATCTTTACTATAATTTTTGAATGCTAGTATCTTTACCAACTGTCTTCTGGCTTCTTCCCCCACAACTGTTCTCTCAATAGTCTATTTTAATTGAGCCAGGAATTCCACATAAGTTTTGTTAGGTTTCCACATAACTTTTTTCCATGAGCCATAATGTTCTACTACAGGCCATAGCCGCTCCCAATCTTCCCCACCAATTTCACTTAATTGATCATGAATTTCTACAGGAGCATTTACTTGTTGATTAGGATCATCATAAACTCCTGTTCCCATTGACATAGGATGGATAATAGCTCTTAAGACTGGATTATGGCTAGTTGGATTTGATCTGATTCTATCTGCACTAAGGTCAGATAACCACATTTGCCACTTCAAATATTCTGGTTCTCTTTACAAGAAAAACAAAACATCTCCTCAGGACCCCAATTGTCATAATGATGAACAATTTCATTAAGCATTTCTTTGACATAATGGGACCAAGGACTGTATAAATCTATTAAAGAAATTCGACCAGTAGTTTTGCCTTTCCTTCCTGTAAAAGCAAAGCCCAGATCAGCAGGTTTTACTTTTATTTTTGCTTGAGAATTGGTATTTAATTTTTTCAAATCCTTTTCTAACTTTTCTAATTTTTCCATCACCAAATTTGTTTCTGAACCAGAAGATTTGGTTAAAAAAGCTTGGTCTTCTACTGTCTTTTCCTTTATTTCTGGATCTAACTTTAAATCTTTGACAGACAGAGCAGCTTCCTTTCTTATGTCTGTAGCCAAGCAATCTTCAGCCATAGCATTTAGAACTGCAAATATAATTGACTAAATTGACCAAATTCTAACCAGAATTTTTTTCTTCTTGCCTAACAGCTTTTTCTACATTGTAATGAATTTTCTACCATTTTTCAATATCTGAAGTGCATTTCTCAGGAAACCAAGGATTATATTCCTTAATCACTTCCAAGTAATCTTCCAAGTCAGACAGGGAAACCTGAAAACCATGAGTTTTTAATAAATATTTTAACATAGAAAGATATGGAGAAGACTTAATTAATTCACCTGTAATTAAGAATACTTACCTTAAGAAAATCAGACATTCCTGAAGTCTCACTTTCAGGGTCCCTCTTTGAGTGCCAGTTGTCAACGTCTAGTGCATTAGGGTCCCTGGGTAAGGTTTCACTGAAATCAGGACACAGGGCATGCAAAGTAGAAGCAACTGCATGTCAAATTTTATTTTTGCAGAACTTTTATACAGAAGCTTATGAAAGCTGTCTCACAAACTTAAAACTCACAAGGTATTAGGAGATGTCTCCCCTTATGAACTAATGTCTGTACTATATTTAAAATACTATGTAGAAACAAACACTTCCCTATATCTATGGAACACTGCAGCACATATCACTGACCCTGAAGGCCACTTCCTTATCTTGAGTAGCAAATTCCAACATATATTTTGAAACATGTCAGTGGAAGTATGCTTTCAGCTATTCTTGGTATGCCAAGTCTCATGATTCAAACTATGCCCCATTCGACTCAAGAGGAGCCTGCACCTCACTAAGCCAGCTCTGTATCTCTACAATATATATATATATATATATATATATATATATATATGTATGTATATATGTATGTATGTATGATAGATCAATATAGAGAAAGAGATATATAGATACAGACAGACAGATAGATAAATAGATAGAGATAAACAATAGGTAATAGATGATAGATGTAGATAGATGATAGATTGATATAGATAGAGACAGGAATAATATAGATAGATATAGATAGATGATAGATCAATAGATAGATGATAGCTGTAGAAAGAGATTCTATTATTAAATTGTGTTACTCTAGAGAATCCTGACTAAGACACTGGGATTTCCAGTAAATTAAATTTCTGTACTTTTAGCTCCTAATTTTGGATTTATATTCTTACTACACATCAGAAACACCTTTAGCAAATATTTTATTACCACAAAACAAAGCATGCAGAAAACATCATTTCCTACTGTATAAAGCTAAAGAATATGGGAAACAATGAAGCATAGGGTTGAGTGTTATTTCTGATGAATAATTTCTAAAATAACATGAGCCATTAGATATATGGATAAATTTTGTTATTTGTTTTGCCAAGTGGACAGATACTTGTTACTTTGTGTAAACTACTTGCTTATTACTTTAATCTTATAGGCATTCATTTTTGAAACTTATTGAAGTCAAAAAACTAAGTAAATTGTTGTTTAACAAAGGAACACCATCATCAAAGTTCCAGTCACCAAGGAAGGAAAAGGTAAACTCTGTCTCCTGTTCTAAATCCAGCATTTACAACTGTAGTTAAAGGATGGAATGATGAAACTGGAGAGATGGTAGAGCAGTTAAGAACACTAGCTGCTCTTCCAGACAACCTACATTCAATTCTCAGCAACCATATGGTGGCTCACAACTGTCTTTAGCTAGGGGAAGTGACACCCTCACACCAATGCACATAAATTAAAATTAAATAAAGACTATTGAATGAAACTTAACATCACTTTCTAAATGGAAATACCTTATTCCCATAGCATCCTGTGTTGATGGATTGCCTAGAGGTATGTTCGTACAACACCACCACCTGGCTACATAGATTTGTTTTTGTTTTTGCTTTTGTTTTGTTTTGATTTCTTTAAGAAAATGAGACATGTCTGATCCCGGCAGCAATAATATACTTCAAAAAGATAATGGGCATTAAACAAATTCCATATGGGCTTTTCTTTCTTTACAGAAGTAATCCATTGGGCATGAAAGAGCTATTGCCTCAACTACTGACAGTATGCTGTCCTAATAGGGCAAGTAAGACACATAAGAGAGTGAATGTCAATCTTCCTAAGACCAGGTAGGACAGTTCTTCAAAAATACTGCTTGATAGAAAAGTCTGTCTGATATGCTAGGCCGGCGGGCCAAAGATGGATGACCAATGTTACAGAGGACCCTTGGGTGACTGTCCAGGCAGCTAGCAGTTTATGTTATTTCTCACATATTTTTGGAAGCCATTTGTTTATACTTCCTGCTTACTCAGGTAATATGATTTCCTTCTTGGGTCTCTGATAGAGTTGAACACCTTATAGTTACAGTTATAGTTTTTCTTGTTGTCATATCCAGAAAAGAAATTCACTTAAGAAATGTAAAGTGTACAAGGTCAAGAGACAGAAAAAGAAACTTTAGAATAGAAAGTATTAAGTAAAACCTTTTGAATTCAACAAAACAGAATAGAGACTAGAGTATTTTTTTCTGAATTTGTCATATACTTATTGGCTAGACATTGTTGACACATGTATTGCCTGTATATACTTTATAGAGCTAGTGTATTTAATGTATATAGTTTTTCTTATATTAGTTATAACTTTTTATTTTAGACAAAAAAGCCAAAATGTGTAGATTTTTTGTGCCCCTTGAAGGCCTTTATTCATGGAGTTCTTTCTTTGTTGGTCCAGGCACTATCACAGGCCCAATACTTTCTATAAACAGCTGAAGGTGCAGCATAAGCTGGTCACGTTGGGCATGCAGAACTTGGAAAGTGATATTACTCAGGCTTCAGAAAAGTTCAATGAGCTGGCCAAGGAGATACTACTGGCAAGTGTCTATCTTGTCAGGGACCACAAATATTGTGGAATGGTCATCTCTGTCTTTCTTTGTTGCTGGGCTGGAGATACCACCACTCTGGTTCTAGCCTTTCTGTCTCTTATCAAGAAGTTCTAGGATGCCAGGCCTTGGTGTCCCATGCCTTTATATCAGGACTCAGAAGGCAGAGGCTGGTGGATCTCTGTGAGTTCAATGCCATCCTGGCCTACAGATCAAGTTTCATGACATCCTCCAAAATAATACAGAGAAACTCTGTCTCAAAAAATAAAAAAGAAGTTCTTGGATTTGTACCTCTTGGATTCAATTTTTCCAAGTGTGAAGGTGACTGGTAGCTCTCTCCAGTACCATATGGTCACACTTGGCAGCCTCTGAATCAGTGGCTCTCCACCTACTTAATTCTGTGACCCTTCAATGCAGTTCTTTCATTTTGGTGACCTCTGAGAGAAGAATGTTTGTAAGTATTCCTGCTTTTACATTGTCATCATGTTCAGAAGTGGATTGGTTGACTGACTATGTTTCAGAATAGGGAGAACTCCACAGGAACATTGTTGGACTCCCTAAGTAAAATCCCCATGCTTTCCTTGTTTAGGAAAATTGCTTTGGAAATTTCATCCATTGTTTTCTTGTCACGTGAGGTAAGAAATCTTTGTCATTTTTTTTCTGTTTTAGTGGTTGTGATGGCTATTCTAGGTAGTCAAACAGACTACCTGTGGAATTAACTAAAGCACAATGAACTGGGACATTTGTTTGTTTGTTTGCTTGTTTTGGGGGTGTTTTAAGACAGGGCTTCTCAGTAGATATAGAGCCAGTCCTGGAACTCTGTTTGTAGACCAGGCTAGTAATGAACTCAAAGAGAGCTATCTGCCTCTGCCTCTCAAGTGCTGGAATTAAGGTCATGCATCACCACAACCTAGCAGGCATTTTTATTTCTTTTATTTTTCTTTTATCAGATTTTTTGTTTTTTTGAGACAGGGTTTCTCTGAAGGTTTGGAGACTGTCCTGGAACTCTTTTGGAAGACCAGCCTGGCAGTGTACTAACAGAGATCTTTCTGCTTCTGCCTCCCAATTGCTGGGAATAGGACTGTGACACTGTCTCCTGGCAGGCATTTTCTTATTCAATGTTTTAAAATGGGAACACATATATTTAATCTAGATCTTTGGAGGTGATAAAATTTTTTTATTTTTTGGTTTTTTCAAGAGAGGATTTCTCTCTAGTGCTTTGGAGGTTGTCCTGGAACTCACTCTGTAGATCTAGATGGCCTCAAACTCACAGAGATCCACCTGCCTCTGCCTCCCTAGTGCTGGGACTAAAGGCGTGTGCCACCATTGTCTGGCACAAACACCTTCTTTTTTGGCCTAAAAATCTCTTTATTTTTCAATATACTGGGCACCCTTCCATCTGTTGAATAAGAGAATCATTCCAGTCTGTATTGTGACATGTTCTGTGCAAACTAGGCACATTGTGTGTGGGAGAATAAAGAACATGTACCTGTAAACTACAGGAAGAGAGCTGAGTCACCTACTGGAGACAGGGGTAAGTGATATTGAAATTCATGTCTCTGCAGATCTCTAAAAATTCCAGATTTGGAATATATTCCAGGGACAGAGACCCCTGTGCTGTGTCTTGAAGCACACTCTAACCCTTAAGGAAGTGCTCTTGTGGCTCAAACCTCACTAGCCAACCAGGGTCACCAGGTCAACCCAACCCAATAGTCATAAGTCTATCAGGACTCTTCCTGGATCCATGTTTCAGGCTTGGTTTTACAGCAGAACAGGCATCAGTGTATTGGTTGCTGTGTAGGTGATTGTGAGGGGGGATGGATGAGCTTAGAGGCCACAGCATGGTGAGTGATTGGATACTATCACAAGATGGTGATGACAGTATGGGGTGGCATGGGAAATGGTGTGGCAGGCCCTTCCAGAGGCTGGTTGGGAACATTCAGCATTTTGTGATGTCTCATGTGATCCTAGCAACACCCTGGATGCTGGTGTTTGCCTCTGAATACTTCACTCTGTGGGCTGCATTTCTACAAATGCAGCTTGCAGAGCAGCTATTCTTAGGCTGGAGTCCATAAGCCATGTCTCTGTTTCCAATCACCATGACTAGATGTGTGCCTTAGCCTGTATTGTAACCCCACTGGCCCTGGGAGATATAATGAAGAAGGTCTTTCTGTATGCTGTTAGTATATGTTTCTCTTATTGGCTGAAGACTAAATGCTTATTGGCCAGTAACCAGTCAGGAAGCATAGGTAGAGATACCAGGTTAGGAAAATTCTGGGAGAGAGAGAGCTGACCAAGAAAAACAATGTAGCTACTCCTACAAGGGCAGTTATATATTAACAAGGCATCATAAAAGGTCTTACAAAGAAAACTTACATACTACACCATTTATCTATATTCAGTATATACCACAAGTCCACCACTACCCCATTAGTCACCCCCTGGTATACATTCAGATACAAATTCATACACTCTAGTCCATGCCAGATGTCCTGTCTGAAGCAGTTACTGCTTCTTAGCAAGAATTCTTCCTGTATATTAAGATTTGTGTTCTTTAAGGAAGCAAGGGACTGTTTTTTATTTCCCTGTGTCTTTCATGGAATATTTTTCTTTGTTATATAGGCAACCTGCTACTAGCTTTTGTATGTTCACTTTGTATTTTGCCTCTTTGCTGAAAGTATGTATCAGTTCTAATAGATTTGGAGTATTGAGGATAGTGGTTCTGTTGGTTGTGACCCCTTTGAGGGGGTCAAACAATCCTTTCACAGGGTCACCTAAGGCCATCCTGTATAGCAGATATTTGCATTACAATTCATAACAATTTCAAGACTAGAGTTATGAATTGACAATGAAAATAACTTCATGGTTGGGGGTCACCAGAACATGAGAAACTGTACTAAAGGGTCACAGCATTAGGAAGGTTGAGAACCACTGCTCTAGGGGCTTATGAACAGAAACACATCATATGCACTTTGGATTCTTTTCCTATTATGCCCATCTTGCTTCCTCATCTCATCTTACTGCACTGTCTGAGCCCAAGCACGTATTGAATATAAGTGGAGAGAGTGAACCCCTTTGTCTTTTCCTGGTTTTAGGAGTGCTCTTGAATTTTTCTCCATTTCATGTGATGCTGGATACATACTTGTTGTAGACAGTCTTCATTATGTTGAGAAGGGTCCTATTCCTAGCCTCTCCATGACTGTTACCTTGAGGGAGGTTGGATTTTGTTAAATATTTCCCTTTATCTAAAGAGAAGATCACATGGTTTATGTCTTTGAATCTATTTATGTTAGGGATAACATTTATTGATTTACATACATTGAACCACCGCCTGGCTCCATCAGTATTTTTAGTTTCTGTTTTAGAAAATGAATACTAGATGGGGACACAGATCACCAGCAGAGCACTTGCCTAATACACACAAAGCCACAGAGTCAACCCCAGCATTGCAATGAATAAATAAATAAATAGATGAATTATGAAAGTATGTTAGTTACAATTGCCATTAATCAAATATCCAAATAAAGTAATTAAAGGAAAGCAGACTTATTCCAGTTTACAGTTTGAAGGTTCAGTCCACTATGGTGGATAAGGCATGGTGGCAGGAAGTTGAGATGGCTGGTCACACTGCATCCACAGTCTGGAAGGAGAGAGAGACACTTAGCCATTGATCAAGACACTTTCTTCTTTCTATCCAGTCCTGGACCCCAGCCCATGGATTGTGCCACCCCCACAGTCTGGGTGGGCCTTTTCATTTCAACTAACTAAACCTGCAAACTTCATCACAGACATAACCAGAGATTCATCTCTCAAATTATCCTGGATCCTGTCAAGTTGATAATCAGTATTAGCCACTATAGAGAGTAAAGGAAAATGTACCATATAAAATCAGGCCTGGTGTTCTTAAAGAGAAAATGAATAAATCAATTAAATAAATCAATGAAAATATAAACAAATAGTGGAAGGAAAATAAAACAGTTCAAGATCTTAAAATGGAAATAAAATCAACAAAGAACAAAGACAGAATACTAAGAGATACTTGAAAAAAGACCAAGTAACATAGAAAGTCAGACTTACTAAAATAACATGGGAATTTTCAATGGAGATGCTAAAAGTCAGAATGGCCTGATCAGGTGTTCTACATCTGTCTCCAAAAGACCACAGATGGCAGTCTAGACTACTATATTCAGCAAAACATCCAATCACAATAGATGGAGAACACAAGACATCCCATGATAAAACAAGTCCAGACCCCTACAGAAGGCTCTAGAAAGAAATTTTAGCCAAAAGAGGTCAGCTACACTCAAGAAAACACAAGGAATAAATAATCCCAGACCATGAAACCAAAAGAGAGGAAACACAGTCATCCCACTACTACCATCCCCATAATCACAGCCACAACTACAAGAAAATAATAGGAATCAATGAATGGGACTGTTGTTAAACATAGGTCATGTGATCTTATTAGTCTCCCACTTCTATTCCCTTCAATATTAAAAACAAGCTCTGAAGAACTCTTCTCCTTCTTTACCATTCCCAATATGGAACCCACCATAGAAGTTACCAGTGAAATGTAGATTTGATACTTTTAGTTACGTTGAAAGCTATATTTAGCACATACAGTTTTAACCTCAGAACTACTGTTATTTTGGGCTACTTCATTCTTTGTTATTTCTATTTGAGTATTGCTTTATGATTTCTTATGAGACTTCAAAAACAAAACAAAACAAAACAAAACTCCCCATGTACCACTACCTGTATATTTAAAATATTTTGGAGCAGTTTGCTACTTTTGTGGCCATAGCCAGAAGTCTTGGGTCATGCAGTGAGACAATGTGTCTGGAGGCAAGAGAGTAAGAGTATCAGGCAATGGATAATGCTTTATGGATGTCATATAAAAGTAAAACTTGAAATCTGGGTGTAATGGTGTTTGCCTTTAATCTCAAATCTTCACATGGATCAAAGAGGAAAAGTGATCTCTGCTAGCCTGATCTAAAGGGTGAATTCTGACACAACAAAGTCTACATAAAGAGACAAAGCCTGTCTCAATAAAATAAACAAAAACTGTGTTGAAATGTAGAGTAAACCAAGTATTGGTGTTCCTGTGAAACCTGAAAAAGTTTCCTCACAAACATTGAAATCAGTAAGGTTAGCTTTCTGAGCTCCAAGAGAAAGGAAGGTTTAACTGGAAGGCAAGACATGTGCAATCTAAGTAGTCCAGTTAATTTGTGACTTTGTGCTTTATTGTTTCTTCACTCCAGTCTCTGGCACAAGGTTAAATATTTATGGAAAAAACAAGAATTATGAAGGTTTGATGACCTTGACCTTGTGATTCTTTCTTTTTTTTATCGGGATAGGCTTTTTTGCCTGTAAGTATGTGTATCATTATCCTGCAGGTGCCCTTAGAGGACAGATGTGAGCATCCAGGTCCATGGGACAAGAGATTCAACATCTCAGATGAATGGGATGACAGAGAGAGAGAGAGAGAGAGAGAGAGAGAGAGAGAGAGAGAGAGAGAGAGAGAGAGAACACAACATTACACAAACCCTGGCACACAGTAGAATTAGTCTGATGAAGATATTTATAGTTCTAATTACCTACCTTTAATAAAAATGAGAGCATAAATGATTGAATTCAATACACAGTTCAAAAATTAGGAAAAATCCAAGCAAATCTAACACAAACCCACTAGATGGGAAATAATATAACCAAAACTAAAATATACAATGCAGAAAAATTCTTGATGAAATCAACCATGCCTTCATGATCAAAGTTCTACAGACAATAGGAATGCAGGGAATAAGTCTTACAACTAAAATATAAACATTTTTTTATTTGGGGTTTTTCTTGGCCTTTTTTTGGATAGGGTTTCTCATAATGTAATCCTGGCTATGCTGGAAATCACCCTCTAGGCCAGGGTGGCATAAAATTTATTAGGACCTGCCTACTTTTACCTCTATAGTAATGGGATTAAACTACACAAATCCATCAAAAAAGGACTAGACTCATGAACCCATGAACTCATAAAATCACTAATTCTTTAACAACCAAATGACAGAACTCACAAAGGAAAGAACAAATGAATTCACAAACTCATGAACAAAGAATGAACAAACAAAAGGTCTCAATTTAAACAATTAACTCTAAAGATGCTATTTTGACAACCTCTTCTGAAAAATCAGTATTTATGAATTTTTCATAAAATAATGAGATGGTTCCCAACAGTACCAGCATGCTATACAACTTATGCTTTTTTTGTCAATTAAAAAGCTGACAAAACTTAGAATGATTCATACATGTCTACTAACCAGACACATAGGGCCACTGCTTCCACTTGCCTCCCTCCTTTCATTTGGGTGATCTCTTGGGGTGCTGTTTCTTTCCCAACCTTGGTTTCAGGTGACAGCCTGGAGATTTAATCTGACATCCCTAACTTGGAGCCCCTTTCAAATACACCCTCATAACCTTACTTGCTGGCCAGCCTTTGAGGGCGAGCTCTACTTTCTTTCCCAACTCTCCTTTATTTTCCAATCTCCTTTCTTTCCTGTTCTTTACCAATCTTTGCAAGTCTCTCCAAATATCAACTGGACTTCCACTTGTGGTGCCCGTACCATGAGCTAGTCTAATATATTGGGCAAAAGCTTGGAGGTTGAAATGAAAAACTAGACATCTGTTTGTTTCTGCTAAGAGGTCTCTTCATTGTAGAGAGGGAGCAGCCTTATATACAGGCTTACAGCACAGTGGATAAACCCCAGGTGGAAGAGATCATGTTTTCCTCATGATAGATTGTTGATGTCAGTGGGGCAATGTCAGGGAAGTAAGCCAGGACTGGAAAACAGGATGCACTTGGACTGGAAAACAGAATGTACCTGTCAACTGAAGAGCAACTCAAAGAGACTAGGTGGAGATTGGGACACAAAAATATATACTGTATTATGGTCAAAAGTTGTTTTGTGGAGTCCAGGGAAGTAGCTATCCCTCCGGCAGCATCAGGTAAACAGGCCGGCTTCCCGGCCTGTGTTCCAGTGCCTGCAGATCGCCTGGGAACTGCACAGAGCTCCCAATCCCGGTGGGAGCCAAGCAGCCCAGACTCCAGATCTTCTCTCCCACCATCGAGACCAGGAAACGAGAGGAGCCTGGGAGTCCAGGGAAGTAGCTATCCCTCCGGGAGCATCAGGTAAACAGGCCGGCTTCCCGGCCTGCGTTCCAGTGCCTGTAGATCACCTGGGAACTGCACAGAGCTCCCAAACCCGGCGGGAGCCAAGCACCCCAGACTCCAGATCTTCTCTCGCACCAACGAGACCAGGAAACCAGAGGAGCCAGGGAGACCAGGGGAATAGCTGTTCCGGATCAGGTACAACAGGACCCAGCATAGGATCCAGGGGACCAGGTAAGAGGATAAGCGCCCCAGATTCCTGTTCTTCTTCTCCACCCACGGACCAGCATTTGGACAAGGAATAGAAGAACCACCAGATTATTGGACTTGCTAGCACCCATCAAAAGGGAACTCGGGTCCCCAGACCAGCAAGGGGCTCTTTCTGCACCCACCAGAAGAAGAGATGGGAAAGGAGACAATACAAAAACACAGTCAGCAACAGAAAAACAAATATGACACCACCAGATTCTAGAGACTCCACACCAGCAAGACCCCAACATTCCAATGCGAACGAAGCAGAAGAGAACGACCTTAAAAGCACTTTCAGGAAAATGATAGAGGCCCTAAAAGAGGATATTGGAAAATCCCTCAAAGAAATGGAAGAAAAAACAAACCAAAAAATGCAAGAATTGGATAAAAAACAAACCAAAAAAGGCAGGAAATGGAAGAAGAAATGAAGCAAAAAATGCAAGAATTGGAAGAAGAAACATACCAGAAAAGGCAGGAAATGGAAGAAGAAACAAAGCAAAAAAGGCAAGAAATGGTAGAAAAAACAAAGCAAAAAATGAAAAAAATGGAAGAAGAAACAAACCAAAAAATTCATAAAAGGCAACAAATGGATGAACAGATAAACAGAAAATTGCAAGAAGCAATGCAAACACTGCAAGGGTTGAAAACTGAAATAGAGACATTAAAAAACACAATCTGAAAAAAGGCAGAAAATAGAAAAGCTGGGCAAACAGTCAGGCACTACCAATACAAGCATTAACAACAGAATAGAAGAGATGGAAGAGAGAATCTCAAGTGTTGAAGATACACTAGGAGAAATGGATTTATCAACCAAAGTAAACCTTAAATCCAACAAATCCTTAACACAAAACATCCAGGAAATATGGGACACCATGAAAACACCAAACCTAAGAATAATAGGTATAGAAGAAGGAGAAGAAATCCACCTCAAAGGGGCAGAATGCATATTCAACAAAATCATAGAAGAAAACTTTCCCAACCTTAAGAAAGACATGCCAATGAAGGTACAAGAGGCCTACAGAACACCAAATAGAGTGGACCACAAAAAAATCCCCTCGCCACATAATAATCAAGACCCCACACATACAGAATAAAGAAAGAATATTAAGAGCAGCTAAGGAAAAAGGTCAAGTAACATATAAAGGCAGACCTATCAGAATCACACCTGATTTCTCCATGGAAACTCTGAAAGCCAGAAGGTCCTGGATAGATATTCTATATACACTAAGTGACCATGCATGCCAGCCCAGACTACAATACCCGGCAAAGCTCTCAATCACTATAGATGGAGAAAACAAGATATTCCGGACAAAACTAGATTCAAGCAATACGTGTCCACTAACCCAGCCCTACAGAAAATTTTGGAAGAAAAACTCCAACCCAAGGAAGCTAACTACAACCAGAAAAACATAAGCATTAGAGAATCCCACTCTACCAACAGCCAAAAGAACAAAGGGGTGAAATTCCACACATAATTCCACCACCAACAACCATCGCAAATCGAAGAAGGATGAGCAATCAATGGTCATTAATATCCGTCAATATTAATGGCCTTAACTCACCCATAAAAAGACACAGACTAGCAGAATGGATTAGAAGACAGAACCCTTCCTTCTGCTGCATACAAGAAACACACCTCACCCTCAAAGACAGACATTACCTGAGAGTTAAAGGTTGGGCAAAAATTTTTCAATCAAATGGACCCAAGAAACAAACAGGGGTAGCAATCCTAATATCTAACAAACTAGACTTTAAAATGAAATCAATCAAAAGAGATGAAGGAGGTCATTACATACTCAGCACAGGTGAAACCCACCAAGATGAAGTGTCTATCCTGAACATCTATGCCCCCAATACAAAGGCATCCACATTCGTTAAAGAAGCATTATTAGAACATAAATCTCATCTAAAGCCGCACACAGTTATAGTGGGAGATTTCAACACACCACTCTCACCACTAGACAGGAATACCAGACAGAAACTCAACAAAGAAGCAAAGGGTCTAATAGACGTAATGACCCAACTGGGATTAACAGATATCTATAGAACATTTCATCCACATAAAAAAGAATATAACTTCTTCTCACCACCACATGGAACCTTCTCAAAAATCGACCACATACTTGGCAACATATCAAACCTCAGCAGCTACAAAAAAATTGGAATAACCCCATGCATCTTATCAGACCACCATGTCTTAAAATTAGAATTCAACAACAACACAAATTGCAGAAAACCTACAAACTCATGGAAATTGAATAATGCTCAACTGCAACATCCCTGGGTCAAAGAGGAAATAAAAAAAGAAATTAAAGACTTCCTCGAATTCAATGAAAATGAAGACACAACATACCCAAAGCTATGGGACACTTTGAAAGCAGTGCTACGGGGGAAGTTCATAGCACTAAGTGCTCACATGAAGAAACAGGAAAACAGTTATACCAGAGAATTAACATCACAGCTAAAAGCTCTAGAACACAAAGAAGCAAACTCCCCCAGGATGAGTAGACGCCAGGAAATAATCAAATTGAGGGCTGAAATCAATAAAGTAGAAACCAGGAAAAAAATACAAAGAATCAATGCAACGAAGAGTTGGTTCTTTGAGAAAATCAACAAGATAGACAAACCTTTGTCCAAACTTACCAAACAGCAGAGAGTGAACACACAAATTAACAAAATCAGAAGTGAAAAGGGGGACATAACAACAGACTATGAATAAATCCAGAGAATCATTAGGTCATACTTTGAAAACCTGTACTCCACAAAATTCGAAAATTTAAAGGAAATGGATGACTTCCTGGACAGCTATCATTTGCCAAAACTAAATCACGAACAGATAAGCAATTTAAATAGACCTATAACGCCTATGGAAATAGGAGCTGTCATCAAAAGTCTCCCAACCAAAAAAGTCCAGGTCCAGATGGCCTTAGTGCAGAATTCTACCAGAAATTCAAAGAACAGCTTATACCAATTCTTCTCAAAGTGTTCCACACAATAGAAGCAGAAGGGTCTTTGCCAAACTCTTTCTATGAGGCTTCAATAACCTTGATCCCCAAGCCACACAAAGATACTACTAAGAAAGAGAACTTCAGACCAATATCCCTCATGAACATTGATGCAAAAATACTCAATAAAATACTGGCAAATTGGATCCAAGAACACACCAAAACAATCATTCACCACGATCAAGTAGGTTTCATCCCAGGGATGCAGGGATGGTTCAACATATGAAAATCCATCAACGTAATCCATCATGTAAACAAGCTGAAAAACAAAAATCACATGATCATCTCACTAGATGCTGAAAAGCCTTTGACAAAATCCAACACCCCTTCATGATAAAGGTCTGGGATAACAGGGACATACTTAAACATAATAAAAGCTATATACAGTAAACCAACAGCCAACATCAAACTAAATGGACAGAAACTCAACGCAATTCCTCTAAAATCAGGAACAAAACAAGGCTGTCCACTCTCTCCATACCTTTTCAACATGGTACTTGAAGTTCTAGCTGTTGCCATATGACAACAAAGGGGGATCAAGGGGATACAAATTGGGAAGGAAGAGGTCAAACTTTCACTCTTTGCAGACGATATGATAGTTTACATCAATGACCCAAAGAACTCTTACAGCTGATTAACACCTTCAGCAAAGTGGCAGGCTACAAGATCAACTCAAGAAAATCAGTAGCCCTAATATATACAGATGATAAAAGGGCTGAAAGAGAAATCAGAGAAACATCACCCTTTACAATTGCCACAAACAACCTAAAATACCTCGGGGTAACGCTAACCAAACAAGTGAAAGATCTGTATCACAAGAAATTTGAATCTATAAAGAAAGAAATTAAAGTAGCCCTCAGAATACGGAAAGATCTCCCATGCTCTTGGATAGGTAGGATCAATGTAGTAAAAATGGCAATCCTGCCAAAAGCAATCTACAGATTCAATGCAATCTCCATTAATATCCCAGCACAATTCTTCACAGACCTTGAAAGAACAATAATCAATTTTGTATGGAAAAACAAAAGACCCAGGAAAGCCAAAACAACCCTGTTCAACAAGGCAACGTCCGTAGGCATCACCATCCCTGACCTCAAGCTCTATTATAGAGCTATAGTCCTGAAAACAGCTTGGTATTGGCACAAAAATAGACAGGTAGACCAATGGAATCGAATTGAAAATGCGGGTATTAACCCACACACGTACGAACATCTGATCTTTGACAAAGAAGCTAAAAATATACAATGGAATAAAGAAAGCATCTTCAACAAATGGTGCTGGCATAATTGCAGACTGGCATGTATAAGAATGCGGATCGATCCATGTTTATCGCCATGCACAAAACTTAAGTCCAAATGGATCAAAGACCTCAACATAAGTCCAGCCACACTGAACCTCTTAGAAGAGAAAGTGGGTGGTACCCTTGAACGAATTGGTACAGGAGACAGCTTCCTGAACATAACACCAGTAGCACAGACAGTGAGATCAACAATTAATAAATGGGACCTACTGAAACTCAGAAGCTTCTGTAAGGCAAAGGACACAGTCAGCAAGACAAAAAGGCAGCCCACAGAATGGGAAAAAATATTCACTAATCCCACATCTGACAGAGGGTTGATCTCCAAAATTTACAAAGAACTCAAGAAGCAAGTCTCCAAAACAGCAAAGGACCCAATTAAAAAGTGGGCTGCAGAACTAAATAGAGAGTTTTCAATAGAGGAGTCTAAAATGGCTGAGAGGCACCTGAGGAAGTGCTCAACATCCTTAGCCATCCGGGAAATGCAAATCAAAACAACTCTGAGATACCATCTCACTCCTGTCAGAATGGCTAAAATAAAAAACACCAATGACAATTTATGCTGGAGAGGATGTGGTGAAAGGGGAACACTCCTCCATTGCTGGTGGGAGTGCCAACTGGTTCAGCGACTTTGGAAATCAGTATGGAGATTCCTCAGAAAAATGGGAATAACCCTACCACAAGACCCAGCAACTCCACTCTTAGGCATATATCCAAAAGATGCCCATTCATACAACAAAGATGTCTGTTCCACTATGTTCCTAGCAGATTTATTTGTAATAGCCAGAACTTGGAAGCAACCTAGATGTCCCTCACCCGAAGAGTGGATAGAGAAAATGTGGTACATCTACACAATGGAGTACTATTCAGCAGAAAAAAATAATGGAATCATGAGATTCGCAGGCAAATGGATGACACTAGAATAAACCATCCTGAGTGAGGTAACCCAGTCACAAAAAGAGAAACATGGCATGTACTCTCTCATATATGGATTTTAGACATAGATCTGGGGAGTGCCAGCCTACAATCCTATGGCCAGACAGTCTGGGAAACAGAAACTTCATTTAGCGGCTGGTTAAGTACTGTGCTGAACTCAAGAAAGCCAGTAACTCAAGAAAGCCAGTAACAGAGAGGGAAGACTGATGATCAAAGGGATTAAGACTGGGCTGGTTTAACCCCCAGAAACAGCTGACCAGACAAAGGATAACTCTTGAATCCCAGGCATCAGCCTGGGAATCCAGCATGGGACTGATCAATACCCCCTGAATTTGGGTGTCAGTGCAGAGGCCTAGGGAACCTATTGAGCCTTGGGCAGCAGATCAGTACCCATCCCAAGTATACACACGGATTTTGGACTCCCATAGAACAATTTGAGGTGCACTCTCACCCTGAACTCTTAGGGAAGGGTCTAGGCCCTGCCCTATATGAAATGACAGACTATGGACACCCCCATGGAGGGCCTCAACCTCCCTGGGGGAATGAGGGGATAATGGGAGGGGTTGGGGTGAGTGCACGGGAGGAGGGTAGGGAATGGGAGAGGGACCTGGAACTGAATTGTGAAGCAACCTCGTTTCTTATCTAAATTTAAACTGGAAAAAAAGAAAGTTATTTGAATGCATGTTAAACATTAATGTAATTTTTGAAAGGTTATATCTGATTTTTTTTACCAAAATAAATCTGGAGATTAAAAAAAAGTTGTTTTGTAATGATCATGTGTCATTTTCATTATCTGGTGCTATCAAGTTCTTCTTTGGCGGAACCTGGATAAGTGTGATTATGACATTATGATGGGTCAACATGTTTCAAAATCTCTTCCTGTCCACTGCTGTGTCAGCCCGAAATGAACACTCAGAGACTTATAATAATTACAATATCGTTGGATGGTGACTAGGGTTTTTTAATTTGGCTAGCTCTGTCTTAATTATTAATCCATAACTACTAATGCATGTGTTTCTTACCAGGGAATGCCAGACCTGAAACTCCTTTTCTTGCTATATGATGACTGTTCAGCATCTCTGCAGAAAAGAGAGTGATATGCAGAAAAGAGAGTGATTTCCTGTTTGTTCCTGCTTATACCCTCTTGCTCCCCAGCTATGTTACTTCCTGCCTGTCTGTACAGAGCTCCAGACTGTTATGGTTAGTCAGTACCAAGCTCCATTCTCTGACCCCTAAACAGGCTTCATTTGTGCAAGAAAGATATCAAAACAAACTTGGAGCTATCGGGAAGCTTCATTTCCAGTCCTCTTTCTTTGGCACTTGCTCTTTTGTTGTCACACTCAGGTTCTCAGAATTGACAGCAGACACCTTTGTCTCCTGTTCCATCTCACTAGTGTCAAGTCAGGTAGAATCACACACATCACTGAAGCTTTAAATGGTTCTGACATCATGTTTCCTTTAGTTTCCCCCCCACAATCATAAAATATATTTTAAAATTCATTAAAAAGAATAAATAAATAATGAGAGAAAAATTGTGAAAATTCAAATGGATTTAGCTCATTCTATATGTTCCTGTCTTCCTAATTTGAACTTCGAAAGTCCAAGACCTTAACCCTGAAAATTAAACCACTTAAATTGCTCATGAAGATGTTAAAAGGTTAAGGAAAACACTAAGTGTTTTCAATATAAATAACATTATTATAATAAATAAATTTCATTTTTATTAATATCTCTTGGGTTGTAAACACTCATGTCCATATATGGTTCCAAGTCTTTGCACATTAGATCATAAAATTTTTAAATAGTACCCATTGTTCATCAGCATTGAATGTGATCATACAGGAACTGTTGTAAAAGTTAATATTGGGGGTTCATTAAGCACTGAAGAGCAAGGAAACAAAACTAACTTGAAGTCATTCACTACAGATGTTTTAAGAATCACACTGATTTAAAGTTTTAATCTTATTTAATAGTTATAATTCCTTATATGGCCTCTTTGAGAAAACATATAAAGGGCAAATAAAATAGAAGACCCATTGAATATGATCACAAAATGTTTCATGTGATTTTTGCAAATTTTGGAGCATATTTTTAAGGTTTTAGAATTATTTAAATGTTTTTTACTTATGTGGTAGAAATGACAGTTCTATGAAAATACATTTTTTATATTTTTTATTTGTAAATTTAAATTAGAAACAAGGTTGCTTCACAAGTCAATTCCAGGTCCCTCTTCATTTCCCTTCCCTCCTCCAGTGCCCTCCCACTAATCCCCCAATACCCCTTCATTTCCCCAGGGTGGGTGAGGCCCTCCATGTGGGTGTTCATAGTCTGTCATTTCATCCAGGGCAGGGCTTAGAACCTCCCCCAAAAGTTCAGGGTGAGAGTGCATCTCTCATTGTTGGATGGGAGTCCAAAATCCATTTGTATACACAGGATAAATACTGATCTACTACACAAGGCTCAATAGATTACCTAGGCCTCCTCACTGACACCCACATTCAGGGGGTCTTGATTAGTCCCATGCTGGATTCCCAGGCATCAGTCTGGGATTCAAGAGCTAACCCGTGTCAGGTCAGCTGTTTCTGATGGTTAAACCAGCCCAGTCTTAATGCCTTTGGTCATCAGTCCTCCTTCTCCGTCACTGGATTTCTTGAGTTCAGCTCAGTGCTTAGCTGTGGAAGTCTGACTCTTCTTCCATCAGCCACTGAATGAAGGTTCCATTTCCCAGACTCTCTGGCAATCGGATTGTAGACTGGCACTCCCCAAATCTATGTCTATAATCCATATATGAGAGAGTAAATGCCATGTTTCTCTTTTTGTGACTGAGTTACCTCACACAGGATGTTTTCTTCTAGTGTGATCCATTTGCATGCAAATTTCAGGATTTCATTGTTTTTTTCTGATGAATAGTACTCCATTGTGTAAATGTACAACATTTTCTCTATCCACTTTTTTGTTGAGGGGCATCTAGGTTGCTTCTAAGTTCTGGCTATTACAAACAATGCTGTTATGAACACATTGGAACAGACATCCTTGTTGTATGAATGGGAAACTTTTGAATATATGCCTAAGAGTGGAGTTTCTGGGTCTTGCAGTTCCCATTTTTCTGAGGAAATTCCGTATTGATTTCCAAAGTGGCTGTACAAGTTGGCCCTCCCAACAGCAGTGGAAAAAGAAACCAGGACAGACAAATCAGACAAATTCCTGTATCCAACAGCCATGGACTTTGCCTAGCATAGTCAAACATATATTGTTAAGATTCTTAGTTGGGGTCATCCTTGTGGATTCCTGGGAATTCACTAGTGGCAAGTTTCTCATTAACTCCATAATGACTCTCTTTATCAAGGTACCACTTTCCTTACTCTTCCTCTCTGTCCTTCCCCCAACTTGACCTTCCAATTCTCTTATGCTCTCCTCCCCTCCCCTTCTTCCCTTTTCCCACTCCTACCTTCCTCCTCTTCCCTCCTTGTGCCCAGTTTACTCAGGAGATCTTATCCATTTATCCTTCTCATGAGGGTTCATGTATGTCTATTTTAGGGTCCTTGTTTCCTAGCTTTTCTGGGTTGTGAATTGTAGGATGGTTATCCTTTGTTTTATGTCTAATATCCACACAAGAGTAAGCAAATATCATGTTTATCTTTCTGTGTCTGAGTTACTTCACTCAGGATGGTTTCCTCTAGTTCCTTTTATTTGTATGGAAATTTCAAAATATCATTGTTTTTTACTCTGAGTAAAATTATTACATTATGAAAATTAACCATATTTTCTGAAACCATTCTTCAGTTGAGGAACATCTAGGTACCTTACCTGGTTCTGCCTATTGCAAATAGTGCTGCTATAATCATAGTTGAACAGATGTCTTTGTGGTATGAGTGTGTATCATTCAGGTACATGCCCAAGAGTGGTATTGCTAGGTCTTGAGGTAGATTGATTACCAATTTTCTGAGAAACAGCCATATTGATTTCCAAAGCAGCTGTACAAGTTTGCATTTCCACCAGTAATTTATGAGTATTCCCCTTAATCCACATCATCTCCAGCATAAGCTTTCATTAGTGTTTTTGATTTTAGCCATTCTGGCAGGTGTAAGATGACATATCAGAGATGTTTTGATTTGCATTTTCCTCATGGCTAGGATGTTGAGCAATTCCTGAAGTGCATTTCAGCCATTTGTGATTCCTGTGTTGAGAATGATTTATTTAGATCTGTACCCCATTTATTAATTGGATTATTGGGTGTTTGGTGTCTAGTTTATTGAGTTCTTTGTATATTTTGGAGATTAGCCCTCTGTCAGATGTGGGGTGGGGGAAGACATTTTTCTCATTCTGTAGGCTGTCAGTTTGTCTCATGGACATTATCCTTTGCTGTACAGAATCTTCTCAGTTTCAGGAAGAACCATTTATTAATTGTTAATCTCAGTATCTATGCTACTGGTGTTATGTCCAGGAAGAGGTTTCCTGTGCCAGTTAGTTCAATGGTACTTCCCACATTCTCTTCTAAGAGGTTCAGTGTGGATTTATGTTTACGTCTTTGATTCATTTGGCTTCAAGTTTTGTGTATGGTGATAAATATGGATCTATTTTAAATCTTCCACATGTCAGCATCCAGTTATCCCAGCACCATTAGTTGAAGATACTTTCTGTTTTCCATTGTATAATTTTAGCTTCTTTGTAGAAAATCAAGTTTTCATAGGTGTGTGGATTGACATCAGGGTCTTCAATTCAATTCCATTGGTCTACCTGTCTGTTTTTGTGCCAATAACAAGCTGTTTTCATTGCTATAGCTCTATAATAGAGCTTGAAGTCAGGGACGGTGATGCCTTTCGAAGTTCCATTAATGTACAGGGTTGTTTTGACTACCCTGGATTTATATATTTTTCCACAGGAGGTTGAGTATTATTCTTTCAATGTTTGTGAAGAACATTGCTCAGATTGGGGATTGCATTAAGTCTGTAGATTACTTTCGATAAAATTGCAAATTTTACTTTGCTTATCCTACCTGTCCAGGAGCATGGGAGACCTTTCCATTTTCTGATATCTCATTTAATTTCTTTCTTTAAAGTCTTAAAATTCTTGTCATACAGATCTTTTATGTTGTTTGTGGCTATTGAGAAAGGTGATATTTCTCTGATTTCTGTCTCAGCCCATTTAACTATCATCTATTCAGGAAGGCTACTAATTTTTTCCAGTTAATATTATATCCTGTCCCATTACTGATGGTATTTGTCAGCTGTAGTAGTTCCCTGGTAGAATTTCTCATGTCGCTTATGTAGCATAGCATATTATCTGCAAATAGTGAAAATTTTACTTTTTCTTTTCCAATTTATATCTCTTTGATCTACTTTTGTTGTCTTATTGTTGTAGCTAGAAGTTGAAATACTATATTTAGTAATTACTGAGAGAGTGGACACCTTTTGCTTGTTCCTGATTCTAGAGAAATCACATTGAATTTCTCTACATTTAACTTTATGGTGGCTATTGGCTTGCTATATATTGCCTTTTATTATGTTTAGGTGTGTTCCTTGTATCAATGATGTCTACAAGATCTTTATAATTAAGGGATGTTTGATTTTGTCAAAGTGTTTTTCAGCATCTAATGAGATGATCATGTGTTTTTTCTCCAATTTGTTTATATGGTGGATTGCAGATTTTCTTATGTTGAACCATCCCTGCATCTCTGAGATGAAGCCTACTTGATCATGGTGGATTGTTATTTATTTATTTTCATGTGTTCTTTGGTTCAGTTTGCCATTGTTTTATTGAGTACCTTTACATAAATATTCATGCACAAGATGGCCTGTATGTAATTCTCTTTCATAGTTGCATCTTTGTGTGTGTTGGGTAACAGGATAACTGTAACTTCATAAAAAGAGGTCGGCAATGATCCTTCTGTTTCTGTTGTGTGAAACAATTTGTGGATTATTAATTTTAACTACTCTTTGAATGTCTGATCAAAATATTCACTGAAAATATCTGCTCCTGTGCATTTTTTCGACCGGATAAGTGTCAAGGAATGCTTCTATTTCTTTAGGGGGCATAGGCCTATTTAAATCTATTATCTGTTCTTGATTTAATTTTGGTAGCTGATAACTATACAGAAAGTTGTTCATGTCCTTTAAATTTTTTGATTTTGTGGAGTACAGGTTTTTGAAGTATGATTTGTTGATTCTCTGGATTTTCTCAGTGTCTGTTGCTATGTTCCCTTGTCATTTCTGATTTTTATTATTTTGCATATAATCTCTCTTCCTTTTTGTTAGATAAAATTTTGTCTAACTTGTTGATTTTTTTGTAAGAACAATCTTATAATTTCATTATTTATTGTTTTCTTTGTTTATATTTTATTGATTTCAGCCCTCAGTTTATTTCCAGCCTTCTACTCCTTCTGTGTGAGTTTGCTTCTTTTTGTTCTAGACCATTTAGGTTTACTACTAAGTCACTAGATTTGGAGTCCTCCGGTTTCATTATGTAGGCACTTTGTTCTGAGAACTTTTCTCTTAGCACTGTTTCTTTTTGCCATAAGTTTGGGTATGATGTGCATTCATTTTCAGTGAATACTAAGAAGTCTCCAGTTTCTTTCTTAATTTCTACCTTAACCCAGGGGTTACATAATTGAATATTATTCAATTTCCATGTTTTTTTTGTCTTTCTGCATTTTGTGTTGTTGAATTCTAACTTTAACCCACGGTGATCCAATAAGATACAGGGGTTTATTACTTTTTTTGTATTTGTTGAATTTTGCTTTGTTGCAGATTATGTGGGTGATTTTAGAGAAAGTTTCAAGAAATGCTGAAGAAAAGGTATTTTCCTTTGTGTTAGGGTGAAGCATTCTATTGATGTCTGTTAAACCCAATTGAGCCATATCTTCTTTTGTTTTTATGTTTTTTGAGACAGGGTTTCTTTGTATTGCTTTGAAGGCTGTCCTGGACTCACTTTGTAGACCAGGCTGGTCTCAAACTCACAGAGATCTGCCTGCCTCTGCCTCCCGAGTGCTAGGATTAAAGGCATGAGCCACAAATGCCCGGTGAGTCATATCTTCTGTTAATTCCATTTCTGTGTTAAGTTTTTGTCTGGTTGCTGATCCATGGTGGCACACGCCTTTAATCCCAGCACTTGCCAGGCAAAGGCAGGTGGATCTCTGTGAGTTTGAGACCAGGCTGGACCGAAAACCTCCAAAACAATACAGAGAAACCCTGTCTCGTAAAAAAAAAAACAACAAAAAAGTTTCTGTCTGGTTGTCCTGTCCTAACGTAAGAGTGGAGTGTTGAAGTCTCTCATTAAATCACATTGATGTGTGATTTAAGTTTTAGTTATGTTTCTTTTAAAAATGTGGTACCCTTGTACTTGTGTGATAGAGGTTCAGAATGAAGACTTCATCCTGATGGATTTTTTCTGTAATGAATATGAAATATCCTTCTTCATTTCACAGAAAAAAAAATGGCGGATGCTATGCAAAATATTATGGCATATAGAGAGGGTGCTCTATGTTTTCTTTGGCTTCAGTGGGGAAAGATGGGGCACATGACATCCCAGGGCAATTAGGGCCTAGTGGTTTGGTTCATCCAGTCTGGGACCCAGGGATTCACCTCTCCCAGTTGGGCTGGGGCTATTGCTCAATTGACAGCAGATGCAGTGATTATGGTTTGGGGAAAGGGATGGTTGCTCCCGGGTTTCTGGATCTTTGGTGCGTGGTGATGTGACATGTGATGTGCCAAGGGCAATTAGTTCCTATAGATCAGGGGCTACTATCCAGGGACCCAGGACCTCATCTCTTTTAAGGGTCATTGGGGTAAGGCTCCAATGTCAACAGATATGGTGCTGGATGCTTTGTGTTATGGAGAGGCTGTCCCCAGTACTCTGGGTCTTCGGTGGTTGGAGATGGTGTATGTGACATATCCAAAGAGATTATGGTCTACATTTTAGGGGCTTCCAGGAAGGTACCCAGGTACTCACTTCATTATGTAGGTACAGGGACAAGGCTTCAATAAGGGCAGATATGGTATTTGATGGGTTCAGGTAAGAGGAGGCTGCTACTAAGTCTCTGGGTCTTTGGTGGCTGGGAATAGGGCATGTGAAGTATCCAGGACAATTAGGGTCCTCCAGCCCATCACCCAGGCACTCATCTGACCCAGTGGGTGTGGAACCAAGTACACTATGTAGTCTTAAACACTAGATTGTCTCTCCATGCTCTTCCACTTTGTTTTTAGAAACAAGATTTTCTTACTGACCTGGTACTTATTTATTTAGCAAGATGCAAGTATCTTCCTGTCTTTCTGTCTCTCCAGTAGTGGCATTACATGTATAACTTTCTTGTTTCTGTGTGATTTCTGATTATCAAACTTAAATCCCCATTCTGGCAAGTCAAACATTTTAACAACAGAGAGTTCTTTATTCCCCATTAGTTTTTCTGCATGTGTGTGTGTGTGTGTGTGTGTGTGTGTGTGTGAACACGAATGTATGTTATGTAGAAGTCTGATGTTGGTACCAATTTCATAGGTCCTCTACTTTATTTATACAAGGTAGGGTCTCTCAACCAAACCCAAAGTTCATTAAATAGACCACAAAATGGGAACGGTAATGTAAGAAATTATTTTATTCTTGCTTGGAGTGGTTGAAATAAAGCTCAAGGTGTCCATAGAGGTGGTTTTCCAGTGACTTCACTTATGATATTTCTGCTGTTCATGAAATTTCCTATTCTTTTGCCCCATTTCTTTCCCATCAATTCACCGCAAACATGAAATCTGAAAACCAAAGAGTAACTTCAGGATTTATTCTTCTGGGACTCACAGATGATATAGAGCTACAACTCATCATATTTGGTGTATTTCTTGGTATGTACCCTTTTACAATCCTAGGAAACCTGATGATCATCCTGGCCACCAGCTCTGACTCTCATCTCCACACCACCATGTACTTCTTTCTTTTTTTTCTTTCTGGTTATTCCTTTAATTATATCTTTTTAGTCTCATGCATATTTCCAAAGATGCTGGTGAATATACATTTGCAGGGTGACTGACTCACTCACGTCTACTTTGTCTTGCTGTCTGTTGCCATGGAAAATTGTCTTCTTGCAGCAATGGCATATGACCCCTATGTTGCTATTTGCCATCCACTTAGGTATAGGATCTTCATAAACCCCTGCTTATGTATAGTAATGGCAACAATTTCTGTGATTGGGAGCATGGCAAATTCCCTGGCGAATGGTCTAATGGTGTTATATTTGTCCTTCTGCACAGATCTGGTAATCCCACATTTGTGCTGTCAATTTACACAGATTACTAAACTTGCCTGTTCCAACACTATTAATGACTATATATATATATGTATATATATTATATTTCATCTTGCATATTTGGTGGTGTTCCTCTCTCTGGCATCATTTTGTCTTATAGTCAAATTGTATCCACTGTCTTGAGAATGTAATCATGAGAAGGAAGATATAAATCCTTTTCCACCTGTGGATCTCACCTGTCAGTTGTTTCCTTATTTTATGGAACAGGTTTGGGGGTCTACATTATCTCAACAGTAACAGAATCATCCAGGAAGACTGCTGTGGCTTCAGTGTTGTATTCTGTCGTCCCTCAGATGTTGAATTCTTTTATCTACAGTCTGAGGAACAGAGACATGAAAGAAGCCTTGAAGATGCTAATCAATAGGATACTATCTGCTTTATGATATGTCACTTATTTTTTATTAGATATTCTCAGATGAATAAAGGAAACCTATTTATTTCTCATACAGAACACCAAATTCTTCGGAACCACATTCTTCTAAATATCTGAATAATGAAATGAAAAAGCACTTTCTGGGATCTTTATTGTTAGGTCTCCAAGACAGGCAGACCAAAATGACAGTGTTGATTTCAGGGTCTAGGTTCTCAAAAAGTACTTCTCTGTCGGGGGCCATCTTCTGTATGATGTTAATATGTATTTCTCTTCTTGGTTGACAAATAAAGATGTTTTGGTCAATTGACATTCAGGATGTAGCCAGACAGTATAGGCAGGGACACCAGAGAAAGAAACTCCTAGGAAGAGGAACACAGAATGACTGTTAAGAGGGATGCCATGCTACTGCTGAGGATGCCAGAAGTCTGGGCATTACTGGCAATCTGAAGCCATGTGCAGATACACAGATTAATAGAAATGGGTTAAAAATTAAGAGAGGGCTATCCAAGAAGAAGCCTGAGCCATTGTCCAGTTTATAATTAATATAAGCCTCTGTGTGTGTGGTTTTTTTGTGACTATAGGGCTGTGGGACCAAGCAGGACAGAAACATCCATGTACACTTCTCAAAAAGTCCTTAATGGCTTGCAGCACTCATGTCTTCCGCATTCACACATTTACTTTCCTGATGCTGCCAGTTGGCACCCAAATGCTTTAGACCACACCTGATGCATCTCCAGAGTGCCTATTGTAACCTATCTGGAAATTCCAGTATTTAGGTGCCTCCTTCCCCATTTTTCTCTATATAATCAAACAAACTTTGCCAGCTTGGCACTGTCCTCTACTATCTGAGGTGGGCTGATAGCTTTTCATTAAATATGATCTTTCTTTTCCATGGAGTTTGGCTATGTCCAGTGCTTTCCTGCTGTTCCTACTTACATTTGGTGTCAAGACCAGGAAGATATTCCTGAGTTCTTTGGGAAGCTGATCCTTTTTTAACTCAACCAAAAACTTTCAATTCATTCTTCCTGTGGTATGAATAATCTCTATAGGCCTTTGTCATTCAACATACCTGATTCCAAATTTTAGAGTCCATCTTTCTAGGTGTTACTCTCCTCTACCTATTTTACCCACTTGCCTTCCCTCGTGTGCTTGGGTAAGTTTCATACAGAGTTGTCTGTGTATGTTTCCTACAGAGTCACATGAGTATCTTCCCTTTTCCTAAAAAGCCATGCAGGTATCCCAGATTTTTTGTCCCTATGACTTTCTGGGGACCAGGTCAGGAATGCCTATGTCTCATAGTCTGGGCATTGTACTGAGAAACCACAATGTAGTTGTCATGCCCTCTTGATCAAATTTCTGTCTTAGTGCACTTATGACTTTCTGTTCTTTGATTAAGTTTCTGTCCTACTGTACTCTGAGTCGCACTATATCTAACTGTTCCACCCCTATCATCTGTAATTCCAATCTTCTGCTGTTTATATGCATTGTTGGTCTCCTTCTAGCTGGTCTCTTAATCACACACTCCAGTGACTGTACTTGGAGCTAAAGGCTTTGGCTCATTGTTTTTTACTCTCTTTTTGCCATAATACTGGGATTCCTTTTCCATTCACACCTCATGTCTTCTTGTTCTCACGGACCATAGGGTCCTTCCAATCTAAGTCAAATGCTTCCATTCTTCTTTCCTGTCTTTTCAAACCTCTTTCCTCTCTTGGAGCCTGTGATGTCATTAAGCATGTCATGTAATTTTCTACTGCAACAGTCTTGGCCCAATACAAGCAATTACCAGCATCATTGGCCACTAAATGACACATGTAACATCCAAATTTTCACAATTCTTGACAACTTTTGCCAATACACTGCCAAATAATCCAAATCACCTACATTCAAGGCATCCCTTCCTCCTTCTACATTTCTTTCCACACATATCAAATCCTACTTGAATAGGCCAAAGCTCTTTACAAGGCTAACATAGTCTTGAGCACACAGATCCACCTGCCTTTGATTTAGACATACAAAACCTGGTCTCACCACAGGCAAAATCAAGACCTCAGGTACCACAAATAGCTCCTCAATCCTTTCCTTAGACTCCTGTGTCACCACTTTCCTCATCTTCTCCAAAACATCTCCAAATATTTGTCACATACATCAATTTCTACAGGCAGTATACCTTCCTTCACCTATGGCCCACCAACTTCCTTCACATACCTAAGTGCCGTTTCCTTTCCTTTTCCCCCTCAAATATTTCCCACAAGGTCTCACACAGATGGAATCTACCCCCACATGGAGGTGGTGGGTTCAAAAGATTATCTCTATATCTATGTCCTTTCCTATCTGTTTGATATTTGTTACATAGAGAAATGTTTGTGCTCTGTATCAAATGATGCCACTAATTTCTTTAAGCAATTTAGGTACTTTACCCAGTCATATAACCTCACCTGGCATGATCCATGTCCTTCTCACTTCCATCCTTAAATCAATAAACAGAATCCACCAAAAAAACAAACCAAAAAACAGGAACCACATGATCATCTCAGTAGATGCATAAAAGGTATTTTAGAAAATTCTACATCATTTCAAGATAAAAATTCTGAAGATTTTCAGGAGACGGAAGACATACCATAATATAATTAAGAAAATGGGGGAGTACAGGGAAGTAGCTGTCCCTCTGGCATCATCAGGTAAACAGGCCAGCTTCCCGGCCTGAGTTCCAGAGCCTGCAGATCGCCTGGGAACTGCACAGAGCTCCCAATCCCGGCGGGAGCATCAGGTAAACAGGCCAGCTTCCCGGCCTGTGTTCCAGAGCCTGCAGATCTCCTGGGAACTGCACAGAGCTCCCAATCCCGGCGGGAGCAAAGCACCCCAGACTCCAGATCTTCTCTCCCACCAACGATTCCAGGAAAGGAGAGGAGGCTGGGAGTACAGGGAAGTAGCTGTCCCTCTGGCATCATCAGGTAAACAGGCCAGCTTCCCGGCCTGAGTTCCAGAGCCTGCAGATCGCCTGGGAACTGCACAGAGCTCCCAATCCCGGCGGGAGCATCAGGTAAACAGGCCAGCTTCCCGGCCTGTGTTCCAGAGCCTGCAGATCTCCTGGGAACTGCACAGAGCTCCCAATCCCGGCGGGAGCAAAGCACCCCAGACTCCAGATCTTCTCTCCCACCAACGATTCCAGGAAAGGAGAGGAGGCTGGGAGTACAGGGAAGTAGCTGTCCCTCTGGCATCATCAGGTAAACAGGCCAGCTTCCCGGCCTGAGTTCCAGAGCCTGCAGATCGCCTGGGAACTGCACAGAGCTCCCAATCCCGGCGGGAGCATCAGGTAAACAGGCCAGCTTCCCGGCCTGTGTTCCAGAGCCTGCAGATCGCCTGGGAACTGCACAGAGCTCCCAATCCCGGCGGGAGCACCAGGTAAACAGGCCAGCTTCCCGGCCTGTGTTCCAGAGCCTGCAGATCACCTGGGAACTGCACAGAGCTCCCAATCCCGGTGGGAGCATCAGGTAAACAGGCCAGCTTCCCGGCCTGTGTTCCAGAGCCTGCAGATCGCCTGGGAACTGCACAGAGCTCCCAATCCCGGAGGGAGCATCAGGTAAACAGGCCAGCTTCCCGGCCTGTGTTCCAGAGCCTGCAGATCGCCTGGGAACTGCACAGAGCTCCCAATACCGGCGGGAGCAAAGCACCCCAGACTCCAGATCTTCTCTCCCACCAACGATTCCAGGAAAGGAGAGGAGGCTGGGAGTACAGGGAAGTAGCTGTCCCTCTGGCATCATCAGGTAAACAGGCCAGCTTCCCAGCCTGAGTTCCAGAGCCTGCAGATCGCCTGGGAACTGCACAGAGCTCCCAATCCCGGCGGGAGCCAAGCACCCCAGACTCCAGATCTTCTCTCCCACCAAAGAGACCAGGAAACTACAGGAACCAGGGAGACCAGGGGAGTAGCTGTTCCGGATCAGGTACAACAGGACCCAGCATAGGGTCCAGGGGACCAGGTAGGAGGCTAAGCGCCCCAGATTCCTGTTCTTCTTCTCTACCCACGGACCAGCATTTGGACAAGGCATAGAAGAACCACCAGATTACTGGACTTACTAGCACCCACCAAAGGGAACTCTGGTCCCCAGACCAGGAAGGGTCTCTTTCTGCACCCACTAAAAGAAGAGATGGGAAAGAGACAATACAAAAACACAGTCAGCAACAGAAAAACAAATATGACACCGCCAGATTCTAGAGACTCCACACCAGCAAGACCCCAATATTCAAACGCGAAGGAAGCAGAAGAGAACGATCTTAAAAGCACTTTCATGAAAATGATAGAGGCCCTAAAAGAGGATATTGGAAAATCCCTCAAAGAAATGGAAGAAAAACAAACCAAAAAATGCAAGAAATGGAAGAAAAAACAAACCAAAAAATGCAAGAATTGGAAGAAAAAACAAACCAAAAACGGCACGAAATGGAAGAAGAAATGAAGCAAAAAATGCAAGAAATGGAAGAAAAAGCAAAGCAAAAAATGCAAGAATTAGAAGAAGAAACATACCAAATAAGGCAGGAAATGGAAGAAGCAACAAAGCAAAAAATGCAAGAAATGGTAGAAAAAACAAAGCAAAAAATAAAAAAAATGGAGGAAGAAACAAACCAAAAAAGGCAGGAAAGGGAAGAAGAAACAAAGCACAAAATCCAAGAAATGGAACAAAAAGCAAACCAAAAAATGCAAGAAATGGAAGAAAGAACAAACCAAAAAATTCATAAAAGGCAACAAACGGACGAACAGATAAACAGAAAATTGCAAGAAGCAATGCAAATGCTGCAAGGGTTGAAAACTGAAATAGAGACACTAAAAAAAACACAATCTGAAGAAAGGCAGAAAATAGAAAAGCTGGACAAACAGTCAGGCACTACCAATACAAGCATTACCAACAGAATAGAAGAGATGGAAGAGAGAATCTCAAGTGTTGAAGATACATTAGGAGAAATGGATTTATCAACCAAAGAAAACCTTAAATCCAACAAATCCTTAACACAAAACATCCAGGAATTATGGGACACCATGAAAAGACCAAACCTAAGAATAATAGGTATAGAAGAAGGAGAAGAAATCCACCTCAAAGGGGCAGAAGGCATATTCAACAAAATCATAGAAGAAAACTTTCCCAACCTTAAGAAAGACATGCCAATGAAGGTACAAGAAGCCTACAGAACACCAAATAGAGTGGACCACAAAAAAAATCCCTCGCCACATAATAATCAAGACCCCAAACATACAGAATAAAGAAAGAATATTAAGAGCAGCTAAGGAAAAAGGTCAAGTAACATATAAAGGCAGACCTATCAGAATTACACCTGATTTCTCCATGGAAACTCTGAAAGCCAGAAGGTCCTGGATAGATATTCTACCTACACTAAGAGACCATGGATGCCAGCCCAGACTACTATACCCGGCAAAGCTCTCAATCACTATAGACGGAGAAAACAAGATATTCCATGACAAAACTAGATTCAACCAATATGTGTCCACTAACCCAGCCCTACAGAAAATTTTGGAAGGAAAACTCCAACCCAAGGAAGCTAACTACAACCAGAAAAACATAAGCATTAGAGAATCCCTCTCTACCAACAGCCAAAAGAACAAAGGGGCGAAATTCCACCCATAATTCCACCAACAACAACCATCGCAAATCGAAGAAGGATGAGCAATCAATGGTCATTAATATCCCTCAATATTAATGGCCTTAACTCACCCATAAAAAGACACAGACTAGCAGAATGGATTCGAAGACAGAACCCTTCCTTCTGCTGCATACAAGAAACACACCTCACCCTCAAAGACAGACATTACTTGAGAGTTAAAGGTTGGGAAAAATTTTTCAATCAAATGGACCCAAGAAACAAGCAGGGGTAGCAATCCTAATATCTAACAAACTAGACTTTAAAATAAAATCAATCAAAAGAGATGAAGGAGGTCATTACATACTCATCACTGGTGAAACCCACCAAGACGAAGTGTCTATCCTGAACATCTATGCCCCCAATACAAAGGCATCCACATTCGTTAAAGAAACATTATTAGAACTTAAATCTCATCTAAAGCCCCACACAGTTATAGTGGGAGATTTCAACACACCACTCTCACCACTAGACAAGAATACCAGACAGGAACTCAACAAAGAAGCAAAGGGTCTAATAGAAGTAATGACCCAACTGGGATTAACAGATATCTATAGAACATTTCATCCACATAAAAAAGAATATACCTTCTTCTCACCACCACATGGAACCTTCTCAAAAATCGACCACATACTTGGCAACATATCAAACCTCAGCAGCTACAAAAAATTGGAATAACTCCATGCATCTTATCAGACCACCATGCCTTAAAACTAGAATTCAACAACAACACAAAGTGCAGAAAACCTACAAACTCATGGAAATTGAATAATGCTCAACTGCACCATCCCTGGGTCAAAGAGGAAATAAAAAAAGAAATTAAAGACTTCCTCGAACTCAATGAGAATGAAGACACAACATACCCAAACCTATGGGACACTTTGAAAGCAGTGCTACGGGGAAGTTCATAGCACTAAGTGCTCACATGAAGAAACAGGAAAACAGTTATACCAGAGAATTAACATCACAGCTAAAAGCTCTAGAACACAAAGAAGCAAACTCCCCCAGGAGGAGTAGACGCCAGGAAATAATCAAATTGAGGGCTGAAATCAACAAAGTAGAAACCAGGAAAACAATACAAAGAATCAATGCAACGAAGAGTTGGTTCTTTGAGAAAATCAACAAGATAGACAAACCTTTGTCCAAACTTACCAAACAGCAGAGAGTGAACACGCAAATTAACAAAATCAGAAATGAAAAGGGGGACATAACAACAGACTCTGAGGAAATCCAGAGAATCATTAGGTCATACTTTGAAAACCTGTACTCCACAAAATTCGAAAATTTAAAGGAAATGGATGACTTCCTGGACAGCTATCATTTGCCAAAACTAAATCAAGAACAGATAAGCAATTTAAATAGACCTATAACCCCTATGGAAATAGAAGCTGTCATCAAAAGTCTCCCAACCAAAAAAAGTCCAGGTCCAGATGGCCTCAGTGCAGAATTCTACCACAAATTCAAAGAACAGCTTATACCAATTCTTCTCAAAGTGTTCCACACAATAGAAGCAGAAGGGTCTTTGCCAAACTCTTTCTATGAGGCTTCAATAACCTTGATCCCCAAGCCACACAAAGATACAACCAAGAAAGAGAACTTCAGACCAATATCCCTCATGAACATTGATGCAAAAATACTCAATAAAATACTGGCAAATCGGATCCAAGAACACATCAAAACAATCATTCACCACGATCAAGTAGGTTTCATCCCAGGGATGCAGGGATGGTTCAACATACGAAAATCCATCAACGTAATCCACCATATAAACAAGCTGAAAAACAAAAATCACATGATCATCTCACTAGATGCTGAAAAAGCCTTTGACAAAATCCAACATCCCTTCATGATAAAGGTCTTGGAGAGATCTGGGATAACAGGGACATACTTAAACATAATAAAAGCCATATACAGTAAACCAACAGCCAACATCAAACTAAATGGACAGAAACTCAACGCAATTCCTCTAAAATCAGGAACAAAACAAGGCTGTCCACTCTCTCCATACCTTTTCAACATGGTACTTGAAGTTCTAGCTATAGCCATACGACAACAAAGGGGGATCAAGGGGATACAAATTGGGAAGGAAGAAGTCAAACTTTCACTGTTTGCAGACGATATGATAGTTTATATCAGTGACCCAAAGAACTCTACCAGGGAACTCTTACAGCTGATTAACACCTTCAGCAAAGTGGCAGGTTACAAGATCAACTCAAGAAAGTCAGTAGCCCTACTATATACAGATGATAAAAGGGCTGAAAGAGAAATCAGAGAAACATCACCCTTTACAATTGCCACAAACAACATAAAATACCTTGGGGTAACGCTAACCAAACAAGTGAAAGACCTGTATCGTAAGAACTTTGAATCTTTAAAGAAAGAAATTAAAGAAGCCCTCAGAAAATGGAAAGATCTCCCATGCTCTTGGATAGGTAGGATCAATGTAGTAAAAATGGCAATCCTGCCAAAAGCAATCTACAGATTCAATGCTATCCCCATTAAAATCCCAGCACAATTCTTCACAGACCTTGAAAGAACAATAATCAATTTTGTATGGAAAAACAAAAGACCCAGGATAGCCAAAACAACCCTGTTCAACAAGGCAACGTCCGGAGGCATCACTATCCCTGACCTCAAGCTCTATTATAGAGCTATAGTCCTGAAAACAGCTTGGTATTGGCACAAAAATAGACAGGCAGACCAATGGAATCGAATTGAAAATCCGGGTATTAACCCACACACGTACGAACATCTGATCTTCGACAAAGAAGCTAAAAATATACAATGGAATAAAGAAAGCATCTTCAACAAATGGTGCTGGCATAATTGGAGACTGGCATGTAGAAAAATGCGGATCGATCCATGTTTATCGCCATGCACAAAACTTAAGTCCAAATGGATCAAAGACCTCAACATAAATCCAGCCACACTGAACCTCTTAGAAGAGAAAGTGGGTGGTACCCTTGAAAGAATTGGTACAGGAGACAGCTTCCTGAACATAACACCAGTAGCACAGACAGTGAGATCAACAATTAATAAATGGGACCTACTGAAACTGAGAAGCTTCTGTAAGGCAAAGGACACAGTCAGCAAGACAAAAAGGCAGCCCACAGAATGGGAAAAATATTCACTAATCCCACATCTGACAGAGGGTTGATCTCCAAAATTTACAAAGAACTCAAGAAGCAAGTCTCCAAAACAGCAAAGGACCCAATTAAGAAGTGGGCTGCAGAACTAAATAGAGAGTTTTCAATAGAGGAGTCTAAAATGGCTGAGAGGCACTTGAGAAAGTGCTCAACATCCTTAGCCATCCGGGAAATGCAAATCAAAGCAACTCTGAGATACCATCTCACTCCTGTCAGAATGGCTAAAATCAAAAACACCAATGACAATTTATGCTGGAGAGGATGTGGTGAAAGGGGGACACTCCTCCATTGCTGGTGGGAGTGCCAACTGGTTCAGCCACTTTGGAAAGCAGTATGGAGATTCCTCAGAAAAATGGGAATAAACCTACCACAAGACCCAGCAACTGCACTCTTAGGCATATATCCAAAAGATGCCCATTCATATAACAAAGATGTCTGTTCCACTATGTTCATAGCAGCTTTATTTGTAATAGCCAGAACTTGGAAGCAACCTAGATGTCCCTCACCCGAAGAATGGATAGAGAAAATGTGGTACATCTACACAATGGAGTACTATTCAGCAGAAAAAATAATGGAATCATGAGATTCGCAGGCAAATGGATGACACTAGAAGAAACCATCCTGAGTGAGGTAACCCAGTCACAAAAAGAGAAACATGGCATGTACTCTCTCATATATGGATTTTAGACATAGATCTGGGGAGTGCCAGCCTACAATCCTATTGCCAGAGAGTCTGGGAAACAGAAACTTCATTTACTGGCTGGTTAAGTACTGAGCTGAACTCAAGAAAGCCAGTATCAGAGAGGGAGGACTGATGATCAAAGGGATTAAGACTGGGCTGGTTGAACCCCCAGAAACAGCTGACCAGACAAAGGTTAACTCTTGAATCCCAGGCATCAGCCTGGGAATCCAGCATGGGACTGATCAAGACCCCCTGAATCTGGGTGTCAGTGAGGAGGCCTAGGTAATCTATTGAGCCTTGGACAGCAGATCAGTACCCATCCCAAGTATACACACGGTCTCTGGACTCCCATAGAACAATGTGAGGTGCACTCTCACCCTGAACTCTTGGGGAAGGGTCTAGGCCCTGCCCTATATGAAATGACAGACTATGGACACCCCCATGGAGGGCCTCACCCTCCCTGGGGGAATGAGGGGATAACGGGGGGGGGGGATGGGGGGAGGGCACAGGAGGAGGGGAGGGAAAGGGAGAGGGACCTCGTACTGACTTGTGAAGCAACCTTGTTTCTTATCTAAATTTAAAATGGAAAATAAAAAAAATATTAATATAAAAAAAATAAAAATAAAAATAAAAAAAAAAAAAAAAAAAAAAAAAAAGTGATGCTCTGACTCTGACGGAGGAGCAGCAGTGGGATGAATGGTACCCGAGGAACATGGATATTGTTACTTGGTATGTGGAAATTATGTTTGCACATCTACATAGGCTAATATTGAGATAAGGGGACCATTCTGTATTACCTAGGTGACTCCGACCCTTAAATAATAACCAGAGCCATTGATAGCCATTAATAATCAGAGAGAGCTGTAACCTCGAGCATATGAGAAGAACTCAGTATAATCAGAGATGCAGAGATATTTGGAATGCAGTTACAAGCCGAGAAATTCCAGAAATCACCAAACCCTGGAAGGTCAGAGAAACATCTACCCACCTGGAGAACACCCAGAGGGACTGTGATCCTGCCAGAAATTTGATTTTTGGCTCAATTGAAATGATGGACTACTGACTGCAGAATGAGTAGAGAAAAATGTTCTGTTCCCTCAAGTTCCCAAGCAAATAATACATTCTTTATAATCACCCAAAGCAAACAAATTCAAACAGTAATGATGTGTGCATGTATTTCCACCAACACAAGGTGGTCTTTTAGTAGATACACTGCCCATATGTGCCAATAAAATGACCTCAGGAAGGAAAAAAAAAAAAAAAAAAAAAAAAAATATAATTAAGAAAATGTACTTCCACTGACAGAGAGTCTGGTAAACAGGAAAGAATCTAAGAGAGATATGCATGGTACCCCAGAGAAGAGGAATGAGGCAAGATCATCTGAACAGATTGGGAACATGGTGAGGGGTGCGGTTGGGGGATTGAGAGCTGGGAAGAAGAGAGGTGGAGAAGAGGAAGAGAGAGTAGGTCATGGGAGAACAGGAAGGTTGAATGGGGGAGTAGAATAGGGGGAAGAGAGAATCATAGGTTAGAAGACAGATCTGGCACCAGTGAGAACTCTAGTGATCTAAAGGGATGACACCAACTTGCAAGCTAAGTAATAGTGGAGAGACCATATTGAATGGCCATTCCTGATAATGAACTTGATGTCTATAACCATCCTGGAGCCTTCATCCAATGACTGATGGAAGCAGAGGCAAACACTCACAGTTAAACCCTGAACTAAACCCATGGAACCCAATGACAGAGAGAGAGGAGTGATGAGCAAATTGGCAAAGAATGGGCTGGCAAAACCAGCAGAGACAGCTGATCTGAACAGGGGAGAGCTGCTGGACCACCAGACCAACAGCTGGGAGGAAAGCGTGGGACTGATCCAAAATCCCTGAGTGTCAGAGTAAATGAAGAGGCCTGGGCAAACTATGGGGCCCTGGGCAGTGGATCAGTGTTTATCCCTGGCATACAAATGGGCTTCATATGTGCATAACACAAAGAGGGATGTTCTCTCAGCCTGGACTCTTAGAGGAGTGCCTGGACCCTGCCCTGAGTGAAATGACAGACTCTAGATATCCCCTATGTGGAAGGAAATGGCGATAGGTTGGGAGGCTGGGGGGGGAAGGTAAAGGTTGTGTGAGGAGGGGAGGGAAAGGGAACTCGGATTGACATGTAAAACAAGCTATTTAAAATTAAAATAAAAAAGAAATGGAAAAAAGAAGATGTAAAACAGTGTCACAGGCAATACAAACATTAAAATGGAGAAAATCAAAGCATTTTTCACTAAATTGAGTCCAAGACTAGTATGTCAACTGTTCCTCCCATATTCAACTTAGTATATGCATTCTTTTTATTTTATTTTTTAAATTATTTTTATTTAGGTTAGAAACCATCTTGTTTCACATGTCAAACACAGCTACAGGTCCTCCAGTCCCCCAGCCAATCTCCACTCTTATCCCCAGGGAGGGTGAAGCCCTCCATGGTGGATCTCCAGTAACTGTCATTTAATCCAGGGCAGGACCTAGGCCCTCCCCCAAGGGTCCAGGCTGAGAGAGCCTCCCATATTGTGGCATGGGCTCTCAAATTCTATTTGCATGCCAGGCATAAATACTACCCAAGGCTCCATAGATTACCTAGGCTTCCTCACTGGCACCCACATGCTTTCCACCCAGCCATCAATCTGGAGTCCAAGATCTCTGCCTTGTTCAGGTCAACTGTTTCTGTGTGTTAAACCAGCTCACTCATAACTCCTTTGCCCATCAGTTCTCTTTTTCTGACACTGGACTCGCATCTGCTTTTATCAGTCACTGGATGAAAAGTTCTGTTTCCTAGACTCTCTGGCAGTGGGATTGTATGCTGGCACAACCCTGATTCATGTCTAAAATACATAAATGAGTGAGAACATGCCATGTTTCTCTTTTGGTGACTGAGTTACCTCACTTAGGATGGTTTCTTCTAGTGCCATTCATTTGCCTGCAAATTTCAAGATTTCATTGCTTTCCCCCTCCCCACTGAATAGTGTAAATGTACCATATGTTCTCTATCAACTCCTCAATTGAGAGTACTAGCATTCTTAACTGGAGCAATAAGACAATTTACGGACACCAAAGGGATTTAAATAGGAGATAATCTAAGCCATATTTAGTTATACATCATATGCTTTCATATATAAGTACCCTAATAATTCTACTAGGGAACATCTGCAGATCACTAATACATTCTGTAAAGTAGCAACATAAAATATTAACACATAAAACATCATTAACCTTTATATACACAAAAGCCAGACTGAGAAAAATTCAGGGAAACAATATGTTTTACAATATTTTCAAATCGTTTACCTTGCGGTAATTCTAATCAAGCAAGTGAAAGACTTGTAAAATAAACATTTAAGAACTCATAAAAGAATTTGAAGAAGACATAAGAAGGTGGAGATACCACCTGTTTATGGGTTAGTATGATTATATAGTAAAATTGTAAAACCTAGCAAAAGCATTCTACAAGTTCTATACTATGCCTATCAAAATTCTAACATAATTCTTCCCAGAAATTGGAAGGACAATATTTATGTTCATATGGAAACAAAAAATTCAGGAGAGTAAAAACAATCCTAAATACTCCAAGAAACTCTCATAGAAATTACTATTCCCGATATCAAATTGCGCTACAGAGCTATAGAAATAAAAAAAATAGCATGGTGTTGTCATAAAATAGTTACCTTGCTCGAGGAAATCTAATTGAAAACCCAAACATAAATCCACACATCCATGGTCACCTTATTTTTGACAGAGAATCTAAAAATGCACAAAGTAAAAAGACACTATATTCAACAAATTGTGCTGGCTAAACTGGATTAAGGCATGTAGTAGAATGAAAATAGATCCATATTTATTACCCTGAATAAAATTTACTATAAATGGATAAAGGACTTCAACACAAAGCTAGACACAGTGAGTCTTGTAGAAGAGAGAGTGGAAATCATCTTACACTCACTGGCACAGGAAAAGACTTTCTGAACAGAACACCAGTAGTGCAGACACTATGATCATCAATTAATAAATGGGATCACATGAAACTACAAAGCTTCTGTATAGCAAAGATACCATCATTTGAACAAAGACTCAAGCTATAGAATGTAAAGATTTTTACCAATCACATAACTGATAGAGTGCTGATGGCTACAGTATGCAAGGACCCAAAGAAACACCAATAAAACCAAACATCAAGAAAATGGATAAATGAGATATTTAAAAAAGTGTAATACAGAATTGAGCAGAGGGTTTTCTTTTTATATTTTTTAAATTTAAACTTAAATTAGAAACAAGGTTGCTTCACATGTCAATCCCAGGTCCCTCTCCATTTTCCTCCTCTCCCCTCTTTCCATGCTCTCCCACCAATCCCCCCCAATATATCTGCCTTTCCCCATGGAGGGTAAGGTCCTCCATGGGAGTGTCCATAGTCTATAATTTGAAACAGGGCAAAGCCTAGAACCTCCCCCAAGATACCAGGATGAGAATGCCTCTCTCATTGTGGGATGGGGCATGCAGAGTCCATTTGTATGCCAGTGATAAATAGTGATCTAATACCCAAGACCTAATAGATTGCCTAGGCCTCCTCACTGACACCCACATTCAAGGGTCTTGATCAGGCCCATGCTGGATTCACAGCCATCAGTCCATGATTCAAGAGCTATCCCTTGTTCAGGTCAGCTGTTTCAGGGAGCTAAACCAGCCCAGTCTTAGCCCCTTTGCTCATTAGTCCTCCCTCTCTGTCAATGGGTTTCTTGAGTTCAGGCAGTGTTTAGCTGTGTGAGTCTGCCTCTGCTTCCATCAGTCATTGGATGAAGGACCTTTTTGCCAGAATCTCTGGCCACGGGAATGTAGGCTGACTCTCCCCAGATCTATGTCTAAAATCCATATATGAGATAGTACATACCATGTTTCCCTTTGGGTTATCTCAATCATGAGGGTTGCTTCTTGTGCCAACTATTTGCATAAAAATTTCACGATTCCATTGTTTTTTTCTGCTGAAAAACTGATACATTTTCCATTGTGTAAATATACCACATTTTCTCTATCCATACCTCAGTTGAGGAGCATCTAGGTTGCTTCCAAGTTCTGACTATTACAAATAATGCTGCGATGAACATAGTGGAACAGATGTCCTTGAATGAATGTGCATCTTTTGGATATATGGCTAAGAGTGGAATTGCTGGGTCTTGTGGTAGGCTGACTCCCATATTTCTGAGGAATCTCCATACAGATTTCCAAAGAAGCTGTACGAGTTGACAATCTCACCAGCATTGGAGAAGTATTCCCCTTTCTCCAACATCCTCTCCAGCATAAACTGTCATTGGTGTTTTTGATTTTAGACATTCTGACAGGAGTAAGATGGTATCTCAGAGATATTTTGATTTGCATTTCCCTAATGGCTAGGGATTTTGAGCACTTTCTCAAGTGTTTCTCAACCATTTTAGACTTCTCTTTTGAGAATTCTCTATTTACTTCTGTAGCCCACTTTTTAATTGGTTCTTTTGGTGTTTTGGAGACTTGCTTCTTGAATTCTTTGTAAATTTTGTATACCAGCCCTCTGTCAGGTGGCAGGTGAGTGAATATGTTTTCCCATTCTTTGGGCTGACTTTTTGTCTTGTTCACTCTGTCCTATGCCTTACAGAAGGTTCTCAGTTTCAGGAGGTCCCATATATTAATTGTTGAACCCAGTGTCTGTGCTGCAGGTGTTATGTTAAGAAAATGGTCTCCTGTACCAATTTGTTCAATGGAACCACCCACTTTCTCTTCGAAGTATTTCAGTACAGCTGGATTTATGTTGAGGTCATTGTTCCATTTGAACATAAGTTTTCTGCATGGTGATAGACATGAATCTATCTGCATTCTTCTACATGCCACCATCCAGTTATGCCAGCACCATTTGTTGAAGATGATTTCTTTTTTCCATTGTATATTTTTCATTTCATTGTGAAAGATCAGATGTTCATACGTATATTGGTTAATATCAGGGTGTTCAATTCATTTCCATTGGTTTACTTGTCTATTTTTGTGCCAATACCAAAGTGTTTTCAAGACTACGGCTCTATAATAGAGTTTGAGGTCGGTGATGGTGATGCCTTCAGATGTTGATTTGTTGAATAAAGTTGTTTTGGCTATCCTGGGTTTTTTATTTTTTCATATAAAGTTGATTATTGTTCTTTCAATGTCTGTGAAGAATTGTGCTGGTATTTTAACGGGGATTGCACTGAATCTGTAGATTGTTTATGGCAGGATTGCCATTTTTACTACATTGATCCTACCTATCAAAGAGCTTGGGAGATCTTTCCATTTTCTGAAGTCTTCTTTAATTTCGTTCTTTAAAGTATCAAAGTTCTTGCGATACAGGTCTTTCACTTGTTTGGTTAGTGTTACCCCAAGGCATTTTATGTTGTTTGTGGCAATTTTAAAGGGTAATACTTCTCTGATTTTTTTCTCAGCTCTTTTATCATTTGTACATAGTAGGGCTACTGATTTTCTTATGTTGATCTTGTATCCTGCCACTTTACTGAAAGTGTTTATCAGCTGTAGGGGTTCCCTGGTATAATTTTTTGGATCACTTATGTAAACTATCATATCATCTGCTAATAGTGAAAGTTTGATATGTTCCTTTCCAATTTGTATCCCCTTGATCTCCTTTTGTTGTCATATTGCTCTAGCTAGAAAGTACAATATTGAAAATGTATAGAGAGAGTGGACAGCCTTGTCTTGTTCCTGATTTTAGAGGAATTGTGTTGAGTTTTTCTCCATTTAGTTTGATATTGGATATTGGTTTGCTGTATATAGGTTTTACTATGTTTAGGTATGTTCCTGTTATCCCAGATCTCTCCAAGATCTATATCATGAAGGGGTGTTGGATTTTGTCAAAGGCATTTTCAGCATTTTGTGAGATGATCATGTGATATTTTTTCTCATCTTGTTTATATTATTGGAGTAAATTGATGGATTTTCATATGTAGACCCATCCCTGCATCCATGAGATGAAACCTAGTTGTTCATGGTGAATGATTGTTTTGATGTGTTCTGAGATCCAACTTGCCAACAATTTGTTGCGTATATTTTCTTCAATGTTTATGAGGGATATAGGTCTGAAGTTCTTTCTTAGTTGTGTCTTTGTGTAACTTGGGTATCAAGGTTATTGAAGCCTTGTAGAAAGAGCTTTGCAAAGACCCTTCTGCTTCTATTGGGTGGAATACTTTGAGAAGAATTCGTATAAGCTGTTCTCTGAATTTCTTGTAGAATTCTGCACCAAGGCCATCTGGACTTTGAATTTTTTTAGGTTGAGAGATTTTTGATGACTGCTTCTATTTCCATAGGAGTTATAGGTCTATTTTAATTGTTTATCTGTTCATGATTTTATTTTGGCAAGTGATAGCTATCCAGAAAATTGTCCATTTCCTATAAATTTTTGAATTTTGTGGAGTACAGGTTTTCAAAGTATGATCTTATGATTCTCTGGATTTCCTCAGTGTCTGTTGTTATGTTCCCCTTTTTGTTTCTGATTTTGTTAATTTGCATTCTCACACTCTTCCATTTGGTAAGTTTGGATAAAGGTTTGTCTCTCTTGTTGATTTTTCTCAAAGAACCAACTCTTCGTTTCATTGATTTTTTTGTATTGTTTTCCTAGTTTCTACTTTATTGAATCAATACTCAGTTTGATTATTTCCTGGCATTTGCTCCTCCTGGGAGAGTTTGCATCTTTGTGTTCTGTAGCTTTCAGTTGTGTTGTTAATTCTCTCATGTAACTATTCTGCAGTCTCTTCATGTGCTATGAAGTTCCCTTGTAGCACTGCTTTCAAAGTGTCCCATAAGTTTGGTTATGGTGTGTCTTCATTCGCATTATATTGTAGGAAGTTTTTTTTCTTTTTTATTTCTTTTTTGATCCAGGAATGGTGCAATTGTGCATTATTCAATTTCCATGAGTTTGTAGGGTTTCTGCAATTTGTGTTGTTGTTGAATTCTAATTTTAACACATGGTTTTTGAGAAGATGCATGGAGTTATTACAATTATTTTATATCTGTTGGGTTTGATTCGTTGCCAAATATGTGGTCGATTTTTGAGAAGGTTCTATGTGGTGAGAAGAATTTATATTCTTTTTTATTTGAATGGAATGTTCTTTAGATTCTGTTAATCCCAATTAGGTAATAACTTCTAGTATTGCCTTTGCTTCTTTGTTAAGTTTCTGTCTGGTATTCCTGTCTAGTGGTGAGAGTGGGGTGTTGAAGTCTCCCACTATAAGTGTTTGGTGCTTTATATGTGATTTGAATTTTAGCAATGTTACTTTTATGAACGTGGATATCTTTGTATTTGGAGCATAGATGTTCAGAAATGAAACTTTTTTGATCAGTATGATCTGACCTTCTTCATCTTTTTTGGTTGATTTTATTTTAAAGTGTAATTTGTTAGATATTAAGATTCCTATTCCTGCTTGTTTATTGGGTCCATGTGTTTGGAAATCTTTTCCCAACCTTTAACTCTGAGGTAATTTGTGTCTTGGAGGCTGAGGTGTGTTTCTTCTATGTAGCAGAAGGATTGGTCTTGTCCTTGAATCCATTGTGTTAGCCTGTGTCTTTTTATGGGCCAATTAAGGTCATTAATCTTGAAGGATATTAATGACCATTGATTGCTCATTCTTGTTTGATTTGGAATGGTTGTTGTTGTTGGAATTATATTTGGAATTCCCTACCCTGTTTTTTTGGCTGTCGTTAAAGTGGGATTATCTAATGTCTATGTTTTTCTGGGTGTAGTTAACTTCCTGTCCTCCACTGTTAGTAGCAATGTCCAAATATGGGGGCGTTTTTGGGTAGTCCCCTGAATGCGTTTCCCAGCTGCAAAGCCTTACCTTGTCTGTCTGTGGTTGACCAGCATTCTTTGGTCCAGTGTCCCCCTTTGCCATGATCCTTGTGGAGACCAGAAGGCTGAGGCCTTCTATGTGTAGTGTTCTGGTAGAAGCGTTATTTCTAGGAATTCTCTGTCTACAATTTCTACTCAAATGTCCTATTTTATTACAATTAAAACATCTAGGGTTTTGATGCCTTTTGATACTTCTGAAGATTGCTTCCCCAACCCAAGTCTGTATATCCTCTTGGTTAGGTCATTTTTTATCTTGATTCCTCTTAAAGCCATTAGAAATGGCCTCTCCTATCCAGGTTCCTGTTTCTGGAATGTCATACTCAATATTAGTTGTATATAAAACTCATTCCTCCAATGGTGCTCATCTGATCTTTAATGGCCACAGCATCTGTTTGTATTGTGGGTTTGCATTCTCATAATCCTAAGATTCTGAAAGAAGTCGCCTAATATTAGGATCAGTTATCTGTAAGTCCCTTGTTCTAGATAATCTTTGTAAGAATTCAGAGAATCTTTCTCTCAGACCCTGTGTCACTTTAGAATGATTCAAGTTTTTCTCCTGGATCAAAAACCTTATCCAAAACATTTAGTGCTGCTGTTTTGCATAAAGGAAATGTATGCTCATAATAATCAGCTTGGACTTGTAGATCAAATAATTCTTTCTCCCCAATAATCTTACTTTGGGAAGCTTCAAATCTGTCCTTCAAACCTTGAAGTTTGAGGGCCTTGGCTTTCTGTCTCCACAAAGCTTTCCACTGTATTTGGGAAGACTGGACTAATACCACAGATATTAAATCATGCCAATATGAGAGAGTGATCTTATTGGTTGCAGCCCATGTGCTTAAAAACTGTTTCACATAAGGGCTGTGGACCCCATAAGACATAATCACTTGCTTTATCCCCTTCATTTGTTTATGGGAATAGGTTCCCATTTATTTGTAGTGGAAGCAGTTTGGTTCCTCTGCAATGCTACCCTTTCTGTCATAGTTACTGGAAAGAACACCTTAGGAAGTTCTCTTGGACATCTAGTAGCTATGCTTCGTTCATTTCCTGGTAACATAGCATCTGTTGCCTCAGCATCTAATGGTTCAGACAATGTATTTTCTAAAGATTGAAATTTTGTGTTTTAGGCAGGGCTATGTTCTTTCATTTGCAATCACAGTCACAATCACAATCACAATAACACAGCAGTTATAGTTATCTGCAAAGATTGTATGGCAGGACAGACTTGTCTTCAGTCAAGCATTAATCAAGGAACCACACCCCACTCTGCTACACTATTGGATATAAGTGGATTCTAGGGAAAAGTCAATCATTGTCTTCAATTGTGTACCCAGAGATGAGCCCTACAGAGTGCAATGGACAGTTTAAACACAGGTCATAAGCTTGTCCTGCTTAAACTCTGAGTCACAAAGCAAAAGGAGACCTGAGTGTGAGAAAGAAACTTGCAGGGAGGAAGCAGACTACATACAGGTATGATTAAACCAACAAAGAGTGCAGTGAGAAAAAGCAATGTTGTTGAATAATATAATTAATTTTAAGTATTTATAAATTCATATATATTTATGAATAAATTATGGCATACAGACAAGAATCTTGGTCTAATATGGGTGTAGAAGTTTACTATCCTTAAAATAATCATATAAATAAATTGTCATTTTATCAAGCTACTTCAATGATAGTGTGTTTCTTTTTATTTTAAAAAATAAAACCAATAATTTTTATTTTTAAAAATAAAACCAATAATTCACAAATGACACCTTACAAAGGGGAAAGACTTTTGTATAGCAAATGAAACTGTCAATCAAGCATATATACACTCTGAAGAATGGGAGAATACTATTTCCCTGTACACATCTGACAGAATATTAATATTCAGAATAGAAAATACAAGGATAAATACATTAAGAAACTAATCATATAGACAGCACATAGTGAAGTTTGACTTTAAAATTTATATCCCCTTGATCTCCTTTTGTTGTATCTTATTAATTAAATCTTTGAGTAGTATATTGAATAGATATGGAGAGAGAGAAGAGCCTTTCTTGTTTCCAATTTTAGTTCAATTGCTTTCTGTTTGTTTCCATTTAGTTTGATCTTAGCTGTTGGCTTGCTGTATATTGCCCTTATTATGTTTAGATATGTTCTTTCTATCCCTGATTTTTCTAAGACCTTTGTCATGAAGGAGTGTTGGATTTTTGTTAATGGGTTTTTCAGCATCTAATAAGATGATCACATGTTTTTTCTTTCAATTTACACATATTGTGGATTACATTGGTGGATTTTCATTTGCTGAGCCATCTCTGCCTCTATGGAGTGAAGCTTACTTGATCATGGTGGATGATTTTCCTGATGTGTTCTTGGATTTGGTTGGACAGTATTTTATTGAGTGTTTTTGTGCTGAATGCTCTGGCAGGTAGAGAAGAGAAATGACCAGTCCAGCAGGTCTCTTCCTGAGACTGAGCTGGATGGTGTCAACATCTCAGACCCTCCCCACTACTATTTCCAGAGAAAATACACACTGAGCCGGGAGACTGTCGAAGCAGAATCTCAATTTATTTATTTTAACACGTGTAAACTTATATAGGGCTGAGTTAGGGGATGGGAATCATAGGATAAGGTAAGGTAACATGAGGAGTAAGGGCCAATAATATTCAACGATGCTGGTAGGTAGCTAGGCATGGCTGAGTCACCCCTACATAGAGGTTACAGGTCAGAGACAGGCCACCAAACTCTAGCCAGCTTCAGAAAGTTACACTGTGCCTTACAACTGAGCCCTAAACTCAAGTCAGGCTGAAGAGGTTACACTGGGCCTTTTTTAGGTCCAATAATTTTGCATCGATGTTCACGGGATAAATTAGTCTGTAATTCTCTTTCTTAGTTGCATCTTTTTGTGGTTTGGGTTTCATGGCAATTTTAGACTCATAAAAAGTGTTTGGCAATATTCCTTCTGTTTCTACTTTGTGGAACAATTTGTAGAGTATTGGTATTAGCTCTTCTTTGAAGCACTAGTAGAAATCTGTTCTGAAACCATCTAACCCTAAACATCAAGATGGAGGGAACATTTGGGGATTATCGAGAAATCTGAAATTAGGGCAATTCCTAAGATTACACAAGGAATACCCAGATAATCGCTAAGCAATATCAGAGAGGGGTATTTAACTGGCATTCCCCTGTAATCAGATTGAGGGCTGTTATAATTGTTGAACCTTCATACAGTAACTGAAGGAAGCAGGTATTGAGATCCACAACTAAACACTAGGTCAAGCTCCCAGAATCCAGTCCAAGAGAGGAAAGAACCATAATATGAGCAATGGTCTCAAGATTGTGATGGGGGAAATACACAGAAACAACTGAACAAAGCTGGTGAGATCTCACTGACTCTGGACTAACAGCTGTGAATCATTAATAAGACCAAAATAGACCCCTTTGATGCAGATGACAGTGGATAGACTGGGCAATTTATTAGGCCACTGACAGTGGGTCTAGAATCTATGGAGAAATACTTTGCTCATACTTGAAAAAGGGAGGAGGGCCTTTGTTAGGACTCCATGTGGTGACAGGACAGGCCAAACTCAACTATGATTTTTATGGAAGAAGGGTTTGTATAGTGAGACCATGTCTCAAAAATAGGGAGGTGTACTCTAGCATGTCAAGCAGGATAACTGAAGAACTTCTCTTCTTTTTCTGGTCCTCCAAATTAAATATCCCAGTGTCATCCACAGCTATGCAACAAAACACCTGCTGCAGCTTTCCTTTCCATCATCCTCCCATCTCCAGTGGATCAAACAGATCTTCCTATCTTAACCTCCCGCCCCCAATTTCCTTACATTATTCCAGCCACTTACTCCAGAAGGCACTGACTGGGAAACCACAGACCACACTGGGCCAGGAAAAGCAGTTGGAGTAATGGCAATTCTTCCCATCTTTTGTTGCTCCGAATTCAATTCCCCAGCTTCATCCCAAACTACACAGCAGATGTGCCACAGAATCCTATCTTCAGTGGACCACACAGAAATTCCCCTCCCAACTTCTTACCATAAACACTTTGCTTCTACCAGGCCCACAACTCCAGAAGACACTCCTTGGAAAACCCACAGGTCATTCTGACTGGAAAAACAAACAGGTAACTTTAGTTCTTCGTATTATCCTCAATTATTCCAAACTCAATACACCAGTCCTATTCCCTGATCTCTAGGAGACCAACTGCTGTGGCATCTCCTCACTTCCCATCCCTATTCCCAGGGGACTAAATAGGCATGGTATTCTGTGGAGAGAGTGTGCTTTCATCCAATTTATCAACACCCTGTGACATGTCCAGCCCATCCCCATTCCTAAATGTCAGGTACCAATAAACAAAAGCACATTTTACCTGGAACCCACAGGGTCCACACATATCAGGACCCAGAAGGTTTTCATACCAGGCAACATATACCCTCCACACACTCCTAGTAACAACAGGAAACAAAAACCAATGAGCAAACCATCACCCAACAAAGAAAAACAAACAAACAAAAAACAGACACCAGCACCCAGGACTGTAATCTTTCCAATCCTACAAAAATTCTAGATGGCAGCATAAAACCACAAATGTGACAAAAAATATCCAGAACAGTATTTCTCCACATATTATCAGCAACCTTACCATAGCAGGCATTGAGTATTGAAACATTGTGGAATCTCAAGAAAAATAATTTATAGCAGAATTTATGAATATGATAGTGGTCCTTAAAGAGAAAATGAGTAAAAACCTTAAATAATCTATGAAAAGTCAAGCAGTAGAAGGTAGTGAATGAAACAGTACAAGATCTAAAAGTGAAAATCAGTAGAAAAACAAAACTTAGGGAAATCTTGAAATGCAAAAAAAATGTAAGAAATCTAACAGGAACCATACAGGCAAAATTCACCAAAAGAATACAAGAGATGGAAGAGACTGAGAAATTAAAATCAAAAGGACTCTGAGGTTCCATCTTATACCAGTCAGAATGGCTAAAATTTCATACATTGATGACAGCTTATCCTGGCGAGGATACAAATAAAGAGGAACTCCTCCACTGCTGTTTGGAGTGTACACTTGTACATTCAATTTGGAAATCAATATGGGGATTTCTCAGAAAATTGGGAATCAATCTATCTAAGACCTTTCTGCAACAGTTTTGGGCATATACCCAGAGAAAGCTCAATCATCACACAAGGAAAATTGCTCAACTGTGCCCAGAGCAGCATTAATAGCCAGAACCTGGACACAATCTAGATGCCATTCAACCAAGAATGGTTAAAGAAAATGTGGTATATTTACACAATGGAGCATTACTCAACTCTTAAAAGCAGTAACGTTATTACATAGGGCAAATATGTGGAACAAAAAAAAATAACATCCTGAGTAAGATAACCCAGAATCAGAGAGACAAATGTGGCATATGTTCACTCATAAAGTGACTGTTAGCTTAAAGTAAAGAATAACTATGCCAAAAGCCATAAGCTCAGAGAGCCTAGCCAACAAGCAGGTTCTAGAGTAGGACCCATGAGTTTCCCTGGAAAGGGAAAATAAAAGAGCTCTCCTGAGTAGACTAGGAGATGGTGGGAATGGGAACACGAGGAATCAGGTTGAGGAGTGGATGGAGGGGAAGAGTAATGAAAGAGATAAATTGATAGGGACATTTTGGGGTCACATAGAAACTTGATAAAAGGGAAAGTCCTTTGAATCTACAAGGATGACACCAGATAAGATTCCTAGCAAGAGTGGGGTAGGTAGCCTGCACCAGTCACTTCCTATAATCAGATTGACAAGTGCCTTAATTGTAATTGGATAGCCTTTTTCAAGTAACTAATGGAAACATATGTAGAGATCCACAACCAAGCACAGAGCTGAGGCTTGGGACTCAGGTTAAGTAGAAGTACGAAGGATTTCATATGCTAGAGTAACCAGGGCCTTCAATAGGGAACCCACAGAAACAATTGGCCTGCTCATGGGAGTTCACAGACTATGAACCAATGGATAGGGAGCCTACGTGCGACTGGGCTTTGCTCCCTTCATACATGTGATAATTGTTTGACTTGGACTACTTGGGGGGACTCCTAGCAGTGTGAGCTGCTCCCATCTCTAGGACTTTGGCTGTATTTTGGGGAACCTGTTGTTAATGTTGGATTGCCTTGTCCAGTCTGAATACAACAAGAGCAGCTTAGATGCACATCAACTTGACATGCCATGCATTGCCAGCACCCATGGGAGGTCTGCAAAGGTTTAAGAGGGGTAGATTGGGGAGGAGGGCAGAGAAGAAGTGAGAGAAGGTACTGTAGGGGGAGGGAAATCTGTGTTCTGGATGTAAAATACAGGCAATAATAATAATAATAATAATAATAATAATAATAATAATAACAATAAAGACAAAAGATGGAAGAAAGAATCCCAGGCATTAAAGATATGATTGAAGAAATAAATACCACATTAAATAAAATGTTAAATCTAAAAATATCCTGTACAAAATATTAAGGAGATTTTGGACAATTATGAAATGCCAGAAATAAGAATAATAGGACTAAAATATTCAATATCATTACTCATTAGGGAAATGCAAATTAAACTATTTCAAGGTTCAAACTCATCCAAGTAACTGTGGTTGTTAAAAAAATGACATCAAATTATATGAAGTATGTAATTAAAGGACATCATTTATTCATTGCTCATAAAATGATTCAATCACTATGAAAATTAACAGTTTTTTTCTGAAAGCTATAAATGAAAGTAACTAGTGATTCAGCTATACCACTCCTGAGCATGCAGTGGAAGGACTTTATGTCACCTTCAATCTGAATCAGCCTGGAAGAAGGTCTATTTCTCAACTTGATAAACAGCAAAAATTCTTGTCTTGCTGCAGGCAGACCTAGTCGTGGTCCCTCTTCCCAGGGAGAAATCAGGGATCTAGTACTCAGGTGGGCAAAGACACAAACACAAGGAGTGCTGAATATAAGTGTAATTTCTCAAAGCATGCATCAGATTTTATAATCATTATATGAGGAAGAAAAGAAGTTAATTTGCACATATGTGAAGGTACATTAAAGTCAACAAATAAAATGCTAAATCTGAAAATAGCCTGCACAAAATATTAAACATATATTTTAATAAGAATTAGACATTAACCTTCTCTACTTTTCAATTAAAATACATACACTAAGTGAATGAAATAAGAAATTAAATTGATCTTCTGGCTGTCTACATGAAACTCATTTTAGGTTTAAAAGTAGGGACTATATTAAAGTGAAAGTATGAGACATAATATTCAAAGCCAACAACACCAAGAAGCAGGAGTGCATTATCATCTCAATACCTGACACAAAAGGCTTCCAACTAAAACAAATCAAAATACATAAAAAGGATACTTTATTCTAATTGAGAAAACAAAATAAGTAAGAAAATATTACAGTGACATATATGCAGCAAAATCTGAGGGACCCAAATTCATAAGAAATATAGTACTAGAATTGAAGACACAGATTAAGAGAAGACAGTAATAGCAGATGATTTAATGTACCATTACCTCCATCATATATGTAATCTGGTCGAACATAAACAGAAACATCAGAATTCAATGATCTAGTACATTAACTGTAATTCAAAGATATACATGGAATATGCCTCTCAATAGCTGATGGGGAAGTCCTTCTGTGGATATGTTTGTCTTATTATTTGATATTGGCCAAGAGGGAAGAAAGATAGGTGGTTCTAGGAGTCAAGGAAGATTCTGGGAAAAGTAGTCAAGAGTAGAGAGTCGCCATGTGATCCCGGGAAGAGAGGACACATGTGGCTGGCATCCTTGGTAAGATAAGACTTTATGTATATATATATATATATATATATATATATATATATAGTGTGTGTGTGTGTGTGTGTGTAATACTTATATTTAAGATATAACTAGTCAATGAGTAGCCCCGGACATTGACTGACAGCACTGTAACTAATAGAGTCTCTGTGTGTTATTTGAGGTTGATGTGTCTCTGGGACCAGAATGGCTGGAAGAATGCTCATTACAAATGCTTTTAAGCTTCTTGTTTACCACTCCATCTGGAAAACAGTTCCCTTTCAGGGAAATATTCTCCTGGTTCATGTTTCTTTTGAGTGGATCATATTTCCCTATTTATTTGTGTTTCAATCAGATTGACTCTTTTCCACTTTGATATATTTTGTGTACATGTGTGTATTGGGGAAGATGCACATGCACACACTCATGTGAGCTGAGGTCATGGTCTACATAAAGAGGTAAGAGGACAACTTGCAGAAGTTATTTCTGTCCTTTTTTATAAGTCTGTTCTGGATAGTTTTTGTCAGAATGATACAAGCTTTTGTCACCTTAATTGAGAAACTGTCTCCATAAGATTGGGTTGGAGGCAGACAAGCCTGTAGGGTATTTTCTTAAATATTAATGTGTACATTCCTAGGCCAATGTTGGAGGTTCCAACCTTGGGCTGTTGGTGTTGTGTTCTATAAGAAGCAGGTTGAAAAGGTCATGAGGAGCAGTCCTGTAAGCAGCAACCCTCTATGGCCACTTTATTAATTTCTGCCTCCAGGTTCATGAGTTCTCACCAGAGCATCCTTTGATGAGGAACAGTGATGTGAAGGTATAAGCAAAATAAACCACCTAAGCCCAAGATGAAAATCACTCAAACACAAAACAACACAAGTATTATTCAGAAGTCTATGAAAGCCACTCTAAAACAGATTTCATCCTGTAAAACAACAAACAAATGTTTAAAAAACCCACTTGCCTGGAAATCAAGTTATTATCTTCATTCATCTTTCTGTCCTACAGGTCTAATTACACATACTTTATCGAGCCTTCTAGAAGACCACCTGTTGTGGCTCTCCTTTTTCTCTGACCCCATTCCAAAGGGATTCCACAGACCTTCTCATTCAGCCTTCCTCCCTGGCCCCATCTCTTGTCTCAGTGGCCAACACTAGAGGTTCACCCTATCTGGAAACTTACCTGCCACAATGACTTGTGAATCAGATAACCAATCTTCATACCCCTTAATGTTCTCTATATTAGCATTTCTACAGTCTCCTTGCAAGCCCCATTGCAGATCACATGGAGAGGAAGGTTTGTCCACTTTCCCTCATTCCCTGGGGATTCTGAAGATCCTTGTGGCTGACCCAGCTTTTCTGCCTTCTGTGGACAATGTCAGAATTCCATAATTTATAGCTCATTTCCATTCTTTTTCATGTCAGCTTCAAACACCTAGACAAATGGTGTACCTGGGACTCCCAGTGGCCACTCTTGGGAGAGACTTAGAATAATTCCCTACCAGGTACCATTCAACCAACATAAGCTCCTAAGATCTAGAAAAGAAGTAATGGAACACTCACCCAACAAAGAAAAGAACAGATATAAACACCTTGAATTACAATCATTCGAATTCAGATGCATACTTGCCAGCATAAAAATACAAATAAAAAGAGACAAGATAATGTGTATATACCAGCTCACAGCAACCCTACTATAGTAAGCCTGGAGAAATATAGGTAAATAATAAAAGAAGGACTTCAAAATAAGTATTATGAATATGATAAATCACTAACTGAAATCTATGAAAATATGAATAAGCATTGAAATGAAATGAAGAAAATATTTTAAGATATGTAAACAGAAATAGAATCAATCAAAAACCAAAAGTGAGAAAAATTATAAATGAATAATTTAATAAATCAAACAGGAATCTCAAAAATTTCACGGTGAGAAATGCTTTGGGGAACTATGAGAAAGGGTCTCAGAAGAAAGCAGAGGGCATTTTATCTCAGGTGCATTTTGCTCCCTGATTATTCTTAGACATGATTTTTTTGCCTCCTGTGACAAACATTCACATTCAAATTATAACATGTTTTTGTTCTTATTGAATATCAGGAATGTTACAACATGACTATAGAACCCAATCTGGCCAGGGTACCCTCAATCTGAATATGGTTTTCTGCCTTACTTTCATGCTTTTCCAGGTATAATCTATAGCATGTGCCAGAAATTGCTCTTTCATGAAAAATTTCTATGTTAATATTTAGTATGTGTCCTCTGGTATTTAATCATGTGCTTTTCTGATAATGTTTATCTGACCATGTTTTTCTGAGCTCAAACAACCTTCCTTGGAACATTGCTTTCTTGGTTACATTCAAATATAAAAGAACATTGAATTTGAAGGTTTTCAATAGTATTAGAATGTAGTCTGCCTCATTTTTTCAGGTCCTCACATCCCAGGTACAGGATACAAGAGCTACTCAGGTAGTTGAAAGTCAGTAAGAAATAAGCCCCACGAAAAGAATGCAAGACAAGTAAGGCAGCATTTTTTGCATTGAAAACATGATAGAAGAAATGAACATTTCATTCAATGAAATTATTGAACCTAAATAAACTACAGGCCCAAAACATGAAAGAAATTTCTGACATTCCAAAAAGAATAGAATCACATGCTTTTCTGATAATGTTTGTGTGATCATATTTTTCTGAGGTCAAACAACCTTCCTTGGACCATTGCTTTGTTGATTACATTCATGTTTAAAGGAACACTGAAATTGAATGTTGTCAGTAGTATTAGAATATAGTTTGCCTAGTTTTTTAGGTCGTCCCATCCTAGGTTCAGGAATCAAGATGCACTCAGGTCAGGGAAAGTCAATAAGAAATAAGCCTCACCAACAAAATGCAAAACAAACAAGACAGCAATATTTTTGCGTTGAAGATAAGATAGAATAAATGGACCTAAAAATATAGGCACATAACATGAAGGAAATCTCTGACACTCCAAAAAAATAGATCTATGATTAATTAGATTAAAGGACCCTTCTCTAAACATCATAGTCCAAAGTCACAAAAAATATTTTCAACAAAATCATAGAAGAAAATTTTCCTAACATAGAAAAAGTGATGCCCATGAAGTAAAAAATCATGGAGAATACCAAATAGATTAAACCAGAAAATAAAGTCCTGTCAGCACATACATGTCAAAGTGCTAAATATACAGGAAAAAGGAAAACTATGAAAAGTTGCAATGGTAAAAGACTAAGTAACACAAAAAAGCCAACAGATTAGAAAACACCTGTCTGTCAAGGGAGGCACTAAATCACAGAAAGACATAAACATATTCTGTAAACTCAGAGAACACTGATGGATGTGGCGCCCATGCAACAAACAAATATGAGGTATCAGGAAAAGAAAGACCAGGTGTCCAGCTGTTTGTACTAAGAAAATGCATGTGCTGCCTTTATTCCCAGAGAGAGAGAGAGAAACAAGTGAGAGAGAGAGAAAGAGAGAGAGAGAGAGTGTGTGTGTCTTTATTTCAAGTGCTATGAGGTCTCTCACTTGTAGGAGGGAGCAGTCTTATATATAGGCTTACAACATAGTGGAAAAACCTCAGGTGGAAGAGAGCATGTTTTCCTCCTGCTACATGTTGATGTCAGTGGAAAAATGCGGGGGCAGTATTCCAGGACTAGAAAAAAGAGTGCACCTGTGGCTATCAGCTGAAAACAATTCAGAGACCCTGTGGGGTCTAGGCCCCAACATCTCTCCCTTTTTTATTTTTTGAAATTTTGTTTGAACTGTTTGTTACTCTATAGAAATATTTATACAGATTTTTTGGTTCTCAGGTCATGTTGTAGGCTTTTGTTATTTTTTTCAGGGTCTATAACCATACCCACTCCTTGTATATTTGTAGATGCAAGGTGGAGAGAACAGGCTTTTCATCAAAAGTTTTTAGAGATGACTCACAAAATTGACCTAAAATTTGTAGCAATAACCAACCCTATATAATGGCAAAGAAACCTTTATAAACAATATTTGGAAATGTGGTGTTGTTCTTTTTACACTACTTTCTGCTGTTAAGGAGTGCTGAAATACCATGGGGATCATAACAAAAAAAACAGAAACCTGTTGAAGTTCTTGTTTTTGTGGTCTGTAAGGCTGCATCATCTCAGGTGTTTTAGATGTTGGATCACCTGGGCCATTGCTTCCGGAGGCATTGTTTCATCAAACCATACTAGTCTGGAAGGAACCCACAGCTTTTTATATTCTGTGGAAACAAAAACAAAAATTATTTTCCCAAGTAACCTGTCTGTATATTTAAAGTTAGAAGTCAAAGCATTTTTGAAACATACAAGTTGGATTATTTCAGCAGTATTGATAATCAAATGTCTTTTAGCACTTTTGTTACTTTCTTAGGAATTAAACAGTTTAAAGACAACAGAACAGCAAACAGTGTCCAGATGCTCCATGTATTTTTTATTCCATATACTTTTACATTTTTCTTTTCTTTTCTTTCACTTAATACAAGTATCTTGTTTACTAACTGTTAACAATTTTCAGTTCACCTATTTTCAATCCATCCTCCAACCAAGGATGATTCCTCAGGCAAAAGTCTTAAGATTTTCTCAATCCACCCTCCAACTGAGTGCGATCTCTCAGGTTCCCCTTTCTTTCACAACCTTGTTGTCAGGAGAAGGCCTGGAGTTTTAATCTGGTACCCCAAACTTGGTACCCTTTCCAATACACGCTCATAGCCTGTCTTGTTGGCCAGTCTTTGAGGGTGATCTCTCAGTTCCCCTTTACTTTCCTGACCTCAATGAATCAGGCAAAAGGGTGGATATTAATTCAGTACATCTTCTCCTTAGAAGGTGATCTCTCAAGCAAAAGTCTGGAGATTTGACCATTAAATTTTACTGTTAGAATTTGAAGTAACTGTTTTCAAATCTTTATTTTCTCGAGTCTCTCCCCTCCTGAGTCTTCTTTCTGGCTGATCTTTCCCAGCCTTTCCAAGTCTCTCTGGATATTGGTGGGACCTCCAATTATGGTACCCTTTCCACAAGCAAATCTGAGGTATCAGGAAAAGAAAGAGCAGACATTCAGCTGTTTGTACTAAAAAATACATGTGCTGCCATTATTTCCAGAAGAGAGAGAGAGTGTGTGTGTCTCTATTGCAAATGCTAAGAGGTCTTTCTCTTGTAGGAGGGAGCACTCTTATATATAGGCTTACAATGCATTGGAAAACCCTAGGTGGAAGAGAGCATGTTTTCCTCCTGCTAGATGTTGATATCAGCAAGGCAATGCGGGGGCAGTAAGCCAGGACTAGAAAACAGAATGCACCTGTGGCTGTAAGCTGACAAACAACTCAGAGACCCTGTGGGGGCTAGACCCCAGCAGATGGACTGCCATTTCAGATGGAGAGAGGAAACCATTACATTATAAAGGCAAATGTAAGCAGTATCTACCTACAAATGCAGTAGTATAGAAGGTGCCAGAAGAAAAACTTCAACCAGAAAATATTAACCACACCAAGGAAACACATGAAATAAACAAACTTAGACCATGCAAATGTCCACACCACTAGAACAAAACCATCGAAGTGAACAAGCACTGCTATTCGATAACTCTCAACATCTATTATATAAATTCTCTAATAAAAACTCAGAATAACAGATTGGATTGAAAAATAACTCTTCTTTCTGATATAACGATGAAACATACCTTAGCATCAAGAATAGACATCACCTCAAGATACAAGAAAGAAAAAAAAAGATATTATAAGCAAACTGACCGAAGAGGTAAGCAAGTATAGCCATTTTAATTTATGATAAAATGGATCCCAAACCATAACTAATCATAATAGACAGGGAAGGACACCAAATGCTTGCTGAAGGAAAGATTCAACAGTAAACATACTTTAGATTTGCAACTGTGCACCTGAGTTCAAAATGAAAACATAAATAAAGCTAAAATCACATGTTAACATTCACAGATTAATACTGAGTTAGTGTAGTGCAATATCCACTTTAGAGAAAAACTAAAAGGAGAAATGCTGGAGCTAAAAAAAACAAACTTAACAGATATTTACAGAAAATTTCACTCAAACAAAAGAGAATATACATTATTTTCAGCACCTCTTTGAACTTTTTCCTAAACTGACCACACACTTGGACACAAAACAAATAAAAAATTCAACTGAGCTCCTGTAACCCAGTCGCAGAAAGAGAGGAGTGATGAGCAAAGGGGTCAAGACAAGGCTGGTGAAACCCACAGAAACTGTTAACCTGAACAAGGGGGAATCTCATGGTCCCCAGACTGATGGCTGAGAGGTCAACATGGGACTGATCCAGACCCGCTACATTTGGGTGTCAGTGAGAATGTCTTGGCAATCTATGGGGCCTTTGCTACTAGATGAGTATTTATCCATGTCATACCAGTGGACTTTGGGAATTCTGCATGGTGGGATGCTCTCTCAGCCTGGACAATGTAGAAAGTCCTAGGCCCTGTCTCAGATGAAATAACAGACTTTAGAAATCCCCAATGGAGGGCCTCACTCTCTCTGGGGAATAGAGTGGGGATTGGGTGTGGTGGTGGTGAGTTCATGATGGGTAGGAGAGGAGGGGAGGGGAAGGAAGCTGGGATTGACATGTGAAGCAAGATTGTTATTAATTTAAATAAAAATGATTAATAACAAGAAAATTACAATAGCCCAGCATCACTACTGATTAACACTAAATATCAACAGCAATGAAAACAAGAGAAAACATACAAACACATGGTAACTCAAACACACACATTGAATGGAAAATACATCAAGACATGAATTAATAACTTTATAGAATGGAATCACTATGAGAACACAACTTACACAAAGTTGTAGAACACAATAAATGTACTTTAAAGACACAAGTTCATAACATTAAATTCCTACATTAAAAAAGAAAGAAAAGATCCCATGTTAGAAACTTTACAGTCCACAAAATATGTCCATAATAAAAAGAAGCAATAACAATCTAAAATACTAGAAGGAAGGAAGTAATCAAACTGAGGGATCAACCCAATAAAATGGACAAAACAACACCATTGTGAAAAGCTTAAATAAAATAATTTTTTGAGAAAGTCAATACAATTGAATAACCTAGGAAAATTACATAAGAGGTGTAGAGGAGAAAGCAAACAGAATTAGAAACAAAAATGAGGGCATGCCAACAGAAACAAAGGAAATGCACAGGATCATAAGAAAATACTTTAAAAATCTTCACTCCAAAAATTAGAAAATTTAAAAAATATGGTGAATGTAGCAGAATGCAAAACCAATACACAAAAATCAGTAAACTTCTTATATATGAAGGATGATAACTTTGGTGATATATACAACAAAACAAATTTAAATAAAGATTATATCAGCAATTTAAATAGACTTATTACCCCTAGGTAAACAGAATGTGTAATTAAAAGTTTCCCAAATGGAAAAAATGCTAGGATAAGATTGTTAGCATAGAAATCTACAAGATTGTCAAAAAAATTCTGATACCAACTCTCTTCAAACTATTCCACAAAATAGAGATATAAGGAACATCGTCTTATTCTTTTTTTTACAAAGACCGAATTACTGTGATAGTTAAACCACATAAAGTGAAAATAAAAATAATTAGAGACCAATTTCCCTTATGCACAGAGATGCAAAAATCTTTTTATCTATCTATTTATTTATTTTGGTTTCTCAACACAGCCTTCCTTGAATGTCCTGGAAATCATAGAGTTCTGCCTGCCTCTGCCTTCTGAGTACTGGGATTAAAGGCATATATCACCACCTAGATACAAAAATCTTAGCAACAAACTTGCAATACAAATATAAAAACAGGTCAAAAAGATCAACTCCCATGATCAAGTAGGCTGATCCTAGAGATTCAGGGATAATAAATATACATAAACTGATAAATATTAATCACCATAATGTCCATCAGCAGATTTAACGACAGGATATCATTATTATCTCATTAGATGAAGAAAAGGTTTGTGATAACATTCAACATTTCTTCATGACTAGGGATACAAAAAAATTCCTCAATATATTAAAGTTTATTTAAAGCAAACTCACAGCCAACATCAATCTAATCAGAGAAGAAAAACATGAGAATTTTTACCAAAATCATGAAGAAGACAAGGTTATCTATTATTCTCTTACCTGTCTGAGACAGTGCATCACATATTATCTGCAGTCATGGGACAAATGAAGAAGGGCAAGAAAACACAAATAAGAAGGAATTAAAATGCTTTATTTTTGGATGATATTATTTTATATATAAAAGGTTTTAAAACTCTACCAGGAACCTTATAAAACTATATAAACAGAAAACAAGCTAGCAGAATACAATATCATTACACAAAAATCTGAATGCTATGGTAGCCTTCCTATATACAAATTATAAATGACGAAGAAAGAAATCAGGGAAATGAAATATTTCACAACTGCCTCAAAAATGTCTTCTCGTAACTCTAACCAGGCATGTGAATGACTTACATAATAAAGATTTTAAAATATTGAATAAGGAAAGTAAAGATGATATAAGATGGGAAGATCTCCCATGTTCGTGGATAGGTAGACTTACTACAGTAAAAATGGGAATTATACCCAAAGCAAACAGATTCTATATAATTTCTAGTGAAATTCCAACACAGATCTTCACAAATCTTGAAAGAACTACTTTCAGTTTCATATGGAAACACTAAATCACAAGCAGAAATAAAAAATCCACAACTAAAAGTAAAACAAAAATAAACGGACAAAAACTGGGGGAATTATCACCATCCAAAATTTTAAATTTAACAACAAATTCATACTAATAAATACAGCATCTCTTTGGCACAAAAAAGATACATTAGCCAATGGGATTGAATTAAAGTCTCAAAAGTCAGTTTACACATCTGTGGGCACCTTTTTTTGTATAAAGAAGCAAAAATGAGAGAGAGAAACACACAATAAAATAGACAGCATCTTCAACAAATGGTGTTGTCAAACGGGATAGCTTGCATGTACAAAAATTCAGATAGATCCAACATTAATGTCTTTCAGAAAACTGCGACCCCCGTAGGGTACCCCCGACCCACGGGGATGAAGTGATAAGGGTCGCTACTAATTTGGTGGGTCTTCACGAGCAGATCTGATCTTAAAAACTTCAAGAGGTTAAGGGAAACAGGCTCACGACAACTTTTGCCGATCAAGAGCATTTATTCTTGGGGGTTAAATAGGTTTTATATGTAGAGTATCTCAGGGGGCGGTACAAGCATGTCAATCAAGTCTCAATTCAAATATACATCAAATAAGGTAAAGACGAAGCTGTAATTTTCCATCAGTTGCATTCCGCAAATGCTTGTCAGTATAAGCCAGGTGCAGGAAAAAGGGCGGGGTAAAAAGCATTCAAAGGAACACATTAACCTTTTGTTAACAAAGGCAATTGTTCTATAAGGGTTACTTCCCCATGGCTAGACGGGTGGGCTGCCCTGTGTAAATTTAACTTTTGTGGTTAGCTATTTCCTTTGTCTCAAGGGCATGTGTGCCCGCAGTCACGTAGGCAGAAGGCCAAGAAATGGCTGACAGACTCCATTTGTTCAAGGTTCTTAGCAGTCCCCAACAGAAAACTCAACTCCAAATAGAACAAAGGATTAAAAATAATGTAATACCCAGTGAATTGTATAAAAGACAAAGTGGAAAAGAATTTCTGAATAGAACATAAATAGAAAAACTACTAAGAATATATCTGTACAAAGAAGCAGGCTATATAAAGGGAGAGAGTTGTGGGTCACAATACCTCCAATAGAGGGTTATAAATTAAAATACATATTAAACTTAAAAACAAGACATCAAATGACCCACATATAACTGAGTTAATATTGGGATATAGATACTAAACATAGATTCTTGAAAGAGAAAACACAATGGTTGAGAAGCTTTTAAATATTCAACATCCTTAGTCATCAGAGAAATTACATTCATATTAAATGTTAACATCAATGATGGCACATGCTGACTAGGATATAGAGTTAGAGGAAACCCTCATCTATTTTGTATAGCCACTATGGAAATCAGTGTGGTACTTGCCTGGGGAGATGGGACTAAATATTCTTTAAGATCCATCTATATCATTCTTGCGCCTAGCCCAAAAGGATGCTGAATCCTCTCAGAGACATTTCCTGAACAATGTCCATTGGTTACTCTATTTATGATAACGAGAAATTGGAAACAATTTAGATATCTAGCAATGAATGAATGAATAAAGACAGTGTGATATAGTTATACAATGGAATATTATACAGATATTAAAATCATGAAGTTTATAGAAAAATGGAGTTAGAAAAAATCTGAATGAGGTAAAATACACAAAAAGACAAATATGGTTATGTTGTGATTTCAATAGGAATAGCTGACATAGGCTCATATATTTGAAAGGTTGGTCATCAAGGTGTGCCACTATCAGCAGGTATGTACTTTTTGGAGTAGATGTGGCCTTGTTGTGGGAAGTATGTCACTGGGGGTTGGGTTTAGACTTTTCAGAAGCTGAATTCAGACAGAGTGTCACTCTTTTCCATCTGTCTGTTGACTCAGATGTAGCATAATGTTTGCCTGTGTGCAACCATGCTTCCTAGCATGAAAATAATGTACTAAACTTAAGAATGCAAGCAACCCTCAATTAAATGCTGTCTTTCATAGGAGTTGCCACAATTAAGGCAGTTCTTGTCATATATAAAATCCTGACAAAGACATGGTATGTTTGCTTATATATGCATGTTGGTCTTTAAGTCTTTGATAAGTAGGTTACATTGCATATAAACACAAAGGTTAGTATGGAATTTTTCAGTGGGATGATATCAGATCTTTCCTTGTCAGTGAGGAGGCCTATGTAATCCATGGGGAATTGGGTAGTATTTATCACTGGTGTACAAATTGGTTTTGAGTGCCCATCCTACAATGAGGGGAGGGCCTAGGCCCTGCCCTGGATGAAATGACAGACTCTGGAGATCCACCATGGAGGGCCTCACCATCCCTGGGTATTGGAGTGGATATTTGGTGGAAGATTGGGTGAACTGATGGGAAGGGCAGGGGAGGAGAGTAGGGAGAGGAAGCTGGGATTGACAGGTGAAACAGGCTTGTTTCTAAACTAAATAAAAATGAATAGAAAAATAATGTGAAATAGAAATGATATTAAAGATTATTCTCCAGCACTCCAAGATGTGTCACTTGGATTACTCTAAGACAAAGTTGAACAGCAATAACTAGGCAGGATTTGTGGGATCAAGACAATGTTGGGAAGCAAAAGGAAGAGATGCCAGAAGATGCAGAAAAGCAACATGGGCATTGCAAAGTAATGGTAACCAAGATACATAAAGGAACATAGATTAAAGGATACAGGTTAATTTACTTATAAGAGCTAGCAATAAACAGTCTTAAACTATGGTCCAAAACTTTACAACTAATGAGTCACTGTGTCATGAGGTGAGACATGTCTGGTGAGACAGTGAAAGGCACACAACTGGTATGAGAAGTGGGAGTTAAAATAGGGATATGGGAAGGACAGTTAAAACTATTGGCCATTTGAAGCATCATATGGAGACTCAATACTGTAAACTTCATATATATATATATATATATGAAACCCCCATTTCTAGGAATGGATCATATTTAATTGCATTGTTCGCCAAAAGGGCGCCATCAGAACTCCACAAACAATCCAGACTGCTGACAGGGCTACATATTGTTTTCTAAAAATTCATGATGACAAGGTGCTATTTTTGAGGATAACACCTATATAACTTGATGAAAAATAAGAAGTTAAGCTAGTGTTTACCTATAGCCTTTATCGTCACTGACTAATGTTCATGATACTGGAAAGTACTTTGCAAAATTTCCCAAGGGAGAAAAGTAACAACTAACCCAGCTACAAGCCCTGTGATCTACAATGATGACCTACTGGTAATATGTGGATTTGCAATCACAGTTACTAGTGGATTTGTGACAACTTCCCTTCTTCATGAGAGGATATTTTCTGTATTAAGCATGGTGCTTATGAATACATTCATAACCACTGTGAATTTGTACATGTAGCTCTTTTGATTGTATTCATTGACTGCCTCACTCCTGTGTGCCTCTGTGTTAATCACCATCTACTGCAAGTAGAACTTTCTCTGATAAGGCTTCAAGATGATTTTGTCTCTATGTATAAGACATTAGGAAGACAATTTTATATCAATTTCAAATAATTTTATGACTATTTAGTAGAACACAAAACTTCATCCCTAATAACTAGTTTTCACAGGTCTTGAATTTGCAATTTGCTCTACCAGGTAGAAAAAGCTAGAAACTCTGTGAAATATAATGTCTTGCCAAAAATGAAATGGCCACTTGTGCAATGATGTTACAAATATTGTAGGACTAACAAACTACATCCTGACTGCAGTAAGTAAGCATTGTTTGATGAGATGAAGCTCATATGTGGCATAATTTTATCTCTAAGAAATTATGACTAGACATGGCTAAATAATATGACTGAGTACTAGCCTAACATCTACATATTCAGTGACTCTCTGTCTTCATGTTTATTTATATTTATCCATAATTTTCATCTGTATGCTACCCTCCCACCTCCTAATGTGATTTGACCTTTCCTGTATCATTATTTCCTTTTGAACTTTCCTTTCATTGATTTTAGTAGCCTTTCCCCACAATATGCCCACTCTCTTACTAATTCTTTAAGCTCTGTGGGTGTTTCAAATGAAACATCTGTACCTGAAGTTAAAAGCTAACATTCATATAGGAGAGAAAACATGTGACATATTTTTCTGAATCTGAGTTATCTTAGATGGAATAGTTGTTTCAAACTCATTTCTTTACCTAAGAATTAAATTTTTACTTATTCTTTAAATAGTGGGAAAATAATTTATTGTGTAAATATACCACAGTTTTTATCCATTCATAAGTCTTGATGAATAGGAGGCTTACATTCTTATTGTGAATAAAGTATCAAAGACCATGATCAAAACGTTAGCTATTTAATAACATATAGTCTTTTTGGTTTATGCCCAAGAATATCTTAACTGAAAAATATAATAGAACTTTAGATTTTTATTTTTATTTACTTTTTTGTGAAAATGTTTCTCTTTGTAGCACTGGCTGTCCTAGAACTGGCTATGTATATCAAGTTGGCCACAAACCCAAAGAGATCTGCCTGCCTCTGATCTCTTGATGGATTGATTAAATGTATGCACCCTCTTTGCTTTTGATCATGTAGTGGATATTTACTTAGAGTTTTAGGATGGACCAAAATGAGCTCCATAGTGGCAGCATCTGATTGTATTTACATCAGCAGTGAGTAATTGCTCTGCATATTTTATATCCAACACTGGCATTGCCAGTATTTGTTTTCAGTTTTTATGTTATTTTTCTTGATCTTATGAACTCTGACTTTAGTAGCATAAAATCTCAATCTAATGTTACTTTTCACTTTCTTGATGGTTAAAGATGATGAACACTAAATATATTTCATCTTTAGAAACCACCATATTTTGTTTCATAGCCTAATTTTGGAATTGGTGTCATTCTCTCTCTCTCTCTCTCTCTTTATCTCTCTCTGTCTCTGTCTCTGTCTGTCTCTCCCTCTCTCTGTTTTCAGGACTATAGCTCTATAATAGAGCTTAAAGTCAGGGATAGTGATGCCTCCGGACTTTCCTTTAATGTGCAGTTTTGTTTTTGGCTATCCTGGGTTTTCTGTTTTCCATATATGGCTGATTATTGTTCTTTCAAGGTCTGAAACAATTGTGTTGGCATTTTGCTGGGAATTGTATTGAATATGTAGATTGCTTTTCACAAGATTGTCATTTTTACAATGTTGACCCTATCAATCCATGAGCATGGGAGATCTTTCCATTTTCTGGTACCTTCTTTAATTTTTTTCTTTAAAGAATCAAAGTTCTTGCTACACAGGTCATTCACTTGTTTGGTTAATGTTACCCTAAGGTATTTTATTGTGTTTGTGAGTATTTTAAAGGGTTATGTTTTTCTGATTTCTTTCCCAGTCAATTTGTCATCTGCATATAGTATGGTTACTGATGTTTTTGAGTTAATCTGTATCCTATCACTTTGCTGAAGGTGCTAATCAGCTATAGGAGTTCCATGGTAGAGTTTTTCAAGTCACTTATGTAGACTCTCTGCATAATCATCTGCAACTAGTGAGTGTTTGACTTCTTCCTTTACAATCCACTTGGTCACCTTTTGTTGTCTTATTGCTCTAGCTAGAACTGCAAGAACAATATTGAAGAGATACGGAGAGAGGAAATTTGTCTTGTTCCTGATTATAGAGAAATCATGTTGAGTCTCTCTCCACTTAGTTTGATGTTTGCTGTTGGTTTACTGTGCATTGCTTTTATTATATTCAGGTATGTTTCTGTTTTCCCTGATCTCTCCAGGACCTTTACCATGAAGGGGTGTTCAATTTTGTCAAAGCCTTTTTCATCATATTGTGAGATGACCATGTGGTTTTTCTTTTGCAGTTTGTTTACATTGTGGATTACATTGATAGATTTTCATATGTGTTTTTTTATTTCTAAGGGAGCTCTGTAAAAAGAGTTGTTCTCTAATGTTAATATGCTTATTGTGTCCTTTCTTTGGTTATTTTACTTATGTTTGCTTGTTTTATCATATACCAAGGTTTTTTATTTATCTTATTTTATTATTATTTCTTAGAATAGAGCTTGTTTTGTAATGAGACACAGAATTGTAGTGGATCTGGATGGGGCTGGGATGAAGAGGACAAAGTATTGTCAGGATACATTAAACAAAATACATAAATTCAGTAAGAGTAAAGGAATAATAAATAGTTTTGCCAGGTTTGATTCAGCTGACTAACTAGAAAAGAAATTTAATACATACATTGAATATTAAAAATAATATTTTCTTAAGAATAAATGCATAAATATGAAAGCATTATAACTTAGTGATGAGTTTTGAGGGTTTCAGAAACAAACTGTTAATGTTTACAAACTTGATGCATTCAATTGAAAAAAGTAATAGTATAAATTGTTTGTAATTTAGATATATGACATTTTACGTTCACATCAGAAATGTTTAAGGAAAGGATGAAAAGTTTGGCAGAATCCATTTTCCAAAACAAGAAAATATTTACATACTAAAATATGGCAAAATAAGTGTAGATAGCAAATAGAAACTAAATCAATAACTAAAAATTTAATAATCAACATAAAATAGGACAGAAAAGTTCAGCCTTTGGTAGATGATATGACACAGGTTTGTAAACTCTGATACAAAGGGGCAGATGCAGGAAAAACCTCTTGATTCAAGGCTAGTCCTGCTTCCAGGGTCTACATAGTGATACGCTCTCAGAAGAAAACTCACAACACTGATATTAAAGTTAGAGTTTGGAAGCCTACACTAGAAAGGGGTCTAATATAACTGGATGAAAGAAAAATAGCTTATGGAATTCAATATCATATTCTAACTTTGTAGCTAGTAGTTAGATTGCCTTGTGGCTGGCTTCAATCCTAAAATTTAACTTTGAAACATGTGGCCAAATGAAAATTTCATTAAGATTAATTAAAGTCATTTCTTCTATAGTGTGTATTGTCTCTGATGCCATGAAACATATTCTTATCTGGTTTTAACAAAATGATATAGCATTTCGGGGCAAATATAAAGCCTAGAAGTGCTGCACTGGAAGCTAAAATAGAGAAGACTTCCACAGCCACCATAAACTTCCCCTTGGTACTGTGGTAGACAGGAAGGAAAGTGACCCACACACTGAAGAACACAAGCATGCTGAATGTCAAGAACTTGGCTTCATTGAATTTGTCAGGAAGATTTCTGGACAAGAAGGCCATGGTGTAGCTCCCTAGTGCCAATGAACAGAGGTACCCCAGGACACAATGGAAAGCAATGGCTGAGCCCTTGTTGCACAAAATTATGATGTGTCCATGTTGAGCATGAGTATCTTGATCAACAAAGGGAGGAGAGGTTCCCAGCCAGATTCCACAAAGAATGATTTGGAGTAGAGTGAAGATGGGAATGATGTAGTTAGTGGCTCTTGATATTATTAACCACCTCATTAATCTCCCTGGAAAAGTAACCTTGAAAGCAATAACTACAGTAAGAGCTTTGGCCAACACAGTAGAGAGAGCCATGGTGAATAAAATTGCAAATGTCATCTGCTGCAAGATGCAGGTGACTGTGTTGGGCTGCCCAATGAAGAACAAGGAAGAAAGGAAACAAATGATGAGTGTGATGAGCAGAATGTAACTGAGGGCCCGATTATTGGCCTTTACAATGGGAGTGTCTCTATGTTTCACAAAGATGCCCAGAACAGTAGCTGTAATTGCAGATAAGCACAAGGCTGTGCTACTGAGTGCCATTCCCAAGGGATCTTCAAAATTTAAAAATGTCACAGCTTTCTCGAGGCAGTGGTTCTTCTCTGTGTTTGCATAATGGCTTCCTGGGCACTTCACACAATGATCCATATCTGGGAAGATATTATGGTGATCATGACAATGTGTTCAGATGTTTCTTTTTATCCTAAGTTACTTTCAGCACCAACTTATTGGATTATTACCTAAATGATTTTGTTTGGTCTCTCAGACATAAATAAACACTCTTTAGTGAGTAATTCCAAATTCATAAACCCTTTGATTTTCATGAAGCCACAAATTATCTAAAGCTAATCCCAATTTATCTGTATTTACTTTCATGTTTACCTTGAATTTATATATATATATATATATATATTTAATTTGTTTAAAGTAACTTCATTATTAAATTCCCTTACTTAAACCTAACTTTATTCTTATGTCAATTCTTTATAAAACCTCATTCCCAAATTGAATGTATTCTCATGTGTAACTAAAGAATTTTCATTAAAAGTAGATATTACAATGCTGATCACAGATAAGGTTCCCACTTTAGCCATTTTCACAGAGTTCATTGATTTCTTCAAGTTTTCTCATTATCTGATTGACCTTGAGTATTGCATATTAGTATATTTTAGATGTGTTATATTCTTTAATATTAAACTCTTGTTGTAAAAAGTGGTTACTATCTATATCCTGATCACAAGACTATTACAGAAGGCAACATGTAGATATGGCATAGAACTTGGGAAAATATGTCAGATAATTAACTGGAAGTTTCACAACTTCTAGTTAACATCAATAGTACTAGAAAGTTCTATATACACAATCAGAGAAGAAAATTATCATCTATCTCACCTCATATACTGTGAACTGTAACAACAGCCTACTGCAAGATATGTGCACTGATACAACAGTGTCAGGACTGTTAGGAGAGTGACAATTGCATTTTTATTGTATTTAACACCTGTTCCATTAGATAGAACCTATAGCTTATATTATTAATGCTTCCAGGAAATTGGATAGATTGAGTATTAGCTCATCAAGCAAACCTAAAATTATCAATCTGCTGAATGATCACAGAAATAAAACTACTCCTACTATTAAATCCCCATACTCATAGATCAGTCTATCATTCCATCCTCAGAAATTTCTCTTGCAGTAGATAGTGATTAATAAGATCCACAACTGAACATACAGAGAATAAAAGATATTGTACTGTTCATTCCTGAATGAAATGTCATTATCACACCTTACACTCAAGGCTTGGAGATTTGTATGGAAAAGGACATGGAAATTTGGTAAAAACAATGTGTCTGAGAGTTTGTATTATGGTGCAAAGACACCATGATCATGAAAAATCTTACAAAGGAAAACATTTAATTTGGAGTGACTATCCTACAATCCAGTGATTCAAACCATTTTTATTATGGTTGTATATATGATAGCATGTAGGCAGACATGGTGCTTGCTATTTCATAATCAGAAGGCAACAGGAATTGGACTGCAACACTGACTGCTCCATGAAGCATTAAAAACCTCAATGCACATTCACACATATAGTGACCAACTTATTTCAAAAAGGCAATACAAGCTCCAACAAAGCCACACCTTCTAATAGTGCCATTCCCTATGAACTAATGGAGGCTGATTACATTCAAATTCCCAAACCAGGTGTAATATATTAGTTTAAGAATACACTATTTTTATACAAGGTGATAAACTTGGATCTATCTGCAGTCTTCTGCATACCAGTACCAAGTTATGCCAGCACCATTTGTTGAAGATGCTTTCTTTTTTCCATTGTATAGTTTTAGCTGCTTAGTCAAAAATCAAGTGTTCATAAAACACAAAAGGATCCAATCAAAAGGTGGGGTACAGAACTAAACAGAGAATTCTCAATAGAGGAGGCTAAAATGGCCAAGAGACACTTAAGAAAGTCCACAACATCCTTATCCATCAGGGAAATGACAATCAAAACAACTCTCAGATACCTTCTTACTCCTGTCAGAATGGCTAAAATCAAAAACACCGAAGACAATTTATGCTGAAGAGGATGTGGAGAGAGGGGAACACTCTTCCACTGCTGGTGGGAGTGCCAACTTGTACAGCCATTTTGGAAAGCAGTATGGAGATTCCTAAGGAAAATGGGAATCAATCTACCACAAGACCCAGCAATTCTACTCTTAGGCATATATTCAAAGGAGGCAAATTCATACAACAAGGGCATCTGCTCCACTATGTTCATAGCAGCATTATTTGTAATAGCCAGAGCCTGGAAGCAACCTAGATGGCCCTCAACTGAAGAGTGGATAGAGAAAATGTGGTACATTTACACAATGGAGTATTACTCAGCAGAAAAAACAATGGAATCTTGAAATTCGCAGGTACCCAAGAGAAGAGAAATGAGGCCACATCCTCTGAAAAGATGGGGAACACGGCGAGGGTAGGAGGGGAGGGGAACCTGGGAAATAGAGAGGGGGAGAAGTGGAAGAGAGAGTAGGGCGTGGAGGAACAGGAAGGTCCACTGGGGATGTAGGATAGGGGGAAGAGGGAATTATATGTTAGAAGACAGATCAGGCACCATTGTGACTTCTAGTGATCTAAACGGATGACACCAATTGACAAGCTAAGCAATAGTGTAGAGACCACCTTGAATGCCTATTCCTGATAGTGAACTTGATGTCTATAACCATCCTGGAGCCTTCATCCAGTGACTGATGGAAGCAGAGGCAAACACCCACAGTTAAATACTGAAGAGAACCCAAAGAACCCAGCAACAGAGAGAGAGGAGTGAAGAGCAAATTGGCAAAGAATGGGCTGGCAAAACCAGCAGAGACAGCTGATCTCTACAGGGAAGAGCTCTTGGACACCAGACCGACAGCTGGGAGGCAAGCATGGGACTGATCAAGACCCCCTGAATGTGAGAGTCAATGAGGAGGCCTGGGCTACCTATGGGGTCCTGACCAGTGGATCAGTGTTTATCCCTCGAATACTAACAGACATTGTGTGTCCATAACACAAAGAGGGTTGCTCTCTCTGCCTGGACTCTTAGGAAGTGCCTGGACCCTACCCAGAATGAAATGATAGACTCTAGATATCCCCTATGGGATATCCCAACACAGATGAAACAGAATGGAATGAACATAAAAAATGTTTATGAAGATGATAGAGAACCTTAAAGAGGAAATGAAAAGGAAGAAAAACAAAACACTTCTAGAAATGGAGGAAAAGAGAAACCAAAAAGTGAAGAAATAAATAAATCTCTTAAAGAAAGCAAAGGAATCAAAGAAAATCAAGCAAAAAAGGAAACAATTCCAACAGTTCAAGGCTTGAATGTTGTAATAGTGACAATAAAAATACATGGTCTGAAGTAATTCTTTAATCAGAAAAGATGGGTAAATGATCAGGAACTGCAGATGTAAGGATAACCAACACAAGAGACAGAAGAAAGAGTCTCAGTCACTAAAGATACAATAGGAGAAATAGATTCATTGAACAAAGAAAATCTTAAATCCAAAAATCCCTAACAAAAATGTGCAGGAATTATGAACACCATGAAAAGGCCACAACTAACAGTAATAGTTATAGATAAAGGTGAAGAAGCCAATTCAAAGGTGCAGAAATCACATGCAACAAAATCATTTTCTGAAAGCTTTCTCATATATGCCAATGCAAATGCAAGAAACTGACAGAAAAACAAAGAGTGGACCACAAAAAGTCCCCTCACTACATAATAATCAAAACACCAAACATAGGGAAGAAAGAAATAATATTAAACACAAAGGAAAAATAAGGGCAGACTTATCATAATTATACCTGGCTGTTGCATGGAAAATTTGAAAGCCAGAAGGTCTGGATAGATATTCTCCAAACAATAAGATACCATGGATACCAGACCAGACTACTATACCCAGCAAAGTTTTTTCAAACACTATAGATGGAGAAAACAAGATATTCCACGACAAACTAGATTTAAACAATATATATATATATATATATATATATCCACTAATCAAGCCCTACAGAAAGTACTAGAAGGAAACCTCCAACCTAAGGATGTTAACTACACTCACAAAAACATAGGCAAGAGATAATCCCACTTTTCTAAAACTGAAAGAAAAGCAGGATAAACCCACATATAATACCAACAACAACAACAAATTCAAAACAAACAAGAATTAACACTCGATGGTACCTTATTTCCCTCAATATTAATGGTCTTAACTCGCCTATAGAAAAGACACAGAATAATAGAATGGATATGAAGACAGAATCCAAACTTCTGACACATACAAGAAACACACCTTAACTTCAAAGACAGAGTAACCTAATAGTAAAGGATTAGGATAGGATTTTCCAATAAAATGGACCCAAGAAACAAGCTGATGTAGTTCTTCTACCCTCTAACAAATTGGGCTTCAAACTAAAATCAATAAAAATAGATGAAGAAGGTAATGTTCATATTCATCACAGGAAAAGCCCATCAGGAAGAAATCTCGCTTCTGAACATTTATGCCTCCAAATCAAATATGCCATGTTCCTTAATAAAAAACATTGGTAAAACTCAAATTACACATAAAACCTCACACAATTATAGTGGGAAATTTCAATACCCCGTTCTCACCACTAGACAGGACCACCAGACAGATACTTAAAAAAAGAAATGAAAGAACTAGTAGAAGTTATGAGCCAATTGGGTTTAACAGACATCTATAGAACATTCCATTTGAACACAAAATAATATACCTTCTTCTCAGCACCACATGTAACCTTGTCAAAAATGGAACACATACTCAGAAACATAACAAACCTCAATAGATACAAAAAATGGAAAAAGCCCCTGTATCTTATTAGATCACCATGATTTAAAGTTAAAATTCAACAACAACACAAATGGCAAATATCCTATGAACTCTTGAAAACTGAACAATGCAAAATTGCAGCATTCATGGGTCATGAAAAAAGTAATTAAAGACTTCCTAGAATTCAATGAGAATGAAGACACAACATACTCAAACTTATAAGATGCTTTGAAAGAAGTGCTAAAAGGAAAGTTTTAGCACTAAGTGCCCACATAAATAACTGGAAAATAGTCACACTAGAGCATTAACAACACAACTGGAAGTTGCCAGGAAGATGCCACGAAATAGTGAAATTGAGGGCTGAGATCAATAATGTAGAAACAAAGAAAATAAGAGTTGGTTCTTAGAAAAAAATCAACAACATACACAAACCTTTATCCAAACTATAAAAAGGACAAAGAGAATATGCAAATTAACGAAATCAGAAATGAAAAGGGTGACTGAACAATGGACACTTATGAAATCCAGAGAATCATCAAGTCATATTGATTGAAGTAACATTGAAAAACTGTAATCCACAAAATTTGAAAATTTAAAGGAAACAGACAATTTTCTGAATAGATATTACTTACCTAAATTAAATCAAGAACAGATGCAATGTAAATAGGCCTATAGCCCCTCAGGAAATAGAAGCAGTCCTCAAAAGTTTCCCAACCCAAAACAAAACAAAAAGCACTGCACCAGTTGTTTACAGTACAGTATTCTACATGAAATTCAAAGAACAGCTAATACCAATTCTACAAAATACGTCCACAAAATAGAAGCAGAAATGTCATTGCCAAACTTTTTCTACAAGGCTGCAATTACCTTGGTACCCAAGCCCCAAAAAGACACAGCAAAGAAAGAGAATTCGAGGACTTTGATGCAAAGATTATTGAATGAAATAACACTGGTAAATTGAATCCAAGAACACATCAGAAAAATCATTCAGCATGATCAAGTAGCCTTAATCCTAGGGATGCAGGGATGATTCAACATATGCAAATTTATCAATGTCATACACCATATAAACAAACTGAAAAACAAAAACCACATGATCATCTCACAAGATGTCAAAAAACTTTTACATACCCCAACTCCCCTTCATGATAAGGATATCAGGAATAACAGGAACATACTTAAATATAATAAAAGCAATATACAGTAAACCAAAAGCAAACATCAAACTAAATGGAGAGAAACTCATACTCAATGGAGAGGTCAAATCAGGAATAAAACAAGACTGTCCACTGTCTCCATATCTCTTCAATGTTGTACTTGAAGTTCTAGCTAGAAAAATAAGACAAGAAAAAGGGATAAAGGGGATACGAATTGGAAAGGAAGTAGTCAAACTTTCGCTATTGGCAGACAATATGCTAGTTTACAAAAGTGACTTGAAAAAATATACCAGGGATTATCAGCAAAGTGACAGGATACAAGATTAACTGAAAACAATCAGTACTCCTACAATATATAGTAGATGAATTGGCTAAACATTAAATCAGAGAAACATCACCCTTTACAATAGCCAAAAAAACCACCAAAATATCTTGGGGCAATGGTCACCAAACAAGTGAATCAACTGTATAACAAGAATTTTGAATCTTTAATGAGAGAAATTAAAGACGATACCAGAAAATGAAAGATTTCCCGTGCTCTTGAATAGATAGGGTCAACATAAAAAAGGCAATCTTTCCAAAAGCAATATACACATTCAATAAAATTCACATCAAAATGCCAACAAAATTCTTCACAGACCTTGAAAAAACAATACTCAACTTTATGTGCAAAAACAAGATTAGTCAAAACAACCCTGTAAAATAAAGGGATTGCCAGAGTCATCAACATTCCTGACTTTAATCTCTATTATAGAACTATAGTCCTGAAAAGAGCTTGGTATTGACACAATTATAGACAGGTGGAATCTAATTGAAAATCCTAATATTAAGCCACACACCATGCACACATGATTGTTGATTGCTGGTGTGAGTGATAACTTGTACCCCCAGTTTAGAATTCAGTATGACAGTCCACCAAGGATAATGAGAATCATTCTAACATCAAGATCTAGCACTTCTACTCTTAGGCATACACCCAAATGATGCACATTCATACAAGAAGGACATCTGTTCAGTTATGTTCATTGCAGCATTATTTGTAATATCCTGAACTTGGAAACATCATAGATGTCCCTCAACTGAAGAATGGATACAGAAAATATGGTATATTTACATAATGGATTATTAGTCAGCCCCTTAAAATACTGGAATCTTGAAATTCACAGATAAATGGATGGAACTAGAAGAAACCATCCTGAATGAGGTAACCCAGTCACAAAAAGACAAACATGGTATGTACTCATTCATATATCGATATTAGACATAGAGCAAAGGATTACCAGCCTACAATTCACGGCACCAGAGAAGCTAGGTAACAAGGAGTACCCTAATAGCCACTTACATGGTCCACCATGAAAGGGCATAATCTCCTGAGCAAATTGGCATCATAAGGCAAGGGGAGTTGGAGTTCACAGAAAGGCAAGGGTAAAGGGGAGGAAAAGGAGAACATGAGGAAACAGGAAGATCGAGTCTGTGGAAAAATATAGTAGAGCAAGAAATGAGATATCGTAATAGAGGGAGTCATTATAGGTTAAAGAGAAATCTGGCCCTGGGGAAATATCCAGAGATCTACAAGGATAATCCAACATCAGAATCTAAGCAATAGTGGAGAGGCTTCCTTAAATATCCTCCCCATATAATGAGATTGATGACTACCTTATATGACATCCTAGAACCTTCATCCAGTAGCTGGTGAAAGGAGAAGCAGACACCCATAGCTAAGCCCTACCTGAACTCCTGGAATACAGTTTCAGAAAGCGAGGAGTGATGCGCAAAGGAATCAAGACCAGACTTATGAAACCCAGAGATACAGCTGACCCGAACAAGGTGGATCTCATGGAAACCAGACTGGCTGCTGGGAATTCATCATAAGACCGAAACAGCACCCCTGAACAAGGTTGTTAGTTAGTAGGCCTGGGAAGTCTATGGCGCCTCTGGTAGTGCATCCTACCACTATTTGCCCCTAGTATACCAATGGATTTCAGCAGCCCATTCCACATAGAACGATATTCTCTCAGCCTAGGCTCTGCTCCAAATGATGTGATAGATTTTGAAGTTCCCACATGGAAATTATTATATACCCTGGGGTGCAGAATGAGGATAGGATAGGGAGTTGGTGGGGGATAGGGAAAGAGGAGGAAGAAGGACCTGGGATTGACATGTAAAATAAGATTTTTTTCTAACTTAATTAAAACAGAGAGAAAAAAGACATTTTAGCCATATATTTTAGAATAATATAACAAAATGTTATATACTATATTTGAAAGTGAATTTGATATCCCATTCATGTTTAGATATAAATGTACTAATTGTTTATTTATATGAACCATTGCTATTTTGAGAATAGGGTTGAACCTTTAAATCTTGCCAGATGTAATGATTTGTATTTAGTGGGAACTGATTTTATCGTGTAACTGACATCTCTACCCAGTCTTCTGCTTATCAAGTACATTGTATCACTACTCATATTCTATAATTTAACTTTTTCTTACCTAAATAATAGCCTTTACAATGGAAGAATGTAGCTAGATTCGATTAATGTATCCCTTCTCTCTGATTTTGGTGAAAAGAATATGGATAGTTTATTGTGTCCTAGTTTTTGAGTCAGACAGTCCACAGTTCATTAAATTTAACGCTGGTTGGGGACCACTTAATGAAAGTCATTGCTATTATGTCACAGAGGTGACTGGGAGTTGAATCAAAACAGATTCTCTGGGGTTTTACTACTGTTAGAGGATACCAGTGTATGCAGTAGTAAAACCCCAGAGAATCTTACATATCATGAATAAAGCTCAACAGAGACTATACACTTGGTCATCTTCTAAAGTATGTGAGAATGTTTTTGAGAGTGGAGGGTGATAGCTTATGTTTTTTTAAAGACTGTGTATAAAAACATTGTGAAATCTTCTAGTATTCTAATGAGTACATATACATATATATATATATGTATAATGAAAATTTATACTTGTATACATCCCCTGTCTTGTCTTAGTGTGTACATATTATTGAACTCTATATCAATTATTACTATGAAATAAAGTGAGCTCAATATTCAAAAGAAAGCTCTAATTCCATCTGTAGAGATGTTTATTCTAATTACCTAAATAATAGAGTAATCCATGTGACTTCTACATCACGCTGTGTATCATAAATCAACTAGAATAGATTCCAATTAATTTGAAAGAATAAGGAAAGTACAATATAAACAAATCCTATATCTCTGTATTTGAGATATTTGAATACTTACTCAATGTTTTATTTTTTGAAGTCTGTCTTACAACTGAAATCTCTTGTATTTGTTTGTGCGTGTGTGTGTGTGTGTGTGTGTGTGTAAAGATGTGAATATAGAGTTTACATATAATATCTTTGTAAGGAAATATATTAATTTACTAAATATTTTACCATTTCTAGAAATGAATATTTACTAGATTACTTTTATTATGAAATCATTATAATAAATCAAAAAAGATACATAAAATTCATATTGAGTTTGAAACAAATGGACATTTGTTTATTTATGCCATATTTTATTACCAAATTTGTGTATTTCTGTAATATGACCTTGGCATCAGACTTCACAATTTCATTTTTGGTGATTACACTTAGTAATTGTTTTTAAATTTTGAATTTTACTAGAACATATTAAATATGTGTGTACACATGGAATATCTAACCTTCCCCTAAGAGCATTGATAAACTAAATATGCTCCAATGATAAGAAAGAGACCTTCCATTTGAATTGGTGGTCAAAGGTTTACAAGAGAGTCTTAAAAAGAATATAGGCATGAGAGGTGATAGAGAAAGAAGAGGGCTGGATGTAAAAGATTGATCAAAGTTACAAATGTTCTAGCAGGTGAAAATAAGGATCCTTGGTATGGAATGGATTTCATTCAGTGTTATGCCAACACATGTGTGGGAAGTTCAAGACATCCCAGAAGCATCAGTGGGAGTGTGAGTAGGCACTGGGTCATGAGGAGATTTGATGCTAAGTTATATGAATATAAGTATGGAGAGTTTAAAAACTCACAGCGAAAATTGCTGAATGTGGGAGGTGGTCCAACCTATCAAAGAACATTCTCAGAGGAAGACTTCAGATAGAATCTTCCACCACATACAATAATACCATAAAAGGAAAGGACAACTTAGTCCTACTAACATTGAGTTCTTGAAATACAGGTGACTAGCATTTTTAAAATCTGTATCATTGTGTGAATTCAATGCATTGTGAACTTACTTTATATTTTGGGATATTGTAAGACTTAGCAGGAACTTCTGTTGCTTAGTTAAATTGTCATAATGTCAAAACACCCAGCAAATGGTTTTATTTATACCGACAAACAAATAACACTCCTAGTCTGAATTAGAGACACTTTGTCACACCGTTAAATATAATGATAGCTGAGACATTTTATTGTTCAAAAGTACCACAACATATCTAAATGTCAGAATTAACACACATTGTTAAATAATAACTCCTAGTATTAATGATTTCACTTTCCTAATAATGAGGTACACACTAAAAATTGCAACAAAAACAGAATCTATATTTTTCTTATGCAGCCTGGACAAATTATATCTTATCATATAGATACCTCTTTAGGGGGAAACATATGTAAAATAGACTACTAGCAAATAGAATCCATAAATAATCACAGATTCTTATACTAATAGGGTAGAAATATATTTTATGCCTAAACTAAAACAAAGATAACTAGAATCAAATATTTTTCATTAACGGGAAAATGCACCAACAGGATATTACAATTATAAACATATATGTAGTAAATTAAGCTGCCACCAATTTCAGAAAATAAATGCTATAAGATGTACAACAATAGAATAGCCAGACCATAGTGATAGTAGATAAATTCAGTATCGCATTTTTTACAATAGAAACAAACAGGAAAAACAACAAAAAAGAAATATTGCAGTTATATACTATCATAAATCAAATGGATACAAAATACATCTACAGAATACGTTATCCTAGTTGGGAAAATTAGTCTTTTTTGCCCCCTAGGGAGCCCATGGATTTTTGTCTGTTATTGAACACATATTTTGAAACAAATTAAATCTCACCAAATACAGGAAAATCATAATAACATATAGCATTCTAACTGATCACATTAAAATAAACCTGAATATTGAGATCAATAAAAACTACAAAAATTTCACAATAGTAGTAATTAAAAGTCATGCCACTGTCTTGGCTCCTAAGCTCATCCCTCCTCCCTCTCTACAACTGGCTTCCAGGAGTATAGCTCATTGTTTATCTGTGGGTGCCTACTTTTGCTTCAGTCAGCTACTGGATGAAGGCTCTAGAATGACTCCCAAGGTAGTAATCAATCTCATATAGGGTAAAGGTATCAAAGACTCTCCATTAGTGCCTAGATTCTTAGTTGGGGTCAAGGTCTGTGAAGAATTCTGCCAGTATTTTCATGGGGATTGCATTGAATCTTAAAGAACAATAATCAACTTTATATGGGAAAACAAAAGAACCATGATAGCTTAATCAACCCTGTGAAATAAAGGAACTTCTGTAAGCATCAAAATCCCTGACTTCAAGCTCTATTATAGAGCTATAGTCCTGAAAACAACTTGGCATTGTCACAAATATAGACAGGCAGATCAATGGAATGGAATTGAAACCCCTGATATTTAACCCAAATACCTATGAACAGTTGATTTTTGACAAAGAAGCTAAAATTAAACATTGGAAAAAAGGAAGCATTTTCAACAAATGGTGCTGGCATAACTGAATGGTGGCATGTAGAAGACTGCAGATAGATCTCACCATACACAAAACTTATCTCCATATGGTTTAAAGACCTCAACATAAATCCAGCCACAATGAAGCTCTTAGAAGAGAAAGTGGGATGTATCCTCGAATGAACTGCTGTAGAAGACCACTTCCTGAACATAACATCAGTAACATCAACCCTGAGATCAACAGTTAATAAATGGGACCTCCTGAAATTGAGAAGCTTCTGTAATTCAAGTGACACAGACAACAAGACAAAAAGGCAGCCCACAGAATGGGAAAAGATATTCACTAACCCCACATCTGTCAGTGGACTGATCTCAAAAATTTACAATGAACTCAAGAAGCAAGTCTCCAGAACACCAAAGGATCCAAAGAAAAAGTGGGGTACAGAACTAAATAAAGAACTATCATTAGAGGAGTCTAAAATGTCTCATTTACACTTAAGAAAGTACTCAACATCCTTAGCCATCATGGAAATGCAAATCAAAACATCTCTGGGATATCACCTTACTCCTGTCAGAACATCTGAAATCAAAAAATTAATGATAATTTATGCTGGAAAGGATGTGGAGAAAGGGGAATAATCCTCCACTCCTGATTGGAGTGCCAACAACCACTTTGGAAATCAGTATGGAGATTCCTCAGGAAAAGCAGAATCAGTCTACCACAATATCCAGCAATTCCACTATTAGACATATACCCAAACAATGCACATTCATAAAAAATGACATCTGTTCAAACATGTACATAGCTGCATCATTTGTAATAGCCAGAACATGGAAACAATCTTGATGACCCTCTACTGAATAATGAATGGAGAAAATGTTGTAAATTTACACAGTGGAGTACTACTCTGTGGGAAAAAATGAAATCTTGGAATTTGCACGAAAATGGATGGTACTAGAAGAAACCTTCCTGAGAGAGGTAACACAGTCGCAAAAAGACAAACATGGGCTGTACTTACTCATATATGGTTTTAGACATGGAGCAGGGGAGTACCAATCTACAATCATACTGCTAAAGAGTCTGGCAAACAGGGAGTACCCTAAGAGTGATATGCATGTTACCCCACAGAAGGGGAATGGGACAGGATCTCCTGAGTGGATTGGGAGTATGCGGTCGAGGGGGATGGACCTGGTAAAAAGACAGGGGGAGAAGAGGAGGCGAGAAGAGTACACAGGGGAGCAGGAAGGTTGAGTTGGGGGAAGAATAGATGACAGAAAACTGACAGATACCATAATAGAGGGAGTCATTTTAGGTTTGAGGAGAGATCTGGCACTAGTGAGATTTTCAGAGACAAGGATGACACCGACTGGCAATCTAAGCAATAGTGAAAAGGCTACCTTTAATGCCCTCCCCTAATAATGATTTTGACAACTACTTTATAAGCAATCCTAGAGCCTTCATCCAGTGGCTGATGAAAGCAAAGGCAGACACCCACAGCTAAACACTGAACTGAACTCCTGGAACCCAGTTGCAGAAAGGGAGTAGTGATGAGCAAAGGGGTCATTACAGGCCTGGTTAAACCCACAGAAACAGCTGACCTGAACAAGGGAGAGATCATGGCCCCAGACTGATGACTGACAGGCCAGCATTAGATGTTAATGAGGAGACCTAGCCAATCTACTGGGCCTCAGGTAGTGGATCAGTATATTTCCTTACATATGAATGAACTTTGGGACCCCATTCCATTTGGAGGTATGCTCTCTCAGCCTGGACACATGGGGGAGGACCTAGACCCTACCCTGGATGATATGACAGACATAGGATTTCCCCCATGGTGGACCTTACCTTACCTGGAGCACAGCATGGGGATTGGTTTAAGGGTTGGGAGGTTGGTTAGGGGTGTAGGAGGAGGGGTGTGATTGGGACCTCGGATTGACATGTGAATCAAGTTTGTTTCTAATTTAAATAAAAGAAAGTTAATCGATGAAATCTCTCTGATGACAGGCTGACTACAGGAGGCCAGTTTAGGCATTTTGTCTATTTGTCTACTATTGCTAGGGGTCTGGGCTGGAATAATCCTTGTGGATTCCTTGGAATTTCTCCAATATACGGTTTCTCCCTATTCCCACAATGGCCTCCTCTATCAAGATATTTATTTCATTAGTCTACTACTCCTTCCTCACCCTACATTTGACCAATCAGATTCCTCAAGCTTTTTTCTCCCAATCCATCCCGTCCATATGCCTGACTACCTATTTACACAGGAGATCTCATCTATTTACCCTTCTCAGGGAAGTCCATTATTAATTAGATGATTTTTCTAGTTCCATACATTTTCCTACAATTTTCAAAATGCTATTATTTGTTATCACTGAGTAATACTCTAGTGTGTTGGTGTATCAAAATTTGTTTATCTAGACTTACGTTGGACTTTATTCAATATACTTAAATGCTCATTCTCATCTTCTGGTAATAGTGACACTGACCCCTGAACTAATTTTGAAACATTTTAGTCTACTATGAACAAACTGTCTTGGAACTAATGACTCATTGTCATCACAACAGGTACATACATACAGCTATGCGTGGATATTCACTCTACCAACATTGATTGTAGTGGCTGAATGCTATCATTTTATCTTATAACTACTAGCCACAAGTTGTTATTTCACAATGTATATAAAACATAAACATTACAATGTCTATAAGTTGTAAGCATTTGTGGGTATTGCTGCATCAATGAGCATTATGTTATTCATAGTTCGAAAACTTTCATCAATAAGCCTGATTTTAACAATACCTTTGCAAAGCCACACATATATAGATGGAAATACCAACTTCTAAATTTTTTTTCACCATAGAATTGAATATGTTTAAGACCTAATCTGCCAATGGAAATTCTGTAGACCATTGAATTTCTTAGTTTTTTTAATGTCATGTCCTTGCAAACAGAAATCATTCTTTTTGAGTTTACTTTTGTAAATATTGTTTCTTATTCCATTGTAACAAAACAATAAAAATAAATATTACTATTTATCAAGTATGTAAGACACTAAAATGTTCTGTACTAGAAAATTCAAAATTTTCCAGTCATCTGTTGTGTGTAAAAATATGGTACAAGCCAGGCGGTGGTGGTGTATGCCTTTAATCCCTTAACTTGGGAGGCAAAGACAGGAGGATCACTGTGAATCTGAGACCAGCCTGGTCTACAAGAGCTAATTCCATAATGGCCTCCAAAGCTAAACAGAGAAACCTTGTCTCAAAAACCCCTCCCAAAAAATTTCTGGTAGAAAGTATCCTTAAAAATACACACTAAACCAAGCCTAAGTGAGTCTTAGATGTGGATAAAATGTAATTTGTAAAAAAAAATATTGAAAAAAATTGGATGTGGAAAGTAATTTGTTTTCTGTCAAGAAAATCAATAATGGATAAATATCTAAATCAAGTATGAAGTTTAATTCCATTGTTGTGTTATTCAAGAAAATAGTATAACTAGCTGTACCATTAAAATAAAAAAAAACGACCCCTTGATATTCCGGGGCTGCTCCTGGCATCCACAAGACCCGCCCACACAGGAAAGACATCAGCCCTTCCAAGACCACAACCCCAGCGGGTCCAGCTTCAGGTGAGACTGGGTCTCCGGTGGGGATCCCCCACCCAACACCCATCCCCTTGATCTTCCCGAGGCTGCTGCTGTCATCCAGAAGACTCGCCCACACAGGAAAGACATCAGCCCTTCCAAGACCCCAGCTCCAGCGAGTCCAGCTTCAGGAAAGACATCAGCCCTTCCCGGCCCCAAACTCTGTGTCAGCATCCCAAGCTTCAGCTTCAGGAAGTTAGGAGAGCAGTGGAGACGGAAAGACCCCACCAGCACCCACTGGAAGAAGAGATGGGAAGAACACAGAATAAGAGCTCATTCAGCAATAGAAAGACCAACACGACCCCACCAGAATCTAGGGATCCAACACCAGCAAGACCCGAAAAGCACTACATAGACGAAGAAGAGGAGACAGACCCTAAAAATTAATTCATGAAGATGATGGAGACCCTCAAAGAAGAAACGAAGAAATACCTTAAAGAAATAGAAGAAAAAACAAACGAAAAAATCCATGAAATGAGGGAAATAATTCAAGAAATAAACAAATCTCTTAAAGAATCTAAAGAGCACCAAGAAAAAAAACAACCAAAAAATGAAGGAAACAACTCAAACAGTTGAAGGATTGAAAGCTGAAATAGAAACGATAAAGAAAACACAGAATGAAGGGATGCTGGAAATAGAAAAGCTGGGTAAATGATCAGGAACTACAGATGCAAGTATCACCAATAGAATACAAGAGATAGAAGAGAGAATCTCAGGTGTTGAAGACTCAATAGAGGATATAGAGTCGTCAACCAAAGAAAATCTCAAAACCAACAAAACCTTAACACAAAATATCCAGGAAACATGGGACACCATGAAGAAGCCAAACCTGAGAATAATAGGTGTAGAAGAAGGCGAAGAAATACAACTCAAAGATACAGAAAACATATTCAACAAAATCACAGAAGAAAACTTCCCTAACCTAAAGAAAGATATGCCTATGGGAATACAAGAATCTTACAGAACACCAAATAGGCTGGACCAGAAAAAGAAGTCGCCTCGCCATATAATAATCAAAACATCAAACCTACAGAGTAAAGAGAAAATATTAGGAGCAGCTAAAGAAAAAGGCCAAGTAACATACAAAGGCAGACCTGACTTCTCAATGGAAACGATGAAAGCCAGAAGATCCTGGACAGATGTCCTACAAACGCTAAGGGAACAAGAAGGCCAGCCCAGACTACTATATCCAGCAAAGCTCTCAATTACCATAGATGGAGAAAACAAAATATTCCATGACAAAGCCAGATTTAAACAACATATATCCATGAATCCAGCTCTACAGAAAGTGCTAGAAGGAAAACCTAGATCCAAGGATGATAACTACATTCAGAAAGATACAGGCAATATATAATCCCACTTTACAAAACACCAAAAGAAAAAGGGAGGAGAAAGTACACAAAATAACTTCACTAACAATAAATCAAGCACAAACAAGAATCATCAATCAATTGTCATCAATATCCCTCAATGTCAACAGCTTCAGTGTGCCTATAAAAAGACACAGACTAGCAGAATGGATACGAAGACAGAACCCTTCCTTCTGCTGCATACAAGAAACACATCTCAACATCAAACACAGATATTATCTCAGAGTAAAGTGTTGGGAAAAGATCTTCCAATCAAAGAGTCCCAAGAAACAAGTGGGTATAGCAATCCTAATATCTAACAAATTAGACTTCAAATTAAAATCGATCAAAAGAGATGAAGAAGGACAATTCATATTCATCAAAGGAAAAGTACATCAAGATGAAGTCTCAAATTGAAACATTTATGCCCCAAATAAAAAGGAACCTACATTCGTGAAAGAAACACTACTAAAGTTCAAAATGCAAATAAAATCTCACACACTAATAGTAGGAGGCTTCAACACTCGGCTCTCACCGCTAGACAGGATCTCCAGACAGAAACTTAACAAAGAAACAAAAGAACCAATAGAAGTTATGACCCAACTGGGTTTAACAGACACCTATAGAATAATCCACCCAAATACAAAGGGATATACCTTCTTCTCGACACCACATGGAACCTTCTCTAAAATTGACCACATAATAGGAAACATAGCAAATCTCCACAGATACAAAAAATTGGAATAACCTCCTGTATCTTATCAGACCACCATGCATTAACATTACAATTCAACAATAATACAAATTGCAGAAAACCTACAAACTCATGGAGATTGAACAATGCACAATTGCGCCATCCCTGGGTAAAGGAACAAATAAAAAAGAAATTAAAGTCTTCCTCGATTTCAATGAGAATGAAGACACAACATACACAAACTTATGAGACACTTTAAAGAAGTGCTGAGAGGAAATTTTATAGCACTAAGTGCCCACATGAAAAAATGGGAGAACAGTCATACTAGAGAATTAATAGCACAGCTGAATGTTCTAGAACAAAAAGAAGCAAACTCCCCCAGGAGGAGCAGATGCCAGGAAATAATCAAACTGATGGCTGAAATCAATCAAGTAGAAACCAGGAAAACACTGAGAAGAATCAATGAAACAAAGAGTTGCTTGTTTGAGAAAATCAACAAAATAGACAAAGCTCTGTCCAAACTAACCAAAAGACAGAGAGAGAGCATGCTAATTAACAAAATCAGGAATTAAAAAGGGGACATAATAACGGTCTCTGAGGAAATCCAGAGAACCATCAGGGCATGCTTTGAAAACCTGTACTCCACACAATTTGAAAATTTAAAGGAAATGGACAATTTCCTGGATAGATATCACTTGCCAAAACTAAATCAAGAACAGATAAACAATATAAACAGACCTATAACCCCTAATGAAATAGAAGCAGTCATCAAAATCTCCCAAACAAAAAAAGCCCAGACCCAGATGGCTTCAGTGCAGAATTCTACCAGAAATTCAAAGAGGAACTAATTCCAATACTCCTCAAAATACTCCACACAATAGAATCAGTAGGCTCACTGGCAAACTCTTTTTACAAGGCTACAATTACCTTGATACCCAAGCCACACAAAGACACAACTTAGAAAGAGAACTATAAACCAATTTCCCTCATGAATATCAATGCAAAAATACTCAATAAAATACTCGCAAACCGGATTCAAGAACACATCAGAAAAATCATCCAACATGATCAAGTAGGCTTCATCCCAGGAATGCAGGGATGGGTCAACATAAGAAATTCTATCAATGTAATCCACCATATTAACAATCTGCGAAAGAAAAACCACATGATCATCTCACTAGATGCTGAGAAAGCCTTTCACAAAATCCAGCACCCCTTCATGATAAAGGTCCTCGAGAGATCAGGGATAACAGGAACATACCTGAATATAATAAAAGCAATATACAGTAAACCAACAGCTAACATCATACTAAATGGAGAGAAACTCAAAGCAATTCCACTAAAATCAGGAATAAGGCAAGGCTGTCCACTCTCTCTATATCTCTTCAATATTGTACTTGAATTTCTAGCTACAGCAATGACAGCAAAAGAAGATAAAGGGGATACAAATAGGAAAAGAAGAGGTCAAACTTTCACTATTTGCAGATGATATGATAGTTTACATAAGTGACTCAAAAAACACCGCAAGGTCACTCCTAGAGCTGATAAACACCTTCAGCAATGTGACAGGATAGAAGGTAAACTCAAGAAAATCAATGGCCCTATTATATACAGATGATGAAGTGACTGAGAAAGAAATAAGAGAAACAACACCCTTTACAATAGCCAAAAACAGCATCAAATATCTGGGGATAATGTTAATCAAGGAAGTGAAAGACCTGTATATCAAGAACTTTGTGTGTTTAAAGAAAGAAATCAAAGAAGATACCAATAATGGAAAGATCGCCCATGCTCTTGGTAGGATCAACATAATAAAAATGGCAATCTTGCCAAAGCATTCTACAGATTCAATGCAATCCCTATCAAAATTCCGGCACAATTCTTCACAGACCTGGAAAGAACATTAATCAACATTATATGCAAAAACAAAAGGCCCAGGATAGCGAAAACTACCCTATACAATAAAGGAACTTCAGGAGGCATCACCATACCTGACTTCAAGCTCTATTATAGAGCTCTAGTCATGAAAACAGCTTGGTATTGGCACAAAAATAGGCAGGTAGTCCAATGGAACCGAACTGAAAGCCCTAATTTTAACCCACACACCTATGAACACTTGATTTTTGACAAAGAAGCTAAAACTGTACAATGGAAAAAAGAAAGCATCTTCAACAAATGGTGCTGGCATAACTGGTTACTGGTATGCAGAAGACTGCAGATAGATCCATTTTTATCGCCTTGTACAAAATTTAAGTCCAAGTGGATCAAAGATTTCAACATAAATCCAGCCACATTGAAACTTTTAGAAGAGAAAGTGGGAGATACTCTTCAATGAGTTGGTACAGGACACCACTTCCTAAACATAATACCAGAGGCACAGACACTGAGGTCACCAATTAACAAATGGGACCTCCTGAATCTAAAAAGCTTCTGTAAGGCAAAGGACACAGTCAACAAGACAAAAAGGAAGTCCACAGAATGGGAAAAGATATTCACTAACCCTACATCTGACAGAGGGCTAATCTCCAAAATTTACAAATAACTTAAGAAACAAGTCTCCAAAACACCAAAGGATCCAATTAAAAGGTGGAACTAAATAGAGAGTTCTCAATAGAGGAGTCTAAAATGGCCAAGAGACACTTAAGAAAGTCCACAACATCCTTAGCCATCAGGGAAATGACAATCAAAACAACTCTGAGATACCTTCTTACACCTGTCAGAATGGCTAAAATCAAAAACAACGAAGACAATTTATGCTGGAGAGGATTTGGAGAGAGGGGAACAATACTCCACTGCTGGTGGGAGTGCCAACTCGTACAGCCTCTTTGGAAATCAGTATGGAGATTCCTCAGGAAAATGGGAATTAATCTACCACAATACCCAGCAATTCCACTCTTAGGCATATATCCAATTGAGGCAAATTCATACAACAAGGAAATCTGCTCCACTATGTTCATAGCAGCATTATTTGTAATATCCAGAACCTGGAAGCAAGCTAGATGCCCCTCAACTGAAGACTGGATAGAGAAAATGTGGTACATTTACACAATGGAGTGTTACTCAGCAGAAAAAAACAATGGAATCTTGAAATTCACAGGTAAATGGATAGCACTGGAAGAAACCATCCTGAGTGAGGTAAGCCAGTCGCAAAAAGACAAACATGGTGTGTATTCACTCATATATGGATTTTAGACATGGATCAATATAGTGCCTGTCTGCACTTCCACTGATAGAGAGTCTGGGAAACAGGAAAGAACCTAAAATATATGCATATATGCATAGTACCCAAGAGAAGAGGATTGAGACAAGATCTTCTGAATGGATGGGGAACACCGTGAGGGCTGAGGGGGGAGTGGAAGCTGGGAAGAAGTGAATGGAACAAGAGGAAGAGAGAGTAGGTCATGGGGGAATAGGAAGTTGAGTGGGTGGGTGTAGAATAGGGGGAAGAGGGAATCATAGGTTAGAATACAGTTCAGGCACCAGAGTGACCTCTAGTGATCTAAAGCGATAACACCAATTGGCAAGTTAAGCAATAGTGAAGAGACCACCTCGAATGCCCAATTCTGATAATGAAGTTGATGTCGATAACCATCCATTAGCCTTCATCCAGTGATTAATGGAAGCAGAGGCAAACACACAATTAAGCACTGAACTGAACCCAAGGATCCTAGTGACAGAGAGAGGAGTGATGAGCAAATTGGCAAAAATGGGCTGGCAAAACCAGCAGAGACAGCTTATCTGAATAGGGGAGTGCTCTTGGACCCCAGGTCGACAGCAAGGATGCCAGCATGGGACTGATCTGGACCCCCCAAATGTGAGTGTCAGCGAGAAGGCCTGGGCACCCTATGGGGCCCTGAGCTGTGGATCAGTGTCTATCCCTGGAATACAAATTGTCATAGTGTGCCCATAGCACAAAGAGGGATGCTCTCTCTGCCTGGACTCTTAGGGGAGTGCCTCGACCCTACCCTGAGTGAAATGAGGGACTCTAGATATCCCCTATGTGGAAGGAATTGACAATAGTGTGGGAGGCTAGGGGGGGAAGGGGAGTGCGGGAGGAGTGGAGGGAGAGGGAACTGGGATTGACATGTAAAACAAGCTGTTTAAAATTAAAATAAAAAATGATAAAAGAAAAAAACGAAAAGAAAGTTTCATGACTGCAGTTCTCCTTTAGATCTTTATTTCATTTGCTTAGATGTTTTAGGATTTGATGGAAATTTTGAATGTTTCTTAGACTTTCATTTACCTGTCTCATTGGAAATTTCATTGTCTGGACAGGAAGTACAATCAAAGCAACACAGATCTTGACCCTCTTTGACAGTTCTTCTGAATCCAGGTTGACAGAGATTAGTGCATACAGATGTAGGGATCTGAAGAAAATGGAAGACATTTTAGAAAATTTTCAGTGTTCTAGGGATAAGTACAGTTATTAAATATTAAATTATTAATTCAGATTTCATACTTGTGATGATAATAGTAATGGTACTACCAGTTTTGGAAGGTTGTGCTCAACAGAAGACCATAGTGATAAAATTTGACTCAAAGACCATGATTTTGTTGGAATTATGTAAACTGTAACATGTTATTGTAGGGTTTTGTTCCATCATATTCTGCAGCTGCCTTGACCCAAGTAAAGACACACACACACACACACACACACACACACACACTTTATTAATTATAATACTGTTGGCAGATGACTAGGGCTTCTTTTTGGATAGCTCTGTCTTAATTATTAACCCATAACTAGTAATCTATCTGTTTTTACATGTCTTTATCTTACCAGACAAAACCTGTTGTGTCCTATCCTCCCAGTCTCTATATGGCGTCCCCTTTGTCTCTCTTTTTTCTACCTGTCCCAGAATTTTCCCTGTCTCCTAGTCCAACCTATCATCCTGTCTCACTGGTTATTGGCCAAACAGTATTTTTCTATCAACCAATAAAGAAACATATACACATAAGGACATCACTCATCAATAAGGGCCATGGTTAATTAGGAAGAACTTTGGTGATAGTGGCCTGTCTATGTATGATTCTAAATTGATCTTTTCTCTGCCTGTATTGACAATAAATCTTTTATTTCCAAAAGAATTGCTAATCCTGTCAGCTTAGAAATACATATAACCAATATGGGATAAATATTTGCAGACTAATCTGAGGTATTGCCACATGAGTTTACATGGATTAGAAAGAGAAATTCTTAAAATGGTTTAAAGTATTTCTTTGGATATTTCATTCTGAATTAAGAGCAGAAATGAAATCAGCAGTTTCATTTACCATTTGTGATTTCTGAATGTAGATATAATATTACCAGTGACTTCCTGTTCCTATAATTATATTTTATACAACTTAATGAAACTGTTCTCTCAATTTGAAAGCCAAATAAATTATTTCAAATATTTTTGTCAACAAATTTGTTTTCAGCTCCAATATAAGTAATTAAGATGCACACATATATCCTTTATACTTTATAGTTTTGATAGAGAATTAAATTCCAGGAAAACTCCTGCAGTTTTACAAGTAGGCATCAAATAAGCCTCATATGAATGTTTTGATGCAATGACATGAATTTTATGTTAGCATATATTTATGACAGGAAATTATTGAAAATTAAGAAATATTGAAAATTCCATTGATCTGAGTGGATGTTGGGTTATTATGGTATTCTGAATTCATAGTTCTATACTGATTGGATCTAAGTGAGAAACTAAGACTTTTACCTATACAAACATGTTTTGTTTTATTTAGTAATTTCAAGCAATTGAAACAAGAACAACCTACTTCTGTAAATCTTGTGGGCCATTGTATCAAATGATTAGTTAAAGACAATTGTTGATCATGTGGAGCATTTGGAGAAAATGATCCTACTTTCACCTTTAGTCCAATCCCTTTTGGGAAATTCCAAAAGTTGATAATGTCATACTTAGAATCTAACTTAGATTTCATATCCATTTCCATATGGCTTCCCACGTGATTATTCATATATTTATTCTGTAGCAATGGGTGGAGCTAAAAGAGATACATGAACCTATTATTAATGTAGGTTTCTGACAGTTGCAATAGAACCAAAATAAGGTTAAGTCTCTGTGTTTTCTGTGCCTGAAGTAAAATGAAACTTTAGTATAGGTAATTTTACTTGGAAATGAGTAATAAATGTAATCCCAACTGATAAGAAATATTATTATAATCATAAAATGTACATCTGTTTCACACATAAGTCAAAGATAAGGCAAATATCAAACCTGGACAGCCCTATTTATTTTGAAATTATACCTAAGCTTTCAATGTATAACATGAAGGTAAAATGTAAAAATGGTAATTAAATGATTATTTACATACCTAACCATTGCTGCAGTGTTTAATAACAATGTGATATTTATGCATCTACGTTTTTATTTCTACTGTGAATAATGTGCAAAGAAAGTCAACCATTTTCTTATTGAAACTATTACCAAGGTGACTCTTAGCCTATTTGTAAAACAAATTTTGTACTGCTTAAAAACATTTTTTGTATCTGGCACCTAATTTATCAGGGAAAAAGAAATTTTTCTAAGTATTGAGCTCCAGAGAAACAAATACATGCATTCCTATGCAATTTGAACACATATACCATAACCTACAGTGTTCAGGTTTGGTAACTTTGAAAACAATCTCAGTGAAACAATGTTGATTTAAAAACATAATGAAGAGATGTTACCTGCCAGGGGAGGAATACAATTTCTGCTCCATTTTTATGTTGCTGAATTTGAATTTGCTTAAGAATCATTGTATGGAGACTGTGGGCCACTGTATACACAGCATTGTATATATAGTAACTCTCTTCACTCATGGCTGTGTCAAAATTTTGCTTAGGCAATAAATCCAAGGAAGCATTGGGTTGACAGTTCTCCAATTTGCAATCACTGTGAGAAAACGGGCATTTAAAAAACAAATGCCATAATTTAGGAAGATATGTATCTTCAGGGTATTTGGAAGGTTGAACAGTTTGTATAAAATTTTCAAATTCCACAATCTCCTCATAGTGGTGTGAAAATGTGAGACTACCATGGAAAGAATCTAGCATAAAATAATCAATGTGGTTGGTAACATCCCATTGTGAGTTCATAACCCAGACTTTCCATGTTGTTAACTTCTGCCCTATATTTTTCATTACACCTTGTAGAGAATCAGTGTCTCCAAAAATGATAATCACATTTGCAGATGAGTCTTGGATTTTTCCCAGACTTTTCCAGAATTTGTGTGAAAATGAGTCCCAGGTTCCTGAAATCATTTCCACAAAAGCCACACAGACTTTATTTTTCTTCATCTCTTGTTTCATGTCAGATAAAATCTGCATTCCTCTGTGGTCATCTGTGAAGATCAGTCCTACCCAGCTCCATTTGAAATGAAGCATCAAAGAGACAATGCCACGTGGCAGAGATATGTCACTGGGAGACATCTGATAGAGAGATGTAAACTGTGTTCGATCACTCAGAATAGTGTTAAAAGGCCCAAAGGTAAGCTAAGGTGAAAGCAGAGTTTTGAAAAAAATATGAGAACATTGCCATCAAATGCAGTTTTACTTTTGAAGCAACAGTTGGGACTTGTAAACATGATAATCTATATATTCTAATTTTTAAGACATACCCCCATGTGAAGTTTCAAAAGTTTATGTCAAGAATACTAAGATTAACAGAACCATTTGTCTTCTTTACCTGTTAGTCCATTCTATCCAGGTAGGTGAAGTATAAATAAATCATTAAATGTCTAGATATTTACTCCTTGTCAGATTAATAATTCAAATGACATATTTTACCTCTGTAGAATCTGAAATATCACCAAAGGAATGCTGATTTCCTGTTCCAGCACACCATGCTCCCTTACCTGCGGCATTTTGTAAAGTTGAAATAGTGTCCCCATATGGGCTGATACTGCAAATGATGTTCCTGTAAGTGCAGCTGCTAACTTCTGCTCCTTTTTACAATTGTAATTAGCTTTGAAATCATTTATCCCTGTGAGCCAAATAAAAGCATTCATAAGAGTATTTTTTTCACTGAAAGGGATATTATAAAGATCAAATCCAAGAGATGTATTAGGTAAAAGATGATGGTTCCTGTTGATCTCCTCAATGGCAAATACCAGAGCCAGGACAAACTGGTAGTTCTTAAATTTATACCTGCAAATAGGATATAAAAATATATAGGAGGCAGGGCTTAGACAACACGTATCTTCTCCTTTAGTTAAAATGTTATTTTTTCTGCAAAACCAATTATTTAAAATTTCCATTAAATGGCTAGAATTAGAAGGGTTGTTTTATAGTTAGGATTAATTATGATCCTATTGTTATAACAGCAATTAATAAAAGCTAAAGGTGAGCATGTTTTATGCACCTTTCTTATGAGAATACATGAAAACTTCTGCCCTGAAAACAGAAAGTAAACCCTCAAATACAGAAATGTTCTGATATTTGGACCATAGTTTCTCAGCCTCTACAAATATATAAAACCAACATTTTAGAATTTAGCAATTAACTTTTCTAAGATAACACTGTTTTGTTTATTTTTGAAACTACAACTTATTTAAAACCTCTCTTCTTTACCTTTTCTACAACTAAATTATCCTGTTTACCCTCCCACATTCTCCTTCAAATTCATAGCTTCATTTTCTCATCAGTTGTTATTGCATGTACATATATATTTCAATCTATTTAATATACCTGTACATATGTTTCAGTTCTGACTAATTAAGGAAATCAAGAAGATACAAATAGAAAGGGTAGAATACAAAGTACCATTTGTTGCTGATGATATGATCATATATACATATGAGTGACTTGAAAATGCTACAACGAAAGTCTTACAATTGATATAGAACTTCCTCAAATTATCAGGATACAAAATTAAAGCAAAAAGTACTAGCCTCCAGATGTGGAAGTGACAAACTGAATGGGAAATAAACTATGATAATATTGTCTGCCATATACTCAACATTGTAAGATAACTTAGGGTATCCTTAAACCAGAAATTAAAAGACCCACATAATCAAACATTTAGGAAATTGGAGAAAAAAATGTAAGAAGATTTCAGAAGAAGGAAAGATCTCCTAAGTTCATGGATTAGTAGAATAAATAGAGTAAAAAAATACAAAAACAAAAATCATAACCAAAGCACTGTACAGCTTTACTGTAATCCCCATCAAACATTCTGCAGTGCTCTGCACAAAAATTAAAAGGAAAATTTTCACCTTTGTATGTAAACACACACACACAAACACACACACACACAGAAACACACGCACACACAACAAACAAAAGCAACAACAATAAAAGTTTGTCTAAAATATTTCTGAACTTCCAGAAGTATCACCGTTCCTGATATCAAGAAGTATTACAGACATTCATGTACTTGTACTTCAGACTTTGAGTAAAGACAAATTGGTATTGCCATAAAAACAGAACTATTAATCTATGGAATCAATTTGAAGGCCCAGACATATATGCACACTCCTGTGAATTCCTTATATTTGACAATGATGTACCTTAAACAAATGCTTCTGGACAAATTAGCTGACTTCTTATAGATGAATGAATATACATTCATGTTTATAAGTCTGCACAAAAATTAATTCTAAATGGAAAAAGGGTTTCAATATAAATTGAGATATGTTATGAGAAGCTTTTTCTTTGCTAACCACTTTGGTTTATCCCCCGCCAGCCGCCTGGGCTCTGCTGCATTGTAGTCCCCAAATAACACACAAGACTCTGTATTAATTATAAAGCTGTTGGCCTTGCTTTTTTCCTACTGGCTAGCTCAGACTTAAGTAATTATCCCATAATTGTTAATCTAAGTATTTCTCTTACCGGAGAATAGTTCCAGGCTTCCTACCACATGGCGGTTACATGTTGACTCTCCTTGTGTTTCTCCTACCCAGAGTCCTTCTGGACTCCTAGTCCCTCCTATCCTGATTCCCTATAGGCCAGACAGTGCTTTATTGACAAATGCACAGGACCTCCCCAACATCTATTCTTTTCTGTTTAAACAAAAAGAAAGGTCTTAACTTTCACATAGTCAAATTATATATAACAGAGCAGTTATCAAATAAGAACATAGTTACAATATTTTAGGAAGATTTAAAGAAAATATCATCCATCTCATCCTTGTGAGTCCAAAGTCCTATATGTAGCTTATCTCTTATCATAACTAAGGAAAATTATAATTATAGCTATCTGTCTTCAACTCCACCAAAGACCACAGAAGGATAATATATAAACACTAGGATTGACAGAGATATCTTACTGCCTGGACAGTCACCCGAAGTTCCTCTGTAACGTTGGGGCATCCATCTTCAGCCCATAGGCCACAATGTGTCTGGAACACTTCTCAGCAAAGCAGGAAATTTCAAACTGTCCATCTGCATCAGCAGTCTGTCAGTCATTTTTCTGTGTCCTGTAGAAAGTCTAGTAGACTCTTTCCATCATGAAGCAGGAACCTGTAAGACTGAGTTCACTAGTCACTTTCCTGTGGGTCCTGTATGTCCAGTTTATACAGCAACAGTCAAACAGTGTAGGCAAGAGCAGTTTTGTTGCCCAAATGGCTATTCTTGCCATGTTGAAAGCAAACTCCATAACAAGTTTCTTCGATGCCCATCTTCCTCTCAGACATAATTGGTGTTGCCAGGAGCAGACATCTATCATTGTCAAGAAAATCCCTAAACCATTTTAAATGCTATTTTCTGAAGGTCTTTGAAAGGTTTGAAGACTGTGGGATTGAATTTCCATGCAAAGCAACAACAGCTTTAAAGGAATTTTAGAAACAGAAGAACAGAGAGAAGCACAGATTTTAGTAGCAGTATTTTTCTCAGGTGTGTCTGTTTTGCTAGCCACAAGCTGAGATTCACGTGCCTCGCTTACTGGAATCTTCCTGACTCGGCATAAAAAAAACCACCAAGGTTGTTTTAAGAGACTCTGTTAACGATTGAAAGGTGTGTATGTATACCTGGAAGTGGCAGCTTTTGCTGGATGTCAGCATGGACTGAGGTGGTAAGTTGAAATCACGCTTACACCCGCCATCTTGAAAAAAAGGCAGTTAAACTGCCGCGGTTTTAATAGATAAGACACATGGCCAGAAAAACATAAAGATTTACTGTAAAGTCAGACTTGGATAAAGAAAAGCCTCTAAAGGTTTACAGTGTGTTTAAAAATATACGTGAGATTGAGAGAGAAAATGAAACAGCAAAGTGGTATATAAATACAAAAGCTGGCGTTGTGGTGGTGCACGCCGGTAGGATTTACTCCAGAGGCAGAGGCAGGCGAATTTCCAAAGAGAAACCCTGTCTCAGAGAAAAATAAATAAAAGTAAAATAAATAAAGTAATAATAGATAAATAAATAAGCCATGTAAAAATGGAAAATACACAGAGAGTCTGGATACTGTATGCTATTGTGTTTTTCAGTTTTTTCATTGCTAAGGAAGGAACAAATGCTAAAGTACACTTGATTATAAATGCTGCTGAATTAATCCAACTTATATCTTTTGAAAATGCCTTGACTTCAAAATTTAAGTATAAGGATATGTTACTCGGAAAAGGAGATTTTGCATATGTTTCTACAGAAAATGAAAAGCTGAGAATTCCTTCCAGGCTTCTGTGGTTTGATGAACCAAGACCCCCAGAAGCAGTGGACCAGGTGTTCCAACAGCTGAAACAGCTAAGATGATGCAGCTTTACAGTCCACGAAAATAAGGACTTATATGGGTTTCTGAGTTTTGTCATGATAACCATGGTATGAACAGCTCCCCCCTTCCAGCAGGAAGCAGTTTGGAATGAACGACATCCCAATTCCCATCTTGTTCATAAATCTTTGTTTTCATTTAAATGGGATTGTTTATAATTGGTTAATGATCACAACCAATCTCCTTTTAATGGTAAAAAGAGGAATTATGGTATGGGCATTGTTTTTCATTTATTGATGCAAATCCAAGGTCAATTTTGTGATGTGTATATTTCTCCTCTTGATTAAGTATTGTGCTTATACTGATCTTTTAAAACATAATGCATAATTGAATACAGACTATAGATAGTTACTTATAATAGAATTTATAGTTAGGTAAGTTAGGTTTTCTAGATATACAGAAATATATTTGAGATAGATAGACAGTGCTTTATTGACAAATGCACAGGACCTCCCCAACAGAGATATACTATAGAAATTCAGAATATGGTAGAATAGAAAGTTGTGAACACAATTGAAAAATTTTTGTCACAGCCTTAACACTGATAACACAGACACTCAAATCAACAATTAATAATGGGGCCCCATGAAATGGAGAAACTTCCATATGACAGTGAAAAACATTCATACAAATTGGCAGAGTACAGAAAGGCAAAACAATTTTACTACTATGTATTTGATACAGGACTTATATTGAAAACAAAGAATTCAAAATCATCAAGGAAATAAACTGGGTGCAAATCTAAATGGATGACTTTCAACAGCAAACTCACATGAGTGAGAAGAACTTAAAGAAACATTCAGTCTATATTAAAAATCAAACCTAATTTGTTTTCAACTTATATCCATCACATTAGCCAAGCAAGATAAATGAAACAAATAACATCTCATTTTGGCAAGGATGTAGTGTAATAGAAACACTAATCCACTCTTGGTGCTACTGCATAGTTGTACAACCAGTATAAATATGTGTGGGATTCCTCAAGAGGTGGAGAATGGATATACCTCAAGATCCAGTATATTACTACTCTTGGACATGCTTCATCCTGCTAAACAGACATTTGCTCAATCATATTTATGGCTACTATATAACATGAATAATAAAATCCCAGATAATCAGGTTCAAGCTGAAGATCAGAAATCAGTCAACTACTAGAGAGGTCTTACTATTAAAAAATCTTCAGACTGAAAAAAGAACAAGTTTCTGTTACAGACCCCATTATATTCCTCTCTAGTACTGAGATTAATGTCGTGCACCACCATCTCCCCAGCTTCTATGACTGAGTGACAACTTGGATTAAAGTTGTGTGCCACCATTGCCTGGCCTGTACAGCTTTGTATTCTGATATTCAGGCAAGATTTATTAGATCATAAATGAAATATCACACATTTCCCCTTTTGTGACTGAAATAAAAACAATGTAACACTAATATAAGAAAAACTATGTAGAGTAAGTACAAAACTATGTACAATATATACAGGCAATATGTATCCACTTTTCATTTGAAAAATACAGAGAAAATACTCCATTATCTAGCCTATCTTGATGGGTTCAAAAGTTTGTAACTAATTCTCTTTCCATTCTAATTTTCATTATCAAATTACCTTTTAATGTCTCTCAAACATTTCCACTTTATATCTCTTTATTGAATTTCTTTTCTGAGTCTGGTAAACCAGGAAAACAATAACTATGATTGTCTAGTCTTCAACACTCTCAGGCATGAGAGAAGGAAGTAATAACTGAGTAAACAGGAAGTATGAGCAAGCAAATACAAAAAATTTGAGAAAAGTCAAAAACAGATGGTTTCCTGGACAGTCATCCAAGTTCTACTGCAATTATGAAGCATTCATCTTTGCCTATAGACCTTGAATATCTGACAGACCCTTTTGTGAAGCAAGAATTTTGAAGGACTGTCCTCTCTTATCTTGACATTATTTTGTAGTCACTCTTTTCATGTGCTGCTTTCTGAATTTGGAAAGCATACTGTCAGCAGTAGACGTAAGTGTACTTTCATGCCAACTGGTTTAATTTTGCCACAAAGAAAGAAACTCCATGTAGAGTTACTTTGATGCTCATCATCTTCTCCAATGTAGATCTGTGCTCCAGGAGTAGACATGCCTCATTGAAAAAAAACCAATGTGGTAATCTCAGCACGTGGAAGGCTGAAACAGGAGTATTGCAAGTTTGAGACTAGCCTGGGCTATATAGTAAGATCCTATTTCAAAAACAATAGTACATACATAAAAGAAAAATTAAAAAAAGAATGCACATGTCATATAAGGATACACACAAAGGGTGAGATCCAAATACAGTCAGTGGACATCAGTGATGGAAATGTCCTAGTCTGATATGATATTATTGTTATGGAAGATATTAATTTTGGGGAGGCTAACTTAAGATACTAGAGTCTTCTATTACATTTACAATTTCATATAAAATATATAATTATTTCAAAAGTAAAGCTTCAGATATAGGGATCTTTAGCAGCATGCCTAAAAAGTATTTATATGGACTAATTCAATTTCTAGAAACTTTCAAGTGGCAAAAGAAATCTTTAGTGTTCTCAGATATACCATTAGGTGGTAAAGGATACTGAGGAAGTGATTCAGAGACATAGGTATGTAAAAATGATTATAAGGGTGAATAGAAGGGTACATGCCTGCCTTCTGGATCTGGTAATGGGTGCTAGCAACAATTCATTCTTTAAGCTCTCTATATATACAATTTCACAACAATAAGGTCAGCAAAAGTCATTTTTTATGTGATTCCCTCCTTAAGGATCATTTAATCAGTGTACATTATCATATTGAACTGTGTGAGGTGTGGGTGAAAGTGGATCTCTGGACTCTAGCAATTGTGCCCTCTAGGAAACGGGAACTGTTTTCAAGCAACTATGACATAACCTAGCTCCCACTGTGGACTGCACACTTAGCTCCTACAGTTACTAACTGCTTGAAGACATTGGCTTATCAAAACAGATGGGCTGCAGGAGAGTATCTGGTGAGGAGGACAGGGTAGTAGTGAAACTTCTAGTGAGGACTTAAAACCCAAGGGGTTAACTTAGGTTTTACATTGCAATAACAAGATAAGGGGCAAGATTGTGGCTTCCCAAAGACTGTGAAAAAAAGACTTATGTTATTGAAAAACATCTTAAATGCTATCTTCTATACATCCATCAAATATATCTGTTTTTCCTTGAAAGTATACCTAATGTGACTGCAAGTTTAACTGTATTAGTTGATTAAGTACTAACCTGCATCTGATTTTTATCCTATATAGTTGTTAAAAATAAATTTCAAATACTACAAATTTGTATTACATTGTTAAATTAGCTGTATAAGTACAGTTCCTTGAACAAGACTAGAAACAAACATACAGTATATTTTAGTAAAGTAATCTAAAAATTTTATCAATATACAATATTTGTATACAATATACAAAAGTTCAATCCAATATAGAATATTTAAAACTAGTAGTTGCCTTTTAAAAGTAGATTCAGTAATACATCTTTTTTATTTTATCATATCTATATGCTCCCATTTTCCTATTCAGACTGGATTAAATATAGAATAAAACACCCTTTTATTCTATAATATATGTGTGGCCAAAGAACTCTGAACCTAATGACCTTATTGAAATTTCTTCCTGACTATAACCTATAACAACTTGGAAACATCCATCTAAGCAATAAAAATATCCAAACCAAATGAAAAAACAGAAACTACATATCCCACTTCTTTAGAATGTGAGCGTCATGTTCTTAAATGTAATTCCTGTTAACTGTGGGAAAAAGCATTTTTAGAGGATTTAGAAAATAATAATTGTGTCTAATTATCAAGTCTTGGGAGACCTTGCTGTATCATTTTTGTACACTCTCTGCATAATGGGAAGCTGCAGATCTTTGTTTCAAGTCGTGGGGAGAGTACTCTGTATGGATGGATCATGTCAGCTAGCTACCTCAAACTTTTTCTAAGAAGTGTGTGTATGAGGCTGGACAATCTCAGTTAGCCACAGGGAAATTGTTTTGAGTGGTTTGCAATGCAAAGCAGATCTTTAGTTGGTGTGTGTCAGCTTCATGATGTTATCATAATCCTGTTGGAAATATCATTATTGGGCCCCATCTTCATTTTGGAGACTTCAAAGTTGACTGTTGGGTATGTTCCTGGTTCGCTGGAGAAAACTCATAGAGATTCAAACCAGTAATCATGCATAAGAAGGTAGATAAAACTTTTTCTAGAATTAGCTAGTATTGTATATAAACATTAACATAATGACAAAAACTTTAATACATATATGTTTATATGTATTGTATATAAATCTCATATAACCTTAAATAATTTATATCAAGAAAAGTTTTAATCAGTCAAAATGAAACCAAAGAATTATGAGTTTAGTGACAATATAATAGTCTTCAAAATTTTGTTGGTTTTTCTGACATGAGAAAATGATTTTGGATTTTAATTTAATAAGCATGCTTGGGTTTAAAGGAGAGAGCCACATTCTAAATCTAAAGCCAGCTTTAGTACTTAATTGAACTGGGATTACAAAAAGATCATTTGCATTATATGTCTGCAGAGAATGTTGGAAACAAACTTTTCTCAAAATTTTCTGTAGGGAATGTGATATTCTTTTTCTTGGGACATTTTTTTTCTGGATGATTTTTTTTTCTCTTCAGATGTATCATTTCTCCAGTGGTCTTCAGATTCCTTAGCTGGATGCCCTTATTCTCCTAGACAGACAAAATAGAAACCCTTCTCCAACCCTAATTACAGGTAGGTTCTCTTTTGGCAAGTTATATCTTATGAAAAGAAAAGCACTTGTTAATTTTAGAGGTTAGTTTAGATTAAGTGGCCACATTGCTTGATGAACTATCATCTGTTCTACGTAAGAGGTCTCTCTTCTTTAAATAAAATATTTATCAATTTTGATGGAATCCACAGATTTACTTCTCCCATGCAATGGAAGCAAAATTTCTTCTATGGTCAACACATACCTAGAGTATACCTGATTATTTAATTCCATAGTTTGTTTCTATTATTCAATATCTTCCATTTGCTGATGTTCCTTTCTTAGCAGAAAATTCAAAATAAAGCATTATGCAATGAATTTGGGGAGATCTTTATTATCCTTTTTTGTTTATTTATCATATCCTTTAGAGTTCGATTTGGACTTTCCATAACTGCCTGCCGTTTAGGATAGTGTAATTTCCATGGCTTATCGTATACTGTGCAAAATGCTGTTTCATTTTCTTGGTGCATATGCTGGATAATGGTCTGTTTTTATTTGTACAGGTATAACCATGATGGACATAAATACTAGCAAATCTGTGACTGCCAAATCAGCCATTTTGAACTCAAAGAAGTTTCCCATTGAAAACAATTTTTACAAAATTGAGCAAATCCATGTTTCATTCCTTTGAGCACCATTTGGGTTACTTCCCACATGTGGTGGAGTTTGGTTATACAAGGAAAAAAAAGGACATTTCCTTACAATGTCCTTCTCTTGTAGCAATGTGATAGAACATACATTTTTCAAACCCTTGCTACTGACAATGTTTATTTTTTCCTGATACCCTTAGGTCTTCAGAACATTTCCAATCAATAGTTGAAAAATTTCCTTATTACCTTGTGCTAGAGGGCCTGGCAGAACGATGTGGGATTTGATGTGCATTATTTATATGGGTTGATTCTTATTCCTGATTATGACCTATATCTAAATAATAATGACAATCTAGTATCATCTGTTATAAATTCAGTGGTTATAATATTCAACACAATACTTTGTTCATATTGTGAATCAGTAACTGTGTTGAAATGTTCCATATGATCCATTAACATCATGAGAATAGTATATAATTATTACTTTTAGAAAGAATTCTAAAGTTATAGATCCATTTTACTCAAATTTTCTGATTTGTAACCTACCTTGTCTGATCCATTTGCATGATCATAGATTATAGGGGTTCTAGATATTGGTGTTTCCTCTACAATTACAGAAATGATCCTTTAGGTCTCTTTATAAGTTGAATTTTATAGCTTCTTGGATATTTGTTCTTGATAACTCCCAAATATTTTTACAAGTTTTTCATCATGGTTCACTTTCTGTGCATAATTTGTCAATTTCATCATTAGAAAAAGTTACTAAATTTCTACTTTTTCTACTACTGCTATTTAGCAAAGTCTCAATTTTCCTTTTAGAATCAACTAAGAAAACTTTTCCACATAAGGTTTTGAGTTTTACACAATTTACGTGGTAAAAAAGATCAATTCTATGACAATATCTTCCTGCTGCACTACTTAGAGGGTAATGTGACAAGAATGCAATTAAACTTCGGACCACATGACACATATTTGTAATCTGTAATTTCTCTTCCACTGAATCAAATACTCTCTCAGGATTAGCTGAAAATTCTCAGAGACTATTTAATTCCTTGTCTCCATCTAAGGCTTAGTGTAAGTTAATCAGTTGGTACATAGATAGAAATGTCTTGAAGTAATATTTGAATGTCATTGTCTGCAAATTAACGCTCCTAATTTCACCATTAGAGGTCTAATTTTTGTGAACCTCTTTCATAGCCTAAATAATTAAGAGCACCTCCTCTTTGTATTTTTTCAGACTAATCCCAAGAAAGCAAACTTTTTGTTACATATTCAAATATTATTTTTAATTATCTACATTTGATTCAGTTAATACAACAATGTCTATGTAAATACAAACTATAGTTTGAGGAAATTGCTTAGGTATTATTTCCAATGGCTGCCTTACAAAATATTGGCACACAGTGTGGCTGTTTAACATTCCTATTGGAGGACATTCCACTGGTATCTGTTAGAAAGCTGAGAAATATTTTAAGTAGGCACTGTGAAGGCGAATATTTCTCTGACTTTTTCTTGTAATGGCATTCTAGAGAAATAATTATGATGGGATACCTGGTTCAAAGAAGTGATTTACAGTACTGAAAAATGGTATAAAGCTAGAAGGATGGAAATCTCTCAAGATCAATTTCTTGGATGAGGATATTTAGCTATATAGAAAGGCAAATTTCATATGATGTCTATACCCTGGCTTTATGCCTTGTAGCAGCTTTGAATGCTTGGGACAGAACTAGAGAAATAGGAAAGAAAATTTAGTCATTTACAATAGTTGCACAGGACCCAAAGGAAGGTTTCATGTTTTTCTTGCAAAGATTGACTTCAGAAGTAATTAGAATGGTACAGATTCAAAAGTTACAAAACTAATAATTGAATCTCTGAATTTTGAAAATACTAATTCTCAATGAAACTCTGAGAGGTCATCCTTTAGGCACTAGGGAAGGCAAAGGAATTCCAGACTCTAAAGAGCCTGATTGGTATATCAGCTATTAACAGTTCTTAGTTCTATTATCATTCTTCAGTTTCCATATTTCTTTTTAATAATAAGTACAAGAGAATTCCATGGGCTGCTGGGTTCTTCAAGATGCTGAGAATTTAGTTGCTTCTGTACCAGTTCTTCCAAAGCCTGCAGTAGCTTTGTTGCTAAAGGCCATTGTACAGTCCATAAGGGTTTGTCTGTCAACCACATTAAAAATAGGGATGTTGATGCATTTGGAAGATCAGCAGCCATGATACCATGTTCTTGCATAATCTGAAAGATCAGTGACTGTTCTTTACAATACCTTTTAATATTTGTCCTGGAAACATATATTTAATTATTGTTTCTTTCAAAGATTGGAGGAATATAATCTGTGTGTTCTATTGTTACAACAAATCACACCCCTATGAATTCATTGCTATGTTAACAGTATATGCATTTATTTTTCCTCTCTGTCCATGTGGTCCTGTAATTCAACCCATCTCATGCACCATTCCACCTGCGATAAAATTCCAATCCCTAGTAGATGAATATTTATATCCCGAAGATGCCAATGTGAATGCAAACATTCTGGCGAAATTACTGTCATGTTCACACTCTGTCTACCAGACCAGGCCATCAATGACAAAGTCATTTATTCTATTCATAATTTTCATTTTGGTGTTTGTTCATTTATAGTTGTTTGCCAATATACTTGCTTTGCAGGTTTCTTTGAAAATTTTCTCTTTTCTATAATACTTCTAACATCCAGAGGAGTATGCTTCCTTAATTACTCTGGAAAGGAGTTTCCACAGTGTCAGGGAAGGACTAAGCAAGATTTGGCATAGGGGACTACTAAAGGCCATCTGAAGGATTTGTCCAACAGCAAAGGATTGCCTTGAATTTCTTGTAGATCTCTACCCATTAGAGCAATGCCTGGAAATGCAACGCCTTCTAAATAATTCAGAATGGAGGGACATTCTGTTTGTATTATGCTTAGAAAAAATTGTTTCTATGAATACCAATTATAATACCTTTTAAAATTGCATTGTTTGCCACAATTAAAACATTTGGCATTTCTAATTTTCTACAAGCCTCTTAAAACCACCCCACTTTTCCATGCATCATCAAGGTCATGAGACTCAATAGTTACTGTATCTCTGATCCAATCTTTGAAAGCTTCTGACCTTGAATTCTTGTTTTGCATTGAGAATTGGCATTTTCAAAAACCAGAGATTCAACTACTTTTTTCTAGCTTTTGAATCTGTACCATCCTAATTACTTCTGAAATCAATCTTTGTAAAAAAAAATAATGAAGCTTAGCTGTACTTAGCCGTGGGAGTCTGCCTCTGCTTCCATCAGCCACTGAATGAAGGTTATGTTTCCCAGACTCTCTGGCAGTATAGATTGTAGGCAGGTACTCCCCAGATCTATGTCTAAAATCCATATATGAGAGAGTACATGCCATGTCCCACGGCTAAGCACTGAGCTGAACTCAAGAAATCCAGTGACAGGGAGGGAGCAATAATGACAAGAGGGGTTAAGACTGGGCTGGTTTAACCCCCAGAAACATCTGACCTGACAAGTTTTAGCTCTTGAATCCCAGACTGATGCCTGGGAACCCAGCATGGGACTGATCAAGACCCCCTGAATGTGGGTGTCAGTGAGGAGCCCTAGGTAATCTATTGAGCCTTGGGTAGTAGATCAGTATTTGTTTCGGGTATACAAATGGACTTTGGGTTCCCATCCAAAAATGAGAGATGCAATCTCACCCTGAAAACTTGGGGGAGGTTCTAGGTCCTGCCCTGGATGAAATGACAGACTATGGATACCCCATGGAGGGCCTCACCCTCCCTGGTGAAATGAGGGTATATTGGGGAGGTTGGTGGGAGGTTGCAGGAGGAGGGGAGGGAAAGGGAGAGGGACCTGGAATTGACATGTGAAGCAACCCTGTTTCTAATTTAAATTTAAATTTAAAAATAAAATATAAAAAATCATGAAGCATTCCTTTGGTCCTGTGTAACTATTTCAAATGATTAAATTTTCTTTCCTATTTCTCTAACTCTGTCCCAAGCATTCAAAGCTGCTACAAGGCATAAAGCCAGGGTATGGCTATCACATGAAGATTTCCTTTCTATAGTAGCATAATCTCCTTATCCAAGAAGTTGATATTAGGAGATTCCCATTCCTTGAGCTTTATATGTTTTTTCAATAGTGTAACCACTTCTTTGGACCAGGCAACCCATCATATTTGTTGACCAAGTTCTGAGACATTATTGACCAAGAATATCCAGTTTTTAAGAATAATATTATTGCAAGTTCCCCATGAGTTTAACATCTGCTTCACAGATGAGGAATGCATGTCATATGCAACTATTGCTCCGTAGAATTTCTTCATATAGAACACTGACACAAGGGTCCAATTACCTATTATACAGCATCTACCAACTGGGCCTTCATGTAAGGTTACTGGATATGTTATTGTTAGTTCTCTGGATAAACTTAGGCTGTTCTTCTTTTACCTTATAATGCAACACTGAATGTGGTTCTTCGCTAAATTCCTCCATTTGGATTTGAATATCTCTAAGATCTACTTTAACAAGTTTTATAAGTCCTGCATGTCAGGACTCATATCAACCCACTATTTTGAGATGAATCAGCAATTATTAAACCAACAAGAAATATTATCAAAATAATAATTAGCTTTATTTCAATCCCAGTTAATATGATTAACCCTTCATTTAATTGTTCCCTTTTTAAATCAAGCATTGCAGGGGCCAAACATTTTCTACTATAATAGTGATTCCCATTTTTTAATGTGGGAAAAATTTTCTCTTTAAACTAATATCTTCTTTGAAGAATTCTCAAATTAGTAGCCCTATTATATACAGATGATAAAGGGTCTGAGAAAGAAATCACAGAAACATCACCTTTTACAATAGCCATAAACAGCAGGAAATATCTGGAAATAACGTTAACCAAAGAAGTGAAAGACCTGTATATCAATAACTTTGAGTCTCTAAAGAATGAAATCAAAGAGGATACCAGACAATGGAATGATCTCCCATTCTCTTGTATTGGTAGGATCAACATAATAAAAATGGCAATCTTGCTAAAGACAGTCTACAGATTCAATGCAATCCCTATCAAAATTCCGGGACAATTCTTCACAGACCTTGAAAGAACAATAATCAACTTTAAACGGAAAAACAAATGAGCCAGGATAGCCAAAACAACCCTAAAGAATAAAGGCACTTCCGGAGGCATCACCATACCTGACTTCAAGCTCTATTACAGAGCTATAGTCCTGAAAACATCTTGGTATTTACACAAAAATAGACATGGAAATGAATTGTAAACCCTCATTTTATCCCAGACCTATGAACACTAGATTTTTGACAAAGAAGCTAAAATTTTCAATGGAAAAAGACAGTATCTTCAACAAATGTTGCTGGCATAACTGGATATTGGCATACAGAAGACTGCAGATAGATCCATGTCTATTGCCTTGAACAAAACTTCAATCCAAATGGATCAAAAACCTCAACATAAATCCAACCACACTGAAACTCTTAGAAGAGAAAGTCGGAGATACTCTTCAATGAATTGGTATAGGAGACTGCTTCCTGAACATAACACCAGTAGCACAGACATTGAGATTGACAATTAACAAATGGGACCTCCTGAAACTAAGAAGCTTCTGTAAGGCAAAGGAAACAGTCAAAAGCCAAAAAGGCAACACAAACAATGGGAAAATATATTCACTAACCCCACATCTGACAGAGGGCTGACCTCCAAAATTTACAAAGAACTCAAGAAGCAAGGCTTCAAATCACCAAAAGGGAGGTACGGAACTAAATAGAGATTCAAAATAGAGTAGTCTAAAGTGGCTGAGATGCGCTTTAGAAATTGCTCAACATCCCTAGCCATCTGGGAAATGCAAATCAAAACAACACTGAGATACTATCCTACTCCTGTCACAATGGCTAAAATCAAAAACACCAAAGACAATTTATGCTACAGAGGATGTGGAGAGAGGGGAACACTCCTCCAAAGCTGGTGGGAGTGCCAACTCTTACACCCACTTTGGAAATCAATATGGAGATTCCTCAGGAAAATTGGGATCAATCTACCACAAACCCCAACAATTCCACTCTTAGGCATATATTCAAAAGATGCAAATTCATGCAACAATTAATCTGCTCCACTAAGATCTCCTGAACAGATTGGGAACACGGTCAGACGTAGGGGGGATTGGGAGCTGGGAAGAAGAGAGGCAGAGAAGAGGAAGAGAGAGTAAATCATGGGGAAACAGAAAGGTTGAGTGGGGGTAGAATAGGGGGAGAACATGATGAGATATACCAAAGTAGAGGGACTCATAGGATGGAAGAGAGATCTGGTACCAGTGAGACTTCTAATGATCTAAAGGAATGACACCATCTGGCAAGCTAAGCAATAGTGGAGAGACCACCTTAAATTCCCATTCCTGATAATGAACTTGACGTTTAGCCTATGTGCCATCCTAGAACCTTCAGCTAGTGACTGATGGAAGCGTAAGCAAACATCCACAGTTAAACACTGAACTGAACCCATAGAACCCAGTGACAGAGAGAGAGGAGCGATGAGCAAATTGGCAAATAATGAGCTGGTGAATCCAGCAGAGGCAGATGATCTGAATAAGCGGAAGTTCTTGGACCCCAGACTGACAGCATGGGACTTATCCAGACCCCATTTGTGTGAGAGTCTGTGAGGAGGCCTGGGAAATCTATGGGGCCCTGGGCAATAGATCAGTGTTTATCCCTGGCATACAAATGGACTTCATTTGTCAATAACACAAGAGCGATGCTCTCTCAGCTTGCACTCTTAGGGGTGTGCCGGGACCCTGCCCTGAGTAAAATGATAGAATCTGGATATCCCCTATGTGGAAGGAATTGGTGATAGGGTGGGAGGCTGGGGGTATAGTGGAGGGGTGCAGAAGGAGGGGAGGGAGAGGGAACTGGGATTGTCATGTGAATCAAGCTATTCAAAATTAAAGTAATAAAATATTTAAAAAACCAAGATGTATGTTATAATAGTAGGAATGGTAATGGTTCCTGTGGAAGAGTCCATGCTCTTCTTTTCCATCCTGGGATAGGAGCACTATTGCAGGAGTACAGCCCTGGTAGGGTGTGTACAACTGTGAATGTAGAACCCCACCCTACTCCCAACTGCACATACTGCAGCTGCAGCCATTCCCTATCTTACTTCTTAGAGGCTGTCACTCAGAAAGGGAAGCATAGGAATGCCTTAGCATGTGTGCATGTGCAATTGTTTGTTTGTTTATTTAGGATTATTTCATCTTAAGCCCAGACAGAAGAGGCTGTCTGATTATTTTCATGTAATATATGCACTGAATAAATGCAACGCTGTATAAAATGTGAATCAAAGTGTGAAAAAAAAGAATTCTCAAATGCAAGGTTCCTTGTTAACAACATCATTACCCTCTCGATCAAGGCACCTCTTTCCTTGCTCTCCCTCTTTCATCATCTCCCAACTTGAGCTTCCCAATTCCTCATGTTCTCTCCTCTCTCCTTCTCCCTTCCTCACTCTCCTAACATTCCTCCCCCACTGTTAATGCTGCTAATTTACTCAGGAGAGCTTTTCTATTTCCCCTACCATGGGAGATCCAAATATGTCTCTGTTAGTGTCATCCTGGTTACTGGCTTGTCAGGGATCGTGGTCTATAGGCAGGCTATCCTTTGTTTCGTGTCTAACATCAGCTTATGCCATGTTTGTCTTTCAGGCTCAGTTATCTCACTCAGGATAGTTTATTCTCTTCCTGCAAATTTCAAGATGTCGTTTTTTCCACTGAGTAGTACTCCACTGGGTAAAGATATCCCATTTACTTTGGTCGATGGGCATCTAGGTTGCTTCCAAGTTCTAGCTTTAAAACTGATGCTGCTATGAACGTAGTTGAGCTAATATCCTTGTGGTATGATTGTGCAACCTTTGAGTATGTGACAGTGTTACTGATGGCTCCTGAGGTCGACTGATTCCCAATTTTTGGAGTATTAATCATACTGATTTGAAAAAAGGCTGCATACATTTGCACTCCAACCATCAATTAGCAGTGTTCCCTTTACTCCACATCCTCTGCAGCATATGATTTCATTAGTATTTTTGTTCTTAACCATTTTGACAGGTATGAGATGGTATTACAGAGTTGTTTTGACTTGCATTTCCTTGATGGCTAAGGATGTTCTACAATTCCTTGAGTGTCTTTAAGCTATTTTAGATTCCTCTGTTGAGAATTCTCTGGTTATCTCTGAATCCCAGTTTCAATTGGATTATTTGGTAGTTTGAAATCGACATGCTTGGGCACTTGGGAAACTCCCAAGAAACCACAAGGATGACCCCCACTAAAAATCTAAGAAATGGAAAGAGTGAAAGATCCAGAAAAAATAAATTACAAAAAAGGAAACAAGGTCTTTTTAACAAGTAAGACCAATGCAAGCTGAACTCAGTGACTGAGGTAGCATTGCCTGGGCCTGCAAAGGTATGGCCCAGATGCAGTCCTATTGCTGAAAGGAGATATGAACGCTAGATACCATTCATAACCAAGAGGATATATCTGACTTATAGCCACTTGCAAATAAAAAAATTTTTAAATTGAAGATTGTCTCACTGGGGGAAACATTAATAAGGGAAAGACTGATTTCTAGTAGCAGATGGCCTACACAAAATTAACTCAGAAAAAATTAAATAAAAATTAATTAAAACTAAATAGGGAAATAAACAGTTAAATAACATGATAAAATTCAAAGGACCTAGTAAATATTTCCAGAATATTTCACCCAAAAGCAGAGAATATAGTTGATTCTTGTCATTAATAGAACTTTTCTCAAAACTGATCATGTATATTTGTAGATATTTACTACAAATAACCAAATGACATCTTCAAAGTTATAGAACAAAAAGAAATACTAACAGAGAGGAGGCATACAAATCAAGAAATACAAACTCAGATCTGAAATTGACAAAATACAAATTAAGGAAAATTACAATAGTCAATAAAATGAAGAGGATGTTCTTTGTGAAAATCAATAAGATTGATAAATCTGATTCAAATTAACACAAAGACGTAGAGAGAATTTCCAAATTAATAAAATTGAAGATGAATAGATGATATCATAATAAACACCAAGGAAATCCAGAGAATACTAAGGGCATACTTTAAAATTCTGTAATTCAGCAAACTAGAAAACAAAACAGAAATGGTTAAATACCTAGATATGTATGACCCAGTGAAAGTTAAATTAAAATCAGATAAGAAACTTAAATAGCATCATATCCTTGGTGAAATATAATCAGTTATTTAAACTCATCTAGCAACAGAAACCTAAAAAGATGAGGCAATGTGCATTCATAAAAGAATTCTATTAGAAGTTCAGAGAAATTAATATCAGGAAGTTGCATTGCCTAATTCTTTTCATGATGACACAACTGCCATGACACCTAAACCACACTAAGATCCAAAAGAGAAAATTCTGATTCACTTTCATTAATGAGCAAACATTAAGTAAGTCTCAATAAAATATTTGCAAATAAAATTCAAGGACACATCAAAAAGATGATACACCTTGATGTAGTAGGCTTTATCATAGAATTGAAAAGATATTTGTATATAAATTAGTAAATGTAATTTTCCACCTAAACAAAGACAAAGATTACCTGCTAATCACTTTATATGAGAACGTTCCTTTGATATCATTAAATGCTTCTTCATGATATAAGTCCTGGAGGAACTAAGGTTATAAAGGACATACTTCAAAACAATAATGGCAAAACACAGCAAGAACTCAACCTACATCAACTTAAACTAAGAGAAATTAAATTATTTTCAATTACCATAAGGAATAAGAGAAGGATGGCATTCCCCATTCAATGTAGGTAGAGAAGTAAGATGAGTGAAAGTGATCAAAATAATAGTAACAGATAAGGAAGAAGTCAAAGTATCTTGATTTGTAGGTGGTATGATTTTATGTATAAAAGATTTAAAATCCACAAGGAAAATACTGAAGCTGATAAATTCAAAACAGTAGGACATAAAATCAATACACAAGACACCTACATGCTGGCCTCAGGTGACTGAAGGAAAAAACACAAACAGTCCAAGCCTTGAAAACTAAAATAGAAACAATAAAGAAAACACAGAATGAGGGGATGCTGGAAATAGAAAAACTTTGTAAACCATCCGGAACTACACATATAAGTATAACCAATAGAATACAAGATGTGGAAGAGAGAATCTCTGGTGTTGAAGACTCATTAGAGGATATACATTCATCGACCAAAGAAAAACTCAAGTCCAAAGAATTCCTAACACAAAATATCCAGGAAATATGGGACACTGTGACGAGGCCAAACTGAGAATAACAGGTGTAGAAGATGGTGAAGAAATACTGATCAAAGGTACAGAAAATACAACCAAATCATAGAAGAAAATTTCCCTAACCTAAAAAAGGAAAGCATATGAAAGTAAAAGAATCTTCCAGGACACCAAATGGACTGGACCAGAAAAAGAATTCCTGTCACCACACAGTAAGCAAAACCTCAAACCTACAAAATAAACAGAAAACCTTAAGAGCAGCTAAAGAAAAAGATAAAGTAACATATAAAAGGAGACCTATCCGAATTACATCTGACTTCTCAATAGAAACTATGAAAACCAGAAGATGCTGGACAGATGTCCTAAAATGATGAAGGGAACAAGGATGCCAGCCCAGACTACTGTACCCAGCAAAGCTTTCAATTACCATAGATGGAGAAAACAAGATATTCTATGACAAAACCAGATTTAAACAATACATATCCACAAATCAAGCGCTACAGAAAGTACTAGAAGGAAAACTTTAACCCAATGAAGATAACTACACTCAAAAGGACATACGCAATAGATAATCCCACTTTATCAAGCATCAAAAGAAAAAGGGAAGGAAAGCCATATACACTAACACCACCACCAATAAATCCAAACCAAACAAGAATCAACAATTAATGGTCATTAATAACGTCAATGCCAACAGTCTCAACTTGCCTATAAAAAGACAAAGACTAACAGAATGGATACAAAGACAGAACTGATCCTTTTGCTACATACAAGAAACATATCTCAGTATCAAAAAGAGACAGTATTTCAAAGTAAAGGGTTTCTAAAAGATTTTCCAATCAAACGGACCCAGGAAACAAGCTGGTGTATAAACACTAGTATCTAACAAATTAGACTTCAAATTAAAATAAATCAAAAGTCTTGAAGCAGGATGTTTCATATTCATCAAAGGAAAAGTCTATCAAACTGAAGTCTCAATTCTGAACATCTATGCCCCAAATACAAAGGTGCCCACACTCATGAAACAAGCATTACTAAAGTTCAAATCACACATAAAATCTCACACAATAGTAGGAGACTTCAACACACCACTCTCACCAATATAAAGGACCTCCAAACAGAAACTTAACAAAGAAACAAAAGAACTAACAGAAATTATGACCCAATGGGTTTAACAGACATCTATAAAACATTCCATCCAAATGCAAAAGAATATACTTTTTATCGGCACCACATGGAACCTTTTCTAAAATAGACCACATAACCAGAAACATAGAAAAAAATGAAAGATACATAAAAATGGAATAACCCTCTGCCCCACTTATCAGACCACTATGTTTTATAATTAGAATTCAACAACATAAATTGCAGAAACACTACAAACTCATAAGAATTGAACAATGCACAATTGCACCATCCCTGGTCAAGTATGAAATGAAAAAAAAAGAAATTAAAGACTTCCTGGAATTCAATGAGAATGAAGACATAACATACCCAAGCTTATGGGACATTTGGAAAGCAGTGCTAAGAGGGAATTTCATAGCACTAAGTTCTCATATGAAGAAACTGGATAATAGTCCCATTAGAGAATTAACAGCACAACTGCAAGCTCTAGGACAAAAAGAAGCAAAGTCACCCTGGAGGAATAGATGCCAGGAAATAATCAAATTGAGGAGAAAATCAATAAAGTAGAAATCAGGAAAACATTTCAAAGAATCAATGAAACAAAGAGTGTGGTCTTTGAGAAAATCAACCAGATAGACAAAGATTTATCCAAACTAACCAAAAGGCAGAGAAAGAGCATGCTAATTAACAACATCAGAAATGAAAAGGGGAATATAACAATGGACACTGAGGACATCCAGACAGTCATGAGGTCATATTTGAAGTCCTGTACTCAAAAAAAATTGAAAATTTAAAGGAAGTAAACAATTTTCTGTATAGAAACCACTTTCCAAAATTAAATCAAGAATAGATAAGCAATCTAAACAGACCTATATCATAGTTAAATAGAAGCTTCATCAAAAGTCTCCCATAAAAAAATGGTGGGCCACGATGGCTTCAGTGCAGAAATCTACCATAAATTCAAAGAACAGATAATTCCAATACTTCTCAAAGAGTCCCACAGAATAAAAGCAGGAGGTTGATTGTCAAACTCTATGAGCCTACAATTACTTTGGTACCCAAGACATACTAAGACTCAACTAAGAAAAAGAACTACAGACCAAATTCCCTCATGAATATTGATGCAAATGTACTTCATAAAATGCTAGAAAATAAATTCCAAGAACACATCAGAAAAATCATCCACCATGTTCAAGTAGGCTTCATCCCAGTGATACAGGGATGATTCAACATATGCAAAAATATCAATACAATTCACCATGTAAACAAATGACAAAGGAAAAACCATTTGATTATCTCACTAGATGCTGAGAAAACTTTTGGCAAAATCCAACAGCTCTTCATGATTTAGGTCCTGGAGAGATTAGGGATAAACGGAACATATCTGAACATAATAAAAGCAATGCACAGTAAACCAATAGCCAGCATCAAACTAAGTGGAGAGAGACATAACATGATTCCTCTATAATCAGGAGCAAGACAAGGCTTTCCAGTCTCTCCATATCTCCTCAATATTGTACTTGAAATTCTATCTAGAGCAAAAAGACAATGAATGGAGATCAAGGGGATACAAGTTGGAAAGGAAGAAGTGACATTTTCACTATTTGCAGATGATATGATAGTTTACATAAGTGACCCCAAAATCTCTACAAGGGAACTCCTACAGCAATCGGATACCTTCAGCAAAGTGTCAGGATACAAGATTAACTCAAAAAATCAGTAACCCTATTACATACAGACAATAAATGGGCTGAGAAAGAAATCAAAGAAACATCACCCTTTACCATAGCCACAAGCAATATTAAATAACTGCAGATAACATTAGCCAAACAAGGGAAAGACCTATGTAGGCACAACTATGAGTCTCTACAGAAAGAAATTAAAGAAGATCCTGGATCAACAGAGTGAAAATGGCAATCTTGTCAAAAGCAATCTCAAGATTCAGTGCAATATCCATCAAAATACCAGCACAATTGTTCACATACCTTGAAAGAAAAATTCTCAACTTAATACAGAAAAACAAAAGACCCAGTATAGCCAAAACAACCCTATATAATAAAGGAACTTCTGGAGGAATCGTCATCCCTGACTTTAAGCTATACTATAGAGTTATAGGCCTGAAAACAGCTTGGTAGTGGCATAAAAATATACAGGTAGACCCATGCAATCTACATATGAAAAACCTGATTTTAACCCACACACCTATGAACACTTGATTTTTGACCAAGAATCTAAAATTATAAAATGGAAAAAAGATAGTATTTTCAACAAATGGTGCTGGCATAATTAGATATTGGCATGTAGAAGACTGGAGATAGATACATGTTTATTGCCATGCACAAAACTTAAGGCAAAATAGATTAAAAATTTCAACATCGATCCAGCCACAATGAAACTCTTGAGAAAGTGGGAGGTACTCTTGAATGAGTTGGCAGAGGAGACCATTTCCTGAACATTACACCAGTAGCACAGACACTAAGATTGACAATTAACCAATTCTGAAATTAAGATGCTACTGGAAGGCAAATGACACAGTCAATCAGGCAAAATGGGAGAACACAGAATGGGAAAATATATTCACTAACCCCACATCTGACAGAGTGCTGATCTAAAAAATTTGCAAAGAACTCAAGAATCAAGTCTCCAAAACACGAAAGGATCCATTTAAAAAGTGTGGTACAGAACTAAATAGAGAATTCTCAATTGAGGAGTCGAAAATGACTGAAGGCACTTGAGAAAATCCTCAACATCCTTAGCCATTAAGGAAATGCAAATCAAAACAACTCTGACATACCATCTCACTCCTTTCAGAATGTCTAAAATCAAAAGCACCAATGACAGTTTATGCTGTAGAGGATGTTGAGAGAGGGGAACACTCCTCCACTCCTGGTGGGAATGCCAACTCATGCAGCTACGTTGGAAATTAGTATACAGATTCCTCAGGAATATAGGAGTCAGTGTACCACCACACCCAGCAATTCCACTCTTAAGCATATAGCCAAAAGATGCACATTTATAAACAAGGACATATGTTCAACCATGTTCATAGCAGCATTATTTGTAATAGCCAAAGCCTGGAAACAACCTAGATGCCCCTCAACTGAAGAGTGAATAGAGAAAATGTGGTACATTTACACAATGGAGTACTACTCAGCAGAAAAAAAACAATGGAATCTTGAAATTTACAGGCAAATGGATGGCACTAGAAGAAACCATGCTGAGTGAGGTAACCCAATCAAAAAAGACAAACATGGTATGTACTCACTCATATATGTGTTTTAGACATGGGTCAGGTGATTGCTAGCCTACTGCCAGAAAGTCTGGGAATCAGAAAGAAACCTAACAAAGCTATGCATGGTACTTCAGATCAAGGGAATGAAGAAAAATCTCTTCAGCATATTGGGATCAAGGTTGAGGGGACCAGAAGTTGTAAAAAAAGAGAGGATGAGAAAAGCAGAAGAGGGGAGTTCAGTGGGGACCAAGAAAGTTAAGTTGGGGAAAAGTAGGGGAGTAGAAGATGAGAAATACGATAATAGAGGCAGTCATTATAGGTTTGAGGAGAGTTCTGGCACTAGTGGGTCCTATAGTTATCTACAAGGATGACACCAAATGGCAAAGCAAGCAATAGTAGAGACATTATTTTATATGCCCATGCCTGATAATGACTTTGACTACGACCTTTATGTCATCCTGGACCCCTCATGTAGTGATTGATTGCAGCACAAGCACACACCAACAGCTAAATACTGAACTGACCTCCTGGAAATCAATGACAGAGAGGGAGGAGAGATAAGCAAAATGTGAAGAATGGGCAAGTGAAATGAACAAAAACAGCTGACCTGATCAAGGGGGAACACTTGGATATCATACCGAGAACTGGAAGTCCATCATCGGACTGATCCAGATGTCCTAAATGTGGTTGTCAGGGAAGATGACTGGGCAATCTATGGGGCCGTGGCCAGTAGATCAGTATTTATCATTGGCACACAAATGGACTTTGAGTGTCAATAACACAAAGAGGGATGGTCTCTCAGCCTGGACACCTAGGGGAGGGCTTAGGCCCTGCCCTAGGTGAAAAGATAGACTCTAGATATCCTCTATGGGGAAGGAATTAAGTACAATGTGGGAAGCTGGGTGGTGACTGGTGGGGGGTTGCTGGAGGTGGGGAGGGAGAGGGAGGTGGAATTGACATGGGAAACAAGCTTATTTCTAATTTTAAAATGTAAAAATTCAATATGCAAAATTATCAGCTATATTCCTATAGTACAATTGACAAACAGATTACAATAGAAATCAGGAAAATAATCTCTCTTACAATAGATTCAAAATGTAAAGTACCATGGGATAACTCTAACAAAGGAGATGACTTTTTGTTTAAATCTTTATGAAATTGAAGAAATAAATGTAGAAGACATTAGAAATTGGAATGATATCCAATGCTAATGGAATAGTAGGTTTAGTATAGAAAAAGTGCTGCCCTACAAAAACTATCTTCTGATTCAACAAAATTTTCATCAAACTTATTAAACTAATCTTTACAGCAATTTTAAAGATAATTTTCAGTGTCACATGGAACCACAAAATTTCCAGGAAAGCTAAAAGAAACTTCCATACATCTACGAACATCCAAGCATACAATGGGTTATCTCTCTTAGCCTAATTTTTTCTAATTCAATCCATTTATGTCAGATTTTTATTATTCCATTTTTCAAAAAGGTAAATAGTAGTTCATTGTTGAACACATTTATCTACTTATTTATCTGTTTATGAGCATCAAGGCTGTATCTAAGCAAGAATGAACATGAATGAACTTCCTATCAAATGAAATCTGTAAACATAATACAGATTCCATATTCTTAGTGAGACTCTGATGTAGGATAACCCAAACACAAAAAGTAAAATATTGTCCGTAATGCTTTTTACATGTAATGTTACCTTTTAAGCTTTCCATAGGCACTCTACCATAAATATGACAGAAGTTACATATAGAGTAAGAGATTAGTTGGGAAGAAAGGACAGCACAAGGAAGAAGAAATAGAATATATGTTTACAGTAAGAGAGAGAGGAGATGATAGTCAGAGGATTAAATGAAGAAATGGATAAAGAGGGTGGTAAGGAAAGGAATATGGTGAAGGACAACATCTGAGGGGTTATATGGAAACTTACTATTGTAAAATCATCTCAAAATACATAGAGAAAAGAAATCTAAATTGAATCAACTATGAGATAGATTTCTTAAGCTAGGGGAACTTGTAGTGGCAGGAATTGTTTATATATATTTCAATTATTGACCAAAGGACCTCTAAGATATTCATGCTATAGTCAAGGATTTTGCCTATCTGAACAATTAAAGTCTTCCATATCTCATTGAATAAGGAGATTTTTGTAGGTTTCAGAATGTGTGTGCTTGGTGCATACACATACTCATAAACATATACAAACAAAACTAAATAAACATAGTATATATTTGAAGACTTTGACATTCACAAAAACAATTTAACAATCAAAAATCAACTGTGTTCCCAAAAATAAGCTTGCATTAATCAGAACGCTAGGACATATTTCTTATATTCCTTATGTTAGGAAATTCTGGTGAGTAATTATGTTTGCCTGGAATTCAATTCCTATTAAAAGATTGTAGCATATACAAACTAACGTGATACAAAATAATTGTAGCTCCTCATGTTATTTTTTAATAATCATGATTACTGTGATATATAATAATCAGAGTAGAAGAATATGAATGGATTCAATTGAAGAGAGAAATAGAACAATATCTTTCATATATATATATATATATATATATATATATAAACACCTGTAAAGGGAACTTAATCAGAATCAATATAGATTATTTCCTTGTTTTGCTTTGAAGTATATATCCTTTATCTTTTACACATGTATGAATAAATATATTGAGAAAAAGTGCTGCATAATCAGTTATTTTAGTCTTTCATACTAAATATAACAATTTCCTAATCATGATGTTTTTCTTAATAAGAAGTAAAATCATCTTTGTAGGCCAATATCCTCTTTTATTATGGATAAGCCAGGAACTAAGAGCTCATGCAAATGAAAGCAGGCTCTTGGCACAAAAAGCCTAGCTACTCTACAGTAAAATGAGAGGTTCATAATGTGCAATAATGAATATTATTATTTTATTGGAAAAAATTAGTAAAAGAGTACATAATTACAGGCAGTATTATCTTTTATAAAGTAGAATGACCTCCATCCACCACAACAGTTATTATATCAACTAAAACATATCAAAAATAGTAATCTTGTTGATATAAGATATGGCCTTAGAGGCTTCTGAACAATAAAATGTTCTCAAATATCCTGTTTTGAATTGCTGTGACCATATTTACTATGTCATTTTCAAAATAAATGGCAAGATATCTTCAATCTCCAAGAGCATTGACCATCTAAAATCTCATCTTCTCCACTCTGATCTAGTTACTTCTTACCTCACCAAATTTTTAGAAAATCATAGTAATGTTATACTGATGACAATCCACTTTCACTAATGTTTTATTCCTCTTTTGTTTTTTCCATCAAGTGAGTTCCTACATGCCCTTTAGTATGTAATTCCCTTTCCTCATGTTGTATTCAATGTGATGTGCAAGTTATGGCCTTTCTCAATGGGTCCTTATTGAATGTATTCCTACTTCTCTGGTAACATCTGTGTGAGATAAAACACACATTATTTTCTTTAGAAGGTAACACATGGAGTTATTTTTCTTATATTAGACTAAGTATATCAAATGGACATGTCAGAACCATCCTTTAAACTTGAAGTATTTAAATCAATTAAGAAACAGTACTAAGTGTCTGCCAGCACAATCAATGTGTCTTCTTGAACACATTTTTAACTATGAAAGGCATATTGGAAATTTATAGAGAAAATCAATGATCATGAAATGTATTTCTGAGCATCAGGAAAATTAGTAGACACACACACACACACACATATATGTATATATATACACACACAAAAATATGATATTTATATATCAGAGAAACCATTGAAAATTCTAATTCTGACACTCCGGCACAGAATTAGCATCATCTAATATAAGCAAGAGTTGTGATTCTAACATCATATATGAAATTCCATTTATCATTTCTCATTGTAAGAGCACAGCTCAATTTCTATAATGCCATGAAGTATGATATCAATCCCTGATTAATAATCATCCTGAAGATTTAACATTTAAAATATGCATAGTGTGGAGTGATATAGACATGACATAAAAATAGCAAGAAAATTTACTTATTAAAAGTGGATGTTAAAATGAGGAAAGCCAAAAGTCTTATTTACCCCATTTGAGAAGCATAGAAATCAAGAAGAAAAGGTATTTTAAAAAGAACTTAAGAATGGACAAGAGTGATTAAAAGTAGAAATCAGAGAGAAGTTTCATTGAATCCATATAGCCTCAAAGTACTGTATGGAAACTCAAAGGCACTTACTGTAAGTAAAAATCCTCAAAATGGTTTGGCAGAATTTTATGAGGAATTTTATTGGCTGTGTAATAATAATAAAGAGGGAAAAATGCTCCAATCATTACATTTCCATCACGACGAAAGTCTTTGACTCTGAAATAGCACTCAGAGTCCCCAAACGCACAAACCAGATGGGGAATCTGCAGAATCCAAGGGATAGAACTCCAAGAGATCATTCTGTTAATACAAGTGACTTCCAATTCTTAAGATTGCTAGTTATATAAGACATAGTGTCCACCAGCTATATACTCAGTTTATGTGTTTTTGTGCAAGTGAACTTATAACTTTGTTGGTCACTGTATTTGTTAGCATAATCACACCAAATGGGGCCATATGGGGCCGTAAAGAGTTCTTCCCTTAGGCTCTGCATCTGATGCCCTGCATTTAAGTGAAAAGCAAGTTGAAAAAATGCTTATTGATCTTCAGCTGCATGCCTACGATGTAAGACAAGAGACAGCAAGACCTCAGGCATAGACATCTGGGGTGGATTTGACTACAAGTGTAAACAAAGAAGTTTTTAGTGTTGAAGGCACTGAGGATAATGCAAATATATTAGAAATGAGTATGGGGCCCAAAGAAAATGTCCATGTAACGAAAAGAATTTGACAAAAATAAGTTCTATTCAGATAAAAATAGTTCACATCATTTACATTTCTAATTTTCCTTCCTGATTACAATCAATTTTTATTCTTTCCTCCAAATATTTTTATTATTGCCTACTTTCCTATTCTGAGGAAAGTCACTAAGGTACTTTGATAAGATAAAGGAATTTTGTTAGAATTCTTTGAATTAATTGTGGAACTAGCTACCAGATGCATGGAGTTACACTGTACACAATTAAAACCTTGACTCCTAGAGATATAACTAAGGAGGTCAGCAATAAGTTTATTTTCTGTTTTCACTATCTAAATCAATTTTCCAGTAAATTGGAAAAGTGGTCGTTTATTCCTCAGTTTTCTAATTCTATAAGTGAGGGAACAAGGATATGCTTCTCCAATACCACTTTCCTGTTTGGAATCACCTGGACCGTGGCCCCCAGACACACACCACACTAAAATTTCCCAGAGAGTTTAGAGGAAGACCAAAGAATCCAGCATCTTGAGCAATCCCAATCTTGGACCTGCACCCACCCAAAGAGGAGAGTCTTGAACCCCCATACACCAGAAGAGGGAGACAGCCTTCGATCCATACACACCAGGAGAGGGAGAAACCATACCTGCACCAACTAAAAGAAGGGATGGGAAGATGATAGTATAAGAATACAGTCAACAACAGAAAAACTAATAAGCCTCCACCAGATTCTAGGGAATCTACAACAACAAGGTCTTAATATCCTAATGCAGATGAAACAGAAGAGAACCAACTTAAAATCAATTTTATGAAGATGATAGAGGCTCTCAAACAGGAAGTGAGAAAATTCATTATATAAATGGAAAAACACAAATAAAAAATGGAAGAAATGGAAGAAAAGACAAACCAAAAATGTAAGAAGTCACCAAATCTCTTAAAGAAAGCAAGGAAACACAAGAAAAAACAATCAAACAGATGAAGGAAGCAAATCAAACAGTTCAAGAACTGAAAGCTGAAATAGAAACAATAAAACACAAACATAGAAAATGATGGAAATAGAAAAACTGGGCAAATGATCAGGAACAACTGAAGCAAGCATGCCCAACAGAAGAAAAGATACGGAAGAGAGAATCTCAGATGTTGAATATACACTAGAGGAAATAGATTCATCAACCAAAGATCTTAAGTCCAACAAATCTTTAACACAAAATATCTAGGAAATATGGGCCACTGTAAAAGATGAAACTTAAGAATAGTAGGTGTAGATGAAAGCAAAGAAGCCCAGCTCAAATGTGCAGAAAAATAATTCAACAAAATCATAGAAAAAAATTTCCCAACCTAAGATAAACATTCCTCACCACATAATAATCAAAACACAAAACATACAGAATAAATAAAGAATATTAACAGCAGCAAAGGATAAAGGCCAAATAAGATATAAAGGCAGACCTGTCAGAATTACACCTGACTTCACCTTGGAAATTCTGAAAACCAGAAAGTCCTGAACAGATATTCTACAAACACTAAGAGACCACAGTTTCGAGCCCAGAATACTATACCAGCAAAACACTCCATCACTATAGATGGAGAAAACAAGATATTACATGACAAATCCAGATTTATACTGTACATATCCATAAATCCACCCATACAGAAAGTTCTAGACAGAAAACTCTTAAGTCAAGGATGTTAACTACACTCACAGAAACATAGCTAATAGATAATCCCACGTTACCAAGAGCCAAAGGGAAAAAAGAGGAAACCTTCACACAATAAAATCACCAGAAACAAATTGAAAAGCAATAAAAATAAACTATCAATGGTCATTAATATCCTTCAATATCAATGGTCTTAACTCTCCTAAAAATGACACAGGATACAAAATGGATACAAAAATAGAGTAGCCATTTCTATTGCATACAAGAAACATGCCTCAACTTCTAAGACAGATGCTACATCAGAGTAAAAGGTTGGGAAATATTTTCCAATCAAATGTGCCTAAGAAACAAGCTAGTGTAACTGTCCTAATATTTAATAAATTAGAATCCAAGTTAAAATTAATCAAAGATTTGAAAAAGGCCATTTCACATTCATCACAGGAAAAATCCATCAGGAAGAAGTCTCAATTCTCATTATGTACCCCAAATAGAAAGGCATACACATTCATAAAAGAAATATTAGTAAAACTCAAATAACACATAAAACCCCACATACAGTGAAGAATTCAACACCCCACCTCATTATTGGACAGGGCTACCAGACAAAAACTCAACAAAGAAATAAAAGAACTAAAAGAAAATTTGACCCAACTAGATTTTACAGACATCTATAGAAGATTCCATTCAAACACAAAGGAGTATACCTTCTTCTCAGTTCCAGATTGAAATTCTCTAAAATCTAACACATACTCCGAAATAGCAAACTTAACAGATTAAAAAAAGGAATAACCCACTGTATCTTATTGATAACCACGGTTGAAATTTATAATTCAGCAACTCAAATTGGAGAAAGCCTTCAAACTCATACAAATTGAACAATGCTCAATTTCATCAATCCTGGGTCAAGGAAGAAATAAAGAAAGAAATTAAAGTTTTCCTAGAATTCATTGAAAATGAAGGTACAACATACCAAGACTTGTGGGACACTTTGAAAAGAATGCTAAGAGGTAAGTTCATCGCACCAAGTACCCACTTGAAGAAACTGGAGAACAGTCACACTAGAGAATTTACAACACAACTGAAAGCTCGGGAACACAAAGAACAAAACTCATCACAGAGTAATAGATGCCAGGAAATAATCAAATTGAGGTCTGAAATCAATAAGGAAGCAACGATGAAAACAATACAAAGAATCAATGAAACAAAGATTTGGCTCTTTGAGAAAATCAACAGGATATACAAACCTATATCCTAACTTAGCCAATGACAGAGTGTGAACATGAAAATTAACAAAATCAGAAATGAAAAGTGGAACATAACAATGGACACTGAGGAAATCCAAGGAATCATCAGGTAATACATTGCCAACCTGTATTCCACAAAATTGAAAAATGTAAAGAAAATTGACAATTTTCTGGATATATGTCACCAAAATTAAATCAAGAACAGATAGGCAATTTAAATAAACCTATAATCTGTAATGACATAGAAGCAGCCATTAAAAGTCTCCCAACCAAATAAAAAGCACAAGGCCAAATGTTTTCAGTGCAGAATTCTACCAGAAATTCAAATAACAACTAATATGAACACTCCTCAAAGTGTTCCATGCAATAGAAATAGAGGGGCCAGTGCCAAACTCTTTTGAATATTCCACATTTACCTTGGTACCCAAACCACACTAAGACACATCTAAGAAAGAGAACTACAGACCAATCTCCCTCATGCACATTGATGCAAAAATACTCATTAAAATACTTGTAAACCCAATGCAAGACCACATCAGAAAATTCATCTATCATGATCAAATAGGCTTCATCCCAGAGATGCAGGGATGGTTCAACATGTAAAAATCCATCAATGTAATATACCATATAAAAAAACGAATAAGAAAAATCACATTATCATGTCACTTGATGTTGAAAAGGTATTCGAAAAAATCCAAAACCCCTTCATGATAAAGGTCCTGGAGAGATCAGGGATAACAGAAATAAACATAAACATGATAAGAGCAATTTACAGCAAGCCAACAGCCAATATGGAGGGAAATTCATAGCCATTTCAAAAAAATCTGGAACAAGACAAGGTTGTCCAGTCTCTCATTATATCTTCACTATTTTGCTCAAAGTTCTAGCTAGAGCAATAAGTCAGCAAATGAAGGTCAAGGGGATACATATTAGAAAAGAAGTCAAATTTTCACTGTTTGCAGCTGATACAATAGTTTACATAAGTGATCTGAAAAATTCTACCACGGAACTCCTACAGCTGGTAAATACATTCAGCAAAATGTCAAGATACAATATTAACTAAAAAATCAGTACCTCTACTTTATACAGATGATAAGTTGACTGAGAAAGAAATCAGAGAAACCTTACCCTTTACAATAGCCACAAACAACATAAAATATCTGGAGGTAGCACTAACCCAACAAGTGAAAGATCTGTACATCAAGAATTTTGAGACACTAAAAAAAAATAAGAAGAACCCAGAAAATGGAAAGAATTCCCATGCTCTTGGATAGGTAGGACGACCATACTAAAAATGGCAATCTTGAAAAAACAATCCAGAGATTGAATGAAATCACCATCAAAATCCTAGAACAATTCTTCACAGACCTGGAAAGAATACTCAACTTTATATGGAGACACTAAAACACCAGGATAGCAAAAACAACCCTGTACAAAAACTTCTGGAGTCATCACCATCTCTGACTTCAAGCTCTACTATAGAGCTATAGTAAGGAAAGCAGCTTGGTATTGGCACAAAAAACAGACAAGCATGTCAATGGAATATTAATCCACATGCCTATGAATACCTGATTTTTCATGAAGAATCCTAACTTATACAATGGAAAAAGTAAATCATGTTCAATGGTGCTAGCATAACTGAATGTAATGTAAACATGTAAACGTTTATAGATATATCCTTATGTATTACCATGCACAAAAGCAACTCCAGATAGATCAAAGATCTGAACGAACCTCTTAGAAAAGAAAAGAAAGTAGGATGTACCCTTGAAAGAATTGTTACAGGAGACACCTTCCTAAACATAACTGCAGCAGCACAGACACTGATATAGACAATTCCTAAATGGGACCTTCTGAAACTGAAAAGTTTCTGTAAGGCAAAGGAAACAGTCAACAAGACAAAATAGTGGGACACAGAATGGGAAAAGATTTGCCTCAACCCCACATGTGATAGAGGGCTGATTTTCAAAATATACATTGAACTCATGAAGCAAGTCACCAAACGCAAAACAATCCAGTTAAAATGTGGGTACAGAATTAAATAGAAAATTCTCAATAGAGGAATCTAAAATGCCATACAGACACATAAGAAATTCCTCAAAATCCTTAACCATCAGGGAATTGAATATCAAAGCACCCTGAGACACAATCTTATACCTGTCTGAATGGCCATAATCAAAAGCTCCAATGACAGCTTATGCTGGAGTGGATGTGCAGAAAGGGGAAAACTCTTCTGATGAATTAAGTCCTACTCTGTATATGTTTCTTTTATTGGTTTATGAATAAAGCAATGTTGGCCAATAGAGAAACAATGTAGGTAGGACTAGGAGTCAAGGAGAATTCTGGGAAATCTAGGCAAGAGTAGAGAGTCACCATATGATCCTGGGAAGAGGATGCATGAGGCCAGTGTCCTTGGTAAGAGAAAAACTTACATAAATATATATTTGTATCATGGGTTAATACTTAAGACATAACCAGTTAATGAGAAGCTCTGGGCATTGGCTGAGAGCATTGTAACTAATAGAGTCTCTGTATGGTATTTGGGGTTGATGTGCCTCTGAGACTAGGATGACTAGAATAATGCTCATTATATTCTTCCATTGCTGGTGGGAATTCAAACTTGCCAGGAACTTTGGAAATCAGTATGGTAGTTTCTCCACAAAATGGGAATCAGTCCACCTCAAGATCCAGCAATTTTACTCTTAGGCATATACCTAAAGGATGCACATTCATATAACAAGGACATGTGTTCAACTATGTTCCTAACAGCATCATTTTTAATATCCAGAACCTGGAAGCAAACTAGATGCCCCTTCACCAAAGAATGGATAAGGATAATATGGTGCATTTGCGCAATGGAGTACTGCTCAGCAGAAAAGAAAATGAAATTTTGAAATTTGAAGGCCAATCAATGGAGCTAGAATAAACCAACCTGAGTGAGGTAACCCAGTCACAGAAATCCAAGCATCGTATATACTCATTCATATGTGTATATTAGAAAAGAAACAATACCAATCCTAAAATCAATACCTCCAGAGAAGCTAGGAAATAAGGAGGCCCCTATGAGAGACATGTGTGGTCCCCTGGTGAATGGGAAACAGAACAGAGGTCCTGAGAAAATTGGGAGCAGCAGGGAATGGAGAAGAGAGGCAGGAGAAACAGAATGAGTGAAGAAGAGGGGAAGAACATCAGGAATCAGGATGATTTTATCAGGGGAGGAATAGAGGAAAGGAAATAAAGAGATAGCTTAATAGAGAGGAGCCTTATAGGTTTAAAGAGAAATCTGGCACTAGTGAAATGCCGAGGGATCCACAAGGATGAAACCATGGAAGAATCTAAGCAATAGTGGAGAAGCTATCTTAAATGCCCTTCCCTTATTATGAGACTGATGACTATCATAAATGGCATTCTATAGCCTTTACCCCATAACTTATGGAGCAGACACACAAACCTACAGCTAAGCAGTGAGCTGAACTCCTGGAGTTCCTTTGTAGAGAGGGATGAGTAATATGCAAAGGGTTAAAGACCATGTTGGGGAAACACACAGAAACAGCTGACCTGAAAAGTGGGAGCTCATAGGCCCTAGTCTGACATGTACGGAACCAGCAAAGGCTCGAACCAAGTCCCCTGAAAGTACGTGTCATTTAGAAGGCCTGGGTAGTGGAGCCAGTATTTATACCTAGCTCAAGAATGGATTTTGGGAGCTCATTCTACATGGAGGAATACTCTTTCAATATAGATACATGTGGAATAGCTTAGATTCTGCCGCAAATGATGTGGCATGCTTTGATAATCACTCATGGAAGGCCTCACTTGCCCTGGGTAGTATAATGGTGTCAGTCTGTGGTGGGCTTGGTATAATTGGAGGGAGAAGGAACTGGGATTGATATGTAAAATAAGACTGCATATATAAAAAAATAAAAAATATAAAAATACAAAAAAGATTGCATATATATATATATATATAGAGAGAGAGAGAGACAGAGACAGAGAGATAGAATTTACAAATTGATTATTAACTATTTTAACTGGTCATTAAAACTACCCACTCTGTGACCCTCATCCTAGAAGAAATAAACCCATCCAGAGACTACCAGCATCCTGGTCCCTTTCTCTGTCCTGTGACTGTCTCTGGCCTGCCTTCCCATGCCCTGCGGGCAACGAACTGTGAACTGGGGACTGCACACTGAGTCCAGAGACTGCCAGCATCCAAATCCCATTATCCACATACGGAACAGGCCAGGTAAGCATGGGTCTGTTTCTGGCCTGCATTCTGGTGTCCTGAGCAAACCCACCAGAGATCTGGAAGTTGCCCACTTTGGATCTCATCCCGAAAGTATCCAGCCTACCAAAAGACTTACAAGGCACTGCTATTAGGATTGCCTGAATTCATGCAAGAGAGGAGTCTCCAGAGTATTGGACCTTCTAGCACCAACCAGAAGGGAACTCTGGTCATGTACCTACCTGAAGAGAAAGAGTCTCCTTCTGTACCTATTCGAAGAAGGGATGGGAATGAGACTCAGCAACAGAAAAATCAATATGACACCGTGAGAGTCTAGAGACTCTACACCATCAAGGCATAAACAACCCAATGCAGATGATGCAGAAGTGAATGACCTTAAAAACAATTTCATGAGAATGATAGAGGCTGTTTAAGAGGATATAAGAAAATTCCTTAAAGAAATGGGATAAAAGAAACCAAAAAACACAAGAAATAAGAAAAAATAAACAAAAAAACCAACAATGGGAGGAAAAGACAAAGCAAAATTGCAAGAAATAATTCAAACAATGCAAGCGTTGAAAGCTGAAATAGAGGAAAAAAGATAAACATAATCTGATGAAAAGCTAGAAATAGAAAAGCTGGGCAAAGGTCATGCACTAAAGATGAAACCATAACCAACAAAATACAAGAGATGGGAAAGAAAATCGCATGAAATGAAGATACACTAGGAGAAATTGATTTATTGATCAAAGAAAATCTTAAGAGCTAACCCAAAATATCGAGAAAATATGGGACATTGTTAAAAGACCAAATCTAAGACTTACAGGTATAGAAGAAGGTAAAGAAAACCACCTCACAGGGGCAGAAAGCATATTCAACAAAATCATAGAAGAAAACTTTCCCATCCTAAATAAAGACATGCCAATGAATGCACAAGAAGCTTACAGAACACCTAATAGAGTGAAACATAAAAGTAAATTCCCATCAGCACATAATAATCAAGACACCAAGCATACAGAATAAGGAAAGAATATTAAGAGCAGCTAGTGATAAAGACCAGGTAACAAACAAAGGCAAACCTATCAGAATTGCACCTGATTTCTCCATGGAAACTCTGAAAACCAGAAGGTCCTGGATAGATATTCTACCAACACTAAGAGACCACGGATGCCAGCCCAGACTACTATACCCAGCAAACCTGTCAATCACTATAGATGGAGAAAACAAGATAATACATGACAAACCAGATTTATACAGTATGCCCACTAATCCAACCACACAGAAAGTTCTGGAAGGAAAATTCCAACCAAATCTATTTAACTACAAACCATAAAAACATAGGCAAAAGACAATTCCACGTTACCAACAGTGAAAACAAAAAGGGGCAAAAATCCACACAGAATTCCAACAACTCAAAAACAAACAAAAATGAGCAATCGATGGTAATTAATATCACACAGTCAATGACAATTAATATCCCTCAGCATTAATGGTCTGAAATCACTTATAAAAAGACACAGGTTAACAGAAAGGATTCGATGATGGAATCCATCATTTTGCTGCATGTAAGCAACATCTTCAAAGACAGATGTTACCTCAGACTTAAGTGTTGGAAAAATATTTTCCAATCAAATGGACCCAAGAAACAAGCAGGGGTAACAACCCTAATATCTAACAAATTAGACTTTAAACTAAAATCAATCAAAAGACATGAAGGAGGTCATTTCATACTCTTCACAGGAGAAATCAACCAAGATGTAGTCTCAGTTCTGAACATCTGTGACCCAAATACAAAGGCATCCATGTCTGTAAAAGAAACATTACTAAAACTCAAACCACACATAAAATCTCACACACTTATAATGAGAGACTTCAATACTCTACTCTCATCACTAGACAAGACCACAAGATAGAAACATAACAAAGAAGCAAAGGAACTAGTATAAGTTTTGACACAATTGGGTTTAACAGACATCTATAGAATAGTACATCCAAACCAAAAGAATATACCTTCTTCTGAGAACCACATGGAACCTTCTAAAAAATCGACCACATAATCAGCAACATATCAAACCTCAACAGGTACAAAAAATTTGGAATAACTCCATGTACCTTATCAGACCATCATGGGTTAACGTTAATATTCAACAACACAAGTTGAAGAAAACTTATATAGAATCATGAAAATTGATAAGGTGCATTTGCACCATTCCTGAGTCAAAGAAGAAATTAAAGACTTCCTGGAATTCAATAATTATGAGGACACAATATACCCAAACTTGTGGGATACTATGAAGGTACTGCTGAGAGGAAAGTTCATATCACTAAGTGCCCATATGAAGAAACTGGAGAACAGTCACACTAGAGAATTTACTGCACAACTGAAAGCTCTATAACACAAAGAAGCAAACTCAACAAAGAGTGCAGCACCCATGCCACAAGCAACTCTGAGGTATCAGAAAAAGAAAGACCAGATGTCCAGCTGTTTGTACCAAGAAGTGTATTTATTTTGCAAGTGCTATTAGGTCTCTCTCTTGTGGAGGGAGCAAACTTATACATAGGCTTACAAAACAGTAGAAAAACCCCAGGTTGATGAGAGCATGTTTTCCACGTGCTAGATGCTGATCAACAAAATACTGGCAAATTGGAGCCAAGAATACATAAGAAAACTCATTTACCATTATCAAGAAGGTATCAACCCAGGGATGCATAAATGGTTCAACATATGAATATCCATCATGTAAGCCACCATATAAGCAACCTGAAAAACAAGAATCACATGATTCTCACTAGATTCTGAAAAAGTCTTTGCAAAATCCAACACCCCTTCAGGATAAGGGTCTTGTAGAGATCCAGAATTACAGCAACATACCTAAACATAATAAAAGCTATACATGGCAAACCAAAAGGCAGCATCAAACTAAATGGACAAAAACTCAACATGATTCCTCTAAAATCAGGAACAAGGCAAGGGTGTCCATTCTCTCCATATCTCTTCAATATTGTACTTGAAGTTCTAGCTAGAGCAATATGACAACAAAAGGAGATCAAGTAAATGCAAATTGCAAAGGAAGACATCAAACTTTCACTATTTGTAGATGATATGATAGTTTACATAAATGACCCAAAACATCTACCTGGGAACTACTATAGCTGAAAAGTAACTTCAACAAAGAGGCAGGATACAAGATCAACTCAAGAAAATCAGTAGCCCAAATATTTACACATGACAAAAGTGCTGAGAAAGAAATCAGAGAAATATCACCCTTTATAGTTGTCACATAAACCATAAAAAACCTTGGGGTAATGCTAACCAAACAAGTGAAAGACCAGTATTTCAAGAATTTCGAGTTATTAAAGAAAGAAATTGAAGAAGACACAAAAAAATGGAAAGATATTCCATGCTCTTTGATGGGTAGGATCAATGTTATAAAAATGGCCATCTTGTCAAAAGCAATCTAAAGGTTCAATGGAATCTCTATAAAAATCCTAGCCAATTTTTCACTGACCTTGAAAGGAGAATCCTCAATTCATATGGAAAAACAAAAGAAACAGGATAGACAAAACAACCCTGTTCAAGAAAGCAAATCATCACCATCCCTGACTTCAAGCTCTATTACAGAGCTATAGTAGTGAAAACAGTTTGTTATTGGCACAAAAATACACAGGTAGACAAATGGAATCAAATTGAACAACCTGATATTAACCCATACACATATGAACACCTGATCTTTGACAAAGAAGCTAAAATTATACAATGGAAAAAAGACAGCATCTCCAACAAATGGTCCTGGCATAACTGGATGCTGGAATGTAGAAGACTACATATAGATCCATGTCTATTGCTTTACACAAACTTAAGTCCAAATGGATAAAAGACCTCAACATATATCCAGCCACACTGAACCTCTTAGAAGAGAAAGTGGGAGGTACTTTGATACAGGAATCCAGTTCCTGAACATAACAGCTGAGATGGACAATTAATAATCGGGACCTCCTGAAACTGAGAAGCTTCTGTAAGGCAAAGGACACAGTCAGCAGGACAAAAAGACATCCCACAGAATGGGAAAAGATATTCAATAACTCCATATCTGACAGAAGGCTGATCTCCAAAATTAACAAATAACTCAAGAAGCAAGTCTCTAAAACACCAAATGATTCAATTAAAAAGTGTTGTATAAAACTAGATGGAGAATTCCCAATAGAGGAGTCTAAAATGACTAAGAGGTATGTAAGAAAGTGCTCAATATCTCCAGCCATCAGGTAAATGTAAATCAAACCAACCCTGAAATACCATCTTACTCCTGTCGAATGGCTAAAACAAAAAACACCAATAACATTTTTTGCTATAGAGTATGTAGAGAAATGGGAACACTCCTCCACTGCTGGTGGGAGTGCTAAGTCGTACAGCCACTTTGTAAATCAGTGTGGAGATTCCTCAGGAAAATGGGAATGAGTCTACCACAAGACCTAGAAATTCCACTCTTAAGCATACCCTCCAAAGATGTACATTCATACAACAAGGACTTCTGTTTCTCTATATGCATAGAAGCATTATTTGTAATAGCCAGAACCTTGAAGAAACCTAGATGCCCTTCAACCAATGGGTGGATAGAGAAAATGTGATCCCACCGCTGCAACCAGATATAACGATACTCGATACTATATAGGGAAAAACAATATATTTATTTATCAGGGAGGGAGTCGCACTGACCAGGAGTCAGAAGCGTGGCTGGCTTCCAAGAGAAAACAAGGGAGGTTCCTTCTTCTTTCACTTCCTTTTATATCTACCTGTGTCAGTTTACATGTCTCCGCCATCATGGGTGGATAGTTTTCTGGGGTTCACTCCTACAATGATATATTTACACAATGAAGTACTATTTAGTGGAAAAAGAACAATGGAGTCTTGAAATTTGCAGGCAAATGGATGGCACTAGAATAAACCATCCTGAGTGAGGTAACCCAGTCACAAAATATAAACATGGTGTGTACTCATTCATATATGGATTTTAGACATGTATCAGGGTAGTGCCAACCTACAATCACTCTGCCAGAGATACTGGGAAATAGAACCAATATCTGATGGAAGCAGAGGCATACACCCACATCTAAACACTGAACTGAACTCCTGTAATCCCGTGACATAGAGGGAAGACTGATGAGTAAAGGTGTTAAGACTGGGTTGGTATAACCAACAGAAATAGCTGACATAAACAAGGGGGAGGTCTTGGACCCCCTACTGATGGCTGGGAAGCTAGCATGGGACTGATACAGACACCCTGAATGTGGGTATCAGTGAGGAGGCCTAGGCAATCTATGGGGCCTTTGATAGTAGATCAGCATTTATCACTGGCATACTAATGGAATTTGGGTATCTCACAATGAAGGATGCTATATCAGCCTGAACTCTTGTGGTAGGGCCTAGGCCCTACCCTGAATGAAATGACAGACACTGGAGATTCCCCATGAATGGTAATGGAATGGGAATTGGGTTGGGTCCTGGGGCACCTGGTGGAGCAGTGTGGGAAGAAGGGAGAAAGAGGGAGCTGGGATTGATATGTGAAGCAAGATTGTTTCTAATTTAAATAAAACACACACAAACACACACACACACAAACACAAAACCTACCCACCCACAAGGTAAATGAAAATTAAAACTATTTTGAGATACTACCTCACCTCATTAAGAAGAGATATCATTAAGAAATGTTGCAAAAAAATACTTATTCACTGTTGGTATAGGTACAAATAAGTACAGCCATTGTTGAAATTAGTTTCTGTTTAGAAAACAAAGTTAAAAATATAATATGACCAAGATATGTTACAGAATATTTGCTTGCACTCTGTGAAGATGTGTCACTGTAATTTGTTTAATAAGAATTTAGTAAATATCTAAACAGACAGTATTAGCATTTATTAAAATTAACAAATAACATACATATCCCTAAAATGAAAAACATATGCACAAAATTTTTAGCTTTGTGGATTGTGCAACTGAATATTTTAAACTTAATAAACTGAGTGTTATAGTTCTTATTGTTTGTCTATTTGACTATGCCTGGAATGAATTACAATATATAATTGGAGGACACTATTTTGGACTGACACACACCATTAATCCAGATCTTATCGCAAGTGGAACACACATTCTGCTGGAAAACCATATGAGAACAATTAGAAAAAGAGGAGTTCATTCTTTTCTTGCTTTCCCTCTCCTTATTCTCTCTTTCATACATTCATGGACATTGGAGTCTACTTCTTTGGGATACTCAGCCTCGTAGGATTTACCAACTACTAGATTCTTGAATTATCCATACATAGCTAGCCATTACTGGACTGCAGTCTGTATGTCATACCAATAAAATATTAATTTTCATCAACTGCAAGAAACAGCTTTTCTGATGAGAAAAGAAAGAGATGGAGAGAGAGAGAGAGAAAGAGAGAGAGAGAGAGAGAGAGAGAGATTCATTTCATAAGTTCAGTGACACTATGGATAACCCTGACTACATTGAGTGTAAAAAGCATACCATCATCAATTGCAGCTGAATATTTTATTGAACCATTAACAGAAGTTATTATTGATGTAAGAAGTATAGCATAGAAACTGTTTAACATATTTTAGATTTAATAATGCACATAGTAATATATTGTACTGTTAGTCAAACAATGTTTATCATATTTACTGTTATCAAATCAACTTCACACTCTAAGCCTTTTTCTCTCATTCTCCTTAAACTTGTATGCTAAATCTTTATGTTCTGAGATATAAATATTATAGAACATATGTAACTCTTGCTTCCCTCAGTCTAACATTTTTCATAAAAATTTATGAGCTCCATTTATATCATTGTTCCCCAAACGACACCAATTTGTTCTTTATTTTCTTTTTTGAAATATTTACAACTAATATTCATGAAATATATTTTGATTGTATACTTTCCACTCTGCAAATTCTTCCAAATCCTCCCTGTTTTCCTACACAAATAACTTTATGCTCTTGCTCTCTCTTAGAAAAATGCATAAAACATGAAAAACCCAAAAAATAAGAAAAAGTTTACCATTTTAGATTTTATCGATGTGTAAACAAAGCTAAAAAATAAAAGGCACACAAAAAAACAGCACACACACACACACACACTCACACTGGAGTCCATTTTTTTGATGAACTACCCCTGGAGTATGTTTGATATACACAGTTTTATTGAATTTGATACAATGTGTTTTCCTATTCCAGAAGGTATAACTTACAATTATCTTTTTGGTTAGAGATGGGACTTTGTGATAACTTCCCCTTCTCAGTAATGGGATATTTCTTCTTGTTTAAACTTGTGCAGACTTTCTATATGCTTTCACAGTTATGACACTACAGAGGACTCTAAGTAGTTCACATGCTCATTACCCCTAAATGTTTCTTTGAAGTTACCTAGCATATATAGCTCCAACAATGTTGCACCTCATCTCCTTAATATATCCCTGAAGCTTGAAGGAAAATGTTGACAGAAATATCCTTTTTAGAGCTAAATGCCACAAACTCTTTGAACACTGTCCATTTAACAAAAGAGTAGTAGTTGGAGTTGGAGTTCCCTAGTCCACATCACATATAATTTTAAGCACTTAGCTCCATTAACAGTTTCAACTATGCATTCCATCTCAAAGGAGGGACACAAATGCAATTGTATAAAGTGGTAAGCTACTTCCATAACATTTGTGGCACTAATACAACGTGGACATTTCTAGCAGTTATGTCTCTAATGTACTGAGAATTAATAATTGGTTGAGATTTATGACTACTTTTGTACTTTGATGACATGTATAATATCTTACAGTACTATGGACATTAGTTAGTTAAGATGAATTGTTAAGGTTTGTATTATCTCAATTTTCTTATGTTTGATGACATTAGTATCGTCAGAATTCATAAGGTAACCTGTACACTTGGCAACATCCTGTAACACATGAGGTTGTGACATGAATACGCCAAACTTAGCAGAGAGTACCATGTAAGAGAAAGCATTTGATGTGTATATTTTTGGGTATGGTTTGACTATCACAAGAGGATTAATTCTAACTCCATTTCCTTAAAAATTTCAAAGAAGTTAAAGACCTGTATATCAAGAACTTTGATTTTCTAAAGAAATAAATCAAAGAGGATACCAGAAAATGGAAAGATCTCCCATGATCTTGGATTGGTAGGATCAACATAATAAAAATGGCAATCTTGCCAAAAGCACTCTACACATTCAATGCAATCCCTATCAAAATTCCCCGACAATTCTTCACAGACCTTTAAAGAACAATAATCAACTTCAAATGAAAAACAAAAGACCCACGATAGCAAAAACAACCCTATAGAATAAAGGAACTTCCAGAGGCATCACCATACCTGACTTTAAGCTCTCTTACAGAGCTAACATCCTAAAAGCAGCATGGTATTGGTACAAAAATAGACAGGTAGACCAATGGAACCAAATTGAAAACCCAGATTTTAACTCACAAATATATGAACACTTGATTTTTGACAAAGAAGCTAAATTATACAACAGAAAAAAGACAGTATCTTTGAAAAAATTGTGCTGGCATTATTGGATATTGGCATGCAGACTGCAGATAGATCCATGTCAATCACCTTGCACAAAATGTAAGTCCAAATGGATCAAAAACATTAATCCAAGCACACTGAAATTTTAGAAGAGAAATTGGGAGATACTGTTCAAAGAATTGGTACAGAAGACCACTTCCTGAACATAACACCAGTAGCACAGACACTGAGATCAACAGTTAACAAATGGGACATCCTGAAATGAAGAAGCTTCTGTAAGGCAAAGGACACAGTCAACAAGAAACAAATGGCAACACACAGAATGAGAAAATATATTCACTAACCCCACATCTGACAGAGGGTGAACTCCAAAATTTACAAAGGACTCAAGAAGCAAGTCTCCAAAACAACAAAGAATTCAGTTAAAAGTCTGGAAGGAGGGGAGAGGGAGGGAACTGGGAATGACATGTAAACCAAGCAATTTAAAATTAAAGTAATAATAATAATAAATAAATTATTATCATTAAAAAGTGGGGTACAGAACTGAATAAAGAATTCTCAATAAGAGAGTCTAAAATGGCAGAGAGACACTTGTGAAATACCCAAATCATTATCCATACGGGAAATACAAATCAAAACAACACTGAGATATCATCTTACTCCTGTCAGAATGGCAAAAATCAAAACACAAAGGACAATTCATGCTTCAGAGTATGTAGAGAGAGGGGAACACTCCTTCACTGGTGATGGAAGTGCCAACTTGTACACCCTCTTTGGAAATCAGTATGGAGATTCCTCAGGAAAATGGGGTTCAATCTACTACAAGACCTAGCAATTCCACTTTTAGGCATATATCCAAAAAAATACAAATTCATACAACAAGGACATCTGCTCCACTATGTTCTTAGCAGAATTATTTGTAATAGACAGAACCTGGAAACAACCTAGATGCCCCTCAACTGAAGAGGGGATAGAGAAAATGTGGTACATATACACAATGGAGTACTACTCAGCAGCAAAAAATGGAATCTTGAAATTCGCAGGTAAATGGATAGCACTAGAAGAAAGCATCCTGAGTGAGGCAACCCAGTCACAAAAAGGCAAAAATGGTATGTACTCAATCATATATGAATGTTAGACATGGTTCAGGATAGTGCCAGTCCACACTTCCACTGACAGAGAGTCTGGGAAACAGGAAAGAACCTAAGAGAGACATGCATGGTACCCCAGAGATGAGGAATGAGGCAAGGTCTCCTGAACAGATTGGGAACATGGCAAGATATGGGGTTGAGTGGGAGCTGGGAAGAAGACAGGGGGAAAAGAGGAAGAGAGAGTAGATCATGGGGGAATAGGGAGGTTGAGTGCGAAATTCAAAGAACAGCTTATACCAATTCTTCTCAAAGTATTCCATGCAATAGAAGGAGAAGGGTCTTTGCCAAACTCTTTCTATGAGGCTTCAATAACCTTGTTCCCCAAGCCACACAATGACACAACAAAGAAAGAAAAATTCAGAGCAGTATCCCTCATGAACATTGATGCAAAAATACTCAATAAAATACTGGAAAATCGGATCCAAGAACACATCAAAACAATCATTCACCACGATCACGTAGGTTTCATCCCAGGGATACAGGGGTGGTTCAACATACGAAAATCCATCAACGTAATCCACCATATAAACAAGCTGAAAAAAAAATCACATGATGATCTCACTAGATGCTGAAAAAGCCTTTGGCAGAATCCAACAACCCTTCATGATAAAGGTCTTGGAGAGATCTGGGATAACATGAACATACTTAAACATAATAAAAACTGTATACAGTAAACCAACAGCAAACATCAAAATAATTGGACAGAAACTCAACGCAATTCCTCTAAAATCAGGAACAAGAAAATGCTGTTGACTCTCTCCATACCTTTTCAACTTTGTACTTGAAATTCTAGCCATTGTCATACAACAACAAAAGTGGATCAAGGGGTTGCAAATTGTGAAGGAAGAGCTCAAACTTTCATTGTTTGCAGATGATATGACAGTTTACATCAGTGACCCAAAGAACTCTACCAGGGAACTCTTTCAGCTGACTAACACCTTAAGCAAAGTGGCAGGCTATAAGATCAACTCAAGAAAATCAGTAGCCCTACTAAATACAGATGATAAAGGGGCTGAGAAAGACATCAGAGAAACATCACCCTTTACAATTGTCACAAACAACATAAAATACCTTGGGGTAACACTAACCAAACAAGGTAAAGACTGTATCGCAAGAAATTTAATCTTTAAGGAAAGAAATTAGAGAAGCCCTCAGAAAATGGAAAGATCTCCCATGCTCTTGGATAGGTAGGATCGATGTAGTAAAAATGGCAATCCTGCCAAAAGCAATCTACAGATTCAATGCAATCCCCATTGAAATCCTAGGACAATTCTTCACAGACCTTGAAAGAAAAATAATCCATTTTGTATGGAAAAACAGGTTAGCCAAAACAACCATGTTCAACAAGGCAACGTCTGGAGGCATCACCATCCCTGACTTCAAGCTCTATTATAGAGCTATAATCCTGAAAACAGCTTGGGATTGGCACAAAAATAGACAGGTAAACCAATGTAATCGAATTGAAAACCCTGATATTAACCCACACATGTATGAACATCTGATATTTGACAAAGAAGCTAAAAATATACAATGGAATAAAGATAGAATCTTCAATAAAAGGTGCTGGCATAACTGGAGGCTGGCACGTAGAAGAATGTGGATTGATCCATGTTTATTGCCAGGCACAAAACTTAAGTCCAAATGGATCAAAGACCTCAACATAAATCCAGCCACACTGAAAGTGTTAGAAGAGAAAGTGGATGATACCCTTGAACGGATTGGTACAGGAGACAGCTTCCTTAACCTAACACTAGTAGCACAGACAGTGAGATCAACAATTAATAAATGGGACCTCCTCAACCTGAGAAGCTTCTGTAAGGCAAAGGACACAGTCAGCCATATAAAAAGGCAGCCCACAAAATGGGAAAAAATATTCACAAACCCTACATCTGACAGAGGGTTGATCTCCAAAATTTACAAAGAACTCAAGAAGCAAGTCTCCAAAACATCAAAGGATCCAATTAAAAAGGGGGTTGCAGAGCCTGGGCAATGGTAGTGCATGCCTTTATTCCCAGCACTCAGGAGGCAGAGGCAGGCAGATCTCTGTGATTTTGAGGCCAGGCTGGACCGATACCCTCCAAAACAATGCAGAGAATCTCTGTCTCATAAAAACCAAAAAAAAGTGGGCTGCAGAACTAAATAGCGAATTTTCAATAGAGGAGTCTAAAATGGCTGAGAAGCACATGAGCAAGTGCTCAACATCCTTAGCCATCTGGGAAATGCAAATCAAAACTACTCTGAGATACCATCTCACTCCTGTCAGAATCGCTAAAATCAAAAACACCAATGACAATTCATGCTTTAGAGGATGTGTTGAAAGGGGAACACTCCTCCATTGTTGGTGGGAGTGCCAACTTGTTCAGCCACTTTGGAAATCAGTACAGAGATTCCTCAGAAAAAAGGGAATAAACCAACCACAAGACTCAGCAACTCCACTCTTAGGCATATATCCAAATGATGCCCATTCATACAACAAGGATGTCTGTTCCACTATGTTCATAGCAGCATTATTTGTAATAGTCAGAACTTGGAAGCAACCTAGATGACCCTCAACCAAAGAGTGAATAGGGAAAATGTGGTACATTTACACAATGGAGTACTATTCAGCAGAAAAAAAAACAATGGAATCCTGAGTTTTGCAGGCAAATGGATGACACTAGGAGAAACCATCCTGAGTGAGGAAATGCAGGCACAAAGAGAGAAACATGGCATGTACTCTCTGATATATGGATTTTAGACATAGTTCTGGGGAGTGCCAGCCTACAATCCCATGGCCAGAGAGTCTGGGAAACAGAAACTTCATTCAGTGGCTGATGGAAGAAGAGGCAGAATCCCACGGCTAAGTACTGAGCTGCACTCAAGAAAGCCAGTAACAGAGAGGGATTACTGATGACCAAAGGGATTAAGACTGGGCTGGTTTAACACCAGAAACAGGAGACCTGACAAGGGTTCACTCTTGAATCCTAGGCTGATGCCTGGGAATCCAATATGGGACTGATCAAGACCCCCTGAATGGGGGTGTCAGTGAGGAGGCCTAGGTAATCTATTGAGCCTTGGGCAGTAGATCAGTATACATCCCGAGTATACACATGGACTTTGGATTCCAATCCAACAATGTGAGGGGTACTCTCACCCTGAACTCTTGTGGGGAGGGTCTAAGCCCTGCCCTGGATGAAATGACAAACTATGGACACCCCCATGAAGGGCCTCACCCTCCCTGGTAAAATGAGGGGATATTGGTGAAGTTGGGGGGAGGACATGGGAGGAGGGGAGGAAAAGGGAGAGGGACCTGGAACTGACTTGTTAACCTACCATGTTTCTAATCTAAATTTAAACATAAAAATAAAAGAAAAAAATTTTTAAAAAGTCTTAGTGAGATCAGGGATACAAGGAAAATACCTAAACATAATAATACAATACACAGCAAGCTGATAGTCAACATAAAATTGAATAGAGAAAAATTCAAAGCAATTCCACTAAAACCAGGAAGATGAGAGGGCTGTCCACTCTTTCCAAATCTATCCCATATAGTATCCTATGTTCCAGCTAGAGAAATAAAACAACCAATTAGATCAAGCGGTTACAATTTCTTAAGAAAGAAGTCAAACATTCACTATTTGCCAATGATATGACAGAAAACATAAGTGGCCACAAAAATTATACCAGAGAACTCCTATAGCTGATAAACATGTTCAGTAGTGTGGCAGAATAAAAGATTACCTAAAAAAACAAAAATTAGTATCCCTCCTATGCACAAATGTTAATCAGGCTAAGAAGGAAATAAGAGAAACAGTACCTTTACAATACTCACAAATAATATGAAGCGTCTCAGGGGAACTCTAAGCAAAGAAATGACAGACTTGCATGATCAGAATTTTAAGCCTTTGAACAAGGAGCTCTACTATATATCTATTGTAATAAAAACAGTGTGGTATTGGCATAAAAACAGACATGGGTCAATGGAATCAAATTGAAGATCTTAACATTCGTCCAGACACCTATGAATACTTGATTTTTGACAAAAAGTCATATGTGTTCAATGGAAAAAAGGGAGTATCTTTACCAAGTGATACTGGTATAACTGGATTTTGACATGTGAAGATTGCAGCTAAATCCATATCTATTGCCATGCACAATACTCAGCCTGATAGAAACAAAAGCTGGGAGTATCCTGAATACATTTGCACAGGAGACTACTTCTTAAATACAGTACCAGTAACACAGACATTGAGAGCAACAATTAATAAATGGGACCTTCTGAAACTGAGAAACTTTTGTAAGGCAAAGGACACAGTAAATAAGACAAAATAACATACTACATAATTGGAAAAGATCTTCCCCAATCCCACATCTCACAGAGGGTTGACCTCCAAAATAAATAAGAACTCAAGAAATTAAAATACAAAATAATCCACTTAACACATGGGCACAAATCTGTACACAGAATTCTCATCAGAAGAATTTCAAATGTCCAAAAGACATTTTAGGTTTTTCTAAACATCTGTAGCCATCATAGAAAGGCAAATCAAAATGAATCTGTGATACAATTTTTAACCCATCAGAATGACTATGATTTAAAGCACTGATGACACCATATGTTGGAGAGCATGTAGAATAATGGGAACACTCCTCCAGTACTGGTGGGAGTATGAACTTGTATAGACACTTTGTAAAGCAGTACGGCACATTCTCAGAAAATTGAAAATCAATCTACCTCAAGACCCATTGAAAGCACTCTGGGGCATATTCCCAAAGAATGCTCAATTGTAAAACAAGAACACTTGCTCAATTATTTTCATAGAAGCACTATTCACAATATTTACAACTTAGAAAAAACCTATATGTCCCTCAACCAAAGAATGGATAAAGATAATATCATTCATTTACACAATGGAATATAACTCAGCAGTAAAGAATAATGACATCATGAAATTTGCAGGGGAGTGAAACTGGCACAAATCATCTTAAATGAGGTAAGGACCAAAAATAGATAACTATGTTTTGTATTAACTCAGAGGTGGATATTAGATAACCAGGATATAATTTACAGACTTAAAGAATCAAGGTGACACAGAGGACACTAAGAGGATTGTATTGTTCACTGTGTAAAGGGGAGAGAGTTGATATATCTTGGATGAATTGGTGGCAGAATGTCTAGGTAAGGGAATAAGGAAATGGAACATGAGGGATCAGAATGATTGAGTTAGGGAGGGACACAGAGCAGTGAAAGTCAACTCTTAATAGTGGGGTCATTATAGGGCTAGGGAGAGAACTGGTGGCAGCAACTCTCCCAGGAATGCACAGGATGACAACAACTAGGACTCCCAGAGATAAAGGAGACAGTGCCTTAACTGGCTTCCTCCTGTAATGAGATCAGTGACTACCCTAATTGCCATCTTAGAGATGTCATCAGGTAATTTATGGAAGTAGACACAGAGATTTGAAACCAAATACGGGACCAAGTTACAGGAATCCAGTTCAAGAGATGTGGAGGGATTATATGAGTAAGAGAGGACAAGTTCATGAAGGAGAAACCCACTGAGACAGCTGACACAAGCCCGTCAGAGCACAAGGACTATAGATCGACAGCTAGGGAGACTTTATGGGCCTTATCTAGGCCCTCTGCAGGTGGGTAACACTTGCATAGCTCAATCTGTTTGTAGGCCCCTGGAACTGGGACCACGATCTGTTCCTAATGCATGGATTGGCCTTTTGAAAACTATTCCCTATGGAATAGGACTGATCTCCAAAATATACACAAGGACATCTGTTCACCTATGTTCATAGCAGCATTACTTAAATAATAGAAGCAACTTGGATGACCCTCAACTGAAGAACAGATAAAGAAAATGTGGTACATTTACATATTACTCAGGGGTACAAAACAATGATACCTTGATTCATAGGCAAATGGAGGGAACTAGATAAAACCATCCTAGGTGAGGTAACCCAGAAGCAGAAAAGAATAAATGGTATGTAGCCACACATAAGAGGATATTAGACATAGAACAAAGAATAACCAGCCTACAATCCACAACCCCGTAGATGCTAGAAACAAAGAGGACCTAAAGAGGTATATACATGGACCCCCAGTATAGGGAAAAGGGACAAGATTTCCTGAGTAATTAAGGAGCACAGGGGGAGGGAAGAGGCAGGTAGGAGGAAGAGGAGGGGGAAAGGAGAGTTGGGAGGAGAACATGAGGGATCAGGAAACCAAGTTGGGAGAAGAGCAGAGAAGGAAAGACATACCTTAATAGAGGGAGCCTGTAGGCACACAGATTAAGATACAAAGGACTAGGATAACATAGGTTAATTTTATTTGAGAAGAAGTCACTTACCCGATAAAACAATAACCCTCAAGTTCCTGCTCTGAGGATCAAAACTCAGCTGCTGTGGCTGGAGTACAGGTTGTTTCATGAGTATGTAAGCTTTGTGCTATTTCTGTTATTGTTGATATATAGTTTTAATTCATGGTGCTCTGTTAGCATTCATGGAGTTCTTTTGATTTCCTTCTATACTTTGAGAGTTGCTTTATGTCTTAGTAAATTATGAATTTTAGAATAAGTTCCATGAGGAACAGGGATGAAGGTATATTCTTTTGTGTTTATGTGAACATTAGATTCATTTGGTTTATAACATCTGTAAGCTCCAGTATTTCTCTGTGTAGTTTTTATCTGGAAGTTCTGTCCAGTTACGAAAATGGAAATTGAACTCTCCCACTGTCAGTGTGAATAAGAATATGTTATTATAGGTATATTAGTGCTTCTCTTACAAACTTGGTGTGCTCCATTTTGTTTAAGGCTTAGATGTTGAGAATTGAAATATAATATTGGTGGACTTTTCTTTGAAAGAATATGTAGTGTACTAACCTGTCTCTATGTCTCCTTATTAGTTTTTGTTTTAATGCTATCTTGTGAGCTATTACATGGCTACACAACCTTGCTTCTTAGGTTGATTTATATTTGAATCAATTTTCATCTGTTTACCCTGATGTAGTAAATATTCTTGATATTGCAGTTTGTTTCTTAGATGCAGCAGAAGAATGAATTGTGGTTTTGCATCCATTCTGTAATTCTCTGTCATTTTACTGGAGAATTCATACCAATGATATTGATAGATATCAATTGCCAATAATTGTTTATTCCTGTGTTTTCTCTTGTTGGGTGGTTGTAGTGAATGTGTGTGCCTCCTTCCTTTTGATTTTGTTGATATGATATTATTTATTCCCTGGTTTTTTGTTTTTGTTATTTTTTGTTGATTTTGGGGGGATTTTCCAGACAGGGTGCCTTTGTATTGATTTGTAGGCTGTCCTGGAACTCACTCTGTAAACCAGGCTGGCCTCAAAGTCACAGATATCTGCCTACCTCTGCCTTCTGAGTGCCAGGTATGTGTCACCAACACCTGGCTTATTCCCTGTTTTTTAATGGGTGTATTAAAACTCCTTAGATTGGAGTATTCCCTCTAGTAACTTTTGTAGGACTAAATTTTTAGACAGATATTGCTTAAATTTAGATTTATCATGAAATATCTTATTTTATTTATCTATGGTGATAGAAAGTGGTGCTGGCTATGGTAGATTTGGCTAACATCTGTGGTCTCCTAGAGTATGTTCCACATCTATCCAGGCTCTCAGGGTCTCCATTAAGAAATCAGGTATAATACTAATAGGTCTGATTTTGCATGTTACTTCGTACTTTACCATTGAAGCTTTTAAGGAGTTGGATGTTTTTTATATTAGAATAAAATAAGGTATTTAAGAAGTACATATGTGTAAGAAAATATAAAGGATCAATGCTCAAGTGTTCTAAAATTTAGTACTCTAGGAGTTAATGTCAATCCAAAAAAACATGTCTCCATTTTCAACATCCACTATTTTATCTACTACTGAGTAGTAGTTGGTGAATTCACAAAGGATTCAAATATTACTAGGTATGTATCAGGACCTTCAGCATTTGTGTGTGTGTGTGTGTGTGTGTGTGTGTGTGTGTGTGTGTGTGTGTGTGATGCATGTAGAAAACCAGCATTCACTGCTAGTGTTGAAGAAGTGGATACTTGTCAAAAAGACAAGCAAATCTTACTTATAAAGCATAATGTAGGACATGGTACATGATTTTAAAGAGTATTATAAAGACATCAAAATGAGTCTAGTACATGCAGTTACATATACAAATGATAAGGAAAAATAGATATTTTGGGTGACTAAAATAAAAGCACAAATATATTTTTTTTCTTTTTACAATATATGTAATTGTGCACACAAGCAAGTACCACATGGATACAACTCGGGGGAAACATAATCCTGAGTTAGGTAACCCAGTTCCTGAAAGACAAATCTGTATGTGCTCATAGCTGGTATGAGCTGCTAATTGACCTGGGGAGATATTACTATTTTCTGATATCGTTTCCAATTTCTTTCCTCAAAAACTTAAAGTTCTTGTCATCCAGGTGTTTAACTTGTTTGATTAGAGTTACCTCAGTGTATTTCATGTTGTTTGTGGATATAGTGAACGCTGATGTATTTTCTGATTTCTTTCTCAGTCCATTGATTATCTGTATATAGGACAGCTGCTGAGTTTTTTTGTTTTGTTTTGTTTTTATGAGACAGGGTTTCTCTGCATTGTTTTGGAGGCTGTCGGTCCAGCCCAGCTCGAACTCACAGAGATCCGCCTGTCTCTGCCTCCCGATTGCTGGGATTAAAGGCGTGCGCCACCACCGCCCGGCCCGCTGATGAGTTTTTTTAGTTAATCTTATATCCTATCACATTCCTGAAGGTGTAAATCAGTTGTAGGAGTTCTGTAATAGAATTTTTGTCATTTATGTCTACTGTCATATCATCTGCAGATAGTGAAAGTTTGACTTCTTCCTTTTCAATTTGTATGCTCTTTATGTCCTTTTATTGTCTTATTCACTAGCTAGAACTTCAAGGACTATATTGTGCAGAGATTGGGAGAGTGGGCAGCCTTGTTTTATATATGTTTAAAGTGCAATCACTTTGAATTTCTCTCCATTTAAATTGATGTTGGCTGTTGGTTTGCTGTATACTGCCTTTATTATGTTTAGGCATGTTCCTTGTATCCCTGATCTCTCAAAGACCTTTATCATGAAAGAGTATTAGGTTTTTCCAGTGGTTTTTGCAGCATGTAATGAGATTATTATGTGTTTTGTTGTAGTTTATTTATATTGTGAATTACACTGGTAGATTTTTGTACATTGGACCATACCTGCATCTCTGGAATGAAGCCTACTTGATCATAGTAGATGATTATTCTGATATGTTCTAGGATTTAGTTTGCCAGTATTTTGTTAAGTGTTTTTGCATCAATGTTCATGAGAGAGATTAGTCTGCAATCCACTTTCTTATGGGTATCTTTGTGAGGTCTGGTTCAGGGTAACTGAAGGCTCATAAGGTGTTTGGCAGTGTTCTTTCTGTTTATGTTGTGTGGAACAATTTGAAGAATATTGGTTTTAGCTCTTCTTTGAACTTCATTGAAATTCAGCAATGCTCAGTGGAGTCAACTGAGGAAATAAATGAATAAATAAATAAATAAATAAATAAATAAAGTAAAGGCTTCCTAGAATTCAATAAAAATGAAGGAACAATGTACCTACACTTACGGGACTTCAGGAAAGAAAGGCTAAGAGGAAACTTCATAGCACTAACTTCTTAGATAAAGAACATGGAAATATTTCACATTAGCAACCTAATAGCACACCTGAAAGCTCTGGAATAAGAAAAATCAAACTCATCCAGGAAGAGTGAATATCATGAAATAATCAAAATGATGTCTGAAATCAATAAAATGTAAACAAAGTAAACAACACCAGTCATCAATGAAACAAAGAGTGGATTCTTTAGGAAAATAAACAAGATGGACAAATGTTTACACAAACTAACCAAAGGCAGAGAGAGAATATTCATGTTAACAAAAAATCAGAAATGGAGAGGGGAAAATAAAAACAGACACTGAGAAAATCCAGAGAATGATCAGGTCATACATCAATACTTGTACTCCACCAAACAGGAAAATTTAAATGAAATGGACAATTTTCTGTATATGTACCACATTGATTAGAATGGATTACAGGCTATGGTTCTGGGTAATCCATTAATGATTACCACACACTAGAATATTCAAGGAAACTTAGTTTTTTTCAGTCAGCAAGACTGAATGTCTCAGCAGGCATAATTTGGAACTGGCCATCAAGATAAAAGGAAAAAGCTGATAATCTTCAGTCTGTGTTGGGATCCAGAGGAAGGGGTTCTAAGAACAATAAAGTTAGCCAAGCAATGTGATGAATGAACATGCCAGGGAGAGTGAAGGCAGTCAGTCAAAATACAAAAATTTTATTCTCCGATGTCTTTTTATGTGTGATGCCACAAGAAGATTTAAAATGTGTATTTCTATGCCAAATGATCATACCAAGAAAATCCATCACAAGTATGTTCAGTTGTGTAGGTTGGGTTGATTCCTGATTTTGACAGTTTGATAACCAAAATTGGATGTTATGGTGAGGGCTCTCTACAGGAATCAATCATACAGCAGATTTGTCAATTTATTTTTCCTAATAGTGGCAAACAGTTAAACAATTTCCCCCTGACATGGCATAGTAAAAAAATCTAGTATATGGGATGTGGAATGAACTAATGATGCCAATTTAACACAGAATGACTTGTGTTACTGAAATTTGGCACACATTGTAGTCTGAACAACCTGAATTTTGTTGACAGTGGAGGTTGGCAGTGGTGATAGATACATCAAGAAAGAGACACAGATGGTGGGATATTTTTCTCACTGCTCCTCCATTTGGAATGATAGAACTTCATTATATGTTAAATTCCCTTGTTGAATCTTTCATAACAGGCATTCTGACAACAGTGATAGCAGAATAGAGGAGGTGTCCCAGATTGATCTAAGCCTTCATCCTGAAAGGTAATAATTCCTGTTCCAGTTGCTTTCTCATTTTATATTCTAAAACCACAAGGGCAAGTAAAATTGAACAGAAATATACCTGGCAATGAGCAGTTTCTTTTCCTTTATTATACATGCTATGTCTAAGATTTTGTGTTGTGTTATGGCATCTTCTTGTGTACTGTTTTAGCAACTATAAGCTATAGACAACTCACATTGTTATTGATTATTATATTTTAAAACTTATGTAAAATTAATTTAGTATTTGTGTCTTGGATAATTTGTATGTTGTTTCAAACTTGAAATTATATTTGTCCTACTGTATAGACTGTTCTTTGTGTTTATGATATTTTTCACACAAATATAAAAATATATTTATCATATTTTATGCATGTGTATTTCTACAAATGCTTAAGATATCTCATATGTTGATACAATTTATGATATTTTTATCATGCTGCACTATACAGTTCTACCTCTGGTCAAGATATTGCAGCTCTACCTCTGATTTAGAGATTTACATACATATATAATATATATATATATATATATAGTGACAAATTTGAGGTCATTGTTCTTATGTTGCAAATTGGCTTAAATGTGGTTTAAATTATATTTTGGAAGCTCCAGTCACTGAGCAATTATGTTTCTGAGAATAATATTATAGTTACCCATGCTTCTTCTAACTAATGATGTTAGTTAGGTACTATATGTGCTCAGAGATATAGCCAGCACAGATATCTTCAAACACTTCAGAAACATACAAAATATGACATTGAATATTTTAAAAATTTAGAACTCTGTTGACATGAGACGCAATTGCTCCTGACAGCACTGAACTATTCCTGGGAGTATGATGGTCACTTTTGACACTCCACTTGGAACTTGTTTTTTTCTTGGCTATACTGGCCTTTTGCACAAAGAACTTCCCCTACCTTTAGCACTGACTTTCGATATGCTGTCCTTACTGGGCTAACAGGAAATAAACTTAAACAGACTGCTGAACCTTGTTAAGTCAGGGTAGGATAGTCTTTCAGTTTTCCTGCTTCTGAGATGGTCTGTCAGATATGCTATGCCTTAAGCAAAGATAGTTGCCCCAACATTACTATGAAAAATGAGTGACTGTCAAGGTAGCCTGTTGTTTCTGGTGTTGCTTGTACTCTTAGGGAGTCACATGCTTGCACTTCCTGCTTACCCTGGTAATGTTATTTTCCTTCCTAGGTCTTTGATGAGGATGAGGTTAAAGGCTAGATTGTCACAGCTAATAAACTCTTTTTTCTTAGATAGAACATAATAGGTACAAGACTTCGACTTTCCAGAATAAGACAGCAATCAGAGTAAACTCTATTATATGCCATTACCCCAGAACTGGACATTTTGTAAGTGTTTATTGCTTAACATTGCTCCTGATGCTTGTAGGTCTTAATTTGTGTATGTTTTAAATTTTTCTTCTCCTAGACTGAACTTAATATTTGTTATCACAGTATATAGTTTTTTATCAGGCTTAAAACCCTCTTATTTAGACAAAAGGGTAATTTTACTGGCATCTTGACTTGTCAGTGAAATTGTGGTAGTGGCCACACCATTTGGGCATGGTTTCAGGTAGGAGTGCTGGTTTATGCTCTCATGGGTTTCACAGAGCATTGGAATGGCAGATTTTGAATCTTCATGAGCAGGAATACTGCAGCAGTTATTTACATTAAGCTTTTTAAATGCTTCCCTATTTAATACCTAATTATCATTTATCTTCGATTGGGTAGACTCATTTAAACCCTGCCTCCAGGGGTCCAATTGTTTAGAGAAACCACCTATTCTTTGAGCTATTTCAAAATGTCTTCTCTTACAGGAAGCAAGTGAAACCGTGATTAGAAATGGGCAGTACACGTAGTGCTTTAAAAGAATCACCAAATAAAACAGTAAATCTGTGTCTAATAATTAGTTTTTTCCACACAGTCTAAACTATTCTCTCCTCTTCACCTTCATAATATATTAAGAATCTATCTGAATAATAGCTAAGTTTTCCTTGATTTGAGTAGAGAGTGGTTTATCTTGAACTTGTTGGATGTTTATTGCAGTGGCACCACTGTAAAAATCATTCTTTGCAAGTCTCATGGAAATACAGAAGATCAGTTATATTAGTTTGCAATTGTCTCCCGAGTAGCAGGTGTAAATATCCTTGGGGCAGGCACTGTGTGTATTATTTGGAGGTAATGCTGATTTAACTATTCTGATACAGCTCTTTTCTTTTCTCACATATTGCTCTCCTCTCATGACCTAAACATGTGGCCAAGGTACCATATCATTTTGGTGTTGCTAATCAGGATTAACTAGTCATCCCCACTCCAGTCTATTCAACATGGCCTGCACACAGGCAAATCCAACAGTCCTAACATGGAGTCAAATGTTAAGTGGCCCATGGCAGGTATTTCCTAATAGTAGCATTTTGAGAAGGGGAATATCAGGAAAAAATTCCCCATATAATTCCTCACAGGTTTTCCATTTTAAATCCTATTTCAGCTTCAATTCAGGTTTGCTTTGTGGTGAAGTCCACATATTCAATAGCAGTATATAATACAAGAACAATAGGTTCTTCCACAGTAATTCTTTTGTTCTCTGGTTACTTGTTCACAGGATTTCACTAGCTGGGGTCATTTCCAGATGCAACATTCTGTTGTGCTGCTGTGAGTAGTACAAGCACAGGATGACAAGTTTTGAGGGATAATCCATGTCTGGCTTGCAGAAATGATGGAGAGAAGACCTCTCTATCAGCAGTTATGAGTCTTTGAGTCTTCAGTCTTTCTTGTCCATACTTTTGTAAGCAACTGCAATAAACTCATTGTTTCACTAAGTTGGAAGTTGATGTAATTGGTATTTGGCCTTTATTTAGGTACTTGAGCTGAAGAGATTTTTTTGTCTCTTCCAAGGAAAAGTTGACAAATACCTATCATTTACACTTAAAATGGGTATATTGCACAGGGAAGCCTCTCTGGAAACTATTTTACAGGCATAATGAGAGGTGTAAATCTTATGTAAATGAAAATCATCAGATGAAGTGGGTACTCAAGGTTTATCCTTACATTAATAACTTTTAGATTTCTATGTATTCTTTTGTTTTCAGTGGTGTATATACAACTATTTAATTATCAATGTAATTTATAAAAAATTTACAATAAAATGTGTAAATTTTACATACATGTAAGTATGTATTATCTATGTAGTATGAATATGGCTCCTCTACACTCTCTTCCTTCCTATTCAATATCAAGTTTCATATCTCCTCCCCTAAAGTTATCTTAGCCAATTTACTACACACACACACACAGAGAGATAGAGAGAGAGAGAGAGAGAGAGAGAGAGAGGGAGGGAGGGAGGGAAAGAGAATACATGTTTGAATATACTGAATCAACAAAAACATGTTCAGATAATATCCTACTGCATATTCAATCTGAAAGTGGGGTCATCTGCCTACCCTTCTACCCTTTACCTAATTCTTCTTTATCATGGTGACATATTCAAACAAACTCATTATAGAAATCACTCTCAACTGATTATGTCCTGTATTTAGCTTCCTTGCAGTATCAACCTAGTATGTATCTAAGAACTTCTCTTGGTAATAATGCCTGCTACTGAATACTGTGCAGAGGAAATGTATAAGTAGGTGACACTGGGAAACTCTTTTCCCCATGTTTGCGGCATAACAGAATTTGGCTTGCCTTGATGCCAGTTTTGTAAGGGAAAATTACCAAATACATCATTTATAAAACAAGCAAACAAACAAACAAACACACCTCCTTATTCATAATCCAATCAGAAATTCAATAATAAAATATTGAAAATGGACTTGACCATTTCAGAAGAAAAGCAACATAATATATTTCAAAATTTTGTTTAACAAAATATAGTTACTCTCAGGGCAAATACTCTATGGGCATATGCCACATGGAGAAAAACTGACAAAAATTTTGTGTGCAGTTGATGGGTGATTTAATGCCTACTGTCCTGCAAAATAGTAGGATGTTGGCAGCTGGCAACAATTAATTGTATTTTTCAAAATAAATGCTTGACATTTTAGAGCAAACTCAAGTAATTGATGATAAATATTGAAGTTTCAGATTTATCTCATATTATTATCATAAGTTTTCGCAGAATTTGGAGATATCAAACTATCTCTTTTATTGTTTCATTTCTATAAATTCATTTATATTTCCATATTTCCATATGATACGTATCATTAAAATTATAATCCCTAAATAATTATTTTATTTTATGTTATAAAAAAGGAAATTGTTTTCACATTGTCAAACTAATTAGTCAAACAAGAGATATTTAGAGCTCTAAAAAAGAAAGTTAAAGGTAAACAGAGAATATAAGTTTAGATAGTATTTCTTCTGGTCATTTTAGAAGATTGTAGTAAGAGAAATACAAAATTTGTTCTTGTTAATCCTTCCAACATGGCTTATCCCAAAAAACCTAGTCAATAGCAATTGAAATATCAGAGAAGACACATTGCATTACTGATGTGTTTCCTCAAGGCTACCTTCATGTCTTTGTCCCTCAAGCTATATATTAAGGGATTCAACATTTGAGGGACCAATGTGCACATAACATAATCCAATGCAGTATTTGTGACTGAATTATTGAATGAAGAGCTGATATAAACACCCAATGCTATACCATAAAATAAGGAAACCACTGACAGGTGAGCCCCATAAGTAGAAAAGGCCTTTTCTACTTGCAATTATACCTTCCTTTCATGGAAGATATTCTCAAAACAGAAGAAACAACTTGAGTATAAGAGAAAATTATTCCAGAGTCTGGAATGCCATTAAGTATGATTGTTGCAAGATATATCAGAACATAATTAATTAGCGTGTCAGAACAGGCTAACTTGATGACTTGGGCTAGTTCACAGAAAAATAGAGGAATATCTAGGTCTGTGCAGAAGGACAGCCACAACACCATCAGACCAAGCCATCCAATGGTCACAAGACTAATGATCAGGGAAAATAGAATTAGAAGACCACAGGTTTGAGGATTCATGATTGCTGCATAGTTCCAAGGATGACATATGGCTATATAGCGGTCATATGACATTGCTGAGAGAAGACAACTTTCCAAAGTACAAAAAAAACAAGGTAAAACAGATTTGAATGAGACAGCCTGTATATGTGATGTTCTGATCCTGTGTATGAATGTTCACCAGCATCTTTGGAATGATAGTTGTGCTTAAAAATATGTCATTAAAGGATAGATTGGAGAGAAAATTGTACATGGGTGTTTGGAGATGGGAGTCAATGTTGACAGTAAGAATGATGAACATATTTCCTATGATGGTAATCAGGTACAATGAGGTAAACAGACTGAAGATGGGGAGCTGCAGTGTGAGATCATCTGTCATTCCCAAAAGTAAGAATCCTGAAACACCTCTTTGGTTTTTAGCTTCCATTTTGTGGGTAAATCTGCTTGAAATATGGAGAGAAATAAAAAGCAATAGCATATATGAGCACTTTATAAACATATGTACATTCTCCTAATATACTCATTATAAATTATTAATATTATGGTTTTAAGTCTATGACTTAAAATATCTGCCAGATGTTTTTAATATACACCAAATTTTGAGGAAATTTGCATTTATAGAAAAATCTTTTTCACGGGAACTTTAATGACTGATTACTTTTCTTATATATTTCTTCTGCTAGTCTCTTCCTGTATCATGCCCTAGCGTTTCTTCTCACATTATTTCTTAATTATTTATACATTAACTTGATTTGGTGAATTGTTCTAAGCATTAGCATTAAACATCATACAATACAAATAGCTTTTGCATTACAAGCACCCAATATTTTATACTATCAAAAACAGTACATAGTTATTTAATCTTCTAAAATCCATAGCTTATCAGACATGATGCTGTCATGCAAGTTATTTTTTCATGTTCTCACCTCATTTACCCAAAGATGAATTTAAGAAATCTAAGATTTTCTTATTAATAAGAAATAAACAGACACTGTTTGAAATAGCGTGGTTCATAGCTTTAATTATATTACTATACATTTGAATTTTTAAACCAATGTATGTTCATGTATCTGAAGCATACTTCATTAATATTGATAATAACTAAGATCTCCAACTTAGGTTTATAATTTTAATATTTTATACTGGACAAAGTCTATTTTTTGTTGTAAGTCAGTTTACTTACAACATTTAAGTTAAGTTCAACAATTGAAATACTTCCAGGTAAGTCTAAGGAAAGATTAGAAAATATTTTATACAGAGTTCAAAGTCATGAGACTTCCCCGTGAAAATGCAACTCATAATTTTTGGAAAGTAATTTTAATATAATTGTGACAAAGATATACCAAATTACCTGTTCAGTTCTGTGGACTTCTTCTATAAGGTAAGAGAAACAAGGATTTTTGGTTTTAAGGAAAAGTGCAAGAGAAATGATGGAATAAAGTGCATAGACTCCCAAACAAAGAGACTAAAGTATTCATCATTCTGTAGATTTTAGAAAACATAAGCATAGATAATAGATAAATGTTTATTGTATTAACATAATACCTTTAATTTATGATAGTCACTAATGCATATGCCAATATACAGCTGTAGATGCTATGTTCAGAGGGAAACAAAGAGATAATGATGTATACCAGATGACATAATATCTGACTCATATATTCCCAATGTGATCCAAAGTATACTACCTTTTTGATGAATGTGGATATCATTGATAGGGGAAACCTACTAATACAGTATGAATATTGTTATATACATTATTGAATTTTATTGTGGTGTTCATTTTTCACTTTATGCATGCAATTGATCCATATTTTATAAGCTGATATGCAAAGATTTCAATCAATTTTATTTAAATTAATCTGAATTGAAAACTGTAGGGCTGTTTCATGACAAGAATTGTATGAAATAAAATTACCTATCTAAATTCTCTAGAATATTCTTTTTCTGACATTTTGTGCAAGATTTTGTTAATTTTTTCCTTACCAGAAACATAAAATCCCATACACTCATCAGAAATTAGTAAAAATTTGTGTACAAAAGACAGAAATGGAACATTGCTCTATTTAAAAAAATGAATGAGATATTATTACACCTAACCTCAATATCTAAATCTTAACTAATACATTTAGATCATTTTTAATGTCAAAGAGCAACTAAATTTTCTTATATATATCTCAAAGTTGGAAGATATGTCATCATAAAATGCAGACAGATTAGTCCTTTTTCCTTTGTCAGATAGAATCTTTTCTTGTAGTGTCTATGGGTTTCTGTTTCTTGCTGGGTCAGGTGTGCTGACAGAGGCTATCACAGGCTGAATTCTATAGTATCAGAATCTCCTGGGATCAAGATACCTAATGTCCTCAGTAGACACAATTATTTCACAGTAGTTCGCATCCCAGAAGCATATAACCATAAAGACCATGAATAAAATAAGTTAAAGAATAAGATTCAGCCCCATAAGCTTTCATTCCTCCCACAAGTGCCAGGACCAGCCCCAGCAGTGAATGTTCTGGCTCTTGATTAATTTTAGTGTAAAGTCTATTTCATGAGATATTAGGATACCTACACCCTCTAGTTTCTTAGGCCCATTCAGTTGGAAAAATCTTTTCCTGACCCTTTTACTCAGAGGTAATATCTGCCTTTGAGGTTGAGATACATTTCCTGCATGCATCAGAAGGATGAATATTCTATTCTGATAGCCTGGTTCCTTTTATAGGCAAACAGGGACATTTTATATTAGGAGGTATTAATGACCAGTGAGTGTTAATTCTTGTTATATTTGTTTTTATTGCTGCTGGTGGTACTCTTCATGTGTTTCCAGTTGTTGGGGATTGCTGGTGTGAGATTGCCTGCATTTTTGTGGGTATAGCTAACTTCCTTGGGTTGCAGTTTTCCTTCTAATACTTTCTGTAGGGCTGGATTTATGAATAAGTAGTGTTTAAGTCTGATTTTTTTTTCATGGAATATCTTGTTTTTTCAGTCTGTTGTGATTTAAAATTTTGCTTGGTATATTACTCTGGGCTGGCATCTTTGGTCTTTTAGTGTCTGCAGAATATATGTGTAGGACCTTCAGGCTTTCAGAGTTTCCATTGAGAATTCAGGAGTAACTCTGATAGGTGTGTCCATTTTATGTTACTTAGGCTTTTTCCTCTGGAGCTCTTATTATCCTTTCTTAATTATTTATGTTTAGTGTATTTATTATAATGTGGTAAGTAGACTTTTTTGGTCCAGTCTATTTGGTGTTTTCTATGCCTCATTGACATATCCTTCCTTAGTTTGGGAAAGTTTTCTTCTATGATTTTGTTGAATATATTTTCTGAGACTTTGAATTGGACTTCTTCCTATATTCTTAGGTTTGGTCTTTCCATGGTGTCCCAGATAACCTGTATGTTCTGTGGTAAGAAATTGTGGGATTTAACATTTTCTTTGACCAATGAATCTGCCCACACATAAAATAATATATGAAAAAGGTATAACCGTAAAAATTTAGAAGAGGCTGTAAAGGTTCAGCAAGATACAAGTGGCAGCAGATCAGAGCATAGAGGAACACACACACACATCCTCTTTAAAAATAATTCAGCAATAAGAGCTAGAATTGACTAGGATAACATAGCAGCATATATAGATGTTACAAGACTGTATGAAGAGTAAGGTGTTAAGATTTGTTATGCCTAAAAAGATAGATTTCCATCACATTGTTTTCATTTTACCTAATTTATAAACAAAAGAATTCACTTATTAAACAAAATCTAATAAGATTATAAATACAAGTATTGTAAGGAATTAAGGAATTGGAGAGTAGCTACAATGTTTCCTAAGCCTGTGAAAGTTCTCAGCTGCACTTTAATTTGCAAGTAATATGATTGACCATCACTGCTCATCTCACAGTCAGATATTTTCGAAATCATCTTGAAGCTGAAAACTGCTGCCACCCTGAGAACAGCCTGCTGCATTATGCTTGTTTAAGCTGAAATGAAGCATAGAATTCTAGAAGTAGGAATATGGGGTTGATAATAAATGTTATTCTATGTATTTAAACTGTAACTCAGGGCATGGCAGGAAAGTATGTCTGAGACAAAATGACGTAATCTCTCTCTCTCTCTCTCTCTTGAGATAGTCATGAATATCTTTTTAATCAGTAAAATGAAATTTTCTGATTATTAGTCAGTCAGATTTTAAAAGTCTTTCTTCTATGTGTCTGACTCCAACCTCCCCATATCTGAACCTTATATCCTCTCTGCAACATGTCCACTGCTGGTGTTGGCCCTGACACTTGTTGCAGTAGTAAAGCAATGTCTAATATAATGTGAGACAGATAAAAGGAAGCCTATCTGGATGGCAATTAACTGTACAATGGATGTACCAGAGACCTAGGATAGCACTTAATTTGACTGGACCAAAAATTAATTAAATGATGTCTAATGATATTCTGGTATTTTCAAAATTGGGTGCTATGTCCAGGCAACACCAGAGAAGCTTCATGCAGCAGGATCAGGTGCAGAGCCCCACAACAAGATATTATGGGACAGAGAGAGTCTACACTGTTGATCTTCAGCTCTTCCCTCCCCTCAGAGCTAGGGAATCACATAGGAGATATGGGGGAAAGACTGTAGCAGGCGGAGGTGATAGAGGACACTCAAATAAGCAGGGCTTATATAGGCTGACAGATACTGAAGCAGCAAACTTGTGGGCTGCATGATCTGCACAATATCCCATGCTAATACCTTAAGATTTTTATTTGGTGTGTTTGTTAGGTTACTTATGGTGACAGTCACTGTGTCTGTCTCTTCTGCCTGCTCTTCGGGCTCTTTTCCTCATATTGGATTGCCTTGACCAGTCTCGATATAAGAACCTTCGACTTTTGTCCTATTGGTTTTTGTCTTTTAGAGGCCTACTACTGTGTGAAGTCAAATGGAAGAGGGGTACATCTGATGGAGAAGGGAGATAGAGGAGCTGGAAGGAATGGAGGCAGTGGAAATCTGTACGCATGGTATATTAAATGAGAGAAGAAACGTTTATCAATAAAAAGTATGATGTTGAGTGTATTACTCTGCTAAGGTGTGTCAGACTTCCACCTGCCATCATCCATTTCTTCTTATTGGCATTTCACATTCTCTACATATATTCTAGTCCTCTTTGCTTTAGTAATAATGGCATTAATTAACTATTAATATCATTTAGGTATTTTTATATCTGGTAATAAAATATATTTATAGCATAGGCTATTAGAAATGCTAATTATCCAGAAAAATCTCCTTCTAGAATACCAGTGAATGTTCCTTTGACCTTACTTTCTTTTTTACTTTGAATTTATAGAATTCTAACATGCAACATTTTATTAAATATGAGTGTGATTGATATAAATACTTTCGTTAATGGTGTCAAATACTTCAGGTCTGTCATTTAAAATATCATTATGCTGGTGCAAGGGCATATTTTTCTTTCACCAAAAAGGCCATTGATTGAATTTTAACTACTTCTCTTAGTACAATAATTTTGATGCATTATTTGAGAATGTACAATGTATTTTGACAATATTTACTTCCTAATCTCACCACTACTCCACACAGATACACGGTTGGCCCTCTACAAATGAAATTTCATGTACTCTTTTATTATATAACATACTTATTACAGTTGATACTGTCTGTATACTTGTGGGTGTGGAGATAGCCACGGGAACTTGGTTGATATTATTGGGACCACATCATTGAAGACAACTGATTTTCCTTTTGCCAGGCATCATCAACTCTCAATAGACCTAAAGGTAGTTTTCTGAAGGCTCAGAAAGATTTCTGATTTCATACTGAAACATTTACTGGCTTATTCAGGTATTGTTAAAGTAAATAAAATTCCTATGAATTCAGTGATAAAGTCGTGTCTAGAAGACACTGTCTTTTTCTCCATCTTCCTGACCTCTACATATTAAATTTTTTCTGCTTCCTTTTGTGGCAATTTTGCTGGAACTTTGTGAAAGAGGAGTGTCATTTAGATAATGATGTTTGTGGTACCTACTTCAGAGACACTTTTCTTCTTTGATAGTACTGACTTTCTGTGATAACTGCCATTCACTTCACAAGAATCTCAAATGAGGTTTAATAGCTGTAGAACTTCATGGTACAAAATATCAAATTACATGGTATTACAGGTGTATGGAATCCAAATCTACAGCAGTGGAATACTTATTTGAGGTATTCTGGGAAACCGCTGACCAAAAAAATATGAAAGAAATACATTACACAGCCTGAACTGGTATTTTTCATAGGCATTCTATAGCTTTTCAGAAGAATATTGTATCTTGTGTGGTATAATTGAAATTAAATTTAAATTCCACTGAAAATCATACATCTATAATAGCAAAATTATTTAAGGGTCATAAAATTTACATCAAATGAAAGCTGGGTTGTCCTGGTGAATGCTTTTTATCTTAGCACTTGAGAGCCAGAGGTAGGTGGAAAAAAAGTATATCAAATGAATAGCAGTCATATTCTGTTTCCTCATTCCTCCAGTAAGCAGAGTAAGATGTCAATAATTGACAGATGTAGAAAATACTTCACATTAAAAGTTAGTTCAATAGTTCAATATTTTTTATATTAGTGTGTCTTTCTTTACTATTTTGTGAAAGTTCCAACCTAACATAATTCAAATCAAGGCAAATGTACAGATCATATGTATGGTCCTGAAAGGGTCAGAAAGTAATGAAATGATCCAATAGAAAAGAACATTTTCTATGTAGGCCAGAGAACATGACGTCAAACGCCTTTGTGTCAAAAAGCTGCTCACAGATATTTTTGTACACCTGTAAACTGAACATTCTAAGGCAAACATCTTGATTCCAGTTTCTCTCTACTAAGCAGAAAGCTGAAAATGAGTTTTGTGGACAGACCTGGCCTTAACGTCATTGAAGTCTTGAACAATTAAGAAAAACAATAAAGGGATGTTCTTCTTACTCTGCAGTATAGTTAGAGCGGCTTTCTTTTTTAAAATTTTTTTATCATTTTATATTTCAGGAAATTTTGTTATATGTTGTTCATTTATCCATTCCATTTGTATACTTACTTACTCTCTAATGAAATCTTGCTCTTCCAATATGTGCATTTAACTAAAAAGTTGATGAAGTATTTGAATATTTTATTTAATAGAATATATTATAAATATGATATAAGTAATAAAAAAGAGATGCACTAAGTGCCATGGAAGGGGTTAGCTACTTAGAGATTACAGCAAAAGTACAGTTATGTTACTGAAGAATTGTGAATATAGTGTGTTGAAGGATTTGTTTTCTAACAAGACTAATGCCTTTAATACTCCCCAAAGGGAGATAGGCTAATGTTAAGGCAAATCTTTTGTGTTTAAATGGGAAACTAGCCTTGCAGTGAAATATATCAAGATATCATTACAAGAGGGAGGATTATAGCTTCAAATTTAGTCTCCTATTATGAGGAGAAATTCACTCTTGAATTATTGTGATGAATTTGCAAGTAACATTTATTAATTTCTCTGTGTCCAGTGTTGAAATAGATCTAGTATGTCTCTCAATTCTCACTGAAGAAGTTTTCTTTTATTTTCCTAGAGTTGACAATTAATATAGAGAGCCACAACTGGGAAATGAGCAAAGAATAAAAGTTTATAACATGCTTAACACTAAGTGAGACATCTATATTATACACCTCTTGCTAAATCTCAGAAATTATCCCAAAGGGGGTAAAAATTCTAGGAAGTACACATAACATATGTCTTTAAGAATTTACTGTATTTCATCCTTCACCCAGATATATACAAGGAGCACCAAGGTAATTGTTTCTTTTTGATAAAATTATGACAACAATTGAAAATTAGAGGAGAAATTTTTGGAAACAATTATGGGAGGAGGTTGGAGGATAGGATTTGATAAAAACACTTTATGTGTATGTATGATATTATGAAAAGCAATAAAAATTTATGTGGAGCAAATGGAGTTTGTTGTTTTGATTTTTTTCAGACAGGGTCTCAAAAGCTTTTGTTGTCCTGACAATTGCGACTTAGATGAGAGTAGCCTTAAAGTCTCAAAGATCCACCTGCCTCTGCCTCCCAAGTGAGGGGATTAAGGGTATGTGCTAGAGTTTCCATGAAGGTATTCTATTTTTTAATGGACCAGGATTTAAACATAGTCTAGCTTAAGTATAAAGATTATATCTTTAAGTATAAAGATACATTTTAAATACAATATTTGGATCAAAAAGTTGTTGTCAGAAAATTGCATATTATGTCCCTAATTATGGTATCAGTTTTATCACAAGGACCCACTTGGTAATAGGAGAGAATGACCAAGTTCCTCCTCAAACCATAAGACTAAATAAATAATATGAATAAAAAGAGAATTAGAGTAACTTAATGACAATTTGTCAGAGAATGAGTTTTTTGCATCCATTTGCCTGCAAATCTCAGGATTCCATTGTTTTTTCTGCTGAATAGTACTCCATTGTGTAAATGTACCACATTTTCTCTATCCACTCTTAGGTTGAGGGGCATCTAGGTTGCTTCCAAGTTCTGGCTATTACAAATAATGCTACTATGAACATAGTGGAACAGATGCAACTAAGGAATTCTAAAAAGAGTAGAAATTGTATTCTAGGTAGTACATAATATTTGGTTATAAAATAACTAATGGTCATTCTTGAAAACATATATACAGTATAGCATTATATAGACTAAATTGTTTTGTATTTATAAAGCCATATTCACACATGCATTATATCTTTGACATCAATTAGGAAGCCAAGTTATGAATTTGGAATAGAGAATTGAAGGTATGTGAGAGATTAAAGGAAGGAGTAATGTGCAACAAAAATATTAAAAATTGCATGTGACTTTAAAGCATTTAATGATTCCACATTGGAATCATAACATTGATAATAATGAAATTACTTGTACATTTTTTTTGTCTTTAAGACTAAACACTCCAGAGAGTATTAGTTACTCTAATGAGGACCTTTGGATATTAAACCCTTAGGGAGACAGAAATATGAGAACCAATATGTGAATGTCTCAATCAATAGGTCTGGCCAATTCAACAAAGAACAATTGTGACACCTCCATGATTTCCACACAGGAACATTACTTATTTTCCATATAAAGGCATGATTTTTTGTACATTTCTGATTACATTAAGTAACTAGGAGAGGTTTTTTTGGTTACAATATAGATATAATTCAATCATGATTCAATTTATTTTATTCCTTATAATTCTATATACAAATACTAAACAGTATTTACTTCATTTATTTTCACTTCTTAGTGCTTATATGAAGATTATTTTGTGACACATTTCAGCACTTAGTCATTACTCTGATCTTCATAATTCTCAATCTTTATATGGTACCTATTCTACTTTCTCAACTTATATCATAAAATATCATACTAGTGAGTTCATGAATCTTTGTGTGAGAGTTAGTGTCACTAATTAAGACCAAGAGAGAAAAAGTGGAGTAAGAGACTTACTTTTGAATGCTGATATGACTACTTTAATTCAATTTACTTTAGTAAGGAAATATCCTCATGGCGTTCATCAAAATAAATTGCATTCAATAGATTAATATTTTCTTATATTCAGTGTGAACTGTGATATACAAATGAATGGTAAAAATATTATTGTAAGCATCCTAATTAACAAATGGAAAGAATTATTTTCTAGTATCCAATCAGAATGTCTACATCCAATTGAAAAGCTGTGTGTTGTGGTCTGTGTCATAACTGCTTTCAATGTTCCCAGTTGTACCAATTCATGACTAATGATTTATCTACTTCTTTATGGCATGAATAAATATGATACTAAGATAATGCATATCTTAAAGGTGACCCATAAAACAATCACTGGTTTCTGTTTTGTATCTTGGGCATTAATATGTTATGTTTACAGTCGCACATGTCTAAGTGTTCCCTTGTATAAATTTGGTAGTAAGTAACAGTAAGAAGTCTAAAGTAGACATACCTTTCAACATCTAAAGGAAAATCAAGGGTTAATGGCCATTTCTTTAAAATATCACTTAATTTTACCCTCAGTTTTTCTCGTTTTTAAAATGTTATGTATATATTTTGAACAAAACATTAACTTATTTTTCATTTAATACTCAGTGCTTACCAAAATATATGTATGAGTTTAAGTTTGAAAATATATTTCAGTGAAGACAAATGCTAACAAACATAAAAAGAAAGATGAGCCACTACTCACTACTGATAGGAAGTTAAGCAAAAACACTCACTATTGAAATTGATATGCAGGTTTTTCAAAAGCACAAATGAAAATGGTCCTGTGATATAGAAGCAAATGATCTATATAAGCCCAGGTCCTATAGCCAGGGGTCACTATCCTATTCACAGAATATCTTGTATTCATGTTGATTACTTACATATGTACAGTGGGAAAGAATAAATAAGTGGACAAGAAAATATGGTGCATATACACAATGTCTTTATTCACTGAGATGAAAAACTGAATGTTTTGTAAACATAAGTATGTTTCTAATTACTATATGACATGAGATAACATAGATGCATAGTAATACACCTGGTATGTGTTTATTTATATATGTTTGTCTATGAATCTATTGTACATATTGCACATATATCTATATATGTGAGAGAGAGAGAGAGAGAGAGAGAAGAGAAAGAGAAAGACAGAGTCTGAGAGAAAGAGAGAAATACATTAAGATGGGAACCAGTCATCAACACAGAAAAGAATAAAATAAAATAAAAACAATATGAGGAAGAAGGGGAGGATAATAGCACAGGTAAGACATAGAAGCAGAAAGAGCTATAAGAAGTAAAAGAAACATGGGGGAGTAAGAAGGCACAGAATAAGGGAAAATAGGTTATTTATTAACATACAATCAAGAATGCTATAATTATTGATGTTCAGCTAGAAGGTAACATATGTAAAACCAATGTTTCCTTTATTAGTTAGAGATTATTTTGTAAGAGAAAAATATCGATCTTAATTTAGTTACACACAACTGATAAATAATGAGAATTGGAGTGTTTTTTTAAATATTATTCAAATGCTCAGAAAATTGGGATTACAACAGGATATTCATGGATTGAAAATGATGTAATTTCAATGATGTAACTGTCATGGTAGTGCTGTACTTAATGGGATGAAGGGGCTTTATATTTTGAAATATTTAAATTCCATACTACAGAAAATATGCAGTCCTTTTCTAAATAAAAATATAAATAGACTTTAAAATTTTTCTAACAGCAGGCCCCTTCCTCCTTACATATCTGGTCACAATTCGGGGAAATTTGATCATCATAATTGCTGTCAAATCTGAATATCATCTACAAACACCCATGTACCTCTTTATCTCCAAACTTTCATTTGCTAACATCTACCTAAGTACAACCACCATCCAAATATGCTGAAGAACATCCACACACAGGATCAGACTAGAACAGCAATATCAGCAGACTCTTGGTAGCTTGGTCCATTGGGGGCAAGTTGACTTGCTTGCAGTCCCCAGACAAGGAGATCACAGAGTGGGCAAGAGGAAGTTGGGCCTGCAACCTCATCTTTCTAATATGATTTTCTTACTTTTTTTCTGAGACTGGGTTTCTCTTTATTGTTGTTGGAGGCTGTCCAGGAACTCGCTCTGTAGAACAGGTTGGCCTCAAACTCACAGAATTCTGACTGCCTATGCCTCCCTAGTTCTCAGATTAAAGGTGTACACCACCAATGACCGGGCTAATGTGGTTTTCAAAGTGAGAGTCTATTGTGATGTGCAATAGTTTTCTCCACATTGAAATTTTCCTACATGTTAGATGGGGAGAATTTTGAGGCTGTGGAAGGAAATAAATTTCCCATATCTGAGAATCCTGATATTTTGAATATTCAGAATAATCTTCCCAGGGTTTGAAGCAGAAAACAGCTGCAGTGACAATACGGCATGACCAGTCTATTCTCAGGACTGTGGAGCTTCCTGCAAATCGTGCAATAAGATTATGGTTGTGGCTTTCAAGAATCTTCACTTGTATTCGAGTGGATTTTTTAAGTATATATTTGAGAGCAAATATAACCCATTTTTGCCTATAAGTAACTGATAGCCCATACTCTAGTTAGTGACCACAGTAGAAACTCACTAGATAAACAAGTTGGTTTAGTAATAATTTTGGCTTGCCCTCTGTGGCTGATGGGGTGATGTGTGATTGAGTGTGTGTGTGTGAGTGTGTGTGTGTGTGTGTGTGTGTTACATCTACCTAAGAAAATCCACTCACAAAATATATTGTGTGCACATAATATGCATTTTCATAATTTATTAACAGTTTTCTTCCATATCCTATGAATTGTTAATATCCATTACTTTTTGTGCAGGTATTATCATTTTATGCAAATTTAAATTTTCTGCTAACATTAGTACTCTTACCAATATTAATTTAACATGAAGTTTTCATAATTTTGAGTATGCAATGTGGTTTGGTAGGTATTATACACTATGCTATCACATACTGAATAATTAATACAATACTCAACAGATAGTTTATATCCAAGGAAATAGGATTTGATCAATGTACCTACAAGGTATGAATGATTAGCACTAACAGTGGTAAAATAAAGCATGCTTAAAAGGAACACATTTGTGCTTCTTCAGCTTACAATAGTATACTTGCAAAATAAGACCTACAGAAAAAATTTTGATGCATTTGATGAATGGATAAGACTTGATGAACTTTGATTATTGAAATATATTTAGTTCTACTATATTAATAGTTAAATTCTTGAATTGTATACATATACAAAATTATAAAAAATATGTACTTTTATCAAATGAGAAAATTTTATGTGTTTAACAAAGAAAAATATTTCTTTATTGTAATAACAGATGTAAATTAATTAAATCTTTTTAAAATTGTTCACTATCAAATTAAGTGAATGTTTATGAATATACAAATACACTTTATATAACTATTCACATCAAGAAATACACAGGCTGAAAATAAGTATACCTTAAATAAACTACATATATTTCTTGTAAATGTGAAAGAGAAATTACACTCAGCAGTGACTAACCAGCAAAAAAGGCACTACTAAAATATTAATCAAAATCAGGATACTTATGTACTTTTTAAACTGCATACATTCGTACATACATATATGTATACACATATAAGCATGCAACATACAAACAATATACATTGTATATGTGTATGCATATATTTATATATGTATATATGTACATGTGTGTATGTATGTATGTATGTATGTATGTATGTATGTATGTATGTATATAACCCTGCTGAACCTAATGCAACAATTGTATCTTAATCAAGAATTTGAAAATATCATTGATTGTGATAAACAATTATGTTTGAAATTTATTTTTTACACTTCAATTTTTTATTTAAGCAATTTGTTCTTTATTTTACATACCAACTTCAGTAACTCCTTCCTCCTCTTCTCTTGCACCACACCTCTTTCCTGAGGCTCATCCAATCCTCACAGGGGGTAAGACCTTCCTCGTGGCATCAGCAAAGTCTGCGATACCAATTTGAGACAGGACCAAGCCCCTCCCTCCAATATGAAGGCAGAGCAAAGTATTCTATCTTAGGGAATAAGCTTCCAAAAGCCAGTTTGTATACTTGGTCTAGGTCTTAACCTCAATTCTGGAACCCACTCAAAAGATAAAGTCACATTACTGTCCCCACATTTGGGGGACCTGGTTTTGTCCCATGCAGTTTTCCTAGATGTCCCCCCATAGTCCATGAGTTCCCAGTATCTCAGGTAAGCTGTCTCTGTGGTTTTCCCTACCATGTTCTTGACCTTACTTGTTCATATGATCCCTTTTCTCTCTCTTCAAATGAACTACAGGTGCTCAGCCCAGTGCTTAGCTGTGGGTCACTGAATCTGCTTCCATCAGTTACTAGATGTAGGTTCTATGATTACAATTTGGGTAATTATTTATCTTATTAAATGGGAAGGTACATTTTGACACCATCTCTCTTATTGCTAGGTGTCTTCATTGGGGTCATACTTGTAGATTCCTCAGAATTTCTTTAACACCAGTTTTCTCACTAATACCATAATGGCTGCCTGTACCAAGATATCTCCTTCATTGCTCTCCCCATCCATCCCTTCCCTAACTTGTTATTCTTGAACCCTTATGGATCCATCTCACATACCCTCCCTTCTACCACATCCCAGTTAACTCAGGAGAACTTAACTGTTTTCCCTCCTTGGAGCCCTGTATGAGTGTCCCTCTTAGGGCCTCCTTTTTACCTAGATTTTCTGGGGTTGTGCATGGTGTTTTCTCAGAAGATTGGGACCCACTCTACCTTAAGACACATCAGTACCACTTTGGGCATATACTCAAAGGATGCAAAATTATTCCACAAAAACATTTGCTCAACTATGTTCATGGCACATTATTTTGTAATGGCCAGAATGCATATGCCTCTCAACTAAAGAGTTGATTTTAAAATGTCGTACATTTTTTAAAAAATGTTAATATTAAAAAACAAAGACAGATTGAAATTTTCAGGCAAATGAATGGAACTAGAAAAAAACATTCTAAGTGAGGTAACCCAGACCCAGAAAGACAAACACAGTATGTGTTCACTCATAAGTGGATATTATGTTTAAAGCAAAGGATAACAAGGCTACAATCAATGTCCCCAGTGAAATTTACATTTTAATGAGGTAGAGAGTTCATCAAAAATTATACAGGTTATAAAATGAAACACACTCTATCATTATGACTGATACATGGAACAAAATCATAGACTCAAAATTGCAATATTGAAATTTAAGTGTAACTGAATTAGATCATTCTATCTTCTCTTTTTATTTCTGACTCTTACCTTGTGAAAGATTAATAGAATATACATTTACCAAGATAATCTAGAATATGCTATTCCTGTAAAACTATACTTGCTTAAATAGTTAAAATATAACTGATTTTCAAATAGTCCAGGTCAGATGAATAATGATGTAGATGCATTGATATAGGTACAACAAATCAATTTTTGTCATTTAGCAGACACGAAGAAAATTTGTTCTTTGAGTGAAAGAAATATTTTTAGTTTCTGTCCCACAATCATGTTTGAATCTCACACCTGAATAATACCCAGCCATCCCTTGACCCTAAAAATGACCCTATCACAAAAGGGAAGCCATTCTTGTGGTGAGTTTTCTCCAGGCTTCCTTACTGTCCCTGTTTCTCAGGCTGTAGATAAAGGGGTTTAGCATCTGAGTGACTGTGGAATACATCACTGAAGCCACTGCTGTCTTCCTGGGAGATTCAGTAACTGAAGAGCTAAATTAAACTCCCAACCCTGTCCCATAAAACAAGGAAACAACTGACAGGTGAGAACCACAAGTGGAAAACACCTTATACCATCCTTCTCCAGATGGGATTTTGAAAACAGAGGAAACAATTTCAGTGTAAGACAGAAAAAATTCCAAAGAAAGGAATACCACCAAATAGGAGAGTTGCGATATAAATCAAAATCTCATTGATAAATATGTCAGATCAGGCAAGCTTTATGATCTGCGCAAATTCACAGAAAAAGTGAGGGATTTCCACGTCTGTGCAGAAAGTCAGCTGTTAGACCATCAAACTGAGCAGTAGTGCATTCACAACACTAATGATCAGGGAAAGTAGAATTAGTCGAGTACAGAAGTGTGAATTCATGATAACTGTATATCTCAGAGGGTGGCAAATAGACATATAGCGATCCTAGGCCATTGCTGAAATAAAACAATTTTCTAATCCAGCAAAAATCAAAACAAAGCAAGCCTGAGTGAGGCATCCTGTGTACGATATTGGGTATCCTGTATTTGGGTATTCAATAGCATCTTTGGAATGGTGCTTGAGCTTATACAGATGTCAGCCAAGGTAGGTTGTAGAGCAAGAAGTACATGGATGTATGGAGGTGGTAATTTGAACTGATGGTCAGAATAATGAGTAGGTTCCCAAGGAATGTGACCAGGAATAGTCCAAAAAGTATGGTTTGCACTTCTGGATCATTTGAAAGGCCCAAGACAGGAATTCTATTGTATCTGTTCGATTTTTGAATTCCATGTTGTTTAAGTGACGTATGGGGTGAAAGAGACTAAAAACATAATTTATGGTCCCAAGGATACTTCATTACAGAAAATTTTCTGCTTGAGAAGTAACTCTCAGTCTTGCCGTCCCTCTCATTTTCGTGTAATATCATCTATTTTTTTGTTCTGTTCTTTGCCTACATTAAAGTTTTTTTATTCTTTCCCTATTCCCTCATTGAAGCACTAGATATTAATAATGTAGAACATTATCTCTGACTAAAATTTCTCCAAATTTTGAGGCCAGATAACAAAATGTAACAAAATGATTTGACATATATAGTGTGTGTGTGTGTGTGTGTGTGTGTGTGTGTGAGAGAGAGAGAGAGAGAGAGAGAGAGATGAAGAGAGAGAGAGACAGAGAGATCAACTTATGTTTCAAAATAAGGCACACTTTATTTTAACTTTTCCCCATTACTTCTAAATGTAACAAAATATAAAATTACTATATAAGATAAAATATATCATAAAATATATCACTGTGATTTGTTATCAATCTTTAAGTATTACAGGGATTTTCAAAAACACAGCTTTATTTATGAAGCACAATTTTACAATTTTGAGATTGATTAATGTTATGAGAATGATCTACTGCCTTTCAGAGTCTATAATAGGAAGAAAATATTGCTTAGAAAATGAAATAAATATAGACAAGACTTGATTTTTATAATCTCAAATTCAAGGGAAGAATCATGGACTAAAATTCTACCTTAGAACTTTGTGTGTATGAAAGACCAAAAGCTGAATATTTCAATGTAGATGAACAATGTTATCATTTCTCACATATATAATGAAGTATCTCATAATTAAATGAATCTAATCTAAAGTTAGCAACAAGAATGATCAAATCTGAGGCTGATGAGATGGTTGAGCAGATAATGGTGTACAGCCTGACTTCCAGAGTTTGAACCCTGGGACCTACATGGTATAAAGAGAGAATCAAATCCTAAAATATAATCCCTAACCTTCACATAGGTACCATGCCAAGTATAAGCACATATCCAAACACAGACATGCATACATGCACACAGTCACAAACATTAATATGTAATGTATTTTTAAAAATAGAATAACCAAAGTAACTAGAGAAAAATAATGTTAAATGAAGTTTACAGACTATTTTAGTAGCCTTTAAAACAAGCCAAATAAATATAAATATGTGTTAAACATGACATATATCATGATTAAAATTTTGATTGTAATATATCATTAATCAATATGATAAAATATTGCTATGTAATATTACACAATGCTAAAACAAAACATGTATATTACATAACATTAATAATATTAAATATAAAAGTGTTCCTTTCCCAACCAGAATCTTGAAATGGAAATTGATATTCATTATTCTCCAGAATCTTCATTATATTACCTTCAATGAATCAAAACAAACAGACACACATACAGATGCACACATATGCATGTAATTTTTTTTTGTGTTGGTTTGGAAATGGTGGGCATAATTCTTCTTTTTTTATTATTATTTTTTTTTATTTTCCATTTTAAATTTAGATAAGAAACAAGGTTGCTTCACAAGTCAGTTCGAGGTCCCTCTCCCTTTCCCTCCCCTCCTCCTGTGCCCTCTCCCCATCCCCCCCCCATTATCCCCTCATTCGCCCAGGGTGAGGCCCTCCATGGGGGTGTCTATAGTCTGTCATTTCATATAGGGCAGGGCCTAGACCCTTCCCCAAGAGTTCAGGGTGAGAGTGCACCTCACATTGTTCTATGGGAGTCCAAAGTCCGTGTGTATACTTGGGATGGGTACTGATCTGCTGTCCAAGGCTCAATAGATTACCTAGGCCTCCTCACTGACACCCAGATTCAGGGGGTCTTGATCAGTCCCATGCTGGATTCCCAGGCTGATGCCTGGGATTCAAGAGTTAACCTTTGTCTGGTCAGCTGTTTCTGGGGGTTAAACCAGCCCAGTCTTAATCCCTTTGATCATCAGTCCTCCCTCTCTGATACTGGCTTTCTTGAGTTCAGCTCACTACTTAACCAGCCACTAAATGAAGTTTCTGTTTCCCAGACTCTCTGGCCATAGGATTGTAGGCTGGCACTCCCCAGATCTATGTCTAAAATCCATATATGAGAGAGTACATGCCATGTTTCTCTTTTTGTGACTGGGTTACCTCACTCAGGATGGTTTCTTCTAGTGTCATCCATTTGCCTGCGAATCTCATGATTCCATTATTTTTTCTGCTGAATAGTACTCCATTGTGTAGATGTACCACGTTTTCTCTATCCACTCTTCGGGTGAGGGACATCTAGGTTGCTTCCAAGTTCTGGCTATTACAAATAAAGCTGCTATGAACATAGAGGAACAGACATCTTTGTTATATGAATGGGCATCTTTTGGATATATGCCTAAGAGTGCAGTTGCTGGGTCTTGTGGTAGGTTTATTCCCATTTTTCTGAGGAATCTCCATACTGCTTTCCAAAGTGGCTGAACCAGTTGGCACTCCCACCAGCAATGGAGGAGTGTCCCCCTTTCACCACATCCTCTCCAGCATAAATTGTCATTGGTGTTTTTGATTTTAGCCATTCTGACAGGAGTGAGATGGTATCTCAGAGTTGCTTTGATTTGCATTTCCCGGATGGCTAAGGATGTTGAGCACTTTCTCAAGTGCCTCTCAGCCATTTTAGACTCCTCTATTGAAAACTCTCTATTTAGTTCTGCAGCCCACTTCTTAATTGGGTCCTTTGCTGTTTTGGAGACTTGCTTCTTGTGTTCTTTGTAAATTTTGGAGATCAACCCTCTATCAGATGTGGGATTAGTGAATATTTTTTCCCATTCTGTGGGCTGGCTTTTTGTCTTGCTGACTGTGTCCTTTGCCTTACAGAAGCTTCTCAGTTTCAGGAGGTCCCATTTATTAATTGTTGATCTCACTGTCTGTGCTACTGGTGTTATGTTCAGGAAGCTGTCTCCTGTACCAATTCGTTCAAGGGTACCACCCACTTTCTCTTCTAAGAGGTTCAGTGTGGCTGGATTTATGTTGAGGTCTTTGATCCATTTGGACTTAAGTTTTGTGCATGGCGATAAACATGGATCGATCCGCATTTTTCTACATGCCAGTCTCCAATTATGCCAGCACCATTTGTTGACGATGCTTTCTTTATTCCATTGTATATTTTTAGCTTCTTTGTCAAAGATCAGATGTTCGTACGTGTGTGGGTTAATACCCGGATTTTCAATTCGATTCCATTGGTCTGCCTGTCTATTTTTGTGCCAATACCAAGCTGCTTTCAGGACTATAGCTCTATAATAGAGCTTGAGGTCAGGGATAGTGATGCCTCCGGACGTTGCCTTATTGAACAGGGTTGTTTTGGCTATCCTGGGTCTTTTGTTTTTCCATACGAAATTGATTATTGTTCTTTCAAGGTCTGTGAAGAATTGTGCTGGGATTTTAATGGGGATACCATTGAATCTGTAGATTGCTTTTGGCAGGATTGCCATTTTTACTACATTGATCCTACCTATCCAAGAGCATGGGAGATCTTTCCATTTTCTGAGGGCTTCTTTAATTTCTTTCTTTAAAGATTCAAAGTTCTTACGATACAGGTCTTTCACTTGTTTGGTCAGCGTTACCCCAAGGTATTTTATGTTGTTTGTGGCAATTGTAAAGGGTGATGTTTCTCTGATTTCTCTTTCAGCCCTTTTATCATCTGTATATAGTAGGGCTACTGACTTTCTTGAGTTGATCTTGTAACCTGCCACTTTGCTGAAGGTGTTAATCAGCTGTAAGAGTTCCCTGGTAGAGTTCTTTGGGTCATTGATGTAAACTATCATATCGTCTGCAAACAGTGAAAGTTTGACTTCTTCCTTCCCAATTTGTATCCCCTTGATCCCCCTTTGTTGTCGTATGGCAATAGCTAGAATTTCAAGTACCATGTTGAAAAGGTATGGAGAGAGTGGACAGCCTTGTTTTGTTCCTGATTTTAGAGGAATTGCGTTGAGTTTCTGTCCATTTAGTTTGATGCTGGCTATTGGTTTACTGTATATAGCTTTTATTATGTTTAAGTATGTCCCTGTTATCCCAGATCTCTCCAAGACCTTTATCATGAAGGGGTGTTGGATTTTGTCAAAGGCTTTTTCAGCATCTAGTGAGATGATCATGTGATTTTTGTTTTTCAGCTTGTTTATATGGTGGATTACGTTGATGGATTTTCGTATGTTAAACCATCCCTGCATCCCTGGGATGAAACCTACTTGATCGTGGTGAATGATTGTTTTGATGTGTTCTTGGACCCGATTTGCCAGTATTTTATTGAGTATTTTTGCATCAATGTTCATGAGGGATATTGGTCTGAAGTTCTCTTTCTTGGTTGTATCTTTGTGTGGCTTGGGGATCAAGGTAATTAAAGCCTCATAGAAAGAGTTTGGCAAAGACCCTTCTGCTTCTATTGTGTGGAACATTTTGAGAAGAATTGGAATAAGCTGTTCTTTGAATTTGTGGTAGAATTCTGCACTGAGGCCATCTGGACCTGGACTTTTTTTGGTTGGGAGACTTTTGATGACAGCTTCTATTTCCATAGGGGTTATAGGTCTATTTAAATTGCTTATCTGTTCTTGATTTAGTTTTGGCAAATGATAGCTGTCCAGGCAGTCATCCATTTCCTTTAAATTTTCGAATTTTGTGGAGTACAGGTTTTCAAATTATGACCTAATGATTCTCTGGATTTCCTCAGAGTCTGTTGTTATGTCCCCCTTTTCATTTCTGATTTTGTTAATTTCCGTGTTCACTCTCTGCTGTTTGGTATGTTTGGACAAAGGTTTGTCTATCTTGTTGATTTTCTCAAAGAACCAACTCTTCGTTGAATTGATTCTTTGTATTGTTTTCCTGGATTCTACTTTGTTGATTTCAGCCCTCAATTTGATTATTTCCTGGCGTCTACTCCTCCTGGGGGGAGTTTGCTTCTTTTTCTAGAGCTTTTAGCTGTGATGTTAATTCTCTGGTATAACTGTTTTCCTGTTTCTTCATGTGAGCACTTAGTGCTATGAACTTCCCCCCGTAGCACTGCTTTCAAAGTGTCCCCTAGGTTTGGGTATGTTGTGTCTTTATTCTCATTGAATTCGAGGAAGTCTTTAATTTCTCTTTTTATTTCCTCTATGACCCAGGGATGGTGCAGTTGAGCATTATTCAATTTCCATGAGTTTGTAGGTTTTCTGCAATTTGTGTTGTTGTTGAATTCTAATTTTAAGGCATGGTGGTCTGATAAGATGCATGGAGTTATTCCAATGTTTTTGTAGCTGCTGAGGTTTGATATGTTGCCAAGTATGTGGTCGATTTTTGAGAAGGTTCCATGTGGTGGTGAGAAGAAGGTATATTCTTTTTTATGTGGATGAAATGTTCTATAGATATCTGTTAATCCCAGTTGGGTCATTACTTCTATTAGACCCTTTGCTTCTTTGTTGAGTTTCTGTCTGGTATTCTTGTCTAGTGGTGAGAGTGGTGTGTTGAAATCTCCCACTATAACTGTGTGGGGCTTTAGATGAGATTTAAGTTCTAATGTTTCTTTAACGAATGTGGATGCCTTTGTATTGGGGGCATAGATGTTCAGGATAGACACTTCATCTTGGTGGGTTTCACCTGTGATGAGTATGTAATGACCTCCTTCATCTCTTTTGATTGATTTTATTTTAAAGTCTAGTTTGTTAGATATTAGGATTGCTACCCCTGCTTGTTTCTTGGGTCCATTTGATTGAAAAATTCTTTCCCAACCTTTAACTCTCAAGTAATGTCTGTCTTTGAGGGTGAGGTGTGTTTCTTGTATGCAGCAGAAGGAAGGGTTCTGTCTTCGAATCCATTCTGCTAGTCTGTGTCTTTTTATGGGTGAGTTAAGGCCGTTAATATTGAGGGATATTAATGACCATTGATTGCTCATCCTTCTTCGATTTGCAATGGTTGTTGTTGGTGGAATTAGGGGTGGAATTTCACCCCTTTGTTCTTTTGGCTGTTGGTAGAGAGGGATTCTCTAATGCTTATGTTTTTCTGGTTGTAGTTAGCTTCCTTGGGTTGGAGTTTTCCTTCCAAAATTTTCTGTAGGGCTGGGTTAGTGGACACATATTGGTTGAATCTAGTTTTGTCATGGAATATCTTGTTTTCTCCGTCTATAGTGATTGAGAGCTTTGCCGGGTATAGTAGTCTGGGCTGGCATCCATGGTCTCTTAGTGTAGGTAGAGTATCTATCCAGGACCTTCTGGCTTTCAGAGTTTCCATGGAGAAATCAGGTGTAATTCTGATAGGTCTGCCTTTATATGTTACTTGACCTTTTTCCTTAGCTGCTCTTAATAGGCTTTCTTTATTCTGTATGTTTGGGGTCTTGATTATTATGTGGCGAGGGGATTTTTTTTGTGGTCCACTCTATTTGGTGTTCTGTAGGCTTCTTGTACCTTCATTGGCATGTCTTTCTTAAAGTTGGGAAAGTTTTCTTCTATGATTTTGTTGAATATGCCTTCTGCCCCTTTGAGGTGGATTTCTTCTCCTTCTTCTATACCTATTATTCTTAGGTTTGATGTTTTCATGGTGTCCCATATTTCCTGGATGTTTTGTGTTAAGGATTTGTTGGATTTAAGGTTTTCTTTGGTTGATAAATCCATTTCTCCTAATGTATCTTCAACACTTGAGATTCTCTCTTCCATCTCTTCTATTCTGTTGGTAATGCTTGTATTGGTAGTGCCTGACTGTTTGTCCAGCTTTTCTATTTTCTGCCTTTCTTCAGATTGTGATTTTTTTAGTCTCTCTATTTCAGTTTTCAACCCTTGCAGCGTTTGCATTGCTTCTTGCAATTTTCTGTTTATCTGTTCGTCCGTTTGTTGCCTTTTATGAATTTTTTGGTTTGTTCTTTCTTCCATTTCTTGCATTTTTTGGTTTGCTTTTTGTTCCATTTCTTGGATTTTGTGCTTTGTTTCTTCTTCCATTTCCTGCCTTTTTTGGTTTGTTTCTTCCTCCATTTTTTTCATTTTTTGCTTTGTTTTTTCTACCATTTCTTGCATTTTTTGCTTTGTTTCTTCTTCCATTTCCTGCCTTTTTTGGTATGTTTCTTCTTCTAATTCTTGCATTTTTTGCTTTGCTTTTTCTTCCATTTCTTGCATTTTTTGCTTCATTTCTTCTTCCATTTCGTGCCTTTTTTGGTTTGTTTTTTCTTCCAATTCTTGCATTTTTTGGTTTGTTTTTTCTTCCATTTCTTGCATTTTTTGGTTTGTTTTTTCTTCCATTTCTTTGAGGGATTTTCCAATATTCTCTTTTAGGGCCTCTATCATTTTCATGAAAGTGCTTTTAAGGTCGTTCTCTTCTGCTTCCTTCGCGTTAGAATATTTGGGTCTTGCTGGTGTGGAGTCTCTAGAATCTGGCGGTTTCATATTTGTTTTTCTGTTGCTGACTGTGTTTTTGTATTGTCTCTTTCCCATCTCTTCTTCTAGTGGGTGCAGAAAGAGCCCCTTCCTGGTCTGGGGACCAGAGTTCCCTTTTGGTGGGTGCTAGTAAGTCCAGTAATCTGGTGGTTCTTCTATACCTTGTCCAAATGCTGGTCCGTGGGTGGAGAAGAAGAACAGGAATCTGGGGCGCTTAGCCTCCTACCTGGTCCCCTGGACCCTATGCTGTGTCCTGTTGTACCTGATCCGGAACAGCTACTCCCCTGGTCTTCCTGGCTCCTGTAGTTTCCTGGTCTCTTTGGTGGGAGAGAAAATCTGGAGCCTGGGGTGTTTGGCTCCCGCCGGGATTGGGAGCTCTGTGCAGTTCCCAGTTGATCTGCAGGCTCTGGAACACAGGCCGGGAAGCTGGCCTGTTTACCTGATGCTCCCGCCGGGATTGGGAGCTGTGTGCAGTTCCCAGGCGCTCTGCAGGCTCTGGAACACAGGCCGGGAGGCAGGCCTGTTTACCTGATGCTGCCGCAGGAACAGCTGCTTCCCTGTATTCCCAGCCTCCTCTCGTTTCCTGGTCTCGTTGGTGGGAGAGAAGATCTGGAGTCTGGGGTGCTTGGTTCCCGCCGGGATTGGGAGCTCTGTGCAGTTCCCAGGCGATCTGCAGTCTCTGGAACACAGGCCGGGAAGCTGGCCTGTTTACCTGATGCTCCCACCGGGATTGGGAGCTCTGTACAGTTCCCAGGCGATCTGCAGGCTCTGGAACACAGGCCGGGAAGCCGGCCTGTTTACCTGATGATGCTAGAGGGACCTATGCATGTAATTTTATGTAAGACTACATGTAAAAATATTAATATCCCATAATAGTTAATTTGTAGTTTTCATGTTTTTAATATGGCAATCTATGTTGTTTATTATAAATAATCATAAAATAATATATAATGTAAATAAGATTACTACCTCAGTATAAGCCATGTACTCACCATTGTCCAAATGAACACAAAAGCAAAAAAATCTGTTCTGCAAATAGATGCTATAGCATAGCAAGCTCAATATTATGAAAGCTGCATATAAACTTTTGTAACTTTTCGTTTGTTCAATTCACTATAAAAATTATCGAACTTCATAGAATACTCCTTGAATCAAAAAAGACTATATTACTATTTAGAATGGTTTTACAACCAGTGAATGAGATTAGCAGAATAAAAATTTCTCAAATAAAGGGATCCAGCAGATCATAAACAGTAAATTGTTCAGGTTACCTGGGCACTATCACTAAGGAATGACATACAGTTCTTCTTGAACTTACCAAAACAATAAGAGAAATTGTTCTTTCCGTGAAAACCAAACTTCTGCATGGCATTTTTCCTTCTTTGCAGAAAAAATTATTTCTGCAACTAATGTTGGTGAAGTGGATAATTAAATAGGAAAGATATATGAAAGATGATCACGCGTTGATTACATGTGGTGCTGGTGTCCCACACGACTTTGCTGTGTGAAAGTCCTAATTAAATAGAGCCCATTTGGCTCTCAGGTGGCTACAGGACAGCATAGATCCTTATGGAGATAACATCTGCAAGGAGAAATGTTTTTGCTGATTAGCACACAAAGGGGGAACAAATGGAAGTCTCATTATTCCATCCTGTAAAACATTTTTTACCTTAATTTATTAAAGTATCTTATTGTACCTCAGCAAATCATGGTCCTATCATTAAAGGACAACTTTATAACTCTGTCCCAGACAGCAACAACAAAAGTTGTGATATCATTTTTAAGATTGTAAGTTTGAAGGGAGGAAGGGGAAGATGAGTAATTATAATCTGAAAATGTGATTTAAATAATTAAATTGGATACACAAATAAGAAGGTATAATATAGTTAAGAACACAAATAAATTATGGCCAATTAATTTGGTCCATCTATATTCTTTTTTTTTTGGTTTTTACGAGACAGGGTTTCTCTGTATTGTTTTGGAGGCTCTCAGTCCAGCCTGGCCTCGAACTCACAGAGGCCAGCCTGTGCCTCCCAAGTGCTAGGATTAAAGACATGCACCACCACCACCTATGTTACATACAATAATTTTTGTTGAACCAATGAATTTTATTGGGGTTACAGGAGAATAAATGAGGGGTTTCTCAGAAGAACAGAAATGACTCAAAGGCATTTGTGTAACTAAAGGCTAACTAAGCATGTGTGATAGTTCAAGATATCTGAACTCCTTTACCACAATGCCTAGCCTTTAGCTAGATTGTAGATTGTTCATATCAGGTAGCTCAGCTTGTCTGAAGTTCTTCCAGGCAGTTTGATTGTTCTTACTCCGTCTGAGCTGACCAAAGAATCTTCTAGGCAGCTTATCTTTCCTTGACAGTTATTCACAGAGGGCTTCACTGCATAGTGGTCTAACAAATTCAATAATTTCAGGAATTTCCTGAATATTTAGTAATCCTACTTCATGAACTTAATGAGATTCCCTGTACATAGAACATTTTACCTACTAGAATATCTTGTGCTTTAATGAGACTTCCTGTCTTGGAGGAAGTTTCTGCACTGCATTTGTGGCTGACACTAGCAAAGAAATACAGACCTCAGCCTTCTAACATTCATGATCTGAGTCCTGGGAGCAAGTTGAATGACTCTGGAAGTGGGTTCTTCATAGGGTCTTCCAGACAGAAGCACACAATGGCTGAAATCTTCACTGAGGCCTTAAGAGACAAAAAAGGATAATTTGGCTCACTAGACCTTTCAAACAACAGAAATTCAGGACAATAAACCTGTGTTGCTTTTTAAAATTATTTTTATTTAAATTTAAAACAAACTTATTTTACATACCTATCCCAGTTCACTCTCCCTCTCATTGCCCCTCCAATACCCAATTCCACCCACCATCCACTCTTAACGGAGGGTGAGGCCAGTCTTGGGGTCCATCAAAGTCTGTCACATCATTTTGGGCAGGACTGAGGCCTTACCCTGTGTATCCAGGCCGACAGAGTATCCCTCCATAGGGAATGGGATACTCCCAAAGCCCATTCATGCACCAGAGATAAATACAGGTTCCACTGCCAGAGGCCTCATAGACTGTCCAGGCCACCCAACTGCCACCCACATTCAGGGAGCCTTGTTTGATTCTATGCTCATTACCCAGTTGTGAGACTGGTGTCTGTGAGCTTACATGTTTATGTCAGCTCTTTCTGTGGGATTCCCCAGCATGGAGAAATATTATACAAAATCATAATATTTAAAGGTAATGGAGCATTTTCTGGACATACCGAAATTAAATCATGAACAGATATACAATTTAAATAGACTGATAGCATTCAATGAAGTAGAAGCAGTCATCAAAAGATTCCCAACCAAAAAAAAGGCCCAGCCTAGTTGGTTACAGCACAGAATTCTACGAGAATTTCAAGGAAGGGATTGTACCAACACTCTTCAAATATTTCCACACAATAAAAACAGAAGCGACAATGCCAAACTCTTCTCATGAGGCTACAGTTACATGATACCCTAACCACACATAGAAACAACTTTAGAAAGAGAATTACAGATCAAACGCTCATGAAGATTGATGCAAAAATATTCAATAAAACATTCATCACATCCAAGAACACATCAAGAAAATCATCCACCATGATCAAGTAGGTTACATCCCAGAACTGCAAGGATTGTACATATAAGTGACTCTGAAAATTCTCTCAGAGAAATTCTACATCTGAGAAACCCCTTTAGTAATGTGTCAGTAGCCCTCTCATACACAGATATTAACTGGGTTGAGAAAGAAGTTAGAGAAATGTCATCCATTATAATAACCACAAATAACATAAAATATCTTGGGGTAACTCTAACCAAACTAGTTAAAACCTGTATGACCTGAACATTAAGTCTTTGAAGAAAAAACTGAAGAAGATATTAGAAAATGAAAATATGCCTCATGCTGCTGTATAGGTAGGATCAACATAGTAAAAATGACAATTTTACCAAAAGCAGTCTAGAGATTCACTGCAATTCCCATTAAAATCCCACCACAATTTTTCACAGACCTTGAAGAACAATGCTCAGCTATACAAGGAAAAGTAAAACAATTCAAGATAGTCAAAACAATCTTGTACAATAAAGCAAATTCTGGAGGCATTACCATCCCTGAAATTTCAAATTCTTTTATGAAGCTATGGTACTGAAATCAGCTTGGTATTGCCACAACAATCAGACAGGAGGACCAATGGAGTAAAATTGAAGACCCTAATTTTAATCCATATACCTTTGAATATCTGATTTTTGATAAAAAAAATCTGAAATTATACAATGGAAAAAAGTTTCTTTAACAGCAGTCCTAGCATAGCAGGATGTTGACAAGTTGAGAACCATAAATAGATCAATATCTATCCCCATGAAAAAACTCAAGTCCAAATGGATTAAATACCTCAACACAAAAAAGTCACATTTAACTTCATAGAATAGAAAACAGTGAGTAGCCATGAATGAATTAGTACAGGAAACCACTTCCTGAGTATAATACCAGTGTCACAGATATTGAGAGCAATAATTAGATAATGTTACCTGCTGACTGATAAGCTTGTGTAATGCAGAACATGCTCAACAAGACAAAATGACAACCTATAGAATGGGAAAAGATCTTCACCAGCCCCACATTTGACAGAGGATTGATCTTCAAAGTATATGAAGAACTCAAGAAACTAGTCATCAAATACAAAATAATGCAATAAAAATGGGGTTCAGATCTAATCAGAAATTTTTCAATGTAAAAACTTAAATGACAAACAAACAATTAAGGAATAGCTAAACATCCTTAGGCATCAGGGAAATACAAATTCAAATGACTCTGAGATACCATCCTACACTGGTCAGATGGCTTTGATCAGAAACACTGATGCCAACCTATTTTGGGGAGGATATGATGTAAGGGGAACATTCCTCCATTGCTGATGGGTGTGCAAACTAATACAACCCATTTTGAAATCACTATGTCAGTTTCTAAGAAAATTGGTAAACAATCAACCTCAAGAACCAGCAACACCACTCTTGGGCATATACGCAGAGGATGCACACTCATATCACCAGGACCTTTGATCAACTGTTTCATGACAATGTTATACTTAATAGCCAGAACATGGGAGCAACCTGCTTGCACATCAATTTTGTGGAGTACAGGTTTTCAAAGTAAGACCTGATGATACTTTGAACTTTCTTAGCGCTCATTGTTATGTCTACCTTTTCATTTCTGCTTTTATTAATCTGGATATTCTATTTCTGGTTTGATTAGTTTGGGAAAAGGTTTGTCTAGCTTGTTGAATTTCTTGAAAAACCAACTCTTTGGGGTTTTTTTTTGCTTCTTTGTATTGTTTTCTTTGTCTCTATTTTATTGATTCCAGCCCTCAATCTGATTGCTTTCTGACATCTACTACTCCTGGTCGAGTTTGTTTCTTTTTGTTCTAGAGCTTTCAGTTGTGCTGTTAAGTCACTAGTGTGATATTTATCAATGATATTTTTGTAGGTACTTAGTACTTTCAACTTTCCTCTTAGCATTGCTTGTATAGTGTCCCTTAAATTTGTGCAAATTATGCATTCATTCTAATTGAATACTAGGAAGTCTTTAATTTATTTATTTCTTCCTTGATCCAGTGTTGATTAAGTTAAGCATTGTTCAATCTCCATGAATTTTGGGGATTTATGCAATTAGTGATGTTCTTACTTTAAGTCATGGTGAGGCAATAAGATACACTATATGTTTTTTGTATTGGTTGAGCTTTGGTTTGTTAATGAGTACATGGATGATTTTAGAGAAGGTTCCATGAGATGATGAGAAAAGGGATATTCTGTTGTAATTGGGTAGAATACCGTATACATATACATCTGTTAAAACCAATTGATCTATAACCACTGTTAGTTCCTTTACTTCTATGTAAAGATTCTGTCTGGAAGTCCTGGAAAATGGTAAGAGAGGGGTGTTCAAATAACCTATTAATGTGTTTTGTTTGATATGTGATTTAAGCTTTAATACAGTCTGTTTTTACCAATGTGGGGTGCCCTTGTAGTTGGGACATAGATGCCCCTTATTAAGTCTGTATCTTGATGGATGTTTCCTGTGACAAATATGAAATGTCTTTCTTCATTCCTTTTGATTAATTTTAGTTTGAAATCTACTTGTTAGATACTAGGATAGATGCACTCTCTCGACCCGCAGGATGTCATCTGGGAACAAGAGACCTAATGACGAGGGATGGGGACAAGAGACACGAAATAAGGGCCACAATACACGTATTGGAGCAAGTGGCAATTTTAATTTTTTTCAGAGCAGTTAATATACTTGGTAGAACATGAGACTAGGAGGGGGTTGAGGGTCTGAGAGGGTTGCTTTGCGCACCAGGTGGGCACATAGCAGGGTAATGTTTAATCACATAGAGCAGGATATTTGCAAGGTAAAATGTTCAGGAGCGAGAGTAATGGATGGGCTAACAGCCATTGCTCAGTTGATAGTTAGGCTTTGCTGAGTTTGGACAAGCTTTCTGGGTAATGGTGTTCCTATGTTATACCTATTTGGTTTCTCTTCTGAGTATGCCCAGAAGGCTCCTTTTTTAGGGCTTTATGACAATTAGGTAAATCTTTAGACTTTACAAAGTACATGTTTGGCTCCAAAAGATCAAGGTACCTGAGGTGCTCCCAACACTGCCCCAGCTTTTTTCTTAGTTCCATAAATTTAAAAATCCTTTCTGTACTATTTACACTCAGTAATGACTGTCTTTGAAGTTGAGGTGCTTTTTTAAAAATAATTTTTGAAGATTTATTTATTATACAGATTTATGCCTACATGTATTTCTGCACAACAGAAGAGGGCACCAGATCACATTACAGATGGTTGTGAGCCACCATGTGGGTGCTTGGAATTGAACTCAGGACCTCTGGAAGAGGAGCCAGTACTGAGCCTCTGAGCCATCTCTCCAGCCCTAGGTGTGTTTCTTGTATGCAGCAGGTGTATTTGTGATAGTTGTGCCTTTATTTGTTACTTGGTCTTTTTCTTTTGCTGCTCTTAATATTCTTTTTTAATTCTCTATTTTTTGGGGTTTTATTATTATGTTGTGAGGGCACTCTTTTTGTGGTACACTCTATTGGGTGTTCAGTAAGCTTCTTGTACTTTCATAAGTATGTCCTTCTTCAGGTTGGGAAAGTTTTCTTCTATGATTTTGTTGAATAAGTTTTCTTCAATTTTGAGCATGGCTTCTTCATATTCTTCTATTCCTAGTATTCATAGGTTTGGTCTTTTCACAGTGTCCCATATATCCTGGATATTTTATGTTAGGGATTTGTTGAATTTAAGATTTTCTTTGGTTGATGAAGCTATTTACTCTAGTTTATCTTCAGTATCTGAGATTCTGTCTTCCATCTCTTGTATTCTGTTTATTATGCTTGCATCTGTAGTTCCTGATCATTTATGCAGATTTTCTGTTTCCAGGAATCCCTGATTTTGTGTTCTCTTTATTGTCTCTAATTCAGTTTTCAGGTCTTGAACTGTTTGAATTGTTTCCTGCATCTGTTTGATTGTTTTTTTTTCTTCTCTTGCATTTTTAAAGATATTTGTTGATTTATTGCATTCTTTGGATTGTTTTTTCTGCCATTTCTTTAGAGTTATTCTCATAAATTCTTTGAGAACCTCTAAGAATTTCATGAAGTTTTAAGGCATTCTCTTCTACTTCATCTGCATTGAGATGTTCAGCTCATGCTGGTATATAATCCCTAGACTCTTGTGGTGTCATATATGTCTTTCTGTTGTTGGATGTGTTCTTATACTGTTGTCTTCCCATCTCTTCTTCCAGTGAGTGTAGGTGGGATATCTCCCTGCCTCCCTCTTTCTCTCCCTCTCCCTCTCTCTCCCTCTCCCTCTCCCTCTCTCTCTCTCTCTCTCTCTCTCTCTCTCTCTCTCTCTCTCTCTGTCTCTCTCTCTGTCTCAGAGTGGAGGGGCAAGACAAGAATGGTGGGTGATGATGCTGGTTGCTTTATTTGGCCTCCAGTTCCCTCTGTCAGATTTGGTGGCAGGAAAGGTCTGGTGGCCTCAGGTCATTGGACTTGAAGATGGAAACGTGGCCTGGGAGAGCCCTGGATATTTCTCTCTCTCTCTCATTCCTCTCCTATCCTCTCTCTCCCTCTCTCTCTCCTCCAGGGTAGAGGAGCAAGACAGGAATGGGTGGATGATGCTGGCTTCTTTGTTTGGATTCTAGTTCCCTCTGTCAGATTTGGTAGAAAGAAGTGTAGGGTGTCCACAGGTCAAAGTATTGGATAGCATCTATTGTCATTTAGTGTCTGCAAAATCACTTGGCAGGACCTTTTGGCATTCAGAATTTCCATTAAGAAGCCAGGTGCAATTTGGACACAAATGCGTTAGTTGTTACTTGTTACTTTTTATCCTTTGTAGGTATTAATATTCTTTCTTTATTCTATGTGCTTAGTGTTTTGATTATTATGTACTGAGGATACTTCTTTTGTTCCATTCTATTTGGTCTTCTGTAAGCTTTTTGTACTTTAATAGTCATGTCCTACTTTGAGTTAGGAATTTTCCTCTAATATTTTGTAATGTAGTTTCTATGACTTTGAGATGCAGTTTACCTTCTGTCCCTATTATTCTTAGGTTTTGTCTTTTAATGTAGTCCCAGATTTCCAGGAGAGTTTGCTTTAAGAATTTGTTGGAATTAACATTTTATTTCACTGATGAATAAGTTTCCTCCATTGTATCTTCAACACTTGATATTCTGTCTTCTATCTCTTATATTCTGTTGGTTATGCTTGCAACTGTAGTTTCTTATCATTTACTCAAATTTCCATTTCCAGAATTCCCTCAGTTTGTGTTTTCTTTATTGCCTCTTTCCTAGTTTTCAAGTCTGGAACCATTTCCTTCACATGTTTGATTGTTTTTTTCTTGGTTTTCTTGAAGGGATTCATTAATCTCCTAATTTTTGTTTGTCTTTTCCTCAATATCTTCAAAGTAATTTTTTGTTTCCTCTTTAAATACCCGTGTCATCTCATAATATTACTAAGTCATTTTCTACTGATTAATCTGTGTTGGTAGATTCATATCTTGCTGTTGCAGAACAATTAGTTTCTGGTTGTGCCATATTGCTTGTTATTTTTTAATGTATCTTACAGGGACATCTACACATGTCTTCTTCCAATTTGTGCAGGCAGGTTCTGTGGTTCAGGGGGGCCCTCTTCCTCCAATTAGTGCAGGTGGGGCCTGTGTCTTCGGTGTTTGCTCCTCCAGGTTCAGGAAGGGTTGCACCTCCAGTGGTTTCTGATTCAGTTGGGTATAGCTGGGTGTGTGGGAGTCTCCTGCCATGTCTCTTGTGCTTTGTTGTTTGGAACTGGGGCTTTGTATGTTTCACTGGGGGCTAAGTCTAGAAAGCAAGTCCATGCAATCACATGCTCAGACTATTACCTCCTTTAGTTGCAGATGTGGACATGGCTCCAGTCCTTGCTGATGTGGTGTGGGATGTTTGGGGCAATTCAGAGTTTGGTGAAAGGTCATGGGACTTCAGTGGGTGTGGTTGGGACTTGTGATTTGCCACCAGGAGCTGTGGCCTTGAGAGTAAAGGCCAGAATAATTTCAACTTGATCTTCATTCAGTAGGAAACTATATCTGGTTTGTGTTCATTCATATGATAACCATGTCTTGTCCAAGAAGTCTTTTGTAGGACTCTTAGCCATTCTGTACTTCTCTCTTTAATTCTTCCTCCTCCTCTATAATATTCTTTGAGTCTTGGTTGGTAGGTGCTTAATACACCTACTATGCTTAGGGTTAAATACTTAGTATCTTACTCTCACCCTCAGACCAATTAGGCATGTCATCATTGACTTTTTTCCACGGGAAAAAGTAGGTTCTTAGAGAAGGTAATGGGAAACCCACATTTATTAGAATACACAGAAAATATTTAGAAGATGATCGCACAGAAAATCTGTTCAGCAAAATAAAAGGAGTAGATTTTGCCTGATGGCCTGTGTCTTATCCAGACATAGGACTTAAGTAGTTACTTGAATTCTCCTTTTGCTAAGTTCCCCATCACTTTGTTCAGCAAGGCATGATTCCTGCAACTAGGAATCAGCACCATCTATCTGCCGGTAAGGTCAAGTGTACTTCCGAGATTTCATGGCAACGAGCTTTATCACTGGCTGCCTGCTGAATTCAGCCTGAATAAAACTCCACTGGTAATAAACTTAACTGCTTGATACAATGGCGACTAATATTACAACACAGTATGTTAAGAATTTTCTCTTTTTTGTATGGATGGGATGTTAGAAAGTGTTGAGGACCTACCTAGAAGGTACTTTCTACACACGATAGTGATTATGAGTTTGATAATCCATATAATTTTACTAAAGAAATGGTTCAAGAATAGGGCAAAAAATGACAAATTTATACAGATCATACAGTCATCGCAGGATGGTTATGAAATCCTAGTACAAAGAATTCAGAAAATGGAAAATTCCTTGCAGGATAGTAAAGGTTTGGTAAAAAATATTCAGGATATTCAAAATGACAATGTAGATCTGAAAAACAGGTTTAAAGAGATGGAACATAAAATTGAATGACTTTCAGGAAAAATATTTTCCATATCTATTGAATCAACAGGCAGTATAGAAAGAATGGAACATAATGTTGAAAAGTTTAACCAACAAAACCATTCCATGTTTGATTATTTCACTAGCAAACAACAAATACAGGAACATAAGATTGAAATGCTAACAGAAAAGATTTGTTCCATGTCTGAGAGCAATGACAAACTAGCTGATAGAACGTTATTTCTGGAAGGCAGTTTACATGCTACTGAGATACTTTCTAAGAATGAGAATATTAAATATTTGGAATCACACATAAATAATGAATGCAAAAAATAAACTATTCCATTATTTGACCCAAGAACTTCAAGAGCTCAGAGAAACAATGATAAACAGATAGAAGGTCTCAGATGATGTCCAATCTTCAGAATCAGACATAGTGGCAACAGGTCAGGACAGAGGTTTCCCTACACCTCTCAAATGCGGGAAAGACCTCCCTAAGGTTGTTATGCCATCTCCTATGATTTTTCCAGTATCTGTAATCGAAAAATCAGCAACAAAAAAGAACCCAAATGGTTTTGTTGCTTATAAATGGGAACCTATATAGATGAAGGACCTAAAGGCTGTCAAGGAGGACATTGTTTCATAAGGTCTTCATTTTCCCTATGTCAGAGAGCTACTAACTTCATGGGCCACTGCAAATAGACTAACCCCAAGAGACTGGGCCCAGTTGGCCTCGGCAGTGATCGAAAATTCATGTCAAATTCAATGGAAAGCTTTATGGAGCCAGGAGGTGAAAGCCCTATAGATTCACGGATTAAAGAGCGGTTTATGCACTGAAGCCATCTGGGCCTGGGCTTTTTTTATTTGGGAGGCTTTTGATGACTGCTTCTATTTCATTAGGGGTTATAGGTCTGGTTAGGTTGTTTATCTGTTCTTGATTTAGTTTTGGCAAGTGATATCTATCCAGGAAATTGTCCATTTCTTTAAATTTTCAAATTTTGTGGAGTACAGATTTATGCTGGAGAGGATGTGGAGAGAGAGGATCACTCCTCCATTGCTGGTGGGAATGCCGACTCATACAGCCTCTTTGGAAATCAGTATGGAGATTCCTCAGGAAAATGGGAATTAATCTACCACTAGACCCAGCAATTCCACTCTTAGGCATTTATCCAAATGAGGCAGGTTCATACAACAAGGGCATCTGCTCCACTATGTTCATAGCAGCATTGTTTGTAATAGCCAGAACCTGGAAGCAACCTAGATGCCCCTCAACTGAAGAGTGGATAGAGAAAATGTGGTACATTTACACAATGGAGTATTACTCAGCAGAAAAAAACAATGGAATCTTGAAATTCGCAGGGAAATGGATAGCACTGGAAGAAACCATCCTGAGTGAGGTAACCCAGTCGCAAAAAGACAAACATGGTATGTACTCACTCATATATGGATTTTAAATATGGATCAGGATAGTGCCAGTCTGCACTTCCACAGATAGAGAGTCTGGGAAACAGGAAAGAACATAAAAGATATGCATATATGCATAGTACCCAAGAGAAGAGGATGGAGACAAGATCCTCTGAATGGATGGGGAACAGGGCGAGGGGGGGGGTAGTGGGACCTGGGAAGAGTAGAGGGGGTAAAGAGGAAGGGAGTTGGTCATGGGGGAACAGGAAGTTGAGGGGGTGGGGGTAAAATAGGGGGAAGAGGGAATCATAGGATCGAAGACAGATCAGGCACCAGAGTGACCTCGAGTGATCTAAAGGTATAACATCAATTGGCAAGCTAAGCAATAGTGGAAGGACCACCTCGAATGCCCATTCCTGATAATGAACTTGATGTCTATAACTATCCGGGAGCCTTCATCCTGGGACTGATGGAAGCAGAGGCAAACACACAACTAAGCACTGAACTGAACCCAAGGAACCCAGTGACAGAGAGAGAGGAGTGATGAGCAAATTGGCAAGGAATGGGCTGGCAAAACCAGCAGAGACGGCTGATCTGAACAGGGGAGTGCTCTTGGACCCCAGACCGACAGTGGGGAGGCCAGAATGGGACTGATCTGGACCCCCCAAATGTGAGTGTCAGTGAGAAGGCCTGGGCAACCTATGGGGCTCTGAGCTGTGGATCAGTGTCTATCCCTGGTATACAATCTGTCTTCATGTGCCTATGGCACAAAGAGAGATGCTCTCTCAGCCTGGACTCTTAGGGGAGTGCCTTGACCCTACCAAGAGTGAAATGATAGACTCTAGACATCCCCTATGTGGAGGGATTTGGCAATAGGGTGGGAGGGAGGGTGGAAGGGGAGTGCGGGAGGAGGGGAGGGAGAGGGAACTGGGATTGACATGTGAAACAAGCTATTTAAAATTAAAATAAAAAAAAATAAATACACACATGTATTATATATTACATATTAAATATAATATATATTACAAAAAAAAAAAAAAAAAGATTGTTTTTCACTATACCATTTCAATAAAATGACAGAGAAAAGTACACCTTCACAATACATACATATAATAATTCCCTGTTGGGGTCTAGCCCCCACAGGGTCTCTGAGTTGTTTGTCAGCTGATAGCCACAGGTGCATCCTGTTTTCAAGTCCTAGCTTACTGGCCTAACATTGCCCCACTGACATCAACATCTAGCAGGAGGAAAACACGATCTCTTCCACATGGAGTTTTTCTACTGTGTTGTAAGACTATATAAAGACTGTTCCCTTCTACAAGAAGGACTGCTCCATCCTACTAGAGAGAGGCCTCTTACCACTTGCAAAATAAAGACACTTCTTAGTACAAACAGCTGAACATCTTGTCTTTCTTTTCCTGATACCTCAAAGTTGCTTGTGGCATGGGCTCCACAATTGGAGGTCCCACCAAGATCCAGAGAGACTTGGAAAGACTGTGAAAGATAAGCCAGGAAGAATAATCAAGAGATGAGAGACTTGAGAAAGAAAAGAATTAAAAACAGGTACCTCACCTTCTAACAGTAAAATCAAATGGTCAAATGCATAGGCTTTTGCTTGAGAGATCACCTTCTAAGGAGAAAGTATATTAAATTAATCTCCAGCCTTTTTTCTGATACATTGAGGCCAGGAAAGTAAAGGGTAACTTAGAGATTGCCCTAAAAGTTTGGCCAGCAAGTAAGGCTATGAGGGTGTATTGGAAAGTGGTACCAAGTTAGGTATACCAAGTTAAATCTCTAGGCCTTTGCCTACAAGGTCGGGAAGGAAGGGGGAACCTGAGAGACTGCACTCAGTTGGAGGGTGGATTGAGTAAATCTGAAGGCTTTTTCCTGAGGGATCATCCTAGGTTGGAGGATGGATTGAAAATAGGTGAATTAAAAATTGGTAACAGTTAGTAAATGAGGTATTGGTATGATGTGAAAGAAAAGAAAGAGGTAAAAGTATATGGAATGAAAAATACTTGGAGAATATGGATACTATGTATTGTTGTGTTGTCTTTAAACTGTTTAATTGCTAAGAAAGAAACAAAAACCACTAAAAGACATTTTATTATCAATGCTGCTGACATAATCCAACTTACATATTTTGAAAATTATTTGACTTCTAAATTTAAATATAAGGACAGGTTAATTGGGAAAAGAATTTCTGCTTTTGTTTCCACAGAAAATAAAAAAACTGTGAGTTCCTTCCAGACTAGTATGGTTTGATGAAGCAATCCCTCCGGAAGCAGTGGCACAAGTGATAAAATATCTAAAATAACTAAGATGATTCATCCTTGCATACCCTGAAGATAAGGACTTATACAGGTTTCTGAGTTTTGTCATGATCCCCATGGTATGAACAATGCCCCTTAACAGCAGGAAATAGTTTGGAAAGATCCACACCCACATTCACAATTATTGTCTATAAATGTTTGTTTGCATTTATACAGGGTTGGTTATTACTACAAATTTAAGGTCAATTTTATGAGTCATTTCTAAAAACTTTTTTCAAGGAGTAGGTATCGCTGTAGCCCCTGAGAAAAAGAGCAAAAGCGTATAACATGGCCTGAGAACAAAAGAAATCTGTATGGAAGATTGTATAGAGTAGCAAACAGTTCAAACAAAATTTCAAAAAATAAAAAATGGGAAGATATTGGGGCCTAGCCCCCACAGGGTCTCTGAGTTGTTTGTCAGCTGAGAGCCACAGGTGCATCCTGTTTTCAAGTCCTGGCTTACTGCCTCCTCATTGCCCCACTGAGATCAGCATGTGGCATGAGGAAACATGATCTCTTCCACCTGGGATTTATCTACTGTGTTGCAAGAATACATATAAGACTGATCCCTGCTACAAGAGAGAAGCCTCTTAGCACTTGCAAAATGAATACTCTTAGTACAAAGAGCAGGACATCCGGTCTTTCTTTTCCTGATACCTTGGAATTGCTTGTGGTATGGGTGCCCCAATTCCCGACCGGTACAAAGATTCCTGGGCAATGTGGTACCTCAAGGTATGTTAAATAGCCGACTTTGTGTCAATATTTTGTGCATAAATCTCTAGAAATAATTCATAAACAATTTCCACATTCATTAATACATCATTATATGGATGACATATTACTGTCTGATTCAAGTAAAGATACTTTGGAAAAGGTGTTTGAACCTTTAAAGGAAACTTTGCCTCACTGGGGATTACAAATTGCCCCAGGAAAAATACACAGAGGAGATTCTATTAATTATTTAGATAACAAAATAGACTCTCAGAAAATTAGACCACAGAAAGTTTATATCAGAAGGGACCATTACCATACACTTAGTGATCTTCAAAAACTATTAGGAGCAATCTCTCAATTACAGACAATTATCGGTATTGACGGACATGATTGGAAATACCTGAAAATGGCTTTAAAAGGAGACAAAGACCTAAATAGCCCATGGGTACTATCAGCTGAGGCTGAAAAGGAATTAGAATGGGTAGAAAAGAGAATATTAGAAGTACATGTGTACCGTGTGTATCCAAAACTGGACTGCATTCTGGTTATTTTGCCATCTAGAGAATACCCCTCAGGAATTTTAAAGCAGAGGGAATACATCAAAATAGGATGGGTATATTTGCCATATAAACAAAATAAAAAACTGAAAACATATATAGAAGAGATCTCGGATTTGATAGTAAATGTAAGTTAAGACTTTGTCAACTGATTTGGAAAGACCCATCTGAAATTATTGTACCTTGAACTAATGAGGAAATTTCCTGCTTATGGAAGGATAATGACTATTGGCAAATAGCTTGCAGTGACTTTTTGAGAACTATTAGTAACAACTATCCAAAAATTAAGAGAATCAAATTCATAAAAAAATAATGTGGATTCTTCCACGTATTTTGAGACAAACACCTATTTCTGGAGTTCTTCCCTTCAACACGGATGCAAATAAATCAGGAAGGCAGGATACAAATCAGGAAATATAAGTAAAGTAGTTCAAAGCCCTTACAACGCTGTACAAAAGGCAGAGTTATATGCCATTCTCATGGTACTTAAAGACATTACAGAGCCTCTCAATATAGTCATGGATTCTCAGTATGCAGAGAGAGTTGTCTTGCACATTGAGAAACACACCTCAGCCTCAAAGACAGAAATTATCTGAGATTTAAAGGTTGGGAAAAGGTTTTCGAATCAAATGGACCCAAGAAACAAGCCTGGGTAGCAATCATAATATCTAACAAATTAGACTTTAAAATAAAATCAACCACAAGAGATCAAGAAGGTCATTACATACTCATCAGAGAAGAAAACCACAAAGATAAAGTTTCAATCATGAACATCTATGCCCCAAATACAAAGGCATCCATGTTCATAAAAGAAACATTGCTAAAATTTAAATCACATATAAAGCCCCACACGCTTATAGTGGGAGATTTCAACACCTCACTCTCACCACTAGTCAGGAATACCAGACAGAAACTAAAAAAGAAGCAAAGGGTCTAATAGAAGTAATGACCCAACTGGGATTAACAGATATCTATAGAACATTCCATCCACATAAAAAAGAATATACCTTCTCACCACCACATGGAACCTTCTCAACTATCAACCACATACTTGGCAACTTATCAACCCTCTGCAGCTACAAAAATGTTGGAATAACTCCATGCATCTTATCAGACTGCCATGCGTTAAAATTAGAATTCAACAACAACACAAATTGCAGAAACACAACAAACTCATGGAAATTGAATAATGCACAGCTGCACCATTCATGGGTCAAAAAAGAAATTAAAGAATTCCTAGAATTCAATGAGAATGAAGACACAACAAACCCAAACCTTTGGGACACTTTGACAGCAGTGCTACAGGGAAGTTCATAGCACTAAGTGTCCATATGAAGAAACTGGAGAGTAGTTATACTAGAGAAGTAACAGCACATCTAAAAGCTCTAGAAAACAAAGAACTCCCACAGGAGGAGTAGACGCCAGGAAATGATCAAATTGAGGGCTGAAATCATTAAAGTAAAAACTAGGGAAAGAATACAAATTATCAATGCAACAAAGAGTTGGTTCTTTGAGAAAATCAACAAGATAGACAAACCTTTGTCCAAACTTACCAAACAGCAGTGTGTGAACATGGAAATTAACAAAATCAGAAATGAAAACGGAGACATGACAATGGACACTGAGGAGATTCCTCAGGTCATACTTTGAAAACCTGTTCTCCACAAAATTCGAAAAATTAAAGCAAATGGACAACTTCCTGGATAGCTATCACTTGCCAAAATAAAATCAAGAACAGATAAGCTATTTAAATAGACCTATAACCCCTATGGAAATAGAAGTAGTCATCAAAAGTCTCCCAACCAAAAAAGCCCAGTTCCAGAGGGCCTCAGTGCCTAATTCTACCAGAAATTCAAAGAACAGTGTATACCAATTCTTCTCAAAATGTTCCACGCAATAGATGCAGAAGGGTCCTTGCCAAACTCTTTCTTTGAGGCTTCAATAACATTGATACCCAAGCCACACAAAGACACAACTAAGAAAGAGAACTTCAAACCAATATGCCTCAAGAACAGTGATGCAAAAATACTCAATAAAATACTGGCAAATCAGATCAAGTACACATCAAACCATCACTCACCATGATCGAGTAAGTTTTATCCCAGGGATGCAGGGATGGTTCAACATATGAAAATCCATCTATCTAATCCACCATATAAACAAGCTGAAAAACAAAAATCACATGATCATCTCACTAGAAGCTGAAAAGCCTTTGAAAAAAATCCAACACCCCTTCATGATAAAGGCCTTGGAGAGATCTGGGATAACAGGAACATACTTAAAAATAATAAAAGCTATATACAAAAAACCAACATCCAACAAGAAACTAAATGGACAGATACTCAATACAATTCCTCTAAAATCAGGAACAAGGCAAGGCTGTCCACTCTCACCATGACTATTCAATATTGTACTTGAAGTTCTAGATAGAGTCATATGACAACAAAAGGAGATAACAATTTGTAAAGGAAGAGGTAAAACTTTCACTATGTGCAGAAGATATGATATTTTATATAATTGACCAAAAGAACTCTACCAGGGAACACTTACAGCTGATTAAAACCTTCACCAAAATGGCAGGCTGCAAGATCAACTCAAGAAAATCAGTCACCCTACGATATACAGATGATAACAGGGCTGAGAAAGAAATCAGAGAATCATGACCCTTTAAAATTGCCAAAAACAACATAAAATACCTTGGGGTCATGCTAACAAAACAAGAGAAAGACCTGTATTGCAAGAACTTTGAGTCTTTAAAGAAAGAAATTAAAGATGCTCATCTGTGTTACTTGTTTGGTATCTTTCAGTAAGTGTACCGTTTATCGTTGCAGCATCAGAAAACTATAAAGTATTCTGAAGTATATATTAGTTATTTAAGAAAATCTTATTAAAGAGAGTAATTAATTCGTTATTTGTATTGAAAACAAAAATTACATTTAAAAATGATAAATTACAGGCATGTGTGGATTCACTGTAGTGAAAAACCAAATTTCTTTTTACAGGTTGTATCCTATATGGTGAATGAGGGTGATAAAACACTATTTTGGTAGGAAAAACATCAGAAAAATCTGAAAAAGGAGAAAAAGAAATCTCAGTCCCATTTGTGTACTCATGTGCTTCCTCTATGGAAAAGAGGAATTTCTAATTGCTGAAACTATGTCTTAGGATAGCGTGTTTCATAAAATTTGTATTCTACTCTCAGTAACATATTATTTGCAAAATTATAAGAGATACAGAATGGAATGCCAGAGTGCCAAAAAAGAGTAGACTTTAACATGGTGGCAAAAACAAGAGTCAAGAACACATAAATAAATCTAAGTGAAAACAGTCAATAATGCATGCATCATTTAGAAGGGTCATAATCCGGATAGATGGGAATTTTTGAATCTACAAATGATACAAATGCCAAATAATTACACAATCCTGGCACCATAACAGAACAATGGCTAAGTATTCATGTTTAAAAACAAATCCCTGAGGTATCATCATCCAACTGCTATATAGATGAAAATCTGTGTCCTTCATTCAGCATGAAAATCCAGAACAAGTATAAGTTAAACATTTTATGAGATTTTCTCTAGCTAATATTCAAAACTGAGTCAGAATCATTCAAGGTTCACATACAAGATATTTTGAATAAAAATATGAAATATTTTGGCTAATCATCCAATGTAAAGGGGAAGAGGAACTGAAATAGCCTTTCAGGTATTTCTGGGTATTTTTGTAAGTTTGCTCTGAAGAGATTAGACAGAAGAGGGAAGATTCAATATAGTAGTGTGATTGCTTTGGTTGCAGTACTGTATAGCAAGGAAGGAAAAAATGAAGAAACATGAGACTAAGCATTATTTCACCTTAATGCTCACACTATGTGACCTGTTATGTTATTGCTCACCTAACTGATCACAAAATGTGGCTTGTCAAATATGTGTGCTGCAGAGTTAGATACAGTTTCACTTGCATGTCTAGTCATAAATGAGGAAATGTATTGTTTTGTAGTGTGACAGTCTATCATATCTATGGATATATTGCCATGATAAAACACTGGCTAAAAGTAACTTGAGGGAAAAGGGTTTATTTGATTTCCACATCAAAGTATACTGAATGCCAAAGCAAGAAATAAAAGCCATGAAGTAAAACTGCTTAATGAATTTTTCATTCTTTATGGGTTGACAAATTGGATTTCTTATACAACTTGGGGCTACCTATCTAGTGGTGGCATTTCTCATAGTGATTAGGAACATTCCTCTTCTTGTTAATCAAGTAAATGCCTTATAGACTTGCTATAACAGACACTTGCCATATCACCCAGGAATGCAACTGATATAAACAATTATTACTGAGAAGTGAGATTATTGTGATAAACATGAAAATGTGGTCTTTAGGACTTACAAACTGATTTGTAAGTCAAGTGTGGTAGTTTGTAGATATGGAATAATGAAGACCTAGAATATTGTATGCACAGTTTAATGGGATATTTTGTAGGAATTCTGAATGCCTCTCATAAGACACATAATAGTCCATTCATGTCACTGAAAGTATCAAAACACCTGGCCTCATACTGTGACTAAAACAAGTGGTATTTAGACCTGTTAACACAATTGAGCAAAAAGAAACTAAAATAGCTTTGGCCACTTGCACATTAACAAAAATCTCTGAAACAAACATTGTAAAATATGGCCTATTCAATAAATGTGGTATAATAAATTGGATGCACACCTACAGAAAAATGAAATTATATAACTATCCTTCACCCTTCACAAAACTAAATTTAAAAGCATAACAAACAATTTAAAAACTGAAATTCTGGAGCTAGAGAACTAAGTCAGGGATGAGAGTATTTATTGTTCTTACAGAGTACCATGATATGATCCCTAACATAAACATGGTGGCTCATAACCACCTGTTACTCCAGTTTCAGGGAATCAGATTCTATTTTCTGGCATTCAAAGGCATTGGGCAGCACATGATGGACAGACCTACAGGTGATCAAAAAAAACCACATACATAAAATAAAATTAGTTATTGAAAATAAAAACAAATGTTCTAATTGGAGAAAAAGCAATAAAAAGTTTATAAGCAAAGACAAGAACTTTCTGAATAGAACCCTAATAATAGAAAAATAGTTCACTCAGTCAAAGAAATTGCTAAATTGGAAACAAAAAAATTTAGTGTTTTAACTTTTGCTTTGTAGTTAGTATATGCATTAACAAAATTGGAACAATATTCCTACAAATAAAGAGTATAATTTTATTCATTGCTTCCCTTTATCCACTCTGTTCTCACACACTTTCTAATTAATATCAATTACTTTCATTTATTCAAGTGTGCTGGTTAACTTTTATTAAATTGATACAAACCAGAATAGTCAGGCAAGGTAAAGACTCAATTATGGAAAAATGTCTTCAGCAAATTGGCCTGTAAGAAAGTCTGTCAGACATTTAATTAAGTAGCTATTTATGATAGTGGGCCAGTCCACTATTCATGGTGCCATCCACAGGTAGTTGGTTTTATAAGAAAACAGACTCACCAGAGCATGAGTAACAAACTAATAAGCATTACTTTTTCATGACTATGCTTTAGTCCCTACCAAAATATTCCTGCTAGCATTTATGCCCTGATTTCTCTTCATGATGGACTGTACTCTGTAAGTGGAAATAAATCCTCAACTACCCAAGTTACTTTTGGTCATGAAAAAAGAAAATTTGAACACTGGGTCATTCAGTAAATATTCCCCTTAGACAAAAATATGTAGTACATTTATATTCTTGATTATTTTTCTTAGTATATTTCATTTTGTGAGAGAACAAAGACTTATTATTAATATTAACTCCATAAGGGCTTAGTAAGGAATCCACAATTTATCAAACAGCTACTGATAAATAATTAATTTGTATGCTGGGGATACTGGTTACTGGTAGGTTTCCTATACCCCCACATGCTGGGCCCACAGGCAGCACTAATTTTAATTATGGAGTTATAAAATTAAGAAAATGTGGAGAGACTACATTAATAGCCCCTCCTTGATGATAGGGTTGATGACTACTTTATATGCCATGCTATAATCTTCTGGACTGATGGAAGCAGAGACAGATACACACAGCTTTACACTGAACTGAACTCCTGGAACCTAGTGACAGATATGGAGGAGTGATGAGCAAAGGGGTCAAGACCATGATGATGAAACCCACCAAGACAGGTGACTAGATAAGGAGGAGCTCTTGAATTCCAGACTGATGGCTGAGAGACCAACAGGGGACTGATCCAGACTCCATCAATGTAGTGCCAGAGAGGAGGCCACAGAAATCACTGGGGCCTTGGGTAGTATATCAGTCTTTGGTTACCATGGTTTCTGAATGATCTTTGGAAGCCCATTCCAAATAGAGGGATGCTCTCTCTGCCTGGACACATGGGGAAGGGCCTAGGTCCTGCCAAGAATGAAATGACAGACTTTAGAGATCCCGCAAGGAGGGGCTCAGACTCACTGGGGAATGATGTGGGGATTGGGTGAGGGGCTGGGAGGGCTGGTGGAGGGACAAGGGAGGAGGTGTGGGAGAGTGAGCTGGGACTGACATGTGAAACATTCACATTACTAATTTAAATAAATATATATTGAATTAAAGAAAAAAGAAAGACAAAAAGATCATGTATTTGTGAAGGGAACTTTAGAGGAAATGTGGTTGGAGGTGAAGTGTAAAGATATATAAAGTATAAAGGTAAAATTGTTTAAATATACATTGTTTATTTAAATGAGCAATTATGAGCATATGGTATATGAGAAGTTAAAACATTGTCCAGCATATTTAACTCTTAGTGATACATACCTTTGAGAATGTGTTCTAATATAAACCATCTGGCATGCTTCTCATACTTCAGCGAAGTATTCAAAGGGATACAAAGAAACAAAAGGGACAATGTCTTCTATAACTCATGATTAAAAGTTACAAGGTGATTAAGTGTCATGTACTCATTTACATTAAGGAATTCTCACCACATAGAATTCTGGTCATGAACACATAATTCACCTTGCTTTGATATGGGAGTTTGTGCCTAGACTTATTGCATCTTATCATGCTATGTTCAGATTGATATTCTTTGGATGCCTACTCATTTTCTGAAGGAAAACAGAGAAGCAGTGGACCTTTGGAAAGCAGAATGGGAGAGGCTGGGAGAAATAGAGGGAGGAGAGATTGTAGTCGGCATGTACGAAATCAGAAAATATGAAAAAATAAAACAGTAACAGGTAAGTTTCTGAAATTCAGGGAAGAAAAAACAAGAACAAAAATATTACAAATTAAAATAAACAAGCCTAACTGGGCAGCGGTGGCACATGCCTTTAATCCCAGTACTTGGAAAGCAGAGGCAGGAGGATCTCTGTGAATTTGAGACCAGCTTAGTCTACAAGAGCTAGTTCCAGGACAGCCTCCAAAGCCACAGAGAAACCCTGTCTCAAACAAACAAAACAAACAAACAAACAAACAAAACAGACTACCTTGCGGTACTACTTTGAGTTTATTGACTTAACGCCATGGCATCCTATATATTCCATAAAACTTTGTATTTGTCTTGACTACCAGCATAAGCTTTCTACATAGGATATTTGATAACTGGGCCATGCCAGTGCTTCTGAGATAGCTACATCAATGAGAATGTCAGACATTGTAAAAGATGCTCATTTATATTGCATTTTCCACCTCAAAACTCAATCACTTGATGTTACCAACTGCCCCTGTGCTAAGAAAACAGAGGCTGTTTCTGCATCTTAAACTTTCCAGTGAGCCTGGGTCAAGAACAGAGGTAACATGTGTAGCTTGAAAATTAAACTTTTCTTTGCACAGAATGGAATCTGCCACTATTGTAAGGTTTTTAGTGAATGATAGAGTTTTCATTCTCTCATGGCCAGGCAGCTTATCTCTCCAGAAACTGTCTCCATCTCCAGAAAATCTTCCTGGATCTTTCTGCCCTTACCTGGATAATGTCCCTGGGCTTAGACTGACTATATCTGAAAACAGTTTTTAAACACGATGCCTGATTTATCTTTAACTTTACCCTTGGCATAGATTTCTGCTAAGAAGACTTGTGATAGGACTTAAGCTATAGGAACCTACTGCCACACACAAAGCATTGGGATAGAAGTGTGCTATTTGATGCAAAGTACAGATTATCCCCCAGGCCACCAATCCTATTTATTCCTTATACTCTGGAATAAAGTTGTGCTCTTTCACTGAAAACTATATCTGGAGGGCTGTCTCCATTCATGCTCATGGGCCACTTACAATGCTTTCTGTCACTTCTTCAGCCCCTTTTTCTTCTTAGACTGATGGGCAACAGAATGGGACGAAAAAGAGGACCCATATTCCACTCAAACATTATGAGAAAGAAATCACATTCAGATCAATGTATAGGTCTAATTCACAGGAAGATTCTGCTGGAAAACAAACAAATTTTTATTTGGCTTCAGTGGCAATCATTACAATACATCTAATAGAAGAAAAAGAAAGGAAGTAAAGGGAGCAGCTACCTTCAACTGACTATTAAGAAGGTAGAAGCAATTAATAAGCCATGATGATATGACATATAGAGATTGAAAGAGAAGCTGAAGAAATCTTGAGTTTATGTATTGTCTCACTTCTCTTTGCTGTCTTGATCTGCCAGCCTAAGAATTTATTTGCTAGACAAGAAAAGGTTGCATTTGTGTTGTGAAAAATTCTAATAATGTAGTATATCTCACTGGAAATTTCATTAATTCACAAATTAAGGGAAATAAAAGCGTCTTGCATTGCCTAATAGATTGATATGGTGATGGAGTTAATGAGATGTTGAGAAAAGAAACAAGTAGTTGTGTATTTTGCTTAAAACATTTCAACATGTTATTTTGTAGTGTGATAAATAAAAATGAGATTATGGAATAAGGAGATGAATCATTTAGCAATCATTAAATTGTTTATTTCTGTGAAGATCCAATATAACCATGAAAACTCTTATAAAGGAACATATTTAATTGGTGTGAGTTACAATTTGAAAGATTTTGTACTTTATGATCATGGTGGGACATGGAAATATGCAAGAATGCATAGTGTTGGAGAAGCAGGTGAGAGTTCTACACCTTTCACCAAAGGCAATAAGAAGTTCACAGATACATTGGGCATATATTGAACAAAGGAGACCTCAGAGAATGCCCCCACAGTGACAGATTCTCCACCAAGTCCATACTTACTCCAAAAACTGTATCTTCTAATAATTCCACTCCCTATGAGCTTACACGGACCAATTACATTCAAACTATCACAGTATATTTTCTAGACTCCAGACACTTATAACATTATTATTACATAAAATACATGTAGTCCAACTTCAAAAATCTCGTAGTCTAGCATAGACTCAACAGTGGTTATTTAACTTGTTTATTGAATCTTTGGGGATTTCACATCATGTATCCCAATTGTGTTCTTCTCCCTCTCCTCCCATATTCCCACTTATCCCTTTGCACTATGCTCCATGAAAGAAAACAAAGCAAACAAAGCAAGCCAGCAAACAAAAGCAAGAACAAAAACAAAAAAAAAGAAAAAAAGCATTAAATCAAAACAGAACAAAGAAACCATACCCAAAACATCAAAACCCCTGCTTCTCCTTCTCTCCTTCTTCTACAACACCTCTTCATATGTTTTGATGACAATGAAGGCTATGATGTGTCCTATAGAATACCCATTTTCACATCAGATTGACTGGCAACTCTCCATTGCAATAAGTCATTGGTCTGGTTCAAGGTCTCTGGTCTTTAGTACACCATGCACACTACTCTTCACAAGAGATTTTCTGGAGTATCCTGTGTCCTAGATATGTTTCAGGCATCATTTTATAGGACCAGTACTTATACAAGATCCCTCAGGTCCTAGATGGGATAGATGGTAGGGTGGGTCAAGCAAAGGACTAGATATCGACCTGGGTGCTAAGCTGTCAAGGCAGATTGAACCAATTGGGGCTACAGTGGTGGAGACAGCTATGCTACAAGCATGACTCCAGGGAAGGTTCAACCTTGCCTGTGGTGTGGGGTGGGGGTCCCATTTCCATAGTACATTGGGCATGTCTCTTGCTGCAGTGGGCATCAAGATATAAGTCAAGCTTTTCCAGAGCCATGAAGGGCAGGACTGTCTCATTGTAGTCTTCTGATTTCATTTTGAGAAATTCCTAAGACCCCTTGAGTTTGGACTGGCCAGAGACATCAACACAGATGCCAGCTATGGCTGGAGCATGTGCTATGCTTTAAAGTCCAAATTTTAAATCCTCTTCTGAGATTCATGCAGTATCTTCACTGTAATCCCTTGTGAAATCAAAATAAAAACAAAATACTTACATCCAACATATAGCACACAGAACATAACTTACCATTCCAAAACATAGAAAAGAGAGAATAGTGAGAAAATGCTGGACCAAAACCTGCTGGGCAGGTCCAAATTGTGATTCTCCCTGTCTGATGTCAAAGCATTCTTCAGATCTGCAACTCTTCTTAGCTCTGTTGACTGCAACACACTTCTTTTTTTGAGCTGGATCTAATCCCTGTTGCCAGCTTTCCTCTGCAGTTTCCCATAGATCTGGCATCTTCAACATTTTGGGGTCTCACAGACAACCCGTTATTCACCTTCACGCCTTCATGCAATGAGCTCTCTAAGACTCCATTCAAGGACATCTCTGACACATACCTGACTCAATGGATTTTCAGATGTCATAGAGAATTTCTTCTACTCTTAACATTAAAGTCAGAGCTATGTAGTTGAAGCTACCATGTGCTGCTGTTTGTTGGGACTGGATCATGAAACCTTCATTCAGTTACATCTTCAACAGCTTGCTGTTTTCAAGGGCTTATTTCACTGCCTTTACTTGGATGTTTTGGATTTCAATGTGTAGACTAGGCTGCCCTCAATTTCAGAGATTACTCAGCCTTTGTCTTCCAAGTCCTTACATTAATGATGTGTACCACCACACCCAACAATAAGGGTCTCTTTTTTGTTTTTATTTAAATTAGAAATGTGAATATTTCACATGTCAGTCCTAGCTCCCTCTCCTACCACTCTTCCCTTGTCCCTCCACCAGACCTTACCCCCCCCACCCAATCCCCGCATCATTCCCCAGTGAGGGTGAGGCCCTCCTTGGGGGGGATCTCTAAGGTCTGTCATTTCATCCAGGGAAGGACTTAGGCCCTTCCCCATGTGTCTAGGCTGAGTGATCATCCCTCTATTTGGAATGGGCTCCCAAAGTTCATTCATAAACCATGGTAAACACTGATCTACTACCCAAAACCCCAGTGATTTCTGTGGCCTCCTCCCTGGCACTACATTCTTGGAGTCTGGATAGTCCCCTGTTGGCCTCTCAGCCATCAGTCTGGGATTCAATAGCTCCCCCAATAAGGGTTTCTTTAATGCATTTGTACACAATGGAAACTTAGCTGGGCAGGATCATTCCCTGAAGTCACAATTCCTTTTATTCCATTTTTGTAAGTTATTTATGTCCTTGAACACAGGATTAGTTCCATCCTATTACCTCAAGCTCCTTTTCTCCTTCAATGAAACTAAGACTATTCATTATCGAGAAGAAAATGCTGTCTCTTCTTACAAAGGATGAAGCTATGCCTATCAGGTGGATATATTATTTAACAAGACTAAAAAGATACCAATAAATATATGGCAATGATGATACATAATTAGAAAAATATTCTATGAGTGAACTTTATAATTTATATTTTTCTACATATTAACTTTTCATATTCATCTTGAATAGAGAAATTTTTATAACCATAATAAATGTCATTTTCATCTCCATAACATCAATTAGGATACTTTCGATTACCTGGATAGCAATGAGAAACAAAGAATTTGTATCCTAAAATGGCAGTATCAAATATTTATTCTCGAAATTATCTTCAGGAAATACTTCTTAACTGGGATGAATATTTGAGTCAGGGCATCTGAAACAATATTCATAATTCCTGTGTCTCTAGGGACTCAATATCTGCATTCACTCATTAATCAAGAAATATTAGCATTACATCCTATCATTGTATAAATCTTTAAAAACTAACACTCTGGAAACATGATAGTATTTATGACTGGAAATTATGTATCCCTGAAAAGTATAGGTATACTCCCATTTCTACTTATACATGTATCTGTTTTACTTTACTGTAACAGATACTAGTCTCCCTTCTAGAATTAACAGTCTTTTATTAATCTAATTTTAGGCATATTGTTTGCTTGAGTGTAATTGACCATCATAAGCTCATGAGGAGTTCCACTATTAGGAGATATGGCATTGTTGGTGTAGGTATGGCCTCATTAGAGGAAGGGTAATTCTGTGAGCACAGACTTTGAGATTTTGCAGTGCTCAAGTCACAGAAAGTATCTCAGTTTACTTCCTGTTACTGGCAGATCAATATGTATTAACTGTCATCTTTTTCTCCAGCACAATGTCTGTCTGCATGTCACAATGTCTGACAATGGATTGAACCTCTGAACTGTAACCAAATTAAGTGGCTTTTTGTCCTTTATAAGAGTTGCCATGGTTATGGGGTCTCTTCACAGTGATACAAACACTAAGACAGAAATTGATATCAGGGACTGGGGCATTGTTTGATAGGCCTGACTGTGATTTAGTTTTAAGGAATATGGACCTGGGGACTGTTAATTAAAAAGTCGTTCAACAGTTTAAATCCTGCTTGATGGGCCATAATAGTAGGAGAATGGAAAGCAGTGATGCTGAATGTGATTTGATGAACTGTGGATGCCTAATTCAAGAATTTCAGAGAAGTTTTTATGTGGCCTACAGACCAGTCTTGTAATATTTTTGTGAAGAATGTGGATACATTTTGTTCTTGTCTGAAGAATATGCCTGAGGCTAATGTGAAGAGTTTTGGATTTAATTCTGTTGGCAGAAGAAATGTTAATACAGCACAATATAGCCTTTCTTATGTGGTTATTACTGGTAACTCCAGTGATGATGTATAATTAAAAGATGCAAGCTGAACAGGGAAAAACATAAGATGTAGGAGTATTTCAGGAGAAAATGAGCAGCAAGAAGAAGAATGGAGCTATGTTCTGTGTTCAAAGTTATTAACAGATTCAGAAATTAAATAAAGTGAATGGTGACTTAAGGGCAAGGTCCTGCCCAGCTAAGGTTATACATGTGTTTCGGGTGTCCCTGAATGTAGGTCTAGAGATTCCATTGTGTGAAATTGTGAAAGTGAAGCCCATATTGTGTTGACAACACTAAGATGTTGGACACTCCAGAACTTCCAATAGTGAGTGGAAACAGCCCAAGAAAAAGTATCGTATTGAAGTCAACAAAGCTAAGAGGAATTGGAGATCTGAAGCATTTTGACATAGAACATGGATAACAAGAGTTTGGGTTTTTCATCTGGTATTCAGGCTTTCTTTGGTCCAGTATTTCTTCACTATGCTTCTTTACCTGTTCTGTAATTGTAAAGTATACCCTGTTCCATTATGTGTAAGAAGTTTGTGTTCTGTTCTTTGATTTATATTTTACTGGAGATCAAAATTAAGAGATTGTAGAAAACTTAGTAGAGACTGAAATTTGACTTCAACAATGAGAATGTGATAGACTATAGTACTTTTGAAGCTCCATTAAATGCACTTTGTATTGTGATATTATTGCAAGCTTAAGGGGGCTTGTGAAAGAATGTGGTAGTTTGAATGTAATTTTTCCACATAAGCTCATAGGGAGTGGCACTATTAGGATGTGTGGCTCTATTGTAATAGGTATGAACTTGGTGGAGGCAGTATGAAACTGTAGGAGTAGACTTTGAGGCCTTATATTTGCTCAAGTCACAGAGAGTGTATCAGTGATATTCTCGTTGCCTTAAGATCAAGACATATTAACTCAACTTCTATCCAGAACCATGCCTGCCTAAATGCCACCATATCCCACCATGATAAAAGATGGAATCTCTGAACAGTAAGCCACCCAATTAAAGGTTTTCCTGTATAAGAGTTACCATGGTTTGGTGGTTCTTCACAGTAATAGAAACTCTAAGATAGTATATAAGGAAGATTTTGTGTATGCACACATATAAAATGACTAGAAAATACATAACGTACTCTATAGGGCTAATTTTAGAACTCTAGAAAGGTAGGATATTGTTGTGAGAAAGAAACTGCACATTTTCAGGCTCCAACAAAGAGATTCACTCAATTTTTCTGGACATGAAAAAAATCTTAAGATGCACACCTGCAGTGGGATAACTCCTCAAAGTATTTTAGAGCATTTTTTAATAATACCATCAAGTCATTAACCTATTAATTAGATAAACGAGCAAGGGTTATTTTTTATCACACAACTTTTTCAAATGGCCTAAGACAAAATGCTAATGTCATGTTTATTTAAATTTAAATTAGAAAAAAGGTTGCTTCACATGTCAATTACAGGTAACTCTCCCTTTACCTCCCCTCCTCCCGTGCCCTCCCACCAACCCACCCCAATATACCCTCATTTCCCCAGGGAGGGTGAGGTCCTCCATGGGGGTGTCCATAGTCTATCATTTCATCCAGGACAGGGCCTAGACACTCCCCCAAGAGTTCAGAGTGAGCGTGCATCTCTCATGGTTAGATAGGAGCCCAAAGTACATTTGTATACCTAGGATAAATATTGATCTACAATCCAAGACTCAATAGATTACCTAGGCCTCCTCCCTGACACCCACATTCAGGGGGTCTTGATCAATCCCATGCTGGATTCCCAGGCATTAGTCTGGGATTCAAGAGCTAACTCTTGTCAGGTCAGCTGTTTCTGGGGGTTAAAGCAGCCCAGTTTTATCCCCTTTGATCATCAGTCTTCCCTCTCTGTTACTGGATTTCTTGAGTTCAGCTCGTGCTTAGCTATAGGAAACTGCCTCTGCTTCCATCAGCCACTGAATGAAGGTTCTATTTCCCAGACTCTCTGGCCATGGGATTGTAGGCTTGTACTCATGAGATCTATGACTAAAATCTCTATATGAGAGAGTATGCCATGTTTCTCTTTTTGTCAGGGTTACCTCGCTCAGGATATTTTCCTCTAGTGCCATCAATTTGTCTGCAAATTTCAGGATTCCATTGTTTTTTCTGCTGAATAATACTCCATTGTGTAAATGTACCACGTTTTCTCTATCCATTCTTCGCTGGAGGGGCATTTGGTTGCTTCCAAATTCTGGCTATTAAAAATAATGCTGCTATGAACATATTGGAACAGACATCCTTGTTGTATGAATTGGAATCTTTTGGATATATACTTAAGAGTGGAATTGTTGGGTCTTGTGGTAGGTTTATTCCCATTTTTCTGAGGAATCTCCATACTGATTTCCAAAGTGGCTGTACAAGTTGGCACTCCCACCAGCGGTGAAGAAGTGTTCCCCTTTCAACACAACCTCACAAGCAAAAATTGCCATTGGTGTTTTTCATTTTAAACCATTCTGACAGGAGTCAGATTATATCTCAGAGTTGTTTTGATTTGCATATCCCAGATGGCAAAGAAAGTTGAACAAGTACTCAAGTGCCTCTCAGCCATTTTAGACTCCTCTATTGAGAATTCTCTATTTAGTTGTGTAGCCCACCTTTTAATTGGATCCTTTGGTGATTTGGAGACATGCTTCTTGAGTTCTTTGTAAATTTTGGAGATCATCCCATTGTGAGATGAGGGGATACTGAATATTTTTCCCATTCTGTGGGCTGCCTTTTTGTATTGCTGACTGTGTCCTTTGCCTTACAGAAGCTTCTCAGTTTCAGGAGGTCCCATTAATTAATTGTTGATCTCACTGTCTGAGCTACTGGTGTTATGTTCAGGAACCTGTCTCCTGTAAAAATTCGTTCAAGGGTACTACCCACTTTCTCCTCTAAGAGGTTCAGTGTGGATGGAATTATGTAGAAGTCATTGATCCATTTGGACTTAAGTTTTGTACATGTCAATAGACATGGATCTATTCGCATTCTGCTACATGCCACAATCCATTTATGCCAGCACCATTTGTTAAGGACGCTTTCTTTTTTCCATTGTATATTCTTAGATTCTTTGTCGAAAATCAGATGATCATACATGTGTGGGTTAATATCAGTGTGTTCAATTCTATTCAATTGTTGTACCTGTCTATTTTGTGCCAATTCCAAACGGTTTTCAGAACTACAGTTCTATAATAGAATTTGAGGTTGGTAAATTGGGATTATCTAATGCCTATGTTTTTCTGGTTGTAGTTAAATTTCTTGGGTTGGAGTTTTCCTTCCAGAACTTTCTGTAGGGTTGGGTTACTGGATATGTATTGCTTGAATCTAGTTTTTTCAAGGACTATCTTGTTTTCTCCATCTATAGTTATTGAGAGCTTTGCCGGTATAGCAGTCTGGGTTGGCATTCATGGTCTCTTAGTGTTGGTACAATATCTATCTAGGATCTTCTGGATCTCAGAGTTTCCATGGAGAAGTCAGTTATGATTCTGATAGGTTTGACTTTACATGTTACTTGGGCTTTTTCCTTAGCTGCTCTTAACATTCTTTTTTTATTCTATATGTTTGGGGTCTTGATTATTATGTGGCAAGGGGACATTTCTTGTGATCCATTCTATTTTGTGTTCTATATGCTTTTGTAATTCATTGGCATGTTTTTTCTTAGGTTGGGACACTTTTCTTCTATGATTTTATTGAGTATGTTTTCTGCCCCTTTGAGGTGGTTTTCTTCACCTTCTGCTATACCTATTATTCAAAGGTTTTGTCTTTTCATGGTGTCCCATATTTTCTTGAGGTTTTGTGTTAGGAATTTGTTGAACTTAAGATTTTCTTTGGTTTATGAATCCATTTCTCCTAGTGTATCTTCAACACCTGAGATTCTCTATTACATCTCTTATATTCTGATGGTAATGTTTGTACCTGTAGTACCTGACCGTTTGCCCGGCTTTGCTATTTCCAGCCTTTCTTCAGATTGTGTTTTTTATTGTCTGTATTTCAGTTTTCAACCATTGAACTGTTTGAATTATTTCTTGCAATTCTTGTTTCATTGTAAGAATTTTTTGGTTTGTTTTTTATTCCATTTCTTGCATTTTTGGGTTGTTTTTGCTTCCATTTCTTCCATTTTTGGTTTCTCTATTCTTCCACTTCTTGCCTTTTTTGGTTTGCTTTTCTTCCATTTCTTGCATTTTTTGGTTTGTGTTTTCTTCCATTTCTTGCTCTTTTTGTTTGTTATTTCTTCCATTTCTTGCATTTTTGGTTTGTTTTGTCGTCCATGTCTTTGAGGGATTTTCCTATATCCACTTTTAGGGCCGCTATCATTTTCAGGAAGTTGTTTTTAAGGTCCTTCTCGTCTGCTTAGTCGCATTGGTATGTTGGAATCTTGCTGGTGTGGAGTCTAGAATCTGGTGGTGTCATATTTGCTTTTCTGTTGCTGAGTGTGTTTTTGTATTGTCTCTTTCCTATCTCTTCTTCTAGTGGGTACAGAAAGAGCCCCTTACTGGTCTGGTGGTTAGGGGACCAGAGTTCCCTTTCGGGGGTGCAAGCAAGTCCAATAATCTGGTAGTTCTATTCCTTGTCCTAGTTCTGGTCCCGTGAGTAGAGAAGATGACCAGGAATCTGGGATGCTTAGTCTCCCACCTGGTCACTTAGTCCCTTTAGTGGAAGAGACCTGGGACCTGCGGTGTGTGGCTCCTGCTAGGATGGGAAGCTCTGTGCCAGTCGCCAGGCACTGGAAGGCACACTGGGATGCAGGGCCAATTATTATGTCTTTAAGTCAAACATTTTAGGAGGGTGTAGGTGTGACACATATAACTATATACACCTTCATATTTTTGTTTTATTTTTGAAATAAAAATAAAGTCACATCATTTCTCCCTTCCTCTTCTTCCAGCCAAACACCCATATTTTTATCTGCTTGCTTTTTATCAATTAATTTTCTCTTTTCATGAATTCTTTCTCTGGGAATCTATAACTTAATAAATAACAAGCAGATTATATTTAATGTCCAGCTTCTAGGATGTGCCTACAGTAATGTGATAACATTTGTATGAATAGAAATGAGATAATGAGTATCTGAAGCTTGTATGACATTTATACTTATGTTGAATAAGGCACCAATAGTAAACACAGAAAATAACTTTAAAAGAAATTAAATCATATTAACATATATCATGAAGCAAAGTTACCCATCTACATAGTTAGACAAAGAATTTCAATGAAACAAGATATCTGCAAAAATATAGAGTAAAAGAAAATCCAGTATACTTGTCCTAGTCAAAGTTCTATCGCTGCAAAGAGACATCACAACCATGACAACTCTTATAAACTAAAGCATTTAATGGTGTATGTCTTATATTTCAGAGATTTAGTCCAGTATCATCATGCCAGGAAACATGACAGCATGCAAGCAGACAAAGTGCTGGAATGATACCTGAGGATACTACATCTGGATACACAGGTGGCACAAAGAGAAAGTAAGCAGCTGTGCCTGGATTGAGTTTATGAAACCTCAAAACCCACCCATTGTGACACACTTCCTTAAAGAATGCCACATCTGTTCCAATAAGCCACTATCCCCAATATTGCTGCTCCCTATGAGTCTATTGGAGCCATTTTATTTCTAACCATCACACTCTAGTAATTTCAATGATTTTCATGAATAAAATTCATTGCTCAGCATATGTATAATGTAAGATATAAAGGAGATATCACTTATGAAAATACATGAAAGAATATCTAACAAAAAAGGCTTAATTATGGGTTAATTCAGGACTTCATCCTCAAAATTGAGCAGATCATCAAGGCAGACTATCCATAAAGGAATGTAATGAACAAATTATTGATGTTACACTGTATGTTTTGGATTATTCTTTCTCTTATTGGTTGATGAATAATGGCTAATGGAAAGTCAGGATACATCCTGGCGGGAAATATAGGTGGGTGACCAGACTAGGAAAAGTCTAGGAAGAAGAACAGAGAGAGGGAGTCATGAGAGGGACACCATGCAGCTATCAGGATGGCAGGACACCTGGGAATTCTCCATTAAGGCAATACCACATGGAGATACATAGATTCATAGAAATGGGTTAATAATTAAGAGAGACTTAGCCAGTAAGAAGCCTGAGCCATCTGCCAAATCAATGTATAATTAATATAAGCCTTTGTGTGCTTATTTGGGACTAAATGATCATGGGACTGGATGGGGCAAAAACTTCAGTCTACATGTGACATGTAAATTTTTGGGAAGAGATTCTTCATAAAACTAGACAAAAGATTAAAAAGGGTTCTGAATGCACAGAAACAGCCACACTTGGCTTCCAAGTCTCACAAATTCATGGGCGCCATGGAGAAGAGACTCTGTGGTATTGCAACTTGAACACAGCATGGTGGATTCCAGCCACAGTACACAGAGGCTGTCTCCAAGTTGCATAGCATGCTTCATGGCAGATTTAGCTTTTAATCACACAGACAAAAAGCTTTATAGAGAATGTATTACAAGCTGCTTGAGGATGGTATAGACCAGAGTTAATGTGGCGACACATCTTGCAGAGATGGCTGTAAACATACCCTCACCAAGTTAGGAAGCTTAACTTGTTGCAGACAGCAGACAAAATATCCACTTTAATCCTAGCCAGAATAAGAGATCACTCAGCAATAGAAACACCAACATGACCCCACCAGAATCCAGGGATCCAACACCAGCAAGACCCGAAAAGCACTACATAGACGAAGAAGAGGAGACAGACCTTAAAAATTATTTCATGAAGATGATGGAGACCCTCAAAGAAGAAACGAGGAAATCCCTTAAAGAAATAGAAGAAAAAACAAACAAAAAATCCATGAAATGGGGAAAAAATTCAAGAAATAAACAAATCTCTCAAAGAATCCAAAGAGCACCAAGAAAAAACAACCAAAAAAATTAAGGAAACAACTCAAACAGTTGAAGGATTGAAAGCTGAAATAGAAACGATAAAGAAAACACAGAAAGAAGGGATGCTGGAAATAGAAAAGCTGGGTAAACGTTCAGGAACTACAGATGCAATTATCACCAATAGAATACAAGAGATAGAAGAGAAAATCTCAGGTGTTGAAGACTCATTAGAGGATATATAGTCGTCAACCAAAGAAAATCTCAAAACCAACAAATCCTTAACACAAAATATCCAGGAAATATGGGACACTGTGAAGAAGCCAAACCTGAGAATAATAGGTATAGAAGAAGGTGAAGAAATTCAACTTAAAGGTACATAAAACATATTCAACAAAATCATAGAAGAAAACTTCCCTAACCTAAAGAAAGATATGCCTATGAAAGTACAAGAATCTTACAGAACACCAAATAGGCTTGACCAGAAAAAGAAGTCACATCGCCATATAATAATCAAAACATCAAACCTACAGAGTAAAATGCAAATATTAAGAGCAGCTAAAGAAAAAGGCCAAGTAACATATAAAGGCAGACCTGACTTCTCAATGGAAACAATGAAAGCCAGAAGATCCTGGACAGATGTCCTACAAACGCTAAGGGAACAAGGATGCCAGCCCATACTACTATATCCAGCAAATCTCTCAATTACCATAGATGGAGAAAACAAAATATTCCATGACAAAGCCATATATCCATGAATCCAGCTCTACAGAAAATACTAGAAGGAAAACCTAGAGCCATGGAAGATAACTACATTCACAAAGACACAGGCAATATATAATCACACTTTACAAAACACCAAAAGAAAAAGGGAGGAGAAACTACACAAAATAACTTCACTAACAATAAATCAAGCGCAAACAAGGATCACCAATCAATGGTCAGTAATATCCCTCAATGTCAACGGCCTCAACTTGCCTATAAAATGACACAGACTAGCAGAATGGATACGAAGACAGAACCCTTCCTTCTGCTGCATACAAGAAACACATCTCAACATCAAATACAGAAGTTATCTCAGAGTAAAGTGTTGGGAAAAGATCTTCCAATCAAACGGTCCCAAGAAACAAGCGGGTGTATCAATCCTAATATCTAACAAATTAGACTTCAAATTAAAATCAATCAAAAGAGATGAAGAAGGGCACTTCATATTCATCAAAGGAAAAATACATCAAGACGAAGTCTCAATTTTAAACATCTACGCCCCAAATACAAAGGCACCTACATTCGTGAAAGAAACATTACTAAAGCTCAAAATGCACATAAAATCTCACACACTAATAGTAGGAGACTTCAATACCCCGCTCTCACCACTAGACAGGACCTCCAGACAGAAACTTAACAAAGAATCAAAAGAACTAATAGAAGTTATGACCCAACTGGGTTTAACAAACATCTATAGAACATTCCACCCAAATACAAAGGGATATACCTTCTTCTCGGCACCACATGGAACCTTCTCTAAAATTGACCACATAATAGGAAACATAGCAAATGGTATGCTATTATCATTTGTAGAGTGAAGCCTTTTCCTCCACCAGCCACTTTGGTTTTTCCCCCTACAGCCGCTTGGGCTCTGCCACATTGTAGTCCCCAAATAACACACAATACACTGTATTAATTATGAAGCTGTTGGTGACTTGCTTGGTTTCTTACTGGCTATCTCTTACTTAAGTATTTACTCCATAATTATTAATCTAAGTATGTCTCTTACTGGAGAAAAGGGTCCTGGCTTCTTACCCCTAAGGCAGCTACATGAGGACTCCCTGTGTTTCTCCTACCCAGAGTCCTCCTCGACTCTTATTCCCACCTATATTGCTTCCTTGTTGATCAACAGTGCTTTACTGACATATACACAGGACTTCCCCATCATCTCCTCTTTTCTGTCTAAATAAAAAGAAAGGTTTTAAATTTAACATAGTCAAATTATATATAACAATACAGCTATCAAGTAAGAACACTGTTACAATATTTTGTCCATGAACATTTAGCAAGATTTAAAGAAAATATCATCTATCCCATCCTTGTGAGTCCAAAGTCCTATATGTAGCTCAGCTTTAGTCATAATTAATGAAAACTATAACTATCTGTCTTCAACTCCATCAAAGACCACAGAAGGATAATATACAAACACTAGGATTATCAGAGACATCTAGCTTCCTGGACAGTCACAGACAGAGAGTGACTGTCCTCTGTAATGTTGGGGCATCCATCTTCAGCCCATAGGCCACAGTGTGTTTGGAAGTCTTCTCAGCAAAGCAAGAAATTTTAAATTGTCCATCTGCATTGGCAGTCTATCACTTATTTTTGTGTCCTGCAAAAAGTCTCGTAGACTCTTTCATGAATCAGGAACCCTGTAGGACTGTTTGAGTTCATCATTCAGTTTCCTGAGCGTCTTGCATGTCCAGTTTATACAAAAACAGTCAAGCAGTCTAGGCAAGAGCAGTTTCTTGCCCAAATGGCTAATCTTGCCATGTTGAAAGCAAACTCCATAACAAGTTTCTTTGAAGCCCATCTTCCTCTCAGACATAATTGGTGATTCCAGGAACAGATATTTCTCATTGTCAAGAAAAACCCTAAACCATTTTAAATGTCATTTTTGAAGGTCTTTGAAAGGTTTGAAGACTGTCTATCTGTCTCAAATAAATCTTTGTATATCTAGAAACCCTAACTAACCCAACTATACATTCTGACTATTATAAATAACTATAGTCTGTATTTAATCATGTATTATGTTTTAGAAGATCAGTATAAGCACAATACTTAATCAAGAGAAGAAATATACACATCACAAAATTGATCTTGAATTTGTAGAAATAAGTGAACAAACATACCAATATAAATTACTCATTCCCATAACATAATCCCTTTTTTATTTTAAAAAGAGATTGGTTGTGATCATTAACCAATTATAAACAACTCCATTTAAATTAAAAGATTTATAAACAATATGGAGATTTGGACGTCGCTCATTCCAAAGTACTTCGTGCTGGAATAGGGAGATGTTCACACCATGGGGACCATGATAAAACTCAGAAACCTGTGTAAGTCCTTATTTTCAGGGTCTGTAAGACTGCATCATCTTAACTGTCTCAATTGTTGTAACACCTTGCCCAATGCTTCCAGGGGTCTTTGTTCATTAAACCACAGAAGCCTGGAAGGAATCCACAGCTTTCTGTTTTCTGTGGAAACAAAACCAAAAACCCTTTTCCAAAGTAACATATCTTTTACTTAAATTTTGAAGTCACGACATTTTCAAAAGATATAAGTTGAATTAGTTCAGCAGCATTTATAATCAAGTATACTTTAGCAGTTGTTCCTTTAGCAATCAAAAAACTGAAAAACACAATAGCATATAGTATTCAGACTCTCTATTTTCCATCTTTACGTGGCTTATTTATTTATCTACTATTATTACTCTATTTTTTTACTTTTATTTATTAACTTATTTTTCTGCGACAGGGTTTCTCTTGAAACCTGATTGCCTCTGTCTCAGGAGCAAATCCTACCGGCATGCACCACCACAGCTAGCTTCTCTATTTACCACTATGTTGTTTCTTTTTCTCTCTCAATTCTACATATATTTTTAAACACACTGTAATCCTTTAGAGGTTTTTCTTCATCCAAGTCTTACTTTACTGTAAATCATGTTTCTTTGGCCATGTGTCTTATCTGCTAAATCCGTGGCTGTTTAAACTGTAGTTTTTCCAAGAGGGCGGGTGTAATCATGATTCCAGCTCATCGCCTCATTCTATGCTGACACCCGGCAAAAGCTGTAGGCTTGAAGATGTGGTCATTGCCACTTCCAGCTGTAAGAACACACCTTTCAATTGTTAGCAGAGCCTCTTAAAAGAACCTTGTTGGTTTTTTCATTTTTTTATTTATGCTGAGTCACGAAGACTCACTTAAGTGCGCCGAGTGTGTCTCTGCTTCTCTCTAGCAAAGCAGAGCCCACCTGAAAAAATGCTGACACCAAGAATCCATGCTTATCTCCGTTCCTTTGTTTCTAAAATTCCTTTAAAGCTTTTGTCATTCTATGTGGACATTCATGACTTCACTCCTGATCACCAGATAATGATGATTGTCAATGCTATAGGGAATACAATATATTTATTATTATATATTTATTTATCAATTCCTTGAAAAAGAAAAATGAAATCAAAAATTTTGCAACATCATAGTCAAGAATATTATGAGAAATGTTAAAGATAGGAAGGGAAATTTTATGTTTTTATTACATTCATAAATGAAGTACGGAGCCATGTGGTATTAGTGCACAATTTTAATCCCAGAACTCAGGAGGCAGAGGCAGGTGCATTAATTAAAGAGAATTACAGGAAATATTCTCTGTGTGTTTGATGCCAGCCTTGTCTGGTGTGTTAGTTCAGGGAAGCCAGATATGGGACTATACAGAGAAACTCTGATTCAAAAAAAATCAAGCAAAACGAAGTAAGGATGACATTAAAGTAATATAAGAAAAGTTAGATACAGAAATACCACACACATTGAGGTTGGAAGGAAAAGAGTGTAACCATTGAAAAATGACACAAACTTATTAATATATCACAATAAAATCCCAATTATTTTTAGCATTGATTAAATAGTATAAGACTACAAATGCAGCTTGTAAAAATAATGTGACTGACAATGTGACTTAGTGAACAAATATGCATGGCACCAAATCTTAAAACTTGAAATTTATTCCTGAATCCCACATTGTTGAAAAAGAGAAACAGCTTCTACAACTTTTCCCTTATTTTTATATGAACATTCTCACAAAGGTGAGAAATAAGAATCAAGTAATGTCTATGCCTTTATAAGAAAATGTATTATTTTATTATGAATACATAATATAAATACATGTTACATATTCAGACTTTGCATTCAAATATACTTCTTGATAACAAGAAAATAAGAACACGAGTAGAATGAGAGATTTGCTTACTGAATTTCAATGGTTTGTGTGCACAAACTGTAAGTGAAAGAAGTAGAAAAAAAAGGAGGAAACTGAATACCAGAAGCATGGCCATAGGGGCAATTATTCTTCTGTCTTGAATGCTTGTTTTCTTTGCTCCTGGTCTCAGTAGACTTGTACTCTGGAAATAAGAATGACGGGAATGATTCTGGTTTATAATGAGGAAATTTCAGTAACAACCCATGGGGATTTTGAGACTATAGTTGTCAGAAAGATAAACAACAGTTAAAAATGTCTAAGCCACAAGCCATGCAAGAGCCTCAGTCACTTTTTTTCTACTTGTTATATAACTGGTAAGTCATTTTTGCACTTGTCTTACCTGAGAAAAGGACCTTCTGCTTTTCCACACCTAAGTGAGTTGTTGAGCACAATTCTTCATAACTACATAAAATTTGTAAGGCTTCATTAGTGAATTAATGTAAATATGGATATTTTGATGCATTGTCATGAAAAAGGAACAGTAAGTAAAACTGAACATATTTGCTAACCAGGTCCAATGAACTTCTTGAATAACAAAAAATGTTCTTAGCACATTCTTACATACATTGTCATCAGTATCAGATATGTTATTGTCCTGGACATCTTGTCTCTGTCATTTCTTTTCAAACAATAATCTACCTCTTCTCAAATGTAATAATTCAATGAACACCTTGGATAGTTGTACTTTGTATCTGCATTATTCAGTTATATGCAAAATACAGAATATCTTAAAATAAAGTGGGAAAAGAGTCGATCGGCACAAAGAGATCATTTCAGAAAAATAGAAAATAAAATAAGTTATGAAACCTGAAATATCATTAAAATATTAGAAATCTATCATGAGTGCATTAGCTGGGTTTTCCCTAAAATGTCATTCAAAGGTTCAGAAATTTCTTCCCTAACCCAAGCATGTTAAAATCTCAGCAGTGTAATTGCTGTTCATGAGAGGTATTCTCTGTGCTTCTACAGCTGAATGTGTAAAGTGTTTCATATGTTGTCTCAGGTGCTCTTCACATTATTCTCCATCATGGCCAAGTTCACATATTTTACATAGAAGTTTAAATGCTACAGTGTCATGATGTATTTTTAAATTGATTATTTATGTTTAATGATTTAGCATTATGTAATACTTTGCAATCTGATAAAATAAATGTCATTGTAGAGGTGTAAGATGAAAATGAACATAGATCATTAGCCTATACATTTATGTTTTATGTAATGTATGAGGAGCTTATTTCCCTTTTATTTTCCCACCTAGGTATTCAATCTCATGATTTATAAATACTTTGGAGTACTGAATAAATATTGTAGGTCCACATACCTTGAAGTGATTAGGGAGTATAAACCATTCCAAGAGTTATCATTTCCAACAAATCAGAAGGTGACAAAATTATTGAAAGTCTAGCAAAGATTTATTGCTTTTTACTTTCAGTCCTCATTCCCATAAGAATTATCAGGAAAATGAAATTCAGAAACCATTCAAACTCAGTTATCTCAGAATTCCTTCTCCTTGGACTAAGTGATGATCCTTAATTACAATACCTGTTCCTGTGCATAAATCTGGTCACTGTGCTAGGAAAACTGCTCATCATCTTGGCTGTCAGCTCTGACATGCACCTATACACACCCATGTACTTTTTTCTCTCTAGTCTTTCTATTAATGACATCTGTTTAAGCACAAACACAATACCAAAAATGCTTATGAATCTCATAACTCAGAATCAGAGCATAACTTACACAGCTTCTCTTACACAAGTTTGTTTTGTGTTGGTTTTCACTGGAATGGAAAACTGTTTACTTGCTGTGATGGCTTATGATCTCTGTGTGGCCATTTGCCACCCTCTGAGGTACTCCACAATCATGAACACTTCTTGGTGCATCCTGATGGTTTTATTTTCTCTGCTAGTTAGATGTGTGTTTAGTCTCTTGAACACTCTGATGATTTTCTGCTTGTCTTTCTGCACTGACATAGAAATGTCACATTTATTCTGTGAACTTACTCAGCTCCTTAAACTTGCATGTACTGATACACTCATTAATACCATCATGATATATTTTGCATCATGTGTATTTGATGGCATTCCTATCTCTGGGATAATTTTCTCTTACGCTCATATTGTATCAGCATTTCTAAGAATGCGATCACCAGGGAGAAGATATAAGACATTTTCCACTTGCGGGTCTCATGTGTCAGTTGTATCCTTATTTTATGGAACAATTTTGGGTGCGTACATTAGCTCTCAGTGACTGTGTCTCCTGAAAAGACGGTAGTGGCTTCAGTGATGTATTCTGTCATTCCTTGGATGTTGAATCTGTTTATCTACAGTCTGAGAAACAAGTATATGAAGGAAGCCCTGAGGAAATTAATCTCAAGGGTTGAGGCTGTTTTGCAATGGCATTAAAAATACTCTGAAGGATAACTTGAAGCAATACTTCAAATTTTAACTTTCTCCTCCTTCCTTGAAGATTACAGGAAAAAGAGAGTTAAAGCCAGTTTCTGCCAGATTCCCTGGTTACTTACAGAATAATTGAAAAGAAGAATTACTCAATACTTTGAGCAAGTACTTACTTATTTTTACAATGTCTGAGTAAATTAATAAGAACTTTTGTTGATACTACAAATATTTGAGGACAGTTGTATGTTTAGAATTATTAGAGTTATTCATGGTCAGCAATCATGAATGTTAAATTCTCAGTAATAAAATTAAACTGATACTGATGTACTCAAAAGTGAAGGAGGCTCTTTTCATATTATTTTCAAGGAAAGCTTATGAAACTTATTTTTCTTTTGAACTTTTGAATTCTATAGTATTATTGTTATATTTTAATTTTCTTTTATTGAAAATAAACTTTTCCCATACAACACATTCTTATCGTGAATCCATACCCTTTCAGTCTTTCATTAGAAAATGAACATGTATCTAGGGACTAATAATAAAAATAAAGCAATAGAAAATAAAAATAACTCAAAATGGCACAAAACAAATAGAAAATAAAAACCGAAGAAAAAGCACAAGAAAACATATATGCAGAGAAACACACAGAGCTTGTAAATTTACTACATTTGTCAGATAAATTCATTAAATAGCCATACAAGAATTTTAATTTATGAATCCATATTTTTGATATTAATCTTTCCTGAGTAATGATATTTCTCTATATTCTCTAACTCTAATAATGGATTTCTTAATGCATTCTGACCTTCAGGAATATGAATCTGGAAGGACATGTTGTTGAATAGGATGATTGCAGATGAAAAATAAAGAATACAAAAATAGCTGTTCCTCCGGCAGCATCAGGTAAACAGGCCGGCTTCCCAGCCTGTGTTCCAGAGCCTGCAGATCGCCTGGGAACTGCACAGAGCTCCCAATCCCGGCAGGAGCCAAGCACCCCAGACTCCAGATCTTCTCTCCCACCAATGAGACCAGGAAACGACAGGAGGCTGGGAGTCCAGGGAAGCAGCTGTTCCTCCGGCAGCATCAGGTAAACAGGCCGGCTTCCCGGCCTGTGTTCCAGTGCCTGCAGATCGCCTGGGAACTGCACAGAGCTCCCAATCCAGGCGGGAGCCAAGCACCCCAGACTCCAGATCTTCTCTCCCACCGATGAGACCAGGAAACCAGAGGAGCCAGGGAGACCAGTGGAGTAGCTGTTCCATATCAGGTACAACAGGACCCAGCATAGGGTCTAGGGGACAAGGCAGGAGGCTAAGCGCCCCAGATTCCTGTTCTTTTTCTCCACCCACGGGACCAGCATTTGGACAAGGAATAGAAGAACCAAAAGATTATTGGACATACTAGCACACACCAAAAGGGACCTCTTGTCCCCAGACCAGTAAGTGGCTCTTTCTGCACCCACTAGAAGAAGAGATGGGAAAGAGACAATACAAAAACACAGTCAACAACAGAAAAACAAATATGACACTGCCAGATTCTAGAGACTCCACACCAGCAAGACCCCAACATTCCAATGTGAACGAAGCAGAAGAGAACAACCTCAAAAGCACTTTCATGAAAATGATAGAGGCCCTAAAAGAGGATATAGGAAAATCCCTCAAAGAAATGGAAGAAAAAACAAACCAAAAATGCAAGAATTGGAAGAAAAAAACAAACCAAAAAAGGTAGAAAATGTAAGAAGAAATGAAGCAAAAAATGCAAGAAATGGAAGAAAAAACAAAGCAAAAATGCAAGACTTGGAAGAAGAAACATACCAAAAAAGGCAGGATATGGAAGAAGAAACAAAGCAAAAAAATGCAAGAAATGTTAGAAACAACAAAGCAAAAAATGAAAAAAATGGAAGAAGAAACAAACCAAAAAAGGCAGGAAATGGAAGAAGAAACAAAGAACAAAATGCGGGAAATGGAACAAAAAGCAAACCAAAACATGCAAGAAATGGAAGAAAGAACAAACCAAAAAATTCATAAAAGGCAACAAACAGACGAAAAGATAAACAGAAAATTGCAAGAAGCAATGCAAATACTGCAAGTGTTGAAAACTGAAATAGAGACATTAAAAAATACAATTTGAAGAAATGCAGAAAATAGAAAAGCTGGACAGTCAGGCACTAACAATACAAGCATTACCAACAGAATAGAAGACATGGAAGAGAGAATCTCAAGTGTTGAAGATACATTAGGAGAAATGGATTTATCAACCAAAGAAAACCTTAAATCAAACAAATCCTTAACACAAAACATCCAGGAAATATGGGACACCATGAAAATACCAAACCTAAGAATAATAGGTATAGAAGAAGGAGAAGAAATCCACCTCAAAGGGGCAGAAGGCATATTCAACAAAATCATAGAAGAAAACTTTCCCAACCTTAAGAAAGACATGCCAATATAGGTACAAGAAGCCTACAGAACACCAAATAGAGTGGACCACAAAAAAAATCCCCTCGCCACATAAGAATCAAGACCCCAAACATACAGAATGAAGAAAGAATATTAAGAGCAGCTAAGAAAAAAGGTCAAGTAACATATAAAGGCCGACCTATCAGAATTACACCTGATTTCTCCATGGAAACTCTGAAAGCCAGAAGGTGCTGGATAGATATTCTACCTACACTAAGAGACCATGGATGCCAGCCCAGACTACTATACCCGGCAAAGCTCTCAATCACTATAGACGGAGAAAGCAAGATATTCCATGAAAAAACTAGATTCAAGCAATATGTGTCCACTAACGCAGCCCTACAGAAAATTTTGGAAGAAAAACTCCAACCCAAGGAAGCTAACTACAACCAGAAAAACATAAGCATTAGAGAATCCCTCTCTACCAACAGGCAAAAGAACAAAGGGGTGAAATTCCCCACATAATTCCACCAACAACAACCATCGCAAATCGAAGAAGGATGAGCAATCAATGGTCATTAATATCCCTCAATATTAATGGCCTTAACTCACCCATAAAAAGACACAGACTAGCAGAATGGATTTGAAGACAGAACCCTTCCTTCTGCTGCATACAAGAAACACACCTCACCCTCAAAGACAGACATTACCTGAGACTTAAAGGTTGGGAAAAATTTTTTCAATCAAAGGGACCCAAGAAACAAGCAGGGGTAGCAATCCTAATATCTAACAAACTAGATTTTAAAATAAAATCAATCAAAAAGATGAAGGAGGTCATTACATACTCATCACAGGTGAAACCCACCAAGATGAAGTGTCTATCCTGAACATCTATGCCCTAAATACAAAGGCATCCACATTCGTTAAAGAAATATTATTAGAACATAAATCTCATCTAAAGCCCCACACAGTTATAGTGGGAGATTTCAACACACCACTCTCACCACTAGACAGGAATACCAGACAATAACTCAACAAAGAAGCAAATGGTCTAATAGAAGTAATGACCCAAATTGGATTAACAGATATCTATAGAACATTTCATCCACATAAAAAAGAATATACATTCTTCTCACCACCACATGGAACCTTCTCAAAAATCGGCAACATACTTGGCAACATATCAAACCTCAGCAGCTACAAAAAAGTGGAATAACTTCATGCATCTTATCAGACCACCATGCACTAAAAATAGAATTCAACAAAAAACAAAACAAAGAAAACCTACAAACTCATGGAAATTGAATAATGCTCAACTGCACCATCCCTGGATCAAAGAGGAAATAAAAAGAGAAATTAAAGACTTCCTCGAATTCAATGAGAATGAAGACACAACATAACCAAACCTATGGGACACTTTGAAAGCAGTGCTACGGGGGAAGTTCATAGCACTAAGTGCTCACATGAAGAAACAGGAGAACAGTTATACCAGAGAATTAACATCACAGCTGAAAGCTCTAGAACACAAAGAAGCAAACTCCCCAGGAGGAGTAGATGCCAGGAAATAATCAAATTGAGGGCTGAAATCAATAAAGTAGAAACCAGGAAAACAATACATAGAATCAATGCAACAAAGAGTTGGTTCTTTGAGAAAATCAACAAGATAGACAAACCTTTGTCCAAACTTACCAAACAGCAGAGAGCGAACATGCAAATTAACAAAATCAGAAATGAAAAGGGGGACATAAAAACAGACTCTGAGGAAATCCAGAGAATCATTAGGTCATACTTTGAAAACCAATACTCCACAAAATTCGAATATTTAAAGAAAATGGATGACTTCCTGGACAGCTATCATTTGCCAAAACTAAATCAAGAACAGATAAGCAATTTAAATAGACCTATAACCCCTATGGAAATAGAAGCTGTCATCAAAAGTCTCCCAACCAAAAAAAGTCCAGGTCCAGATGGCCCCAGTGCCAAATTCTACCAGAAATTCAAAGAACAGCTTATACCAATTCTTCTCAAAGTGGTCCACACAATAGAAGCAGAAGGGTCTTTGCCAAACTCTTTCTATGAGGCTTCAATAACCTTGAACCCCAAGCAACACAAAGATGCAACTAAGAAAGAGAACTTCAGACCAATATCCCTCATGAACATTAATGCAAAAATACTCAATAAAATACCTGCAAATCGGATCCAAGTGCACATCGAAACAATCATTCACCACGATCAAGTAGGTTTCATCCCAGGGATGCAGGGATGGTTCAACATACGAAAATCCATCAACGTAATCCACCATATAAACAAGCTGAAAAACAAAAATCACATGATCATCTCACTAGATGCTGAAAAAGCCTTTGACAAAATCCAACACCCCGTCATGATAAAAGTCTTGGAGAGATCTGGAATAACAGGGACATACTTAAACATAATAAAAGCTATATACAGTAAACCAACAGCCAACATCAAACTAAATGGACAGAAACTCAACGCAATTCCTCTAAAATCAGGAACAAAACAAGGCTGTCCACTCTCTCCATACCTTTTCAACATGGTACTTGAAGTTCTAGCTATTGCCATACGACAACAAAAGGGGATGAAGGGGATACAATTTGGGAAGGAAGAGGTCAAATTTTCACTGTTTGCAGATGATATGATAGTTTACTTCAATGACCCAAAGAACTCTACCAGGGAACTCTTACAGCTGATTAACACCTTCAGCAAAGTGGCAGGTTACAAGATCATCTCAAGAAAATCAGTAGCCCTACTATATACAGATGATAAAAGGCCTGAAAGAGAAATCAGAGAAACAATTGCCACAAACAACATAAAATACCTTGGGGTAATGCTAACCAAACAAGTGAAAGACCTGTATAGCAAGAACTTTGAAACTTTAAAGAAAGAATTTAAAGAAGCCCTCAGAAAATGGAAAGATCTCCCATGCTCTTGGATAGGTAGGATAAATTTAGTAAAAATGGCAATCCTGCCAAAAGCAATCTACAGATTCAATGCAATCCCCATTAAAATCCCAGCACAGTTCTTCACAGACCTTGAAAGAACAATAATCAATTTTGTATGGAAAAACAAAAGACCCAGGATAGCCAAAACAACCCTGTTCAACAAGGCAACGTCCGGAGGCATCACCATCCCTGACTTCAAGCTCTATTATAGAGCTATAGTCCTGAAAACAGCTTGGTATTGGCACAAAAATAGACAGGTAGACCAATAGAATCAAATTGAAAATCCGGGTATTAACCCACACACGTACGAACATTTGATCTTTGACAAAGAAGCTAAAAATATACAATGGAATAAAGAAAGCGTCTTCAACAAATGGTGCTGACATAATTGGAGACTGGCATGTAGAATAATGCGGATCGATCCATGTTTATGGCCATGCACAAAACTTAAGTCCAAATTTATCAAAGTCCTCAACATAAATTCAGCCACACTGACCCTCTTAGAAGAGAAAGAGGGTGGTACCCTTGAACGAATTGGTACAGGAGACAGCTTTATGAACATAACACCAGTAGCACAGACAGTGAGATGAACAATTAATAAATGGGACCTACTGAAACTGAGAAGCTTCTGTAAGGCAAAGGACACAGTCAGCAAGACAAAAGGCAGCCCACAGAATGGGAAAAAATATTCACTAATCCCACATCTTTCAGAGGGTTGATCTCCAAAATTTACAAAGAAATCAAGAAGCAATTCTCCAAAACACCAAAGGACCCTATTAAAAAGTGGGCTGCAGAACTAAATAGAGAGTTTTCAAAAGAGGAGTCTAAAATGGTTGAGAGGCACTTGAGAAAGTGCTCAACATCCTTAGCCATCCGGGAAATGCAAATCAAAACAACTCTGAGATACCATCTTACTCCTGTCAGAATGGCTAAAATCAAAAACACCAATGACAATTTATGCTGGAGAGGATGTGGTGAATGGGGGACACTCCTCCATTGCTGGTGGGAGTGCCAACTGGTTCAGCCACTTCGGAAAGCAGTATGGAGATTCCTCAGAAAAATGGGAATAAACATACCACAAGACCCAGCAACTGCACTCTTAGGCATATATCCAAAAGATGCCCTTTCATACAACAAAGATGTCTGTTCCACTATGTTCATAGAAGCTTTATTTGTAATAGCCAGAACTTGGAAGCAACCTAGATGTCCCTCACCCGAAGAGTGGATAAAGAAAATGTGGTTCATTTACACAATGGAGTACTATTCAGCAGAAAAAAATAATGGAATCATGAGATTCGCAGGCAAATGGATGACACTAGAAGAAACCATCCTGAGTGATGTAACCCAGTCACAAAAAGAGAAACATGGCATGTACTCTCTCATATATGGATTTTAGACATAGATCTGGGGAGTGCCAGCCTACAATCCTATGGCCAGAGAGTCTGGGAAACAGAAACTTCATTTAGTGGCTGATCGAAGAAGAGGCAGACTGCCTTGGTTAAGTACTGAGCTGAACTCAAGAAAGCCAGTAACAGAGAGGGAGGACTGATGATCAAAGGGAATAAGACTAGGCTGGTTTAACCCCCAGAAACAGCTGACCAGACAAAGGTTAACTCTTGAATCCCAGGCATTAGCCTGGGAATCCAGCATGGGACTGATCAAGACCCCCCTGAATCTGGGTGTCAGTGAGGAGGCCTAGGGAATCTATTGAGCCTTGGGCAGCATATCAGTCCCCATCCCAAGTATACACACGGACTTTGGACTCCCATAGAACAATGTGAGTTGCAGTCTCACCCTGAACTCTTGGTGAAGGTTCTAGGCCCTGCCCTAAATGAAATGACAGACTATGGACACCCCTATGGAGGGCCTCACCCTCCCTGGGGGAATGAGGGGTAACGGTGGGGTTGGGGGGGAGGGCACGGGAGGAGGGGAGGGAATGGGAGAGGGACCTGGAACTGACTTGTGTAGCAACCTCGTTTCTTGTCTAAATTTAAACAGGAAACAAAAAGAATACAACAACAATACGTAGGACCTAGAGGTCTTGCATAAGCTAAGGACTTCTCAAGCAAGTGTATTAAGAAGTACAGAAACCTACATATAATTTACAGGTGGGAAATGGCCAAGGACAGCACACAGCTAAATCAGAAAATATTGGCAAACAGAATGAAGTATATCTAAGACACAGACTGTTTTAGAACGAAAAGCCAAAGCCCAGGAGGAAGGGTTCACTCATTTACGACTTCACCCTCAGACTGTCCTTATCAAGTCTGCTCTTAGATACAAAAACAGAATTAAGTTCACTGTTTTCTTTTATTAGGGCCCATCTATAATTCTAGGGTTAGTCTGGCTACCCAGACATACAGTACCTCATTCAGATAGAAGTAATTTTGTTACGGAAAGTGAAATAACATGTATACATCCCAATGTTTATTTTAGTAACTAAAATTATGTCCAAAGGTAATAATTGAAGTATATATTTCAATGTAAGACTGACAGTATTTCTGTGCTTACACACTAATAAATACAAGCACACAAAATACTATAATATGAATGAAAGTAAGGGAATTTTAATACAACTGAGACATGCATTTTATTAACTTTTGATTTTTTTATGTTATGGCTTTTACAACTTTATTAATCATATATGCATATTCAAACAATATACTAGGATTCTATAGAGTAAAATTAAAGAATGAATCTATCTCTACATATCTACATAAATAAATAAAAGATAATTATTACAATTATTATCAGACTGTGCTCCCACTAATTCAAGAATGATGTCTATGAATATACAGTAAAAGATTCCAGGAGTTCTTTAGTTCCTGAAGGTGGACATTTCAGCTAGTCTTCAAAAGATACTGGAATCCTAAAGAAATAGGTTGTAATGCTAGTGGAGGGATGGATTTGAAAATGAAGGAGAAAACAGAACAACAAAGAGAAAGACTGTCTTCTTTAATGTCTTTTATATAGACTTCCAACAAAAGATATGGCACAGAATAGAGGTGGGTTTTCCTGTATCAAAAGATCTGGATTAAAGAGATGACTTCTCACCTCGAAGATACAAATTAAAAGTGGATCTTCCTATAATAGCCAGAAACTAGGAATAAGCTAGATGTCCATTAACCAAAGAACAGATAAAGAAGATATGGTACATTTACACAATGGAGTATTTCTCAGCTCTTAAAAATAATGACATTATGACATTTAAAAGAACATGGATGAAGAATTAGAAAAAAATACCATGAGTGAGGTAACTGTGACACAGAAAGAAAAACATAGTATCTACTCTCTTACAAGTGAATATTGGCTATAAGGTAAAGGAGAAACAGATTACAATCCACACACCCAAAGAAGCTAACTATCAAGGAGGGATCAAGGGGGTAATATTTAGCTCTCCCTACCAAGGAGAATAGAATATATTTAACAGGTGGACTGTGGGTAAGGAGGGATAGAAACAGGAAGGATCATGCAGACAGACAGGCAAGGAGAGTATTAAAAGAGAAAATTGGAAATGGTGGGCATTTCAGGGTGAGGTAGAAACCTAGTGTAATGGAAATTCCCAGGAATGCACAAGAGTGACCATAGCAAAGACTCCTAGCAATAGGGAATAATATAATGAAGTTGTCATCTCCTGTATCAAAGCAAGACTTCCAGTGGAGGAATTGGAACACTAATCCAATCACAAAACTTTGTACATAAAATTTGTCCTGCCTATAGGATGTACTATGGTAAAAATGGCCCAAAAATTTAAAAATGAAAGGCATTGATATCTTTTTATTTATATTATAGCACATGATAAAGAAAATACAAGTATCTACGCAAACACATTTTAAATATACAACAGAAGCACTCATGTTAATTATAATCTTTCTTTCTGCAACTCGTCACTTGGCCTTAGCTGGTATTTATTACCCTCTATTATTTATTATTCTCAATTACCAAGTATATTTTCCTCTAATATCTGCAAGTATTCTCAGCATGTCTTGGCTTCTTTCCTGGATGAACGACCCATACCTTCCTTCCTGGTGGGTCTGTGTCCTTGGTCATCCAGCATGTATTAGATTGTTGTATTTTCCAAATAACTTTAATCAAACGATGGTTTGGCACCATGAAATGCCCTAAAATATAGCCCTATATTCTAAACACAATCATCCTTAACTCTAATATGGAGAAAAAATACAATTTCCTATTGTTAATGAATCAATCACACCTTTGAACACAGATATTCTTTGATTAGCCTGTTGCCTTACAGGTATAAGAAACTCCAAGTGAACATGGGTATGTCTGATCTTCCAGTTTAATGGAATGTTTCTTGTGACTCCTTAGACAAAAATATCTAGACCAGTAGGACATTTTCCTAGTAGGTTCTTTGGAGTAATGAATAAGTAGAATTATTCCATATCTACCCCCTGATTCCTGGATTCATAGATCCTAGCTATGGGAAAAACGATACCATATATTAGATACTGAACCAAAACTTACACTTACATCTGGTTAACTGTGTCCCAGGCCTTCAGGTTGCTGCCACCTTATTCACATTGCAATTGTGTCTCCAAGTGATCATTATATGTTTGTATCAGGCTATTTGCCTCAGTAGATAACATGATAAGACCAATGGAATCCATGATTGTGGGCCCACTGTCATACTTTTCTGGTTGTGAAATTAGTTCTGTAGAAAGAAGCAATACTGTGTGGAGAAACATGATGGTGTACAGGTATTCTGTATGGTGATTTTGGCAGGAACATTATATGCTGGAAGGGCAAATCAATAACCTGAATAAGTACCTTCTCCTGTTAGAACGATAGAGAAAGAGGTCCAAAATAGTCAACCTGCCAGCATGTCAGTGGACGTTCAGGGTAATGGTGCCTTTTCTTTATATATATATATCTTTTTATACATGTCACTTTCAGTTTCATCTCCCTCCCCTCCTCCCCCACGCCCAATCCTCCCAACCTCTCACCCCCACTCCATCCCCTCTCTGCTTTAAGTAAAGGGCCTACATGAGGGATTTTCAGAGTCTGTAACATCATCCCAGGAAGGGCCCAGGTTCTTCCCCATGTGCCCAGGCTGAGAGAGCATCCCTCCATGTGGTATGGGTTCCCAGAATCCTTTTCTATGCCAGGAATAAATACTGCTCCCCTCTCCAAGGACCCATAGATTGCCAAGGCCTCCTCAGGTTCAGTGGGAGGGTGTCTGGATCCGTCCCATGCTGGACACTCAGTCTTCAGTCTTGGGTCCATGTGTTCCCCTTTGTTTACGTCATCTGCCTCTGTGGGTTTCACCAGCCCGATCTTGATTCCTTTGGTTATCACTCTTCTTTCCAACTAGGTTCCAAGTGTTCAATTCAGTTCACAGGGGTGGGTGTCTGCCTCTGCTTCCATTAGCCACTGCATGAGAGTTCTAGGATGTCATATAAGGTGGTCATCATTCTCATTATCATGGGAGGGCATTTAGCATATCATTAATGCCAGGTGGTGTCATTATTGTAGATCTGTGAAGAGATCACTAGTGCCAGATCTCTCCTTCAAGTTATACTGGCTGCCTCTTTTCTGGTATCTCCCATCCTTTTCTCTCCTATTCTTACCCTGACTCAACCTTCCTGCTTTCCCATGTCCTCCTTTCCCCTTCTCTTCTCTCCCTCTCTTTCTCCCATCTCCTTCTACCTTCCCCTTCCCCCCCATCCAATTAGGAGATCACATCCCATAACCCTTCTCCAGATTACCATGCCAATCACACTTAGGGTCCTCCCTACACCCCAGAGTCTCTGGTGGTGGGATTGTGGGCTGGCAATGCCCTGCTCCATGTCTAAAATACATATATGAGTGAGTACATACCATGCTTGTCTTTTTGTGAATGGGTTACCTCACTTAGAATGGTTTCTTCCTGTGCTATCCATTTGCCTGTAAATTTCAAGATTCCATTTTTTCTGCTGAGTAGTAATCTATTGTGTAAATGTACCACATTTTCTTTAGCTATTCTTTAGTTGAGGGGCATATAGGTTCTTTTTTTTTTCCTGGCAAAAAGACACAGGTTTTATTTTTTTAACATGCATTCAAATAACTTTCTTTTTTTTTTCAGTTTAAATTTAGATAAGAAACGAGGTTGCTTCACAAGTCAGATCTAGGTCCCTCTACCATTCCCTCCCCTCCTCCCGTGCCCTCCCCCCAACCCCCCCTGTTATCCCCTCATACCCCCAGGGAGGGTGAGTCCCTCCATGGGGGTGTCCATAGTCTGTCATTTCATATAGGGCAGGGCCTAGACCCTTCCCTAAGAGTTCAGGGTGAGAGTGCACCTCACATTGTTCTATGGGAGTCCAAAGTCTGTGTGTATACTTGGGATGGGTACTGATCTGCTGCCCAAGGCTCAATAGGTTCCCTAGGCCTCCTCACTGACACCCAAATTCAGGGGGTATTGATCAGTCCCATGCTGCATTCCCAGGCTGATGCCTGGGATTCAAGAGTTAACCTTTGTCTGGTCACTTCATTTAGCGGCTGGTTAAGTACTGAGCTGAACTCAAGAAAGCCAGTAACTCAAGAAAGCCAGTAACAGAGAGGGAGGACAGATGATCAAAGGGATTAAGACTGGGCTGGTTTAACCCCCAGAAACAGCTGACCAGGCATATAGGTTCTTTCCACGTTCTGGGTATTACAAATAATACTGCTATGAACATAGTTGAGCAGATGTCCTTACTGTATGAGGGTACATCTTTTGTGTGTATGCATAAGAGTGGAATTGCTGGATCTTGTGGTAAACTGATTTCCGTTTTTCTGAGGAACCTCCATACTGATCTCCAAAGTGGCTGTAAAATTTGGCATTCCCACCAGCGGTAGAAGAGTGTACCCCTTTCTCCACATCCTCTCCAGCATGAACTGTCATTAGTGTTTTTGATTTTAGCCATTCTGACCAGAGTGAAATGGTATCTCAGAGTTATTTTTATTTGCATTTCCCTAGTGGCTAAAGATGCTGAGCACTTTCTCAAGTGTCTATTGGTCATTTTGGACTTCTCTATTGAAAACTCTCTATTCAGTTCTGTACCCCATTTTTAAATTGGATCCTTTGGTGTTCTGGGGACTTACTTCTTGTGTTCTTTGTAAATTTTGGGGATCAGCCCTCTGTCAGATATGGAGTTTCTGAATATCTTTTCCCATTCTATGGGCTGTTGTTTTGTCTTGTTGACTGTGTCCTTTGCCCTGCAGATGCTCCTCAGTTTCAGGAGGTCCCATTTATTCATTGTCGATGTCAGTGTCTGTGCTACTGATTTTATGTTCAAGCAGCAGTCTACTGTACCAATTCATTCAAGGGTACTTCCCACTTTCTCCTCTAAGAGATTCAGTGTGACTGATGTTGAGGTCTTTGATCCATTTGAACTTAAGTTTTGTACATGGTAATAGATATGGATCTATCAGTTGTCTTTTACATTCCAGCATCCAGTTATTCTAGCACCATTTGTTGAAGATGCTTTCTTCTTTCAACTGTATAGTTTTAGGTTCTTTGTCAATGATCAGGTGTTCAAAGGTGTGTGCATTGATATCAGAGTCTTCAATTTGATTTCATTGTTCTACCTTTCTGCTTTTGTACCAATACCAAGCTGTTTTCAGGAATATAGCTCTATAATAGAGTTTGAAGTCAGGATTGGTGGTGCCTCTGGAAGTTCCTTTATTGTACAGGTTTGCCTTGGCTATCCTTTGTCTTTTGTTTTTCCATATATAGTTGAGGATTGACATTTCAAGGTCAGTGAAAATTTGTGTTGGTATTTTTATAGGGATTGCATTGAATCTGTAGATTGCTTTTGGTAAGATTGCCATTTTTACTACATTGATCCTACCTATCCAAGAGCATGGGAGATCTTTCCATTTTCTGGTATATTCTTTAATTTCTCTCTTAAAGACTAAAAGTTCTTTTTATACAGGTCTTTCCCCTTGTTTGGTTAGAGTTACCCCAAGATATTTTACGGTGTTTGTGGCTATTGTAAAGGGTGGAGAGATGCCTCAGCCATTAAAGGCTAGGCTCACAACCAAAAATGGTGCTATTTCTTGATGTTGATCCCTCTGAATGGTTAATATGGACTCATCAGCAGCTGTATATGGATCACCCTTAGTGAGTGGCAGTCCATGTTGTCAAGTCTATGTATAACACCCATATCTTCCTCCATGGCCCTTTTGTTCATAGGCCCATTGGCAATGAGGTAGATGGCTTCGGAAAGAGGCTGACTATTCATAAAATGGATCACCCTATACATTTTTTTTCCTTTTTTTTTATTAATTTTTTTTATTTTCCATTTTAAATTTAGATAAGAAACAAGGTTGCTTCACAAGTCAGTACGAGGTCCCTCTCCCTTTCCCTCCCCTCCTCCCGTGCCCTCCCACCCATCCCCCCCCTGTTATCCCCTCATTCCCCCAGGGAGGGTGAGGCCCTCCATGGGGGTGTCCATAGTCTGTCATTTCATATAGGGCAGGGCCTAGACCCTTCCCCAAGAGTTCAGGGTGAGAGTGCACCTCACATTGTTCTATGGGAGTCCAGAGACCGTGTGTATACTTGGGATGGGGACTGATATGCTGTCCAAGGCTCAATAGATTCCCTAGGCCTCCTCGCTGACACCCAGATTCAGGGGGTCTTGATCAGTCCCATGCTGGATTCCCAGGCTGATGCCTGGGATTCAAGAGTTAACCTTTGTCTGGTCAGCTGTTTCTGGGGGTTAAACCAGCCCAGTCTTAATCCCTTTGATCATCAGTCCTCCCTCTCTGATACTGGCTTTCTTGAGTTCAGCTCAGTACTTAACCAGCCAGTAAATGAAGTTTCTGTTTCCCAGACTCTCTGGCAATAGGATTGTAGGCTGGCACTCCCCAGATCTATGTCTAAAATCCATATATGAGAGAGTACATGCCATGTTTCTCTTTTTGTGACTGGGTTACCTCACTCAGGATGGTTTCTTCTAGTGTCATCCATTTGCCTGCGAATCTCATGATTCCATTATTTTTTTCTGCTGAATAGTACTCCATTGTGTAGATGTACCACATTTTCTCTATCCATTCTTCGGGTGAGGGACATCTAGGTTGCTTCCAAGTTCTGGCTATTACAAATAAAGCTGCTATGAACATAGTGGAACAGACATCTTTGTTATATGAATGGGCATCTTTTGGATATATGCCTAAGAGTGCAGTTGCTGGGTCTTGTGGTATGTTTATTCCCATTTTTCTGAGGAATCTCCATACTGCTTTCCAAAGTGGCTGAACCAGTTGGCACTCCCACCAGCAATGGAGGAGTGTCCCCCTTTCACCACATCCTCTCCAGCATAAATTGTCATTGGTGTTTTTGATTTTAGCCATTCTTACAGGAGTGAGATGGAATCTCAGAGTTGCTTTGATTTGCATTTCCCGGATGGCTAAGGATGTTGATCACTTTCTCAATTGCCTCTCAGCCATTTTAGACTCCTCTATTGAAAACTCTCTATTTAGTTCTGCAGCCCACTTCTTAATTGGGTCCTTTGTTGTTTTGGAGACTTGCTTCTTGAGTTCTTTGTAAATTTTGGAGATCAACCCTCTGTCAGATGTGGGATTAGTGAATATTTATTCCCATTCTGTGGGCTGCCTTTTTGTCTTGCTGACTGTGTCCTTTGCCTTACAGAAGCTTCTCAGTTTCAGTAGGTCCCATTTATTAATTGTTGATCTCACTGTCTGTGCTACTGGTGTTATGTTCAGGAAGCTGTCTCCTGTACCAATTCGTTCAAGGGTATCACCCACTTTCTCTTCTAAGAGGTTCAGTGTGGCTGGATTTTTGTTGAGGTCTTTGATCCATTTGGACTTAAGTTTTGTGCATGGCGATAAACATGGATCGATCCGCATTTTTCTACATGCCAGTCTCCAATTATGCCAGCACAATTTGTTGAAGATGCTTTCTTTATTCCATTGTATATTATAGCTTCTTTGTCAAAGATCAGATGTTCGTACGTGTGTGGGTTAATACCCGGATTTTCAATTCGATTCCATTGGTCAGCCTGTCTATTTTTGTGCCAATACCAAGCTGTTTTCAGGACTATAGCTCTATAATAGAGCTTGAGGTCAGGGATAGTGATGCCTCCGGACGTTGCCTTGTTGAACAGGGTTGTTTTGGCTATCCTGGGTCTTTTGTTTTTCCATACGAAATTGATTATTGTTCTTTCAAGGTCTGTGAAGAATTGTGCTGGGATTTTAATGGGGATAGCATTGAATCTGTAGATTGCTTTTGGCAGGATTGCCATTTTTACTACATTGATCCTACCTATCCAAGAGCATGGGAGATCTTTCCATTTTCTGAGGGCTTCTTTAATTTCTTTCTTTAAAGATTCAAAGTTCTTACGATACAGGTCTTTCACTTGTTTGGTTAGCGTTACCCCAAGGTATTTTATGTTGTTTGTGGCAATTGTAAAGGGTGATGTTTCTCTGATTTCTCTTTCAGCCCTTTTATCATCTGTATATAGTAGGGCTACTGACTTTCTTGAGTTGATCTTGTAACCTGCCACTTTGCTGAAGGTGTTAATCAGCTGTAAGAGTTCCCTGGTAGAGTTCTTTGGGTCATTGATGTAAACTATCATATCGTCTGCAAACAGTGAAAGTTTGACTTCTTCCTTCCCAATTTGTATCCCCTTGATCCCCCTTTGTTGTCGTATGGCTATAGCTAGAACTTCAAGTACCATGTTGAAAAGGTATGGAGAGAGTGGACAGCCTTGTTTTGTTCCTGATTTTAGAGGAATTGCGTTGAGTTTCTGTCCATTTAGTTTGATGCTGGCTATTGGTTTACTGTATATGGCTTTTATTATGTTTAAGTATGTCCCTGTTATCCCAGATCTCTCCAAGACCTTTATCATGAAGGGGTGTTGGATTTTGTCAAAGGCTTTTTCAGCATCTAGTGAGATGATCATGTGATTTTTGTTTTTCAGCTTGTTTATATGGTGGATTACGTTGATGGATTTTCGTATGTTGAACCATCCCTGCATCCCTGGGATGAAACCTACTTGATCGTGGTGAATGATTGTTTCGATGTGCACTTGGATCCGATTTGCAGGTATTTTATTGAGTATTTTTGCATTAATGTTCATGAGGGATATTGGTCTGAAGTTCTCTTTCTTGGTTGTATCTTTGTGTAGGTTGGGGATCAAGGTTATTGAAGCCTCATAGAAAGAGTTTGGCAAAGACCCTTCTGCTTCTATTGTGTGGACCACTTTGAGAAGAATTGGTATAAGCTGTTCTTTGAATTTGTGGTAGAATTCTGCACTGAGGCCATCTGGACCTGGACTTTTTTTGGTTGGGAGACTTTTGATGACAGCTTCTATTTCCATAGGGGTTATAGGTCTATTTAAATTGCTTATCTGTTCTTGATTTAGTTTTGGCAAATGATAGCTGTCCAGGAAGTCATCCATTTCCTTTAAATTTTCGAATTTTGTGGAGTACAGGTTTTCAAAGTATGTCCTAATGATTCTCTGGATTTCCTCAGAGTCTGTTGTTATGTCCCCCTTTTCATTTCTGATTTTGTTAATTTGCGTGTTCACTCTCTGCTGTTTGGTAAGTTTGGACAAAGGTTTGTCTATCTTGTTGATTTTCTCAAAGAACCAACTCTTCGTTGCATTGATTCTTTGTATTGTTTTCCTGGTTTCTACTTTGTTGATTTCAGCCCTCAATTTGATTATTTCCTGGCATCTACTCCTCCTGGGGGAGTTTGCTTCTTTGTGTTCTAGAGCTTTTAGCTGTGATGTTAATTCTCTGGTATAACTGTTTTCCTGTTTCTTCATGTGAGCACTTAGTGCTATGAACTTCCCCCGTAGCACTGCTTTCAAAGTGTCCCATAGGTTTGGGTATGTTGTGTCTTCATTCTCATTGAATTCGAGGACTTCTTTAATTTCTTTTTTTATTTCCTCTTTGACCCAGGGATGGTGCAGTAGAGAATTATGCAATTTCCATGAGTTTGTAGGTTTTCTGCAATTTGTGTTGTTGTTGAATTCTAATTTTAAGGCATGGTGGTCTGATAAGATGCATGGAGTTATTCCAATTTTTTTGTAGCTGCTGAGGTTTGATATGTTGCCACGTATGTGGTCGATTTTTGAGAAGGTTCCATGTGGTGGTGAGAAGAAGGTATATTCTTTTTTATGTGGATGAAATGTTCTATAGGTATCTGTTAATCCCAGTTGGGTCATTACTTGTATTAGACCCTTTGCTTCTTTGTTGAGTTCCTGTCTGGTATTCTTGTCTAGTGGTGAGAGTGGTGTGTTGAAATCCCCCACTATAACTGTGTGGGGCTTTAGATGAGATTTAAGTTCTAATAATGTTTCTTTAACGAATGTGGATGCCTTTGTATTGGGGGCATAGATGTTCAGGATAGACAGTTCGTCTTGGTGGGTTTCACATGTGATGAGTATGTAATGACCTCCTTCATCTCTTTTGATTGATTTTATTTTAAAGTCTAGTTTGTTAGATATTAGGATTGCTACCCCTGCTTGTTTCTTGGGTCCATTTGATTGAAAAATTTTTTCCCAACCTTTAACTCTCAAGTAATGTCTGTCTTTGAGGGTGAGGTGTGTTTCTTGTATGCAGCAGAAGGAAGGGTTCTGTCTTCGAATCCATTCTGCTAGTCTGTGTCTTTTTATGGGTGAGTTAAGGCCATTAATATTGAGGGATATTAATGACCATTGATTGCTCATCCTTCTTCGATTTGCGATGGTTGTTGTTGGTGGAATTATGGGTGGAATTTCGCCCCTTTGTTCTTTTGGCTGTTGGTAGAGAGGGATTCTCTAATGCTTATGTTTTTCTGGTTGTAGTTAGCTTCCTTGGGTTGGAGTTTGTCTTCCAAAATTTTCTGTAGGGCTGCGTTAGTGGACACATATTGCTTGAATCTAGTTTTGTCATGGAATATCTTGTTTTCTCCGTCTATAGTGATTGAGAGCTTTGCCGGATATAGTAGTCTGGGCTGGCATCCATGGTCTCTTGGTGTAGGTAGAATATCTATCCAGGACCTTCTGGCTTTCAGAGTTTCCATGGAGAAATCAGGTGTAATTCTGATAGGTCTGCCTTTATATGTTACTTGACCTTTTTCCTTAGCTGCTCTTAATATTCTTTCTTTATTCTGTATGTTTGGGGTCTTGATTATTATGTGGCGAGGAGATTTTTTTTTTGTGGTCCACTCTATTTGGTGTTCTGTAGGCTTCTTGTACCTTCATTGGCATGTCATTCTTAAGGTTGGGAAAGTTTTCTTCTATGATTTTGTTGAATATGCCTTCTGCCCCTTTGAGGTGGATTTCTTCTCCTTCTTCTATACCTATTATTCTTAGGTTTGGTCTTTTCATGGTGTCCCATAATTCCTGGATGTTTTGTGTTAAGGATTTGTTTGATTTAAGGTTTTCTTTGGTTGATAAATCCATTTCTCCTAATGTATCTTCAACACTTGAGATTCTCTCTTCCATCTCTTCTATTCTGTTGGTAATGCTTGTATTGGTAGTGCCTGACTGTTTGTCCAGCTTTTCTATTTTCTGCCTTTCTTCAGATTGTGTTTTTTTATTGTCTCTATTTCAGTTTTCAACCCTTGCAGCGTTTGCATTGCTTCTTGCAATTTTCTGTTTATCTGTTCGCCTGTTTGTTGCCTTTTATGAATTTTTTGGTTTGTTCTTTCTTCCATTTCTTGCATTTTTTGGTTTGCTTTTTGTTCCATTTCTTGGATTTTGTGCTTTGTTTCTTCTTCCATTTCCTGCCTTTTTTGGTTTGTTTCTTCCTCCATTTTTTTCATTTTTTGCTTTGTTTTTTCTACCATTTCTTGCATTTTTTGCTTTGTTTCTTCTTCCATTTCCTGCCTTATTTGGTATGTTTCTTCTTCTAATTCTTGCATTTTTTGCTTTGCTTTTTCTTCCATTTCTTGCATTTTTTGCTTCATTTCTTCTTCCATTTCGTGCCTTTTTTGGTTTGTTTTTTCTTCCAATTCTTGCATTTTTTGGTTTGTTTTTTCTTCCATTTCTTGCATTTTTTGGTTTGTTTTTTCTTCCATTTCTTTGAGGGATTTTCCAATATCCTCTTTTAGGGCCTCTATCATTTTCATGAAAGTGCTTTTAAGGTCGTTCTCTTCTGCTTCCTTCGCGTTGGAATATTGGGGTCTTGCTGGTGTGGAGTCTCTAGAATCTGGCGGTGTCATATTTGTTTTTCTGTTGTTGACTGTGTTTTTGTATTGTCTCTTTCCCATCTCTTCTTTTAGTGGGTGCAGAAAGAGCCCCTTCCTGGTCTGGGGACCAGAGTTCCCTTTTGGTGGGTGCTAGTAAGTCCAGTAATCTGGTGGTTCTTCTATGCCTTGTCCAAATGCTGGTCCGTGGGTAGAGAAGAAGAACAGGAATCTGGGGCGCTTAGCCTCCTACCTGGTCCCCTGGACCCTATGCTGGGTCCTGTTGTACCTGATCCGGAACAGCTACTCCCCTGGTCTCCCTGGCTCCTGTAGTTTCCTGGTCTCTTTGGTGGGAGAGAAGATCTGGAGTCTGGGGTGCTTGGCTCCTGCCGGGATTGGGAGCTCTGTGCAGTTCCCAGGCGATCTGCAGGCTCTGGAACACAGGCCTGGAAGCTGGCCTGTTTACCTGATGCTCCCGCCGGGATTGGGAGCTCTGTGCAGTTCCCAGGCGATCTGCAGGCTCTGGAACACAGGCCGGGAAGCTGGCCTGTTTACCTGATGATGCCAGAGGGACAGCTACTTCCCTGTACTCCCAGCCTCCTCTCCTTTCCTGGAATCGTTGGTGGGAGAGAAGATCTGGAGTCTGGGGTGCTTGGCTCCCGCCGGGATTGGGAGCTCTGTGCAGTTCCCAGGCGATCTGCAGGCTCTGGAACACAGGCCTGGAAGCTGGCCTGTTTACCTGATGCTCCCGCCGGGATTGGGAGCTCTGTGCAGTTCCCAGGCGATCTGCAGGCTCTGGAACACAGGCCGGGAAGCTGGCCTGTTTACCTGATGATGCCAGAGGGACAGCTACTTCCCTGTACTCCCAGCCTCCTCTCCTTTCCTGGAATCGTTGGTGGGAGAGAAGATCTGGAGTCTGGGGTGCTTGGCTCCCGCCGGGACTGGGAGCTCTGTGCAGTTCCCAGGCGATCTGCAGGCTCTGGAACACAGGCCAGGAAGCTGGCCTGTTTACCTGATGCTCCCGCCGGGCTTGGGAGCTCTGTGCAGTTCCCAGGCGATCTGCAGGCTCTGGAACACAGGCCGGGAAGCTGGCCTGTTTACCTGATGCTCCCGCCGGGATTGGGAGCTCTGTGCAGTTCCCAGGCGATCTGCAGGCTCTGGAACACAGGCCGGGAAGCTGGCCTGTTTACCTGATGCTCCCGCCGGGATTGGGAGCTCTGTGCAGTTCCCAGGCGATCTGCAGGCTCTGGAACACAGGCCGGGAAGCTGGCCTGTTTACCTGATGATGCCAGAGGGACAGCTACTTCCCTGTGCGCCCAGCCTCCTCTCCTTTCCTGGAATCGTTGGTGGGAGAGAAGATCTGGAGTCTGGGGTGCTTGGCTCCCGCCGGGATTGGGAGCTCTGTGCAGTTCCCAGGCGATCTGCAGGCTCTGGAACACAGGCCGGGAAGCTGGCCTGTTTACCTGATGATGCCAGAGGGACAGCTACTTCCCTGTACTCCCAGCCTCCTCTCCTTTCCTGGAATCGTTGGTGGGAGAGAAGATCTGGAGTCTGGGGTGCTTGGCTCCCGCCGGGACTGGGAGCTCTGTGCAGTTCCCAGGCGATCTGCAGGCTCTGGAACACAGGCCGGGAAGCTGGCCTGTTTACCTGATGCTCCCGCCGGGATTGGGAGCTCTGTGCAGTTCCCAGGCGATCTGCAGGCTCTGGAACACAGGCCGGGAAGCTGGCCTGTTTACCTGATGCTCCCGCCGGGATTGGGAGCTCTGTGCAGTTCCCAGGCGATCTGCAGGCTCTGGAACACAGGCCGGGAAGCTGGCCTGTTTACCTGATGCTCCCGCCGGGATTGGGAGCTCTGTGCAGTTCCCAGGCGATCTGCAGGCTCTGGAACACAGGCCGGGAAGCTGGCCTGTTTACCTGATGATGCCAGAGGGACAGCTACTTCCCTGTGCGCCCAGCCTCCTCTCCTTTCCTGGAATCGTTGGTGGGAGAGAAGATCTGGAGTCTGGGGTGCTTGGCTCCCGCCGGGATTGGGAGCTCTGTGCAGTTCCCAGGCGATCTGCAGGCTCTGGAACACAGGCCGGGAAGCTGGCCTGTTTACCTGATGATGCCAGAGGGACAGCTACTTCCCTGTACTCCCAGCCTCCTCTCCTTTCCTGGAATCGTTGGTGGGAGAGAAGATCTGGAGTCTGGGGTGCTTGGCTCCCGCCGGGACTGGGAGCTCTGTGCAGTTCCCAGGCGATCTGCAGGCTCTGGAACACAGGCCGGGAAGCTGGCCTGTTTACCTGATGCTCCCGCCGGGATTGGGAGCTCTGTGCAGTTCCCAGGCGATCTGCAGGCTCTGGAACACAGGCCGGGAAGCTGGCCTGTTTACCTGATGCTCCCGCCGGGATTGGGAGCTCTGTGCAGTTCCCAGGCGATCTGCAGGCTCTGGAACACAGGCCGGGAAGCTGGCCTGTTTACCTGATGATGCCAGAGGGACAGCTACTTCCCTGTGCGCCCAGCCTCCTCTCCTTTCCTGGAATCGTTGGTGGGAGGGAAGATCTGGAGTCTGGGGTGCTTGGCTCCCGCCGGGATTGGGAGCTCTGTGCAGTTCCCAGGCGATCTGCAGGCTCTGGAACACAGGCCGGGAAGCTCGCCTGTTTACCTGATGCTCCTGCCGGGCTTGGGAGCTCTGTGCAGTTCCCAGGCGATCTGCAGGCTCTGGAACACAGGCCGGGAAGCTGGCCTGTTTACCTGATGATGCCAGAGGGACAGCTACTTCCCACCCTATACAATTTATAAGTGAATTATCCTTAGCTGAAGTCCCCTTTAAATGAGAATTTATATAGCATCTTCAGATTCTTCACCCATTTGGAGAGATTTATCCACATACTACTATTCCAGTTGCTTTTTCAGAAATTTTCTAATCATGGTCTTCCAAGTCCTTGACCATACAGCTAATCCATTGTCTATAGCCCATAAATTAGTGAATAGTCATACATCTGATCATTTCTGCTAAAACAAACAAACAAACAAAAAACACCACCACCAGTAACAAAAAAAACAATATATTATAGTGTCCAAAGATCTGCCCACTGTGAACATTTACCTTTGCTGGTATCTTTCATTTGTTGTAATGCTGTAGCTGTCCATTTATGCATGATGCCTTCATACTGTGCAAAATCATCATTAAAGCAGACTATAGTTTTCTCTTCCTCTGTCAACATACTGAATGAAGAAATAGGTACATTCTTGGTAATATATTGCATTTTAACAGGAATAACAAAATATTTGGGCAAATTATTCATGTAATTTGATTGTGCTCTCAGAACCCTCTTGGGTTCTATCATGTGTGTACAAATTCCAGTTGATGATGGATTGATGTGTACATATCATACTTACGAATTCATGGGTGAGATAATATTTATCTCCTGTTGAGTAACTCAGATCACATGATAATTTAGTGGCTCATTTCAAATATTCAGTTACAACAAGGCCCAATAGCAGACCAAGAGATATTTATCAAAGAGAGAACAGTAGTCTCTACATGATGATACACATTTACTCCAAAATCTCAAAGTTATCTTCTGTGGTTCATCTACTTAGTTTTTACCAAAATCCCCAAACAGCATCCATAACTCCCACTGACAACTCAAGTCCTATTTGGTCTGCTCCATCATATACCCCAAGTGATAAATTGCCTGTACAGTAGTATAAACTTGATGAAGTGCTGTCTTCTGTTCCAAGTCCCACCCAGACATAGAAGATTTCTGAGCCACCTGGTATATGGGATGAAGTAACACATTGAACTAAGGAACGTGTTTTCTCCAGAATACAAATGGGCTAACTAAATGTTGTTATTCTTTCTTGATGGTAGAAGGAGCCAAGTGAGGATTTATTTTTCACTTTCAAAGGGCAGTCTCTGCATGCCATGCACCACGGCCTCCTAAGAATTTTACTGAAGTAGAAGTTTCCTGAAATTCATTTGAGTTTATTTCCTATCCTATGATGTACATATGTGTTATTAATGAGTTCAAAATGGTGCTATCTCCTTCTCACTTGGTCCAATCAGCATAATGTTATCAATATAATGTACCAATATAATATATAGTGGAAGAATCAAGCATTCAATATCCTTTCTAACTAAGTTATTATATAGGGCTAGAGAATTAATATATCCTTGAGACAAAAATGTATAGGTATACTGCTGATTTTGCCAATAAAACCAAATTGCCTGTGATTGTCCTTATGGAAAGTACAAAGAAAAAGACATATTTTAGATATACAACTGCATAACATGTACCAGGATATTTGTTAATGTGCTCAAATAATGACACCATATCTGGTAAAGCAGTTGAAATTGGATTCACTACTTGACAGACTTTTCAGCAGTGAGCTATCATCCTCCCTGACCCATCTGTTTTCTTAACAGGCTAGATAGGAGAGCTAAACAGAGGTGTAGTGGGATCTATAACCACTGTTATTTATTCACTATTTCCCATGGCAAAGCAACCTTAAAGCCTTCCATTTGGCTTCACACAAAGACACACACACACACACATGTACAAACAAACACACATACTACAAACACACAGTTAGAGAAAAAAATCAGCATCTGATTCCAATCATCATGAATGTTTTACTCAACTTTATGTATGATTGTGAAACATGTGCACATTTTGAAATGATTAGTACCCTACCCATAGGAAATACTTCCATCTAGCTGATCTCATGAGGACACACCTCAACTCATACAATTTAATATATTGCTCTATTCTAAAAGAAAGTGGGAGACACTCTAACAATTTTACAATCTATTTATCTAACTGTATAAGAAGTGATTATGACTAATAACTACTTTTAAATTATCTGGGAACTCAATATTATTGTTCTCTAGGGACATCTCTATTAAAAAGCTTGATTATTTAGAGATATTCTATGCTTAGTGTTTGTCACTGGAAGATTACATTCTCAGCTGTTTTCATAGGAGACTTTGTATTTCTTTTTCTTATTTTTTTTGGTATATTCATATTGCATGATGATACACTATGAATCTCATGAGACTACATTAGGATGTGACAGAGGCTCCGTCATGAATTTAGAGTTAATTACTACAACAGACTGGTTGCATTTCCAGAAATATTAGTTGTGAGTTCTGTTAAAAGGCAGTATTTTTGAAATTTTGCTAATAACCACCTACATGGTTGCTTTCTATATGCCACTAATGATCTAATGAGTATAAGTGGCCTCACATACATAATAAAGAGAAAATTTGGACCACATTTATGCAGAAACTATTATAAAGTTATTTGAAAGAATTTCTATTAAGCTTGCAATACAGTTCAGTAGGCAAAGGAATTTTTGTGCAAGCACAAGAACCCAAGTTTATAGTCTAAAAGTGATTTTTTTTGTTGTTTGTGTGTACTTACAATCCTAGAAGTGGAAATGTACAAATAATTAGATTCAGGGAGCATTCTGGTCTCATTGCCTATGCTACATCTCCTTTAAAATAGCAAAAACTTAAGCCACAGGGAAACCCTGTGTATAAAAAAAACAAAAAAAATAGCAAAAATTTATATAAATTACTTAAGTACTGAGGAATAGTACCCAAGTTGGTTCTTTCACCAATACCTGAATGCACTTGCATGTGCCTGTGAATTTACAACTGACTACACATAGAAATATTGATATTTATGCACAAAATAAAATTACAGCCATTTTTAAATGCTAACATTATACTAAAATGCATTTGACCAGATGGTCAAATAAGGTATCAGGTAATCAAAACACTGAAGCAATCTTTTCAAAAAACTGACTAGGGATGTTTCTTATGAAAATTTTCAGACATCCATGGGACAGACGGATACATTCAGTGTGGTTTTTCTGATAATTATGAGGCCTGCTAAAGTTGTAGGCACTTCAATATCTGCATCCAAAAAGTTCACTTTTAAGTTTGTATTTGCTTAAGAGTTTAGAATAATTCTGATAGACATTCAGTATTTCTTTCTTGTTACAGTCTCGTCATTACAAGAAATTTGTAAAAACATCATTTGATTTCCTTTCTTTCTGGTCTTTCTTTCTTCTTTCTTTCTGCTCTTCTGTCTTCCTTCCTTTTTTAACTAAACATAGATTGATCTTTTATACAATACATCTGGACCAGAGTTTCCCCTCTTTCCCCTCTTCCCATTTACTCTCCACCTCCACTTTCCTAAAATCTGCTCTCCCACCATTTCTTCTTCAGAAAAGAGGAGGCCTCCTAGAGATGGAGGCCTAACCGAACAAAACAATGTACAATAACACAAGGCAAAACCCCTCATATTGAAGCTGGACAAGGCAAGCTAATATAAGGAAATGAGTCTCAAAATCATGCCAAAAGGTTAGAGATAAACCTCTCCTACAGTTATGAGTCCTACAAAAATCACCAATTTAACTGCCATAACATGTACACAATAGATTTGATGCAGATCCCTGCAGGTCTTGTGCCTGCTGCTTCATTCTATCATAGGCATTATGCTTAGATAATTCAGTAGGCCATGTTTTCCTGGTGTTCTCCATCCCTCTGATTCCTATGATCTTTCCTCTCCCTCTTCTGTGGAATTCCCCAATATAAAAAAGTATATTATGGATATCTCCTTTGAAGACTGTCTTTCTCTGAGTAATTTCTGACCTTGGGTCTCTGCACCTGCTCCCATGTGCTTCCAGGGGATGACCAGAAAAGGAACTGATCTATGAATATATCATAATATCATTAAAGATAGTTTCATTTTTTTGTCAATCCTGTTTGGTTTTACCCTTTGTCTCTCAGCTGCCCAGTCTCTGATTCCTAGCCATCCTGGCAGTACAAGCCACGGAATAACTCTTGTGGTGTAGGCATCAAGTAAAAACAAACATTGGTCGGCTTCACTCATAAAGTTTGCAGCCACAAATTGGTCCTTGTGGGCAGAAAAGATTGTATGTTGAGGGTTTATGTCGTGGTTTTTCAGTCTGTACACTGCAGAGTACCTTCTCAAGCTAAAGAGATTAGAATGCATTGGTAAACATTCTAAGTAGGCAACAGTTCCACCTCTATATTCATGAATCTGTGTGAATGTTGCCCTTGACAATGAGACTGTGGTATCTCTTTTCATAGATTGACCCTCTGTGCTAACATCAGACAGGGTTGTTTGGAGATATCCACAGAACCATCTTGGCCAACAGTTTCATGGAAGCAACCCTGTCCATCCACTAGAATCATTGCCTGGCTACAAAAGATGGCAAGTTAAGAATATATTCTCCATTACTAGTAGTCCTCACTAGGGTCATTCTCATATATTTCAGGAAGAGTGGACTAGGTTTTTACACTTTAACCCAAGAGTCTCCCAATTCCAGCCATCTCTCTACATACTCTCATCCTTTTCACCCACTCCATCTGAGTCAGATGTGGTACCATGGGTATTCTATTTACTTTAGTACTCAAGTGTCAGAGCTAGGCAGATATTCCAGTTTAAGGCCAGCCTGGTCTTAAAAACAGTTCCAGGACAGCCAGTGTTATAATGGGAAATCCTGTCTTGAACCCCCTGAAAGACGTCCTGAAATTGTTATGTAAGATTGAATCATGAAAACATAGTTTTCATTTAATAAGTTACAGGAAGCATGAGAGAAGTTGAAAGTGTGGGCAGTGAGAATCTGAGTACTATCTTTACTATAAAATATTAATGAAAATGCCCCTTTCTTTGGTAATATGTATTTTTCTACTATGTGGAGTCTAGAAGTTTATATCAAGTGATTTTTAAAAGGGAGACCTTTGATCTTTATCAATGGACCTTATCTCTTTTTTTTTGGTTTTTACGAGACAGGGTTTCTCTGTATTGTTTTGGAGGTTGTCGGTCCAGCCTGGCCTCGAACTCATAGAGATCTGCTTGCCTCTGCCTCCCGAGTGCTGAGATTAAAGGCATGTGCCACCACCGCCCAGCTAATGGACCTTATCTTAAAAGCCATATGAATGCCCCTTCTTTCATTTATAAAAAGTTACCCTGTGTTATAGTGGCATTTATAGAAGAAACCATTCATTTCAATCTATTTTCAATTTTCTCTTTTCTGTATAATTTATCAAAACCATAAAACAAATAGGCAGTTTAGAATTTCTTATCCTGGGACTAAAAAATGATCTGACACTAACACCTTTCAATTTCAGCCCCTTGTTGCTCATATACCTAGTCACCATTCTAGAGAATCTACTCATTATACAGGCTGCCAGCTCTGCCTTCCATCTTCATACAGCAATGCACTTCTTACTCTCCAATCTGTCCTTCACTGATATCATTAGAAGCACAACCATTTTCCCTATGATGCTGAAGAACAGCTGAGCAAGAGCTCAAACCATCACTTTCTATAGCTGCATCACACATTCCTTCATTATCTTCCAATTTGTGGCCTAAAAACCGGTTCCTTTCATCCATGGTCTGTTATTGCTATGTTGACATTTGTCACCTGCTTAGGTACACAGTCATCATGAGCCCCTGCCTCTGTGACCTGCTAGTTGTACTCTTACTTGTCATTAACATGGTGAATACCCTACTCCTCAGTCTGTCAGTGTTGCAATTGCCTTCCTTAATAAACCAAACAAACTAATACTTATTTTTGGTCTTGCACAGATCATCAAACTTGCCAGTTCTGGCAATTTCAACAAGGACACCTTGTATATGTGTGGTGTGTGTCATAATTTATGATGTCATCTATTTTGAGGAACCCACAAACAGAGTGAAGTTACAAAACTTTTCCTCTCTTTGCCTTTCAACTATCACTGAAAACTTTGTTCAGTGAAACAGGGTTTGTTGTGAACCTGAGCTCTTCAAAGCTTATTTGTCATTTCAAAATTTGGTGTTATAAATGTCCATTTTTAATTACTCACATGCTGAACCCTGCTATCCATGGCTTTAGAAATGGGTAGATGAAGGCTGTCTTGAATCATCTCATTCTTGGTACTTATGTTTGGTAATTGTATAATTAGTGTCAACTTTGATTTCTGTAATATGTTAATATAACAAAGTAGCTATAAAACCCAACTATTGACTCATCTATCACCAAATTCATCCAGAAAGAATAGTAAAATGATGTTCAGGTACAGATAAGTTAACACTTTAATGTTAGTTCTTTTGTGTGTCGAGTTGTGTGTATTTTTTCAAATGATCCTATTACATAAACTATGGGTTCTCACTCAATTAAAGCCAATTTCAGTTGCTGTTTCAATTTCAGAAAATATTGATCTATCTGTCTTAGCTATATATGGAGGGAATGAGACTCAGGGAGTTTGCACTTTTATTCATATCAAGAGTTCACCTTCTGCATGAGCACATGCCTAGTGTTATGGTGGTTTTATTTTTGACATGAGATTAAATGGAATAACTTTCATATAATTTTAAAACACACTACCAATCACTTGATACACAGCTCTAATCTCATCAGTCAGAGGCTGTGGCAGGAGAATTGAAGTATCAGGCTGGTATGGTTTTGATAGTCTGATTTATTTTCTAAAAGTTCTGAGATTTTCCTCTAGAAAAGGTTATCCTTTCAGTTTCTTTTTCTTATCCATCATGCTGAATTGTTTTTACTAAGTACCACATTGTACCAGTAGTTTGGAATTACTTTTTAATACTAAGTTTTGACCTATATAAGTAAAATGATACAATGAGTATCAGAAATCTTCACCCAAGTACGGTGGTGTTCTTTGGAATATTTTCAGATACTTTCAAATGATCTTGGTGATTAGTAATGGACCTAGACTCTAATCAGTTATTAATCTATATGTCCAAAATAAAGGATGTCTATGTAGAAGCATTTGAAAGATATTTATATGTCATCAGCTACACTTATGAAATAAAAACATACTAAATATTTAAAAGTACACATATAAAAGTAGACTGCTATTAAATCAGTAAAAGAAAACATAGGAAAAAATTCATGAAATTTCCTGGAGTAATATTTTTATTGGGGTATTTTCTTTTATTATTTATTCTTCCTTAATACATTATCCCCTCTGCAGTTTTGCCTACTTTTACTCTGCTCAGTCTCTATCACTGGCACACCCTGCATTTCCATTCTATTCAGTTCTCCTCCAGTTCCTCTTTCATGAAGCAAACAGGCTTCCTAAGGACATCAGCCAAAGAAGACACAATAAAATATAAGACTAGACACAAACCTTCTTCTCAGGGCTGGCGAAGGCAATCCAATTGTAGTAATAATGTCTCAAGGACAGATGCATTCCCACTACTAGGAGTCCCACTAACCTCCAAATTAACAACCATGAAATATTTGCAGAGGACAGAGAGCAGATTCATACTCTGTGATTGACTCTTCAGTTTCTGTAAACCTGTATGTGCCCTGCTTATTTGGTATTGTGGGGCATAATCTTCTGCTATCCTTCGCCACCCTGGCTCTGAAAATTCTCCTTTCCCTTCTTCCATGGAGTTCCCAAACTCTAACAGAGAAGAATCAATGGAGATATTCATTTTGAATTCTCTCTCCTCTTAATGTTTGAATGTGAGTCTCTGCCTCTGCTCCAATCAGCTGCTTGAGGAATTCCCTCTGATGATGAATAATATTATTTTTTAATGTTACCTTGGGATACATATAGACAGTCTCCCATTCAAATTCACAAATTAGATTTGATAAAATTAAATATGTTTGTACATAAATTAAATGAAGAATCATGTCAAAGAAAGTACATAGTTGGAAACTCTATTCACAATTTTATACTTTAGAAGTGTATGCCATCTTGATTACTTATATTATTCAAACTATTATCTTAAAATAATCTATGAATATATCATAAACATCTACCTATTCATTATCTATTCATCTATCTGGTTATGAAGACAATGATAACTTGATGATATATATATGAGTAAAGGTGTTCAGTATATGTTTAAATAATTTATCTTAACACTGGAGATATCAGAAAAATACACAGGAAAAGTATTGATTTCAGTTTTGGATCATAGTTTCAGAGAGTTAATTACTTGACTCTTTAGTCCCATGTGCTTAGGGTGGATATTATGGTTTCAAGTCTATATGGCAGAGAAAATTTTGACATCTCTTTTGTGTGCCATATTTGTTAATTAAGAGTGATGCAATAAATAGAATGATATGTCACATCTGGTCTCCAGAGTTACAGAACAAATCATCTGAATACTATATGCTTACCAAAGTAGGTATCTTTGGGGTTAGAATAATAATGAAGTACATAACTCGACTAATGAGGAACTTTTCTATTTATCCCTGTGAGATATAATGTTGTGTACCTCAGAGTGAGGTATAAATTTAAAGCATAGTAATGCCACACTCAAGACCACAAACATTTGGCCATTTAAGAATGTTGGTTCCTGATAATCAATTCCCAATATCCAGGTAAGCTTCTAAAATTAAGTCAAATATCTTAAGAAAATCTCATCCTGAAGTAACATGAGTACAAAAGTAAATGAAAAAGAGTGAAATATGAAAAGCATCTTCTTGATGTATCTCTTCTCAGTCCAATAATCATGTGAACTTAATCTATTATTAACCAGTGTTTTATTTACCAGACTCTACATGTTGGATATCCACAGCTCTGATTTCTCTACATTCAGAAATATATCCTTTCTCTTATGAATATTATAAAATATTATCCTAATTTTTAACTGTGGAAAGAAGTCTGGGGAGTGATTTAAGCATTAAGACCAACCATAATACATGAGGTGGTTCAAAAATAGAATATAGGTTTCTCTTATTAGAATATTGCTATAGCCCCAGTGCTTTTCTAAGGCTATTCTAACAGATAATTAAGTATTCTGACACAGATACTCATGAATTCAATTTTCATTTTACTCTATCTTTTCCAAAGTTCCCACAAAAATATGGAACTGAAAAATCAAACATCACTTTCAGAATTCCACCTGCTTGGACTGACAGACAATCTCAAACTTCTGCCCCTCATCTTCACCATGTTCCTCTCCATTTATCTGATCACAATTCTGGGAAACCTGCTTATCATCTTGGCCATTAGCTCTGGCTCCCAACTGCATACTCCCATGTATCTCTTCCTCTCTATTCTGTCCATTAATGACATTTGCTATAGTACAGCCACAATCCCCAAAATGCTGGTAAACATCCAAGCACAGGATGACAGCATAAGTTACATACAGTGTCTTTCTCAAATCTGTTTTCTTTCAATATTTAGTGGCATGGAAAATTTTCTCCTGGCAGTGATGGCATATGACCGCTATGTGGCCATATGCAAACCCCTGAGATACAAAGTCATCATGAACCCTTTTTACTGTGTCCTGATGGTTCTATTCTCCCTTTTTCTTAGCATTATGGATGCTTTACTCCATAGTCTGATGGTCCTGCAGCTTTCCTTCTGCAAAGAACGAGAAATCCCCCACTTTTTCTGTGAGCTTGCTCAGATTATCAAGCTTGCGTGCTCTGATACATTTCTTAACAATTTCTTGATATTTGTTGCAGCTTTTATCTTTGGGGGTGGTCCAGTTTGTGGGATTGTTTTTCGTATGTTTACATTGTGTCCTCAGTCTTGAAAATGCCATCATCTGGAGGGAGGCACAGAGCATTTTCTACTTGTGCATCACATTTGTCTGTTGTTTCATTGTTCTATGGGGCAGGCTTTGGTGTGTATATCAGCTCTGCCATGACAGAGTCTCTCAAAAACACAGCAATGGTTTCCATGATGTATAGTGTAGTTCCTCCATTGCTGAACCCCTTTATCTATAGCCTACGAAATAGAGACATGAAGGAAGCCTTGAGAAATCTTGTTGGTAGATTAGTTTTTCTTGGATGATATATCCTATAGTATCCATGTGGTGATTTACAGAAATTCAAATTAAGGAGACATCTGGTAAACAAAAAATTTTCCATTTTCCTATAGTCACTAAAATGACTTCAATGTGTAATGACTTGGTGTAGTTGAATTCATGCTAAGGTTTGTTTATGATATATTATCCATATTAGGTTCCATCTACTTATTACTTTGATTCCTATAGAAGTTCCTAGAGAAGTTGCTTTATTGACAACACACAAAGAAGCAATATGAAATTACAGATGACTTTGTATAATATTTTCTCTGTTGATGTCTCCAGAGTAGTTACACATGGTAAAGTGTACACAGTACGGATATTACTGAAACAGAAATGCATGTATCTGATGTCATTATTAGTGACCAGAGAATTGCAAGAATAATTATTAAATGTGTCATTATCAATAAAATTTATTGTATTAAAACATCACTTTTTATATACATATGTTTTGAAATGAACAGTGAAATTTGCTTCAACCCAAATTATCAACAGAACACTACATTTTTGTCAAGTATATAGAAATTAAGAGATATACCACGCTATAGGTAATTATCTTTTGATTCTCCGAAAAATAAAACTCTCCCCCTAAGAACTGGTTTTCTTCATAACTGCCATGAGTTTTGGGGAGTTATAGATGTCAAATTAAATATGATGCCATTTCCTCTGCTAAATGAATGCTTAACTCTGGGGTGATTCCCATACTACAGGTTTGCACTGGACTGAGTGTTAGCCTTATGTGCATGTCCAGTTTTTTCCCATTCAGATATGATTGCAGAGTGTACCAGTGCATTGTTACATGTCACTATATTCATGCATATACAAGGGAGCACCAAGTAGACAACAGTCTTTTAAGAAACAAAGAGAAGATGCCTTAGGGATGGGAAAGTGATGGAGTGATATGGAGAATATTGGAAGGAAAATAATTATGTTAGATTTGATCAAAGCATAATATATGAGTATATAAATCCTCAATTAAAAATGAAAGAGCATATTGTAATATGATCATAGAAAATATATTAGGAACAGTTATTATAATAAAAATGTACCAATAAATTTCACTAAGCATCTATAGGTAGGTGTTTAATGATTATGTATTTGTAGTTTCTAATTATATTTTTGATGATATATCTTATATATTGAGAATAATGGTGTCTTTTGGTCCTGATGAAATTGTATGTAAAGATAGGTATGTGCATGGGGCTAACAAAGAAAGCACACAGTAGTGTGAAAGTGTCCTTATGTTAAAAGATATTGAGCAGAAAGAGGGGTCCTGCAAATACTGACAAACACATGGATTCTTAGCATGCCAAATTAAGTAAATATAATCAGAAAGAAGTACCTCAAATTAATGCAAAGGCTCTATCACACTCTCCAATGAAACTTAAGTTCTAACATGATTGAACTCACAAAATGAAACAGCAATTAAACAAAACCAAAATAATTAAAATCTCAGGTTCAGAAGTAAATATAAAGTTCTTAAAAATATTTGACAACAGGAATAATTGAGAGTTTCTTCAAGGATGAAAGTGAAGGAGGAAATTGTGTAATTATATTTTTCAAGCATAGCATTTTTATTTATTATTTGGGAATTTCAAACCATGAATCCCAATCACACTCACTTCTCATTCCATATAGATGGAAGGTTTTGTGCACGCTGCTGAGCAGCGGAATGCATTAATGTGCTTATCCAGTGCAACATCCTGTAAAAAAATACCAGTGCTCTAGGCAAGATATACTTGCTGACATAATAGTGACAAGAGTTAGAAGGGATAATGAAACTTCTTCGATAAATTTGAGGCTTTTCTACATAAGAGAATATCACACCTGATACTTTAATCCTGGTTCAAATCTCAAGGATCCAAGCATCATAGACCCTAGGCTAAAGTCTGATGTTGTTATTTTTATTGTGTTTCTTTTTTATTGAAAAATTATTTCTCATTGTCCATACAACCCCATTTCCCCTTCTCTACCAATCTGTGCCTCCCCACATATCCCTCCTACCATCACCCATCAACTCCTCAAGGGGTGTAAAGCTTTCTTTGGATAGTCGACAAAGTCTGGCATACCTAGTTCAGGCATGACCGAGCCCTTCTCCCCTGGATTAAGGCTGAGCAAGGTATCCAAACATAGGAAATGGCTCTAAAAAGCCAGTTCATGTACCCAGGATAAGTCTTGCTCCCAATGCCAAGGGACTGCCTAAGAGATCAAGCCACCTACCTGCTATTCACATCCAGAGGGCATAGTTTGGGCCCATGCAGATTCCCCCTGCCGTAAACTAATAGTGCTTGAGGTCCCACTACTTTGTGTCAGCTGTCTCTGCTGTTTTCCCCCATCATGTTCTTGACTGCACCTAGCAAAGTTACAATCCATAACCCCAGAGAATGTAGCTGAAAAGGGGGACAATGAAGGATACACTTAGAGTGTCCCAGAAAAGGAAAATTGTAGGAGTGAACCCCAAAAAGTTATCTGCCCAATAGGGCGGGGTCAAGGTAGAGATAAAAGGAAGTGAAAGGAAAAGGGGCTTCCCTTTTCTCCTGGAAGCCAGCCACACTTCTAACTCCAGCCCACGCCTTGGAAACCGACTGAATGCTGAGGTGAGTGCTAATCAGCATTTCAGCTGCCTCTGCTGTGGTGCTCACTCTCGCTGAGGCAGCTATATTGCTGCATCTCTGCTGCCTCTGGAGCTGCTGCAGTCCGAGCTTGCACGCCCCGAGGCCACCCCCACCGTGCATGCTGGGAGAGAGCAGTCTCTGCCACACACTGGGACCCCTCTGCCGCAGTGCGTGCTTGCAGCATTCTGGCTGCTGGGAGAGATGAGCCTCTGCCACACACACGATCGCCACGGCCCCACCGCGGCGAGAGAGGAACCTCTGACACACACCCGCTGCGCATGCCTGCCACCGAACCGCAAGAGAGGAGCTGGCCTCCGCCACACTCTGACCCCTCTGCCACCCAGCGCTGCCACTCATTGCCACGCGTGCTGCTCGCAGCCTGCTGCCGCGATAAGAGAGGCTGCCACTCGCAGTTGCACACTGCCGCAAGTCCCCGCCACAGCACCGTGGCCATCTGCTGCCCGCCCCTTCCCACCCGCCACCCGCCCGATTCCCTTGCCCGATTACTTCTGCATTGCACTGCCTCAGCAGCTAACAGAGCCACTGCAAGCTCCACTAAGCGGTGAATCTGCCTGCCCAAATCTGTTCATTAAGTTTTCTCAGGTTCCTTGGGGAGCATCTGATTTTCCCCGGAGAGGCAGTGTTTGGCAGTACACCTCCACCATCTGCTGGCCAAGCACGGGTAACTACAGGTATTTTAACTTGAGATAATAAAGGAGGTGATTTTTTCCAATTTAAGAATCACCAATTGATGGTAAGAACATCTAATTATAACATGGCAGGTAATTTAACACTGCAGGATTTTAGAGATTTAATTACCAATGTGATAGATTATGCAGTAAAAGACAATTATGACATTTTTCATACGTATACGTGTGCCATGCTTGTGATTAGTGTATTAATACATATAATCACATGGAAGAAATATAAGCTTATGATTCAGAAATTAGAGTCAAAATTTCAGGAAAAAGGTTATTTAGTTACCAAAACAGATAATTTGGAATTTGATCAGAACAATCTTCGAGGCACAGTTAATTCCGTGTCTACTGCATTTATGGCTAAAACTGAGTCTAATCAGCTGGAACTTTCCAAATTAGCAGAGTCAATTCAAAAATTAGAGTTAAAAATTCAGGAACAGGTGGATTTAGTTACATTTAATTCAATGTCTACTGCATTTATGGTTAAGACTGAGTCTAATCAGGTGAACTTTCCAAATTATCAGAGTCAATTCAAAAATTAGAGTTAAAAATTCAGAAACAAGGGGATTTGGTGAAATTTGACCAGGATAACCTTCGAGACACATTCAAATTCGATGTCCACTACATTTATGACTAAGATGGAATCTAGCCAGGAGGAATTTTCAAAATTAGCAGGGTCAATTCAATCTATGTCTGATAATAATGGCAATCTAGCAGACCGAATGTGTTTTCTGGAAGGAAAAATAGATGCCTTTGGAGTTTTTAGGGAGGATGGTATGAAAAGCTTGGAATCGCATTTAACTGAACACTCCAAAGATTTAAAACAATCTTTAATGCAGAAAATCCAAGACCTTAATGAAAAATCTGAGGACTTGGGACAATGTTTAATGAATGAAATCCAAGACCTCAATGAACATTGCAAGGACTTGGAAAAAATTTTAATTCAGGAAATCCAAGACCTAAAGGATAACATGGTTTCAAAATTTCAATCTTTAGAAGATACACCCTCTGAAATATCAGATGTTGAGTCAACAGATGCTAGGCTACAAGGAAATAAACGAAATATGGCTACTAGACATTCTAAGGTGGCCTTTCCAGTAACCGTGGTAGAAAGGCCGTCATCATGGAGGAACCAATCTGGTTCCACTACACAGAAATGGGAACCTATTCCTATGAAAGAAATGAAAGCTATTGAGCAAGCGATATGACTTTTGGTGTCCACAGTCCTTATGTAAAACAGTTACTAAATACATGGGCTACGACCAATAAGATAACTCCCTCAGATTGGAATGATTTAATATCTGCAGTGTTGGACCAGTCTTCCCAAATACAGTGGAAAGCTTTGTGGAGACAGGAAGCCAAGGCCCTTGAACTTCAAGGTTTGAAGGATGGCTTTGATGCTTCTGAAAGTAAGAATATGGGGGAGAAGCAATTTTCTGACCTGCAGGTCCAAGCTGGTTATGATGAGCATACATTTGATTCATGCAAAACAGCAGCACTAAATGCTTTGGATAAGGTTCGTGAACCAGGGAAAAGAGTTGAATCATATTCAAAAGTGATACAGGGTCCGAGAGAAAGATTCTCTGAATTCTTACAAAGATTATCCAGAGCAGTAGATTTACAAATATCTGATCCTAATATTAGGCGACTTCCTACAGAATCGTTGGCTTATGAGAATGCAAACCCACATTAAAAACAGATACTGTGGCCATTAAAGGTAAGATCAGCACCATTAGAGGAATGGGTTTTATATACAACTAATGTTGAGTATGACAATCCAGAGGCAGGAACCTGGATAGGAGAAGCCATTTCTAAAGGATTTAGGAGGAATCAGGATGAAATATGTCGTACCCAAGAGGAGATACCAAATTGGGTTGGGGAAGCAATCTCTAGAAGATTCAAAAAACATCAAAACTTTAGATGTTTTAATTGTGGTAAAATGGGACATTTGAGTAGGCACTATGGACAACGCATTCCTAGGAATAATGCTTCTACCAGGAATGTGTGAAACAGAAGGCCTCAACCTCCCGGTCTCTGCAAGAGGTGTGGAAAAGGAAATCATTGGACCAATGAATGCTGGACCACAAGAGATAGACAAGGTAGATCTTTAAAGCCAAAAACAGGGGATCAGGGGCTCAAGCAAGCCTCAGAAAGAAAGATTATCCGGTCATTCCCAGTGACAGTGGAGGACAGCCTCTCTCAGGACAATTGGAAGATCCACTGACCATTGTAAATAATACGGCACTGGGTAATACATTAGCTCCAGAGGATGAATCAATTGTATCAGGAGGAGATACAAAACATGTATTTTGGCAAACTTCTATACAATATCATAGACCCAAGTTACCAGGTAAGATAAATAATATGGTGATTAACGGCATCTTAGACACAGGAAATGACGTCACTATCATTAATCAGAAGTCCTGGCCCCCCAACTGGGATTTAAAAGAGGTTAATGTTCAATTATTCGGTATTGGAAGCCTATCTGAAGTTAAACAGGGCATTGATGGATTGACTTTATTGGGCCAGAAGGACAGAGAGGAAGGTTAAAGCCATATGTTGCAGATATTGCTATAAACCTCTGGGGTTGCGATCTACTCCAGCAATGGAATACACAGATTAACATCCCTCCTGTATCAGCTAGGAATTATACACAAGCTCTAAGTGGTACAAAGAATATAGTAAGGCAGTACAGAAAACAGATGCCAAATGTCCAGGCTGTACAGAAGCAGGATTCTAGTGCCAAACCAACAGAGCAACCAAAAGCTCTAACCTTAAAATGGCTGACAGATGAACCCATCTGGGTGGGTCAATGGCCTATGACATCTGAGAAGTTAGAGGCTTTGGAGAAGTTAGTTCAGGAACAATTAGATGCTGGACATATTGAGGAATCAACTAATACATGGAATTCGCCTGTTTTTGTTGTCAAGAAAAAGTCTGGTAAGTGGAGAATGGTTACTGATCTTAGAGCCGTCAAAAAGATAACTCAGCCTATGGGATCTCCACAACCTGGGATGCTGTTACATTCTCTAACTCCTAAGGATTGGCCAATTATAGTTATAGACTTAAAAGATTGCTTCTTCATACGGTTACAAGAAAACGACAGAGAAAAGTTTGCCTTCACAGTACCTACCTATAATAATTCCCAATCAGTACAGAGATTCCAGTGTAAGGTACTACCTCAAGGTATGTTAAACAGCCCAACTTTGTGTCAATATTTTGTGAATATTGAGGTTTCTCTAGAAATAATTCGTAAAAAATTTCCACATTCGTTAATATATCGTTATATGGATGACACATTATTGTCTGATTCAAATAAGGATACTTTGGAAAAGATGTTTGAAGCAGTAAAATAAACTTTGCCTCGCTGGGGATTACAAATTGCCCCAGAAAAATACAAAGAGGAGATTCTATTAGTTATTTAGGTTATAAAATAGATGCTCAGAAAATTAGACCGCAGAAAGTACAGATAAGAAGAGATCGTTACCGGACTCTTAATGGTCTTCAAAAACTATTAGGAGAAATCTCTCAATTACAGACAATTATCGGTGTGGAAGGGCATGATTTGAAACACCTAAAAATGGCTTTAAAAGGAGATAAAGACCTAAAAAGCCCACGAGTACTATCAGCTGAGGCTGAGAAAGAATTAGAATGGGTAGAAAAGAGAATATTAGAAGCACATGTCGACCTTGTGGATCCAAAACTGGACTGTATTCTGGTTATTTTGCCATCTAGAGAATACCCCTCAGGAATATTAATGCAGAGGGAAGACATCATTCTAGAATGGGTATTTCTGCCATATAAACAGCATAAAAAATTGAAAACATATATAGAAAAGATCTCTGATTTGATATTAAAAGGTAAGTTAAGGCTTCATCAACTGACTGGGAAAGACCCAGCTGAAATTATTGTACCTTTAACAAATGATGAAATCTCCTTCTTATTGAAGGATAATGAGTATTGGAAAATAGCTTGCAGTGACTTTTTGGGAACTATTAGTAAGAACTATCCCAAAACAGAGAGAATCAAATTCATAAAGAAAACAATTTGGATTCTTCCACATATGTCCCGCGCTACCGTCTCGCCAGCAAGAACGACGCAGAACACTCGGATCCTTCTGCAGTAAAGCTTTAATACATCTTGAGAGATAGATGATCAGCTTCTTAGAGGGAGACCCCAAGCTAAGAAACCCAGCCCCTTATATAAGCCTAGGAGCTCCGAGTGAGACGTGTAGAGCCGGGATTGGTGGTTTGCACATCACCCCAGATGACGCCACGGGAGAGGCACAGCTTAAACGGTTAACTCCAACTGACAGCAGATGTCAGCGCCATCTTCTAACGGTTAACTCCAACTGACAGCAGATGTCAGCGCCATCTTCTAATGGCAATAGCGATAGCGAGGGCGGCTCCTCACATCTCCCCCTTTTCATTTATTTTTGAAGCAATAGGACACCCACAACTTTGGAGTGGAGATAGAGGTCAAATCCCCATGTGCAAATTCGGAACATGTACAAAGCTCCTCTCCAGGGTCTTATCCCCAGAGAGAGCCCTGACCAGTCCGATGTCGTTTTTCTGGGGGAAGGAGATCATGACATAGAACCTTCATGCAAGATGACTTATCTCCCAGGAGAAAGTCGTTATACCGCAGACCTCTCCTGTGCAGTGCTTAGCCTTGCAACTCCTTGGGCTGCTGAAGCCTACCCACTCTATCCCGTGCAATGAGACTAGCCTCGTGGGGTGCAAGAGCTGGGAGGCCAGCGACCTATTGCTTTAACATGGTTAACCAAATGTCAGGGGAGGCTCCGTGTTCTAAGGCAGCAAGTGCTTGTGCCACCACCACTTTGTCTCTTTTGTTTGGGCTCTGAGCTTACACACCATCCAAAGCATCAACACTATTCCACAGCAGAGAACTAGGCTAAATGATCCTACCCCCACCCATTCCTTAAAATAAGAAAATGCAGATGAAATCCAGGAGGAGAGGCCTTCCATCAGAGAAAGATCCAGATGCGTCGAATTCACTTGCAGGATCGCCATTCTCAACTCACAGAGTGTCTGCTCAAACTCAAAAGTCCAATTCTGTAATAAATGTTGAGACAGAGCTTGTGACAGGTTAGCTGCTCTTGTAAAATTCTCATATTGTACTGAAGTGACACAAAGGCCAGGCAACTTTTGTTCACATCCCAATTGGGCCATCTGCCACAATATATCCAATTGTTCCTGAACCAAATTAATCTGTTGGTTTACCAACATCAGGCCTCCTTGTATCTGAGAATTGGCAGTGGCCTGTTTATCTAGGACCATGGTCACAGTGGCCTATAGTTCATTAATGGTTTGAGTTGTCTGCACAGTGGCAGAAAGTGCAAGGGCCGAGGCGGTAACCGAAGCAGTAACCGCGGCGGTGGCTATCAGGCCCACAATAATAGCAGAGATCCCAAAAATCTCGCTTTTCCCTAAACAAACTCAAATTACTTGGCATCTCAACAGGAACTGGAACAAATCGAGGCATGCGCATTACCAAAGCAAAAGGGTGCTTAATAGCATCCCAGCATAATGCATAAAAACAATTCTAAGCAGAGCAATTTATTTCTTTCTGATTCTTACCTAAGGTATCATTACTCACAACCCAAATAAAGGGCAGCCAAACAAATTGGAGCAGCTGAATTAGTTTCTCTTAAAAGGGGTATACTTAACATTGGAGGAGGACCAATCAGATGATCCATAGCTCTGTCCCTCACTCAGACTGTTGCCTAATGCCCCTTTCCAATCAAAAGTAATCTGTCCCTTCTCACTATCATAGGAGAAAGATCAGTACAGCTTCCATTAATTCAAAAGGATTAGCATTAGATCTTTCTGGATCCATATGAATAAAATTATCCTTTAATGAAGAAATCACAGTAAAGCACAAGCTTCCTACCAATGACAAGGTTCTCTCATCCTGAAAACTCTGTATCTGAGGATCTAAAGGCAAAAGGCAAGCCCCAACTCTCTATTAGTTGTGAAAAATCTAGGGAACACCTGGGCATTCTGCATCACTGGCATCGGTAGTGGGAAGGTAGACATGATGGCCCACCGTAACTCTCCCATCATACTAGGAACCATCATCCCGAGTAGGAGAGTCTTCATCACCCACTTGGCCTCCATCCTTCTTATTCTGGAGTTGTGAAGGAGCTCTTCGAGTGAGTCTTTCAGGGATCCACAGGGGGTTTTCTTCCTCCTGTGGAAAAACACACACAGCTCCCCTGGATCTTATAAGAATAGGATCCGGGCCTTTCCAGAGATCAGTCAAGACATCTTTCCATTTTACCATTTCTTTTGGCCTATCAGGCTCTAAACTGTGGCGATCGGCCGCAGTGTGGCCTTGGGCATCAGAGTTCAAGAAATTAAGGGTAAAAAGTGCCATGGATACAGCAACTCTTGGTACCGAGGGTAGAACATCCTCAATACTCCCCTTTTGTTTAATCAGATATGATTTGAGTGTACGATGGGCACGTTCCACAATGCCCTGTCCTTGAGGGTTATAAGGTAGGCCAGTTAGATGGGTAACATCCATTTGCCGACAAAACTGTCGGAATTTTTGAGAGGTATATGCTGGTCCATTGTCTGTTTTTAAAATTCTGGGTTTTCCCCAAGCACTCCAGGCCTCAAGGCAATGTTGAATCACATATGAGGCCTTTTCCCCTGTTAGGGGTGTGGCGAACATTACGCCAGAACAGGTGTCAACAGAAACATGAACATATTGAAGCCTTCCAAAAGAGGGAATATGAGTAACATCCATCTGCCACATCTGCAATGGTCTAATGCCACGTGGGTTTATTCCCATGTGGGGAGTAGGTAAGAATTCGCAGCAATTCTGGCATTGAGTAACAATTTCCCTAGCCTCTTTCCTGGATAGAGCAAAACGACGGCGCAAGGTCTCAGCCGTCACATGAAAGCGCTTATGGAATTCTTTTGCTGCTTGTGCATGGGTAGACAAGGCAGCGGCCACCAGCTTTGTAGCCTTGTCCGCTAAGTCATTCCCTAAGGACATGGGACCTGGGAGTCCAGAATGTGCTCGGACATGGGTAATGAAAACAGGAAATCTCCTATTTAACAAGGCAGCTTGTATCTTTTGAAAGATGTTAGCAACTCTGCTGGAGGATCTTATTATTCCAGCTATCTCAAGGAGATTAACTGCATTAACCACATAAGAGGAATCTGATACAATATTGAGGGGTCCTGGAAAAGCCTCAAGAACCTCCAGTACTATCAGACATTCTACAACTTGAGGTGAAGTTTCATTATATTGTTTAGATATAACCCTATCCTTGACCACATAAGCTCCCATACCAGTTTTTGATCCATCAGTGTACACCACAGTCCCATCTGGGAGTGGGTCTTTAGCTGTCACTTGTGGAAACACTATAGCCTGGTTTAGGGCAAACTGTAAAATTGGATGCTTTGGAAAATGATTATCAATTTGTCCTGAAAAGGAAGTAACTAAAACTGCCCAATCACTAGATGTGGCTGCCAAGGTCTGAACTTGTGCAGCAGTATAAGGCACAATCAAGGAATCAGGATCCCTGCCAAAATGTGTAACAGCTGCTTTTATTCCGCTAAGCGCGAGCTGTGCAACAGCATCAGGGTACCAGTCAATAATCTTAGCAGGGGAAGCATTTGGATGAATCCAAAGTAATGGTCCATGTTGCCACAGGACTGCAGTTGGCAATTGAGCTGTCTTAAAAACACACAGATTAAAAGGTAGTGACTCCTCAATACGTTGTAATTGTGCTTCCTGTAAGGCCTCTTCCACCATCTGTAAGGCTCGGTGGGCGGCAGGGGTAAATTTTCTGGGTGAGGAGATATGAGGCTCACCCTCCAGGAGATCGAAGAGGGGTTTTAGATCAGCAGATGGAATTTTTAAAAAGGGCCTCAACCAATTTATATCTCCCAGAAGTTTCTGAAAATCATTTAATGTTTGTAAGTGGTCTTTGCGAATTTCTATTTTCTGAGGAACTATATTTTTGGGAGTAATCATTGAGCCCAAAAAGAGGCCTGTATCTGCAATTTGAACCTTTTCTGAGGCAATCTCTAATCCCCACTGTTTTAATTCAGCCACCAGCATGGGGAAAGCCTTTTGTAAAACATCTAACTCTTTGTGACAAATAAGAATATCGTCCATATAATGGATAACGATTAAAGATGTAAATTGCTTCCTAATTGGCTCCAAAGCCTCCTGCACATACAGCTGACATATTGTTGGGCTATTGGCCATGCCTTGCGGCAGTACCTTCCACTGAAATCTCTTGTCTGGTTCCATATGATTAAGAGAAGGGATAGTGAAGGCAAACCTTGGTCTATCCCGTGGGTAAAGTGGAATAGAGAAGAAACAATCCTTAATATCTATAATAATAAGCTTCCAATCTTGAGGAAGTGCAGAAAGCAAAGGAAGGCCTCTTTGAACAGGGCCAAAAAGATGCATCTGATTGTTAATGGCCCGCAGGTCATGGAGTAATCTCCACTTCCCAGATTTCTTCTTAATAACAAAAATTGGTGTATTCCATGGGGAGGTAGAAGGCTCTAGATGCCCCAGCCGTTCCTGTTCTTGCACTAATCTTGTGACAGCCTCTAATTTTTCAGAGGATAGAGGCCATTGAGAGACCCATAACGGCTCCTCTGTTTTCCATGGTATGGGTCGTGAAGCCTCAACGGCCCCTAAATAAAACCCAGTCCTTTTCTACCCCGATTTCCGTGTTGCGTAATGGGTTTTATTCTGCCTTGTTCTTGCCTACCCAAGCCTCTACCGTTTGTATACCCCATCTTTGCCATAATGGCTGATGCCTGGGGGGAGTATTCATTAGTTAGGGTCATGCCCATGGCTTGTAACACATCCCGTCCCCATAAATTTACAGGGAGTGGCAACACATAGGGGGTAAAACATCCCTGTTTGCCCTCAGCATTCCGCCAGGTTAAGGCTGAGGCACTGATGGCAGGAGAGGACTGGTATCCAAGACCTTGTAGAGAATGAGATGAAACAACAGTGGGCCAAGACTTCGGCCACCAATGGAGTGAAATAATGCTTTTGTCTGCTCCCGTATCCATTATCCCTTCAAATTCTTTTCCATTAATTAACAATTTTATTGTAGGTCTCTCATTTAGGGGTATAGCCAGATAGGCTGAATCACTTCCAGAAGATCCCATAGCCCTTTTTTGTAAAGTGTAGGTTTCTCCATCCCCGAGGGAGGGCAGCAACACCAGTTGTGCAATTCTATCTCCCTGCTTTATAGAAAATACACCCCGAGGGCTAGAACAGAGAACTTGAATCTCCTCTTTATGATACGGGTCAACAATTCCAGGATATATAATGAGTCCCTGTAAAGTTAAGGAGCCACGGCCCAGAATAAGCCCAATGGTGGCAGGGGGCAAAGGTCCAGGGGAATGGACTGGGACCGGTTGAACATTCATTTGGGGCATGAGTAAGAAGTCGGAGGCGGCACGCAAGTCCATTCCGGGGGTTCCTCGGAAGCCTCTACTTCCTCTTGATTGCTTTTCTGAAATTGGTTCCCATATTTCTGAGGGCCCTGGGACCATGGGCCCCGTGACCCGTTTTTTGATTGGGGTACCTTGGGTTCTTCAATAGGGGGCAGAAGCCTCCCTTTTACATCCCGGACTGACCTGCATTCGCTAGCCCTATGATAACCTTTACCACAACGATGGCAAAGCTTCGATTCTCTTGTTCTTTCAGGGGCTTGACAATCTTTCTTAAGGTGCCCCATTCTCCCACAATTAAAACAAGCTTTTCGACTAGATAAATCTCTATACCTGTGCGTTTGTAAAATGGCGGCAGCTAGTCCTGCATTGGTTAGGGGTCCCCCCAGCTCCCTGCACACTCTGAGCCAATCTTGTAAACCTTTGCTTTTGCGAGGGGCGATAGCCGCTCGACATTCCTGGGTTGCTTGTTCATAGACAAGTTGCTCAATCAGGGGCATAGCTTGTTCTGAATCACCAAAGATGCGACTGGCGGCCTCTGTCATTCTGGCCACAAAGTCTGAAAATGGCTCTTGGGGTCCTTGGACAATCTTTGTAAGGTGTCCACTGGACTCTCCCTTTTTGTGAGGGCCTTCCATGCTTTAATAGCGGCGGCCGACACCTGACCATAGACACCCCAGATGTAGTTGGTTTGATTAAGGGCATGTTGACCCTGACCTGTCAGCATTTCAAATGTCCACTGCCTCTGATTCTCATCTTCAGCCGTGGCATTAACTCTAGCTTGTGCCTGGGCTGCATCATACCAGAGAGCCTTCCATTCCATGTATTGTCCCATGTTGGGAAGCACTGCTTTCACTGTCGTCTGCCAGTCAGTGGGAGTCATGGCAAAATTAGCAAGCCTTTCCACCTGTAATGTGGTAAAGTTAGCATTGACCCCATAATTACGAACGGATTCGGCCAATTCTTTGATTTGATTGTAATCTACAGGGGTATGTACTCTTCCGCCTTCCGCATTCTCGAATACTGGAAAAGCTACTTGTATTTTTCTCCGTTCCTCTAAAGGTAAAAAGGAGTCAGTACCAGTATTCAGCCGAAGCTCATACTGCGGAGGCGCTGAGGGGCGTGAGCCCGCCGGATTTATAGGCGGTGGCCTCACATTCATTTTTGTTTTCAGTGGCCGGTGTCTATCAGGGTGATATCTTTCTTCCTCATACCGTGCCACCTCCTCCTCTAGACCACCTTCTTCGCTAGAATACAGAGTGTCAGAATCAGAATTATCTAGCTCCAAGGCTTCTAGCTCTACTGTAGGGTATAGACTAGATTCTGGCTTTTTCTTTTTCTTAGATTTGTTAGGGGGTGAATGATCACTCCCTTCTTTCTCTCCCCTTTCTTAACTTCTTGGGAGGGCCTTTTTTCTTAGACATGTCTTTCCTTTTGCGAGCTCCCATTCTCTCACTCCGTTCAGTTTCTGACATGCTATCCTGAACTTCCTCTAAGGTTCCCTGACTTTCTATTATAGCAGGGTGACAGGCCTCATCCTCCAAGCAGTTTTTAACTAGCTTCCAAATGGCTTTGGTACCTAAGTGGAGATCTCCTTCTGCATGCTTCCTGTCTAGTTCTTACCTAGCTTGTTCCATGAGGCCACAGTGAGGGACCCGGAACAAGCATACCATGGTGCCACTCTATCTACCTCCTTCACAAAATTTTGAAGTGTTCGTGGTGCAATTTTAAGATCTCTTTGTTTTAGCACAGTCTGTAGGGCAGTAACCACTGACTGTGACAACCCCATCGCGCTAGCGGCTTATCTAAAAACGGCGCTCAACTCCGTTACCAGACTGACAGCACCAGACTGACAGCACCAGACTGACAGCACCAGACTGACAGCACCAGACTGACAGCACCGTTCTGTCAGCACCAGCCACGATGAAGGAGAAGGACAAACAGGACTAGCACCAAAGCCTCCACTGACCCGTCCCACGGTGATGACAAACTAAGGCCAAAGTCGAGAAAGGGGGTATTCAGCATAAAGCATACCTCTCTGAACTTACGTCCCTGCAGTTCTGAATCCGCCCCGTCTTCCGAGGGGTCTCCCGCGGCGCCGGCGATGTTGAAGAGTTCCCGGGTTTTGGCACCAGATGTCCCGCGCTACCGTCTCGCCAGCAAGAACGACGCAGAACACTCGGATCCTTCTGCAGTAAAGCTTTAATACATCTTGAGAGATAGATGATCAGCTTCTTAGAGGGAGACCCCAAGCTAAGAAACCCAGCCCCTTATATAAGCCTAGGAGCTCCGAGTGAGACGTGTAGAGCCGGGATTGGTGGTTTGCACATCACCCCAGATGACGCCACGGGAGAGGCACAGCTTAAACGGTTAACTCCAACTGACAGCAGATGTCAGCGCCATCTTCTAACGGTTAACTCCAACTGACAGCAGATGTCAGCGCCATCTTCTAACGGCAATAGCGATAGCGAGGGCGGCTCCTCACACACATATCGTGAGACAAACAACTATTTCTGGAGTTCTTACCTTCTACACGGATGCAAACAAATCAGGTAAGGCAGGATATAAATCAGGAAATATTAGTAAAGTAGTTCAAAGCCCTTACAACTTCGTACAAAAGGCAGAGTTATATGCCATTCTCAAGGTACTTAAAGACTTTACAGAGCCTCTCAATACAGTCTCGAATTCTCAGTATGAAGAAAGAGTTGTCTTGCACATTGAGACTGCAGAATTTGTTCCTGATAGTACAGAATTAACCTCATTATTTTTACAATTACAGGAAACCATCAGAAACAGGACTCGTCCTATATATATAACACACATCAGATCCCATACAGGTTTGCCAGGTCCTCTGGCACAATGCAATGATGAAATTGATCATTTGTTAGTAGGTAATGTGTTGGAAGCTTCAGAATTTCATAAGAAACAGCATGTCAACAGCAAAGGCTTAAAGGTTTTTTCTATCACCTGGCAATAAGCCAAAGAAATAGTAAAAAATTGCCCCAGTTGCTCATTCTACAATCAAACTCCATTACCAGCAGGTTGTAATCCTAAAGATATTCACAGAAATGAACTTTTGCAAATGGATGTATTGCACTTCCCAGAATTTGGCAGTTTAAAATATGTACTACATACCATAGACATGTTCTCAAGATTCCAATGGGCTACTGCCCTCAGCTCTGAAAAGGCAGACTCTGTTATTACACACCTCTTAGAGGTGATGGCTGTTATGGGTATACCTAAAACAATAAAAATGACAATGCTCCAGCATATGTCTCCAGTAAATTGGAACAATTCTTCAAATATTATAATATAAAACATGTAACTGGTATACCTTACAATCCCACAGGACAAGCAGTGATTGAAACATCTAACTGAACCTTAAAAAAGATGCTTCATAAACAACCGGGGAGAACAAAGACCCCTAAACACAGGTTACATAATAGCGCTTTACTAATATTGAATTTTGTTAATGATGATAAAAAGGACAAACTGCAGCAGAACGACACTGGACTACAGAGAAAACTTCTGAACTGAACCAACCGGTGTATTTTAAGGATGTTATGACCTCAGTCTGGAAACCAGGATATGTGTTACTTTGGGGAAGGTGTTATGCTTTTGTTTCCACAGGAGAAGAAAAGATTTGTGTCCCATCTAAATTAATTAAGATTCGATCAGAACAGAAAACATCTCAGATAGAGGAAGGATGATGGCTCATCTACAAGGTCTGCTATGTATAAGGAGACCTCAATAAAGGAAAGAGAAGTATTCTGTCTGTGTCTTTACAGAACAATTAGTTCTGAACAGTGAAAAAATACTAGCTATATGGATACCTAAAGAAGAAAGTATAGCTACTCAGAGGACCACCAAACATGCAATAATATGATGTGTTATCAATGTCTAAATCTCTGTATTTTGTTATTGTATTTTTTATTTCTTGCACTTCTCAATATGCCTGAGTCCCAATTCATCTAATTTTTGCTGGCTTTGGAGTTGTATTGGCTCTCCTGCTTTAAACCCAAGCATATTGTTAAAATGCAATTCAGACTTTCTGTATTATATCAAAGAGCCATTGATATAAGACAGAAACAACGACAACAAAAATCATATACATATATGTGGACTTCATCTGTGTACATTTGATTCTTTTCTAAAACTCTAATCTCCTTCATGTGTATTATCTTCCTTAGGGTTGCCTTTCCTAGTATTCATACACATAGAATTTAAGTATTTCTGAGCTTCAACTGCTTCAGAAAGAGAATGTGGATTCACTTTCCCGACTCCGCCTGATTCGACTGGATACATCTAAACTGCCCCACATCATCGACCCCACCTGACAGGCACCATCCTGAAACCAGCTTGGAACATCACTCGACACATCGTCAGGCCAAGGAACTGATACAGTACATATTCTACAATCTCATCAGAGCTTCAGACAAGAGCTCCAATCAAAATCAGAAATCTCATCCGGAACTTCAGTCGAGCCTCTCCTGCAAAACAGAGACTAACTGACCTACTTAAGACTCTTGTTACACTAACAATTTCTTCCCACAGGTCCCTATGATTATCATCGTCCCACTTCAGCAGGAAGTAAATTTGTGAATTCCACGCCCCCTCTCCCTACTATTGACATTAGAGGATAGTTTACACCTGTTAGTGTTACTTTGCAATTATTTTAGGGTTGGGATTGGAAGGAGGTGTTCAGACTTAGGCATCCCTTTCAGATAAGTTTAGAATTTAGGTGGAATGGATGTGTTTAGTTTAGGATAAGTAGATTATAACTTAATTATCACCCTCTATGTATATATGTTGTATATGTTTGAGTTTGTATCAAATTTAAATCTTCTATTTAGACTATAAGGGGAATTGTAGGAGTGAACCACACAAAGCTATCTGCCCAACAGGGCAGTGTCAAGGTAGAGATAAAAGGAAGTGAAAGGAAAAGGGGCTTCACATTTCGCCTGGAAGCTAGCCATGCTTCTAACTCCTGGTCTGTGCGCCATTCTCTCTCTCTCTCTCTCTCTCTCTCTCTCTCTCTCTCTCTCTCTCTCTGGTAAATAAATATATTGTTTTCCCTATATAGCTTCGAGTATCGTTATAGAAAATAGTTGAAACCTCCTGGATAAACTGGGAGAGGTGTAGAAGTGAGGAGATTGGGGCATGGCAACATGGAGAAATCAAGACGACTGAGTTGGGGGAAGGGCGGAATGGGAGAGCAATGTAAGATATCTTGATAGAGAGAGCCATTATGTGTTAGGGAGAAACTTGCTGCTAGCGAAATTCACAGGAATTCACAAGGATGAACCCAGCTAAGACTGCTAGCAATAACATAGAGCGTGTCTTAATAGGACTTCCTTCCACTTTAATAAGACAAGTGACTACCTAAATTGTCATCATAGAAATTACGTCCAGTAACTAAAGGAAGCAAGTGATTCACAGATAAGTGCTGGGAATTCAGTTGACAAAAGGGAGCAAGGATCATGTGTTATTTGTAAATATACATAATTATTGGCTTATACATATTCATGTTTCTATACTTTGACCTGGGACGTTCTAATCACTTGAGAGAAGTTTCTTTTTGATGAAGGCAATAGTCAATAGGGAAATTCATAACTGGAAAAACTGCTAAGATATTGAGTTATCATTCCTAAAAGTGACACCTATATTAACCATACTACCATCAAAACTCAGTGAACATGATAAAAGATGAGGAAAAAAAATGTAAGTGATGAATGGCTACAAAAAGTGCTCTAAAACGCTGTCTTCTGCACATGACATGGCTATTGAACTCATGAACTCAAAATGCCTGTGGCTCTATACAAAAGAACTGTTCAAGATCCAGGCTGCCAAAATTCTTGCATAGATAAAGAGTACAATCTCAAGGTGCAACTCCTTACTTAAGAATTATTGAGAATGGCTAGTTGTTTGAAGATGGGGAATTTGTGGTAATATTTTGTTTATGATATAAAAACACAGGAGGGTCAGACTGTAGAGCAAAGCCATTACTTAGCTTCAAACAAAATAAGCCACTAGGGAGCCATACACTTAACCAATATTTAGCCATAGAGGACATGCTGTGGTGGCCACACATTTAATTCCAGCACCAAGGAGACAGAGGAAGATTGATCTCTGTGAGTTAAATGATATTTGGCTACATGAGAGGGAAGCAGTCTAAAAGAGAAACAGAGTTCACACCTTTGATCCCAGTACTTTGGATGACATGCTTTAGCTTCAGCCCGAGACAGGAGTATAAGATGGGAGGAGACCGATACAGTCAGATTCAATCTGAGGATTCATGGAGACAGAATCTTCCATTTTGATCTGAGGAAGAGTTAAGTGTTAGTGAGTAGCCACTTTGCTTCTCTGATCTTCAGCTTTAACCCCAATATCTGTCTCTGGATTTTAATATTTATGCTGAATTTGTTGTCCAAATTGAGGTATAAAAATTATGTAAAAGTCACTTACCTGTGGCTTTAAAGCTACCACGCCAGGCCAGGCCAGATCTGTACAGAATCCCTGCACAGATGGGTATGTTCTCTTGTTTTATCCCCAAGCTTGTGAGCAACTTTGGGATTTTCCTGTTGCACTATAAGGTTAGAAAAAAGCAGCCTAAGGTTTTAAACAATAAACCTTACTTTATACAATAACATTACAGTTTTGGCAAACAAAGTCACCTTAAAAACTATTGTAAACAGGGCATTCCTAGAAGCAATGACTTTTCAATAAGAGTAATAGAAAGAGAATGCCCTTCCCTTCTGGATTATACAGAAGGTGTGGCAAAGGGATGCAGTGTACTAATGAATGCAGGTCACCAAGAGACATTTAAGGTAACCCTTTGCAACCAGGAATATCCTTAAGGAGCCATATACCAAATTTGGTTCAGTACTTCCAGTCATCATGGAAACTCCTTCACAGAGGAACTAAAAATCCTAGTGACTATTGTAAGAAAAGATACTTGTCTTGATGGTAGAAGACCTTTAGAAGATAAAACAAAAATTTCAAAAGAAATAACAAATCAAAATTGATAATGATTAGAGTAGGAACCTCCACAAAGTTAGGGTTTGAGCAGAGATTTGTTTTTGTACTTTTCAGGAAAATAAAGCGAGAATCTTGAAGAATTTACAAACTTTTGGACATGAGCCAGATGGTGTTATTGTATGTCCTCAATTGCAGAATTCAGTAGGCAGAGGCAGGCAGATCTCTGTGAGTTTGAGACCAGCATGGTCTACAAGAGCTTTTCCAGGACAGCCTCCAAAGCCACAGAGAAATCCTGTCTCAAACCACCCCCCAAAAATTCAGCCAGGCTTTGGTGGTGCATTCATTTAATCCCAGTACTTAGAAGGCAGAGGCAGGCAGATCTCTGTGAGTTCAAATCCAGCCTATTGTACAGAATGAGTTCTAGGACATGCTCCAAAGCAATACAGAGAAACCCTGTCTTGAAAAACCAAAAAATGACTTTAGGACAAATAAGCATTCAAACAAGAAGGGAAAACTACCCTTGAAATTTTACCAAGAACAGAAATAATATGACCTAATGGGATCTCTCTAGTCTCCAAAAGAAAATGGATCTCCACTACATTGATTACACATGGACTATGGCAACACCAGTAAGCTGTAAACACCACATAAATGTCAGATTTGTACTAAAAACTGCTCAGGGCAATTTTAAAGTGACTAGTTAAGATGATCTACCATCATAGACTACGCTCACCAGGTATTGAGGGAAGCCCTTCACTTTCCCATTATACAAAGAAAAGACAACAAATAATATAGCTACCTATCTCAGGACTTGACAATAACCAGAATTTTCTTTTCAGGATCCCCTATGCTGTTGCGTCCGAACAGCAGGAAGTAAATTTAAGAACAGAATGTCCACATTCCCAAGTGTGGGGGTGGGTGGTTTTTGGTCTTTCATTGGGTTATGAATACTTATCATTGTTTAGGTGATTGGTTACCAGCTGTTATTAGTTATGGTCAGGAAAAAATGTTGAAAAAGGGAGATTACAACCAAAGTTCTTGTTTTGAGAAAAAGGGGTTAGAGATGTGCTAGAATAAAAGAGTAGAATTTTGAATATACTCTGAAAAGAAAAAAAGGAGGATATAGATATGATAAAATTAAATGGTAAATCATTCAGTCTACATTTTAAAACAATTACTTTTTCAAATATTTCATTTTGGATTGAACTTTTGTGTATTGCATACAAATTTTGTATATTGATACAAAATAGAGATTAATATGTTAAAACATACTTAGCATACTTTTCTAATCTTGTTCAAGTTATTGTACCTACATAGTTCATTTAACAATGTAATGCAAGATTCTACTCTTTGAAAGTTAATATTACTAACTCTATAGGATAATATGGAAATGCAGGTTAATAATTAGTCACTTGGGTGACTGTCCAGGCAGCCAGCTCTTTCTGTTGTTTCTCATAATTTTTGGAAGTGACTTACTCATAATTCCTGCTTACTCAATATTATTCTAAGATAATTGAAGAATATGTATTTATACTTACAGCTTTCTTTGTTTACCAGATGAAGAAAAGAAATTCACTAAAGTGGTATAAACTGTGTCAGCATCAGATATCAAAACGCTGGTTTTTGTTTTTTGGATAGTAAGGAAAGCTATGATGGAAAGTAAATTAAATACAAGATTTTGAACTTACAAATATAGAATAGATAATGGAGTATTTTCTTTGAATTTTCAAATGCAATTGAACTATACATTCTTGGTGTATTGCCTGCATATATTATATATAGTTATTGTATATTGTTTTTATTACATTAGTGTGGTGATATTTTATTTGTGAACTAACAAAGTTTGCCCAAAGATCAGAGTGCAGCTACTTAGCCACCTACCTAGTTAAGAGTTAAGCCACTAGTTAGCCACATACACACTAAGTCACTAGGTATCCACAGACCTAAGCCAGTAGTTAGTCATACAGGACAGGAAATAGTGGCAACACCTTTAATCCCAGCACTCAGGAAACAGAGGCAGATGGATCTCTGTGAGCTGAAGGTCACTCTTGGTCTACATGAGAGGGATCCAGTCTAAAATAGAAACAGAGCTCACACCTTTGATCTCAGCACTTGGGATGGCATGCCTTTAACTGCAGCCCTAGAGAAGAATAGAACATGAGAGGAGACAGAGACAATCAGGTTCACTCTGACTTTTCATGAAGACAGGATCACTCATTTCTATCTAATGTAAAGGTAAGAACTATTAACTGGCCACTTCTCTGGTTTTTCACTTAACCCCAACATCTGTCTTTGCATGTTTATTATTAATGCTACAGGCATCATATATTTTAGAGAATGTCACACTAACTGGATTCACTATATTATCCAAAAATGTACATGAAAATGGAAAGAATTTTATGTTAACAGATGTAAGGAGAGTTGAATGGGGAAATGGAGGTGGATATGATTGTACTTGATTGTAATCATTTATAAAATTCCTGAAAATAAAAAGTTAAACATTTAAAGAGAAGAGTGACTCCGGAATACATTGATAAGTTATCAATAACCAGACATAACAATAACATTGTAATTATCTCTTGTCATGATCATGTTAAGCCATGTATATAGGTTCACTTTTTAATATTCTTCTACTCTATCAGCTCTTAATATTTTACATGTGTTTTTATCTAAAAATCATTTAGGTATATTTAAATAATATCTAAAGGTAATTTGTCCTCATCATTTTGTTCTTCATGGATCTTTTATTTTCCTATATTTGTCCAGTATATTACAATTTATGTATTACACCATATTTCTTTATAAATGAATATAAAATCTAAAAAGTATCTTTTCTTTATCTTTTCTTTTCATTCTTTCTTATTCAAACTCATGTGATATCCTTCCATTTGCTTCTTTTGGGTGGAGTCAAAGTATATTGGACACTGCATTATGAAAACAACGACTTTTGGACAAGTCTTTGGATGAGAAGTATGTCCCATATGAGCAACATCTTTTGCAGCTGTAGATATCAGAAAGAACTGGTCATGTCTTGAGTACAGTTTTTATTTTGAATCTATTGTTTCTATGAATATATATATATATTGTCAACATTGAAAATAATGCAAGAACCTTGTAGTTCTATTATGGTGATAACTTCTAGCAACAGGAAAGATAGGCATATTGGCATGTACAGATGCCTGATTGTGCCAAAACTGTTGTCATAAGAAATAGTTATATATTCCCATCTGTCTTCCAGACTACTGACAACAAATACTTCAACTGAAGGGCAAACACCAGAGTCATGCTTGTAAAGGCATCTGATTGAACTTCATTCATCACCTATCCTTTACTTTTGCATGACACTAAAAATAAATAAATGAGTAATTTATATTCCTTATGGAGTAACAAAATCACCTAATATGAATAAATATTTAATAATTCTGTTATTTGTTTTAATAGACCTATGTAAGCATAATGCTGTTGGCAACAGGAATTAATCATGATTATTGAAGTTTTTCTTAATATCTGTTACTATCAGCCTTTATTAGGATAATGGTAGTTTGGTTGAGAAAGGCCCTTAAGGGCTCATATGCTCGAATAATCTTTTCTCCCAGTTGGGAGAACTATTTGTTAAAGAATAGGATATATGGCCTTATACAATGAAATGTGTCAGTGTTAGTGGGATTTGAGGTTTCAAATCTTCCTGCCATTCCCTTTGTTTTTTTCTCTCTCTGCATTGGGGTTACACCTCAATTTGTGAGCTCTCATCTCCAACACATTGTTAGCCCCAGTCTCCAACATCGTGGATTCTAAGACTAAATCTTTAACTCATTTTTTTCTTTTAACCTTTTTAAAAATCTAATGTAGAAACAAGCTTCTTTTATATGTTAATCCCAGTTCCCTTTCACTTTCCTCCTCCCCTGTCCCCAGAGAGAGTTATGTCTTCATTGGGGATCTTCAAAGTCTGTCATCCTTTGGAGCAGAGTCTAAACCCTCCCTCATGTGTCTAGCCTGAGAGTGTATCCCTCTATGTAGAGTGGGCTCCCAAAGTCCATTCATTTATTAGGGATAAATACTGATCCACTACCAGAGGTCCCATAGATTAACCAAACCTCCAAACTGATATCCTCATTCAGGCACTTAGAACAGTCCTATTCTGGTTTCCCAACTATCATTTTGGAGTCCATGAGCAAAACTATATGAGAAAACAAATGACACAGGATATCTAAAACAAACCTGTACAATAAGGAACATCCAGAGGCATTGCCATTCCTGTCTTCAAGCTCTATTATAGAGTGATAGTCCTGAAAACAGTTTGGTATTGCTACAAAAATGAACAGGTAGAACAATGGAATCAAATTGAAAACCCTGATATTAACTCACACACTTGATTTTTGACAAAGAAGTTAAAATTATACAATGGAAAAAAGAAAGCATCTTCAACAAATGATACTGGCATAACTGGATGCTGGCATGTAAAAGACTGCAGATAGATCCATGTCTATCACCATGAACAAAACTTAAGTCCATATAAATCAAAGACTTCAACATGAATCCAGTCACACTGAACAACTTAGATGAGAAGGTAGGTAGAAACCTGGAACGAATTGGTACAGGAGCCCAGGTCCTGTACATAACACCAGTAGCCCAGACATGAAGATTGATAATTAATAAATGTGACCTCCTGAAATGGAGAATTTTTTGTAAGGCAAAGGAATTGTCAGCCAAAAAAAATGGCAGCCCACAGAATGGAAAAACTATATTCACCAACCCCGTATCTGACAGAGGGATGATTTCCAAAATTCACAAAGAAGTCAAGAAGCTAGTCACCAAAACACCAAATAATCCAATTAAAAAGTAGGGTACAGAACTAAAGAGAATTCTCAATAGAGAAATCTAAAATGGCTGAGAGACACTTAAGAAAGTGCTCACCATCCTTAGACATCAGGGAAATACAAATCAAAACAAGTCTGAGACACCATCTTATTCCTGTCAGAATGACTAAAATCAAAAACACCAATAACAGTTTATGCTCGAAAGGATGTGTAGAGAGTGGAACATTCCTCCACTGCTGGTGGGAATGCAAACTCAAGTAAAGCTACTTTAGAAAATGGTTTAGAGTTTCCTCAGGAAAATGGGAATCAGTCTACCATAAGACCCAACAAATCCACTCTTTGACATATACCCAAAAGATGTCCATTCGTACAAAAAGGACGTCTGTTCAACCATGTTCATAGCAGCATTATTTGTAATATCCATAACGTGGAAGCAACATTAACACCCCTCAACTGAAGAATGGATGGTGAAAATGTGGTACATTTACACAATAAAGTACTACTCAAGCAGAAAAATCAAAACAAAACAACAACAAAAACAAAACAATGAAATTTTGAAATTGGCAGCCAAATAGATCGAACTAGAAGAACCCATGTTGAGCTAGGTAACCCAGTCACAAAAAGAAAAAAAAATGGTACGTCCCCACATGTATATGGATTTCAGACATAGAACAAAGGAGTGCCAGCCTAAAATCCACACCACTAAAGAAGCTAGGAAATAAGAAGGATCCTAAGAGAGAGAGACATACATGGTCCCCACGGGAAGGGGAAAATGACAAGAACTCCTGAGCTGATGGGAGGAGAGGATGTTAGAAAAAAGATAAGGGGAGAAGACGATGGGAAAAGAGAACAGGAAAGAGCAGGAAGATATAGTCAGGGGAATAATAGAAGAGAGCAAGAAAAGAGATGCCTTAATAGAGGGAGCCCTTTTAGGTTTAAAGAGAAATCTGACACTAGGGGAATGTCCAGAGAACCACAAGGTTGACCCCAAGTAATAATCTATGCAATAATAGAAAGGCTATCATAAATGCCTTTCTCCAATAATGAGATTGATGACTATGTTAAATGCAATCCTAGAGCCTTCATCCAGTAGTTGAGGAAAGTAGAAACAAACAACCCCAGCTAAACACTGAACTGAACACTGGAATCAAGTTGCAGATAGGAAGGAGTGATGAGCAAAGTGGTCAAGAGTAGGAGGGAGAAACCCACAGGAACAGCTGATCTAAATTCGAATCTTTAACCCCTAAATTAAATACTTTCTTTTACAATTTGCCTTGGCCATGTGTTATCACAAGAAAAGAAAAGTAACTAAGGCAGGAGTAAACCACCAGAATGAACGAGTAAGGAAATCCAATATTTTATTTAACGATAGTTTTTTCTGTTTGACTCTTGTTGCAGGGAGTAAATTGCCTCATTATCAGGGTTTCCACTCCTATCTTTCAGCTAAGTGCAAATAAGCAAAATCTCTCCCAAGAGAGAAACATTGCTCTAGTTTTCTGAAAATATTAGAAAAGTTAATTAATTATGTTATTTCGCAGCAGTGCTTCACACATATATACATATTCTACCTATCATCAGCATCAGTGGATATTTTAAAATCTGGCTGTGTACAAAATATCCTTGCTTTTTGCACATTTTTAACACTATATGAATCTAGGTCATCATCTGAGAACCACGGTTCTATTAATAATTTTTCTTTAAGATTATTTGCATTTATTATCTGACATTTTCCTAAATTTCTACAAAGTCAACTCCTTATATTGACCCTGCAATTCTACCACTCATTACTGTAGGGAAAAGGGGCCAGTCAAAAAAACACATCCTGAACAAAGCCAAAGAAACACACCCTGAGAAGAGCCAAGGAAACACACTTTGGCTCTGCAACCAGAACTAAAGAAATGTACCCTGACCCAGAAACCAGTGCCAAAATAACACACTTTGTCTCTGGAATCTGAGTCAGTGAAAGAAATGCACATTGGCCCTAAAATTGGAGCCAAAATACTAAAAAGGACCAGAGAAAGAAACACACTTTTGCCCTGAAACCAGAGCCAAATCTGACCTTAATCCTGTGCAGAAAACTAACCAATCCTCGAGCAGAGGTCTAGCCAATCTGAGCACAGCACTGAAATAGGACCTGTCCCTAACCTGGAAAAACTTCCCCACCCCCAAGAATCCCTATATAAACCCTGTGTATGTTCAGCTTGGATGGTCCAGCTTCCTTCCAATAAACTCCCTTGGATGTGCTTTGGGTGAAGATCTTTTGCGGTCTCGACAGAGGAGAGGCAACCCTAGGCAGAGCAGAGAGAGCAGGGCTGTAATACTTGCTTGGGAAACCTTCTCTTGACAGAGCAGAGTTGTTACACTCAGCTCCCAGCTCCCTGCTCCCTGCTCCCTGCTCTCCACTCTCCTGGAGCAGAGCTGAACTGTAGCAACTTTGCCCACTCAAGCAAAACTGCTACACTAGGCAAACATCCCCAGCTGGAAGACCCTGTCCTGTTGGAGCAGAGCCGATACACTGGGGAAGCCTTTCTCTGAGGCTGGGCTTTAAGCAGCCAAAATAACTGCAACATGTGGTGGCCCTTGGCTCCAGAACTCCAGGATACCTTTCCATCTGAACTGTGTAACACTCAGTATCCTGTTGCTTCCGAGTTCCAGGATACATTTCCACCTGAGTTATGTAACACTCAGTATTCTGTGACTCCTGAGTGCCAGAATACCTGACCCACTCCTGTTCCATCCTGTACCATCCAGAAAATCTTAAAATTACTCCTGGAATTCGTCCTCATCAACACATTTTTCTTCCAAGATCAAACTTAAATTTAATAAAAATTGTTTATTATTTTTATTATCTTTGAACAATTGAGTCCAATCAGTGCTGTTCATAACCACGTATGTTTGTGGATATTTACTGGGCTCCCACAAACCTACCAATGGCCATCTTCATAAACAAAGTGACTATCCCTCACCTGTAAGCCACATACTTCCAATAGCTCATTAGAAAGATAGTATTTCACAGCATTCCTGGCTCTAATAATATTTCTATTCTCTCTTACACAACTTTCAAAGAATCTCAGAGAATGTGCAGTGATACATATGAGATGCCTCCATCTAAGAAATCTGTCAATATTTCACAGCATCTCTAACAGTTATATCTTTGTATTTGTCACTAACTCAAGTAAAAATCATTTCTACCAAAGCTGAGAAAGTACATCTGTAGGGATATAAATATAAAATTGATAATGAAGTTGTACAACATGCTTATTTGGCAAAATGACAACAATGTCCTTATATTGCTGCTTAAAATCTGCATGACCTGGGTTTTTACCATGTCCATAATCACCACCATTACGTGATAGAAAATTCTCCCAACTGGGAAATGGAGAGGAGATGTTATTAAGGATGTTCAGCAGTCTTTATTTTTTGAGTTTTTTTTCTAATTTTCATGTAGATTAGGAACAAGATTTTTTACATGTCAATCTCAGTTCCCTTCTCCCTCACCTCCTCCCCTTCCCCCCACTAACTCCCTATCTCATCCCCTTTCTGCTCCCCGGGGTTAGGGCTAGGGTTAGGGTTAGGGTTAGGGTTAGGGTTAGGGTTAGGGTTAGGGTTAGGGTTAGGGTTAGGGTTAGTTGTTCATCCCAGTTGTACCTGTGGGTTCACCAGCCTGGTATTGAACCCTATGCTCATCACTCCTCCCTCTCTGCACATAGTCGTTAGAGTAATCCAGCTGCATTTGACCTGGATGACTTCTCTCAAAATATTTGAAGTCACTATGTAGGTTGCTAAGAAATAAAAGCAATAAATAACCTTAGTCAGCTGGAGACCCATAAATTGCTAAACTTGCCAGCATGTGAAGATAGCCACAAGGCTTCAATAGTGGTGCTTATATTGTATAGGCAACCAATAAATACAAAATTGGAATGAAGCAGTTTCTAATGAGAGAATATCCGTTCCTAATACTATAAAGGTAGCCAAATACTCTGGTTGTTAATTCTATGAATTCTAAAGTTGATTCTACTACTGCCACTTTCCTCAACTGGAATAATTTCAAACTATGCTCCAAATACATGTGTGTATACACAAAGATAAGTGTAGCTCTCAACCTCATCAAACAATGTTATTGTTGCAGCTACAGAAGATCATCAGAAAAATTCATAATTGATAAAAATGCAGAGAATATACTGTGTGGTACACAAATCCATTTTGTCAATCTAACATGCAACATCTATAAATAAGGCTTAGGAAGCACCAGATAAAATGAAGTAGAAATACTTAAACAGTAAGAGGACTAGGATATCAGTCAACTATTAGATACTATCTTTTATTTATGGCAGGAAAGCTGCACCTATGAACTGGAAACAATGAGATAATCTAAACAACATATACACAATTACAAGCATATACACAATTACAATACTAGCTGGTATGGTATCATGAATGTGTAAAATTTCAGTGGATGTAGAGTTAGAGGTTTTCGTGGGGAGAATGCACCTTTTCCTAGTAAATTATTCAATTTCAAGTGTTCAGTTTAATCACATAAAAATATGTGCAAAAGTGAGTGGATACACTGGAATAGAGTCTAGAAATGCAGGGTGTAGGCTTCACAAAACCCATTGGCATAACAGTTTGTTGTGAGATTTAACACGTGTTTTGATTTTCAAAATAAGCCTAGAAAACCAGAATGATTCATCATTCTGTCACTGTATATTTTTCTGGAATGATTATATTTTATTATCAGCATTTGCATCTTAGCATGGCATTGTGTCTAGCTCTTTCTATTATCTGTTTTTTGTGTGTTTTTCACAGTATTTAAGATAACAGAACATATTTTTATCTTACACAGAATAATGGACTGAAGTTAAGTTGTCATTGTATCATATTTTCTTGTTGCTTTCTCAAAAAAATTGAAGTTGGGTAGGTATACAGGTAAAACTTACTGATTAAAAAATTTCCATGTTTGTAGCAGTATGATTAGTATCCTAGGGCTTGAATTGATTTATTTGGATTCTGAGAAACTGTGTAGACACTATTATTTAGTAACAGTAAGAACATCTATTATAGGAAGTGTTATCATCAATAATATTTTGTTTATTTGAAAATATTAGTGAATTTTCTTGCATGACACTCAAATTTAATGTGAAAATCAATCAAAAGAATAGTAACTAATTACTTATTTTATTTTTTATTGAAATTACATTCTATTCATACTATATATTTGAATCATATTTACCCTGTCCTCCTGTCCAAGAACATCTCCACCTCCCAACACACCAAATTCCACACCCTCCCCTTGTCTTGCTATTAGAAAGAGATATAGACATCTAATTAATAATAATAATAGTAACAATAGTAGTAGTAGTAGTAGTAGTAGTAGTAGTAATAGTAATAGTAGTAGTAAATATAAACTAAATACAAATGAACCAGAATATATCACAAACAGCCAAGGGAAAATGACAAGAAATGTATACAGACCGAGGAATACATTTGTATACACAGAAATCCTATAAAACCATTAAATTGGGAAACAAAAGGCTTTTAATTTAAGAAAAAAATTCCCAAACAAAACAACTTGACTTAAAAAAACCTTCAAAAAATACCATTAATTTGTTTTATGTTGTCTTACTTTTAATTATGGTTTGTATATCTAGTGATATTTCATTGGAGAGAACTAATTTTTTCTTTGTGAATGGTTGTCAAATGGAGATAGTTTCTAGATTAGGGATGGTGGCTTGCTTCTTCTTTTCCTGGCATTGCTGGGACTCCATCTCCTTTCACAATCTTTACGAATTAATATGTACTTCACTACTGCTGTGTCTAGAAGGTTTTCTTTCCTTGGCGTTTCTCCATTGATCTTATGTTATTTCCACCTTTTCAGCATTTCATTAGCAATGAGGTGAGGGATTTGATGATCACCTACCATTTATGATTAACTGTTCTAAGGTCTCTCACTCTCGGCATATTGTCTAACTGTAGATAACTATAGTTATTCCCATAAACTATTGGATGACACTCTTTTATGGTGGTCAATCAAATGTACAGACTTACAAGAATATAAGGATGTTGTTATTAGACATTTTATTGTTAAAGTCCTCTAATATGTCAGGTAGTCTCAGGTTCTAGGAACATTGAGCAGTGTGAGACATGAGTTCCATCTCATAGAATGAGTCCTATATCTAATTTGACAGTGATTGGGTACCCCACAACATTCATACCACAATTGTACCAGCCTATCTTTTAGTGATGTCACCACTGTAGATTTGAAGATTTTTTTCAGTTTAAATTTAGATAAGAAACAAGGTTGCTTCACAAGTCAGTTCCAAGTCCCTCTCCCTTTCCCTACCCTCCTCCCGTGCCCCCCCAACCCCCCAATAATCCCCTCATTTCCCCAGGGAGGGTGAGTGCCTCCATGGGGGTGTCCATAGTCTCTCATTTAATATATGGCAGGGCCTCGACCTTTCCCCAAGATTTCAGGTTGGGAGTGCACATCACATTGTTGGATGGGAGTCCAAAGTCCGTGTTTATACTCGGGATGGGTACTGATTTCCTGCCCAAGGCTCAATAGATTCCCTAGGCCTCCTCACTGACACTCATATTCAATCCCATGCTGGATTCCCAGGCTGATGCCTAGGATTCAAGAGTTAACCTTTGTTAGGTCAGCTGTTTCTGAGGGTTAAACCATCCCAGTCTTAATCCCTTTGGTCATCAGTCCTCCCTATCTGTTACTGGCTTTCTTGAGTTCAGCTCAGTACTTAACCGAGGGAGTATGCCTCTTCTTCAATCAGCCACTGAATGAAGTTTCTCTTTCCGAGACTCTCTGGCCTTAGGATTGTAGGCTGGCACTCCCCAGAACTATGTCTAAAATCCATATATGAGAGAGTACATGCCGTGTTTCTCTTTTTGTGACTGGGTTACCTCACTCAGGATGGTTTCTTCTAGTGTCATCCATTTGCCTGCGAATCTTAGGATTCCATTGTTTTATTCTGCTGAATAGTTCTCCATTGTGTAAATGAACCACATTTTCTCTATCCACTCTTCCGTTGAGGGACATCTAGATTGCTTCCAAGTTCTGGCTATTACAAATGATGCTGCTATGAGCATAGTGGAACAGACATCCTTGTTGTATGAATGGGCATCTTTTGGATGTATGCCTAAGAGTGGAGTTGCTGGGTCTTGTGGTAGGTTTATTCCCATTTTTCTGAGGAATCTCCATACTGATTTCCAAAGTGGCTGAACCAGTTGGCACTCCCCTCAGCAATGGAGGAGTGTCCCCCTTTCACCACATCCTCTCCAGCATAAATTGTCATTGGTGTTTTTGATTTTAGCCATTCTGACAGGAGTGAGATGGTATCTCAGAGATGTTTTCATTTGCATTTCGCGGATGGCTAAGGATGTTGAGCACTTTCTCAAGTGCCTCTCAGCCATTTTAGACTCCTCTATTGAAAATTCTCTATTTATGTCTGCAGCCCACTTTTTAATTGGATCCTTTGATGTTTTGGAGACTTGCTAATTGAGTTCTTTGTAAATTTTGGAGATCAACCCTCTGTCAGATGTGGGATTAGTGAATATTTTTTCCCATTCTGTGGGCTGACTTTTTGTCTTGCTGACTATGTCCTTTGCCTTACAGAAGCTTCTCAGTTTCAGGAGGTCCCATTTATTAATTGTTGATCTCACTGTCTGTGCTAGTGGTGTTATATTCAGGAAGCTGTCTCCTGTACCAATTCGTTAAAAGGTACCACCCACTTTCTCTTCTAAGAGGTTCAGTGTGGCTGGATTTATGTTGAGGTCTTTGATCCATTTGGACTTAAGTTTTGTGCATGGCCATAAACATGGATCGATCCGCATTCTTCTACATGCCAGCCTTCAGTTATGCCAGCACCATTTGTTGAAGATGCTTTCTTTATTCAATTGTATATTTTTAGCTTTTTTTCAAAGATCAGAAATCCGTACGTGTGTGGGTTAATATCCGGTTTTTCAATTCGATTCCATTGGTCTACCTGTCTATTTTGTGCCAATGCAAAGCTGTTTTCAGGACTATAGCTCTATAATAGAGCTTGAGGTCAGGGATGGTGATGCCTTCGGACATTGTCTTGTTGAACAGGGTTGTTTACGCTTCCTGGGTCATTTGTTTTTCCATACAAAATTGATTATTGTTCCTTCAAGGTCTGTGAAGAATTGTGCTGGGATTTTAATGGGGATTGTTTTGGCAGGATTGCCATTTTTACTACATTTATCCTACCTATCCAAGCTTGGGAGATCTTTCCATTTTTCTGAGGGCTTCTTTAATTTCTTTCTTTAAAGATTCAAAGTTCTTGCGATACAGCTCTTTCACTTGTTTGGTTAGCATTAACCCAAGGTATATTATGTTGTTTGTGGCAATTGTAAAGGTTGATGTTTCTCTGATTTCTTTTTCAGCCCTTTTATCATCTGTATATAGTAGGGCTACTGATTTTCTTGAGTTGATCTTGTAGCCTGCCACTTTGCTGAAGGTGTTAATCAGGTGTAAGAGTTCCCTGGTAGAGTTCTTTGGGTCATTGATGTAAACTATCACATCATCTGCAAGTGAAAGTTTGACCTCTTCCTTCCCAATTTGTATCCCCTTCTTCCCCCTTTGTTGTCTATGGCAATGGCTAGAACTTCAAGTACCATGTTGAAAAGGTATGGATAGAGTGGACTGCCTAGTTTTGTTCCTGACTTTAGGGGAATTGCGTTGAGTTTCTGTCCATTTAGGTTGATGTTGGCTGTTGGTTTATTGTATACAGCATTTATTATGTTTAAGTATGTCCCTGTTATCCCAGATCTCTCCAAGTCTTTTATCATGAAGGGGTGTTAGATTTTGTCAAAGGCTTTTTCAGCATCTAGTGAGATGATCATGTGATTTTTGTTTTTCAGCTTGTTTATATGGTGGATTACGTTCATGGATTTTCATATGTTGAACCATCCCTGCATCCCTGGGATGAAACATACTTGATCATGGTGAATTATTGTTTTGATGTGTTCTTGGATCCTATTTGGCAGTATTTTATTGAGTATTTTTATCAATGTTCATGACGGATATTGGTCTGAAGTTCTCTTTCTTAGTTGTATCTTTCAGTGGTTTGTGGATCAAGGTTATTGAAGCCTCATATAAAGAGTTTGGCAAACACCCTTCTGCTTCTATTGTGTGGAATATTTTGAGAAGAATTGGTATAACTGTTCTTTGAATTTCTGGTAGAATTAGGCACTGAGGCCATCTGGACCTGGGCTATTTTGTTTGGGAGACTTTTCATGACAGCTTCTATTTCCATAGGGGTTATAGGTCTATTTAAATTGCTTATCTGTTCTTGATTTAGTTTTGGCAAGTGATAACTATACAGGAAGTCGTCCATTTCCTTTAAATTTTCGATTTTTTTCATTTTTATTTTCATTTTAAATAGCTTGTTTTACCTGTCAATCCCAGTTCCCTTTCCCTCCCCTCCTCCCACACTCCCCTTCCCTGCCACCCTCCCACCCTATTGCCAAATCCTTCCACATAGGGGATATCTAGAGTCTGTTATTTTACTCTGGGTAGGGTCCAGGCACTCTCCTAAGAGTCCAGGCTGAGAGAGCATCCCTCTTTGTGCTATAGGCACACGAAGACTCTTTGTATACCAGGGATAGTCACTGATCCACAGCTCAGGGCCCCATAGGTTGCCCATGGCTTCTCTCTGACACTCACATTTGGGGGGTCCAGATCAGTCCCATGCTGGCCTCCCCACTGTCGGTCTGGGGTCCAAGAGATCTCTCCCCTGTTCAGATCAGCTGTCTCTGCTGGTTTTGCCAGCCCATTCTTTGCCAATTTGCTCATCACTCCTCTCTCTCTGTCACTGGGTTCCTTGTGTTCAGTTCAGTGATTAATTGTGTGTTTGCCTCTGCTTCCATCAGTCACAGGATGAAGGCTCCCAGATGGTTATAGACATCAAGTTCATTATCAGGAATGGGCATTCGAGGTGGTCTCTCCACTATTGCTTAGCTTGCCAATTGGTGTTATCCCTTTAGATCACTCCAGGTCACTCTGTTGCCTGATCTGTATTCGATCCTATGATTCCCTCTTCCCCCTATTCTACCCCAACCCCTCAACTTCCTGTTCCCCCATGACCAACTCTCTTCCTCTTCATCCCCTCTCTTCTTCCCAGGTCCAACTCCACCCCCACCCCTCGCCATGTTCCCCATCCATTCAGAGGATCTTGTCTCAATCCTCTTCTCTTGGGTACTATGCATATATGCATATCTTTTAGGTTCTTTCCTGTTTCCCAGACTCTCTATCAGTGGAAGTGCAGACTGGCACTATCCTGATCCATGTCTAAAATCCATATATGAATGATTTTGTGGAGTACAAGTTTTCAGCGTATGACCTGATGATTCTCTAGATTTCCTCAGAGTCTGTTGTTATGTCCCCCTTTTCATTTCTGATTTTATTAATTTGCATGTGCACTTTCTGCTCTTTGGTAAGTTTGGACAAAGGTTTGTCTATCTTCGTTGCATTCATTCTTTGTATTTTTTCCTAACTTCTACTTTATTGATTTCAGCCCCCAATTTGATTATTTCCTGGTATTTAATCCTCCTGGGGGAGGTTGCCTCTTTGTGTTCTAGAGCTTTCAGCTGTGCTGTTAATTCTCTAGTATAACTGTTCTACAGTTTCTTTTTTTTGCATGCTACATGTTTTATTAGAATATTGAAGGTACACTTACAACATCATAGTCCCATGGAAATGACATTAAAGGTATCTGTCTTCTACTTCATCTGGAACAAATGAATAAGAAAAAAGATCACGGAGATGAAAATAACAATGTGCAATTGGAAAATTTCTTGAAGTATTTCTGTTTTCTAAAGATTTCTATATCTGTTAGAGTTAAGGCATATGATGCACAGTGAATTTAAATCACAGAAACCATAGAATTATAGATCAAAGGAGCCATTTACTATTTAGATGAATATATGATTTATTGCTTTAGGAAGAAGTTGCCTATCTCTGGAATTTGGGGTTTGGTGTGAAGGATAATATATCTGATTACATTTGCATTGCCATGGAACCTCTTGGCTATACATAAAATGTCTTCAGGGAACTTGGCCCTTCCTCACTTACCTGCTGGGGTGGGCCCTGTTTGTTTCCAGGTTTAGGAGGGAAATTTTGCTGAGGGCCTCCTTGCTGGTTTCCAGGTTTAGGAGGCCAAGGTTTCTGGTGGTCACTTCCTTGCTGTGGTGGTCTCTCTGGTGCATTTCCATCTTCTTCACCATCATCATCACCTTCTTCATCAGATGTAGAATGGTTTGGGGAGAATTCTCCGGGTGGGGGTCTCTGATGAGGTTGATCAGGGCCTTGGCCTTGCTGCTCTTCCTCTGCTGGGGTAGAAATCAATATAGGAGGAGTTCAAACTTTCTATTTCTCCAAGATGGCCCTTCCAGCTCTTTGTGACTGATTCCACCTGATCCTCATTTCACATTCACCCCATGAACTTTCTTGTGTCACAAGTCTATATTTTTCTTAAATTTGGTGCATAAAAGGTGATAGGATGTTCCTTACAATTTTCAGACAGAAGTGAAGAAAATTGACAGGCTTGTAAATGTTATAATTTAAAAATTGTCAGAATACAAAATTGTGACAGCAATGCTCTTTTCTTAAATATATCATGGTTTTCAGACCCCTCGTGTAATGTGGACAACAAGAAAGAAATGTAGGATAGGGATGAAAAGATATGTCATTCATTTTTTATGCAACGTCTTTTTATGTATTAGTCATCTATTCAGCATGAGCATATACTTCTACTTGGAAGAAAGAGTGCCATGGAGAAATTTAAATGATGATACCCAATATCTCATCATATGCACGATATTTCTTCAATCTGTGGAAGAGACACAATGTTCCTCTGACAAAACCTGGCTTTGGGGACTGGAGAGATGGCTCAGAGGTTAAGAACACTCACTGCTCTTCCAGAGGTCTTGAGTTCAATTCCCAGAAACCACATGGTGGCTGACAGCCATCTACAATTCAGTCTGGTGTGTATGTAATAAATAAATAAATCTTTAAAAAATAGGTCTTAAAAATACTGGCTTTGTCCAGTACATCTACACAATGAAGTACTATTCAGCAGAAAAAAATAATGGACTCATGAGATTCGCAGGCAAATGGATGACACTAGAAGAAACCAACCTGAGTGAGGTAACCCAGTCACAAAAAGAGAAACACGGCATGTACTCTCTCATATATGGATTTTAGACATAGATCTGGGGAGTGCCAGCCTACAATCCTAAGGCCAGAGAGTCTGGGAAACAGAAACTGCATTTAGTGGCTGATCGAAGAAGAGGCAGACTCCCTTGGTTAAGTACTGAGCTGAACTCAAGAAAGCCAGTAACAGAGAGGGAGGACTGATGATCAAAGGGATTAAGACTGGGCTGGTTTAACCCCCAGAAACAGCTGACCAGACAAAGGTTAACTCTTGAATCCCAGGCATCAGCCTGAGAATCCAGCATGGGACTGATCAAGACCCCCTGAATCTGGGTGCCAGTGAGGAGGCCTAGGGAATCTATTGAGCCTTGGGCAGCAGATCAGTACCCATCCCAAGTATACACATGGACTTTGGACTTCCATACAACAATGTGAGGTGCACAATCACCCTGAACTCTTGGGGAAGGTCTAGGCCCTGCCCTATATGAAATGAGAGACTATGGACACCCCCATGGAGGGACTCACCCTCCCTGGGGGAATGAAGGGATAATTAGGGGGGTTGGGAGGAAGGCACGGGAGGAGGGGAGGGAATGGGAGAGGGATCTGGAACTGACTTGTGAAGCAACCTTGTTTCTTATCTAAATTTAAACTGGAAAATAAAATATAAAAATAATAATAATAATAATAATAATAATAATAAACCATTCTGTCAGCATTATCAGCAACATTACCCAAGAAAAATTCTACTTAGTGGTTGTGAAGCTATGGTTGAAATTCCTCTTTACTGGGAAGCCTGAAAATGTCATAATCAACCTTAAACTTACTTTGCCCTTATTTCCTAGCGATCATCTATGAAGATTCGTCTTCGCAACTCTCGGGAAAAGCCAGATTCATCCTCTATGGGACTTCTATGGAAACTTTACTGTTTTAAGTATATGACTCTTAAAAGTCTCTGTATCATTTTGCTTTTTTATGAAATTAATTTTGTGACAGCTTCCCTGGAGATGTATAGTACAACTTTCCAACATTGTCTGTAGGGCCTAGAACATGACTATACACTGGAAGAGGACAAAGCCAGTATTTTTTAAGATCTACAGTTTCTTCATGTGGGCACTTAGTGCTATGAACTTCCCCCATAGCACTGCTTTCAAAGTGTCCCATAGGTTTGGGTATGTTGGGTCTTCATTCTCATTGAATTCCAGGAAGTCTTTAATTTATTTTTTTATTTTTTCCTTGACCCAGGGATAGTGCAGTTGAGCATTTTTCAATTTCCAAGAGTTTGTAGGTTTTATGCATTTTGTTTTGTTGTTGAATTCTAATTTTAGTGCAGTTGAGCATTTTTCAATTTCCATGAGTTTGTAGGTTTTCTGCAATTTGTGTTGTTGTTGAATTCTAATTTTAAGGCATGGTGGTCTGATAAGATGCATGGAGTTGTTCCAATTTTTTGTAGCTGCTGAGGTTTGATATGTTGCCAAGTATGTGGTCGATTTTTGAGAAGGTTCCATGTGGTGGTGAGAAGAAGGTATATTCTTTTTTATGTGGATGAAATGTTCTATAGATGTCTGTTAATCCCAGTTGGGTCATTACTTCTATTAGACCCTCTACTTCTTTGTTGAGTTTCTGTCTGGTATTTCTGTCTCGTGGTGAAAGTGGTGTGTTGAAATCTCCCACTATAACTGTGTGGGGTATAACGACATTCGATGCTCTGTATGGAAAACAATATATTTATTTACCAGAGAGAGAGAGAGAGTTGCACAGACCGGGAGTTAGAAGGGGAGCTCCTTTTCCTTTCACTTCCTTTTATCTCTACCTGTGGTAATTTACTTGTCCCTGCACTGATGTGTGGATAGCTTTGTGAGGTTCACTCCTACTATTCCCCTTATAGTCTAAATAGAAGATTTAGATTTGATACAAACTCAAACATATACAACATATATACATAGAGGGTGATAATTAAGTTATAATCTACTTACCCAAAACTAAACATATCCATTCCACCTAAATTCTAAACTTATCTGAAAGGGATGCCTAAATCTGAACACCTTCTTCCAATCCCAACCCTAAAATAATTGCAAATTAACACTAACAGGTGTAAACTATCCTCTATAGTAGGGAGAAGGGACATGGAATTCTCAAATTTACTTCCTGCTGAAGTGGGACAATGACAATCATGGGGACCTGTGGGAAGAAATTGTTAGTGTAACAAGAGTCTTAAGTAGGTCAGTTAGTCTCTGCTTTGCAGGAGAGGCTTGACTGAAGTTCTGGATTAGATTTCTGATTTTGATTGAAGCTCTTGTCTGAAGCTCTGATCATATTGTAGAATATACACTGTATCAGTTCCTTGGCCTGACGATGTGTCGAGTGATGTAGTTCCAAGCTGGTTTCAGGATGGTGCCTATCAGGTGGGGTCGATGATGTGGGGCAGTTTAGATGTATCCAGTCAATTCAGGTGGAGTCGGAGAAGTGAATCCACATTCTCTTTCTGAAGCAGTTGAAGCTCGCTGTCAAGAAATCCCTTTGTCTCTGGAAAACTGAAATATTAATGTTAGCACAGAAATTCTTAACTTTTATGTGTATAAATAATGAGAAAGGCGACCCTAAGGAAGATAATACACATGACGGAGATTAGAGTTTTAGAAAAGGATCAATTATACAAAGATGACAGTCCACATATATATATATATATACATATATATATATATATATATATATATCTTATTTGTTGTTGTTGTTATTTCTGTCTTATATCAATGGCTCTTTGATATAATACAGAAAGTCTGAATTGCATTTTAACAATATGCTTGGGTTTAAAGCAGGAGAGCCAATACAACTCCAAAGCCAGCATTAATTAGATGAATTGGGACTCAGGCATATTAAGAAGTGGAAGAAATAGAAATTACAATAACAAAATAGAGAGATTTAGACATTGATAAGACATCATATTATTGCATGTTTGGTGGTACTCTGAGTAGCTATACTTTCTTTTTTAGGTATCCATATACCTAGTATTTTTTCACTATTCAGAACTAATTGTCCTGTAAAGACACAAACAGAATACTTCTCTTTTCTTTAATGAGATCTCTTTATACATAGCAGACCTTGTAGATGAGCCGTCATCCCTCCTCCTGAGACGTTTTCTGTTCTAATCGAATCTTAATTAATTTAGATGGGACCCAAATCTTTTCTTCTCCTGTGGAAACAAAACGTAACACATATCCTGGTTTCCAGACTGAGGTCATAACATCCTTAGAATACACCGGTTGGTTCAGTTCATAAGTCTTCTCTGTAGTCCAGTGTCTTTCTGCTGCAGTTTGTCCTTTTCATCAGCATTAAGAAAATTTATTGTTAGTAAAGCATTATGTAACCTTTGTTTATGGGTCTTTGTTCTCCCCTGCTGTTTATGAAGCATCTCTTTTAAGGTTCGGTTAGATCTTTCCATCACTGCTTGTCCTGTGGGTTTGTAAGGTATACCAGTTACATGTTTTATATTATAATATTTGAAGAATTGTTCCAATTTACTGGAGTCATATGCAGGAGCATTGTCAATTTTTATCATTTTAGGTATACCCATAACAGCCATCACCTCTAAGAGGTCAGCCATTTTAAGGGTAGAGCTTTTGGTTGCCCTGGAGGTTTGGCACTAGCATCCTGCTTCTGTACAGCCTGTACATTTGGCATCTGTTTTCTGTAATGCCTTACTATATTCATTCTACCACTAAGAGCTTGTCTAGAATTCCTTCCTGATACAGGAGGAATGTAAATCTGCGTATTCCATTGCTGGAGTAGATCACCAACCCAGAGGTTTATAGCAATTTCTGCAACATATGGCTTTCACCTTCCTCTCTGTCCTTCTGGCCCAATAAAGTCAATCCATCTAATGCTCTGTTTAACTTCAGATAGGGTTCCAATCCCTAAGAATTGAACTTTAACCTCTTTTAAAGCCCAATTTGGGTGTCAGGACTTCTGATTGTGACATCACTTCTTGTGTCTAAAATGCCAGTAATCACCATATTATTTACTTTAACTAGTAACTTGGTTCTATGATATTGTATGGAATTTTGCTAAAATATATGTTTTGTATCTCGTCTTGATATAATTAATTCATCCTCTGGAGCTAATGTATTATCCAGTGCCATATTACATACAATGGACAGTGGATCTTCTAATTGTCCTGGGAGAGGCTGTCCTCTACTGTCACTGGGAATGACCGGATAATCTTTCTGGGGCCCGCTTGAGCCCTGATCCCCGTTTCCCGGCTTTAAAGATCTACCTTGTCTATCTCTTGAGGACCAGCTTTCGTCAGTCCAATTTTGGCACTTTTGACACCTTCTGCAGAGACCAGGAGGCTGAAGCCTTCTGTTTGATGCATTCCTGGTAAAAGCATTATTTCTAGGAATGCGTTGTCTATAGTTCCTCCTAAGATGTCCTATTTTGCCACAGTTAAAGCATGTTGCATCTTTATGTCCGTTAAAATTCTTGGGAATTGCCTTCCCTACCCAGGCCTCTATATCATCACAGGTAGGGTATTTGGCATCCTGGTGCCTCTGCAAGCCTGTAGAAATAGCTTCACCTACCCAAGCTCCTGTATCCTGACTTTTACATTCCAGGTTCACTGTATGTAGGACCCATTCCTCCAATGGGGATGATATTATTTTTATTGGCCAAATTACCTGCCTGCATTAAGGATTCGCATTCTCATATGCCAAAGATTCTATAAGGAGTCGCCTGGATTCTGGATTCGCTACCTGTACTTCTACTGCTCTGGATAATCTCTCTAAAAATTCAGTGAACCTTTCCCTTGGGCCCTGTAATACCTTGGTATAGGGTTGCATTATCTCTCCTGATCCACAAACCTTATAAAAGGCATTTAAACAGCTGTACGGCATAAAGACTACAAGTGCTCGTTATATCCAAATTGAACCTGAGTGTCAGCGTAATGACCCTCCCCATGAATCTTGTCTTGAGGTACTTCATGACCGTTCTTTAATTCCTGAATCTCTAAGGCTTTCACTTCTTGCCTTCATAAAGCTCTCCATTGAATTTGGCAAGAATATTCGAGCACTGCGGAGGCTAATTGGGACCAGTCTTTTGGGGCTACTTTATTTACAGTGGCCCACGAGGTTAGGAGCTCTCTGACAAAGGGAGAATGAAGACCATACGAAACAATGTCCTCCTTGATTACCTTTAGATTCTTCATCTGTGTAGGTTCCCAGTGATAAGCAATGGGACCATTTGATTGTTTTTTCGTTGCTGGATTTTCTGTGACAGATATTGGGAAAACCATAGGTGAACGCATAGCAACCTTAGGGAGATCTTTCTGGTATTTGAGAGGTGTTGGGAAACTCCTGTCCTGACCTATTGCCTGTATGTCTGATTCTGAAATATCAGATTGAATGTCTTCTAAATCCTGCAGTATATTCATCATTGTTTCTCTGAACTCTTGAAGTTCTTGGGACAAATAATTTTCTAAGGATGTCATGGAATCTTTAATTTTTTTACATTCATCATTTACAAGTGACTCCAAATATTTAATATTCTCATCCTTAGAAAGTACCTCAATGGCATGTAAACTGCCTTCCACAAGTGACATTCTATCAGTTAGATCGTCAGTGCTCTCAGACATGGAACAATTCTTTTCTGTTAGCATTTCAATCTTGTGTTCCAGTCTTTGTAGTTTGCTAGTGAAATCATCATACATGGAAAAGTTTTGTTGGTTAAATGTTTCAACATTATTTTCTACTTTTTCAATTCCGTCTGTTGAACACATTTTTCCTGAAAGTAATTCAATTTTGTGTTCCGTCTCCTTAAACCTGTTTGTCAGACCTACATTATCTTTTTTAATATCCTGAATATTTTCTACCAACCCTTTCTTACTATCCTGCAAGGAATTTTGCATTTCCTAAATTCTTTGTATTAAGATTTCAAAACTATCCTGCAATGACCGTATGACCTGTATAAGTTTCATCCTATTTTTGAGCCATTTCTTTAGCAAAATTATATTGATTATGAAACTAATAATCACCATCATGGGTAGGAAGTACCTTTCAGGTAGGTCCTCAACCCTTTCTAAAATCTCATCCATGCAAAAAACAAGAAAATTCTTAACATCCTGCATCATAATATTAGCTGACATTGTATAAAGCAGTTAATTTTTTTACCAGTGGAGTAATTCAGGACGAAATCAACAAGCTGCCAGCCAAAGAGCATGTGGCCAAAGTCAGCAGGCAGCCAGAAAAACAGCACGTGGCCGCGAGGGAAATCCCGGAATACCACCTAACCTTACCGGCAGGTAGAAGGTGCTGGTTCCTGGCGGCAGAAATTGTGCCTTGCCGAGTGAAGTGGTGAGGAACTTAGCGAAAGGAGAGTCCACGTGTGCCTGGTCGGGCCGAGGAGCAGTGGCTTTTCTGGGCACTCCCCAGATTCCAAAACTTCTGACACCAAACTGATCCTGTAACAATAAATGGCACACTTACTGAAAATAAAACTAAGTATTTTTTGTAGAAATTACTCACAAGATACCAAGCAAGTAACCCAGATGAGCCCAGTAGTTTTCAGCTGCCGAACCGGAAGCCAAAATCCGGGAAAAGAGACCAAGACATCCTGTGTGCTGTCTTTTATGCCTTCCCCATAACGCCCCCCTAGCTATGCCCAAAAGTGGGCCTAGCTAGTGAAAAAGTTTACCGCCTATGTACGTATACGTCTTTATGTCCATCCGTATATGTCTTTAGTCATGCCTAAAGTGGGTATGGTTAGTGGTGTGGTAAACCGCTCTTTTATTACCTCATCTTTATGCGCCTCTAGTAAGTCACATGGTTAATGGCAGCATACAGGCTTATTCCTAACAAAGAAGCTATGTCTCTGCTTGCCTCTGGCAAACAGATCCCACCTGCAATAATGTTGCCACTAAGAAGTCATTTTTGACTCTATTTCTTTTTTCTAGAATCCCTTCCCAAGCTCTCTCAGGTTTATGCGGATGTAGTTGACAAAAGTTGGTGTCATTTGTCTTACCTGGTACCACAGAAGTTCAGTCCTAAATAAAGACTTATATTAATTATAAAATGTTTGATCTATTGCTCAGACTTATTGATAACTAGCTCTTACAACTTAAATTAACCCATAATTCTCATTTATGTTTTGCATGTGGCCTATTATCTTGTCAGTAAGGCATTCTCATCTTGGTTCCACTTCATGTGGCTGACAAATATGTCTCTGACTTTCCTCTTCCCAGAATTCTTCTAGTCTGGTTGTACTGCTTATACTTCCTGCCTGGCTATTGGATGATAATTGGTAGAATTTGGTAAGGATTAGTAGATATAGTCTTTTTGGAGAAGTGTCACTAGAAGTAAGATTTAAGGTTTTAAAAGTCTATGAAATTTATAATTAGCTCACTTTCTATGTCTAGGGCATTCATTCTCATCCTGTGGCCTATAACCATTTAGGTATCAATGAGCTCTCCACAGGTGTCACATATCAGATTTCCTACATATCACATATTTTCATTATTATTTATAAAAGTAACAATATTACATTTATTAAGTAGCAATGAAATATTGTTATATTTTGAGGCCACCGCAATATGAGACAGTATAAAATTATCACAACATTGGGAAAGTTGAGGGCCACTGGTCTAGTTTCCCTGGCCATGGTGTCTTTTCACAGTGACTGAAAAGTAAGTAAGACATCAAGGATTTCTTTTTAAAAAATCTTTTGTAGTTTTTCTTTTTATTTTAGGTTTTAAATTTTTGGTCTCAATGGTGTTTTTTGTTTGTTTCTTGTTTGTTTTATGACAAGTGTTTTTGTGTTGCCTTGGCACTCCTAGAAGTAGCTCTGTAGAAAGTTGGCCCACAAATTTAACAGGTCCACCTACCAATGCCTCCCAAGCACTGGGATTAAAGACAGGAAAAAGATATTCACCAACCCCATATCTGACAGAGGGCAGATCTCCAAAATTTACAAAGACCTCAGGAAGCAAGTCTCCAAATCACCAAAGGATCAAATTAAAAAGTGGGGTTCAGAACTAAATACAGAATTCTCAATCAAAGAGCCTAATTTGCTGAGAGACAGTTAAGAAAGTGCACAACATCCTTAGCCATCAGGGAAATGCAAATAAAAATAACACTGAGATACAATCTCACTCCAGTCACAATTGCTAAAATCAAAGACACCAATGAAAGTTTATCATGGAGAGGATGTGGATAAAGGTGAACACTCCTCCATGGCTAGTGGGAGTGATAACTCGTACAGCCACTTTGGAAATTATAATGGAGATTCCTCACGAAAATGATAATCAGTCTACCACAAGATCCAGCAATTCCATGCTTAGGCATATACCACAAAGATGCACATTCATACAACAAGGACATCTGTTCCACTATGTTCATATCAGCATTATTTGTAATAGCCAGAACCTGAAAGAAACCTAGATGCCCCTCAACTGAAGAGTGGATAGAGAAAATGTCGTACATTTGCACAATGGAGTACTACTCATCAAAAAAAAAACAATGGAATTTGAAATTTGCATGCCATGGATGGCACTAGAAGAAGCCATCCTGAGTGAGGTAACCCAGTCACAAGAAGACAAACATGATATGTACAAACTCATAGATGGATTTTAGATATGAAGTAGGGCAGTGCCATCCTACAATCCCACCACCAGAGAATGTGGGAAACAGGGCAGACTCTAAGAGAGGTATGCATGGTATCTCAGAGAAGGGTAATGGGACAGGAATATCTGATTGGACTGGGAGCATGAGTGGAGGGAGAGGGAGCTGGGAAAAGAAAGGGAGAGAAGAGAAGGGGAAAGAAGGACATAGAGGAACAGGAAATTTGAATCGATGGAAGAATAAAAGAGAGCAAGATGAGAAATATCATAATATAGGGAGTCATTTGAGGAGAGATCTGGCACTAGTGGGATTTCCAGAGATCTACAATGATGATACCAACTGGAAATCTAAGCAATAGTGGAGAGGCTAACTTAAATGCCCAAAGTCTGTCACATCTTCCAGGGTAGGCCTAGTCTATCTCCCATGGGTTCAGGCTGAGAGAGCATCCCTCCATGTGGAAGGGGCTCCCGAAGTCCATTTGGATGCCAGGGCCCCAAAGATTGCCAAGGCCTCCTCACATTCAGTCATCTGGATCAGCCCCATGCTGGCCTCTAAGCCATCAGCCTGGGATCTATGAACTCCCACTTATTCAGGTCAGCTGTTTCTGTGGTTTTCATCTGCCTGATCTTGACCCCTTTGCTCATCACTCCTCCTGATTTCCAGGAGTTCACTTCAGTTTTTAGCTGTAGGTATATGCCTCTGCTTCCATCAGCCAATGAATGAAGGCTCTAGGATGGCATACAAGGTAGTCATCAATATCATCTGGGAAAGTAATTTAAGGTAACTTCTCCACTATTGCTTAGATTGCCAGTTGATGTCATGCTTGTAGATCTCTGGAAATCTCATTTGTGCCAGATGTCTTCTAAAACCTATAATGACTATCTCTATTATGGTATCTCTCATCCTGTTCTCTATTTTTCCCCTGACTCAAACTTCCTGGTCCCCCATGTCCTCCTCTTGCCTTCTCTATTTCCACTCACTTTTCCCCAACTCCTGTTCCCCTCCCACCATGCTCCAGGTACAGTCAGGAAATCCTGTCCCATTCCCCTACTCTCGAAAACCAAGCATATATCTCTGTTATGGTCCTACCTGTTTCCCACACACTCTGGTAGTGGGATCATAGGCTGGCACTCCCCTGTTTCATATCAAAATCCATATATTCATGAGTAGATACCATGCTTTCCTTTTTGTGACCGGGTTACCTCACTCAGGATGGTTTCTTCTAGTGCCATCAATTGCGTGAAAATTTCAAGATTCCATTATTTTTTTCCCGCTGAGTAGTACTACATTGTGGAAATGTACTGCATTTTCTCTATCCACTCTTCAGATCAGGGGCATCTAAATTGCTTCCATGTTCTGGCTATTACAAATAATGCTGCTATGTATGTAGAGGAACAGATGACATTGTTGTATGAATGCACATTTTGGGTATATGCCTAAGAGAGGAATTGCTGGATCTTGTGGTAGACTGATTCCCAATTCCTGAAGAATCTCCATCCTGACTTCCAAAATGGCTGTACGAGTTGGCACTCCCACCAGCAGTGGAGGAGTGTTCCCCTCTCTCGACATCCTCTCCAGCATAAATTGTCTTCGGTATTTTCGATTTTAGCCATTCTGACAGGAGTAAGATGGTATCTCAAAGTTGTTTTGATTTGCATTTCCATGATGGCTTAGGATGTTGAGCACTTTCTTAAGTGTCTCTTGGCCATTTTAGCCTCCTCTATTGAGAATTCTCTGTTTAGTTCTGTATGCCATCTTTTAATTTGATCCTTTGGTATTTTGGAGACTTGCTTCTTGAGTTCTATGTAAATTTTGGAGATTAGCCCTCTGTCAGATGTGGGGTCAGTGAATATCTTTTCCCATTCTGTGGAATGCCTTTCTGTCATGTTGACTGTGTCCCATGCCTTACAGAAGCTTTTTAGTTTCATGAGGTCCCATTTGTTAATTGTTGATCTCAGTGTCTGTGCCACTGGTGTTATATTCAGGAAGTGGTCTCCTGTAACAACTTGTTGAAGAGTATCTCCCACTTTCTCTTCTAAAAGTTTCAGTGTGGCTGGATTTATGTTGAGATCTTTGATCCATTTGGACTTAAGTTTTGTACAAGGTGATGAATATGGATCTATCTCCAGTTATGCCAGCACCATTTGTTGAAGATGCTTTCTTTTTTCCATTGTATAGGTTTAGTTTCTTTGTCAATAATCAAGTGTTCATAGGTGTGTAGGTTAAAATCAGGGTTTTAAATTCACTTCCAATGGTCTATCTGCCTATTTTTGTGCCAATACCAAACTGTTTTCAGGACTGTAGCTCTATAATAGAGCTTAAAGTCAGGTATGGCGATGCCTCCTGAAGTTCCTTTATTGTATAGGGTTGTTTTGGCTATCCTGGGCCTTTTGTTTTTTCATATAAAGTTGATTCATGTTCTTTCCAGGTCTGTGAATAATTGTGCCGGAAATTTGATAGGGATTGCATTGAATCTGTAGACTGCTTTTGGCAAGATTGACATTTTTATAATGTTGATCCTACCAATCCAAGAGAATGGGAGATCTTTCAATTTTATGGTATACTCTTTGATTTCTTTCTTTAAAGACTCAAAAGTTCTTGATATACAGGTCTTTCACTTCCTTGGTTAACATTATCCCCCAATATTTGATGCTGTTTATGGCTATTGTAATGGGTGAAGGTTCTCTGATATCTTTCTCAGTCACTTCATCTTCTGTATATGATAGGGCCAGTGATTTTTTTGAGTTTACCTTGTATCCTGGCATTTGGCTGAAGGTGTTTATCAGCTCTAGGTGTTCCCTTGCGTAGTTTTTCGGGTCACTTATGTAAACTATCATTTCATCTGCAAATAGTGGAGGATTGACTTCTTTTCCTATTTGTATCCCCTTTATCTACTGTTGTTGTCTTATTGCTGTAGCTAGGACTTCAAGTACAATATTAAATAGATATGGAGAAAGTGGACAGCCTTGTCTTGTTCCTGATTTTAGAGGAATTGCTTTGAGTTTCTCTCCATTTAGTTTGATGTTAGCTGTTGGTTTACTGTATATTGCTTTTATTATATTCAGGTATGTTCATGTTATCCCTGATCTCTCTAGGAACTTTATCATGAAGGGGTCCTGGATTTAGTAAAAGGCTTTTTCAGCATGTAGTTAGATGATAATGTGTTTTTTCTTTTGCAGTTTGTTTATATGGTGGATTCCATTGATAGATTTTGTAATGTTGAACCATCCCTGCACACCCGGGATGAAGCCTACTTGAACATGGTCGATGATTTTTATGATGTGTTCTTGAATCCGGTTTGTTATTATTTTATTGAGTATTTTTACATTGATGTTCATGAGGGAAATTGGTCTATAGTTTTCTTTCTTAGTTGTGTCTTTGTGTGGCTTGGGTATCAAGGTAATTTTAGCCTCGTAAAAAGAGTTTGGCAGTGAGCCTCCTGCTTCTATTGTGTGGAATACTTTGAGGAGTATTGGAATTAACGCTTCTTTGAATTTCTGATAGAATTCTGCACTGAAGCCATCTGGGCCTGGGATTTTTTTGTTTGGGAGAATTTGATGATTACTTCTATGTCATTAAGGGTTATAGGTCTGTTTAGATTGTTTATCTGCTCTTAATTTAGTTTTGGCAAGTGATATCTATCCAGGAAATTGTCCAATTCCTTTAAATTTTCAAATTTTGTGGAGTGCAGCTTTTCAAAGTATGCCCTGATGATTCTCTGGATTTTCTGAGTCCGTTTTTCTGTCCCCTTTTTCATTTCTGATTTTGTTAATTAACATGCTCTCTCTCTGTCTTTTGGTTAGTTTGGACAGAGCTTTGTCTATTTTGTTGATTTTCTCAAACAACCATCTCTTTGTTTCATTGATTTTTCTCAATGATCTCCTGGTTTCTACTTGATTGATTTCAGCCCTCAATTTGATTATTTCCTGGCGTCTGCTCCTCCTGGCTGATTTTGCTTCTTTTTGTTCTAGAACATTCAGCTGTGCTATTAATTCTCTACTATGACTGTTCTCCAGTTTCTTCATGTTGGTACTTAGTGCTATGAAGTTTCCTCTCAGCACTGCTTTCAAAGTGTCCCATAGGTTTGTGAATGTTGTGTCTTCATTCTCATTGAATTCCAGGAAGTCTTTAATTTCTATTTTTATTTCTTCCTTTACCCAGGGATGGTGCAATTGAGCATTGTTCAATTTCCATGAGTTTGTAGGTTTTCTGTAATTTGTGTTATTGTTGAATTCTAATTTTAATGCATGGTGGTCTGAGAAGATACAGGGGGTTATTCCAATTTGTTTGTATCTGTGGAGATTTGCTATGTTTCCTATTATGTGGTCAATTTAGGAGAAGGTTCCATGTGGCACCGAGAAGAACATATATCCCTTTTTGTTTGGGTGGAATGTTCTATAGATATCTGTTAAACCCAGTTGGGTCATAACTTCTATTAGTTCTTTTGTTAAGTTGTTAAGTTTCCTGTCTAGTGGTGAGGTTGAAGCCTCCTATTATTAGTCTGTTTGATTTTATGTGCAATTTGAGCTTTAGTAATGTTTCTTTCACAAATGTAGCTGCCTTTGTATTTCGGGCATAGATCTTTAAAATTGAGACTTCATCTTGATGGACTTTTACTTTGATGAATATGAAATGTCCTTCTTCATCTCTTTTGATTGATTTTAATATGAATTCTAGTTTGTTAGATATTAGGATTGCTATACCTGCTTGTTTCTTGGGTCCGTTTGGTTGGAAAATCTTTTCCCAACCCTTTACCCTGAGATACCGCCTGTCTTTGATGTTGAGATGTGTTTCTTGTATGCAGAAGAAGGATGGGTTTTGTCTTCATAACCATTCTGCTAGTCTGTGTCTTTTCATAGGCAAGTTGAGGCCGTTGACTTTGGGGATTTATTGGTAGTGAAGCTATTTTGTGTAGTTTTTCCTCTCTTTTTCTGTTGATGTTATGTAAATTGGAATTATTGCCTGTGTCTTTGTGAGTGTAGTTTTCTTCCTTGGCTATTTTCTGTAGAGCTGGATTCATGGACACATATTGCTTAAATCTAGCTTTCTCATGGAATATTTTTTTCTCCATCTATGGTAATTGAAAGCTTTGCTGGGTATAGTAGTCTGGGCTGGCATCCTTGTTTCCTTAGCGTTTGTAGGACATCTGTCCAGGATCTTCTGGCTTTCATCGTTTCCATTGAGAAGTCAGGTCTGCCTTTATATGTTACTTGGCCTTTTTCTTTAGCTGCTCTTAATATTTTCTCTTTATTCTGTAGGTTTGATGTTTTGATTATTATATGGCGAGGTGACTTCTTTTTCTGGTCCAGCTATTTGGTGTTGTGTAAGATTCTTGTATTTTTATAGGCATATCCTTCTTTAGGTTAGAGAAGTTTTCTTCTATGATTTTGTTGAATATGTTTTCTGTACTTTTGAGCTGTATTTCTTTGCCTTCTTCTATACCTATTATTCTCAGGTTTGGCTTCTTCACGGTGTCCCATATTTCCTGGATATTTTGTGTTAGGTATTTATTGGTTTTGAGATTTTCTTTGGTTGAAGACTCTATATCCTCTAATGAGTCTTCAACACCTGAGATTCTCTCTTCTATCTCTTGTATTGTATTGCTGATACTTGCATCTGTAGTTCCTGATCGTTTACCCAGCTTTTCCATTTCCATCCTCCTCTCATTATGTGTTTTCTTTTTTTTTCTATTTCAGCTTTCAATCATTCAACTGTTTGAGTGGTTTCCTTCATTTGTTTGGTTGTTTTTTCTAGGTACTCTTTAGATTCTTTGAGAGATTTACTTATTTCTTGAAATTTTCCCCCATTTCATGGATTTTTTTTGTTTGTGTTTTCCTCTACTTCTTTAAGGTATTTCCACGTTTCTTCTTTGAGGGTCTCTATCATCTTCATAAAATGATTTTTAAGGTCTGTCTCCTCTGCTTCATCTATATAGTGCTTTTCAGGTCTTGCTGGCATTGGGTCCCTAGATACTGGTGGAGTCATGTTGGTCCTTTGATTGCTGAGTGAGCTCTTATTCTGTCTTCTTCCCATTTCTTCTTCCATTGGGTGCTGGTGGGTTCTTTCTGTCTCCACTGGTCTCCTTCCTTTCTGAAGCTGACTTGGATCATTGGAGTTTGGTGCCTGGAAGTGCTGATGTCTTTCCTGACTGGCTGGGATCACCGGAGTTTGGGGCTCAGAAGGTCTGATGTCTTTCCTGGCTGGCTGGGATCGCTGGAGATTGGGGTCTGGAAGGGCTGATATCTTTCCTGTGTGGGCGGGTCTTCTGGATGCCAGGAGCAGCCCGGGAAGATCGAGGGGATGGGGGTTGGGCAGAGGATGGGGAGTGTCCCCCCTGGAGACCCAAGCTTACCTGGCTGGCTGGGATCACCGAAGTTTGGGGCCTGGAAGGGCTGATCCATAATTGACTTTCACTGCATAATCCATGACATTGGTAATGAAATCTCTAAAGTCCTGTAGTGTTAAATTACCTGCCATGTTATAATTAAATGTTCTTACCACCAATTTGTAATTCCTAAATTGGAAATATCACCTCTTGTTTTGTTGCAGATTAAAATACCTGTAGTTACCATGCTAGGCCAGTTGATGGAGGAGGCGTACTGCCAAACACTGCTTCTTCTCGGAAAACCAGATGTTTCCCAAGGAACCTGTAGAAATTCTGAACAGATTTGGGAGGAAAGAGGGCTTAATGAAGTTGGTGGACATGCTGCACTGCAGCAGAGTTTGCGGTGGCTTTATTAGCTTCTAAGCCAGTGGAAGAGAAGTGTTGAGAAATGCAGGTTTTTGGGGTCACTGATTGTTGGGAGTATGCGCAGGTGAGCACAATGTGCTGTTGCAATGAGGTCAGTGATTGTGCTACAGGGCAGCAAGGGGCTCCTGTGGCAGGGGAAAGCAGGCGGCACAGAGGGGGGTTGCAGAGGGCAGCAGGGGTGCCGCTTGCAGCAGCAGGGGGGGAGGAGGGTGGTTGCGTGCAGCAGAAGACATGAGGTGGGCAGGCCAGTGCACTGTGCGCTGAGGTAGCGTGTTCCCACTCTTACAGATGAAATGGACTTTTTAAGTGGATCCTTTGGTGTTTTGGAGAATTGCTTCTTCAGCTCTTCGTAAATTTTGGAGATCAACCCTCTGTGAGATGTGTCGTTAGTGAATATCTTTTCTGATTCTGTGCGTTGCTTTTTTGTCTTGCTGACCATATCCTTTGACATACAAAAGCTTCTCAGTTTCAGGAGGTCCCATTTATTAATTGTCAGTCTCAGTTTCTGTGCCAATGGTGTTATGTTAAGGAAACGAGTTCCTGTACCAATTTGTTCAACGGCACCTCCCACTTTCTCTCCTGAGAGAATCAGTGTGTCTGGATATATGTTGAGGTCCTTGATCCATTTGGACTTAAGTTTTGTGCCTGGTGATAGACATAGGTCTATCTACAGTTTTCTACATGGCAGCATCCAGTTACACCAGCACCATTTGTTGAAGATGCTTTCTATTTTTTCCATTGTATAACTTTAGCTTATTTGTCAAAAAATGAAGTGGCTGCAGGTGTATGAGTTAATATCATACTTTTCAATTCAATTCAATTTGTCTACCTGTCTATTTGTGTGCCAATACCAAGCTGTTTTTAGGACTACAGCTCTATAATAGTGCTTGAAGTCAGGGAAGGTGATGCCTCTGGAATTTCCTTTTTTGTACATGGTTGTGTTGGCTATCTTGGGTCTTTTGCTTTTCCAAATAATGTTGATTACTTTCCTTTCAAGGACTGTGAGGAATTGTGCCTGTATTTGGATGGAGATTGCATTGAATTTGTAGATGGCTTTTGGCAAGATTGTCATTTTACTTTGTTGAACCATCCTATCCAAGAGCATGGGAGATCTTTCCATTTTCTGGTATCTTCTTTTATTTTCTTATTTAAAGACTCAAAGTGCTTGCTATACAGGCATTTAACTTGTTTGGTTAGTGTTATACCAAGATATTCTATGTTCTTTGTGGCTATTGTAACGGGTGATATTTCTCTGCTTCCTTTCTCTGCCCATTTATTGTCTGTATATAATAGGAATACTGAATTTTTAAAATTAATCTTGTATCCTGTCACTTTTCTGAAGATGTTTATCAGCTTTAGGTGTTCTTGTGTAGAGTTTTTTGGGTCACTTATCTAAACTATTATATCATTTGTAAATAGTAAAAATTTGACTTCTTCCTTTCCAATTTCTATACCATTGATCTCCTTTTGTTTTCTTATTGTTCTAGCTAGAATTTTGAGTACAGTATTTAAGAGATATGGTGAGAGTGGGCAGCCTTCTCTTGTTCTGGATTTTAGAGGAATCATGTTGAGTTTCTCTCCATTTATTTCTGTGCTGGCTGTTAGTTTGCTGCATATTGCTTTTATTATGTTTAGGTACACTCCTGTTATTCATTATCTCTCTAAGACCTTTATCATGAAGGGATTTTGGATTTTGTCAAAGGCTTTTTCAGCACCTAATGAGATGATCATGGCATCTACTCCTTCGTGTTGAGTTTTCTTCTTTTTGTTCTTGATGGTTCCCTTGTGATGGTAATTCTTTGCTATGACTATTTTTCAGTTCTTACAAGTGGGCACCTATTGCTATGAATTTTCTTCTTAGCACTGCTTTCAAAATGTCACCTAAGTTTGGGTATGTTGGTCTTTGTTCTTGTTGAATTCTAGGAAGTCTTTAGTTTTTTTCATATTTCTTCCTTGAACTAGTAATTATGCAATTTGGCATTGCTTAATTTCCATGGGTTTGTAGGTTTCTGCAATTTGTGTTGTTGTTGAATTCTAACTTTAACCCATGGTGATCCGATAGTATAAAGGGGTTTATTCCAATTTTTTGTATCTGTTGAAGTTTGCTATGTTGCCAGGTATGTAGTCGATTTAGTTTCCATGTGGTGCTGAGAAGAATTTATATTCTTTTGTGTTGGATGAAATGTTCTATAGATGTCTATTAATCCCAATTGGGTCACAAGTTCTGTTAGTTCCTTCGTTTCTTTGTTAAGTTTCTTTCTGGTGGTCCTATCTAGTGGTGACAGTATTGGTGAATTCTCCCACTATAAATGTGTTATGTTTATGTGTGATTTGAGCTTTAGTAATATGTCTTTCCTGAATGCTAGTTGTTGGGAACCAGGTCACTGGATCTACTTTTTACCCAAAGGCATTTCACAAAACTCAGGCACCTTCCCACAGATGGCTTGGCACCATAGAGATAACCCATTGCTTAACAATGCTAACACCTACATTCCCTGGCAAGATATCCTGCTTTCTTGCTTATCAATCTCTCCCCACACCTAGCATCCCCTGCCTCACTCCCCAGCATCTCCGAGCTAACAACCTCTGCCCCATGGCCAATGCCACATTTCCGTATTTAAGCCTGTACAGAACTTTCATTAAACGGCAGCTTCATCGGAAGGACTGTCTTGCTGTCAGTTTTTTGTACTCCTTGTTCCATCATTCCAGTTTCTCATGGGCTCGAACCTCTTGTGCCCTGCAGGTCAGAGTAATTGGCACCCCAAGGTGGCACTTGACAACCCCGAGAATTCCAGGAATGCTGCTGCATCCAGAGGGGCAGGCCTACCTATAAAAGCCACCATTCCTGAAGCACCATCTTGCAAAAGTCGCCACACATGATTTTGAGATGGACTTGCAGAGATTGCCACTGCCACGCTTGACAGTGAGACAGATCCGTGGAGGTCTCCACAGCTCAACAAGTCTGTGAGAAGAAACCTGCAGTGATTGTCACTGGCTTTATCTGGCTAGTAAGTCATATCCAGAGGAGTAAAGCAGCAGCACAAGATAAGCCTATGCCATGGCTTATCAATTACTAGTCAATATTATTCATAAAGGACTCAAAGAGTCTCTCAAGGTACAAGGAAAAAGGGTAAAAAGAAAGATTATAAAAAGTTCTTAGATTACATTGGAGATATTTGCACCTGGTTTCTCCAAGAGGGGATGACAGATGAAAAGAGATGGAGAAGGGTTGGTGACTGTCTTCAAGATTATTACCGGACCTTTGTTCCCAAGAAGGTCCCTGTAGAAGTCTTCTCTTATAGGAATCTTATTAATGATATCCTAAAAATTCACAATAGACATCCTGATATACAGGAACTCATTAAGGAAGCAGAAAAAGTCCTTTGGGAGAATACCCACCCCTGTCCAGAACAGGCTTCCCAGTCTCCATGACCCTCTGTTATCATTGACCTAACTTCTGCTGAACCTGTAAAACTTATTAGGCCCATGGAGCCCAGCCCATTTAATTCAGATGTCCCCTCTGATCTACCACAAACCTTCTTAGAGGACCCTCATAAACCTCTCCCCCTTCCAAAGCCTAAACAGTTATATCTGTCTCTGACATGCCTGAAAGATATACTAACCCCCTGAAGAGGAAGACTCCCTTGAGGAGGAAGCAGCTCAGTATCACGGGTCCAATAATTGCCCAGCGCAACTGCTTTGACTGGCAAACCCCCTCCCTTTAATCCCCCACCTTACAAGCCTTCCCTTTGTGCTCCTGTTTCTGTTCTGGAGCCATCCCCTGACCCTATTATTCATCAGGCCCAGTAGGAGGCACTCATGGGCATTTCTACCCTCCATGGAGTCCTAGCTGAGAATAAACACAATTAAAATTAACAAAGGAATTTTACACAAAAGCTTGCCACTTTTGCTACCTCCCCCCTGTTAAACAGAAGACTAGGCCTTCAAATACTAACAAGCCCTTTTTGGCATTCCCAGTTACATGTAGCCAGAGTTCTAACCTTCCTGTCATAGATAATAACCTGGAATCTGAGGGACATGCCTCAGAGGAGGATAGTACAGGTGAAATTGAAGAGGATGTTTATCCACTCTCTGAGGATGAGGGAGTAGATACCACCAATATAAAAATTTAAATCTAAAGTTTCTAGAAAAGTTAAAATCTGCAGTTTCCAACTACAGACCCATTTACCCTTACTCTCCTAGAAAGTCTTAGTGATAAGTGGGTTACTCCAAATGATTGGAGCAGGCTTTCCAGTGCTGCCTTAACAGGAGGGGACTTTGTATTATGGAGAACAGAATTCATAGAAAACTGTAGGGAATGGGCTCAACAAAATGAAAAAAGTAGATCTTCAAATAGTTGGTCATTGAAAAAGCTGACTGGGGAAAGCCCCTATCTCACCAATGAGACGCAGGCTGGCTACAACACCTGTCCTGTTGATTCAAGTCCAGAGCTTGCCTTGAAGCCTGGAAGCATCTCCCTTCCAAAGTCCCAGCCACTACCTCCTTAGCAAAGATTAGCCAAGGCTCAGAAGAAAGTTATAGCAATTTTATTAGCTGCCTGAGTGAGGCAGCTGAGCGACTCTTTGGAAGCAGTGAAACAGATACTCTTTTTTTTTTTTTTGGTTTTTGCGAGACAGGGTTTCTCTGTATTGTTTTGGAGGCTATCAGTCCAGGCCGGCCTCGAACTCACAGAGATCCGCCTGCCTCTGCCTCCCGAGTACTGGGATTAAAGGCATGGCCACCACCACCTGGCAGATACTCTTTTTGTTTAACATTTTGCATATGAAAATGCCAACTCTGCTTTCCAGGATGCCATACGCCCTCACAAGCGGGGCACTCACTCAGAGTATGTTAAACTTTGCTCAGGCATTAATCCCACTTTTCACGTCATGGGAATGGCCATAGGAGCTGCCCTCTGAGGCGTTGGCATTGGCCAGCACTACAATACCTACTTTAATTGCAAACTGCCTGGCCATTTTTCTAGGGACTGTACTGTGCCCTGTGCCACATGCCTTCCTCCTTCCACCCTATGCCCATGTTGTCATAAAGGGAAACACTGGGCTTCTGAATGCTGCTCCAGAACTAATAGTAAGGGTCAGCCTTTACATCCCCGACACTCGGGAAACTTTCAACTGGGCCAGCCCCCAGCCCCTACCCAGAGAACAAGCCTCAGGGCTATCAGGTTTGTCCTCCCAACAATGCAGACTTCTTCCACCAGCCCCCAACACATACACATACACACACACACACACACACACACACACACACACACACACACACACACCAATCTGTTTCAGACCTCTGGTGTGCCACCACCAACTGTGCAGGATTGGACCTCTGTGCTTCCGTTGGTTCAATACTAACACCAGAAGCCTGTCCTCAGACCATAGCCACAGGAGTTTATGGCCCCCTACCTCCTCATATGTTTGGTTTAATATTTGGCAGAGCCAGCTCTACACTTAGAGGTCTTCACGTGGCCCCAGGGTTATAGATAAAACGATTTCACAGGTGAACATGAAATAATTGCCATTCAGACCATTTCCTCTGGAGATCACACAGCACAACTCATCCTACTCCCCGTTAGGCATGCTAATAACAACCTCATTATGAAAGATTTAAAGCCTGGCCATCCTAGGTCCTCTGATATATATATTGGGTCCAACAGATTTCCCATGATCCCCCCTCCCTCAAGCTTTTCCTAAATGGTGAGCCCTTCCTCGGAATTCTATATTTTAGAGCTGATGCTATGGTGATTTCTGAAAAAAAACACTGGCCATCAGCTTGGCCATTAACTGCCTCCTACACCTACCTACAAGAGATTGGCCAGTCTTCCAACCCTAAAGTTAGTTCCCAGACATTAACCTGGACGGATGAAGAATTCAATTCTGGCATTGTAACACCCTTTGTAATTCCAGGATTGATGGATAACCTCTGGGGACACAACGTCCTTACACAGATGAATGTGCAGTCCTAAGGAGATAATAACCAAACAAATGCTTAATCAAGGATTCCTTCCAGGAAGATGCTTAGGCAAAAATGCCTAGGGAATAAAAATGCCCATCCCTGTTATCAAGAGACCTAATAGATCAGGATTAGGAGCTGTCCCTTTCGCACCTTTTCCCCAATAGCCATTGACACTCCTGCTCCCCACTCGGATAAGATTTCCTGGAAAACGGAAGAACCCGTTTGAGTTGATCAATGGCCTTTAACTCAGGGAAAAACAGAGGCAGCAATGATGTTAGTGCAGGAGCAACTTGCTGCCAGAAACATACAGCCCACAAACTCCCCATGAAATATCCCATCTTTGTTATAAAAAAGAAGTTGGGAAAGTGACAACTTTTTCAAAATTTAAGAGCCATCAATGAGGTCATTTTCCCTACGGGGTCCTGTCAAGCAGGCCTCCTGTCCCCTGTAGCCATGCCTTCTGGCTATTGACTTAAAAGACTGTTTTTTTTACTATACCCTTACACTCCAAATATAGTCCTTTTTGCCTTCAGTGTTCCTCAACCAAATTTCTGGGGCCCAAGTCTGTCTGTGGAGGGTTTTGCCCCAACGCATGTCCAATAGCCCCACACAATGCTGAAATTTTTTTGTGCTTGCTGTTGACTCCATCCAAGAAAGGTGGCCTTCTGTTTATATTCTACATTATGTGGACGACATTCTCTTGGCCAGAAGCCAACAGGATCTTCTCTTTGATTGTCTTCATGACCTTAAAATTAGTCTCAACCTTCCGGTCTACAGTTGGCTCCTGATAACTTTCAAACTGCACCCACCTTATATGTACCTTGGCTATGAGCTACACCATACTAAGGTTTTAACACCACACATTCAATTAGGGCTTCCCAATTAAAAACCTTAAACGATTTCCAAAAACTTCTTGGAGACATCCAATGGTTAAAGCCATACCTTGGGCTGCCCTCGGGTGTTTTACTACCTCTCAACGTTATCTTAATTGGAGATCCCAACCCCCTGTCACCCAGGACATTAACAACAGAGGCTCAGCTAGCACTTTACTCCATTAACAGAGCTATCAATAAACAGTCAGTTTGGCAAGTAGACTATTCCCTACCCTTGTTTTTTGTCATTTGTGGTACCAGTCCTGTGCCCACCAGTGTGCTTTGGCAAAACTCTCCCACTCAAAAATGTGGCTTTCCCTTACTCTGGGTGTATTTGCCTGCCTCTCCTAAAAAGTTTCTAGATACTTACCCTTTCTGTGTGGCTCAGTTACTCATTAAAGCCAGAACATTGGCCTGCAATATTTTGGCAGAGACCCAGATTCATTAATCCTACCCTAAGGAAAAGAGCAGCTAGACTGGCTTTTCCAAACCACTGAAGAATGGCCTGTTGCTCTTGCCTCCTTCTCTGGTAGTATGGATAATCATTACCCATCTGATTCCATAATTCAGTTTGCTAATCTTCAGCCCTTTGTCTTCTCAAAGGTGACCTCACCCACACCCCTAGAGGATGCACTCCTAATTTTAACTGATGGTTCTGCTAATGGGACAGCTGCCTACGTTCTCGATAACCTGGCTCCCCATTTTCAAACACCCTACACCTCGGCTGAATTAGTAGAGCTGTATGCTGTTATTAAGGTTTTAAAGAATTCCACACAAGGTCATTTAATTTGTTCCCTTTATTAAGCCATCTACCAATACTTCAGCTTTGTGTTTTGATTTACACTTACTTGTAACTTCCCTGAGTTGTTCCTTCTATGTGGGACACCGGCATACTCACACTTCCCTCCTAGGATACCTCTCCAAAGGAAATGCCACTGCAGATGCCACCACAAACACTGAGGTTTTCCCATTACTCCTTGACCCACTTTCCTGTGCCCAACATGCCCATTCCCTCCATTCCCTCAATGCTCAAACCTTATGCCTTGCATACAAAATTACCAGGGAGCAGGCTAGAGAACTGGTCAAATCCTGTCCTGCCTGCCTCATAACCCTCCCTGTCCCACATTTAGGTATTAATCCATGAGGCCTGGTTCCCAATGAGGCTTGACAAATGGACACTATTAATTTTAATGAATTTTTAAAATTTAAATTCATTCATGTCTCTGTTGAAACCTATAGTAGATTTATTTTTGCCTCCCTCTATACTGGGGAGGCCTGTAAAGATGTAATTGCTCACATACTCCAATGCCTATCTGTCATAGGCCAGCCAAAGATGATAAAAACAGAAAATGGTCTGGGATACACTGGAAAGAATTTCCAGTCATTCTGCCAAAGCCTTGGCATTAGGCATGCCACAGGTATTCCTTACAACGCACAGGGTCAAGCAATTGTTTAACAGGCCCATCAGACACTCAAATCAATGACTCATAAGCTAAATAAGGGACCTTTTTACCTTTTTATGACTTCTGCTGTACCCTGAGAAGTATCCTCAAACATGCTCTTTTTGTGCTCAATTTCCTCGCTTTGGATAGAGATGGAAAATCAGCTGTAGACTGCTTTTGGCATCCAGAGACCAAAAACCAAGAAGCCATGGTCAAATGGCAGGACCCCTTAACTGCAAGGTGGAAAGGACCTGATCCTCTCCTAATCTGGGGATGAGGTTTAGCCTGTGTATATGATCAAGAAACAGGAAGTTCAAGGTGGCTCCCTGAAAGATTGCTCAGGCAAACCAATGCCGTAACATCATCCAAGGAGGATAAAAAACTCCTCCCTGAGACCATTCCTTCCTCTTCTCTTTCAGATGCTATTCGAAGCCCTGCCATGTATCCTCTTTCTACCCATCCCCCTCACAGAAACCAGACTCGAAGTACCTATCAAGTCAGATAAGCTCCTGCTGAGCCTGTTTGGGCCCCCATGCAATTGCAGAAGAGTCTTCTGGCCCAATCCCGGGGCCTAAACCCGATCTACTGATTGTTGAGATAAAACAGTTTACTTAGAGACCTCCCCGCAACTGGCTGAAGGGTATGATCAGAAGTAGATTTGCGTTAAAAAGCCAAAAATAATCCCCCCTGTCAATGGGAGGCCAGGACCATGCCCATCCGGATGCTATTTGATAGACCAGATGAATGCCAGGTGCTTTAGCTCATTCCAAGAATGTACACATAATGGCTATATGTACTTTACAGCCATACCCCACTCTCATTACTCTGGTAGTGTGGGTGGTGATTGGTCTGTAACCCCCCAGATTTATGGCAATTACAATTATGCCCAGGCTTACTGCCACTTCTGTTGGGGAAGTCCTTTGTCAATAAAGCACAGTTGAGCCAATAGGATTCTAGATATGTGGGACTAGGAGTCCAGGAGCATTCTGGGAAGGAGAAACACAAGAGATTCAAGATGTAATGCCATGGGGTAGGAGCCCAGAACAATTTTCTGGTAAGAGACATACTTAGATTAACAATTATGGGGTAATTACTTAAAGCAGAGCTAGACAGTAGAGACAAGCAAGGCCAACAGCTCCATAACTAATATAGCCTCCTGTGTGCTTATTTGGGACTGATGCGGCTCTAGAACCAGGCTGGCGGGAAGGTTCCTCTCAAGGAAAAAGCTTCTCTTTACAGAATGGTGTCAGAGCTGGATTGAATTTCCATGTAGAATGACAAAAGCTTTAAAGGAATTTTAGAAACAGAAGAACAGAGAGAAGCACAGATTTTTGGTAACAGCATTTTCTCAGGTGGGCTCTTTTGCTAGCAGCAAGCAGAGTTGCGGCTTCCTTAAGGCAGTCATCCTGACTCAGCAAAAAAAAAAAAAAAAACCAGCAAGGTTCTTTTAAGAGGCTTTGCTAATGATTTAAAAGTTGTATGTACAGCTGGAAGTGGCAGTGACCACATCTTTGAGCTGGCAGCTTTTTCAGGATATCAGACTGAGGCAGTTAACTGGAATCATGCTTATGCCTGCCATCTTGGAAAACATCAGTTTAAATCAGCCGTGGTTTTAACAGATAAGACACGTGGCCAGAAAAACATAAAGATTTACAGTAAAGTCAGACTTCGATGAACAAAACCTCTAAAGGTTTACAGTGTGTTTAAAAATATACGTAAGACTAAGAGAGAAAATAAAAAAGCCTGTTGTGGTGGCACATGCCAGTAGGATTTGCTGCAGAGGCAGAGGCAGGCAGATTTCCAAAGAGAAACCCTGTCTCAGAGAAAAATAAATAAAAGTGAAAGAAATAAAGTAATAATAGATAAATAAATAAGCCACGTAAAGATGGACAATACACAGAGAGTCTGGATACTGTACGCTATTGTGTTTTTCAGTTTTTTGTTTGCTCAGGAAGGAACAGTAAACTTGATTATAAATGCTGCTAAGTTAATCCAACTTCTATCTTTTAAAAATGTCTCGACTTCAAAATTTAAGTATAAGTATATGTTACTCAGAAAAGGAGTTTTAGTTTATGTTTCCACAGAAAATGAAAAGCTGAGGATTCCTTCCAGGCTTCTATGGTTTGACGAACCAAGACCCCTGGAAGCAATGGACCAGGTGTTCCAACAACTTAAACAGCTAAGATGCAGCTTTACAGACCCTGAAAATAAGGACTTATACAGGTTTCTGAGTTTTGTCATGATCCCCATGGTATAAACAGCGCCCCCTTCCAGCATGAAGCAGTTTGGAATGAGCGACATCCTAATTCTCATCTTGTTTATAAATCTTCGTTTTCATTTAAATGGGGTTGTTTATAATTGGCTAATGATCACAGCCGATCTCTTGTTAATGGTAAAAAGGGGAATTATGTTATGGGTATGGCCTTGTAAACTCTTCCATGAAGCAGGAACCCTGTAAGACTGAGTTCAGCAGTAACTTTCCTGTGGGTCCTGCATGTCCAGATTATACAGAAACAGTCAAACAGTCCAGGCAAAAGCAGTTTCTTGCCCAAATGGCTAATCTCGGTATGGAGTTTGCTTTCAACATGGCAAGATTACCCATTTGGGCAAGAAACTGCTTTTTTTCTACAGGACACAGAAAAATGGCTGACAGACTGTTGATGCAGATGGACAGTTTGAAATTTCCTGCTTTGCTGAGAAATCTTCTGGACACACTGTGGCCTATGGGCTAAAGATGGATGCCCCAACGTTACAAAGGAACTTCAGGTGACTGTCCAGGTAGCAAGATGTGTCTGTCAATCCTAGTGTTTATATATTATCCTTCTGAGGTCTTTGATAGAGTTGAAGACAGATAGTTATAATTATAGTTTTCCTTAGTTATGATAAAAGATAAGCTACATATAGGACTTTGGACTCACAAGAATGAGATAGATGGTATTTTCTTTAAATCTTGCTAAATGTTAATAGATAAAATATTGTAACTACGTTCTTACTTGATAACTGTTCTGTTACATACAATTTGACTATGTTAAAGTTAAGACCTTTCTTTTTGTTTAAACAGAAAAGAGGAGACGTTGGGGAAGTCCTTTGTCAATAAAGCACTGTTGAGCCAATAGGAATCTAGGTAGGTGGGACTAAGAGTCCAAGAGCATTCTGGGAAGGAGAAATACAAGAGATTCAAGATGTAATAAAATGGGGTAGGAGCCCGGAACTATTCTCCGGTAAGAGACATACTTAGATTAACAATTATGGGGTAATTACTTAAAGCAGAGCTAGCCAGTAAGAGACAAGCAAGGCCAACAGCTCCATAACTAATATAGCCTCCTGTGTGTTTATTTGTGACTGATGTGACTCTAGAATCAGGTTGGCGGGAAGGCTCCTCTCAAGGAAAAAGCTTCTCTTGACATACTTCCATCTAGGAAAACCAGCCTGTTGGAATAAAGTAGCTCCCATTCTTGTCTCTGATGGAGGCCCAACTGATGCCGTGAGAGAAGTTCAGGTTCAGACTCAGATCCAACACATGATTGATTCCATGATCCCACAAACTCATATCCACCCCCTTTTACTCCTCAAACCTAGAGGTGGTGATATACATCCTCAAACCTTTGATAACTTAATTGCTACTTATTCTGCCTTAAATACATCAAACTCTTGACTGGCAGATTATTGTTGGTTATGTCTAACTTTAGGAGCCTCCTTGCCATTAGTCATTCCTCCCCTACAAAATTTCTCTGTCAAAGAGCTACCACTTTCGACTAGTTCTTTTATTGTTATCCCCTTTAAGATTCAACCTACCAGGTTAAATTTTTTCTCCTGCTTTTACAAACATTTTCAAAACAATAGTTTTGATATAGATGTAGGGGAACCATCATTCACATCCTATTCTTCAGTGACTAAAGTCACCACAGCTCTCTGTTCAAAGTCTCGGCAAATTTTTGTTTGTAGAAGTGGAATGGCCTATTCCATGCTGCCTGCCAACTGGACATGACTATGTGTCCGTTCCACTCTGCTTTCTGACATAGACTTACTTCCAAAAGATGAGCCTCTTCTGATACCCAGATTTGATTATTTTGTTCCCAGACATAAAAGAGTGGTTCAACTTATTTCCCTTCTTTTTGAGCTCGGGGTAAATGGAGCCCTGGCCACACGTGCCTTCAGACTCAGAACTGCTCTTGGTACACATTCAAAACTCTTCCAACAACTTGCTGACAACGTGAAAACAATTCCAAGTCAGTATAAGACCTTCAGGATCAGGTTTATTCCCTGGCTGAGGTGGTCCTACAAAGTAGTAGAGGCCTAGAACTGCTTACAGCTGATAAGGGAGGCATCTGTTTGACTTTACAGGATAAATGCTGGTTTTATACCAACAAATCAGGTATGTTTGAGACCGAATCAAAAAAACACGAGGAAGTATTTGAATAGCATCACACAGAATTATTTGACTGACCCATTTGGAGTTCCTGGAGCAGACTTCTGCCCTATGTCCTCCCTTTGCTCGGCCCCCTGCTGGGCTTATTAATCCTCCTGTCCCTAGGACCCTTTCTCTTTAACAAACTGATGGCTTTCATTAAAAACCAGATTGATGCTGTGACAGCACAGCTTATCCAGGTACACTATCACCACCTTGATATGGCTCATATGGGAAACAATTGTGATGAACCTTAGTGCAAAAATGGCTATAAAATCACTTTTATCTCCACATGATGCATTAAATCATGCACTTTTCATTTTAAATTTTTAAATGTGTATGCCAATAAACAATCTACTACAGATAGATTCTGGCATGATGGATCTTAAGTGACTTTTGCCCAGGTCAGATGGAGACATCCATACATTAGACAGTGGAAAAGATACAATTCAGGATGGAAGGAATGTTTGTGTTCTCTTACAGCAAAAAACGAAAGCTCGGTGACTACCAGAACATTTGGTAAAATGCATGGAGCAGAAAAGAACCGGACCTGAAACAATGGAAATCTGTCCAAACCAGTCTCAGGGAAACATGCTGAACCAGTGTTCCTGACTGCACAGCCCCCTCCACAGCCCAGTTTCCAAATTTCCTCAACCCATCCTCACCTCTGCAACCTCACTCTCTTCCCGGATACTAACTTATCTACTTATTTGATCCCTGAGAATGGTGGGCCTGCCAAAATGGCCTTCCACCTACATTTACTCACTCATTCTAAATTCTGCCCCTATATCTTACATTTTACTTAAATTAGTTACCTGCCTTAACTATTATTCCAAAACAAGATGTGCTCTTGGGGCTAGGAGCCTTGGGATCAGACACTAGTATTTCAAGTGCTCTCAAACAATGAGGGATCTGTGTAGCCCTTAAAGAGGAATGTGGCTTCTACACAGATCACAGGAGTGACAATAGACAGTTTGTCTCAAAAAAAAAGGAATTAGGCTTGACCCAAAATTGGTTCTCAGCCCCACCCTTGCTTACCAACCTACTCCCTTCCATTTTAGGAGGCCTTGCATGCTTTTTAGTGTTACTCATATTTGGTCTTTGGTTCAAGAGATTAACTAATAGATTGACTCCCTGACAGCAATACCTACCCAAACTCACTATCACAGGCTTGACCTCATGGATTGTGGTCATGCCTTTAGAAGGTGACAACCCACAATCAAGGGGGTCACTTCCCAGGGAAACTTCCTTCTGCTATTGACAAAATTATAATGTCTCCCACTGAGGTACACCCTGCGAGTTCATTGAAGAGGCTGCAAAAATGTGCCAATCCTGGGCTTCATGGGAGTATACCTGGTTGCATGAAGGTCGATGACAAAAACACTTCCATCCACAAAAGGACATCATGATGGGCCTAAGTAAGCTTGCCTGCAAAGGCTGGGTTAGTGTGCTCTTGGATATATGGCACAATAACTTACAGGGGGACCAGGATCCCTGCTGCCACTCGTGGTGAGGTATTGTCAATAGCTCACCTTCTTACTTGGAAAAAAAAGGGAGGAATTGTTGGGAATGATCATTATTATTTAAAACCTCTTGAAAATATTGTCAGTCCTTTTTAAGAATAATCTGTCCCCTCCCCAGCTTCCTAATGACTAGAACCTGGGCTCACAGAAATACCTGATAGACAGGAATAATCATCATATGGTGTCATCTACAATGACAGGGAGAGGTTTTGAAACACCCCTGGTCTATGAGATGCCCTGACCTAAGACAGACATGGCCCTCTAATGAATATCTCCTCCCATGTCCTTTTTATTTCGTACCTGCAAGGGCCCTAATATAAGGGTGACATCATAAAAAGCCATCTTAATTGTGGGGACACCAGACCTTGAACAGAGACCCACTTCCCCTTAGGCCTGGGAGCAGGCAACTGCGAGATAATGTTTACTGAAAACAATTCAGTGCTATAAAGCTCTTGATAGGGCTCAGATAAGGGCTCGCTCACTGAAACACCATGACTTTGATCCCCCCCTACAGCTAGATGCTTCTTCCTGCTCCCTGCTGTGTCTCCCCGATTCTGGAGCCGGAGATTAAACCACCAGCCAGGAGGGTGAGAAGTCTGGGAGAGCTGTGAGAGGTGTGTGAGAGCTCGGTTGGAGAATTGTTTGTAGATGGATGGCAGAAGTCCTTAAAAAGGGAAGCGTTTTTCCTTGGGGAGCTCTCCTAAGCTGACTTGGGGAGCATAACGTTTTCTTAAAGCAACCGACCAGTCTCTGTGTCATCTATCCCGACCACCTTGCTACATTCTCAGATGCAGGCTGCACAGCAGGTGTGACACTTAATGCTCCCACTAAGATCCTAATAACTAATACCTACTGCCTATTCCTCTACCAACTCTCACACCTACAGTCCAGACCCTTCTTCATTAATAAAAAGTAAGGGAGGAGATTTTGGGGACCAGGTCACTGGATCAACTTCTTACCCTCACCCGAAGGCACTTCCCAAGACTCAGGTGCCTTTCCTCAGATGGCCTGGCACCATAGAGATAACCCATTGGTTAACAATGCTAACACCTACATTCCCTGGTGAGATATCATGCTCTCTTACTTATCAAATCCTCCCCGCCCCTTCCAGCATCTTTGGTCTAACAACTTCTGCCCCATGGCCAATGCCACATTCCCCTATTTAAGCCTTTACAGAACTTTCATTAAACAGCAGCTTGATTGGAAAGTATGTCTTGCTGTCAGTTCTTTATACATCTTGTTCCTTCATTCCAGGTTCTTGTTGGTTCAAACCCGTTGTACCCTGCATGTCAGGGCAGTTAGTGCCTTTGCGTTTGGGGTTTTGATGTTCAGAATTGAGACTTCAACTTGATGGAATTTTCCTGTTGTGAGTATGAAATGACCTTCTTCACCTCTTTGGACTGATTTTAGTTTGAAATCTAATTTGCTCAATTTTAGGATTGCTATACCAACTTGTTTCTTGGATCAATTTGATTGGAAAATCTTTTTCCAATCCTTTTCTCTGAGTTAATATCTGTTTTTGATGTTTAGATGTGTTTCTTGTATGCAACTGAAGGATAGATTCTCTGGACATATCCATTCTGTTAGCCTGTGTCTTTTTATTTGAAGTGAAGACCATTGACATTGAGGGATATTACTAACCACTGATTGTTAATTCTTTTTTGTTTTGGGTTTGGTGATGGGGGTTGTATTGTTTGTGGATTTCTCCAATTTTATTCTTTTGGTGTTTGGTAATGTGGGTTTATATATTGCCTATGAGGTTTTTGAGTGTAGTTACCTTCATTGGGTTGGAGTTTTCCTTCTAGTATTCTCTGTAAGGCTGGATTTGTGGGTATGTATTGTGCAAATCCGGTTTTGTCATAGAATATCGTCTTTTAACAATCTATAGTGATTGAAAGCTTTGCTCATTACAGTAGTTTGGGGTGGCATCCATGTTCCTTTAGAATCTGTACAACATCTATCTGGGGCCTTCTGACTTTCAGAGTTTACATTAAGAAGTTGGGTACAATCCTGACACGTCTGCCTTTATATGTTATTTGGCCTTTTTCCTTTGCTGCTCTTAATATTTTTCCTTTATTCTGTAAGATTGATGTTTTGATTATTATGGGGCCATGGTTTTCTCCTCACTCAATTGGAGGTCATAGGGGGTAAAAGGGTGCAAGACTCAGGTGGATAGTGGAGGGGAGAGGGAGTAAAGCAATTCAAGAGTGAGGCGTGGGCAGTTTTAGGATGATCTGTCCTGATGGAACAGTTCTATTCTACTCAATGAGCAGGCCCAGAAAGATCCATGTGGGGGGATGCTGAGATTTGGAGTCCAAGCAGATCCCACACTTGCCTCAAGCAGAAGGCTGATTAACACTTAATTATCTTATCCTCCTGGAATTTCCCCCAATGTTCTTGTTTAACAATAATAAATTGGGTATGTCCAGGGTAAGTTTCTGAGTCTTCCACAAAATTAATTAACCATGCCACATGGCTGTAAAATTTTTGGCATAGTGGTCCTCAAATAGTTTTCAGGCTATCAGCAACATTTTGGGATGTTTTCAGAAAACCAATTCCATTTCATGTTCCCATGTCTGGTATGATTCTATATGAGGCAATATGCTCTGTTTCTACATATTCTTTAGCTGACACTGATGGCAAAAGATATCTGAGAACTATGAAAACAGAACTTCATTTATTCTGTTATTGCTGTTTTATATATGAGGCAAAAATATTCTTAATGTAAAATTAATGCATAAACTTAAAATCTTTATCAGTGAAACAGCACCTTAAGTATAATCAGTCATAGAAGACAAATCAGTAGGGAAATAAATACAAACTATTCCATTTCAAGAAAGTAAGCATATGTAATGTTTCTTATAGGTATGTGCTTTCAGGGCAGATTTATAAACAACAGGCATGCTCTTCCCCATCCAAGGCTATTTCTACTGCTCACAGAAATCTTTATTTGCCCAGAGTTCTTTGTGTGGACATGAAGCTTCACGATGTTTCCTGAGTCTACTTTAGAATGGCTTCATGATTTTAAAACTCATATGTAGGTTGCTGAAATTTCATGGATGTAGCCTCTAATACTCCTAAGAAACAACATAACATGATACCTTCCCTGTTTTGCTTGTTCTTACAATCTTTGTGTCCCTTTGTCTTCAGTGGACCACTTGGACCACTATATGAGCATTTGTAGGGAGAAAAGAAAAGGAGAAATTATGTAATGATGTTATAATTTCAAAAATTGATTTAAAAATTAATCAAAGGCCATTAAGTGAATTTTCTAAAATCTATGCAAAATAAAGTATTATCATGAAATCACAAAAATTAGCGATCTGAAAGTGAGTGTAGCAAGAGATAGAATAAGGTAATACTTATTGTACAATATACATTGCTTCATAATATTATTTCTATATACTCAATCACTATAATTAAAGTACAGTATATAAAGTATGTTTTTGCTTATATTATCCTATGTTTTCTACATCACCCTTCGCTTGATAATGGCCATTATCTTTTTTTTTGAGACAGATTTCTCTGTGGCTTTGGGGCTATCCTGGAACTAACAATAATGTCCATTATGTTTCATGTTTTGTAGTTATTCACATCCTACACTGAAGGGTTTAAACTTTTCCACATTTACAACTAAATTCAGGATTCAGTCTATGACAGGGACAAAGAGTGTCTTCTCCTACAAAGGGCCATTTATCTACAAATTACATCCAGGGACAAGGGAGAGAGCAAGAACAAGGCCGAAGTCAGCCCCACAATCTCTCAAGGAGAGTTCCTAAAAGCCCCTTGAAACTTTCCCAAAAATGTCCAAAGATAAACCACAGTTAGTTGAATTGTACTAATATAACTAATTCCTGTTTAACCAATTATATTTTAGATGATGTAAGTTAAGTGTTCCTGCATTTCCCCTACCTATGCTAAGAGGATGCCTACACACTCCTCTCAGGCTTCTCACCATTTTGTACAAGTGAACAACCACACATATGCTGGTAAATAAACACTCTTTGTTCTTGTATACTATTTGACTCTGGGGTCTTCTTTTATGATTTTCTAGACTCTAGAACATATGAAAGAAAATGTGATATTAATCTTAATCGAATGAACTTATTTTAATTTACTTACCATAGTATTGTATAATCACCTTCAAAACTCTAATATTTTAAGCTATTGATAGGAAATTTAATAATCATGTCTTATTTTTTAAAATCTACTTTTTGCTATTGTCAATTAAGCCCTATAACTACTATCTTCAATACATTCCTAGGGAAAACATACCTTCTTATTCACTTGAAGTGGAGTGTTTGAGTAAAAGTGTTTAACTTTTCTCTAAAGTGGGAACATAAAATGATTTTCTCAGTAACTGTTTACTTTCCTGTTAGATTTTCTTTTCTTTGTTATTGGTATTATCTTTAGCATGTATAATGTCATTATATTATGATTTTCAAAGTGTGTTTCAGTGGTTATCCTTTTGTCCCATTACATATACACTCCTACTATGTGAGATGTTCCTCAGCCTGTATAGCTTTCATGTGGCTGAAATTCAAAAAGAAAAGTTTTGTGTAGAAGCTGCAATTAGGTAATAAAATACAATAAACATTTAAAAGATGTTATGTGACATTGAAAACTTACCAAATTACTTAAAGAAATCATTACAAAATCATGTAATTGCTTGTTCAACTTTATTTTTTACTCTTATTGCTTCCCACAGAAAATCTCCCATACAAATTGGATTTTATAACATTAAATACATTCTGAATGCCTGAAATTAAGCAGGAGATCACAGAAAACATTTAGATAGAAACTCTGTTTTTAAATTTATGATGTACAGGGGTTTAGTAACTTTAATGTACATATTAAGCAATCTAGATAATCTTAAAAATAAAATGTTAATCTGTTACAAACAACTGCTTATCATCTACCTATCTATGTATATGGTTATGAAGTCATATAAATAGATGATATTTTTTGAAAAACTGTTTAATGTATTTTAAGCTACTTAGTATGGTACTGAAAATATGTGAGGAAAACACAGAAAGAACAAAAATTTCAAATTTTCTTTATAGAGTCAGAGAGTTAAGTCAGATATGCATAGAGAAGATATTATGGTAATAGGAGTGCGTATTAGAGAATAAAAATTTCACTTTGCATGAGACAGGAAATAGAGAGAAAGGTAGGTAAAGGAAACCTGTCATAACATGTACAGGCTTATACCTAATTACATATTTCTCTGTTAAAAACAATTTTGTTACTACTTTAGTAATTATTCTGTTTTATTTTAAATATAATTATTCATACATTAATATGATCATGGTTTCCCCTACACCAATTCCCTCTGGATTATCCCCATCCCTGCCTTCTTACTCTCTCTCTTTTCAGAAAAGCAAATTATAAAGGGATGTTGCATTTTGTAAGACATTTTCAGCATATAAAGAGATGATCATTTGGGCCTTTTCTTTCTACTTGTTTAAATGATTGATTACATGGACAGATTTTGGCAAGGTGAACCACCCTGAATCTCTGGGATGAAGCCTACTTGGTCATGGCAGATGAATTTTTTATGTGTTCCAGGATTCAGTTTGCCGGCATTTTATTAAGTATTTTAACATCAATTAGTTTGTAGTTTTTCTTTGTTAACCATTGTGTGGTTTGAGTTTCAGGATTACTGTAACCTCATAAAAGGAGTTTGGCTATATTCCATCTGTTTCTATTGTGTGGAATAGTTTGGAAAGTATAGGCATTAGCTCTTCTTTCCAGTCCTATAGAATTATGTGAAGAAACATGGACTTGTTTATTTATTTAATTTTTTTGGTTGGAGATGTTTGATGACTGCTTCTATTTTCCTAGGGGTTATAGTTTTATTTAATTTTTATGTAGTCATGATTCAATTTTGATATGTCATACCTATCCAGAAAAATTTTCCATTACTTTTAGATTTTCCAACTTTATGATGATTCTCTGAATTTCTTCAGTGTCTGTTGTTATGTTCCCCTTTTCATTTCTGATTTTGTTATTTTGGTTATTCTCTTGCTGCCTTTTGGTTAGTATTGATAAGGGATAGTCTATCTTGTTGATTTTCTCAAAGAAGCAACTCTTCATTTTACTGATTATTTCATTTGTTCTCTTTGTTTCTACTTTTTTGATTTTAGCTCTCAATTGGATTACTTCATATCCACTATTACTTCTGGGTGAGTTTGCTTCTTCTGTTCTAGTGCTTTCTTGTCTTTTGTTAATTGGCTAGTGTGGGATTTCTCTAACTTCTTTATATAGGCATTTAGTGCTATGAACTTTCCTCTTAGCTGTGCTTTCACCATGTCCCATAGGTTTGGTTATTTTGCACATTCATTTTCAATGAATTAAAAGAAATATTTAATTTATTTATTTCTTCCTTTACCCAAGGGTGATTAAGTTGGGCACTATTCAATTTCCATGAGTTTTTAGACTTTCTAGAATTTGTGTTGTTGTTGAATTCTAACTTTAATCATAGCAATCCGATAAGATACAGGTGGTTATTCCAATTTATCTGTATCTGTTGAGATTTGTTTTGTAACTGAGTATGTGATCAATTTTAGAGAAACTTAAATGGGGTGCTAAGAAGGCATATTTTTTAGTATTTGGTTGGAATGTTCTATCAATGTATGTTAAGCCCAGTTGAGATATACTGTCAATTAGATCTCCCATTTCTGTGTCAATTTTCTGTCTGGAAGACCTGTGCACTGGTGAGAGTAGGGGATTAAAATCACCCACTATTAGTGTATGAAGTTTACAGTACTATTTGAGGTTTAGTACAATCAGTTTAGTGAATGTGGGTCCCTTGTATTTGGGGCATATATATTCAGGATTCAGACTTCTTGTGTGTGATTAATATGAAATGTCCTTCATCATCTCTTTTGATTAATTTTATCTTTAAGTCTATTTTGTTAGATATTAGAAGAGCTATACTGTCTTGTTTCTTAGGTAAATTTGATTGAAAAATATTTTCCATTCATCTACTCTGAGGAAATGTGTGTCTTTGAAGTTGAGGTGGGTTTCTTTTATGCAAAAGAAGGATGAATCTTTTTGTCATATCTATTCTATTAGCCTGTGTCTTTTTATGGGTGAGTTGATTCTATTGACATTAAGGAATATCAATGAGGAGTGGTTGTTAGTTACTATTATTTTTTGAGGGTAGTTTGTGTTTCTGTGTGTGTGTGTGTGTGTGTGTGTGTGTGTGTGTGTGTGTGTATGCATGCATGTGTGTTACTCTTCGTTGGATTTTCTGGTGTGGGATTATTTATTGTCTGTGTTTTCCTAGATATGACTAAACTCCTGGCATTGGTGTTTTCTTCTACTGATTTCTGTATGGGTAGATTTGATGATAGGTATTGCTTAAATCCTGCTTTGTCATGGAATATCTTGTTTTCTCCATCTATGGTAATTGAAAGCTTTGGTGGATATAGTAGTCTGCATTAACATCAATGATTTCTTTGAGTCTGATTAATGTCTGTCTAGAACCTGCTGTCTTGGAGAGCCTCCATTGAGAAGCTGAGTGTTATTCTAATGGGACTGTCTTTATATGTTACTTGAAATTTTCCTTTGAAAGTGTATGGGACACTTTGAAAGCAGTGCTATGGGGGAAGTTCATAGCACTAAGTGCCCTCATGAAGAAACTGGAGAATAGATATACTAGAGAATTAACAGCACAGCTGAAACCTCTAGAACAAAAAGAAGCAAACTCCCCCAGGAGAAGAAGAAGCCAGGAAATAATCAAATTGAGGGTTGAAATCAATAAAGTAGAAACTAGGAAAACAATACAAAGAATCAATGCAATGAAGAGTTGGTTCTTTGAGAAAATCAACAAGATAGTCAAACCTTTGTCCAAACTTACCAAACAGCAGAGAGTGAACATGCAAATTAACAAAATCAGAAATGAAAAGTGGAACATAACAACGGACTCTGAGGAAATACAGAGAATCATCAGGTCAAATTTTGAAAACCTATACTCCACAAAATTCATAAATTTAAAGCAAATGGACGACTTCCTGGATAGTTATCACTTGCCAAAATTAAATCCAGAACAGATAAGCAATTTAAATAGACCTATAAGCCCTATGGAAATAGAAGCAGTCATCAAAAGTCTCCCAACCAAAAAAAGCCGAGGTCCAAATGGCCTCAGTGCAGAATTCTACCAGAAATTCAAAGAACAGCTTATACCAATTCTTCTCAAAGTATTCCATGCAATAGAAGCAGAAGGGTCTTTGCCAAACTCTTTCTATGAGGCTTCAATAACCTTGATCCCCAAGCCATACAAAGACACAACTAAGAAAGAGAACTTCAGACCAATATCCCTCATGAACATTGATGCAAAAATACTCAATAAAATACTGGCAAACCGGATCCAAGAACACATCAAAACAATCATTCACCACTATCAAGTAGGTTTCATCCCAGGGATGCAGGGATGGTTCAACATACGAAAATCCATCAACGTAATCCACCATATAAACAAGCTGAAAAACAAAAATCACATGATCATCTCACTAGATGCTGAAAAAGCCTTTGACAAAATCCAACACCCCTTCATGATAAAGGACTTGGAGAGATCTGGGATAACAGGAACATAGTTAAACATAATAAAAGCTATGTACAGTAAACCAACAGCCAACATCAAACTAAATGGACAGAAACTTAGTGTAATTTCTCTAAAGTCAGGAACAAGACAAGGCTGTCCACTGTCTCCACACCTTTTCAACATTGTACTTGAAGTTCTAGCGATTGCCATAAGACAACAAAAGTGAATACAAATTGGGAAGGAAGAGGTCAAACTTTCACTCTTTGCAGATGATATGATAGTTTACATAAATGACCCAAAGAACTCTACCAGGGAACACTTACAGCTGATTAACACCTTCAGCAAAGTGGCAGGCTAAAAAGGGCCGAGAAAGACATCAGAGAAACACCACCCTTTATAATTGCCACAAACAACATAAAATACCTTGGGGTAATGCTAACCAAACAAGTGAAGAGCTGTATCGCAAGAACTTTGAATCTTTAAAGAAAGAAATTAAAGAAGCCCTCAGAAAATGGAAAAATCTCCCATGCTCTTGGATAGGTAGGATCAATGTAGTAAAAATGGCAATTCTGCCAAAAGCAATGTACAGATTCAATGCAATCCCCATTAAAAATCCCAGCACAATTCTTCACAGACCTTGAAAGAACAATAATCAATTTTGTATGGAAAAACAAAAGACCCAGGATAGCCAAAACAACCTTAATCAACAAGCCACCATCCAGAGGCATCACCATCCCTGACTTCAAGCTCTATTATAAAGATCAGAGATTACAGTAACATACATAAACATAATAAAGACGATCTACAGCAAAGCAACAGTCAACATCAAACTAAATTGAGAGAAATTCAATGTGATTCCTCTAAACTCAGGAACAAGACAAGGTTGTTCATGCTCTCCATATCTCTTTTTTATTGCACTTGAAGTTCATGCTAGAGCAATAAGAAAACAAAAGGAAATCAAGGGGATACAAATTGGAAAGGAAGAATTAAAATTTACACTATTTTAATTTAGATAAGAAACGAGGTTGCTTCACTAGTCAGTTCCAGGTCCCTCTCCCATTCCTTCCCCTCCTCCCGTGCCCTCCCCCCAACCCCCCCCGTTATCCCCTCATTCGCCCAGGGAGGGTGAGGCCCTCCATGGGGGTGTCCATAGTCTGTCATTTCATATAGGGCAGGGCCTAGACCCTTCCCCAAGAGTTCAGGGTGAGAGTGCACCTCACATTGTTCTATGGGAGTCCAAAGTCCGTGTCTATACTTGGGATGGGTACTGATCTGCTGCCCAAGGCTCAATAGATTCCCTAGGCCTCCTCACTGACACCCAGATTCAGGCGGTCTTGATCAGTCCCATGCTGGATTCCCAGGCTGATGCTGGTCAGCTGTTTCTGGGGGTTAAACCAGCCCAGTCTTAATCCCTTTGATCATTAGTCCTTCCTCTCTGTTACTGGCTTTCTTGAGTTCAGCTCAGTACTTAACCAAGGGAGTCTGCCTCTTCTTCGATGAGCCACTAAATGAAGTTTCTGTTTCCCACACTCTCTGGCCATAGGATTGTAGGCTGGCACTCCCCAGATCTATGTCTAAAATCCATATATGAGAGAGTACATGCCAAGTTTCTCTTTTTGTGACTGGGTTACCTCACTCAGGATCCACTTGCCTGTGAATCTCATGATTCCATTATTTTTTTCTGCTGAATAGTACTCCATTGTGTAGATGTACCACATTTTCTCTATCCACTCTTCGGGTGAGGGACATCTAGATTGCTTCCAAGTTCTGGCTATTACAAATAAAGCTGCTGTGAACATAGTGGAACAGACATCTTTGTTGTATGAATGGGCATCTTTTGGATATATGCCTAGGAGTGGAGTTGCTGGGTCTTGTGGTAGGTTTATTCCCATTTTTCTGAGGAATCTCCATACTGATTTCCAAAGTGGCTGAACCAGTTGGCACTCCCACCAGCAATGGAGGAGTGTCCCCCTTTCACCACATCCTCTCTAGCATAAATTGTCATTGGTGTTTTTGATTTTAGCCATTCTGACAGGAGTGAGATGGTATCTCAGAGTTGTTTTGATTTGCATTTCCCGGATGGCTAAGGATGTTGAGCACTTTCTCAAGTGCCTCTCAGCCATTTTAGACTCCTCTGTTGAAAACTCTCTATTTAGTTCTGCAGCCCACTTTTTAATAGTGTCCTTTGGTGTTTTGGAGACTTGCTTCTTGAGTTCTTTGTAAATTTTGGAGATCAACCCTCTGTCAGATGTGGGATTAGTGAATATTTTTCACATTCTGTAGCTGCCTTTTTGTCTTGCTGACTGTGTACTTTGCCTTACAGAAGCTTCTCAGTTTCAGGAGGTCCCATTTATTAATTGTTGATCTTACTGCCTGTGCTACTGGTGTTATTTCAGGAAACTGTCTCCTATACAAATTTGTTCAATGGTACCACCCACTTTCTCTTCTAAGAGGTTCAGTGTGGGTGGATTTAAGTTGAGGTCTTTGATCCATTTGGACTTAAGTTTTGTGCATTGCGATAAACATGGATCGATCCGCATTCTTCTACATGCCAGTCTCCAATTATGCCAGCACCATTTGTTGAAGATGCTTTCTTTATTCCATTGTATATTTTTAGCTTCTTTGTCAAAGATCAGATGTTCATACGTGTGTGGGTTAATACCCGGGTTTTCAATTTGATTCCATTGGTCTACCTGTCTATTTTTGTGCCAGTACCAAGCTGTTTTCAGGACTATAGATCTATAATCTTAAACTAGAAAATAAAATATAAAAAAATAAAAAAATCATTTCCCCTCCAACATCTTCTATACTCCTCCTCTCAAATTCATGGCTTTTAATTATTAATATTATAAATATTAAATTAATAATATTAAATATATATTAATATATATATTTATATGAATAAATATATAAATTCAATCTCCTGTGTCCATTTAATGTGAGCCACCTAGTATGGGCTTAGGGATTCAAACTCTGGTTTTTAGGAGAGCAATAATTGCCTGTAGTTGCTGAGTCATGACAGAGACATTTTAATGGCCTTGTTATATTTACAGTTGAGCTGGGCTGTCATGTTTGTGAGGCATACATATACACCTGGCATTAAGTATAATTTGGGTCACTTTCAAAAACTGTGTATAAGTTCTTTCAATCTATAAATTAGTCTAAAGGATTTTAAAATAAAATTTTATTAAGTATTTAATATATGCAAGGATTCTCCTTTATACACTATCACATCTGGATTATCAACAGATAAAATAAAATTTTTCCTTGAAAATTATATGATTTTTAAAGGGTACCTTTCAGATGAATAACTTTGCCATTCGGGTAATCCTAATAATTAAGATGTGCTGTACATTTATTTTATAAGTCTATAATCATATATACTAGATGTACTTACATGGTAGGAAAAGAGTGTATTTGTAGCTACTACAATGTCCCAAACTTATAATATGTGCAAAATTTCCTCTTTTTTGTCAATATTTTGATTTTGCTTCAGAAGTAGATTAATATATAAAGGACTTTTGTGTACTTGTTATCCTAATTGTAGCAAGCTTCTTTGTATGCTGAATGTATTTATATACCACAAATATACAGTCTTTTGGAATGGCTTCTCTTTGTGACACAGGCCACACATTTAACAAGAAAGACATTGACTATATCTCTAACAGGAATACCACTATTGCACAAGTAGTCATACTGTCCTAGCAGATAGGTCTTGTACTTAGTTAATAGAGGTCACAAGAAGGTGTGGCCATTGGTCCACAACAGCCTACATGGCAGCTTCCAGGTCCGTTTATAAACATTTTCTTATGGTAAATATAATTCCACATGAATATTTTCCTATATGATTTATTAATGGCGACTAGCCTGACAGTATATGGTGGTGAACCACAAAAGTTCTTGTCTCAAGCTACATGTAAAAACAAGGACTAAGCACACCTGGGGTTGTCCCCTGATGTGAAATTTGCTGGTAAATAGTGCACCTAGAAAATATTATATTGAGTGAGGTAGCCCATACCCAGAAATAAAAATGCTGCATGCTCTCATTCATGTCGATTCCTAGACCCAAATCCTGAAATGTGAATATACAACGTGGAGTTAGTGCAGAACCCAGGAGAGTAAAGAGAACAATGGAGAGGGAAGTGTTAGAGTGGATTACCAGCATTAAGTGATATGAAGGCAGACACTAGTGTGACGAAAATGGCGAAGGGTCTTTTACTGAAGAAGGAGGAGTTGCATCAATAAAAAAGAGAGAGGGAAAGTAACAAAAAGGATATTTGAAAAAGACGTACAGAATCTAGTATTTTTATTTGCCTAAAATTACATATAGTACATGTAAGTGTGTGTGCAAATGAAAAATACAGTGAATTATAATAAATAGGTTTTAAATTTTCTATGAATTACACATTTAATTTTGACAGGCTGATAATTTTTAAAACTGAGGAATAAAAATCTTGAGTGTTAATATGCACTAGTAATACAGCTAACATCCCCGAATTTTGTCTATTGCTTCCCTTGAAATTACTATAAAGCCCTGTAATTAAAAAGAATAGCAACCAACACATATCTTTGTATACCAAAATCATAATTGGTTCAGTAAAGACTATGCAGTGTGATTCAAAAGCTGGATCTAAATGTCATCTTTCTTTATATTCAAAATGTGATGATGATAGCTAATCCTTTTTGTTCATTAAAATCAAGTTTTACCTTGAAAAAAATTTACACTATTTGCAGAAGATACGATTGTCTATATAGTGACCTGAAGAATTTTGCCAGGGAAATCCTCTAGCTAAAAAAAAACCTTCAGCAAAGTGGCAGGATATAAGATTAATTCAAAAATATCACTAGCCCTTCTATACAGAGACAAAGAAATACGAGAAATGTCATCCTTAACAATAGCCAAAAACAACATAAAAATCATGTGTTAACTCTAGCCAAACTGGTGAAAGATGTGAATGGCAAGAATTTTCAGTCATTAAAAAGAGAAATTAAAGATGACAGAAAATGGAAAGATTTCCCATGCTCTTGGATAGGTAGGATCATCATAGTAAAAATGGAAGTCTTACCAAAAGCAATCTACAGAATCAATACAATCCCTATCTAACTCCCAGCACAATTTGTCCCAGTCCTTGAAAGGACAATTTTCAACTTTATATGGAAAAACAAAAGACTCAGGATAGCCAAAAGTACCCTGAACAATAAAAGAACTTCAGAAGGCATCACCATCTCTGACTTCAAGCTCTACTATAAGAGTATCATAATGAAATCAGCTTAGTATGAACACAAAAATAGACATGTAGACCAATGGAATCAAATTGAAGGCCCTGATAATAACCCACACACCTATGAATATCTGATTTTTGACAAATAATCTAACACTATATAATGAAAAAAGAAAGCATCTTCAACAAATGGTGTTGGTGTAACTGGATGCTGGCAGGTAGAAGACTGCAAATATATCCATATCTATCACCATGCACAAGATAAGTCCAAAAGTATCAAAGACTTCAACATAAATCCAGCCACACTGAACCTCTCAGAAGAGACAGTGGTAAGTACCCTTGAACAAATTGGTATAGGAGACAACTTCCTTAACATAATACCTGCAGCACAGACACTGAGCTAGACAATTAGTAAATGGAACCTCGTGAAACTGAGAAGCTTCTGTAAGCCAAAGGGCATAGTCAATAAGACAAAATGGCAGCCAATAGAATGGGCAAAGGTATTCACCAACCCCACATCTGACAGAGGACTGATCTCCGAAATTTGCAAAAAACTAAAAAAGCTTGTCTCCAAAACACCAATTATAAAATGGGGCACAGAACTAAATAGATAATTCTCAATAGAAGAGTCTAAGTTGGCTTATAGACACTTAAGAAAATACTCAACATCGTTAGCCTTTAGGGAAATGCAAATCAAAACAACACTAAGATACCATCTTACTCCTATCACTGTGGCTAAAATCAAAAACACCTATGAAAGTTTATGCTGGAGAGGATGTGAAGAGAGGGGACCATTCCTCGACTGCTGTTGTTGGGGAGCTAAGTCCTGCCCAAATGATGTGACAGACTTTGATGATTCCCTATGTGTGGACTTATCCTCTCAGAGAAATGGATTGGGGCGTGATGGTTATTTGGTGTGGAACATGAGATGATGTGAGGGAGAGGGTGTTGGGATTGATATGCTAAATAATATTTATTTATAATTTCAATAAAATTAACTGAAAAATAAAAATATAAAATACAATATATAATATCTAGTTAAAATCAATTTTCCCAACTGTTAACATATTATTACCGGTAACATTTTTATTTTTATCATGTTATCCCAGGTATTATCCATGTAACATATTTATTATGTTATATAAATGATAAACATGTACAGAAATAGAGTAGCTTCCTGATACTTTATTCAGGTGCCCTTTGAACATATATTATTAAATGAAGAGATAAAATAAGAAGACAACAAACCTAAGTGCTCATGTTACTCAAAATGGATATGAGCCAGTAGTAAAGGTTTTCAATGTTCTGAATTATTCACTGAATAATTCAAGTAAAAGTTCTTCATTCAAGAATACTACTTCTCATGTATTTCATCTTCTCCACACTCCCAGAGGAATTACAAAGATTGAAACATGCAGAGCTGTGGATATAAAGTCCCAGTGGTCCCAGGGACTGCATATAATCTGTAATCATATGATGTTCTTATCTAAGCTGTTAGGCTACATAAACTATTCTGGTCTCAGGTATCTGGATTTACTGCCAGTTTTTGTTTCTTACTCATGTAGCTTCTATGGGTTTCAGGCACTTTCCCAGGAATGACTGAGGAATGTTTCTTTGTGTTCATGCTGAGTATATCCAAACTCTCCTAGATTTTGCTTGACTCCCTAGAAAGATCTATACACCTTAGTTTTCTTTATATTGTGGTATGATGAATATATAGAATGGTGACCATCGCTGGTCCATTAAGAAACATCTGTTTTACTGCCTCATTTTTCATTAGCTTTCTTCTAATTTGTATCACTATATGAGACAAATTCAATTGGTTGGAATCTCATAGAGTCTATCTATACCTTCCAAACTTCATATCAATTTATATATAATTGGCAAATGTGAAAAGTTTTGTTGTTATCAATCATGTAATTAACTTAGAATAGAAAATATGTGAGTGTATGTCACCAGGTCATTCTTGGTTTTCACTTCTTGACTCTTATTCTCCATTGCTTAGTGGGTCTTTATCAGAAACTACTTTCTATTTATTAATATTCAACGAGATCACAGGAAGAGACTAGGGGAAAAACAACATGATGTTGATGTTTATATGTTACAGTGCTTTAATTATGAATTTTAAATGAAATCAAAACAAAATAATACCAAAAGTAATAAGAACACATCTATGCTTTCTGAATTCATAGACAATGATATTTTAACTTCGAAATTCTTAAATGTATTAAAAACTTAAATCAATACAATATAACTCTGAGTTTTCTGTATACTATCTTTCTACTTTCAAAAAGAAGAAAATATTTTACTTTAATTTCCATAAAGATGCAATTATGAACTAATGAACAAATTACTTGAATATACTTTTGTATTATATATGTATATATTTAGATTTATTATCAGATGTATACATATTCTTCTTATTGCCTATCATCACTTATCTATCATCTCCAGGATAACAGGCAACTCATATTTACTTTGTTATCTTGCAGCATATCCTTTTGAAATATATATAGTAACCCTAATAAAAAGATAAGCCTCTCAATCTCTGACATTCCACAAGTTAACAGATTAATTGAAATTCTGCCCAAATTTTCCCAAATATTGGGAATAGAACCATGACAATGTGCCACCTGATTTTCAGTGCATAAACAGAGTTTTCCATAATTTATATTGTGGATGTTGACAGCATGGGAGACATTTGAGAGTCCATCTCCAGTATTTGCAGAAAATTGTTCCAGCACATATATATGGATGCTTCCTATCAAAAGATTAGTTTCTGAACACTGAAAAGCAGCACATATATGGAGATCAAATGAGTCCTAAACAACTAAGCAAACTTTTATCATTTGCACATTAATAAGAAAGTATAACATAATCTGACATTCATGCAAGTACAAAACCTATGGAAAGTAAACTTATTTGTAGCAACATCTAGAAAGCATGGAAGTATATCAATAAAATAATTAAAGTAATCATCACAGCTACAATGATGCCTCCCTGGTAAAACTGCTTATACTGCTTTCAAGGGGCATAATTTCGAATCACAATGTCAGTGTCAAGCCTCTTACAACAGACTATACCCAGTACCAAGAAAGCACAAGACCTCTGGTTTGTCCAGGCACATACACTCATGTGCACAGATATATTTACATACACATGCACATACATAAACACATATACATGATAATTGTGAGAAAATAAATGTGTAGCATATACAGAAAAGTAAAGCATATAAAGTGTTCCAAGTACTACATAAATGTTTACAAGACAAATACCCTTAAGTGTTAAAAAATCAGAGTTTTTAGGACAAAATACATGGGTGAACTACAAAAGGGTAAATGAGATTTAAATTTCTAGTTCATGGTAGGATAATGATATTTGAAATCTATGCATTTTATAAAACATGTGGCTTTTTAAGTTCCAAACAACAATAAAGTGCATATTTGCAAATGCTAAAAGGTCAATTCATTTGTCTCACTAAAATTTCTTATATTATTTCCTTTAAATATAACTACATCATTTACACCTTCATTTTTCTACTGCCAATCCCACAAATGCATACCCTCTTCCCTCTCAAATTCATTGACTCTTTTTCATTTGCTATTACATATTTAATATACATGTTATCTTATCTATATCTATATGTTAAATTATGATAATGAAAAGTTGTTTACCTGAGAAAACATACCCCATGTATATTGAGAATAACACTTGTCAAAACTGTACCAAGATCAAAAACTAGAAAACAAACCAAAGAGAATATATGGACTTCTTTTGTCACTGTGGCATATAGATCAGAGTAACACTCAGATGTTACGACTCACTAAAATTTTTTCTTGGTGAAATCCATGAATGACTCAAGACAAAATCAACTAATATATCACCGAAAGCATGATACCTTTGTAATAAGTTTCCCTAAGGCTTTCTTCATATCCCTATTCCTTAGGCTATAGATAAAGGGATTCAACATTTGAGGGAGAACTGTGTACATCATATATGACACTGTAGTTATCTGAGGTGAAACAGTAATTGCAGAGCTGATGTAAACTCCCACTGCTGCACCATAGAATAAAGACACAACTACAAAATGAGAAACACAAGTGGAAAATGCTTTATACCTTCCTCTCAGTGAGGATATTCTCAAAATAGAAGAAACAATTCGAGTATAAGAGAAAATGATTCCAGAGATTGGAATGCCACCAAATATAAATGTTGCAAGATATATCAGAATGTAGTTTATGAGAGCATCAGAACAGGCAAGCTTGATGACCTGAGCAAGTTCACAGAAGAAGAGAGGAAGTTGAAAATTTGTGCAAAATGAGAGCCTCTGTACCATCAGACATTGTAATAAACTGTTCACAATGCTAATAATCAGGGACAGTAGAATTAGCAGACCACAGAAGTTGGGATTCATAATTACTGTATAGTTCAGGGGGTGGCAAATAGCTGCATAGCGGTCATAAGCCATTGCAGCAAGGACACAGCTTTCTAATACAGCAAAATTCAAAACAAAGCAGGCCTGAGTGAGGCAGCCTGTGTAACTGATGCTCTGGTCATGTGTGTGGATATTCTTCAGCATATTAAGAACTGTGGCTGAACTTAGGCAGATGTCAGTAAATGAAAGTTTGGAGAGAAACAGGTACATGGGTGTTTGTAGATGGGTGTCAGAACTGACAGTAACAATGATGAGCAAATTTCCCAGAATTGTGACCACATATGTGAACAGGAAGAGGCCAAAGATGAGGGGCTCCATTGTAGCATCATGAGTTAGTTCCAATAGAAAAAAGTAGAAGACGCCAGTCTGATTTCCAGATTCCATGTTGCTAATAACCCTAACAGAAACAGAGTGAATTGAAATATTTGAACGCCATTCTTCAGCATCACTTGGCGACAAGTTAGACATAAAAGTTTTACTCTAAAACCAGAAATACACTTCAATTTCATTTAAGACATATCCCAGAAGATAATACTTAAATTTTTATGTAGTTGATTTTGATGAATGCTCATTTTTCACTTATTTCTATTTTTATATTTGGACATGGAAGTTCTCACACATTGCCACACATGTAGAGGAATCTACAGGAGTCAATTCTCTCTCTTTGTCCCATGTGCCTTGGACTAGGAGTCAGGTTGTCAACCTTGGTCACAAGAGACTTTACTCTGTAAGTCATCTTGCAGGCTCAATATATGATGACTTTTGAGGAAATGCATAATTAATGAAGATCTTATCATTTACATTGAGAACAGAAAGGCACAAGAGTTTCCTCTGAACAAAACTTCTTTCCATCATCTTCTCATTCTTCTTTAGTGACTTTTTGCTTTAATACAATTTAATCTCTACACATACTGTCACAAAGAAGAGGATTTTTTGAAATAGAGTGTTGATATTCTTTTAAAGTGCAAATTACGTTCATTGCCATATCACTATTATGAAATTCTTTCTTTATTATAATGAAAAAATTGAATTATGGCATTTTTAATCCCTAAGAATCTTCAAAACATAACCTAGAGTTAAACACATTGTGAGAACACTTGAATAATATATAAAAAACAGGTCCCATTGGCTTTTTTATTTGTCATTTGAGGGTGACTTTTTAATAATATTTTTTCACTTACAAAACAATTTTCAAAAAAGAACAAAACACTATCATGATTTTGAAAACACATATTCAACATAGCATTTTCATTGATTCTCTCTAATTTCACATCATACACCCTAATCACACTTACTTGCCATTCCTTCCATGACTTCCTTTCCACCATTATGATCCTAAAAATAAAAATTCTGTACACACTCTCAAGCATGGTCAAAATCTCAATGACTTTCACCTTAAATAGAACAAATGCCTGCCCTTCCAACAACCCTGGCAGACAGATATAAGTTGCCCATACTATCCACCTGAGGCAATGTTGATGCTCAAAATCTGGGTGCTTCTAAAGGACTTGTCTGGGTTTGTGGTCCTAATGCAGTAATGGACCATGTTTGTGATTTGTGCTGTAGCCAGAAACCATGGGGAGGTCCATGATCCACAATGTGACTGTCAAGAGCAAGGAGGCCACTTTGTCTGTGATGTGGTTGACTACAGATGTATAGTTGAAAGGGAGTGACATGGGAGACTTCTGTGACAACACCTCCTGCACCCAAAATGTAAGAGGTTAGACAGGAAGTCATTGAAGAGATTTTTGTTTTGTTTTGTTTTTTTGAGAGATGGTTTCTCTGTAACTTGGAGCTTGTCCTGACCAAGCTGACCTCAAACTCACAAAGATCCACTTGCCTCTGGAGTGCTGAGATTAAAGGCGTGTGCCACCACTGCCCAGCTGAAGAGATGTGATGGGGATGGTCAAGTATAGCTCTCTACAATTGAAACCTATTTATATCTTTAAATTACCTTTCAGAGTTATAGATTCCAACACCACATTTTCATAAATAATTCTGTGCCATCATCAGCCCTGTTCTATTATCCTTCTCACTTGCTCATAACCTTTTTATTCTCGTGTCTTGTTTCAGCATTTGTGGCATGTCTCCATAGTAAACCTGCACACACACACACACACACACACACACACACACACACACACACACGAGAGGGAGAGAGAGAGACAGAAAGACAGAGACAGATGAAGAGAGAGATAGAAGCAGAGAGACATAGACAGAAAGAGGAGAGAGGAAAAATGAGAAATTAGACCAAGTACCAGCACACTAGACAGAATATATCATATGTATTTTTTAGTATGTGTTTTCTCACTTCATACAATCTATGTATTTATTCATAATTATAATTTCCATGAATAAACTTCATTGTGTATAATCACCATATTTTCATTGTCCAATTATGTATTCCTATCTACTGAGAATACATCAGCAATTAACATGAATACAAAATATTCTCTGGATAGGATATAGAGGCCCTTTACTATGTGTTCTGGGCTGTGTAACTAGGTTGCTTTTATGCAACAGTTCTATTTTCAGTTTTTGTGAAAAACCTGCAGAAATGATTTTTCATAGTTGATTTTTTATTTTTAAATTTTAATTGGAAACAGGGTTGTTTCACATGTCAATCCCAGCTCCCTCTTCCTCTCCTTCCCATCCTCCAATGTCCTCCTACCAACTCCATATACCCCTCCCTTAATCCTCACTCATTTCCCCAGGGAGGGTGAGGCTATTTGAGTGTCCTGGCTTAACTTTACATCAGCAAGAATAAAGTCTCTTCTTTCACTTTTATCTTGCCAAAATTCTTGACAGTGGAACATGGTATTTAACATAAACTCATATACGTGTTTCTAAGTGCTAAAATGAATGAAATAAAAATCTAGCTTTTCAGGAAAAAGAATTACATAGAGAGTACAAAGAGACAATTTGAGAGCAAAATTGTATAATTAAGAAACAGTCACCAAATATTGGAATTACATTTAGATGTGGAAATACTGTATCTAATACTTCTCATTTTTCACTACCATCCTGTTTATACAAGAGAACACTTAGGCATGTATAAATGTAAATACAATATACTGGTGCTCAGGATATAAATCTCCAGGAGAAAAATTGCCTATGTGACATATTTAAGATACTTGTGTCATCCTTATGTCATTGCAGACCTACTGTGAGATATACATGTGGCTAGGCTATTATTTATTCATTAGTGTAATATGAGTCTCAGAAACCCAGTATGATACAAATTAAAACACATGATTTTTCAGGCAGTAAGGATTGAGTCTTGTGTTTGCGCTCTAGAAAATAGATGATTGTATGTGTTTATATAACTTGTTCATAGAAATCATTCTACCAGTCATTTCTATCACACCATTTCACACTGGATATAACCGAATATTCAATAATATTTCAATGTATCTTGATGAACACGAAGAGACTGTTTTGTCACTAGAATTAAACAGAAGAAAACATTCATCACAGAAATCAATACATAGAAATATTTTGCCATTTTCTTCTGGATTGCTAAGCAATGAACCCCTAAAAAGGTTCTAAAATGTCATCAGAATTATATGTAATAGAAGTTGGAAACAGGACAGAGAACACATACAACATCAGCATTATGAAAAATGTAAGAAGTTACATAATGCTAAAATGTCTTATGGAAAGTGCTCAAATAGAAAAATGAGTTTAAAGACATAATACTTTATACAATTTGCAATTATATACATAAAGAAATATATGATAGAAATTTGATCTATGAAATATTCATATGTATATTTATGAATCATACTTCATCAATATATTAATATTACACTTAATGAGATCAGAAGTTGCTATCAAGAACTTACCTTGCTCTGGAAGATAAAAAAACATTCCTGTTAATGAAACACAGATGAATTAAGTAAATATTACATAGTCAAACCATATATTTTGCAGTGGGAGGTATATTTTTTCTTTCTGAAGTAGCCAGATCTATTGAATGAGGTATTCACAGACTGGTTCTTACTTCTTTCTGTCTCTCCAAGGGTTGAATACCAAAGGGTCTCATTAGAGTAGTTATGACAGCATAACTGAAATCCCTGGTGGGCCTGCCATTGAGGTTAGAAAGCATAGATGTGATTTCATCATCATTTATATAATGACTCTTTGTGAGTCATTTTCAACATTCATTTTTTACAGCTTTTTTATTTTTTATAATTATTATTTTTACTATTATTTCATACATTGAGAATATCATATAACATATTACCCCCATGCTTTTTTAATTTATAGACTTGCTTTTCATTCATTGGCATTGCATATATATGTATATAGATAGATAAATAGATAGATAGATAGAGAGAGAGATAAGATAAATAAAATCTTATCAGTCTGTGTAATATGTGTAACTGTATATTTTCAGGATTGGTCATTTACTATTGGATAACCAGTTGGTGTGCTCTTCCTTGGGAAAGAGTATTTCTCCTACTATTAGCATTTCTTAGCTTCCTGTGTTTCTTTGTGCAGTGTTGGAATTTTCTGAGTTTTCCCCTCCCACATTAGCAGATCTATTGTAGTTGACTTTGTTCAGATCATGCTTAGGCAGTCATGCTGGTGAGATTTTATGTCTGTAGCCTCTGTCATTAATAAATCTCTTTGTTTTATAGGCCTTAAATATGCATCATGAACTGTGTGTCTAAAAATCACATTGCCTTTATAATTATGAACAAAGACAAGACTAGTTAATGACAGTATGAAAGTTGATTTTATTTAACTTTGAAATATGTCCTATATATTTATAAATGTTAATGTTAAACAGGTTATAAAATATGTTTAAAAATTCAAACTGTCTCTGAGAAATTATTACTTGATAGTGCTAATTTCACTGCACTTTTATTACAGCATACTACCTTAGTATGTTGTTTTAAAGTGGTGTCCACATATATGTCATACGTGTGAAGATCAGACAAATCCTACAGCTGTCTATACTCCCCTACCACCATGTGTATCCTGAGGTGAAACTGAAGTAGTCAGAATTGGCAGAATGTGTAATTGACTGTTAAGTCAGCTTGATGGTCAATCATACTTCAAAAATGTATTTTCTACTGTAATCCATCTTTTGTAGACTACGTCTAGATGTATAAAACTCATTTGCTGTTGCCCCACATTTTTACTGTTTGAGAATGTTACACATACATATAATGTGTTTTGATAAAATTGTGTTTGCCAAATTCCTCCTCTAATTTCCACTATGACTTTTCATTCCCAAATACATATGCTGCCATTTATGAAGAAAATTCAAAGGAATCTACTTAATGGTTCCTGTATGTAAAGCTACATAAGACCATCTAATTGAATACAGATAATTCTAAGGGACCACATCCCTAAAGAAAATTAATCTCTCCCCCCACAGGCATCATTTGCTAATAGTTTCTCATCTATGGATAAGACTAAATGAACCTCTTCTCAGGAGTGATCATCCAAGTAAACAAACACTTCTTTTGAAACAGTTTTTGAATATTGAAAACCAAGTTTTTTTATTTTTTCATAGGTTTGTGGTACTCTGGCAGCCAAGACGGTTGTGTTTACATTCTGTCCAGCTACACTAGAATGAATGGAAACTGAGCCATGTGTCTGGGCCTTCCTACAACTATAGACTGATCCCTGTGAGCAATTACAATGTTCACTGACAAAGTGTTCAACCAACTCACACCAAAGGCTGGGCAATTCAACTCCCAAAGCTAACAGTCAGTTTCCTTGGAGAAGAGAACACCAAACTCTGATTCTTGTGCATTGAAGCCTAATTAAAGGTTTTATAACATGCATTCCAAAGGGAAGGTAGAAAGCATAGATGAGGTTTGATTTCCCATGTCTACCTGCAACTTGAATAGATTAATGGGGACACAGAAACACAAACAGAATACAGAAACAATGAAAATGATGCCAGCACACAGAGGAAACAGACCCATGTCCACCAAGATAAATTCAATTCTAAGGGTGGGTGGTATCTTCTGGGCCAAAACACACACTTGGGAATTTTTTTATGCTCTATCCACCTTTTCCCATGAATCTACCTCTTGGTACCCCACACCAATAAGAACAAGAAACCTATGTTTATCTTACTACCAGATGTCCCAAATAAAGTTATGCAGGTGGAGTCTTTAAAAAATTTAGGGAGCATAATTCAGGAGTAATCAATACAGGAGCTGTTTTATTCCTAAGACTGACAGCTCTTACTTTTGCTTAAGAGAAGCCCCACTCAGGGTTCTAAGTCTCATCAGGTGCCTGGTGGAACATTCAGTGTTATGGGATAACATGAAGGGAAAAACACCTGAGAGACCTGAATAATTTAAATTACATGAAGTCTTTATTAAACCCCTAGACAAAGCAGCCTGTAGCTGCAATAATATCCAATTTGTTCAAGTGTTAATGGCAAAACTGATACTTGGGACTATAGAAAAGGCATATAGTGTAGTTTATAAAAGTGGGGTTGGAACAGTTAAGTGGTCAGACATTTCTTACAACCTTGAGGTCAGGGACATACTATATACAAATTTATAGATAGTCTACATGAAAAGAGACCCGTTTACACAGCACAGTTTTAGCATTTAAATTATGCTTCAGAATGCTTTCTGGAGATAGCATACTTATAGTTCAGTAACCCACTATGGTTTGTAAGTCTGTCTTTCCCTGCAGGAGATCTAATAGTTCTCCTGGGTTTTTTTAAAATATGGAATAGACTGATCAGACAAGTGCAACACTGGCAGGAAGATCTGTCTAGAGTTTGCTTGCTGTTCCAAAACTGATAAAGTTACAGATACTACCAATACCATCAGATACACATGAAAAGGATAAATTTGACCAGGAAGTATAATCTAAATGGTTGTATAAATTAAAATGACAGAGGCTTATTTGGCATTTTTGGACAGCTACCGTGGAATCCTTCATGGTGATTTTGATGGCATGGTTAGTACAGACTTTGTCATTCTTCAGCTGTCATACAGGAAACCACTAGACCTTGGGTACCACAGACTTCCACTGTCATATCCAGAAGGTCTGAGAGATTTTTCTTTGAAACATGAACTAGAGAAAATCGTCAATGCCCCAGTGTAGAAAGTTTGGGTAGGGCCCTGGAGTTGAGCAAAGTATGAGGCAGCTCTTTGCCCCATGATAAATGTTACCAAAAATAAAGTAAGCTTCATGTGAAGTCCATTGTTGGCCATCTTTAGAGATATCCTCAGCTGCTGCTACCAGAAGCTATTACAGTTTTCTACCTGGGAAGGAAGCATTTTATATTTAACACCTTAAGTGTCATGTTCACCAAATCTCTCTGAGGAATTTGAGTGTCATCATCTAATCTGGTAAGTATACCTGATTCTTAAATAACTTTACTTATTTTTTACTAATTGCTACATGCTTAACCTTGACAACTTATGTGGAAGGTTAAATTTGTCTCAGTAAATGGATTACATTTATTCTTGAGCACATTAAATAATTAGATCATTTGCAAGTGACTAACTATGAAATTGCACATCTTTTTCTTTTTTTGACTTCAGACATCTCCCCACCTCTGCATCCAGAGTGCTAGCTTAAAGGCATGTGCCATGACCATCGTGGTTAATATGAATGCCTTAATTATTTCTAACAGATTACAAATTAGTAGGTTTTAATGAGATTGGCATTTTACTCTTTTATTCCTGTTTAGTTTAATCCTTAAAATTTTGAATTAAATATTTTAAATTTTAAATATAGTTGCATGGAGACTAGAAACCTTACGTTCCTGATCTTTTCATAGCTTGTCATTAAAATAATATCACAGTCTTAGATATGACACAGTTTTTCCAAATAACTAAAGCTTAAAGATGACAGCAAAGATGAAGAGGTTAGATGTACATCTCTGGGTCAGTTTCTACTAGCCTGAATAAACCTTAGGAATTTGCAAACAATATTTATCTACTATGTCTCATTCATCAAGTGTATGTTGTCCATTGCCTAAAAATTTTTGGAAGCCTGGAGTTGAACACAATTAACAAACATGGAAGTGGTAGTCAGTGTTTGTTAACCTGAGAATACATTTATAAACTTAAGAACTGTGAAACCTTGATCAAATGCACCTTATTCATCAAACATAAGTTGTTTTTTGAGAACTATTTTTCATAAACTATTCTAATAGCTTTGTCTTCAACTGTTAGTTTTACTCTCAGAAAAAAAACATTACACCAAATTTCAGTCTAATCCTTTAGACTGATACAAAGACAAGCAGAAGACTCATGAACTTTTCAAAGGTTTATGGGTAATGTGTTAATTCAGATATACCACCTTAATCAAAATGGCACTGAAGTCACATTGTATGTTAAATTTTTTTCTTTTTGGTTTTGGAGACAGAGTTTCTCTGTATTGTTTTGGAGGCTATACTGGAACTCACTCTGTAGACTAGGCTGGCCTTGAACTAACAGAAATCTGCCTGCCTCTGCCTAACAAGTGCTGGGATTAAAGGTGTTTGCCACCAACACCCGGCTGTATGTTTACTTTTTATTATTCACTTTTATTTTGCGTGCATTGGTGTTTCACCTGTGTAAAAAGTTGTATCAGATATCTGAAACCAGAGGTACAGATAGCTGTGTGCTGCTATGTAGGTACTCATAATTGAAACTGATAAGTGTGACTGATAGTCATGAGGTAAGAGATATGACTTCTTTTGTCAGATGGTACCAAGTTTCACAAGTTCCTGAGGAATATTAGATTTTATCTAAGGACTGGAAATACCCCAATAGCCAGATTAAGTTCATTTCTAGAAGCTCTGAGTGTCTTTTGAAGTTGGGAAACTGGAATTTACTTTTGAACAAACATTGATACAGAGTATGAACTGGTCATCTCTTGTCACCAAATGAAGCTTGCAGTCCAGGATTAAGTCACATCCAATTGCATGTTGGCTAAGGGAGTCCCTGAGAATACTGAATCAATCCAGGTTCTTGATCTCCAAAAAAATTGTGGCAAAGCTCCATTGCTGGTGACAAGACATACACAACTCACTGAACATGAGTTAGTCAAATTATTGCCTAAAGTAGAGCCATCACAGCTAAGTTCTAGTGTCTTTGGTACTAGAAAATAATCTGCATGTTATCAAAGAGAAAAAGTGAACAGCCACCTGGTCACAAACACTCGAATCTGCAATGGTGGTCTGTCTACAAGATATGCTAGTGCAATCAATGTTCTAGAAAACTTGTTGGAGCAACCAATAAATATTTGAGTTTATTTTAGGCTCACTCCTCAAGATGAAACTCATACCTAACCCTGCTTAGGTGCCACAGAACCTGTGGGTAGATAGTCCACAGACCTAGAGTAAAGCCAAGTAATACAGATCTTTAAAGATGTAGCAATAAAATGTCTATTAATGATATTATGTTATACCCATAGATCAGCACCCTTCTCAGCCATTATCACAGAATATTTATGATTCAGCAGAAAATAACCAATACAGATGCCCACTGTCAGACATTATACACAGAGAACACGAAAAAGTTATCCCTAAACAGTGTCTCAATCAAACCCCTCCACTAAGGCTCTGAAATCCCTCCAAAAAAGGAGATGAAAAATTGTAAGAGTCATTGGGGATAGAGGGCACTGAGAAAACAAAAAAACTCACAGAAAACATAATCAAAGCACATGTGAACAAACAACATGCATGCACAGAGCCTCCATGGTTCCTCTATATGCTTATTGTGGCTTCCAGTTTTCAAGACAAGCAACAAGTGGAAGGCACAAAACATACTAAACTTCTGGCCAAAAGAATGGAGTGAAAAAAAACAATATCATACTGCCAAGTAATGTAGACTTTCCTTGCTGACAGCTTCTCTTCTTAGTCATGTAATGGACATTTACTCATGTGAAGCTTAGCAAATTTTGAGAATATGTTGGTTTTTTTGTGTTGAAGTCTCAATTTATTTCGTTTTTTACAAAAATCCAACATAAGACCTTTGTGATCATGGTTTGAAAAGGGAAATCCAACAATTTATGTTATCAGAGCTGCCCCATGCAGCCCCACCCTCCAGCTCCATGTTGGCTAACAAGGCCACCCCAGATAGGAGCATTGTATGTGGTCTACTGGGCTGAGGCACTCTAGAGGACTGTCACTCTGTGGGTGACACTTGCCCTCAAGATAAAGAGAAACTGAAAATCAAAGCTGTTCTGGCCTTAAGAATAATGTTTATATTATTAGCATACATTCTATTATAAAGTCTAGGACACATGGAAGATATTAACCATTGGACTTTTATGTCATGTCCTAAGAATTTTTGTGATGAGATAAGGTGAAATACTGAAGTTATTAAAGAATTAAGCCAAATAAGAGTAGGAAAAGAATCCAACTACTTCCAAGGAAATGTATGAAAATAAATGCTATATGATTATGTCAAGGAAAAATGAGCCCACTAGAAAAAAATCTGTTATGTGACTCTTATAAGCAGAGCCCTACCATTAGAGCAATGGCATCTTTATTCTGGTAGATAAGTAAGTGGCTAAGGCATTTATTTATATTTGGTATAATAAAGGACTCAAGAGTACCAGTTTGATTCAGACCCAACATGTGGTGTAAGAACCACAGAAAATCGGATACTCTATTTGTACAAGACAAAGGAGGTGATTCACATGTTAAATGGTTTCCTTGGGCTCATCAGTTCACCATGCACATAAAATCTGTAATATATGATATGTAATATATATTAAAGCATCATACCATATCTCATAAACATGAATAAATATATTTGTATATGGTACACATGCTTAATAAGAATAATAAATACATTTTATCAATAAAAATCTATAGAAAAAAGTACCTTCCCTCCTCTACTCCAAGTTCATCTCCCCAAACTCCCCAATACCCATTCACTTCTTCTTTCTGTTCAGAAAAGTGCAGACCTCCAAGTGTATCAGCCAGCCATGGCATATCAAGTTGAATTAAGTGTAGGTACTCCTCTCCAATTAAAGCTCCATGAGGCAACCAAGTAAGTACTAAAGGATTCCCCCCAATATTATCAGAGACAGCCCCTACTCTCACTGTTAAGGGTCCTACAATAAGACCTACCTGCACAATTGTAACATATATGTAGAGGACCTAGGTAAGTTTCATGAAAGTTCTCTGATTGTCAGTTCAGTCTCTGTGAACCTGTACAATCCCAGGTTCATTGATTCTACTGTTTTTCTTGTGATAGCCTTGATATCTCTGACTCCAATAATAATTTCTCCCTGTCTTCTACAGGATATCCCAAATTTTGGATATCATTTGGCTGTGGGTCTCTGTATCTGTTTCTATCAATTGCTGTGAGAATCCTCTCTGATGACAATTGGTCTAAGCAACTATCTATGATTACACAAAATATAATTAGGAACGATTTCATTAATTTTTTTTCTTTTTGCTAGTCATGTTAGGTTTTGTCCTAGGTGTATGGGCTATCATGTCTCTCCAGGGAATTTTTGGGATGGGCTCTCTCTCACAGTATGAGTCTGAAGCTGAAAGTCAGTGCTTTGACATTCCCAAAATTTCAGTGTCCCAGAATATCTTGCAGGCAGGGCAAATGGCAGGTAATAGATTATGTAGCTAGGTTGGAGACCCAATCCTTCTACTGAAAGTCTTTTTGCCAATATTTATGACAAAACAAGGGTTAGACATGTAAATCATACATGAGTAAAACATTAAAAGTGAGACTAGATTATTTTCATTATTAATACCAAGTAATTTATCTGATTATTGATGATAAAATTTAACCTATTGAAGTACAAATATATCAAATTTGAGTAAGATTAGGTATCTCCTGTCATATTAAAAGTGGATGAGGCAAACCAATAAGAGTAAAGAATCCCAAAATAAGACAATAGAGTCAAAGACAGCTTCTGCTCTCACTGTTAGGAGTACCACCAGACCAAGCCACACAATTATAACATATGTTCAGAGACTAATACCCCAATAATTAACTGATTATTTAAGATAAAAATGTGCCCTCTTAAAGTACAAGCATACAGATAATTTGTTCTCTGCTTGGGAAGGATATTCTTTGCAGTTAGATATTTTCCTGTCAGGACTTGCCACTCCCTGTCCAAGCAGCTGATTCTAAATTTCCATACAGAGACTTAATATTATTATAAATAGCCAATAGTTCATGCTTATTATGAAGTATCTCTTGCAAATTAACCCATTTTTGTCAGTCTACATTCTGCCAAGTTGTTCATGGCTTTACCAGTCATCTAGCATGTCCTTTGCAGCTGCCCTCTTTTTTTCATCACTGATAAAAAAAATGTGTGTCACTGGAGGTAGGCTTTGAAGGCCTAAAAATGTAAGTCATATTTATTTGGAGTCTCTCATTCTTGTTGTTCAAGATGTGAGTCCTCATCTTCTGCAACCATGCCTTCACTTTGCTATCATGCGCTCTCACCATCTTCAGTCAAAGCCAAAACAGATTTTATCAATGCAAATTAATTTGTCAGTCTTGGTATATTATCACATTAGAAAAGAAATAAACATAAAATTTCAGAGTAGTAGTAATTTATAATTTCCTGATGGCTAATTATGTTGAAAATTTGTTTAGGTCGCCTGTTTGTATTTACTATTTTTACATATTCCAATTTTCTATATTCCATTTTAATTGTTATTTCTTCTTAAGTTTTTGTAGTATTTTGTGTACTTTAGAGACTAGTCTCTTGTTAGACACATGATTGATATATGTATTTTACACTCTCTAGGCTGATTTTTCATCAAATAGCATCCTTTGTTTTACAGAAGTTTTAGTTTTGTGAGGTACCACTTACAAAGTTCTTGATCTTATCGCTGGTACTACTATTTTAAAACTGCTGTCGTATGCCTATGAATTCAAGTAGATTTCCTACTTTATTTTTATCAATCTAACACTATTAAGTAATGTGTTTAGGTGAATCTTGTTTATTTTGAAAGATAATGATTTAATAGCTTTCTTTTTTTCTATTTTTTATCATTTTTTATTTTAATTTTAAATAGCTTGTTTTACATGTCAATCCCAGATAATGAACTTGATGTCTATAACCATCTGGGAGCCTTCATCCTGTGACTGATGGAAGGAGAGGCAAACACACAATTAATCACTGAAATGAACCCAAGGAACCCAGTGACAGAGAGAGAGAAGTGGTGAGCAAATTGGCAAAGAATGGGCTGGCAAAACCAGCAGACACAGCTGATCTGAACAGGGGAGAGCTCTTGGACCCAAGACCGACAGTGGGGAGGCCAGCATGGGACTGACCTGGACCCCCCAAATGTGTGTGTCAGTGAGAAGGCCTGGGAAACCTATGGGGCCCTGAGCTGTGGATCAGTGTCTATCCCTGGTATACAAACAGTCTTCGTGTGTCTATAGCACAAAGAGAGATGCTCTCTCAGCCTGGACTCTTAGGGTAGTGCCTGGACCCTACCAAGAGTAAAATGACAGACTCTAGATATCCCCTATGTGGAAGGATATGGCAATAGGGTGGGAGGGTGGGGGGAAGGGGAGTGCGGGAGGAGGGGAGGGAGAGGGAACTGGGAATAGCCTTCTTTTAATGCAGCTATTCAGTTTGAAACCCACTTCTTGTAGATGCTCTTTCTTTAATAGATAATTTTCATCTCTTTTTCAAAACTCAGCAGGTGTAGGTATGTGGGTTATAAGTCCTCATTTCTATTTTCTTGAGAATTGTGTCTGTGCTTATGTCAATACCATGATTTTATAATAATAGCTCTATGATATTACTTAAAATCAGTAAAGCTGCTATTTTATCAGTTCTCTTGTTGTTCAGGATAGTTTTGACTGCACTAGTTTTGTTTTCTTTTCATTTCCTTTTCTTAATTTTTGATGTGTTTGATTCCCATGTTTAATTAAAAATTAATTTCTGTGAAAAAATGGAATTTTGATGGTGATTACATTGAACTTGTAATAGATTTTCATCAATATTAATCTGAGCAATCCACGATCAACTTCCTATCTTCTGTTTATTTTTTCAATGTCTTGAAAATTGATTATGGTAAGTCTTTAATTTCCTTAGTTAGAATTATTAAATTTTTTGTGCTATCATGAACTGGATTGCTTCATGATTTTTTATTGATATGCTTGTCATTTGCACACATGAATCCCTGATTTTTTTGTATATTAGCTTTAAAGTAAGCTCATTTACTGAATTTATTTATTAGTTTTGGGAGTTTTCTGGAGGAAAACTCTTGTAGCCTACAGATAATGGTAATTCCTTTCCTAGTTGCACCTAGTTTATCTCATTACTTTGTCTTATGGCTCTAGTTAATACTTCAAGTACTATATTAAACAGGAATCAGAGAGTATATGTCCTTGATTTCTTCATATTGTAGTTGAAATGCTTTGAATTTTCTTCTTTTAGCAGAAGGTTGCTTTTATCTTGTTTTCATTATGTTGAAATATGCCCTCAATATTCATATATTTTTTGGGACTTTATGTTGAAAGGATATCTGATTTTGTAAACGGTCTTTTTTAATATTTAATGAGATGTTAGTATGGTTTCAATCCGTGATTCTGATCATGAGATAGATTGTGATTTTATATATGTTTAACTATTCCTGAATTAATGGGATGAAAGTGACTTGATATTTTATGTATCCTAGAATGTGATTTAAAAGTATTTGATTAAGAATAATTCATCTTTGCTCATCAAAAATATCATTCTATAATTTCCACTTAAAATAGAATAACAGAAGAAATGAGAAACATTACAAAAGATATAGCAGATATGCAAAGAATTAGAGAATTTGCTGCTCTTATTTTATTTCCTAATTCCTGCAACAAAATAAATACAAGTATTCTTGCCTCTATTATTGAAATTATTGAAGGTTTTTTCTCATAATTTTATTTGATTCCATTTCTTTTCTGTTATTAAAAATAGACTTTCCTACAAGTCATTGGTGGCAGCACACAGGAGGCAGAGGCAGGCGGATCTCTGTGAGTTCGAGGCCAGCCTGGTCTACAGAGCTAGTTCCAGGACAGCCTCCAAAACAGTACAGAGAAACCCTGTCTCGAAAAACCAAAAAAAAGTTGACTTTCCTATACAATATATTTTGATTACAATTTTTCTTCCTCCAACTCCTCTAAAATATGCCCCAATTCCTCTCTCACCTGAATCCACTGATTTCTTCATTGACCCTTAAATTCAAATGGGCTTTAACATCCTCCAAGTATTTATGTGGTTTCAGACTTTTCCCTTGTTCTTGGCTTGTTTATTTTTCATTTTATATAGGTATATTGTTAGATATATTATCAAACTATTTCCTCCTTCCCATTTATTTCCCTCTCAGCTTCTCTTCCTTGAAAAATCTCCCATTTCCCCATTCTGAAGTTGATATGTTTTTTCTTTGTCTTTGACTATTATTATTCCATATAATGCCATTTTATAAGATGCAGGGAATTACTCAATTGATATTTTCTGTTAATTCTTATTTTGTTGCCTATTATGCAGTCAATTTAGGTAAAATTTTCATGTCGTATTCAGGAAAAAAATCATGAACTATGTGGATATTTTAATTCAATTGATTACTGTATAATTTATTACTGAAGTTTCTTTGATGAATTTTTGGTCAATTATATTATACATTTTTGAGAACTGGTACTAAGTCCCAACTGGTATTCTCCAAGTTCCTGTGAGGTGTGATGTCCATAATAGAGTTTGTTTTATGAAGTTTGGAGCTACAAAATTTTTAGTAAATTAACACTAACAATATTTTATCATACTTTGATACATCATTTTCCTTATTGAGTTATAGTTGCCCTCTGTGTCTCTTCTGACTAGCTGTTATTTGCTGTTTACATTGTTATGTGTAATAATATAACATAATCTTTTCTGACTTTTACTTACTTTTTAGTTTGAATTCTGTGGATTTTTGTGGTTAGTCTCTTGAGTGAATACTAAAATTTTCAAAGTTTTCATCTATTTTTAGTTTTTTTCATGCAATTCTGAGTGTCTGCATGATAAATTTACAGTTAATTCATTAAATTGTATATATGCTTGCATGAACTGACTGCAGCAAACCACACCACAAATAAAGAAATCTGTATTACAAACGAAAATGCTCTTAGGAATATTTACTGCTGCCCATATATGCACCCAAGCTCTTACTGGAACTAAGGAATTGTGAATTTTTTCCCAGGGAGTTTCATACATATATGAGTTAGATGGACATTCATGAGATAGATTTTATGTATAATTTTCTGATGATTTACTCATTTAACAGACATTCTACTTGATAATTAGGTATACATACTCTTTATGAGTGTTTGTACCACTATAATCATAAGCATTATTGCTATGACCTGTAGTATTGCTGCATAATAGTAGTTCAATATCTGGTTCTTTGCAGGAAGTGATAAGATAACATCCATTTTATGACTCAGGAAATGACACAAATTAGCATCTTGAAAAAACACAAACAACAGGAACTAAAATATATGGAGTGTGGTGGAAACAGTCCTCTGAATATACCAGGGAAATTCTACGTTGAGAAAGATTTTATCTGGATCAGATGGTAGACAGTAAGCCCAAATTTCCCATATACTGCTGTGTTTGCCAAAAGCAGCAGAAGCCCTAATTAACAGCAAATCTCAAGTAAATATAAGCAAAAATGTTCATATTTTGTGTGTGTGTGCACCTTGAGCTTGTTTTGTCTATAATTATCTATAGTGTTTTAAAACATCTGAAACAAAGTTGTGCAATAATTTTTCTGTATGATTAGAATCATATAAGATAGGAGTTGGTGGGTTAAAGGATTTAAATAAATGCTCCTGATTCAACCGAGCCTTAATAATCTTAGTAAACTCATTAATATTTGTAAGTGTACTTGTTAAAATCTGTCTTTGCCTTCCTTATTTGAGGTGAATAAGAGTGTATTGATGTTCACTTAATAATAACTGACTTAAACTTAATATCAAATAATGCTTTATTTTGATGCACACATACATACAGGCAACTTTGCAGAGAGTATATAAATCACACTATAACTCATAAATGCATATAATAATAATTTGTCAGTTAATTACATATATGTCAGTAATAATTCTCACTGAATCTAGTTTTCCCCTTTCAGTCTCTGTTTATATGTACTGGGAAAACAAATTGCATCTAGCAAGTTAAAGGAATGAGTCAAACATCTGAGTCCTATATATAGTATCATAGTAAGAAAACAATGACAAGACGACATACAAGTTATATTGCATTTCATCTGATTATTTACAATCATGTAATGGAGGAAAATATACATTCAGACTCATTTGGAATGTTATTAATGTGACTTATTCTGAATAACTAAGTCCAAAGCCAAAGATGTGGTTGGAAATAATCTATTACTGATAAAATTTCCTCAAGGCTTCCATTATGTCGCTATTCCTTAAGCTATAGATAAAAGGATTCATCATTTGTGGGACCACAGTGTACATCAGTGAAGCTATTGCAGTACTTCTTGTAGAAATAGTCAGAGCAGAGCTAATGTAAACCCCCAGAGCCGTACCATAGAACAAAGACAAAACTACCAAATGAGAAGCACATGTAGAAAAGGCTTTGTATCTTCCTTTCACTGAAGATATTCTGATAACTGAAGAGACAATTTTTGTATAAGAGAAAATTATTCCAGATATTGGAACACCACCAAATATGAATGTTGAAATATATATCAGGATGTTATTGATAAAGGTATCTGAACAGGCAAGTTTAATTACCTGAGCAAGTTCACAGTAGAATAATGGGGTTTCCATATCACTGCAGAAGGACAACCTCAGTAACATCAGACCAAGAAGGAGAGTGTTTTCAAGGCTAATTACAAGGGACAATATAATTAACCAACCACAGAGAGTGGGGTTCATGATGACTGCATACCGCAGAGGGTGACAAATGGCCACGTATCGATCATAGGACATCACAGCAAGGAGACAGTTTTCTAAGGAAGCAAATTCCAAAATAAAGCAGACTTGAGTGAAGCAGCCTGTGTAAGTGATGCTCTGAGCTTGTGCTTGCATGTCTACCAGAACTTTTGGGATGGTAGTTGAACTTAAACACATGTCAACAAATGAAAGATTAGAGAGAAAAAAATACATAGGAGTATGGAGGTGGAAGTCAGAACTCACAACCATGATGATGAGTAGATTTCCAAGGAAGGTGATCAGATATATGCACAGTAAAAGGCTGAATATGAGTGGTAACAGAGCTGGATCATCCGTTAATCCAACAAGAAAGAATTGCAGGGCATCTGTTTGGTTTCTACCCTCCATGATGTTGATGAATCTGATAAAAATATTGAGTTAGTTAAAATATAAGACCCACCACCAGATAGGTTAGCAGCACTCATAAACATACTCAAAGAAAATGTAATATAAAATCTTTAACCTCCCTCCACTCTTATTCATCACTATGTTTAGAAGTTGGTCACTGACAGTGTCTATTTAAAGAACTTCTCCAAATGTTGTAGATATGCACCAGATCTATATAAAATACACATTTAACATAAAAATTTTTACTTGATGTTGAGAACCAAAACATCTACTTAAATGTTTTCTTCTGCTAGGTTCTCTTTCTATTCCATTTGATTAAACTAATGTTATTATTCTTATTAGTTGTTGAAAACATCCTGTTTGTGAAAAATGTACTACTGTCAAATTTAGCCACATTGCTTTATCTGCCACTTCACAACTCCCCTCCCTTCCCAAATATTTCCTCTCTTATTATCATGTCAATTTTTTCTTTGTGTGCAAGTCAACTTCAGCAGTCACAGTTCCAAACATGGACACACAGAAGTACAAAAGCAACCATAAAAAATAAGACTTAAAATTAATGTGAACTTTGTTCCTTGTGTTATGCCAAAACCTAAGGGTACAGATTAAATTTAGATCATGGTTTATCAACCAAACCATTACATGCTTTCTAAAAATGCTGGCAGTTTCATAACTGCTTACATATCACTCCTTAAATAATGATTTCAAATTTTGTCTGACTTGATGATGTCAGAAATTTTTAGAAATTTTAAGATAGCTTACATAATTTTATAATACATTTACATGACTGTGTACTCAAAAAAGATGAGATTGAGAAGATTCATGAGGGCCTTTGCTCATCTGGAAAACAGGAAATGGCCCTTGTTCTGGGGGATACCTCTGCTCCTAGGAGACTGCAAATCTTATAGAACCATCACAAGAGGAGGGCACATAGAAGCCTATACAAAGTGTGGCCCAGAGTTTCTAGGCTTACTCCAACCTTCAAGGGTCTTCTCATACCCTAGATGGGAGCTGTTTGCTTTAATGAAATCTATCATTTTTGTTATTTTTCACCCTGTGCATGTCCTTGATTTTCCAAGCCAATGGATGAATTATTGTCGAGGATCCTCCAATGTGGACTTTCCACTCAGGAAAGTGATAGATATTTTGTTCTTCTTGCCTCTGATCTGTAATCATTATGTTGTGTCTGGATGCTCAACATTTCTACTTTAACACTAGAATTGTTAGTGACTGCTTTAGCATTCTGCTTCAAGAGTTCTATCCACTATTCTGTATCTGAAATCTGAAGCATGTAAGTCTATCTTCACTCTAAATTGCCACCAAACACCTCAACAAAAAGGTTACATGTAGGATGTGAAATAAATACAATAGTGATTCAAAGAGAATTGAAACGTGATGGTCTTGAAACATCTTCATCCATACATCATGAGAATTGACATATAATTTCTCTTCAAAGACTTTCAGTGTGTCTGGATTTATGTTGAGGTGTTAGATCCATTTAGACTTAAGTTTTCTGCATGCCAATAGATATGGATCTATCTGCAGTCTTCTATATGTCAGCATCCAGTTACTCCACCACCAATAGATGAAGATGCTTTCTTTTTTCGCTTGTGTAATTTAGCTTCTTTGTCAAAAATCAGGAGTTCATAGGTATGTGGGTTAATTTTAGGGTGGTGAATTAAACTCCATTGTTCTATCTGTCTATTTTTTATGCCACTACCTAGCTATTTTCAGGACTATAGTTCTATAATAGAGCTTGAAATCAGGGGTGGTAATGCCTCTGGAAGTTCATTTATGGTAGAGTTGTTTGGGATACACTGGGTCTTTTATTTTTCCATATAAAGTTGATTATTATTCTTTCACAGTCTGTAAAGAGTTGTGCCAGTATTTTGATGAGGATTGTATTGAATTTGCAGAAGAGAAAGTGGGAAGTACTCTTGAAGGAATTGGTACAGGAGACCACTTCCTGAACATAAAACCAGTAGCACAGACACTGAGATCTACAATTAATAAATGGCACCTCCTGAATTTCAGAAGCATCTGTAATTCAAGGACACAGTCAACAAGACAAAATGGCAGCCCATGAAATGGGAAAATGTATTCACCAGTAATATGGAAATATTAAGCTACACAAAATAGGTCTGTCCTGAGGTGTTTAATTGAGGGAGAAATCACTTATGTGAGAAGCCAAAAATGTCAAGAACCAAAGGTCCATGTGCTGCTCTCCAGGCAGCAACTGGAACCCAAAGAAAAGTGTCACCTCCACCTAGCTATTTTATCATCTGTACATTCTACATACCTGTGAACACACTCAAACAGTCATGGTCAATGCTATGGGTATGTAGATCTCTCTCTACAATTCCCCTTTTAGTCTAAAGAAAACATTTAGACTCAAAACAAAATTAAATTGTGTCAGTATACAAAATATCTCAAACATATATAAAGCATATATACATATTATGTGATAAATAATCTCCCTATATCATATCCTAAGCATATCTATCCCATCTAAACCCTAAATTTATCTGAAAGAGATGCCCAAGTCTGAACACCTCCTTTCAATCCCAACCCTAAATAATTGAAAACTGACTCTAACAGGTTTAATGTCAATAGTAGGGAAGGGGTATATTATTGTCAAAATTACCTCTTACTGAAATGGCATGGCCATAACCTCATGGGATCCTGTAGAAAGAAAACGTTAGTGGAGTGAATATCTCAAGTGAACTGGCTACAACATTTGCACTCAGTCTCTCTTTGATAGAAGATGCTTGATTGAAATTCTTAACTGAAGTTCAAATGTTGATTGAATCTCTTGTCAGGCTCCAGCCAAGTGATAGGTGCACCATATCAATTCATTAGTCTGGAGTAGTGTAGAGCAATGTAGTCCCAAACTGGTTTCAGGGTAGTACTTGTCAGTTCAGATGCATCAAATCATATCAGGTGGAATCAATGAAATGGGCCCCATTTTCTTTCCAAGGTATTTGAAGATTGCTGTTAGAAAATTCCTTGTTTCTGTGGAAATCTCAAACATTAATGCCAACAGTGAAATTTCAATTTTTATATGTATGTATGCCGGGAAAGGCAAGAAAAAGGAAGATACTAAATATGAGAGAAATTAGGCTTTCAGAGAAAGAACCAAGTATAAACAGAAGACAGTCCCTAGATTTATTTTCTTCTGTCTTACATCAGTGGACTCCTTGATATAATACAGAAACTCTGAATTTTATTTTAAAAAACATGCTTGGATTCAGAGAAGGAGAGCCAAGTTCAACTCCAAAGACACCTGTTTTGGGTGTTTTCCACAGTTAAACACTGAACTCCTGGAATCTATTTATAGAGAGGGAAGAGTGATGAGCAAAGTATTCAAGACCAGACTGGATAAACCCACAGAAACAGCTGACCTAAACAATGGGAGCTCATGGACCCCAGACTAATAGCTGGGAAACCAACATATGACAGACCGAGACTCCCTGATTATAGCTGTCAGTTAGGAGGCCTGGGCAATCTGTGGGACCTCTAGCCGTGGATCAGTATTTATCCCTAGGATACGAATGGAATTTGGGAGCCCATTCCACATAAAGAGATACTCTCTCAGCCTATGCACATGCAGGATGGCCTAGGCCCTTCTCCTAATGATATGACACTTTAAAGATCCCCATGGAAGAGCTCACCCTCCCTTGGGAGGAGTAAGGGAATAGGATAGGAGGTTGGTGGGGGGGTAGGAGAGTATGGGAGTGTGAAGAAACTGAGATTGACATGTAAAACAAAGTTGTTTCTAATTTAAATTGAAAAAAATGAAAAAATGGACATATACAAATTATTAAATACTGTTTGAAAATTTATTTTAATCGTTAATATTTTCCTTCTAAACAAAAACTCTAAAGTTTAACTCATATTCAAGGTCATTCAAAGCTACAGAAGAAATATATGTTAGTGGGTGGGTATCATAAACCCAAGTAGACTTTAGTACAGATTATCAAATGCTGCTCATCACATAAGACTCCCATGAATGCAATTAATTGTAGTAGAGTCTGAAAAGGCTTCAATTACCTCTCTCTCTCTTCTCAAGAATGTTATTCTGACAAAACTAGAAAAGGCCTATTCATTTTATTGATAAAGTGATTTAATGGGAAAAATAATCAAATGCATAGCTGTCAATAGAGACAGAAGAAGATATATATTGTCATCTAGAAAAACTAAGTATTTCACAGTACACTTTGATATAATTTTGAGATTCAGTACCCTTTTGCGAGTGCCCCTTTAGAACAATGATGACTGTCTTTAAAAAGAGACAGAAGTGAATGAAACAGAAAATTTACTGGGTTATTATTATAGCTCAGTGTGTAAAACTGATTGTCATGTAAGTTTGTCCTACTGCATTTGATCATCACAACCTGAGACAGAAGAAAATAATTCCTGAAAGTTGTCACCTGGCCTCCATGTAAGCACTGCTGCATGCACACCCTTAATTCACAAAATGGTAAATAAAGTAGGTGTAAATCAAATTAACATTTTGGAATGTCAAACTGTTACACTCTGAATGTGATAAAGACTTTACCACACATCTTGTGAAGGATAAAATTAATAAATTTATGGAAAAATATATCCCTAATTTCCTAAATTGTAGAATAGGAAATGTAACGAATATGTTCAACTAATAGATTTGTGTAATCATTTTTAAACATATAGACATCTATTTACAACAGCGAACAAATTGAATCTTCACAATATTTTAATGGAAGTGTACAATTAAATAACTTTTTAAATATCATAGTAAAACATACTAGAACAAATCATCCTGAAAAGTGCTTGACTATGAGACTGTCATGATACTGTCTTTTCTTACTGACTTACCATTGTCTTGACCAGCTCATATGGTATTAAACATTACTAAGAAAGAAACAAGCAATATTCTGGAGAAGTGGAGCAAAGGAGGAAGGAAGACAACATCGTCTTCTTGGTAAATACAAATATCAAGAAAACATTTAACTATTAAGAAATGGTTTTGGAATTACAATCGCTTGGAATATCTGAAAAGAAGCACTATTGAAGCCAATGTTAATTTCCAAAATAATGCATAGAAATTAAAATGGACTAAACAATGGAATACATATATTCATATACATATATACACATGAAATATGTATATTATGTATGTATGTATACATACACATAACTAATAACATTTTCAAACCATGAACTAATGAACTTCAGATAAACAAATAGGTTTCAAGAGCAGAATCTACCTGTATATTTATTAAAGAAAGATGTTTTTCTGGTAAATAAATGAGTCAGTGTCCTATTCCTGGATAGGAAAAGAAATATCTCTAGAAGACACTGGTGTTATAGCCTGAATAAGAGAGTATTTATCAGTACACATTGTCTCCTAGAGTGTTTCCATCCCTGGAGACCCAACATCCAGCAGTCCTCATTATCATGCTATATTAGAATTTTATTATTGGAAGTACATTTCCTTAAAGACCAAAAGTAGGTGATTCAGTGCAGTAAAATGACTTCTTGACTCTTGAGACATGTTTTTATCATAAAATTCTCACTGCTTTGTCTATTCATATTCATTGTTTATATGGCACATATTATTCTGTATTAAATTAAAGAGATTATATATATATGACAATTTCTCTTCTAAATAATGACCTCCATAAATCAGTTTTTTACTATTGCTATGAAAATATGTCTTATGTAAGAAATTCTAAATAATCAAATTGTAAAAATCAGGTTTTATGATATAAATTTACAAATTTTGTTTTACCTAAAATATCACTGAATGGTACTTAACTTTAATTTTAATATCTTTAACAGGAAACAATAAAAATTTTCCATTGTTTGACTTCTGCATACAAACTCATCCCTATTGACTCGTGTCCACAGTACCAAAAATACTCTCAATGCAATAAGAGAAAATTAGCCAACAACACATCTTCAAACCATGCTTTCTGTTTTAGAAAGCTGCTGGTAGGATACATTGGGGTAATTGTGACACAAACATTGTGAGAGTAACCAACCACTCTGTGCTGGGATTTAAGATCAATTTCATCAGATGGGACGCATATATCACCCTGCTTTCATAGTAAAGAACATGAGGCAACATAAATTGTGGGCCTAAGGAAATATAAATTATTTTTATTATACTAAAAATACAAAAAATCAGCTCTAATGACATTCTTCTGTACCTGTACATCAGTTATCATTGGAAAAAATTCCTGCTGCAATATATGGGAATTCATACAGAAAGCCAGAAGTAGCAGTGTACAGAATGAGAGTATTTAAAGCAGTGGTTAAACATACCTCCCCTCAGAGCTGAAGAAGATATTCAGAAGTCGAGGTAGATATATTGCAAGAGAGAAAGCAGATGATAAAATAGAAACTGTGCTTTTCAGTTGCCTGATATTTGATCATGCTGTGTGAAGATGTGTTGCTATTTTACCTCACATTCCTGATGCATCTTCTGATTGGCTTAATAAAGAGATAAATGGTCAAAAGATAGGTTGGAGAGGATGGATGGGGTTTCAGGGCAGATATAGGAACTCTTGTAAAGGATCAGAGAGGCAGGGGTTTGCCAGTGAGATAAAGAGGAAGTGTGGCATACAGTACTGGGCGGACATAATATGTCATGTGACAAGTTAATTTAAGTTTTAAGAGCTAGTTGGGAATACGCCTCAGCTAAGGCCAAGTTTTAATGCTTAGAAAAAAGTTTCCATGTCTTTATTTGTGAGGTGGTAGTCCAAAGAAATACCTGCTAAATTTGGAGTCAAACGTGGAAAACACATGTATCTAAGCAGGGTCTGAGAAAAGCTGAAAATATTTGCAAATTGGAGGTGGACTTATGTTTCTTAAATTGTCAGAAATGATAAACTAGTTTAAGATATTTATAAATCACTTTTTCTTCTTTTTAGAACTATTTTACTCTTACCTAGGTAATTTTTGAATAGGTTTTGCTTCTGTTTGTTTCTTTGTTTGGATTTTTTGAGTTTTTATATATTCTAGATGACAAAAATTTATTCCATTCTGTGGGCTTCCTCTTTACTCAGGTGACTTTATTTTGCTGCACAGATGATTTCTAGTTTTATGAATCCCATTTGTCAAATACTGGACACTATTCTTTCCACTTGGAGTTAGTTTTTGTGCAAGGTCATACATAGAAGTCAATTTAATTTGTCTGCATGTGGACATCCAGTTTATAGAGGACAATTTGTTGAAGATTTTTTCTCAATTTTAAATTTTTGGCAAGTTTGTTAGACATTAAATAGCTGAAATTATGTGTATTCACAATTACATTCTCCATTTTCTTCAATGGATCTACCTATCTGTTTTTTTGCCAGTGTCTAATGGTCTTTATTACTGTGGCTCTGTAATGTATCTTAAGATCTGGGATGATAAACTCTGCAGTATTTTTTTGGCTAAAGATTACTTTGGTTATCTTGTTCCTTTGTTATTCCATGAATTTTAGTATAATCATTCCTATATTTGTGATGAATAACATGGGGGTTTGGATTGAAATTTTATTTAATCTATAAATAATGCTAGCTAGTGTTATTTCAGAATCTAGAATCATCTGAAAGAAAGGACATCCTTTGAGGAATTACCTCTGTAAGAAACAGCTGTAGGGTATTTTATTATTAGTGATTGAAGTTGTAGAGCCCAGTCTATTGTGGATGGTGTTATCCCTGGGCTGATGATTATTGGTTTTATAAAAAGTCAGGCTAAGCAAACAATGAAAAGCAACCCAGTAAGCATCACTGTTCCATGTTCTTGGCATCAGCTCCTGTTTCCAGGTTCCTGCCCTGTTTGTGTTCCGGTCCTGGCTTCCTTCAAAATTTGACTACATTGTATAAGTGTAAGCAATATAAAACATTTCCTATACAGTTTGCTTTTTGTGATGATGCTTTATCGTGAAAACGATAATACTAAGGAAATAGACTTATCATTTTCATATCACTAATTATACCATCCCATGAACATAGGATGTCTTTCTACTCTCTAGTGTCTTTCACTGTTTATTACTTCAGAAGCTGAAAGTATTCATTGTAGAGGTTCTTCACTTTTTATTTAGGTTTCTTGTTGATATTTTATTTTTATTGAATCCATTGTGAGTGGAAATGTGTTCCTGATCTCTTTCTCTGTATGTTTTGGCTATATTTATTAAAGCTCTTGATTTGTGCAAGTTATTTCTATATTTTGCCTCATTGATGAATTTGTTTATTATTTCTAAAAGTTTTCTGGTAGACATTTGGTGATCTCTATACCTTGTCATTTGCTAAGGTGGGTAGTTTGATTCCTTCTCTCTTTTTTCTTTTCTTTTTTATTTATTTAAATTAGAAACAAGATTTCTTTACATGTCAATCTCAGTTCGCTCTCTCTCCTCTCCTCCCTTGCCCCCAACCAGCCCCCTATGCCATTCCCTTTCTGCCCTATAGGGAGGGGGATGCCTTCTATGGGGAATCATCCAAGTCTATGCAATTATTTGGAGCAGGGCCTAGGCCTTGCCCTGGGGATCTAGGCTGAGAGAATATCCCTCTATGTGAAATGGATTCACAAAGTCCATTCGTATTCTATGGATAAATTCTGATCCAATACCAGAGGCCCAATAGATTGCCCAGGCCTCCTAAATGACATTCACATTCAGGAGGTCTGGATTAGTCCTATGCTGGTTTCCCAGCTATCAGTCTGGGGTCCATGAGCTCCCCCTTGTTCAGGTCATCTGTTTCTGTGGGTTTCTCCAGACTGGTCTTGACCCCTTCGCTCATCACTTCTCCCTCTCTGCAACTGGATTCCAGGAGTTCAGTTTAGTATTTAGTTGGGTGTCTACTTCTTCTCCCCTCAGCTACTGAATGAAGGCTCTAAGATGTTATATAAGGTAGTCATCAATCTCATTATTGGGGAAGGGAATTTATGGTACCCTCTCAACTATTCCTTAGATTGTTAGTTGGAGTCATCCTTGTGGATCTCTGGACATTTTCCTAGTTCCAGATTTCTCTTTAAATGTATAATGGCACCCTCTATTATAGTATATTTTCTTGTTCTCCTCTATTCTTCCCCTGATTCAATCTATGTGCTCCCTCATGTCCTCCTCTCTCCAACTCTTCTCCCCTTCTCTTTCTCCTAACTGTTTTATGTCCTTTTAATTTAATTTTCTGAATTTATTGGTCCAGAAAATACTTCAAGCACAATAATAATAAACTGACATGGGATTAGTGCATGTCTGTGACTTCACAGAGATTGATTTATGTCTGTCTCCATTTAAGATGGTGGTGGCTGTGTACTTCTTATATATAGCTTTCATTATGTTGAAGTTTATTCCCTCTATGCATATATTGGCTAGAATTTTTATTATGAAGACATGGCATTTTGTCTAGTATTTTATTCATTTATTGAGATTCTTCTGTGTTTTTTATCTTCAAGTTCAGTTATGTTTATTATCTTTATTGACTTTTGTATATTGAACCACCTGTGCATCTAAGGCATAAATCTAAATTAGTCATGGTAGATATCTTATTTAAGGTTTTTGTTGATGTAAAGAGACACCATGACCATGACAACTCTTATATTGGAAACCATTAATTGATGGGTCTTGCTTACATTTTTGGAAAATCAGTCCATTATCATAGCAGGGAGCATGAAAGCATGTATGCCAATATAGTGCTGAAGGAGCACCTGGGAATCCTATGTCTTGCAGGCAACAGAAAATTGGTGACTGATTCACTGAGGGAAGTTAAACAAAAGAGATTTCAAAGCCTGTGCTAAAAGACACATACTTCCTCCAACAAGACCACAAGTCCTAGTAGTGTCACGCCCTTTGAAGGTTATTTTCATTCAAATCACCACATTGTATTTCCTGTCCACCAAAGGTTTATAGCAATATCATAATGTAAAAATGCATTCACTTAAATGTCAAATGTCATAGTGTATAATAGTTTCAAATTTGTTTCAAAGTATCTTCTGAAACACATGAGAATCTCTTAACTGTAATCTCCTATAAAAATCAAATTAAAAAATCAAACAGATCACATACTTCCAACATATATTGCTACAGGTTACACATTATCATTCCAACGTATATTGAAGAGAGGATGAGTAAATACTATATTAGAGAAAATCCAAAAATCTGCTGGGCAAACACTAAACTCAGCATCTTCATGTCTGATGCGAAAACATTCTTCAGATGTCCAACTCTGTTCCCTGCTATCTTCAGATTTCTGTAGGAAGCTCTCCTTAGCAGAAACCTCACAACTCTGGCATCTTTAACATCTTGTGTTCTCCAAGGCAATTCAGGCATCTACTTCATAACTTCACACATGACCTTTTTCTCTATTACTCCTCATTTGAAAGACAATCTAGATACCTGTCTGATCTCAGTGACATTACTCCATAACTTCTTTCTTCTATCTCCAACTCCAAACCGAGAAACACATGGCTGAAGCTGCCCAGTTCTATTTACTGTGACTGGAACATGGTCCCCTCAATTCATCTCTACCAGTTTTCTATCCTTTACTGTCTATGCTTGGTTGTCCTAAAACTTGCTCTGTAGACAAGGCCAGCTGCAATCTCAGAGATCTGCCTGTCTCTGCTATCTCAGTCCTGGGATCAAGTGTATACACAACTATAATAATCTCTAAGCTTTTCTTTAGTTCATTTTCACAAGTTATATTCATAGGATATTGCCTTGAGGCCACCCCTCCCTTCATTCCATTTCTAATTCATTATCTTCTTGAATGCAGAATTTTGTTCTATTCTCCTTTCTGGTACTCTTATTCGCCTCAAAATTTTCATTTTGTAATTCACCCTGCTTAGTTTGCTCCTGAACATCATAAATCTTTGTTAGAGTAACCACTAATATCCACATGATAGTGTCTATAATAGGTTATTTTGAAATTTCTTTTGCCAATGGAATTAATCCAAGATTCTTCTCTTTAGCTGTAAGCAGTCTCTTTGGAAAGGAGCAAAAAGCACCCACTTTCATCAACAAAATGTCAAAAAATTCTACAGGAATATACTAAAATACTTCTTTTCAGAAAGTTCTCTAGTGAGCTTCTGATAGTTCAAATAAATCTACCCCCTCTGTCTTCCATGCTCCCACTAGAATTACCAATTAAATGGTGCTTAAAGCAGTCCCTTCATAATTAAAATTACAACAACCCTAATTCCTCCAAACAATTAAATGATTAGGTCTACCATAGCAATACTTCAAAGACTGGCATCAACTTCTATCTTAATTATTGTTTGATTGTTGTGAAGAGACACCATAACCATGGCAACCCCTATAAGGAAAACATTTAATGAGGGAGCTCCCTTATAGTTTCAGGGATTAAGTCCATTATTATCATGGCAGAGAGCATCGCTGCATACAGGCAAAAGTGGTGTTTGAGGAATACCTTTGAGACTTACATCTTGCAGGCAATAAGAAGTTGACTGATGGACTCAATGAGGGAAGCTTGAGAAAAAAGACCTCAAAGTCTTCACCTAACAAGGCCATTCCTCCTAATAGTGTCTCTCTCTTTGGGGATCATTTTCTTTTAAACCACAACAGTAGATAACCTTAAGAATAATGTATTCTGTTTGCAAGTATTTTACTGAATTTTTTAAATGTGTTCATCAGGGATATTGACCTGTAGTTTTCTTTACTTATTGTATCTTTCTATGCTTTTGCTATTAAAGGGATACCATGCTAGTAGATAGAATTTGCTATTGCTTCTCCTTTTATTCTATTTAACATGTTAAGAAGTATTAGCTGTAGATCTGTGATGCTGTAGTAATATGCTCATGTGAATCCATCTGGTCTTTGATGTTTTTGTTGTTATTATTAGAAGGCTTTTATTACTAATTAAATGACTACAGTCTGTTTAGATTGACTTCTTCTTGACTTCACTTTTAGGTTCTTCACGATGATCTCTTTTTTTAGAATAAATCTAATTTTAATTTTTTAAATTTAAATAAGAAATAAGCCTGTTTCACATGTCAATTCCAGCTCTCTCTCTCTCTCTCTCTCTCTCTCTCTCTCTCTCTCTCTCTCTCTCTCTCTCCTCTCTCTCTCTCCCTTCCTGCCCTGCCCCTCTCCAACCCTCTAAACTCCCAACCCCCCAACCAATCCCCATTTCCCTCCACAGGGAGGGTGAGGCCCTCCATGGGGATCTCCAGAGTCTGTCATATCATACATGGCAGGGCCTAGGCACTCCCCCATGTATCCATGATGAGAGAGCATCCCGCCATATGGAATTGGCTTCAAAAGTCCATTCATATGCCAGGTATAAATACTGACCTACTATCCAAGGACACATGTGTTAAGTGAAGCTTTTTCTTTGCTAGCCGCTTTGGTTTATCCCCCGCCAGTCGCCTGGGCTCTGCCGCGCCAGCCTGTTTCGAGATCCGCATCAGTCCCAAATAAACACACAGGAGGCTATATAAATTATGAAGCTGTTGGCCTTGTTTGTCTCTTACTGACTAGCTCTGCTTTAAGTAATTACCCCATAATTGTTAATCTAAGTATGTCTCTTACCGGAGAATAGTTCTGGGCTCCTACCCCCATGGCGGTTACATGTTGACTCTCCTGTGTTTCTCCTACCCAGAATCCTCCTGGATTCCTAGCCCCACCTATCTAGATTCCTATTGGCCAGACAGTGCTTTATTAGCATAAGACTTCCCCAACACACATGGATTGCCAAGGCCTCCTCACTGATGCACAAATTTAGGGGAGCCCAGTAACAGAGATAGAGGAGTGATGAGCAAGGTGTTCAAGACTGTGCTGGTGAAATCCACAAAGACAGCTGACTGAACAAGGGGTAGCTTTTGAACCCCAGACTGATGACTAAGAGGCCAACAGGGGACTGATCCTGTAGTGTCAGTGAGGAGGCTTCAGAAATCTCTGGGGCTTTGGGTAGTAGACTAGTGTTCACCATGTCATACAAATGAACTTTGGGAACCCATTACACATGAAGGGATGCTCTCTCAGCTTGGACACCTGGGGAAGGGCTTAGGTCCTTCTCTGGATGAAATGACAGACTCTGGAGATCCCCCCAAGGAGGACCTTAACCTCCCTGGGGAATGATGTGGGGATTGGGCTGGGGTTGGGGGGTGGGGGTGTGGCTGATGGAGTGAGAAGGGGGAGCCAGTATTGACATTTGAAGCATGCATGCTTCTAATTTCAATAAAATACAAACAAAAAAGCCCTCTCTAATAATGAGATTGAGGACTACCTTATATGCTAGCTTAGGCCCTTCATCCAGTGGCTGATGGAAGCAGAGGCAGACAGACACCCACAGCTAAACATTGAACTTATTTCTGGAACCCAGTGGTAGAGAGGGAGCACTGATGAGCAAAGGGGTCAAGATGGGGCAGGTGAAACCCACAGAAACAGCTGACCTGAAAAAGGGGGAGCTCATGGACCCAGACTGATGGCTGATAGGCCATCTTGAGACTTATCCAGATTCACAATGATCCCTTATACATTAAAGGTCAACCTATCATGAAGTGGCATAATGCACAATGGATTTAACCCTGTCACATCAATAATCAAGAAAATGTTCACTGACAGGCCCACAACCAATCATATTGAGAAAAATGCAGTTATGTTTCAGTTTTACCAAGTGACTAGTCTTTCTCAAGTTGATAGACACTAATAACAAGCACCGAATGCCTCTCCATGTAAAGTATATATGTAATATGAGTCTTCTTTGACCCGGCTCTGTTCCACTGCCCTTCTCTGCTCTTCAGTGCCCCAAAGAAACACGCAAACACTGTATTTTTTATTAAGCTGTTGACCATTTTCTAAGGTTTCTTATTTACTAGCACTATATAAATTAACCCATTTCTAACAATCTAAATATTTCCACAAGGTCTTATTTTACATGAGAAAGACCTCTTATTCCATTGGGGTCTACTTTGTGTCCACTCAGTGTCTCCACAGAGAAGAGAAGAAGAGAGGAGTGTGTCATTTCCTGCTTGTCCCTGCATATTTACTGAGTATGCCCTGCTACAGCACTTCCTACCTGCATCATATGGCAACTTATCTTTACTACATTTCCCTCCTAAACCCCTAGTCCCACCCATCTTACTTCCCTATTGACCAACAGTGCTTTATTCAACAACCCATAAGACAAACATATACACAGAAGAACATTCCCCATGATTTGCTCTTATCAGTATAAATAAAAAGGTTTTTTATCTTTAACATAGTAAAATATATAACAAAACAGATTAAGTAAAAACTATAGTTACCATATTTAGTTCATTAATATTTGGCAAAATTTACAAACTGTATTCTTTCATCTATTCTATCTTTGTGAGTCTAAAAATTTATATGTAACTTATCTTCATTCTTAACTAATGAAAACTATAACTATCTGTCTTGAACTCCATCAAAAACCATAGAATGATAGTATATAATCTCTAGAGCAGACAGAGTCATCTCACTGCTTGACAGCCACCTGAAGTTCCTCTGCAACATTGGGATATCCATCTTCAGCCTATAGGCCACAGTGTGTCTGGCAGACTTCTCAGCAAAGCAGGAAATTTTAAACTGTCTGCCTGCATTGGCAGTTTGTCAGTCATTTTTCTGTGTCCTACAAAATATCTGTCAGACTCTTTGACTCTTTGATGAAGTAGGAACCCTTCAGGACTGTCCATCCTGTTTTTCAAGTTCAGCAGTCACTTTCTTGTGGGTCCTGCAAGTTAAGTTGATATAGCAACAGTCAAACAGTCCTGGAAAGAGCAGTTTCTTGTCCAAATGGCTATTTTTGTCTTATTGAAAGTAAACTCCATAATGAGTTTCTTCAATGTTTATTATCTTCTTAGATGTAATTGGTGTGCCAGGAGCAGTGGTGTATATCATTAAACACTCTAAACCATTTTAAATGTCAATTTCTGAAGGTCTTTGAAATGTTTGAAAAATATTTATCCGTTTGAAATATCTCTTTGTATCTAGAAACTAGAACTAATATATAAGTTTGACTATTATAGGTGACTATCATCTAATTTAATTGCACATTACATTTTTAAAAGAGCTTTTATAAACACAATAGCTAAACAAGAGGAGAAATATACATATAACAAAATTGACCTTAAATTTTTATCAACAAATGAAAATCCATACCAATACAAAGTATTCATTTCTATAACCTATTCCTCTTTTTTCCTTTAAAAAGACATTAACTGTGATCATTACCATTTCTTACCAACCCCATTTAAATGAAAACAAACATAAATGATATTTTGGAATGTGGGCATCATTCTCTCCAAACTGCTTCCTGCTGTTCAGGTGTGCTGTCATGTGGATCCTAACAAAACCCAGAAATCCTGGCTGTAGTGGTCTGCAAGGCTGCCTTGTCCTAGTTCTTTGAAATATTGGATTATCTGGGCCACTGATTCAGGAGTTCTTTCTTCATCAAATCATATTAGTCTGGAAGGAATACACAGATTTCATTTTCTTTGGAAACAGGAAGAAAGCCTCTTTTCCAAAGTGACCTGTACTTGGAGTTAAATTTTGGAGTGAAAGTATTTTTAAAATATATAAGTTGGATTAATTTAGCAGCATTGATAATCAAATGTCTTGGTTGTTGTTCCATCCCCAATGATTAAACAATTCAAAGACAACACAATAGCGTACAGTATCCAGTCTCCTTGTATTTCCCAACTTTTTTTTTACAGAGAATAAATAGCAGTGCTTTATTGCCCCTTCTTTTTTTATATTTTATTTTCCAGTTTAAATGTAAATAAGAAACGAGGTTGCTTCACAAGTCAGTTCCAGGTCCCTCTCCCTTTCCCTCCCCTCCTCCCGTGCCCTCCCTCCAACCCCCCCTGTTATACCCTCATTCCCCCAGGGAGGGTGAGGCCTTCCATGGGGGTGTCCATAGTCTGTCATTTCATATAGGGCAGGGCCTAGACCCTTGCCCAAGAGTTCAGGGTGAGAGTACACCTCACATTGTTCTATGGGAATCCAAAGTCTGTGTGTAAACTTGGGATGGGTACTGATCTGCTGCCCAAGGCTCAATAGATTCCCTAGGCCTCCTCACTGACACCCAGATTCAGGCGGTCTTGATCAGTCCCATGCTGGATTCCCAGGCTGATGCCCGGGATTCAAGAGTTAACCTTTGTCTGGTCAGCTGTTTCTGGGGGTTAAATCAGCCCAGTCTTAATCGCTTTGATCATCAGTCCTCCCTCTCTGTTACTGGCTTTCTTGAGTTCAGCTCAGTACTTAACCAAGGGAGTCTGCCTCTTCTTGGATCAGCCACTAAATGAAGTTTCTGTTTCTCAGACTCTCTGGCCTTTGGATTGTAGGCTGGCACTCCCCAGATCTATGTCTAAAATCCATATATGAGAGAGTACATGCCATGTTTCTCTTTTTGTGACTGGGTTACCTCACTCAGGATGGTTTCTTCTAGTGTCCTCCATTTGCCTGCGAATCTCATGATTCCATTATTTTTTTCTGCTGAATAGTACTCCATTGTGTAGATGTACCACATTTTCTCTATCCACTCTTCGGTGAGGGACATCTAGGTTGCTTCCAAGTTCTGGCTATTAAAATAGAGCTGCTATGAACATAGTGAAACAGATATCTTTGTTGTATGAATGGGCATCTTTTGGATATATGCCTAAGAGTGGAGTTGCTGGGTCTTGTGGAAGGTTTATTCCCATTTTTCTGAGGAATCTCCATCCTGATTTCCAAAGTGGCTGAACCAGTTGGCACTCCCACCAGCAATGGAGGAGTGTCCCCCTTTCACCACATCCTCTCCAGCATAAATTGTCATTGGTGTTTTTGACTTTAGCCATTCTGACAGGAGTGAGATGGTATCTCAGAGATGTTTTGATATGCATTTCCCGGATGGCTAAGGATGTTGAGGACTTTCTCAAGTGCCTCTCAGCCATTTTAGACTCCTCTATTGAAAACTCTCTATTTAGTTCTGCAGCCCACTTTTTAATAGGGTCCTTTGGTGTTTTGGAGACTTGCTTCTTGAGTTCTTTGTAAATTTTGGAGATCAACCCTCTGGCAGAAGTGGGATTAGTGAATATTTTTTCCCATTGTGTGGGCTGCCTTTTTGTCTTGCTGACTGTGTCCTTTGCCTTACAGAAGCTTCTCAGTTTCAGTAGGTCCCATTTATTAATTGTTGATCTCACTGTCTGTGATACTGATGTTATGTTCAGGAAGCTGTCTCCTGTACCAGTTCGTTCAAGGGTACCACCCATTTTCTCTTCTAAGAGGTTCAGTGTGGCTGGATTTAAGTTGAGGTCGTTGATACATTTCGACTTATGTTTTGTGCATGGCGATAAACATGGCTCGATCCGCATTCTTCTACATGCCAGTCTCCAATTATGCCAGCACCATTTGTTGAAGATGCTTTCTTTATTCCACTGTATATTTTTAGCTTCTTTGTCAAAGATCAGATGTTCGTAAGTGTGTGGGTTAATACCCGTGTTTTCAATTCGATTCCATTGGTCTACCTGTCTATTTTTGTGCCAATACCAAGCTGTTTTCAGGACTATAGCTCTGGAATAGAGCTTGAGGTCAGGAATGGTGATGCCTCCGGACGTTTCCTTGTTGAACAGGGTTGTTTTGGCTATCCTGGGCCTTTTGTTTTTCCATACAAAATTGATTATTGTTCTTTCAAGGTCTTGAAATTGTTTTGGGATTTTAATGGGGATTGCATTGAATCTGTAGATTGCTTTTGGCAGGATTGCCATTTTTACTACATTGATCCTACCTATCCAAGAGCATGGGAGATCTTTCCATTTTCTGAGGGCTTCTTTAATTTCTTTCTTTAAAGATTCAAAGTACGATACAGGTCTTTGACTTGTTTGGTTAGCATTACCCCAAGGTATTTTATGTTGTTTGTGGCAATTGTAAAGGGTGATGTTTCTCTGATTTCTCTTTCAGCCCTTTTATCATCTGTATATAGTAGGGCTACTGATTTTCTTGAGTTGATCTTGTAGCCTGCCAATTTGCTGAAGTGTTAATCAGCTGTAAGTGTCTCCTGGTAGAGTTCTTTGGGTTATTGATGTAAACTATCATGTCATCTGTGAATAGTGAAAGTTTGACCTCTTCGTTCCCAATTTGTATCCCCTTGATCCCCCTTTGTTGTCGTATGGCAATAGCTAGAACTTCAAGTACCATGTTGAAAAGGTATGGAGAGAGTGGACAGCCGTGTTTTGTTCCTGATTTTAGAGGAATTGCTTTGAGTTTCTGTCCATTTAGTTTGATGTTGGCTGTTGGTTTAGTGTATATAGCTTTTATTATGTTTAAGTATGTCCCTGTTATCCCAGATCTCTCCAAGTCCTTTATCATGAAGGGGTGTTGGATTTTGTCAAAGGCTTTTTCAGCATCTAGTGAGATGATCATGTGATTTTTGTTGTTCAGCTTGTTTATATGGTGGATTACGTTGATGGATATTCGTATGTTGAGCCATCCCTGCATCCCTGGGATGAAACCTACTTGATCGTGGTGAATGATTGTTTTGATGTGTTCTTGGATCCGATTTGCCAGTATTTTATTGAGTATTTTTGCATCAATGTTCATGAGGGATATTGGGCTGAAGTTCTCCTTCTTAGTTGTATCTTTGTGTGGCTTGGGGATCAAGGTAATTGAAGTCTCATAGAAAGAGTTTGGCAAAGACCCTTCTGCTTCTATTGTGTGGAACACTTTGAGAAGAATTGGTATAAGCAGTTCTTTGAATTTCTGGTAGAAATCTGCACTGAGCCCATCTGGACCTGGACTTTTTTTGGTTGGCAGACTTTGATGAGAGCTTCTATTTCCATAGGAGTTATAGGTCTATTTAAATTGCTTATCTGTTCTTGGTTTAGTTTTGGCAAATGATAGCTGTCCAGGAAGTCATCCATTTCCTTTAAATTTTCGAATTTTGTGGAGTACAGGTTTTCAAAGTATGACCTAATGATTCTCTGGATTTCCTCAGAGTTTGTTGTTATGTCCCCCTTTTCATTTCTGATTTTGTTAATTTGCGTGTTTATTCTCTGCTGTTTGGTAAGTTTGGACAAGGTTTGTCTGTCTTGTTGATTTTCTCAAAGAACCAACTCTTCGTTGCATTGATTCTTTGTATTGTATTCCTGGTTTCTACTTTATTGATTTCAGCCCTCAATTTGATTATTTCCTGGCGTCTACTCCTCCTGGGAGAGTTTGCTTCTTTGTGTTCTAGAGCTTTCAGCTGTGATGTTAATTCTCTGGTATAACTGTTCTCCTGTTTCTTCATGTGAGCATTTAGTGCTATGAACTTCCCCCGTAGCACTGCTTTCAAAGTGTCCCATAGGTTTGGATATGTTGTGTCTTCATTCTCATTGAATTCGAGGAAGTATTTAATTTCTTTTTTTATTTCCTCTTTGACCCAGCGATGGTTCAGTTGAGCATTATTCAATTTCCATGAGTTTGTAGGTTTTCTGCAATTTGTGTTGTTGTTGAATTCTAATTTTAAAGCATGGTGGTCTGATAAGATGCATGGAGTTATTCCAATTTTTTCGTAGCTGCTGAGGTTTGATATGTTGCCAAGTATGTGGTCGATTTTAGAGAAGGTTAATTGGGTGGTGAGAAGAAGGTATATTCTTTTTTATGTGGATGAAATGTTCTATAGATATCTGTTAATCCCAGTTGGGTCATTACTTCTATTAGACTCTTTGCTTCTTTGTTGAGTTTCTTTCTGGTATTCCTGTCTAGTGGTGAGAGTGGTATGTTGAAATCTCCCACTATAACTGTGTGGGGCTTTAGATGAGATTTAAGTTCTAGTAATTTTTCCTTAACGAATGTAGATGCCTTTGTATTTGGGGCATAGATGTTCAGGATAGACACTTCATCTTGGTGGGTTTCACCTCTGATGAGTATATAATGACCTCCTTCATCTCTTTTGATTGATTTTATTTTAAAGTCTAGTTTGTTAGATATTAGGATTGCTACCCCTGCTTGTTTCTTGTGTCCATTTGATTGAAAAATTTTTTCCCAACTTTAACTCTCAGGTTATGTCTGTCTTTGAGGGTGAGGTGTGTTTCTTGTATGCATCAGAAGGAAGGGTTCTGTCTTCGAATCCACTCTGCTAGTCTGTGTCTTTTTATGGGTGAGTTAAGGCCATTAATATTGAGGGATATTAATGACCATTGACAGCTCATCCTTCTTCGATTTGCGATGTTTGTTGTTGGTGGAATTATGTGTGGAATTTCACCCCTTTGTTCTTTTGGCTGTTGGTAGAGAGGGATTCTCTAATGCTTATGTTTTTCTGGTTGTAGTTAGCTTCCTTGGGTTGGAGTTTTTCTTCCAAAATTTTCTGTAGGGCTGGGTTAGTGGATACATATTGCTGGATACATATAGCTTGAATCTAGTTTTGTCATGGAATATCTTGTTTTCTCCATCTATAGTGATTGAGAGCTTTGCCGGGTATAGTTGTCTGGGATGGCATCCATGGTCTCTTAGTGAAGGTAGAATATCTATCCAGGACCTTCTGGCTTTCAGAGTTTCCATGGAGAAATCAGGTGTAATTCTGATAGATCTGCCTTTATATGTTACTTGACCTTTTTCCGTAGCTGCTCTTTATATTCTTTCTTTATTCTGTATGTTTGGGGTCTTGATTCTTATGTGGCGAGGGGATTTTTTTGTGGTCCACTCTATTTGGTGTTCTGTAGGCTTCTTGTACCTTCATTGGCATGTCTTTCTTAAGGTTGGGAAAGTTTTCTTCTATGATTTTGTTGAATATGCCTTCTGCCCCTTTGAGGTGGATTTCTTCTCCTTCTTCTATGCCGATTATTCTTAGGTTTTGTCTTTTCATGGTGTCCCATATTTCCTAGATGTTTTGTGTTAAGGGTTTGTTGGATTTAAGGTTTTCTTTGGTTGATAAATCCATTTCTCCTAGTGTATCTTCAACACTTGAGATTCTCTCTTCCATCTCTTCTATTCTGTTGGTAATGCTTGTATTGGTAGTGCCTGACTGTTTGTCCAGCTTTTCTACTTTCTGCCTTTCTTCAGATTGTGTTTTTTTAATGTCTCTATTTCAGTTTTCAACCCTTGCAGTGTTTGCATTGATTTTTGGAATTTTCTCTTTATCTTTTCGTCCGTTTGTTGCCTTTTATGAATTTTTTGGTTTGTTCTTTCTTCCATATCTTGCATTTTTTGGTTTGCTTTTTGTTCCATTTCTCGCATTTTGTGCTTTGTTTCTTCTTCCATTTCCTGCCTTTTTTGGTTTGTTTCTTCTTCCATTTTTTCATTTTTTGCTTTGTTTTTTCTATCATTTCTTGCATTTTTTGCTTTGTTTCTTCTTCCATTTCCTGCCTTTTTTTGGTTTTTTCTTCTTCCAATTCTTGCATTTTTTGGTTTGTTTTTTCTTCCATTTCTTGCATTTTTTGGTTTGTTTTTTCTTCCATTTCTTTGAGGGATTTTCCTATATCCTCTTTTAGGGCCTCTATCATTTTCATGAAAGTGCTTTTAAGGTCGCTCTCTTCTGCTTCGTTCGCATTGGAATGTTGGGGTCTTGCTGGTGTGGAGTCTCTAGAATCTGGCGGTGTCATATTTGTTTTTCTGTTGCTGACTGTGTTTTTGTATTGTCTCTTTCCCATCTCTTCTTCTAGTGGGTGCAGAAAGAGCCCCTTACTGGTCTGGGGACAAGAGTTCCCTTTTGGTGGGTGCTAGCAAGTCCAATAATCTGGTGGTTCTTCTATTCCTTGTCCAAATGCTGGTCCCGTGGGTGGAGGAGAAGAAGAACAGGAATCTTAGGCGGTTAGCCTCCTACCTGGTCCCCTGGACCCGATGCTGGGTCCTGTTGTACCTGATCCGGAACAGCTACTCCCCTGGTCTCCCTGCCTCCTCTGATTTCCTGGTCTCGTTGGTGGGAGAGAAGATCTGGAGTCTGGGGTGCTTGGCTCCCGCCGGGACTGGGAGCTCTGTGCAGTTCCCAGGCAATCTGAAGGCACTGGAACGCAGGCCGGAAAGCTGGCCTGTTTACCTGATGCTGCCTGAGGAACAGATGCTTCCCTGGACTCCCAGCCTCCTCTCGTTTCCTGGTCTCGTTGGTGGGAGAGAAGATCGGGAGTCTGGGGTGCTTGGCTCCCGCCGGGATTGGGAGCTCTGTGCAGTTCCCAGGCGATCTGCAGGCACTGGAACACACGTATTTCCCAACTTTACATGACCTTTTTATTTCTCTGTGTAACTTTGACTGTGCTTGAACTTACCCAATTGTTCAAATTCTTGGCTGGGCTTAAAATCACTAGATCTGTTTGCCTCTGCCTCCTGAGTACTGGTATTAAAATTGTGTGTCACCACACCCAACTACTATATTTTTAAACACTTTATCCTCTTTTTTCTCTCTCACAAACCTATGAATATTTTTAAACACACTGTAAACATTTAGAGTATTTCATTTTTCCCTCTGAATCTGTGTATACTGCAAATCTTTGTCTTTTTCTAGCCACATATCTTTTAACTGCTAACCAACATTGTTAAATTTAAAGCCACAGCTGTTAGCTGCTGCCTTTCCAAGATGGAAAGGGTATGCTTACTGTCAGCACTGAGAGCTGTGCTAACTGCCTTGGTCTATGTTGCTATGAAGCAACATGCTACTGACTTTAAGATGTAGTCACTGCCACTGTCAGCTGCTCATATACCATTGTTAGCTGGGGCTCTTAAAAGTGCCTTGCAGTTTTTCGCTGCTTATGCTGAGTCAGGCAGCATGAAGCTCCATTAACGGAGCCATGTCTCTACCAAACAGAGCCCACCTGAGAAAATGCTGCTACAACGAAGCCATGCTAGACATTTTCTTTTGTTTAGAAAATTCCTTTTTAAGCTTTTGTCTAGTTTTAAGTGGAAATTTGTGCCCCAAGTCTGGGCGCCATTTTGTAATGTGAATATTTCTCTGGCCTGGCTAGGGTATGCTGTCCTTCTCTGCCCCAATTAAACACATGGATGCTTTATTAGTATAAAACTCTTGGCATTTTGGCTAAGGTTTCTTATTTGCTAGCTCAGTCTTAATTATTATCCTATAACTGCTAATCTATGTATTTCCTTGTGTCCTTATCTTAATGGACTAAAGGTCTAGGCCTCTTACTCTCTTGGAGTCTACATTGACATATCTGCTCAGTGTCTCCACAGAGAAGAGGAGAGGAGTGATTTCCTGCTTTTCCCTGATTATTTACTGATTCTGCCTTGCTATATCTCCTCCTGCCTGGAACACATGGAGACTTCTCTTTACTACATTTTCCAGAATACTTCTCAAATCCTAGTCCCACCTTCTTGCTTCTCTATTGGCCAACAGTGCTTTATTAATCAACCAATTAGACAAATATATAAACAGAAGAACATTCCCCATCATATATACATGCATATAACATAGGAATCAGTTTCTGTCCCTAGACCAGTTGTCTTCAAAGAGTCTTTCTGTGGCAGCTGGAAGAAGGGTAGGAAGAATCATAAGAGACAGAGGGGTTAGAAACACCAACAGAATATAGGGCACAGAATCAAGTAAACAGATTACATAGAAGCTCCAAGAGACTGAAGTGGCAATCAGGATTCTTACATGTGTCTATACTAGGTACTCTCCATATGTTATGGTTATTAGCTTTGTGTTTTTTGTGGGACTCCTTACAGTTGGTATAGGGATGTCTCTGACACATTGCCTGCAAGTATTTTCCTTCTATTTTGTTGTCTTACCCAGCCCTTTTATAATAGTTTATGCCTAGTCTAATTGTATCATGTCAAACTGTGTTCCATTGATATTTCTAAGTTACCTTATCTTTTCTAAAGGTAAATGGAGGGGAAGTGGATCTGAGAGAGATGGGAGGTGAGAGGAAATGGGGGATGTGGAGGGATGAAAAACTGTGGTCAGGATGCAATATATCAGAAAATAATAAAAAATATCATATATTAAATATGAGAATCAATTCTTCCAAAACCAATTCTCATATACAATTTCCTTTCTTTGTAGATTAAAACAACATTAAGATTCATAATAGAAATGTTATTCATAATTTTGAATGCAATGTCAATAATTTATGTAATCAGAAGCAATGACAATAACAGAATGGAATATTGCCTTGGGGATTGCTTAGGAAAGTTATATAGCTGAATTATTCTCTTCAGTATTCATTGGCATTAAGGATTTGTACCATTGGGATTACAGTGGCATTGCTCTAAAGAGTACAATTAAAAATCTTGCATGTTGAGTCATAGGGACACAAAACCTGTAGAAATGGGTCTGTGATTCCTTTAGGTTTATTATACTAGCCATGAATCAACATGCTAGTCATTTCCTACAAACTATGATTTTTAATGAAGATTCAGTTGAACCTTTGAATTTCTATGACTTCCACAAGAGAACATCTTTGATCAAAATCCAGGTGAGATGTTTATAATGTGTTCCTTTGAATCGAATGAGACTACTAACATCCCTTTGTGTATCTATGGGATATTAACTTAACTTTATCAGAAAAATATCACCTTGGGAAATAATTAGGTGTCTACACCATATGGAAAGACTACTATAAAATTTGTCACAAATATGTTTTCTCAACCTGACACATGCTTATGTACTTTTGAGCTAATGCTTATCAACCTCCATTTTTCCTGGTGTGGTAGTCTATGCAAGAACAGTGCCAATTTCCTGCTGAAAAAATCCATGCTTCTGTTAGATTTTGTAACTGTAACTGTAACATGCTTGTAACTGAGTTTTGAAAAATTTGCTTTAATTATCATTCATAAGTAGAGGAGGGAGCTTCATTCAAAGATTATTTGCTAGCAATTTTGTAAGCAAATGTCGGAGAATAGGTTGATTAACAGAGGAAATTTATTTAAAAAAGATTTGAAATATAGAATTCAAAGAACAAAGTTATGAAGTTGATGATCCAAACATCTTATCTTTATAATTCCCTTTTATGTCAGATTTCTCAAGAACATGGCCACTGGCAACCAAACAACTATCTCAGAATTCATTCTTCTGGGGCTTAGTGAAGTTCTGCAGCCTTTCATCTTCAGCCTCTTCCTGTCCATATACCTGATCTCCACCCTAGGAAACTTACTCATCTTCCTGGCTGTTACCTCTGACTCTCAACTACACACACGCATGTACTTCTTTCTCTCTAACCTGTCCTTTAATGACATTTGTTTAATTACAACCACAATCGCAAAGATGTTGGTTAACATTCAAATGCTCAATCAGACTATCACATACATGGGATGTCTCTCTCAGGTTTTCCTTATCTTGAATTTTGCTCGTATAGAAAATTGTCTCCTTGCAGATGGCCTATGACCACTATGTTGCTATATGTCACCCTCTGAAGTACACAGTTATGAGAGCTCATTTCTGTGTGATATTGCCTTTTTTCTCTCTGCTGTGTAGCATTATACATGGTTTATTCCACACTCTGATGGTGTTACTGCTGTCCTTCTGCACAGAAACTGAAATCCCCCATTTTTTCTGTGAGTTGGCTCAGGTCATCTAACTTGCCTTTCCTGATAATTTCATCAGTTTTCTCCTGGTATACACTGTGTCTGTTGTGTTTTCTGGTATTCCTGGGTTTGGGATTCTTTTGTCTTATATTCATATTGCATCCTCAGTTTTAAAAATGTTACCCTTGGGAGGCAAGTATAAAGCCTTTTCAACCTGTGGTTCTCATTTGGCAGTTGTGCTCCTGTTTTACGGCACAGGTTTTGGAGTACGCATTAGCTCTGCTTTTACTGACTCTCCAAGGAAGACTGTAGTGGCTTCAGTGATGTACACTGTCGTCACTCAGATGCTGAACCCCTTTATCTACAGCTTGAGGAACAAAGAAATAACGAAAGCCTTCAGGAAAATCATTATTAGGATAATATCTCTTTTATAATATGTCATCATTATATCAAAGACTTTAGAGAAAGCCAAACTTAACTAAAACTCTGTGACTCAAGATACTTTATCTCTGTCATTTAAATGTCATACAACAAGTAAGAGAAGTAATAATGATGTATATTTTAACATGATTTTAAACCAGACATCCCTGCATACCTAAATCAGTAATTTAATATATTCTTTTCTGAAAAAAAATACACATTAGATTCTTAAAAAATGAAATGTTTAGAATGTTCTAATTTTATCAAAAAATCATGCAAAGTTTCATAAGTAGGTATGAGTTAGACTTTCTCTTTCATCAAAATCATACTAACATTTTGAAAATGATTTACATCTTATTTCTTAGTAAGATACTTGTGTATTGAGTCGTAGAATTTAATCATAGAATTATCTATATATTGCCATAAAGAAATTACTTTTCCTACACAAAGAAGCAGTAGTTAGCATTTGTTCTTTAATTTTCATTTATCTTTTAAAATTAAAATATAATTAAATTTAATTAATTTGATACACAAATATATACACATATATATTTTTTACACACAAATATACGTTGCTTACCTCTATAACATTGTATGTATATAAGTCATTTATGGACTAATTTATATTTATATTATTGTGAAATAAGTTGCCATCTCATTTCTCTGGATTAATAATCCCTTCTGCATACCTTAGAGGCCAGTATTCATTTCTCTAGAGTTCAGAACTTCTGAGCCTACCCCATTCCATGTGAGCAGTTCTGTTGATATCATCTTAGTAATGTTTAAGCAACACATGTTGGTGTCATGTTTAAGCAAGCCATCATGGGTATAGTAACATATCTCCCATTTTAGGTGATAAATTTTCATAGCAATTTCAATGTTTCTCTGGGTTTAGTAATTTCCTGCCTTTGCTTCCACAATTATTACTGAGCCTTTGGTATAGGTCTTGTATTGCAGATGTATCAAGAGGGGCCTGCCACTATATACTTACTTTTCTGCATTTTGAAGAGTCGTTTTTATTTCTCCATTTGTTGCAATAAGAATTTTCTTTGATGAAGGTGTGAAGGTTAATTAAATTCTTGTCATGAGAATAAGTATACATATTGGAAACTCAATTAGGATTTTTTTCTTAGGTGAATTGGTAGTTGTTTGTTCTCTAAAGTCAGTATAATTAGGTAGCTGGCTAGGTTTCCAGTAAGAGGAGTGATTTCTCCTGTGTTCAGTGGACCAATAACTAATATTTTTATCTGAAGCAACCATCATGTCTGTCATATTTGTGTCATTATGCTAAGTTGATGTTAATTAGAAATCAATGGCTCAAGATAATTTTGTGACACATTTGTCCCTTACAAGTGGTTTCATTTGTAATGATAAGAAATCTAAATTTAGGGGGCTGGAGAGATGGATCAGAGGTTAAGAACATTGGCTGTCCTTCCAGACGACCTGAGTTCAATTCGCAGCAACCACACGGTGGCTCACAACCATCTGTAATGAGATCTGGCACCCTCTTCTGGCTTCCGGGCAGAAACTGTATACTAAATAAATAAATCTAAAAAATGTAAAAACAACAACAACAACAAAAAAGAAATCTAAATTTAATACAATCAAGCAAATAGGAGAGTTGCCTTACATTTTACATTAACAGAAAATGAGCATATTAAACAAATTGTACATATTCAATGTTCATTTAATACACTTAATTCAACAATTGACTCTCCTTCAGACAATTATTGATATTTAATGCCTCTATTCACCAGATATAAAGACTTGTCTGGATAGGACTAAATGTTTGGCGCCAAAATTGGTTTGAGTTGTTATCTGATTTGAGAAATAGACGAATGATATTTGCTTGGACTAAAGCATCACCCATGGGTGAATCTTTTCCCAGATTAACTGTGTCAGAGTGGATGGGTAAGTTTGGGGCAAGACTCTTAAGTCCCCGCTGTGCAGTAAATGTGTGTGTCCCAGGGAACTACTGAGATTGCAGAGTATTAGTGGGATTTGGGGAAGAATGGAATTTGTAGGTTACAGGCTCCTGTGGGGACTTTTGGTGTAGCTTGCCTGCAGTAGTCTTTCTTACTGACCTGCTAATGGACTGAAATGGGTGGGGGAAGGGCCCAGTGTTTTACCTTGGTACAAAGGGCTTAGAGATTCCATGATTCATATGGGAAGCTGGTCTCTCACATCTCAGTCTTCTCTATGCAGTAGATGTCTGTGTCCTATAGATACTGTTTCTTAAATAAGACAGTAACATAGTGTTATATGGAACCTCCAGTGCACTAGTGCCTCATTATCTAAAACTTGGAATTTCAGCAGAGATTTTCTCTCATTTCAAATCCATGAAGGTCAAGTGTGCAGAAATGATAGTCTCAAAATTACAGGGAGCATGAACCAGCAATACAATGAGCCTTGAATACTTCTGGTCATTGTTCCTCCTCACCAGTTTTTCAGTCTTTTTACACAACACATGCCAATTTTATAAATTATAAACTTCCTTTTATTTTACTATAAAAATATTTTACATTTTCGAAATTATTAGTAACCTTAAACTAATATTAAATGCAAAATTACATTCTATACATATTGGTATACAATTATAATTATGGGTTTTATGAAAACATCGGTTCTCAGAGTATTTGTTAGTAAATTATAATGATCTTTCCTGTATTGTAATTTCCATGGAATATAAAACACTTAATATTTTATCATAGCTAAGTGCAGAAAATTATTACAAGAAATTTCAAAGACTTGTATTTTATTTTCTATTCTCTATGTAAAATATTTTCTTTTCTGAACTTGTAAAAAGGAAGACTATAACTATCTAGTCTTCAACTCCTTCAGAGACCTGAGAAGGAAATATTAACTGAGGAAGCAGGAAGTAGAAGTAAGTGACTTTTAAAAAAGTGTGAGAAATAAATGAAACAGCTGGTAGCCTGGACAGTCAACCAAGGCTCCTTAATAACATTGGGGCATCCAACTTCAGCCTACAAGCACAGAATATCTCACAGACTTTTCTGTGAAGCCCAATATTGCCTTTGCAAAGGTCATCAGTCATTTCCCTTTTATCCTGCTTTGTGCAATTTGAACATCATATCTCCAGCAGGTGAGGCAAGGGAAACTTCTTACCCAGTGTCTAATATTTATGACAAAGAAAGTGAACTCCATATGGAATTTCTTTAATGCCCATCATTTCCTCTGAAATAGATTATTGCTGCCAGGAACAGATGTGTCTCATTATCATGAAAAAAATCTTTATAATTAGAACATCATAAATTCCAGATTTTGTATGTCTCAGAAGTGTTTGAACACCACATGTATATCTGTAATGGAATCTCTGTTTGACCTTGATAACATACCTAACATGACTGCAAGTTTAATTGTAATAGGTGACAAACTACTAAACTGCTTTTCTTTATTATCCTAAATAGTTTGTAATAACAATTATTTTAAGGATTAAAATTTTACAATGTATGGTATATATAATCTATACAGGACCAATACATTAAAAAAGAATAGAAACATAGGTACAGAAGATTCTATAAAATGTAAATTTGTATTAACATACAAAATACATATCTCTGTAAATATTTAAAACTAGTAGATGCTTTTTTGGTTTAAAAGTAGATTCAGTAATCTACCTGCTTATACTAAAATTTCTCTAATATGAATACTGTATAACAAAAGTAAACTCAACTTTGTATCAATTCACAAAAAAATATAAGCCAATGTAAAATATTTAAAAATAGTTTTAACTATTAGGTTTAACATGTATTCAATAATCTACTCTTTTTGATTTGAAAAAAGTTTCAATAATCTATCCTTTTGGTTAAAATTAGACTCAATAATTTATCCTTTTATCATAACTCTATATTACTTTTTTTTTCTTTTCAGAGCAAGAACCCTGAATCTACTCTCCTTTGTTCAACTTTTTTATGAACCATTATATAAAACAACTTGTAATCAACCCACTAAACAATGACAAATATCCATAACCCACGGAATGACCAAAAAACACCCACTCCACTGTTGTAAGTGAGGGTATCATCTTCTTAAAATTATGTCCTGCCACCAGGAGGTCCTCGCATCTTTACAGAACCCTGGAAAAATGGGTTAATTGTCAATTCCTGGAAAAACTATCTATATAATTTGTTGTTAAGTCTCTGTGTAATGAAAAAATCCAAAGCTTTTCTAATGTCCAAATAGATGAAATCCAACCACACTGAACCTCTTAGAAGAGAAAGTGAGAGTTACCCTTAAATGAATTGATACAAGAGACTACTTCCTGAAAATAACACCAGACACTGAGATAAACAATTAATAAATTGATTAATTCTCCTGAAACTGAGAAGCTTCTATAAGGCAAAGGTCACAGTCAACAAGACAAAATGGCAGGCCACATTGGCCACAGAATGGGAAAAGATCTTCACCAAGCCCACATCTGACAGAGAGCTGATGTCCAAAATATATAATGAACTCACAAAGCAAGATGCCAAAACTCCAAACAATTCAATTAAAAAGTGGGGTACAGAACTAAATAGAGAATTTTCAATAGAGTAGTCTAAAATGGCTAAAAGGCACTTAAAAACTGCTCAACATCCTTAGTCATTAGTGAAATGCAACTCAAAACAGCTCAGAGATACCCTCTTACTCCTGACACTCTATTCTGGTGAGGATGTGGAGAAAAAGGAACACTCGTCCATGGCTGGTGGGAGTGCCAACTTGTACAACCAATTTAGTAATAAGTATGGTAGTTTCTCAGGAAAATGGGAAACAGTCTACCTCAAGATCCAGCAATTCTACTCTTGGGCATATACCCAAAGAATGCACATTCATACAACAAGGACATATTCTCAACTATGTTCATAACAGCATTGCTTGTAATAACTAGGGCCTGGAAGCAATCTAAATGCCCCTCAACTGAAGAATGGATACAGAAAATGTGGTACATTTACACAAGGGAGTATTATTCAGCAGAACAAAACAATGAAATCTTGAAATGTGCAGGCAAATGGATGGAACTGGAAGAAAACATCCTAAGTGAGGTAGCACACTCACAAAAAGACAAGCATGGTATGTGCTCACTCACATATGGATATTAGACTTAGAGCAAAGGACCGCTAGTCTACAATTCACACCCCCACAGAAACCAGGAAACAAGGAGAACACCAAGAAAAAAACACATGTTACCCCCCAAAAGGAGAAAACAAGAACTCCTGAGCAAATTGGGAGCACAGTGGGGGGGAAGGAAGTATGAAAAAGGGAAGGTGAGAAGAGGAGGGGGGAGAACAAGAGGGTTCAGGAAGACTGAGACAGGGGAGGAATGGAGGAAAGAAAGGAGATATAGTATAGAGGGAGCCAGTATAGTTTTAGAGCTAGGTCTGGCACCAGGTAAACGATCAGGGATCTACAGTGATGGCCCCAACTAAGAATCTAGGCAGTAGTGGAGAGGCTGCATTTGATGCCCTTCCCCTATAAAGAGACTGCTGACTACCTTGGTTGGCATCCTATTGTTGATCAAAGTAGCTGATCAAAGAATAAGCAAGCACCCACGGCTAAACATTGAGCCATACTCCTAGAATATAGTTGTAGAGAGGGAGGAGGGATTTAAAAAGGAGCCAAGACTTTTCTGAAGAAAAACACAGAAACAGTTGACCTGACCTAGTGAGGGCACATAGACCCTAGTCATAAAGCCGGGGAGCCAGCATCGAAACGAACTAAGACCTCTGAGTGAGGATGCTATCTAGGAGGCCTGGGAAGTCTATGGGACCTCTAACAGTGGAGACAGTGTTTATCCCTAGTGCTCAAATGGAATTCAGGAGCCCATTCCCTATCAAGTGTGACTATTGCAGCCCAGATACAGGAAAAAGGACCTAGTGCCCCATTCCAAGGATGTGACAGATTTTGATGATCCCCTGTGTAAGATCTAACTATTCTTGTGGAAAGGGTGGGGGTGGGTTTGGGTGGATCGGTCAGGGAATTAGGTGAAAGGGAGGGAAAGAGAACTGGAACTGAGATTGATACATAAAATAAGAAAAGGCTTCAGAAATCTTGAAGAGGAGAGTAGTATTTATTCCTGGTGTAAAAATGGACTCTGGGAGCCCATTCCACATTGAGGGATGCTCTCTCAGTCTTGACACACAGGGGAGGACCTAGTCCCTACCCAGGATGATATGACAGACTCTGAAACTCCTTCATGGAAGCCCATGCCCTCTCTGAGGAGCAGAGGGGGGATGGAGTGAGGTGGGGATTGGGAATATTGGGGGTTGGGGAGGAGGGGAGGGAGAGGGAACTGAGAGTGACATGTGGAAAAAGTTAAATAAAAAAGAAGAAAATAACTAAATATGAGTTGAGGAATATTGATGAAGCTCCCACAGGTAAAATGTACATAAATGTATTAGAGCACAAAAATTAGTGAATATAGAATTTCAATGAAAGCAATTTGTAATTATACAATGTAATAAAAAAGCATGCTTACTAAAAAGAAATAATAAAAAAACTTAAAGTAGAAATAAACTAAAAAAGAAAAGCTTTTAGGAGTGAAAAACAAAAGATTATGAAATTAGTGGTAATAGAATAGTATCTGATTTTTTGACCAAGCAGTCAGGAGCCTGCTGAGAATGCTGGTCTACTCTTGCCACCACTCAGGGCAGAGGAGAGGGAGTGCCTCATACACACATGCACCCACTGTGAGACTCATCAGAGTTTTGAACCTGCTTGCACCCACTGGAGGAGTACGTTGAACCCATACCTACCAGAAAAGGAAGAGACCCCACCTATACCCACTGGAAGAAGGGATGGAAAGATGACAGAATAAATATGAAAATATTCAACAACAGAAATATCAACATGACACCATCAGAGTCTAGGGACCCTACACCAGCAAGACCTGAGCATTCCAAAACAGGTGAAGCACAAGAGAACACCCTTAAAAACAACTTAATGAAGATGATAGAGACCCTAAAAGAGGAAATGAGAAAATCCTTCAAAGAAATGGAAGAAAAGAGAAACCAAAACGTGCAGGAAACAATTCAAACAGTGAAAGGTTTGACAGCAGAAATAGAGACAATAAAAAAGTCTGACAGAATGCTGGAATCCAAAAAGATGAAGAAATGATCAGGAACTACAGATGAAAGCATAACCAACAGAATACAACAGTTGGAAGAGAGAATCTCAGGCATTGAAGATTCACTAGGAGAAATAGATTCATTGAACAAAGAAAATGTTAAGTCCAGTAAATCCCTAACCCAAAATATTCAGAAAACATTGGACACCGTTAAAAGACCAAATACAAGATCAATAAGGATAGAAGAAGGGGAAGAAATCCAACTCAAAGGTGCAGAAAACATATTTGAACAAATTCTTAAAAGAAAACTTTCCCAACCTAAAAACGTCATGCCAATGAAAATATAAGAAGCCTACAGAACACCAAATGGAGTGGATAACAAAAAAAAATCCCTCAACACGTAATAAACAAAACTCCAAATTAACAAAATAAAAATTTTAAGAGCAGCAAAGGAAAAAGACTAAGAAAAATATAAAGGCAAACCTATCAGAATCACATCTGAATTCTCCATGGAAACTCTGAAAGCCATAAGGTCATGGATAGATGGTCTACAAACGCTAAGAAACCAAGGATGCCAGCCGATACTACTATATACAGCAAACCTTTGAATTAGTATAGATGGAGAAAACATGATATTCCACGACAAAACTAGATTTAAGCAATGCATATCCACTAATCCAGCCCTACTGAAAGTATTGGAAGGAAAACTACAACCTAAGGAAGGTAACAATGCTCAAAAAATACTGGCAACAGGTAATCGCACTTTATGCAAAAACAAAAGAAAAATCAGGGTAAATTCACAAACAATAACACCACCAACAACAAATAAAAAACAAACAAGAATTAATACTCAAAGTTCCTCAATATTAATGGTCTTAATTTGCCTATAAGAAGAAAAAACCTAACAGAATGGAAACAAAGACAGAATCCATTATTTTACTGCATACAAGAAACACTTATGAACTTCAAAGACACACATTACCTTGGAGTAAAGGCTTGGGATAAATATTCCAATCAAATGAACACAAGAAACAAGCTGGTGTAGCTGTCCTAAAATTGAACAAACTAGATTTCAAACTAAAATCAAAACAAGAGATGAAGAAAGTCATTTCACATTCATCACAGGCGAAGTCCATCAGGAAAAAGTCTCAATTCTTTACATCTATGGACCAAGTACAAAGGCAACCACATTCATAAAAGAAGCATTACTAAAGCTCAAATCACACATAAGACCTTACACACTTATTCTGGGAGACTTCAACAATTCACTCTTACCACTAGACAGGATCTCCAGACAGAAACTTAACAAAGAACCAAAGGAACTTACAGAAGTTATGACCCAATTGGGTTTAACAGACGTCTATAGAACATTCCTTCCAAACACAGAAGAACATGGCTTCCTCTCAGCACCACATGGGACCTTCTCTAAAAAAGAACACATACTTGGAAAGATAGCAAACCGCAAGAAGTACAAAAAAATTGGAATAACCCCCTGTATCTTATCAGCCAAACCTGCTTTAAAGCTAGAATTCAACAACAACACAAATTGCAGAGAGCCTACAAACTCATAAAAAATGGACAATGCATAATTGTACCACTCCTTGGTCAATGAAGAAATAAAGAAAGAAATTAAAGACTACTTAGAATTCAGTGAATATGAAGACACAACATACTTATGGGACACTTTAAAAGCAGTACTAAGTGCTTATATGAAGAAACTGGAGAATAGAGCTCTACTCCTGAAAACAGCTTGGTACTGGCACAAATAGGCAGATAGAACAATGGAACTGAAATAAAACCTTTATATTGAGCCACATACCTATGAACATATGATTTTTGACAAATGAGCTAAAATTATGGCATCCATATTTTAATTTTCCAAATTCTACAAAAGGAAATATACCTACATTCCAAATTTAATTTAATTACCATTTGGGTTACTTAGTACAGGTAGTGGAGTTTGGTTGAATACAGAACAAGAAAGATATATGTACTTGGCTTGTTGCCAAGTGATAGAAAAATCTTTTTTTCAAACTTTTGCTATTGACATCTTTTTTAAAAAACTCTAAGACTTCCTGAATGTTTCCACATTTCCAATAAATAGTTGATCAATTTCATCATTACCTTATGCTGGAGTACCTAGCAGACACATGAGTGTGTGTGTGTGTTTGTGTGTGTGTGTGTGTGTGTGCACACGCACGTGTGTGTGGTGTATCTGTCTGTGTATGTGTGTCTTTGTGTGTGTACTTTGTGTGTGTATGATTCCTATTCCTGATTATTCCTTGTAAATGAGAAAATAATAACTTCAAATCTGTATTGTCTGATATATGTCCAGCAGTTTCTATGTGAAAAACAAATCTTTCTGCACATTGAGGATAAGTATCTGTGTTAAGATGTTCTGAAAAATATAATAATACCATGAGACTAGCATGTAATTCTGACTTTTAGAAATAATGGCTTTGAATCACTTTACTTAAATTCCTTGATATTTCATCTGCCTTTCCTGATTTGTTTGTATCAGTATAGAATGCAGAAGCTGCAGATATTGGTGTTCCACATACAATGTGATAAATGATTCAATTAACTGTCTCTATAAATTGAATTCTCTTTCTTTGAGGTTTTTTATTATTAATCTCTCCAAAAAATTACATCTTTGCTAAGGGCAGAGTGTGCATATGAAGGGATGGTGAGATGAATAGGATCAAAATACATGATGTGAAATCCAAAGAGAATAAATAAAAAAGTTAAAACCAACAAATGAACAAAAACAAGTTACACTTATTGCTTGCCCAGGGAATTTATATTTGAAACTTGAAAACTTCAAACTGACTGTAATTTCAACTCCATGGGGTTTGACATGCTCTTCTTGCATCTGCAGGCAGAAACAGACAACCACCAACAAAAGGATCACTCTTTGGTTTTTTATTAATAAATCTCTTTTAAAATAATAACACCAGTTCAAACATTTTTCATGTGCACTTCATCCAGCTTTTCACAAGTGTAGAATAATTTCGGTATATTGATCAAACTAGAAAAGGAAAAAATAAAATGCAAATAGGACATAACTGCTTATTGGTATTATACTGTGTATTTTCAAGGGTTAATTTCATTGAAAAGAAAAAGGAACCTCATATACGCCACAAGATTTGATAAAACCATCAAACTGACTGATAATCAATAGTTTATTTTCCTTCCATCTATTGTTCCATCTTCCATCTATCCATCTGCCTATTTACCCATCCATTCATTGATTTATTTGTATATGCGAGGCTACATGAGTTAAAATGTACAATATGCACACAGGTACCCATGAAGGCCAGAAGAGTGTATCAAAAATCCCAGGATATGAAGTTACATGTGTTTGTTTTGTTATTCAATAAGCATGCTGGGAAGCAACTTGGGTCTTCTGCAAAACCAGTGATAAGTAAACCAAACTCTACATGCCCACACTGCATACATTTGAAAATAAACTAACTCCCATTGGAGTTGTGGAAAATATCCCTCTTATAATAAGAAATATTCTTTACCCTAAAATTATTGGAAATATCTTAGAGAGGTTACATGGCAATTCTAAAGAGGTACTCCTCTGAAACTAAGTGTAAAATTAACATTTAAATTCTACCCCTGGGTAGACAGAGTGTAAATTTACCTATCCTTTTCTACCCCTTCATGTTAAATTTTCTGTTGGTTTTTGGTTTTGAGAGACAAGACTTTTCTATGTATCTTTGCTATCTTGAAACTCATTCTGTAAACCAGGATGACCTTGAACTCACAGAGGTCCATCTGCACATGTCTCACAAGTTCTCGGATTAAAGGAGTGTACCATCACCATCAAGAAATCTTACCATATGCTACTAGATAAGAGCAAAACTTTTCTGACTCAGAAGGAAAAAAGGAAACAACATTTTACACTAACAATATCAAGATAGAAAACATGAAAAATCAACATCAGTGAAAAGCCCAGATTTAATTATTATACAACAATTTACTTTGACATAAAGTGTTAATCTGATAAAGCCCATTAATTGCATTCCAACAGACTACTAACTAGCAAATACATTTTGAAGCTACTATAAACCCAACATTTATTATAAGGGTATAAATCTAAAAGTAAACCACAGGCACACCACAATAACATTCTATTGATGTTGGCAATTTGTAGATTCTTTGATGATGCATCAATGTTGCAGTTATCATTGGTAAAAAGATGTTCATATAGGTGGTCCTTTTATGCTATATTACTTTTGTAATATGACACTAGCAGGTTCTATTATTATGCTATGGACAACAAACTCCCTATTCATGAATTCATACCCATACTCATCCTTACGTCCTAAGCAGACCTTCTTCTGTGACCACTCCTCAGACACTTTATCCCATTTTGCAGTTAACAAGTAGATGCTGTTGGACCACCTGCTTCCCTACTTCCTTTGATCAACCTCAGCACACCATCAAAACCATTTCCATCAAAACATGTCAACTATTAATATTTAGAAGCATATTTATGCTGGAAGTTGCAGTATGAACAAGTATCAGAATCCCAAAAATTTCCCTACCATGCACTAAAGCCACCACAGTCTTCTACAAATCAGAAAGGACAGCAGAAATCAAGCAAAAACACACTCACCCAACAGAGGCAAGGCCAGATATCAGCAGCTAGAAGTATAATCTTCAAAAACTAGGAAGCCTAGAGACCAGAATTGTAAAATTTAGAAATCCAAAGAGGAACCTTGTAAGACAGCCTTACAAACAGAATACAAAATATGGAAAGGTGAATACTGGGCACTACAGACATAATAGAAGAAAGGGATATCTGGATCACAGAAAATAATATGTCTAACAAACCAAACCAAACAAAACAAAACAAAGAAACTCAAGACACAAAACATGCTGGGAATCTGGGACAACATGAAAGGACAAATCTTAGAACAATAGGAAAAGAAAAAGGAAAATATATTCAGGTAAAGTCATAGGAAATATTTTAAACAAATTTAAAGAAGAGGTTTTCTAACCTAAAAAAAGACATGTATATAAAGGTAAAAGTGTGGGAAACACTAGATATGGAGTAGAAAAGGAAGACCGTTTGCCATATATAACCAAATCAGTAAATGCACAAAAAGAAAAAAATATTATAAGTCACAAGGAAAAAAAGCACAAATACCATCTAAAGGCAGACTTATTAAAATAACACTTGCTTTCTCAATTGAGAGTCTAAAAGCCAGAAAGATCTACAAAAATATGCTATAGACTTTAATGCACAACAGATGCCTCCCCAGGTTATTGTAGTCAGCAAAACTTTCAATCACAATAGATGTATAGAAGGAGCAATATCATGATAAATCCCAATGCAAGAAATACACATCTACAGATCTAATCTTACAGAAAGCAATAGAAGAGAAACTCCAACCTAAAGAGATTAATCATACTCAAGAAAATAATAAATAATCCATGAATAGCAAATTGACAGAGGGGAAACACACACACACACAAACAAACACACATAAACTCTACCAACACCACCACAGTAGGAAAATAAAAAGAATCAGCAACAACCATTAATTTATATCTCTTAACATTAATGGTCTCTGATGTCAAGGAGAAAAATCACGTTAAGTTAAAAAAGAAAGGATATTCCAAGGAAATGGGCCTGTGGTGGTTTGCATATGAATGGTCCCCATAGGCTTATATACTTTAATGCTTTTTCATTGGGTAGTGGCACTACTTTAGAGGAATTGACAGATATGGACTTGCTGGAGTAGGTATGGACTTGTTGGAGAAAGCATGTCACTCTAGGTGTGCTTTAGTTTTCAAATATTCAAGGAAGACCCAGTGTCTCTCTCTTCCTATATCCTGCAGATCCAGAAGATTTTCTCTATCACTGTGTCTTCCTTCATGTCACCATGCTTCCTGCCATAATGGCAAAGGATTAAAATTCTAAAATTGTGAGCAAGCCCTATTTAAATGCTTTCCTTTATTATGGTTTCCATGGTCATGGAGTCTCATCATAGCAATAAAACATTAACTAACATAGGGCCTAAGAATCAGACTGGTATACACATTTTAATATCTGAGAACATAGGCTTTAAACTAAAACTATACAGAAGAAATAGGAAAAGACATTACATACTCATGAAAAGAAAAAACTTACAAGATTTCAATTTGTAACATCTATGAATAAAATACAAGGGCACGCAAGTTAATTAAAGAATACTACTCCAGCTTAAGGGACATAATGACTTTAAATCACATAAAACCCCCATACACATATAGGTGGAAATTTTAATATTACACTTCCACAAATAGACAGATCATCCAGTCAAAAACTAATCAAGGAAATGCTGAACCTAACTGAAATTAAAACAAATGAACAAAAGATATATGTATCCAACTTTTCACATAACCAGAAAAGAATATACCTTCTTGCCACATGTGGCATTCACACCAGCTTCCCGAGTCCTGAGCTGTCTCAGTCTCCAAATAACCACACGGGAGGCTATATTAATTATGAAGTTATTGGCCATTTGCTTGGTTTCTTATTGGCTAGCTCTGACTTAATTAGTAATCCATAACTGCTAATCTGAGTATTTCCACATGGTCTTCTCTTAACTGAGAAAAGGGTCCAAACCTCTTACTTGTCCTTTGTCCCACATCATGACTCACTGTGCCTCTTTTTCCCAGAATAATCCTCAATTCCTAGTCTCACATATTTTGCTTCCCTATTGGACAACAGTGCTTTATTTAATCAACCAATAGGATAACGTATTCACAGAGTGACTTCCATCACCTTCTTTTCAATGCCTCATCAAAATTTCTCTACAAATGACCACACACACTAAGACACAAGTCTCAGCAGATTCAAGAAAATTGAAATAATACACTACATTGTATCTGATCAACATGTATAATAATGTATCTCAACCACAATAGAAAAACAGAGAGCTCATAAACTCATAAAAACTGACCAAATCACTACTGAATGAAAAGTTGACCAAAAAAGAAATTAAGAATATTTTAAGATGAAAACAACATGAACAAATACTCTAAGATATGGGACACAATGAAGGACATTATACAAGAAAAGTTTATAATACTAGGTGACTACATAAAAAAGACTGATGTTATATGTTGGTAATTTGACAGAAAGGTCTAGAACAAGAAAAACAAATTATACTGAAAATGGGTAGAAAGCAAGAAATAATCAAACATAGCACTGATATCAATAAAATAGAAAAAAACAATAATATTACAAAGAAACAATTAAATAAAAAGGAGTTTTGCTACAAACAAGAATCTGGCAATTCCTTATCAAAATTAACCAAAATACAAAGAGGAAATATCCAAATTAACAAAATTTGAAATGAGTAGTAACCAACACTGAGGAAATCCAGAGAATCAAATGGGTATACTTTAAAATCTGCTTCTTCACCCAATTATAAAATCAAAAAGGTGGATAATTTTCTCAATACACAGAATTTATGAAAGTAAAATCAAAATCAACAAGCAATTTAAGTGGATCAATAACCTCTAACGAATAGAAGCAGGCATTTATGTCTCCCAACTGAATATAGTCAAGAACCCCATGATTTTAACGTAATTCAAAAAGACTTCAATGAAGAATGAATCACAATGCTCTCCAAACCATTGCACAAAATAAGAATATAGGTTACATTGCCCAGGTAATTTTACAAAACCATAGTTACTCTGATACCCAACACAATGAAAAACCAACAAAGGAAGAGAATTGCAGATATATTTCCCTTACTAATGTAGATGCCAAAATACTCAATAAAATAGTGGGTAAATGAACCAAGAACATTACAAAAGGCAATCCACCATTATCAAGTAGGCTTCATTCCTGGGAGACAGAGATGACTTACCATTTATAAACTGACAAATGTAACCCATCATACAAATAAATTTAAACAGAAGCCACATGATAATATTATGTAACACCCTTCTTTATAAAAGTTTCCAGAAACTGGATGCAATGGACTTACCTCAACAATATAAAGGAAGTTTAAATAGGGATGATAGTTAATATCAATTGATATGGAAAGAAACTCACAAATTCCAATGAAATGTGGAATAAGACAAGGTTGTACACTTTCCACACAAATTGAATATAGAACTTGAATCTTTGGTGTGGTGGTTTAAGTAAGAATGTCCACCATTGCTAATGTATTTGAACTTTTAATCAGTAGGGAGTGAGAAAATAAGGAAAATAATATGTTTCACAATAGTAGACTTAAAAAATATCTCACAGTAACTTAATCAAGCTAATCAAAGACATTAAATTTAAGAACATATCACAAGAGGAAAAGATAACCCAATCTATGAGTTGGATGGATTCATACCATAAAACTGGCCACCCTAACAAAAGCAATCTATAGATTCCATGCAATCCCCATTCAAATTGTAAAGCTTTAATTATTTAAAGACATTGAAGACAAAATTCCAGGATGTCTAAAAGAAACATGAATTAAAAATTACTGCAATCATCAAAATCTATAATTTCAAGTAGTGATACACAACTTTAGTAATAAAACCAGAATGTTTGGCACAAACAGATATAGCGATCAATGGTATTGAACTAAAGACGTAAGTGTAAATCTGCACATCTCTGTATACTTGATTTTTGATAAATAAACCAGAAACACACACTGGAACTCAACAAATTGTGCTGGCCAAAGTTGTCGTCATCTAGAGGAATCCAAATGAATCCATACTTATCACCCTGTTCAAAACTGAACTCCAAATGAATAAAACACCTGAACATAAATCTAGACATATGATAGAAGAAAAATGGGGAATAGGCTTGAATTCATTGGTTCAAGAAAAGTCTTTTTGGATAAACCACCATGAGCACAGTCACTAAGATAAAAATAATGAATATGACTTCATGAAAATCAAAAGCTTCTCCACAATACATGACACAATCATTTGGACAAATGGACAGACCACAGAATGAAAAAACATTTTTGCTAAATACACATCTAGTAGAGGACTAATACTAAAACACTATGAAGAACTCAAACAAAAACCAAATGATAAAATTTAAAAGTAAAGTGCAAATCAAAATTCTCAATAAAGGGATCTCAAATGGAGAGAAACACCTATAGCAATGCACAGCATCCTTAGCTATCAGCAAAATACAAATGCAAACTACCTTAAGACTTCACCTTACATCCTAGAAACACTGAGATCAATAACACAAATGACAGCTCATGCTGACAAGGATGTAGAATAAGGGGAGAACTCATTAATTGCAGGTTTTAACGTGAACTTATACAGCAACTATAGTTATTGGTGTGTAGGTTTATAGATTAAGCTATAACTGTCTTGGACATATACTAAAAGAACATTGCATCCTAATAAAGAGACACTTGCCAAACTACGTTTTCTACTGTTTTCTTCATAACAGCCAGAAATTTGAAAAAATAGACATCTCTCAACAGATGAATAGATAAAGAAAATGTAAAGTTATACAGTGTTACTCAGCTACCAAAATTATATCATGAAATTCACATGTAGATGGGTGGAATTGAAAAAGATCTGTTATGTATATCAGACTCAGGAAGACAAATATGGTATGTATTTGTCTATATATGAATATTACCTCTTATGTCAATGTTAACCTAAGTACAATCCATAAAAACACAGAGGGTAGGTATAGAGAGTAATGGACTGGAAGAGACTCATAGAACCCATTAGGAAAATAAAGTAGAATAGATAGCTATAGATGTTGGAATGGAAAAATCAAGTGTGAAGTTGGAGGTAAGATAGTGTTGTGGGCAGTATTTCACATAAAGACACAGCTAAAATTAAGGGGCATTTGAGGAAGAAATCCTATATAGTAGAAACTTCCTAAAATACATACATATACAAAGACATCTAAGTGAAATCAATAAATACTGGGTAAGACCAAGTCCCACATGGCTATCTCTTGTCATCCAACAAAGTTTCCTATACCTAGATTGAGGTATAGCTAATTGAATTGTTGGCCAGAAGGGTTCTATGTGAGTCCCCAAACAACACACATTGTGTGGGTTACAAGCCAAATGATCAGTATTTCTGAAGACAACAACTACACAATTCATTGAACATGGAAAAGTCAAGCTGTTGGCTATATAGAAACTACATCGTACTATCTTTGGCATACTAAACACTACCAAATGAGAAACATAAAAACCAAGCCAGACAAACACCTTTTGTCCTACAAGAGTGTCCTCCTTTGAAGTTATGCTAGGGCAATAGAAGTTCAAAGCTTGAAGGAAAATGTTGGCTATTCTTGGTTGTCAACTAGACTACACATGGAATTGACTGAATTAATTCAAAATGGAGAGCAAACCTCTTGGAGGTTTACTGTTTCCAGTTTTCATTTTGTTTTCCTTATTTGAAGTGGGAATACCTAATACAAATCTAGATCTTTGAGGCAGAAAGATACAATGTTAATCTGATCACTTGTGGTTAGAAAGCCTACCTCTAGTCTGGGCCGTGCCTGCTACTGGAAGCCTAAACAACCTGGAAGAAGGAAGTATTTTCTCTTTCATTGCTTGCTCTCACCTCAGTATCAAGATCATTCATTCACTTCTTCAGGATTCTGACATAAACTGAGAATTATCTGAGAGACATCCAGCCTCATAATCTTAACAACTGCAAGATTCTTGAAGCTTCTGTTCATAGGCAGCCATTTTGTGATTAGTTGAACCTTAGCATGTACATCATTCTAATAAATCTCTTTTTTTATGCATGTACACACACACACCCACACACACACACACCACATAGAAGGGGGAGGAGTAGATTTATTCTACATTTTCATTACAGAGAGTAACCTGCCAATATAGGGACTTAAAACTCACTCCATGAGATGTACTCCATATTCTTCAGTGCTTTGATGACTAAGAACCAGAGTCTAGATATCCCATGTAACTAGGGTAAAGCCAAATAATATTGGTTTAAAAACTGGAAAAAATCCATAGTGATACAATTACTCCTAATGACATTTTTCTATACTTAGATTTGTGTCTTCCTCAGCTATTATCACAGAAGCTTCCTCTTGAAGCCCATAGAAACAAATAGAGATCCAGAATATGACATTATGTGGAAATGGGATATCTGGAAACTTTCCTAACAGAATATGTCTATCAAATCCATATCCTCAAGCTTGGGAAATTATGGAACAGGAGGCAGAAACAGTGTAAGAACAAATATACTGCAAGGATAAACTCTATGGATAACTGAATAATGTGTAAGAATGGCATTAGGAGTTGTTTTATTAGAATCCTCTTTTAGCAGAATAATACTTGGTTTCCCCCTAATTCCATGGGCTATCTAAACTCAAGTTCTTGGTAACTTAGGAGCCCCAAGCATGGTTTTTATCTAATTTAGTGGTCACTAAATTTAATCACACACTGATTGGTTACTACAAAACATCCATGTCAGTGATGGGGAATTCCTTTGTATATGTCAATAAAGCACTGATGGCCAATAGGGAAGAAAGATAGGTGGGACTAGGAGTCCAGGAGGACTCTGGGTAGGAAAAACACAGGGAGTCACAAGATAGCCTGCCAGAGAAATAAGATGTCCGGAACTTTTCTCTGGTAAGAGAAATACTTAGATCAGAGCTAGCCAGTAAGAAACAAGCAAGGCCAACAGGTACATAATTAGTACAGCGTCCTGTGTGTTTACTTGGCAACTACAATGCAGAAGAGCCCAGGTGACTGGTGGTGAAAAACCAGAGCGGCTGGCAAGGAAAAGGCTTCTCTCTACAAATCGTGATCAGGAGTGGGACCATTGAATTTCCATGCAAAATGACAAAAGCTTTAAAAGAATTTTAAAAACAAAAGAATGGAGAGTGAGGCTCCAAATGACGCTGTAACGATAAGTGACACACTTACTGAAAGTTAAACTAAGTATTTATTGTAGAAATTACTCACAAGATACCAAACAACTAATCCAGATGAGCCAAGTAGTTTTCCCCCGCTGCCGAACCGGAAGCTGAACTCCGGGAAAAGAGATCACGACTTCCTGTGTGCTGTGTTTTATGCCTTCCCCGGTAACGCCCCCTAGCCATGCCCAAAAGTGGGCCTGGCTAGTGACATAGTTCACCGCCTTTACGTACGGCTGTATACATCTTTAGTCATGCCTAAAGTGGGTGTGGTTAGCGGTGTGGTAAACCACCCTTTTATTACCTCATCTGTATGTGACTCTAGTAAGTCACATGGTTAATGGCTGCATACAGGCTTTCTCCTACAATTCCCCTTTTAGTCTAAAAAGGACAACTAATTTGTGTCCATGAACAAAATGTATCAAACATCTATTCTATCTAAACCTAAACTTATCTGAAAGAAACACCCAAATCTGAACATCTCCTTGCAATCCCAACTCTAAAATAATTGAAAATTAATACTAACAGGTGTAAACTATCTTATAATATCAATAGTAGGGTGAGGGGGCATGGAATTCTCAAAACTACTTCCTGCTGAGATGGGACGATGATAATCTCGTGGGGACCTGTGAGAAGAAAAATGTTAGTATAACAAAGTCTCAGTAGATCAGACAGTCTCTGTATGGCAGGAGATGCTTGATTGAAGTTCCTGACTGGGGTTCTAGTGTTGATTGAAGCTCTCATCTGAAGCTCTGGCCAGATTGTAGAAGATGAGCTATTTCAGTTTCTTGGTCCGGAGTTGTGTAGAGTGATGTAGTTTCAAGCCAGTTTCAAGATAGTGCTTGTCAGATGAAGTCAATGATATTTGGCAGTTCAGATGCCTCCAGTCAAATCAGGTGAAGTCAAGGAAGTGGATTCTCGTTCTCTTTTTGAAGCAGTTGAAGATTGCTGTCAGGAAATCCCTTGTTCTCTGGAAAACTCAAACACTAATGTTAACAAAGAAATATTTTAACTTTTATATGTATGCATTCTGGAAGAAGTGACAATAGGGAAGATGGTAAACTTGAAGGAAATTAGACTTTTCAGAAAAAGAAATCCACGGATAACAGTCCCTAATTTTATTTTCTTCTGTCTCTTTTATTACCTCATCTGTATGTACCTCTAGTAAGTCACATGGTTAATGGAGGCATACAGGCTTTCTCCTACAGGAGAGAAACACAGCTTCTTGGTAGTAGAATTTTTCTCAGGTGGGCTCTGTTTTGCTAGTGACAAGCAGAGACTCATGCGGCTCACTTGAGGGAGTCTTCCTGAGTCAGTATAAAAAAAGCAGCAAGGTTCATTTAAGAGGCTCTGCTAATGATTGAAAGGTATGCACATACAGCTGGAAGTGGCAGTGACCACATCTCCAAGCCAGCAGCTTTTGCTGGATGTCAGCATAGAGTGAGGCATGAGCTGGAATCATGCTTGTGCCCAACGTCTTCGAAAAAACTGCAGTTTAAACAGCCGTGGTTTTAACAGACAAGCCACATGGCCAGAAACACATGAAGATTTACAGTAAAGTCAGACTTGGATATAGAAAAACCTCTAAAGGTTTACAATGTGTTTAAAAATATACATAAGATTGAGAGAGAAAAAGAAACGGCATAGTGGTAAATAGAGAATCTGACTGTGGTGGTGCATGCTGATAGGATTTGCTCCAGAGGCAGAGGCATGTGGATTTCCAAAGAGAAAACCTGTCTCAGAGAAATAAATGAAGAAATAAAATTAAAATAAATAGAGTAATAATAATAGATAAATAAACCACATAAATATGGAAAATACACAGAAAGTCTAGATACTCTATGCTATTGTGTTTTTCAGTTTTTTGATTGCTAAGGAAGGAAAAACTACTAAAGTACACTTGATTATAAGTGCTGCTAAATTACTTCAACTTATGTCTTTTGAAAATGCCTTGACTTCAAAATTTAAGTATAAGAATATGTTACTTTGGAAAAGATATTTTAGTTATGTTTTCACAGAAAATGGAAAGCTGTCGGTTCCTTCCAGGCTTCTGTGGTTTGATGAACCAAGACCGCCAGAAGCAATGGCCCAAGTCATTCAACATCTAAAACAGCTAAGATGATACAGCTTTACAGACCACGAAAATAAGTTTAATTGATTTACATATCCTAAAATACTCATTCATCTCTGGAATGAAGTGTATTTGATCATGATGGATATTTTTTATGTGTTCAAGGGTTACTTTGTTGATGTTGAATTGAGGATTTTTGTATCTTCAGTCCTAAACAAGTTTTGCCTATTGGGAGGCAGAAATAAGTGGATCTCTAGGAGTCCAAAGTCACTCTGGTCTACAGAGCAAATGCAGTACAGGCTCTAAAGCTACACAGAGAAACCCTGTCTTGAAAAACCAAGAAAAAAAGGATTGCCAATAATTCTTGGGGTGGGAGCAGCTTTTTGTGGTCTGGTATCAGGGTAATGTGGTCTTCTAAAAAAGAAGTATTATTTTACTATTTTTTAATTTGTTAAATTAAAAAATTTGAAAACTTATTAATTTTTCTTTGATGTACTCTTAGAGTTCTACACTGAATCTGCCTGATCTTGGGCCTTTCTTGGTTTGAAGATATTTTTAAATGTCAGCTCATATTATACAAGGGGTTATAGGACTGTTTCAATTGCTTAATTCATTTTGATTTAACTTTATTTTGCTTATATCAAGAAATCCATCTCATTCTTTTAGCTTTTTCAGTTTGATGAAGGTACATATTTTTAAAAGCAGGACATTATTTTTCTATGTATTTCCATGGTGTCTGTCAAAATATCCCCATTTTTGTTTCTAATTTTATTGTCTTGGATTTTCTCTCTCCCTTTTAGAAAATTAGGTTAGGTTTTAGGACTCTAGATGGTTTTCTAAAATAAGTAACTCCTCATCATTCCTTTGCATTGTTTGTTTTTCATTGAATTCAACTCTTAGATGGATAACTTCTGGATATTATTTAGTTATGATTTCTTTGGTCTAGAATTTTTAGATTTGACATTAACTTAATAATGCGTAATTCTAAAATGTTTGATGTAAGCACTTAGACCTACGTATTTGCCTCTGAAACCTGCTGTAATTATTTCTCACAAATTTTATCTTGAAAACAGCTTAGTATTGGCACAAAAATAGACAGGTAGACCAATGTAATCGAATTGAAAACACTGATATTAACTCACACGTGTATGAACATCTGATCTTTGACAAAGAAGCTAAAAATATACAATGGAAAAAAGAAAGCATCTTCAAAAAATGGTGCTGGCATAACTGGAGGCTGGCATGTAAAAGAATGTGGATCGATCCATGTCTGTCGCCATACACAAAATTTAAGTCTAAATGGATCAAAGACCTAAACATAGATGGAGCCACACTGAACCTTTTGAAGAGAAAGTGGTTGGTACCCTTGAACAAATTGGTACAGGAAACAGCTTCCTGAACATAACTCCGTTAGCACAGACAGTGAGATCAACAATTAATAAATGGAACCTCCTGAAACTGAGAAGCTTCTCTAAGGCAAAGGACACAGTCAGCCAGACAAAAAGGCAGCCCACAGAATGGGAAAAGTATTCACTAATCCCACATCTGTCAGAAGGCTGATCTCCAACATTTACAAAGAACTCAAGAAGCAATTATCCCAAACACCAAATTATCCAATTAAAAAGGGGACTATGGAACTAAATAGAGAATTTTCAATAGAGGAGTCTAAAATGGCAGAGAGGCACTTGAGAAAGTGCGCAACATCCTTAGCCATCCGGGAAATGGAAATCAAAACAAGTCTGAGATACCATCTCAGTCCTGTTAGAATGGCTAATATAAAAAACACCAATGACAATTTATGCTGGAGAACACTCCTCCACTGCTGTTAAGAGTGCCAACATGTACAGCCACTTTAAAAATAAGTATGGAGATTCCTCAGAAAAATGGGAATAAACCTACCACAAAACCCAGCATCTCCACGCTTAGACATATATCCAAAAGATGCCCATTCATATAACAAGGATGTCTGTTCCACTATGTTCATAGCAGCATTATTTGTAATAGCCAGAACTTGGAAGCAACCTAGATGCACCTCAACCAAAGAGTGGATAGAGAAAATATGGTACATTTACACAATGGAGTACTATTCAGCAGATAAAAACAATGGAATCCTGAAATAAGCAGGGAAAATGATGGCACTAGAAGAAACCATCCTGAGTGAGGTAACACAGTCACAAAAAAGAGAAACATGGCATGTACTCTCTCATATATTGATTTTAGACATAGTTGTGGGGAGTGCCAGCCTACAATCCCATGGCCAGAGAGTCTGGGAAACAGAACCTTCATTCAGTGGCTGATGGAAGAAGAGGCAGACTCCCAAGGCCAAGCACTGAGCTGAACTGAAGAAATCCAGTGACAGAGAGGGAGGACTGATGACAAAAGGCATTAAGACTGGGCTAGTTTAACCCCCATAAACAGCTGATCTGACAAGGGTTAGCTCTTGAATCCCAGACTGATGCCTGGGAATCCAGCAAGGGACTGATCAAGACCCCCTGAATATGGGTGTCATTGAGGAAGCCTAGGTAATCTGTTGAGCCTTGGGTAGTAGATCAGTATACAAATGGACTTAGGCTCCCATCCAACAATCGGAGATGTACTCACACCCTGAACTCTTGGGGGAGTGTCTAGGCCCTGCCCTGGATGAAATGACAGACTATGGACACCCCCGTGGAGTGCCTCACCCTACCTGGGGAAATGAGGAGATATTGGGGGAAGTTGGTGGGAGGGCACGGGAGGAGGGGAGGGAAATGGAGAGGGACCTGGGACCTGGAATTTACATGTGAGGCAACCTTGTTTCTAATTTAAATTTAAAAATAAAAAATATATAAAAATATATGGCAAACACTATTACAATGGAGTCCTGTGGAATTGTTCAATTTCAAGAGATACAAGGAAGCAATAGTCTCATATAACAAGCACTCTCTTTTTCTGAAGCAGATGTTAAATATGTGGTTAAATTTTAATAGTACTTTCTCTCAAGACTGGAGAGAATTACTTATATCAGTCTTGGAGCCATGTTCTCAATTACAATGGATTACCTGGTGGAAAGATGAGTGTAAAACCATTGAACAATAAGGGGGGATAGAGTTGTGAAAATCACCTGAGACAAATGTCTTGGAGAGTGAGAGACTGTGCTAATGTACAAAGACAATCTTTGTATGATGACCATTCCTGGGCTGTATGCCTTACAGCAGGCTTGAATGCTTGGGACAGAATTGGAGAAGCGATAAAGAAAAAAATTGAGTCATTTACAAAATTATACAGGACCCAAAGGAATCCTTACTTGATTTCTTAAAAAAGATTGACTTCAGCAATAAATGACACCCAAATTCAGAAGCTAGACAAATATTAATTAAATCACTCAATTTTCAAAATGCTAATGCACAGTATAAAAGGGTAATTGTGCGTTTAAAGGCAATATCAGTCCCATTTGGGGGAATGGATTTGAGGTAGGAAACGTAATTTCCAGAGTTGTGAAGAGAAATTAAAATGTCAAGTATTTCAATTGTGATAAACAAGGTCACCTGAAAGTGCATTGTAATTCGTGCATTCCTAGAAACAATGACTTTTTTCTAATCATAATTCAAAAAGAATACCCCTCCCTTCTGGATTATGCAGAAGGTATGATGAAGACAGGTATTGGACTAATGAATGTGAACCAAGAAGGAACATTCAAGGTAACCCTTTGCCATTGGGAACACCTTGAGTGGTCTCTCACTGACCCCAATTCCAAATTTGGTTCAGTCATTTCCTGTAACTATGGAGGAAATTCCTTCCCTGAGAAACTAAAGACCCTAATTCTTTTGGAAGAATCCAATCTGTTCTGCATAATAGAACAGTGGTAGAAATTACACAAAGCAGTACTCAAAGGAATGAAACTGGGATACTTGGTGTTTTGTATTTTTTACTATTTGGAAAATTAAAATATGTATACCACATCATTGGTACCTATTTAGTATTTCAATGGGCAACTTCCTTGTGTTCTGAGAAGACTGATGCTATAATCACACATTTGACAAAAGAAATTGAATACAGTTGTGACAGCCCAAACCATGATGTTTTGAGACTGGGATATGAAAGACTTTGGGACTTGACTTTGGAATAACAAAGTGATTGAACACACAAAGTAATGTTTAATAGGCCATTCTAGTAGGATCTAGGAAGAAGTGTTGCTGCCAGAAATGTGGACAATGGAAGCCTAAATTAAGATACTTCAGAGAGGAACATTATTTGTCCCTTAGATTCAGACCATTCTCTTAAATTTTGACAAGGACCAGGATAGCCAAAACAACCCAATACAATAAAGGAACTTCAGGAGGCATCACCATACCTGATTTCAAGCACTATTATACAGCTATAGTCCTTAAAACAGCTTGGTATTAGCACAAAAATATGCAGGTAGACCAATGAAACTGAATTGAATACCCTGATTTTAACCAACGCACCTATGAACACTTGATTTTTGACAAAGAAGCTAAAACTATATAATGGAAAAAAAGAAAGCATCTTCAGCAAATGGTGCTGGCATAACTGCATATTGGCATGCAGAAGACTGGAGATAGATCCATGTCTATTGCCTTGCACAAAACTTAAGTTCAAATGGATCAAAGACCTCAACATAAATCCAACCACACTGAAACTCTTAGAAGAGAAATTGAGAGATGTGAGAGATGCTCTACAATAAGGTGGTACAGGAGACCTCTTCCTGAACATAACACCAGTGGCACAGATAGTGAGATCCACAATTAAAAAATGGGACCTCCTGAAACTAAGAAGCTTCTGTAAGGCAAAGGACACAGTCAACAAGACAAAAAGGCAGTCCAAAAATGGGAAAAGATATCCACTAACCCCACATCTGACAGAGGACTGATCTCCAAAATTTACAAAGAACTCAAGAAGCAAGTCTTCAAAATAGCAATGGAACCAATTAAAAGGTGGGGTACAGAAATAAATAGATATTTCTCAACAGAGGAGGCTAAAATGGCCAAGAGACACTTAAAAAGTGCTCAACACCCTTAGCCATCAGGGAAATGCAAATCAAAACAACTTTGGGATACCATCTTATTCCTGTCAGAATGGCTAAAATCAAAAATACCGAAGACAATTTATGCTGGAGAGGACTGGAGAGAGGGGAACACTCCTCCACTGCTGGTGGGAATGCCAACTCGTACACCCACTTTGGAAATCAGTATCTAGGATTCCTCAGGAAAATGGGAATCAATCTACCACAAGACCCAGCAATTCCACTCTTATGCATATATCCAAAAGATGCAAATTCATACAACAAAGACATCTGCTCCTCTATGTTCATAGCAGCACTATTTGTAGTAGACAGAACCTGGAAGCAAGCTAGATGCGCCTCAACTGAAGAGTGGATAGAGAAAATGTCATACATTTACACAATGGACTACTACTTAGCAGAAAAAAACAATAGAATCATGAAATTCGCTGGTAAATGGATGGCACTAGATGAAACCATCCTTACTGAGGTAACCCAGTCACAAAAAGACAAACATGGTATGTACTCACTCATATGTGAATTTTAGACATGAATCAGGATAGTGCCAGTCTGCACTTCAACTGACAGAGAGTCTGGGAAACAGGAAAGAAACTAAGAGAGATATGCATGGCACCCCAGAGAAGAGGACTTAGGCGAGATATTCTGAACAGATTGGGAACATGGTGATAGATGGTGGGGAGTACGAGGTGGAAGAAGAGAGGGGGAGAAGAGGAAGATAGAGGAGGTCATGGGGAAACAGGAAGGTTGAGTGGGGTATAGAATAGGGGGATGGGGGTGTCATAGGTTAGAAGACAGTTCCAGCACAAGTGAGACCTCTAATGATCTAAAGGGATGAAACCAACTGGCTAGGTAAGTAGTAGTGGAGAGACCACTTTAAATGCCCATTCCTGATAATGAACTTGATGTCTATAGCCATCCTAGAACCTTCATCCAGTGACTGATGGAAGCAGTGGCAAACACTCATAGTTAAACACTGAACTGAATCCATGGAACCCAGTGACAGAAAGAGAGAAGCAATGAGCAAATGGGAAAAGAATGGTCTGGCAAAACCAGCAGAGACATCTGATCTGAACAAGCAGGAGCTATTGAACCCCAGACCACCAGCTGGGAGGCCAGCATATGATTGATCCAGACCCCCTGATTGTGAGTGTTCGTGAGGAGGCCTGAGCAACCTATGGGGCCCTGAGCAGTAGATCAGTGTTTATCTTTTGCATACAAACAGAATTCATGTGTCCATAACACAAAGAGGGATGCTCTCTTAGCCTGGACTCTTAGGGGAGTGCCTGGACCGCAGCCTGAGTAATGACAGGCTCTAGATATCCCCTATGTGGAAGGAAGTGGGGATAGGGTGGGTGGCTGGGGGTATGGTGGGTGGGTGCGGGAGGAGGGGATGGAGAGGGAACTGGCTTTGAAATGTGAAGCAAGCTATTTAAAATTAAAGTAATAAAAAAATTGACAAGAAATGCCATTACTTTCTGCCCCTTTTCTAAGAAACTTTCTGAGAGTAAATGAAAATGTAATTCATGAATTTCTTTGGGTAAGGAAATTACAAGACAGCCCAATATTGCCTGTGTCCTGAGCTACCAACAAATTATTTCATTTCAGGTTTACAATAAATCAGCACATGTGGGCAAAAACAGAAATACATATAGTTAGGGAAGAAATATATTGCCAACCAATTTAATGTTGCAGTTTTGGCTTGTGCTGAAAGAAATAATAAAATTAAAGAAACACCTGAGTTGAAGTGGAAAAAGAATGTAAGGTAACCTATAGACTTGTAAAAAGAAACAAAAAACAACAACATAAACCCTTGCAACATGATACAGGAGTTCTGTCACTGATCCAGTGGCCAATTTTAAGGAGCACTTTGGCCCAATGTTCAGATTTGTATGGAAGAATATGTGACCCCAAATAAAGGATACATATGATAAAAGAAATGGTAGATTATTCAATATAATTACAAACTAAAGAAGCAATTATCACTTTTAAATAATTTACGTTGGTATGGATTCTTGTACATTTATGCAAATTCAAGGTTATTTTTGCTATAGTGTATATAAGCTTCTACTTCTGTTTAAGATATTTTTGTACATTGACACAAATTTAAAGTTATTTTTGTATGTTTCTAGTTCCACTTATAATATTTTTAATATTGTTACAATTTTGTTTTTTTCTTTCTTCCTTTTTTTTAAGTTAGAAACAAGCTTGTTTCACATGTCAATCCCAGCTCCCTCTTCCCACCCCTCCTCCTCCACCCTCCTCACCAGCCCCCTCCCCAATAGGATGAATCTTATCCCTAGGAGCTACACCAAGATTAGTTGGCCAAAGACCAGGGCTCATGTGTCAGTACTGATTTATAAGGTACTTGCACATATGTGGTCTGTGTCACAGACATGAAGGAGTCTGCTAGGAAGAGATAGGCGGATACCATATGCAGAAGAACCGACCTGAAGTGCTCCTGACTAGGGCTGGGTGAATCTTCAGAAGACAGCAGGAAACATGCAAAGGGTGCCGGAGAAAATTCAGGCAGAAGCTGACGCAGCAAAATCAGAAGCTCCGTGGGAAGGGCATTATTCATTGAACTGCACGGCATGCAGGCCATTTGGTGCCATTTCAGTACAGTGACAAGCATGAAAGCAGTACTGCACTGTGCCAAGTGTGACCGTGGACGACATAAACAGAACGTGAGAGATCTGGTTGTGAATGAAAGAGACCAATGAGGTTGAGGCATTTGGGAACACACTGTGCGGAGCCTTCTCTGTTTGGCTGTGGAGACTTCTCTGTTTGGCTGTGGAGACGCATGGGAAACTGAGTTTTCAGTTAGTCGCTCAGTAGAATTGTTTTTGTGTCATACTGAGTTGACACAGCAGCACTGTCTGAGGTGGAAGGGCCATTTGCAGCCACACTGCCAGATGGAAGCTGCTTAGTGGTCTGTTGCTGCGATCCAGGAGGAGATGACCATGGGTGAGTGTCTTTTAAGCTGGAAGTAGAGACAAAACAAACAAACAAACACCAAAATAACCATTTTTATGTCAAGCTTTGTAAAGTTTGTATTCCAAATATTTGCATCAAATCATGATCTGGATTTTATACTATGTTCTAGTTTGTTTTAAAAACAACAAAGAATAATCCTCCTACCGGAAGATCCTTCACAATGCAGTATAATATTTCCAGTTATACCTACCTGTGTGGAGAAATGCCTAGTGGTTTTAAAAATAACTACCAAGTTAAAAACATGAGGGAGAAAAACAAAAAGCAGGCTCACAATCTATAGAGATTTCAGGCTGAATTTTCTTTTAAGTAATTTACTAGAGAAGCATAATTATGGCATCATATTTCAACCTATTTAAAAATCAAAGTTTGGACCTGGCAAGTCAGGACAGTGAGATACCTCTTTATTTTTTAATTTTATTTGTGAGATTATGTCATTTTTCTCTTCCCTTTCCTCTAAATCATTCCACATATCCATCCTTGTTCTCTTTCATGTTCGTAGCCTATTTTTCATAGGTTGATGTTTCATGTATGTATTTAGGTATGTATACGTTCATGTATGTATTTGCTGTTGGATAACCAATTGGCATGTGCTTCCCTGGGGAAGATTTCTCCCACTCCGAGCACCGCAGCTCAGCTGCCTACAGTTCTTTGGAGACACCTTCTCTTAATGGGCATGGGAGGCACATGAAGCTCTCAGGAAGTTCTGCTCACTACTCACTCTAAGAAGCAGGAGGCAATTGAGATGAGACTAGAAAATAAATGACTACTTCTGCTAGACAACTGTTAGAACATTGAATTAATTCACCAGAAGAAGTAAAACAAAGTCTGTGTCAATCTTTAACTTACGTTTTTTTCCCTTCTTTTTTGTATTCCTGAATAAAAACACTCCATAAAAAATGTGACCAAAGTGCTTTTGAATTCAAAATGACACTGCTTAAGAATAAACAGTCAACACACCAGAAATATAAATCTGACTTAGCTAAGGGCACACAGAGGGAACCTTCAAGATAAGCGTAAACGGCCTGGAAAGCACTTAAGCAAGATCACAAAACACATGTGCAAATTATCAATTAAAACCATGAAGGTGATTGCAGAAGAAATGCATTCACCATATTATTTACATGATACATGCCCCTGTCAGCCAGGTGTTTGCATTGCTTTCCATCAGTGGGATTAGATTTTCACTAACCCCCCTTAGGAAGGTGAGACAAAAACTAAATGTGGCTATATTAGTCAAGAGACAAAAGTATTAAGAGAAAAGAGGATGTGTGACTAAAAATGCATTTTGTGATTTTTTGTGTTTGTGTCTACTTGGTAGAATGATTAAAGTATTGAAATGAATTTTTACTAAAAATCCCACTGTTTCTCTTAGGAGTCATTAAAATGGAAAGGAATCTGTTATGGGAAAGAATATATTGAAATATTTGGAATGCTTTTACTCATGATTGAGAACGGTAAAGCTGACAACAGCAAAAACAAAATTACGTAGCTGAGAAAATGTCCTGTGGCCAGTTGCACACGCTAACTATTCTCCTCTATATCTGTGTTTGTCTGAAGGTGCTGGTGTGTGTGTGCTGGCGTGTGTCCAAAATGGATGGGAGATGGAGAATAAGGCTAGTGAATGGGTCATGCTGAAAGGGCAACTTTAAACATACAGAAATGCTGCTGTTCTGTTTATGCCTATATTTCTTTAGAGAAGAATTTATACTGTGAAGTATGAAAAACAAAATTAGCAAAAAGAGCTGAGCAAGCAAGTCTGTAAAGAACAGATGCTGGGAATAGGGAGATGGCTCAGTTGGGAAAGCGCCTGCTTGAAAGCATCAAGTTCTGTGTTTGGATCCCCACAAGATGCCAGGCAAGTTGGCATGTGCCTGAAATCCCAGCCCTGAGGATGGAGACCGAGAATGCCTGGGGTTTGCTGATCAGCCAGTCCAGTCCAATCAATCCAACCCAGACTTCTAGGTTCAGTGAGAGATCCTAGATCAGTCTCAAAAAGTAATGTGGAGAGGGATCTGGCGGGTGCTGTGTCAGCTTCTGGCTCCTGGGATACATCCATAATAGGAACATGCACATGCATACCACAGGATCATCCCTCCCACACACAAAAGAAGAAAGTCTCACATACAATCATGTTTTCAATATTTTTATCAGCTGCAATTGTGACTTCTGATAGCCAAGAACACTGTTTACTCAAACTCCCAACTTCTCTCTCTTTTGTTACATTTTGACTGTTAAATAACGGATCTTAGTTTTTGGAAACTCCATTGTAACTACAAATTGTACCTTGAAAGTTTAATTCATCAACATTCCGGGCATCTTTTGACTTGTTGCTTTTAAAGATGAGATTAATTGCCTGAGTGTTGTCTGGGACCCTATTCAAATTCTACCTCCAAAATTCTGTCAGCTTCCATATCTGCTTTATAACTAAAACTAAGTTCTTTGCTTTTGATTTCAAAATCCCACAACTAAGGTTGTTTACATTATTCTGTACAGGTGGCTGTTGATCACCAACAAACAGGTCGAGTGGTATGCTATTAATATTGTTTTTTTTATTTTCCAGTTTAAATTTAGATAAGAAACGAGGTTGCTACACAAGTCAGTTCCAGGTCCCTCTCCCATTCCCTCCCCTCCTCTCGTGCCCTCCCCCAACCCTCCCCCCGTTATCCCCTCATTCCCCCAGGGAGGGTGAGGCCCTCCATGGGGGTGTCCATAGTCTGTCATTTCATATAGGGCAGGGCCTATACCCTTCCCCAAGAGTTCAGGGTGAGAGTGCACCTCACATTGTTCTATGGGAGTCCAAAGTCCGTGTGTATACTTGGGATGGGTACTGATCTGCTGCCCAAGGCTCAATAGATTCCCTAGGCCTCCTCACTGACACCCAAATTCAGGGGGTATTGATCAGTCCCATGCTGGATTCCCAGGCTGATGCCTGGGATTCAAGAGTTAACCTTTGTCTGGTCAGCTGTTTCTGGGGGTTAAACCAGCCCAGTCTTAATCCCTTTGATCACCAGTCCTCCCTCTCTGTTACTGGCTTTCTTGAGTTCAGCTCAGTACTTAACCAAGGGAGTCTGCCTTTTCTTCGATCAGCCACTAAATGAAGTTTCTGTTTCCCAGACTCTCTGGCCATAGGATTGTAGGCTGGCACTCCCCAGATCTATGTCTAAAATCCATATATGAGAGAGTACATGCCATGTTTCTCTTTTTGTGACTGGGTTACCTCACTCAGGATGGTTTCTTCTAGTGTCATCCATTTGCCTGCGAATCTCATGATTCCATTATTTTTTTCTGCTGAATAGTACTCCATTGTGTAGATGTACCATATTTTCTCTATTCACTCTTCGGGCGAGGGACATCTAGGTTGCTTCCAAGTTTTGGCTATTACAAATAAAGCTGCTATGAACATAGTGGAACAGACATCTTTGTTGTATGAATGGGCATCTTTTGGATATATGCCTAAGAGTGGAGTTGCTGGGTCTTGTGGTAGGTTTATTCCCATTTTTCTGAGGAATCTCCATACTGATTTCCAAAGTGGCTGAACCAGATGGCACTCCCACCAGCAATGGAGGAGTGTTCCCCTTTCACCACATCCTCTCCAGCATAAATTGTCATTGGTGTTTTTGATTTTAGCCATTCTGACAGGAGTGAGATGGTATCTCAGAGTTGTTTTGATTTGCATTTCCCTGATGGCTAAGGATGTTGAGCACTTTCTCAAGTGCCTCTCAGCCATTTTAGACTCCTCTATTGAAAACTCTCTATTTAGTTCTGCAGCCCACTTTTTAATTGGGTCCTTTGCTGTTTTGGAGACTTGCTTCTTGAGTTCTCTGTAAATCTCTGTCAGATGTGGGATTAGTGAATATTTTTCCCATTCTGTTGGCTGCCTTTTTGTTTTGCTGACTGTGTCCTTTGCCTTACAGAAGCTTCTCAGTTTCAGGAGGTCCCATTTATTAATTGTAGATCTCACTGTCTGTGCTACTGGTGTTATGTTCAGGAAGCTGTCTCCTGTACCAATTCTTTCAAGGGTACCACCCACTTTCTCTTCTAAGAGGTTCAGTGTGGCTGGATTTATGTTGAGGTCTTTGATCCATTTGTACTTAAGTTTTGTGCATGGCAATAAAAAAGGGTCGATCCACATTCTTCTACATGCCAGTCTCCAATTATGCCAGCACCATTTGTTGAAGATGCTTTCTTTATTCCATTGTATATTTTTAGCTTCTTTGTCAAAGATCAGATGTTCGTTCGTGTGTGGGTTAATACCCGGATTTTCAATTCGATTCCATTGGTCTACCTGTCTATTTTTGTGCCAATACCAAGCTGTTTTCAGGACTATAGCTCTATAATAGAGCTTGAGGTCAGGGATGGTGATGCCTCCGGACGTTGCCTTGTTGAACAGGGTTGTTTTGGCTATCCTGGGTCTTTTGTTTTTCCATACAAAATTGATTATTGTTCTTTCAAGGTCTGTGAAGAATTTTACTGGGATTTTAATGGGGATTGCATTGAATCTGTAGATTGCTTTTGGCAGGATTGCCATTTTTAATACATTGATCCTACCTATCCAAGAGCATGGGAGATCTTTCCATTTTCTGAGGGCTTCTTTAATTTCTTTCTTTAAATATTCAAAGTTCTTATGATACAGGTGTTTCACTTGTTTGGTTAGCGTTACCCCAAGGTATTTTATGTTGTTTGTGGCAATTGTAAAGGGTGATGTGTCTCTGATTTCTCTTTCAGCCCTTTTATCATCTGTATATAGTAGGGCTACTGATTTTCTTGAGTTGATCTTGTAGCCTGCCACTTTGTTGAAGGTGTTAATCAGCTCCAAGTGTTCCCTGGTAGAGTTCTTTGGGTCATTGATGTAAACTATCATATCGTCTGCAAACAGTGAAAGTTTGACCTCTTCCTTCCCAATTTGTATCCCCTTGATCCCCCTTTGTTTTCATATGGCAATAGCTAGAGCTTCAAGTACCATGTTGAAAAGGCATGGAGAGAGTGTACAGCCTTGTTTTGTTCCTGATTTTAGAGGAATTGCGTTGAGTTTCTGTCCATTTAGTTTGATGTTGGCTGTTGGTTTACTGTATATAGCTTTTATTATGTTTAAGTATGTCCCTGTTATCCCAGATCTCTCCAGGACCTTTATCATGAAGTGGTGCTGGATGTTGTCAAAGGATTTTTCAGCATCTAGTGAGATGACCATGTGATTTTTGTTTTTCAGCTTGTTTATATGGTGGATTATGTTGATGGATTTTCGTATGTTGAACCATCCCTGCAACCCTGGGGTGAAACCTACTTGATCGTGGTGAATGATTGTTTTGATGTGTTCTTGGATCCGATTTGCCAGTATTTTATTGAGTATTTTTGCATCAATGTTCATGAGGGATATTGGTCTGAAGTTCTCTTTCTTGGTTGTATCTTTGTGTGGCTTGGGTATCAAGGTTATTGAAGCCTCATAGAAAGAGTTTGGCAAAGACCCTTCTGCTTCTATTGTGTGGAACACTTTGAGAAGAATTGGTATGAGCTGTTCTTTGAATTTCTAGTAGAATTCTGCACTGAGGCCATCTGGACCTGGACTTTGTTTGGTTGGGAGACTTTTGATGACAGCTTCTATTTCCATAGGGGTTATAGGTCTATTTAAATTGCTTATCTGTTCTTGATTTAGTTTGGAAAATGATAGCTGTCCAGGAATTCATCCATTTCCTTAAAATTTTCGAATTTTGTGGAGTACAGGTTTTCAAAGTATGACCTAATGATTCTCTGGATTTCCTCAGAGTCTGTTGTTATGTCCCCCTTTTCATTTCTGATTTTGTTAATTTGCGTGTTCACTCTCTGCTGTTCGGTAAGTTTGGACAAAGGTTTGTCTATCTTGTTGATTTTCTCAAAGAACCAACTCTTCGTTGCATTGATTCTTTGTATTGTTTTCCTTGTTTCCACTTTATTGATTTCAGCCCTCAATTTGATTATTTCCTGGTGTCTACTCCTCCTGGGGGAGTTTGCTTCTTTGTGTTCTAGAGCTTTTAGCTGTGATGGTAATTCTCTGGTATAACTGTTCTCCTGTTACTTCATGTGAGCACTTAGTGCTATGAACTTCCCCCGTAGCACTGCTTTCAAAGTGTCCCATAGGTTTGGGTATGTTGTGTCTTTATTCTCATTGAATTCGAGGAAGTCTTTAATTTCTTTTTTATTTCCTCTTTGACCCAAAGTGGTGCAGTTGAGCATTATTCAATTTCCATGAGTTTGTAGGTTTTCTGCAATTTGTGTTGTTGTTGAATTCTAATTTTAAGGCATGGTGGTCTGATAAGATGCATGGAGTTGTTCCAATTTTTTTGTAGCTGCTGAGGTTTGATATGTTGCCAAGTATGTGGTCGATTTTTGAGAAGGTTCCATGTGGTGGTGAGAAGAAGGTATATTATTTTTTATGTGGATGAAATGTTCTATAGATATCTGTTAATCCCAGTTGGGTCATTACTTCTATTAGACCCTTTGCTTCTTTGTTGAGTTTCTCTCTGGTATTCCTGTCTAGTGGTGAGAGTGGTGTGTTGAAATCTCTCACTATAACTGTGTGGGGCTTTAGATGAGATTTAAGTTCTAATAATGTTTCTTTAACGAATGTGGATGCCTTTGTATTGGGGGCATAGATGTTCAGGATAGACACTTCATCTTGGTGGCTTTCACCTGTGATGAGTATGTAATGACCTCCTTCATCTCTTTTGATTGATTTTATTTTAAAGTCTAGTTTGTTATATATTAGGATTGCTAACCCTGCTTGTTTCTTAGGTCCAAAATGATTGAAAAAATTTTTGCCCAACCTTTAACTCTCAGGTAATGTCTGTCTTTGAGGGTGAGGTTTGTTTCTTGTATGCAGCAGAAGGAAGGGTTCTGTCTTCGAATCCACTCTGCTAGTTTGTGTCTTTTTATGGGTGAGTTAAGGCCGTTAACATTGAGGGATATTAATGACCATTGATTGCTCATCCTTCTTCGATTTGCGATGGTTGATGTTGGTGGAATTATGTGTGGAATTTCACCCCTTTGTTCTTTTGGCTGTTGGTAGAGAGGGATTCTATAATGCTTATGTTTTTCTGGTTGAAGTTACCTTCCTTGGGTTGGAGTTTTCCTTCCAAAATTTTCTGTAGGGCTGGGTTAGAGGACACATATTGCTTGAATCTAGTTTTGTCATGGAATATCTTGTTTTCTCCGTCTATAGTGATTGAGAGCTTTGCCGGTTATAGTAGTCCGGGCAGGCATCCATGGTCTCTTAACGTAGGTAGAATATCTATCCAGGACCTTGTGGCTTTCAGAGTTTCCATGGAGAAATCAGGTGTAATTCTGATAGGTCGGCCTTTATATGTTACTTGACCTTTTTTCTTAGCTGCTCTTAATATTCTTTCTTCATTCTGTATGTTTGGGGTCTTGATTCTTATGTGGCGAGGGGATTTTTTTTTTTGTGGTCCACTCTATTTGGTGTTCTGTAGGCTTCTTGTACCTTCATTGGCATGTCTTTCTTAAGGTTGGGAAAGTTTTCTTCTATGATTTTGTTGAATATGCCTTCTGCCCCTTTGAGGTGGATTTCTTCTCCTTCTTCTATACCTATTCTTAGTTTTGGTCTTTTCATGGTGTCCCATATTTCCTGGATGTTTTGTGTTAAGGATTTGTTGGATTTAAGGTTTTCTTTGGTTGATAAATCCATTTCTCCTAGTGTATCTTCAACACTTGAGATTCTCTCTTCCATTTCTTCTATTCTGTTGGTAATGCTTGTATTGGTAGTGCCTGACTGTTTGTCCAGCTTTTCTATTTTCTTCCTTTCTTCAGATTGTGTTTTTTTTTTTAATGTCTCTATTTCAGTTTTCAACCCTTGCAGTGTTTGCATTGCTTCTTGCAATTTTCTGTTTATCTGTTTGTCTGTTTGTTGCCTTTTATGAATTTTTTGATTTGTTCTTTCTTCCATTTCTTGCATTTTTTGGTTTGCTTTTTGTTCCATTTCTCGCATTTTGTGCTTTGTTTCTTCTTCCATTTACTGCCGTTTTTGGTTTGTTTCTTCTTCCATTTTTTTCATTTTTTGCTTTGTTTTTTCTACCATTTCTTGCATTTTTTGCTTTGTTTCTTCTTCCATTTCCTGCCTTTTTGGTATGTTTCTTCTTCCAATTCTTGTATTTTTTGCTTTGTTTTTTCTTCCGTTTCTTGCATTTTTTGCTTCATGTCTTCTTCCATTTCCTGCCTTTTTTGGTTTGTTTTTTCTTCCAATTCTTGCATTTTTTGGTTTGTTTTTCTTCCATTTCTTGAATTTTTTGTTTTGTTTTTTCTTCCATTTCTTTGAGGGATTTTCCAATATCCTCTTTTAGGGCATCTATCATTTTCATGAAAGTGCTTTTAAGGTCGTTCTCTTCTGCTTCGTTCACATTGGAATGTTGGGGTCTTGCTGGTGTGGAGTCTCTAGAATCTGGCGGTGTCATATTTGTTTTTCTGTTGCTGACTGTGTTTTTGTATTGTCTCTTTCCCATTTCTTCTTCTAGTGGGTGCAGAAAGAGCTCCTTACTGGTCTGGGGACCAGAGTTCCCTTTTGGTGGGTGCTAGCAAGTCCAATAATCTGGTGGTTCTTCTATTCCTTGTCCAAATGCTGGTCCCATGGGTGGAGAAAAAGAACAGGAATCTGGGGCCCTTAGCCTCCTGCCTGGTCCCCTGGACCCTATGATGGTTCCTGTTGTACCTGATCCGGAACAGCTACTCCCCTTGTCTCCCTGACTCCTCTGGTTTCCTGGCCTCGTTGGTGGGAGAGAAGATCTGGAGTCTGGGGTGCTTGGCTCCCTCTGGGATTGGGAGTTCTGTGCAGTTCCCAGGCGATCTGCAGGCACTGGGTCACAGGCCAGGAAGCCGGCCTGTTTACCTGATGCTGCCAGAGGGATAGCTACTTCCCTGGACTCCCAGGCTCCTCTCGTTTCCTGGTCTCGATGGTGGGAGAGAAGATCTGGAGTCTGGGTTGCTTGGCTCCCACCGGGATTGGGAGCTCTGTGCAGTTCCCAGGCAATCTGCAGGCACTGGAACACAGGCAGGGAAGCCGGCCTGTTTACCTGATGCTGCCTGAGGAACAGCTGCTTCCCTGGACTTCCAGGCTCCTCTCGTTTCCTGGTCTTGTTGGTGGGAGAGAAGATCTGGAGTCTGGGGTGCTTGGCTCCCGCCGGGATTGGGAGCTCTGTGCAGTTCCCAGGCGATCTGCAGGCACTGGAACACAGGCCAAGAAGCCGGCCTGTTTACCTGATGCTGCCGGAGGGATAGCTACATCGCTGGACTCCCAGGCTCCTGTTGTTTCCTGGTCTCGATGGTGGGAGAGAAGATCTGGAGTCTGACGTGCTTGGCTCCCGCCGGGATTGGGAGCTCTGTGCAGTTCCCAGGCGATCTGCAGGCACTGGAACACGGGCCAGGAAGCAGGCCTGTTTACCGGATGCTGCCTGAGGAACAGCTGCTTCCCTGGACTCCCAGCCTCCTCTCGATTTCTGGTCTCCTTGGTGGGAGAGAAGATCTGGAGTCTGGGGTGCTTGGCTACTGACGGGATTGGGAGCTCTGTGCAGTTCCCAGGCGATCTGCAGGCACTGGAACACAGGCCAGGAAGCCAGCCTGTTTACCTGATCCTGCCGGAGGGCTATTGCTACAATTTTGAAGTTATTGTCATCATACTGTACATTTGTTTCTCTTTTTGTTTAGGTGTTACCAATACAGCTCATACCTATGCCACTTGTTTATTGATACAGTGTGAAGTTTTAGTTCTTAAAAGCTATATAGAATAAGAAAGATATACAAGTTAATAATCAACCCGATTTGTCAAATGTACAGTCATTTTTCTTAGATTTTCTAGGTGTAAAGTGATATGTTTCAAAAAGTTATCTAATCCTCAAACACTCCAGAGGCCTACAGAAAAATTAGCATTTTTTGAGCACTGGTTTTGTCATAGTAGATGATGGGCATCAATGAAACTTCATATGGAGTTTGTTTTCTTTAGTCAAAAACTGGCCTGTGGAGCAAGAAGCTGCCTGCCCTTGGCTTGACTGCTGACAGTGAACACATTGTCCATTCTGGATAGGCAAGACAAGAAGAAAAGTGACTAGTGAACTTTGTCAAAACAGGGTAGGAAAGTCCTTCAAAATTTCCTACCTCTGAAAAGAAGTCTGTCAGATATCCGAGTTGTATAGGCCAAAGACAGATACCAAAATGCTGCAGAAGAACTTTGAGTTATTGTACCGGTAGCCTGTTGTTTCTGTCATTTCTTACATTTTTTGGCAGTCACTTGCTTGCACTTCCCATTTACTCAAGTAATAGTTTCCTTCTCAGGACTTTGACTGGATTAAACACTAGATAGCTACAGTTACAATCCTCCTGCATCTTAATTAAAGATGTATTCAGTACAAAACTGGGATTCTTCAGGAAAGGACAGCTATTGGAGTGATTTCTGCAAATTTGCCAATTGCCTATGAACTGGACATTTAGGATTATTTCTCATTTAATAATTGTTCTTGTTCTATGTAGTTTCAACTTTGTTAAGGTTACTACCTTTCATTTCTTCTGGACAATAGTTAATGATAGTTTTTATTGTATATAATTTTATTATGTTTGGATTATAATCTTCCTTCTTAGTCACAATGGTGTAAATGTTACTGAAATCTGTTACTGCTCTGCTAGCCAAATGTAAGAAGCAGTTTGATCCAAAGGATGGAGTTTATATTGACAAGTACATAACCAGAAAAAAGCCACATCCGGAGGTTGCACATTTTCTTGTGAGGTGGACTGACTGTCAGTGATCCATAGGAGTTTGGTGGCTTTGCTAAAATTCTCCATCCTCTTGGGAACCAGGGGAGCTTCTGTGGCAGCAGTGGAGAGGTAGAGCCCAAGCAGGAACAATGGAACAACTTGTGATGAATTTCTGATTCCTAATTTTGTCTTGTAATTATTGTGCACAGATTTTACTATTAATAAAAAGTAATACAATCCCTTAACTACCTGCATTAGAGGAAATTTTGGCTCTACAAGAGCTAAACCAAAAGAAAACTCCTTAATCTGTTACTTAACAGAGCTAGTCTTGCTTTCAATCAGTCAGTTAAATTTGATAGTGTTTTCTATGTGCTTCTGACTTTAGAATCATGAAGGATATATAAGTAAAGGTATTGTGGAATCTTCTTTTCAAGATAAAGAGAGTTCTGAGCCCAGGAATTTGGCCAGAGAGTCCCTACTAGGACTCTGATAATGAAGGCTGAATTTCATTGGAGACAAAATTTGTTAATGTTTCAAGACATGAGACATTTGTCAAGGATAATCATAGACATGGAGTAAAATTAGGACAAGAGAAGGCACTGTGACATATTCAGCAAAGCCAGGAGATTGGAGCAATCAAAGTGCGTTGACTTTAGATGTGGAATTATATGATTTGGTTTTATTTTTCCTTGTTGAGTTTCAGCCATTCTTTATGTCAGCATTTCCTATCTATTGTTCTACTTACCTTTTGGGAATGACAGTGTATACTTTGTGCCATTGTATGTTGGCCATATTTAATTTGCTATTTGATTTTTAGAGAGGGTTATAATTGAGAGAGTTTCTTGATTGTCTGAAGATACTTTACAAATTTAAACTTTGTTGAGACTGAAGGACAATGATTAACTTTGGATATTACCTACACTTATTTCATGTTACTTACTATATGGACATAATTCTATGCATGTCATTGAATGGAATGTGGCCATATGAGCTCCCCATAGGCTCATATGTTTAGTGGAATTGTTTAATAAATATAAGGAGACTTGGTCTTATTTCACATAGTAGCAGGTTTAGAGATTTCAAAAGACTTGAAGTATGCTCACTACTTTTTTACTCTTTCTTCAATTTGTGGATAAGGATGTAAACCCTGAGTTATTGTTCCAAACATGTATTTGTGTTCCACCATGGATTCTAACTCTCTGAAACATTGAACTCAATATTAACAGTTCACATTTGTGTGCTTCCTTGGTAATGTTATCTTGTCACAAAAACATAAATGTTACTAATAATTTTAGGATTAGGAGACCATGAGTGGTAAGGAACTGGGAATTTGACCTGTAAATCTTTGAAACTAAGATTAATGATTATTATATATAATTATTAGTATGTGTTTCTGTCTATGTGGTGATATCTGTTTATGAGTGTACATGACTGTGGAAGTGAAAGGCCTTGGATTTGCTGAATTTGGGTTACAGGTAACTGTGGACCATAAGATTTATGCATAATAAACTGAATTAAGTTTCTCTGTAAAGTCAACACAGACTGTTAATTGCGTATGTACCACTCTTGATCAGAAATATTTTCATTATCAAAGTCTGTTTAACTGCTTCTGGTAGTCATGTAGCTTTGTTCCCTGCTATGTTTCCCTAACCTCTACAATACAAATACTATTTGACCAGTTTCTCATATATTAAAACTTCAGAAACTATTAGCAAAAATCTCTGTCCTTCTTTGATGCTACATTCAGTATATACTTCCTGATGAGTGCATTTCCAATTTCTCAAAAGTTTATAGAAAATAAGAATAGTTTCAAGATATAATTGCCAGTTGGGAAGAGAAATTTATTAGCAAAAAAATGTATGTTAAAACTTGCTTGAACATCCTGAGTAACCCAGAATCAGAAAGGAAAATGTGGCATTTACTCACTCACAAGTGGATATTACATATAAATTAATTAATGTCCATACTAAAATTCGCATACTGAGAAAGACTAGGTAACAAGGTGTGCCCAAGTGGGGACTGACAGATCTCCCATAAAAGGAGAAATAGACATCTCCTAGTTGGTCTGGGGAAAGGTAGGTAGGCAAACGTGAGTGATTGTGCTTGGTGGTGGACAGAGATAGAGCAGGAGTATGCAGAGAAAGGTGACTATAAAGTGGGACTCTATGAGGTTTGGGAGAGGCCTAATGCAAGATAAATTTCCAGGAGTCTACAAGGAGGGCTGCGGCTAATATCATTGGGAGCAGTGGATACATAGCCTGAATGTGTCTTGCCCTATGATCAGATTGGTGACTATGCAGATTGATATCCTTGAACCTTCATCCAGTGATTGATGGAGGTGTTTTCAGAGACCCATGGCCAAACATTGCTCCAATTGAGGAATGGGGGAAGGGAATGTAGGAATCAGGGTGGTCAGGGACATCAGATACAAACCCCATAAATGGCTAGCCTGGCTCATGGAAACTCACAGAATATAAAGCAATTACAAGGGGCTCTGCACTGGACTAACCTAGGCCCACTGTATATATGTGTCAGCTTGGTCTATTCCTGGGACTCCTAGCCATGGGAGCAAGGCTGAACCTGGTGGTGATTTTGATGCCCCTTGGAATTTCTTCCTCATTCTGGATTGCCTTGCACAGGCTGAATACAGGGAGAGGTTTTTAGGCTTAAGGTAGCTTATTATGCCATGCATGGTTGATGCCCATGGGAGGCCTACTTTTATCTTGGGGAATAAGGATGTAGGGTGAATTGAGAGGGGAATGGAGGAGAGGTCGAGCAACACAGCTCAAGGGGAAGAAGCATGGTTGGCTGTTTTTCAGTGTAAAATAAACTAATTAATTAAAGAAACAAATAAAAATTGATTGAAATAGTGGGAAGAAAACATATGTTTTCTTGGATCTCTCTCTCTCTCTCTCAGTAAATTTCCATATTTTTTAATTTGTACTTTGAATCACATGGATCAGTTGCACTCAAAATTTAGTATACATACATAGCTTGATAATAATGTATTTAAATAAATGTAGAGTAAAGATGTGGGCTTAGAAAATATACAGTTTCCCTTTATGCTACATTGTCATGATTATTTACACAACAGAGATTTCTAACTACATAAAATGTATCTTATTTATATTTTTAATATATTTTATGTATCACAATTTTTAAAAAGTGGGGGAGACCATATATTTAGTGGTTGTGGTGTGCAACACATTAGAATTTGGAGGGATGGAAATGCTGTAATTAAATTACTCATCTATAAAATTCTCAAAATTAAAATACAATGTTAAGTAAAAATAATTTTAGGATATCCTTATATCTCTAAGTCTCACAACAGGACTAGGTGATGAAGAGGACATTACTCAAACCAAAATAAAAGGGTGCAATCGGGTTAGTGAACAGAAGCACACATGTGTACATAAGCAAAGTGACAACTAAGTAAGGAAAAACAGGCTGTTTAAAGTGGATGGTTAACTTGTATTCATGTATAAAGAATTCACCAGAGGTTGTCATACCTTCTAGAGAATTGGTCTTCATGGATTTGTACATCTCTATGATTCTCAACACAATACTAAAGTTGGTCTAATGAGATGCTCTATATAGTGAGTCCCTTAGGACATAGTAGCTGTAATCTTATTTTACATCATGATACATGAGGCTTGCCCCAGCAATAAATTGCATTTTTGTATGTTCTAAGAGCTTTTCTTTTTGATAAAGAACTCAGAATCTCACAAAAGATGCTACCCTTCCTGAAAATAGATATTCTGTGAGCAGCCAATGCCACATTATTTGACTACTGTCTCTTCCACGATGATGATAGCAAGGTAATCCAGTATATTGGTGTTTTCTAATTTCTTGTATGTGAACCTGTGAGGAAAATGAATGAAGAAGAAGGTAAACAATATGAAGTTCCCCATAGGGTCTTACTAACTGTTAGCATTGTCCCATGTTCTTTGGTACCTTTGTGAAATTATACAATACTGACTTTTTTTCTAAAAACACATGAGTATCAGTATTTCCTGTTTTAATTTCTAGTGAGTCAAAACTTTCTATGGTTATTTGCATACATTTGTAAGGGAAAGAGGAAGGTCATTTTCACATTTGTTTGCTATTTTCCTCACATCAAAAAAATCTCTAATCAGAATGAAATGTTATCATTTCAACCTGTAAACTATCAGAACAATATAGAAATTGTTCAGGCACACACCAATAAATGTAGAGACCTGATCTTAACTTCTCATCATAAAATAAAAAGTAATTTAAATCATAATAAATACATAAATGTTGAAATAATTACTAATTATCATCTCAATTTTCAAGAATTAACATGCAGAAAATTTTAAAATTGGATACCTGTTTTTTCATAAAAAAATGTACCTGTCAAAATTCTGCTTAAACATTTTGCCCTGATGTTACTGTTCTTCCAGTTGGGATACAACATAATTTTTGTCATTTGTTTTACAATTATGTTTTCCTTACATATGGTTTCCTTACCTGTATTTAATCACACAATGAAGGATGAATATAAAAGATGGAAATAGAAAGCTAATTGGAGAAATTTTAAAGTAACAAAATAATTTGGATACTTTACTGTGATTCAAACTAATGAAATAGAACTGAAAATGAATAGCAAATAAGATAGCTATTCCAGGGATGGTGGCAAAACTTGGACACAGAGACAGCAGGTCTCTGAGAATTTATGGCCAGCCTGTCTACAGAGCAAGTTCCAACACAGCCAAGTCTCTTATAGAGAAACACCTCCGAAAAAGAAGAGAAGTAAAAGTAAGCTGTTGATTGTCAAACATAGTACCCAATAATAAACATCAGTTGCTTCTGTAGGCTTGATAAATACTTAAAACCTTTTCAGAAAATACAATAATTTAAGCTTCTTTAGGATTTCAGTGTTGGAATTCACTCAAATCAAATTCATTTCAGCCGGGCAGTGGTGGCGCACGCCTTTAATCCCAGCACTAGGGAGGCAGAGGCAGGCAGATCTCTGTGAGTTCGAGGCCGGGCTGGACCGACAGCCTCCAAAACAATACAGAGAAACCCTGTCTCGTAAAAACCAAAATAAAAAAAACATTTCATTATTAACTTATTGTACTTGTAGCATGCAACACTGTTGTTTGTACCTACTTACTCACCATCAGTGTTCCCATGATAAAAAAATGAACCCATTATGTTCACTGCCCATAAAACTTGCAGGTAATGAAATCTTACATCTCTACATCTTTCATCCTGGGACATGAAAATACCACATGGTATTATAGTAGCAGGGAAACCCCAAAAGAAAATAACCGTGTTTATTTTTCATGATTAAATTCTAGAAGACTGTAAGATTTCATGTGATTAAGAATTTTCTTTTTTATTTTATTATTTTAATTTTAAGTAGCTTGTTTCACATGTCAATCTCAGTTCCCTCTCACTCCCCTCATCCCACACACCCACACCATCCCCCCCAGCCTCCCACCCTATCATCACTTCCTTCCACATAGGGGATATCTAGAGTCTGTCATTTCACTCAGGGCAGGGTTCAGGCACTCCCCTAAGAGTCCAGGCTGAGATAGCATCCCTCTTTGTGTTATGGACACACGAAGTCTGTTTGTATGCCAGGGATAAACACTGATCTACTGCCCAGGGACCCATAGGTTGCCCAGGCCTCCTCACTGATTCTCACATTCAGGGGTCTGGATAAGTCCCATGCTGGCCTCCCAGCTGTTGGTCTGGGGTCCAAGAGCTCTCCTCTATTAAGATCAGCTGTCTCTGCTGGTTTTGCCAGCCCATTATTTGGCCATTTGCTCATCGTTCCTCTCTCTTTGTCACTGGGTTCCTTGGTTTCAGTTCAGTGTTTTACTGTGGGTGTTATCCTCTGCTTCCATCAGTCACTAGATCATAGGTTAGAAGAGAGATCTGCCACCAGTGAGAACTCTAGTGATCTAAAGGAATGATACCAACTGGCAAGATAAGCAATAGTGGAGAGACCACCTTTAATGCCCATTCCTGATAATGAACTTGATGTCTGTAACAATCCTGGAGCCTTCATCCAGTGATTAAGAATTTTCAAAGCAAGAATATTCACTGTTTTGGGTAATACTCAGTGAATAATTACGAAATCATAATTTTTTCTAAGTGATCACTTTAATCTTTCCATAATGAGGGGATCCAAGTTGCAATATCCAATTCTTCTTTTTTTATGTGTTCATGTATTCTGTGCAAATCTTTGATATTATCTTGTCCATTTTTCCTTTCAAATTTTCCTCCTGTTTGAATTTTTTCTATTGATCAATAAGCAAATCTAATAGTGTTCGGAAATAAACCTTACTGATAATGAGGCTGATTTAATTATGTTTCTGTTTGTTTGGTTGGTTTTTGGATTTGCTTATATTTGTGGAACTTGGTTGGTTGATTGGTTGATTGGTTTGCTGGAGTAGTTGAGTATTTTTTGTTTTGTTTTTTTTTTGTTTGTTTGTTTTGTTGCTTTTCAGGACAGGATTTCTCTCTGTATCTCTGGTCATCCTGAACTCTATATGTCAGTCAGGCCGTGAAGTCAGAGAGCTGCCTGTCTCTACTTCACAAGTACTGTGATTAATGGCACATGCAATGACTCCTAGCATTTTTATCCTGATCAAATTTGTTCCCTGACAATGCCATATATTTACATAAGATATCAGTTTAGTATAACCCCCACACGTTTTTATTCATGTCCTTTCCCTGTCATTCCCCACCCTCCTTACATTAAGGCACATTTTGATTCCCAAAAATAAAGTGTCTATTTGAAATTTCATTATCATAATTCTGCAAATTTAATGGGGGAGATGATAATAAAACATTGTGTTACTGAAAACATGTGCTAAGGTAGGAAGGTGGGACAGAGTGTAAAAACAGAACTGAGTCAGTGGAGGATGATATTTTTACTCAGGTAAATTAAAAAGAGAAGTATCATATAAACAGAGAGGTAGGCTTACTTTTGCCTTGGGTTTAAAATACACTAAAATGAGATCTTCTTTCTTTTCTTTTTAAAAGAATCTTACTTTACATACCAATCCCAGTTGCCTCTCCTAACCATACTCCCATTCCACCCACCATCTCTCACCCTACCACCATCCCCTGTTAAGAGGAGGTGAGTCCTAGCATGAAGAATCATCAAAGTCTGTCACATCATTTGGGGCAAGACCAATAACTCCCCCCACATCCCATATCGAGGCTGAGCAAGGTATCCTTCCATAGGGAATGGCCTCCAAAAAGCCAGTTCATAATATAGAGATAATTACTGGTTCAACGCTCCAAATGTCAGGGAGCCTAGTTTAGTTTTACGCAGGTTCCCCAGCTGTCAGCTTGCATCAATGTCCTCCCACTTGCTGGTTCAGCTGTTTCTATGAGTTTCCCCAACATGGTCTAAATCCTTTTGCTCATGTTATCACTCCTCCCTCTCTACAATCAGACTCCAGGATTTTGACCCAATGTTTAGTTGTAAAGTGTAGTCTTCTTGCCAGACACCGCCATTTGTTGTGGGATTCCTGCCTGGGTCCCATCCCCATCGCTGATTTAGCCCCCCCAAATAACACACAGGACAATATATTAATAAAGAAGATTTGGCCATTTGCTTTGATTTATTATCAGCTAGCTCTCACTTAATTATTAACACATAATTGCTAATCTAAGTATTGCCACATGATAGTCTCTTACCAGAGAAGGGTCTGGACCCCTTTCTCCTCTGATGTCCTACATCATGACTCACTGTGCCTCTCTTTACCTTAATCTGCCTTGACTGCTAGTCCCACCTATCTTGCTTCCCTATTGGCCAACAGTGCTTTATTAACATATACACAGAAGGGCTTCCCTCATCACTTAGGTGTGGATCTCTGCATCTGCTTCCATAAATCACGGGATGAAGGCTCAGTCTGATTATAGAGAAAGGGCAAATAATGTACCCTCTCAAGTATTGCTTACAGTCATCTTTGAGGTCTTCCTTGTGGATTGCTTACAGTCCAAATTCCATAGAAGCCATAAAACAAGGAGGACCTAAGAGATACAAACATGGACCCCTCCAGAGAAGGGGAAATAGACAAGATTTCCTGAGTAAATTGGAAACTTGGGGTAAGGGGGAGAGTAGAAGGAGAATAGTGAGGAAAATAGAAAAGAGGAGAAGAATAAGGGATCAGGAAGGTGGAGTTTGGGGAATGACAGAGAATTAGAGTAAAGAAAGAGATACTTTGGTAGAGGGATCAATTATGGGATTAACAAGAAACCTAGCATGAGTGAAATTCCTAAAATGAGATTGTCCATATCATAACTGTATGAGTAACATATGAGAGAGCATGAAGAAGTGTGGATTTTTTTACCCCCAATCTGTGGAGATTATTACCTGTAAATTTCCTGGTGGTTTATTATGTGTATATAACACAATATTAGGTGATGGGAGCATTGCTGAATCTTTGGATACATTAATTTGATAATAATATAGCCATATTTATTCATACTAATCAGCAACACCAAATACAGAAATCAAACATCTGCTGCAGAATTCTTTCTTCTGGGATTGACAGATGATCCAGAACTGCAGTTCATCCTCTTTGTACACTTTCTATGTGTGTACCTGGTCACAGTGCTTGGAAATGTGTTCATTATCATGGCTGTCAGTTTTGACTCTCACCTCCATACCCCCATGTATTTCTTCCTCTCTAGCATATCCTTCACTGATATCGGCCTCAGCACCACCACAGTTCCCAAGATGCTGGTAAACATCCAGAGCCAGAACAAAGACATGAGTTACATGAATTGTCTTGTACAGTTGTTATTTGTTGATTTCCTTGGTGTAATGGAAAACTCTATTCTCACAGCAATGGCTTATGATCACTATGCAGCCACCTGCCATCCACTTAGATACACAGTCATCATGAATCCAAGCATCTGCATTCTTCTGATTTTGCTATCCTTGTTTGTGAGTATAGTGGATTCCCTAATCTATAGTCTGCTGTTGTTGAGGCTATCCTTCTGCACAGATCAAAAGATTCCCCACTTCTTCTGTGAATTTGCTCATGTCATCAAGCTGCTCTGTTCTGACACACTCATCAATGACATAATGATATACTTCGCAGTTTGCATATGTGGTGGTGTTCCATTTAGGGGCATTATTTTATCTTATGTAAAAATTGTCTCCTCAATTTTGAAAAAAACATTCAATGAGAGGTAGTTATAAAGTCCTTTCCAAATGTGGCTCTCACTTGTCAGTTGTTTTTCTGTTTTATGGCACAGTGTTTGGTATCTACATCAGCTATGCAATGACTGACTTTCCCAGGAAGACAGCAGTCACTTCAGTGTTGTACACTGTGGTACCTCAGATGCTAAACCCCTTTATCTATAGTCTGAGGAATGAAGACATTAAGGAAGCCTTGAGGAAAATAAGTGGTGAGATTTTGTGACAGTATATTTAAACAAAGCTGTAATCACCTTTTAAAACTAGCTTTTATCTTAGCATATGATTAGGAGACCTTAGAATTATAATCTGTTCATATTTCTACCATAGGGTGAAAAATACCCATACGTTCTGATTTCTGATGTCTATTACTTACAACTACCTTACTTGCTAGATACTTGCTAGATACTAACCTATGAAACTGGTGTAACTAAATAACGTTAAATGTAATGAAATTCAATGTTTTCAAAACCATCTATTACCTCTTTAATCATAGTAAGACAGTGAAATTCTGGCAATACTGCATTACATCAATCGGAGCTGTGTTTTATTTCATTAACTTTGGAGTTATGCAATGTATATGAACAAAGGCTATAGTTTCAAATACTCCTTCTAACATAGCATGTTCCAGGGTCTGATCCTTTTCCGGATGACAGGTAATGATACTCAAGTATCACATGTGAAAATGCCTGGGATATTTTAAGTTGGTAGAGTGACATCATTTGGTAGGAGTATTTAAGAAATTGTAGAGGCATATGGAGGAGGTAGATATAATTAAAACATAGACAGCAAAATCACAGAATTATGAAATATATATTAAAATCTTAACAATGTATTCTAATCAACATAGTTATAGCAAAACCATTTTCCTTAAGATTAGCTCTCATAATTTTTTTCTTAATCTTTTTTTATTTAAGTTAGAAACATGCATGCTTCATATGTCAATCTCAGCTCCCTCTCCCATGCCTCCTCCTTTGTCGCTCCACAAGTCTCCCCAAGCCCCTGGCCCAACCCCCACATCATTCCCCAGGGAGGTGAGGCCCTCTTTGGGGGATCTCCAGAGTCTGTCATTTCATCCAGGGCGAGACCTAGGCCCTTCCCCATGTGTCCAGGCAGAGTGAGTATCCCTCCATGTAGAATGGGCTCCCAAAATTCATTTGTAAACCATGGTGAACATTGATCTACTAAACAAGGCCCCAGAGATATCTGAGGCTTCCTCACTGACACTGCATTTGTGGAGGCTAGATTAAATTTTTTACTAAAATATTTTGAATAAATTATACCTGACCATTTTTAAAACATTAGGGAAGACTGGATCTTTGTAGTAAACTAAATTTATGAGGCTTGAAATATAGCCATATTTTGCCACAATATTTTATTACATGATAAAGGAAGAAATATGTATGAGAAATAAGGGGATATGAACAATAAGAACCTTCTGTGGTTTGCTCACATGTTCCTGGATGTGACCATGCCTTTTAATAAGATAGAGGCCTGAGTATGTAATTGTTCATTTTGCCAAAAACAATCTACAGATTCAACGCAATTCCTAACAAAATGTCATCACAATTCTTCACAGACCTTGAAAGAAAAATAATCAACTTCATATGGAATAACAAAAGACCCAGGATAGGCAAAACTACCCTGAACAATAAAGGAATTTTTGAAGGCATCACCATCCCTGACTTCAAGTTCTGTTATAGAGCTATAGTCCTGAAATCAGCTTGGCATTGACACAAAAATAGACAGGTAGACCAATGGAATCAAATTGAACACCCTGATATTAACCCACATACCAATGAATACTTGATTTTTGGCAAAGAAGCTAAAGTTATACAATGGAAAAAAGAAAGCATCTTCAACAAATGGTGCTGGAATAACTGGATATTGGCATGTAGAAGACTGCAGATAGATCCGTGTCTATTGCCATGCATAAAACTTAAATCCAAATGGATCAAAGACCTCAATATAAATCTAGCCACACTGAATCCCTTAGAAGAGAGAGTGGTAGATACCCTTGAATGAATTGGTGCAGGAGACTGATTCCTGGACATAACACCAGAAGCACAGACACTGAGATTGACAATTAATATATGGGACCTCCTTAAATTAAGAAGCTTCTGTAAGGCAAAGGACACAGTCAACAAGAAAAAATGGCAACCCACAGAATGGGAAAAGATATTTACTAATCCCACATCTGACAGAGGGCTGATCTCCAAAATTTACAAAGAACTCAAGAAACAAGTCTCCAAAACACCAAAGGTCCCAATTTAAAAGTGGACTACAAATCTAAATAGAGAATTCTCAATAGAGGAGTCTAAAATGACAGAAAGACATTTGAGAAAGTCCTCAACATCCAACATCCTTAGCTATCCGGAAAGCATAAATCAAAACAAATCTGAGATACCATCTTACTCCTGTCAGAATAGCTAAAATCAAAAACACCAATGACAATTTATGCTGGAGAGGATATAGATAGGGTAGAACATTCCTCCACTGCTGGTGGGAGTGCAAACTCATACATGCACCTTGGAAATCAATATGTAGATTCCTTAGGAAAATAGGAATCAGTCTACCACAAGATCTAGCAATTCCACTCTTAGGCATACACTCAAAAGATGCACATTCATACAACAAGGACATCTGTTTCACTATGTTCATAGCAGCATTATTTTTAATAGCCAGAACCTGGAAGAAAACAAGATGCCTCTCAACTGAAGGGTGGATAGAGAAAATATGTACGTTTATACAATCGAATACTATTCAGAGGAAAAAAGCAATGGAAAACTGAAATTTGCAAGCACATGAATGACACTAGAAGAAACCATCCTAAGTGAGGTAACCCAGTCACAAAAAGATAAACACGGTATGTACTCACTCATATATTGATTTTAGACATGGAACAGGGGAGTGTCAGCCTACGATCCTACTGCCAGAGAGTCTGGGAAACAGGGAGGACTCTAAGAGAAATATGCATGGTATTCCAGAGAAGGGGAAAATGACAGGATCTCCTGAGGGGAAATGGAGCATGGAGGGGAGGGGAGAGGGAGCTGGGAGAGAGGGTTCAAAGAGGAGGAGCAGGGAGGACATGGGGGAGCAATAAGGCTGAGTTGGGCTAAGAATAGAGGAGAGCAGGGTGAGAGATGTCTCTATAGTTTTGAGGACAGATATGGCCCTAGTGAGATTTCCAGAGATCTACATGGATAATACCAACTGACAATCTAACCAATAGTGGAGAGGCTACCTTAAATTCCCTTCCCCGATAATGTGACTGATGACTACCTATATGCCATCCTAGAGGCTCCATCCAGTTGCTGATGGAAGCAGAAGCAGACAGCCATAGCTAAACACTGAACTGAACTCCTGGAAACCAGATGCAGAGAGGGAGGTGTGATGAGAAATGGGGTCAAAACAGGGCTGGTGAAACCCACATAAATAGCTGACCTGAAAAAGTGGTAGCTCATGGACCTCAGACTGATAGCTGAGAGGCCAGCATGGAACTGATCCAGACTCCCTGAACATGGCTTTCAGTGAGTAGGTCTCAGCATTCTTTGGAGCCTTGGACAATAGATCAGTATTTATCACTGGCATCTAAATGGACTTTAGGAGACCATACTACACAGAAGGATGCTCTCAGCTGGACACATGGGGGAGGGCCTAGCTCCTGTCCCAGGAAGATAGGACCAACTTTGGAGATCCACCATGAAGAGCCACACCCTCCATGGAGATTGGGGTTGGGATTTGTTGGGGGGGTTGAGAGGGTTGGGGAAGACGGAGGTGGGGAGTGCAAGGGAGCTAGGATTAACAAACAAGCTTGTTTCTAATTTAAATAAAAACAAACAGGTTATAAAAGTAGTTTCACATATTGTCCTACAAATCTCATATGTTAGGAATAATATTTATTTTAGGCACATAATTTTACTCTATAAATAGGCATTCGATTCTAAATCTTAAACTCAGTACAATAAAAGTATTCCATGCTGTGTAGAAACACCATTGCTCAGAAATCAATCATATGTTTCTGTTATCAGCATGTATTCTTACTTCTAATGGTATGAAGCTTTAGAAGAAGGGGTATTGAGACAGGGTTTCTTTGTGTATCCTTGGCTGTCCTGGAACTAGCCCTGTAGACCAGACTGGCCTTGAAATAATGATCTGTAATTTAATAGTTGTTTTTATATTAAATATGAGTAGTACTTCTCATTGAAATAAAATTAGATAGCATTTTTTTCTGATTTTTAACTGTGATAGCTAGTCTTATGTTAACTTGACACAAGATAGAGGTGTCTGAAAAGAGGGAAAGTCAATTGAAAAAAATGCCACAATAGGATACAGCACTAAGATATTTTCATAGTTAGTGATTATTAGATGAGGACCCAGCTCATCGTGGGTGGTGTCAACTCTGGACTGGTGGTCCTGGGCTGTAGAAGAAGCAGAATGAAAAAGCCATGAATAGCAATATAGTAAGTCAGCCGCTTTATGGTTTCAGCATAAGCTCTTGCCTCCAGATTTCTGCCCTGTTTGAGTTCTTGTCCTGAATTCCCTCAATGTTAAGCAGTTCTATGGAAGTGTAAAATAAATGAACCCTTTCCTTCCCAAGTTTCTTTAGTCATAGTGTCTCATCAGAGCAATAGTAACTGTAGGAAAGTAACAAAAGGTGTGTGAAAAGTTTTATTTGTAACTTCTTAAATAAAAAATAACTATTGTCTATGTATTTGTAGTAGCACTATTGGATTTGTCAGATTCTCTTATTGCCATGATTATTTCTTACCATCTTCTCATTTGAATGTGATTTTCTTTTTGTTTCAGATCAATAAGGTGTGCTTTTAAGTTGTTACTATGATATCTCTTCAATGTTTTTATGTAGACATAATGCTATAAGCTTGCCTGTAATAACAGCCTTTTTGTGTCCCAAACATTTAAAATGTATTTAGTTTTTTTTTCTCTTAGTATCTGTCTTGGTGCACTTTTTTCCATTCAGTAGAGAGTTGTTTATTTTCCAAGAGTTTATAAGCTTTCTGTTCTTCTCTTTGTTGTTTATATGCAGCTTTTATCTGTGGTAGTCTGGTAGGATGCAGTGTGCTACACTAAATTTCCTGTGTCTGGTTAAGGATTGCTTTGTCTCCAAATATGTGATCAATTTTGGAGAATGTATCATGATGTATAGAAATGAAGTTATCTTCTTTAGAGTTTGACTGAAATGTTTCTTTTTAAAATAACTTAGGTCAGTTTTGTTTCTAATTTCACTTAGCTCTAGAATTTCTCTGTTAATTTTTATCTGAGTGTACTTGTTTGAATATATTTGGCCCCATTAGACTAATGTTTTTGAATGCTTCGTCCATACAGAGTGGCACTATTAGCAGCTGTGTTATTGTTTGAATAGGTGTGGTATGACTGGAGGAAATATGTCAATGTAAGGGTAGGCACTGAGATATCATATCCTCCAGCTACACCCAGTATAGGATTCAGTCCACTTCCTGGTGCCTGTGGATCAAGATGTAGAACTCTCAGCCCCTTCTTCAGCACCATATCTGACTACATGCTGCCATGCTTCTTGCCATGATGATAATAGGCTGAACATTTGAAAATGTCAGCCAACAGCATTAAAGTTTTGTTTTGTATGAGTTGCCATTATCATGTTATTTTTTGCAGAGAAATTTGAACCCCAACTAAGACAGAAGATGATTCCAGGGACTCTGTTACTGTTGTGATTAACGTTAGCATGGTTTTGTTTGGAGAAAAATATGGAACACTTTGGGAATTTGGATTAAAAGCGCAGTTGGATACTTTAGTGAGGCTTAATAAGAAATACCAGTAAAAGTATCTAAGACAGTGGTTCTTACGATTACTTGCATGGTTAGGGCCAGGCTCAAGAGGTTTCAAAAGAGAATAATTTAGTATGTGACCTAGAGACTGACTTTTTGTTATTTTTATGAAGAAAGTGGCTTGTTATTACCACTTTCTACAGTGAAGAGATTTGGATTAATTGCTTTAGCAAAGGAAATCCCAAAAAGCCTTGTATAGTCTCTGTCATGTGGTTACTATTATTCATTCTTAGTAATATTTATAATGAAAAGAAAAAAGAAGAGCAAGACATAATTTTAAAAATCTACAGATTTAGAGAAAAGTGTCATTAGCATGTGGAATGGAGCTAAATTGTGTTTTCAAGGAGATATTCAGATTTAGTAATGGAATAAAGGGAGTATTGTTCTTAGGGCAAAATCCCACTCAGTTAAGCTTCAGTCTTGTAAATAGGAATTAAGAAAAGCTTAGAGCTAATATGTGTGAGCCTCCTTTTAACCCAAACACACAGAAGCAGAGGATGGCAGATCTCTAAATTCATGTCCAGTGTGATCTCCACAGCAAGATTCAGCACAGCCAAAGTGAGCCAATAAAGGGAACCATGGAAAACAGAAAGGTGGCAAAGATGTAATTGAGTGAGGTGGTCATTTCCAGCCCCAGTGAGCAGAAGAACTTGGCATCTTTGACCAGATAGTTCTGGCTTTAAACATAGAAGTGAGTGGCAGAATTTGCCTCAGTGACTACGGAAAGACACTGAGTCCATCTTTGTGTCAGGGGTGTCCTTGAATAGAGGTCTAGTGAGGCCATGTGGGTACATGTGAAGTTGAATCCTGACTGTCTTGGAGAAACCAAGATGTTTGGGATGCCTGAGCCATAGGTTTCCTGATGAGCAAAGATGCTTGCAGGAGTTGGAAATAGCTAAAGAGAAGGAAGTATGCTGCAGCCAACAAACCTTGGAAGAAGGTGGAGTTCTGAAGAACGTTTTGACACAAGACATGGAGATACACATTTTGGAGCCTAACCAGTGTTTTTCAGTCTTTCTTTGGTCCAGCATTTCTTCAATACGTTTGTTTCCCTATGTTTTAGAATGCTATTGTTTGCTAAGTTTGAAGTATGTTATCTGTACTGTGATTTTGATTTTATAGGGGATTGTTACAAGTGAAAGATAACATGAATTTCAGAAGAGATTTTGTACTTTGGATTTTAAAATATTGAGACTTATAGATATAGGGACATGTGAAGTTTGATTAAATAAATTTTACATTATGATGTTATTACAAACTTATGGGAGCCAGGAAATTGAATGTGATAGCTTAGTGTAGCTTATTTAACATTTTGCTTGCTGTGTCATAGTGTTCATTTGTAAACAGATTATTTTTGTTTCATTTGTTTGTACGTTTGGACAGTCATGAGACAAAAGTTGTTACTATGATAATAGTTTTATTTATGTTGTTGGTATTATTCTATGAATACTAAAATAAACAATGTAGATATACTACAAAACAAATAAACTATTTTAACACTATGTTCTATATACTTCTGTATAAAAATGATAAAGAATGAAATATTTTCCCTCCAGTGTATATATGAATGGCAATAATAATTGTTGTTATAAATTTATAAACAGGATGTCTTATGTTATATAATGTATTACTATCATTGCATCTTGATTTATTTGATAAATTAAGTCACATTGGAATTAAGAGATTAAGAATAACTCAATTTTCTTTCACTAATTCCTCTGAATTAACAAGCAACATGAAGTCTAGTCTGCTCCATCTTGTGTTTGTTTTCCTGCCTGTGATTTTATATATGTGATATGTGGTAAATGGATTTAAATCTCTCACCAAAGTTTATGTTTATATGTCTCAAAATGAAATCCAGCATAGTAGGACACACACATATATGTATCAATACAGCATATGATTCTTCCCCAGCAAATTTTGTTTGTCATATATTTTTTGTCACAGATCAGCATATACATGACACTCATGGCACACAAGGCATGCATGGCACACACATGCAAGGACCTTATGTAGCTATTTGTTATTACCAGGTCTTCATATGTGTATTGTGCTGAAATAGGGAGTATGGCTTCATCGACTTCTTTCTTCCAAAGGGCATCGTAGAGTCTGTCATCCTGAGGCAATCAATCCATGCATTATTTACAGAGATGTGACCTGATTATGGTTTTTGATCAAAGAATAAATTTTCTAATTCTATTATTTGACAAAAATTGATTGTCTTGCCTACGTCAATATGTCTATATCATTATCCACATGACCTCGATTATTCATAAAACTACTATATGATAACTCTCTACAGCAAACATATTTTCAAAAGCATACCATATTCTAGATTGTCTCAGTGAGCTTTTATTTTATTGACGTTTTACAATATAAGACACAAAGATATGACGACAGATGACAAAAGAGTAACAAGTTCCATTATGGATACTGAATTTTGAATATTGAAATTAGCAGTTTATCACTCTATAATGACTCAAATTTTGTACATATGTATATATACGTATATATTGGAAAAAGTACATAGTCATCATGAGGATCATAAAAATTTTGATAGTGTCATTTTTGCTAGGTAAACAAAACTGAGTGTACTTTCTCCTTCATGTTTATTAGAAATACACCTATTTTAAGTATAATTATTGTCAATCTACATATATTTCCTGATTTCAATGATTTCATAAATTGTCTTCCTTTGTTCATATCAAATAAACATTCATTTAGTATGCCATTAAATAAGTTTAAAAGGGGGCTGGAGACATGGCTAAGAGGTTAAGAGCACTGACTACTCTTCCAGAGGCCCTGAGTTCAATTCCCAGCAACCACATGGTGGCTCACAACCATCCATAATGAGATCTGGTGCCCTCTTCTAGCTTGCAGACATACATAGGGCCAGGATGTTGTATTCATAATAAATAAATCTTAAAAAAATAAGTTTAAAAGGAATTTTTAATTTACAACTGCTATTATAGATATATTTTTGCATATTATACACATAAAATTATTAAATTTGTATAAATACATATTGGTGACTCATCTACTAAGTCGTTATTTTCATCTGTTTATAATACAATAACTTACCTATTAATATACTGAAACATAATTTATTTAAAGCATCTACATTCTTCAAGTTTACTCCATTTGTCAAATACATCAGAAAAAGATTGTTTTCTGTTGGTGTTGCTTTGCATGTACCCAACGTAGGCACTTGTTATTTCATCACTGTTAGTGTTAATTATTCACACTTAATGATATTGTTGTCAGCATCCTATTTCTTTGGATCTAACGCATTTGTAGAATTTTGTCTTATATATGAGGTATGCAATAGTATAGGGTATACAATTTAACAAACCTTGCTCTATACTAAAATTTGTGGGAAATGCAGATTGTAATTTATTATTAATAACAGTAATAATATTAACAGAAAATGTAAATAAGCATACACCAATGATATCTGTACACACACACACACACACAAACGTGCACACACACGTATATAAATGAGTAATGACAATTCTTTTTAAAATTAAGTTTATTTATTTCCTTTACATCCTTAGTGCAGGTTCCCCTCCAACCTCTTCTTCCATTCCCTCGCCAAGCTCCCTGCCACACCACCAATATGCTCCTCTTATGCTTCTGATCAGAAAAGGGCAGGCCTACCATGGGTATCCCATCAAGTTGCCATTGTAAGGCAAAGCAACTCCCCTGTTGTTGGGCAAGTCAACCAAGTGAGAGGAATAACATACCTAAATCTACCCAAAGTATTTGGGACAGCCCCTGCTCTCACTGTTAGGATTGTCACCAGTAGACCAAGTTACATAACTGTCACATATGTGTAGAGGGCCTAGAAGATATAAAATGAAACTGAATGTTGTGGATATAGTACTGAAATTAGTAAATGGGTTATGTGCACATAGTGTGCTTTGTGAGAGACTTTTCCTATATAGGAACAACACATAAGCACATACAAGATAGGGCAATTATGACAGACCAAAGTTATTATAGAATCAACTTTTTGAACCAATTAGCTTCTATTATAGTCACTAACAGGAGTATGGTTGAGGAGTTAATTCCTTCTAGGTTCAAGGATGACTCAAAAGCAGCTACAATACTAAAAATCCATTTAACTGTAGGGGAAGACTCATGAAAATATAAAAGTTAAAAAACAATAAATTCTTCATGTACTTGAATTCTTGCTCAAGGTACAGCCTCATTTCTTGTCTTTTTGTACGTAAATCTGTTGGGGCCTAGGCCCACAAGGTCTCTGAGTCGTTTGTCAGCTGATAGCCACAGGTGCATCCTGTTTTCTAGTCCTGGCTTACTGCCCCTGCATTGCCCCTCTGACATCAACATCTAGCAGGAGGAAAACATTTCTCTTACACCCTTTTCCACTGTGCTGCAAGCCTATATATAAGACTTCTCCCTCCTACAAGAGAGATACCTCTTAGTACTTGCAATAAAGACACACACACACACACACTCTCTCTCTCTCTCTCCTGGTAATAAAGGCAGTACATGCATTCTCTTAGTACAAGCAGCTGGACATCTTGTCTTTCTTTCCCTGATACCTTGGACTTGCTTGTGGCATGGGCACCACAATTGGAGGTCCCACCGAGATCCAGAGATACTGGTGAAGATCGGCCAGAAAGAAGACTCGGGAGAGGAGAGAGTCAAGAAAGAAAATATTTGAAACCATGTACCTCAATTTCTAACAGTAAAACTGAATGGTCAAATCTCCAGGCTTTGCCAATCCACTGAGGTAGGGAATGTAAGGGGAAAACTGAGAGATCACCCTCAGTTGAAGGGTGTATTGAATTAATATCCAGTCTTTTGCCTGATCCACTTATGTTACTAAAGTAAAGGGGATCCTGAGAGATCACCCTCAGTTGGAGGGTATATTGAGTAAATCTTCAGGCTTTTGCCTCAGTTGGAGAATGGATTGAAAATGGCTAACTGTTAGTAAATGAGGTACCGGTATTAAGTGAAAGAAAAGGAAAAGATAAAAGTTCATGGAATGTAAAATACACAGAGAGTCTGGGTACTGTGTGCTGTAGTGATGTCTTTAAATTGTTTAATTGCTAAGAGAGGAACAAAAACTGCTGAAAGACATTTGATTATCAATGCTGCTGAATTAATCCAACTTATATATCTTGAAAATGCTTTGGCTTCTAAATTTAAATATAAGGCTCAGTTACTTGGTAAAAGAAGTTCTGCTTTTGTTTCAACAGAGAATAAAAAGCTGTTGGTTCCTTCCAGACTAGTATGGTTTGATGAAGCAAGACCACCTGAAGCAGTGGCCCAGGTGGTCCAACATCTTACACACCTGAGATAATGCAGCCTTGCAGACCACAAAAACAAGGACTTCAACAGGTTTCTGGTTTTTTTTGTTGTTGCCATGATCCCCATTGTATTTCAGTACCCATTAAAAGCAGGAAGTAGTTTGGAAAGAAAAACGCCCACATTCCCAAATATAGTTTATACAGGGTCGTTAATTTATACAAATTTAAGGTCAATTTTGTGAATCATCTCTAAAACTTTTTGACCAAAAGCCTGGCCTCTCCACCATGAATCTACAGAATTACAAGGGTTGGGTATGGCTGTAGCCCCTGAATATAGCTCAGAACTTCTCAAATGGAGGGATGATGAGGGACATACAGAACTTTTTCAACCTTTTGTTTTAATTCAAGGATTGGATGGAATTGTCCTGTCATGGAGATTTCAATTAAGGAAGTTTCATTTCAGCAAACTAATCATGACCTAGGGGAAAAGGATGACTAAAAGATGAATATATGTTTGGAATGTATGGTGTGTCCACACTGGTATGTATGAAATGTGATTGGAATGCATGAGTGTAAACTGCTTAAATTGCCTTAGATATGATTAAAAGGATATTTAATTTGCTTTGGATGTAGCCAAAAAGAGTGTCTTAGCATGAAAGGTTGATGATTTGAGTCCTCAGAGCCAATCAGTGGAAAAGTAACAAATGCCTACAACATGGCCTGAGAGCCAAAGAAATCTGTATGGAAGATTCTATAGAGTAGGAAACAGGTCAAACAAAATTTGAAAAATTAAAAATGGGGAGTAATGTCCCCAGTCCCCACATGATTCATTAAATCATGTACTCCTCATTTTAAATTTTTAAACGTGGATGCCAGTAAGCAATCTGCTGCAGACAGATTCTGGCATAATGGAACTTGAGTGATTTTTGCTCAGGTCAAATGGAGACATCCATGCACTAGACAGTGGAGAATACCCAGTTCTGCCAGTGTATTTTTCTGGAGAAATGCAGCTTGCCCTGATGAAGCTAAAATGAGACTTTGGCATCACTGCTGCGGTGATTGTAGCTATTGCTGTTGCTGCTACAGCAGCTATTGTATCTGGGACTGCCATTTTACAGTTTGTAACTACAATCAGCACAATGGATGAGCTGACAGGGGAATTAACAGAGGCTCTCAACACTCAGAGCTTCTTAAATAACAGTCCAGGTAGGAATTTGACATCCTTAAACCTGTTTGCTTACCCTGGCCCACATTTGTGTTACCCCTGCCAATCAAGTTATTAGGATGAACAAGACCCGGGTTCCTCCATCCTCTGGAGAGATCATCCTTAGGGAATCCAGGATGGCAAGCCTTTTAATCAAATAATCTGGATTCCCATCTCTAGGTCACATAGCCAAAGGACTTATCATATGCTTTATTTGGCTAAGGTGCCTTGGCGCTAGACAAGCCCAGGCTCGAGTTGTCACTGGAGGACCACAGAGAATTCCTCAGCTCAAGTATGGTTGAACCTACAAAAATATTAGGCAGTCAATGACAGGTGAGACAAAGGGAATTCCAGCCAACTTAAGATAGGAGAGTCATGCAGTCTGGGTGATTTCTCCATTGAAGGGTACGGTTGTAATTAACGTCCAAGTCACCTGAGATAGGTACTAATTTATATATAAAAAAGGGGAGAGATGTTGGGGGCTAGCCCCACAAGGTCTCTGAGTTTTTTGTCCGCTGATAGCCATAGGTGCATCCTGTTTTCTAGTCCTGGCTTACTGCCCCCGCATTGCCCCTCTGACATCACCATGTAACAGGAAGAAAACACCTCTCTTCCACCTGGGGTTTTCCCACTGTGCTGTAAGCCTATAAAAGACTATTCCCTCCTACAAGAGAGAGATGTCTCAGCACTTGCAATTAAGACACACACACATTCACACACACACACACACACACACACACACATATGCACACACACAAGCACATTCTCCTGGCAATAAAGGCAGCACATGAATTCTCTTAGTACAAGCAGCTGGACATCTTGTATTTCTTTTCCTGAAACCTTAGACTTGCTTATGGCGTGGGAGGTGCATAAATATCCTCAAATAAAGCTGTGCCTTAAGTATCTTAATTTTCCTTGCTGCCTTTTCCTCCACATTTAATAAAATAGGACTTCTATCCAGCATATTAGGGAAGGGAATTTTCATATTCACATAGTTCTTTGCCTCCTTCAGCAAGAATTGAAATGCATTCTTTCCTTCCATCCCCTACAATGTATTGCTTCCGGAAGCACTATATGTACTTTGTATTTCAAGATCTTAAACAATTTTGAGTTTATTCAACCCCATATCCTATTCCCTAATATTCGATTTGCCTGACCTCTGTGGATTTTGGCTATCTTTGCATTATGAACCCCCAGGCAAGCTTAAATGAATTATAAATAATATGTAACCACATAGAGACTTTAGTCTAATTCTGTCTTGTATTCCTTAAAGGTGATAGAGGCCTATAATAAGAATCATTTATTCCGAAGTAGGTACCACATTTCCTTGTTGCATCTTGCACTTTGATCTTTTTTTGGACAGGTGTATGTCTGGATTGTTTAGAACTGAAAATATTTCCATGGTGTCCATCAGGAAGCTGACTGACATTGCCCCCACTTTTAAGGTTTATAGATTTAATGAAATCTGGGCCTGGCCACTCTCAGGAGGTTTCACTTTCTAATGGGAGCCCTTTTGTCTTGGACATTTCAATATTGCAGTTCAGGAATTCTTTTTACCAATATACACCTTTTCTAAAATAATATGAATTTTGACTTAGGTCTAGAGGAAGTCTGAATAACCTTGATATGTCCTCTGGTAACCTCTAGACACTTCTTTTATTACCTGCTGGTTGACCATTTGTCTCTGTTTCTCTCAGTGCTAGTACAATTTTCTTTCCTAATCCTTCTGTTTCCCCTGTTGGTCGTACTCTGTCTTGTATATATTATTTTTTACTTTAATTTTAAATAGCTTGCTTCATATGTAAATCCCAGTTCCCTCTCCCTCCCATCATCCCACAAACCCCCAACATCCCTCTCAGCCTCCCACCCTATCCCCACTTCTTTCCACAGAGGAGATATACACAGTCTGTCATTTTGCTCAGTGCAGGGTCTAGGCACTCCCCTAAGAGTCCAGGCTGAGAGGTCATCCCTCTTTGTGTTATGGACACACAAAGTCCACTTGTATGCCAGAGATAAATATTGATTTACTGCCCAGGACCCCATTGATTGCCCAGGGCTCCTCACTGACTCTCACATTCAGGAGACCTGGATTTGGATCAGAACCATAATGGCCTCCTAGTTGTCAGTCTGGGGTTCAAAAGCTTGCCCTTGTTCAGGTCAGCTATGTCTGCTGGTTTTGCCAGCCCATTCTTTGCCCATTTGCTCATCGCTCCTCTCTTACTGTCACTGGGTTCCATGAGTTCTGTTCAATGTTTAGGTGTGGGTGTTTGCCCCAGCTTCCATCAGTCATTGGATAAAGGTTCTAGGATGGCATATAAGGTAGACAGAGAGTTCATTATCTGGAATGGGCATTTAAGGTGGACTCTCCACTATTGCTTATCTTGCCAGTTGGTGTCATCCTTTTAAATCACTAGAGGTCTCACTGGTGCCAGATCTCTCTGCAAACCTGTGACTCCCTCTTTTATGGTATTTCTTCCCCTCTTCTACCCACTACTTAACCTTCCTGTTCCGGGATGCCCTACTCTCTCCTCCTCTTCTCCCCCCTTCTTCTATCCAGCTCCCACTCCCCTCCATACACCGCAGTGTTCACAATCTTTTCAGGAGATCTTGCCTCATTCCTCATCTCTGGGGTACAATGCTTATCTCTCTTAGGTCCTTTCCTATTTCGCAGACTCTAGTTCAGTGAAAGTATAGACAAGCATTCTCCTGATCCATGTGTAAAGTCCATATATGAGTGAGTACATACCATGTTTGTCTTTTTGTGACTGGGTTGCCACACTCAAGATGATTTATTCTAGTGCCATCCATTTGCCTGTGAATTTCAAGATTCCATTGTTTTTTCCCACTGAGTAGTACACCATTGTATAAATATACCATATTTTCTCTACCACTCTTCAGTTAAGGGGCATCTAGGTTGCTTACAGATTCTGGCTACTAAAAATAATGCTGCTATGAACATTGTGGAACAGATGACCTTGTTGCATGAATTTGCAACTTTTGGATATGTGCCTAAGAGTGGAATTGTTGGGGTTTGTGGTAAATTGATTCCTATTTTCCTGAGGAAGCTATATACTGATTTCCAAAGTCGGTGAATGAGTTGACACTCCCACCAGCAGTGGAGGAGTGTTCCCCTCTCTCCGTATCCTTTCCAGGATAAATTGTATTTGGTCTTTTTGATGTTAGCCATTCTGACAGGAGTAAGGTGATACTCAGAGTTGTTTTGATTTGCATTTCCCTGATGGCTAAGGATGTTAAGCACTTTCTCAAGTGTTTCTCAGCCACTTTAGACTTCACTATTGAGAATTCTCTATTTCTGTACCCCACTTTTTAATTGCATCCTTTGATATTTTGGAGACTTGCTTCATGCGTTCTTTGTAAATTTTGGAGATCAGCCCTCTGTCAGATATGGGGTTAGTGAATATCTTTTCCCATTCTATGTACTGCCTTTTTGTCTTGTTGAGTGTGTTTTTGCCTTACAGAAGCTTCTAAGATTCAGGAGGTCCAATTTATTAATTGTCAATCTCAGGGTCTGTGCTACTGGTATATATTCAGGAAGCAGTCTCCTATACCAATTCGTTGAAGAGTATCTCCCACTTTTTATTCTAAGTGTTTCAGTGTAGATGGATTTATCTTGAGTTCTTTGATCCATTTGTTCTTAAGTTTTATGCAAGGTGATAGACATAGATCCATCTGCAGTTTTCTGCATGCCAATATCCAGTTATATCAGCACAATTTGTTGAAGATGCTTTCTTTTTTCCATTGTATAATTTTAGCTTCTTTGTCAAAAAAATCAATTGTTCATAGGTGTGTGAGTTAAAATCAGGATTTTCAATTCAACTCCATTGGACTACCTGTCTATTTTTGTGCCAATAACAAGCTGTTTTCAGGACTATAGCTCTGTAATAGAGCTTGAAGTCAAGGATGGTGATGCCTACTGAAGTTACTGTATTGTATAGGGTTGTTTTGGCTATCCTGGATCTTTTGTTTTTCCGTATAAAGTTGAAAATTTTCCTTTCAAGGTCTGTGAAGAATTATGCCAAAATTTTAATAGGGATCGCATTGAATGTGTAGATTGCTTTTGGCAAGAGTGTCATTTTTATCCTACCAATCCAAGAGTATGGGAGATTTTTCCATTTTCTGCTATCCTCTTTGATTTCTTTCTTTAAAGACTCAAAGTTCTTGATACACAGGTGTTTCACTTCCTTAGTTAACATTATCCCCAGATATTTGATGCTGTTTATCGCTATTGTAAAGGGTGCTGTTTCTCTGATCTCTTTATCAGCCACTTTATCATCAGTATATAATAGTGCTACTGATGTTTTTTATTTAACCCTGTATCCTGACATTTCAATGAAGGGGTTTATCAGCTCTAGGATTTCCCTGGCAGAGTTTTTTGGGGCACTTATGTAAACTATCATATCATCTGCAAATAGTGAAAGCATGACTTCTTCTTTTTGTATTTGTATTCCCTTGATATATTTTGTTGTCTTATTGCTCTAGCTAGACTTCCAAGTACAATATTGAAGAGATATGGAGATATTGGACAGCCTTGCCTTGTTCCTGATTTAAAAATTGTGTAGAGTTTCTCTCCATTTAGTTTGATATTAGCTGTTGGTTTGCTGCATATTGCTTTTATTATGTTTAGGTATCCCTGATCTCTCTAGGACATTTATCATGAAGCAGTTTTCGATTTTGTCAAAGGCTTTTACAGCATCTAGTTAGATGATCATGAGTTTTTTTCCTTTGCAGTTAGTTTATATGGTAGATTACATTGATAGATTTTCTAATATTGAATCATCCCTGTGTTCCTGGTATGATTCCTTCTTGATCATGGTGGATGATTTTTCAGATGTGTTCTTGGACCCGATTTGATAGAATTTTATTGAGTATTTTTGCATCAATGTTCATGAGGGAAATTGGTCTATAGTTCTCTTTCTTGGTTGTTTCTTTGTGTGGCTTGGGTACCAAGGTAATTGAAGCCTCATAAAAAGAATTTGTCCATGAGCCTCCCAATTCTATTGTGTGGAACACTTTGAGGAGTATTGGAATCAGCTCTTCTTTGAATTTCTGGTAATATTATGCATTAAAGCTATCTGGGCCTCGGTTGTCTTTGGTTGGGGTGATTTTGATGACTGCTCCTATTTCATTAAGTGTTACAGGTCTGTTTAGATTGTGTATCTGTTCTTAATTTGGTTTTGGCAATGATATCTGTCCAGGAAATTGTCCATTTCCTTTAAATTTTCAAATTTTGTGGAATGCCTGATGATTCTCTGGATTTTCTCCATGTCCATTGCTATGTCCCCCTATTCATTTCTGATTTTGTCAAGTAGTATGCTCTCTCTCTCTCTGCCTTTTGGTTAGTTTAGACAAAGGTTTGTCGATCATGTTGATTTTCTCAAAGAACCAACTCTTTTTTTCATTGATTCTTTGTATTGTTTTCCTTGTTTCTACTTGATCGATTTCAGCCTTTAATTTGATTATTTCTAGGTGTCTACTCCTCCTGGGTGAGTTTGGCAAACTAAGCAGTCTTGGAGAGACTACTTTAAATGCCCCTCCCTAATAATGATTTTGATGACTATCTTACATGCCATCCTAGAACCTCCATCCAGTGACAGATGGAAGCAGAGGCAGACACCCACAGCTAAACACTGAACTGAACTCCTTGAACCCAGTGGCAGAGTGGGAAGAGTGATGAGCAAAGGGGTCAAGACTGGACTGGTGAAACCCAGAGAAACAGCTGACCTGAACAAGGGGGAGATCTTGCACCCCAGCCTGATGGCTGAGAGGCCAGCATGGGACTGATCCAGACCCCCTGAATGTGAGGAGACTCAGGAAATTAATGGGATTTTTGGGTAGTATACCAATATTTATCCCTGGCACACAAATGGACTTTGGGGACCCATCCCACAATGAGGGATGTGTTCTCATTTTGGACACTTTGGGGAGGGCCTGGGCCCTCCACAGAATGAAATGACACAATCTAGTGATCCCCCATGGAGGGCCTTATCCTCCCTAGGGAATAGAGTGTGGATTGTGGGGGCTAGAGAGGGCAGGGGAGCGAGTGGGCTTTGAGGGGAAGGAGAGGGATCTGGGACTGACATGGGAATTAAGCTTGTTTCTAATTTAAATATGTAATAAAAAGTGTAAAACACAAAATAATTTTTAAAAAGTCTTTATGATCAACTCCCTGTAATTACTTTCCTTTTTGTTTAATCCTCAAAGTTTTTTCCCTTTTCTTAGTTGAGCCCTGACTGATCTACTCATTAATAAAGTGCTGGATTAGAGAAAGAAATGACTCTTCATGGCTGTCATGCTCATAGATCAGTACCTTGAAATGCCAACGTCAGACAAATTTCCTGCTTCAGTACCTGGGAACAAATACTGAGGACAATAGGTAGGCATTGTGCAGAAAATAGGAGACCTTGAAACACAAAGCCCAAAACAAGATGTCTCCCTCAAATCCCTCCCCTCAATTTCGGGGATGCCTAAGGATGAAGACCTTAAAGTCAACATGGTCAAAGTACATATGAACTAAAAGAGACTGAGGCTGCATGCACAGGATCTGTGGGCTTCCCCCCCCCCTCTCTCTCTCAGTATTTACAGTATTTCTGAGTGTGCAACCAAGTGAGACTCTATTCCTTGTGCCTTATGCTGTTTTTCCTCTGTTTGCTTTGTCTAATTTTAAAGTTTTATTTTAATTATATCATATAATATCCATTATGTTATATCATATCACTATTCTTTAAAAACCTGTTTGTTTTACAATGGGAAACAGAAAATGAATGGATCTGAATGAAGTATACAGGCACTGGGAGAAGTAATGCAGAAGAGGTCATAATCAGGATATGTTATGTATGGAAAAACATGTTTTCATAAAAGGCACAAGAGGTCAAAAAGAGGAAACATCTTTTATATATAAAGATTCTTAAATTTTCATGTTTCAGATTTAATTTATATCTGTTCACTCCATATATGTATGAATAGCTCTACATAAAGTTTGTTTTTAATTCGTAATACTTTTTAGTTTTTGAGATTATAATATAATTTTATCATTTATCCCCTTAATTTTTCTTACTCCAAATAGCCAATGCACCCCCTTGCCTTCTTCCAAATTGTTGGCCCCTTGACCTCCTTTTGCTTTAATTATTGTTACATACAAGAAGACACACACACACACACACACACACACATATTTATGTGCATCTGTATGGGCAGATATTCCTAAATATATAAAGACAATATGCTAAGTTTACATAATATTATCTGAATGTACAAGATACTAGCCCTGTTCATTTTATATTGAGTAACCAACTGGCATGTCCTTCTGGGATTAAGATGATTCTCCTGTTCTCAGCATTCCCCAGGTTCCTGGAGTTCTTTGTCTATGGTCATGGGTGTAGTATTTCTAGCATTTGTAAGAGATACAACCTCATAGACAACTTTCTGTTCCTTGGGCCTTTGCAATCCTTTTATTTCCTCTTCCATAGTAAATACTAAGTCTTCAGTATAAACATTTTCTATAGATAGATAATGATTGTCACAGAATATTAATACTAAAATTAAAAATAAAACAATAGTAAAGCATTCAAAACATCAAATATATCATTTAAATAATATAAAAATATTCAAGAATAATGAAAAGAACTAAAAGAATATAAAATATTTCCAGGAAACAATATCTCTAAATTATTAAAATATAACTGAAAAAAAGAACAAAATTTACAATAATATTTGCAAGGACAGGAAAATATCTTCACTGTCTATATAGCATTATATTAATACCATAAATGTTAATTAGCAATGGTAAGTGTAAAATACTTTTACTGGAGAAACATTGGTAAGTTTGGTCTGTATTTACATAATCTGAGTTTCAGAAAATCCCTTGAGGAAGAACTTGTTCAGCTTCTGATAATATGATCAGTGTATTTATATCATATCATTGATACTCTGAAGTCTGAAACAATAATTCCAGATTAGAAATAATACTGTAATTGTTAAGCACCCATGAACCTCCAAGGTGAGATGCCAGCCTAATGGTCAATTTGGTTAATGGAAGAAAAATATGGGAGGAAAATGATTATGGAAGGAAAGCAGAGATGGCTTCTGTAAAGAGTTTTACTATAAATGGAGAACAGGTAAGGTAGAACAGAAAATCTGAAAAGGGTTTAAGTTTATTATTGTTGTTATTATCATTATGTTTTCCAATTTAGAAGAACTATATAACCCTGAATGCTAGAAAAATGATCTATTTAAATTGGAAAACTTTTTTAAAAAGATAATACTGTCCCTTAGATACTATGTCCAAAAGAGCTAGCAGACATTGAAAACATTTTAATCTTTACAAAGAAGATGATGTTTGCAAAGATTTTGTCAGAAAGTCATTTAAAAAAGAAGGTGAGTCTCCCAGGATCAAAGCAACCAAAAGTCAGCATCTTGTTTCACCATCTACCCTGCAAAACAAAAGTTGACACATTCCTCTCAACATAATACATAAAGAAAAACAAGTAAGAGGCACAAAATATGCTAAACTTTTGACCAAGAGAATGAATTTCAAGACCCTGTTCAGGCACCAAAATATTGACAGCCTTTGGGGTCCAGCCTCAATGTCCTTTTCATAGTTTAGGTTAGACACTACAAGAAGTAAAAGGAAATTAGGATATCTGAGGGTGAATAGACTCTCTCATACTATGCTGTTCCAAATAAGTCTCTTTATTCTTTGATTTTCATTGTAATCTCTTTTAACTTCATTTATTCTATCCCAAAAACTTTCTTCTTACAGGAGGCTTGAAACAATTAAAAACTTACAAGAGTTACCTGTCATCAGTCAAAAGTACATTCTGAAGGTAAAGGATAAGGAGTTGAGGCATTTACCATGACAAAACAAATGTTTCACATCTTTTTCAAGTAAGTCTGAATATCTGAATTTCATGTATGTGTGAGGTTCACACACACACACATAATATTCATATATATGTCACCTACATACATATACATGGTTTACATATGTATACTCATATTCATACATACACACACATATATATATATATATATATATACATACATATGAACCAATGCATGCCTTCATAGTAGGTTAATTTCACGACTTGACCTTATCTATGAAATCCAGTCTGAAGACCTGCCAATACTAAACACCTCCCTTCCCCAGGAAATCTGCATGTTCATGTGTAGCTCCTGTCTTTGCTGGTGTTCCAGACAAGTGTGATACATGCTTTCATTAGACTCAAATTTTTGACCTGATTTACAGAAAATTCAGTAGATTGTATATATGCATACACTATCTTGTGATATCATGACACATGATGAATGAAATCTAAATTCTAAAAGAAATAAGTACTTACTATTTCCCATAGGTACATCAAAGCCCTTACTTGAGCCAAAGAACTATGATTCTACCCTCCACATAACATGATAAACAATACTGATACTTTTTATGAATCAAATGAGCATTCATAAGAGAGATTATTTAGATTTGTATGATTATTTGCTCATGGGATGGACACTCCACTTGGTAATAAGGGTCAGTACTGTTGATGAGTGTTTGTGCTGCTCTAATTATAAGCTTGTCTTCCCATGACCTGCACTCTTGCTCTGTAATAATGGTTCAATGTTCAGCCCTTTGCTGCTGATGATTATAGGATAGCATCTCTTATAAGGCTCAGGAAACAACACAAATTTGTGTCTGGAAAGCCAGCAATAGGCTGTCAAAGAGATGGAGCATAATGTTTTCTCAGTTTATTGGGATTGAAGGATTTGCTGGACATACTACTCTCGGCTGGCATCTGTGGTCCCTTTGTGTTTGCAAACGTCTATCCAGTACCTTCTGGCTTTCAGAGTTTCATTTGAGATGTCTGGTGTAATTATTATAGGTATGTCTTACTATGTTACTTGGCCTTTTCCTTTGCAGCTCTTAGTATTCTAGTGTATTCTGTATGTTTAGTGTTTTGATTACTTTATGGTGAAAGAACTTTTTTGGTCCAATCTATTTGGTGTTCTAAAAGCTTCTTGTGCCTTTACATGAGTACCCTTCATTAGTTTGGGAAAGCTCTCTTCTATGGTATTGTTGAATATATTTTCTGTTTCTTTGAGCTAGAATTTTTCTCCTTCTATCCCTATCATTCTTAGGTTTTGTCTTTTCATAATGTGCCAGCTTTCCTGAATTTTTTGTGTTAAAAATTTGTTGTATTTAACATTTTCTTTGACCAATGAATCTATTTCTTCTACTGTATCTTCAGTGCCTGAGATTCACTCTTCCATGTCTTGCATTCTATTTGTTGTGCTTGCATCTGTAGTTACTGTCCATTCACCCAGATTTCCATTTCTGAATCCCTTTGCCTTGTGTTTTCTTTGTTGATTTTATTTCAGTTTTCAATTCTTAGACTGTTTCTTTCACTTGTTTTTTTCTCTTGGTTTACTTGGCTTTCTTTAAGGGATTGATTGATTTCTTCCAATTTTTTGTTTGTCTTTTCCTTGATTTCTTTAAGGGAACTATTCATTTCCTCTTTAAAGGCCTGTATAATCTTCATAAAGTTATTTTAAGGTTGTTTACTTCTATTTCATCTACATTGGGATGTTCTGGTCTTGCTAATATAGAACAACTAGTTTCTGCTAGTACTATATTGTTCTATAGGTTGTTCAATGTATCTCTACACTGCCATCTACCAGTCTCATTCTCTGATTCAGTGCATGTGGAGCCTGTGCCTTTGTTGGTGTCTCTTCCTCTAATTGGTGCAGATGAGGCCTGTGGGCCCATGGATCTCTCTTCATCTAATGAGTATAGGTAGGTTCTGTGGTTCTGGTGCAGGTGCAGGTGGGGCCTTTGACTCTGGTGGTTATTGATGTGATGGGGGTTAGCTGGGAATGGGGAGAATATTTCTGCCTGGTCACTGTAGCTGACATAGATGTTGTTGGGGCACGACTATCCAGCAAGGAGGTCAGAAATTCACCAGTTGTAGGTGGGGCATGTGGCTCCTTTGATAACGGATGATGCATTGGAAGTGGAGATGGTTGGGTGTTGCATGGGGAAGATGCTGCTTCCTGTTCTTGGAGCTTGGGTTGATGTGTTCAGGCACATGATATGCCTCTACCAGCTAGGGCGTAGAGATCAGGGCTGTCCAGTCAGGAGGTCACCCACATCTTCTTCCAGGTTAGGAGGGGGCATGTTCTCTTTCTACTTAGGAATGTTAATATAATAAAGCTAGATGGAGCCTATTATTTTTATTGAAAACAAATTGAATGGGAAAAATAATTAAATTTATAGGCTTTGAAAAACAGATAAAAATAAAACCATATTGTTATTTGGAAAACCTAAAATTTTCAAATTACATTATGATGTATTATCTAGAGGCAGTTCTCTATTACAAGTGTCCATGAAGAACAGTAATATTTACCTTTAGCAAGAGATGGAAGTGGATGAAATAGAAAATTTGCTGGGTCAGAGTTTTGTTTCAGCCAGAAAAACTACTTGTCATGTAAGCTTGACTCACTTATAGAAAGCTTAAGTTTAATTGACAGAACCTGAGATGAAAAGAAAGAAATAACCCTGAAGGAAGTCATCAGGCTTCCTTGGAAGCATTGTGGCATGCATTCCCAGTACTCCCCAAATGGTAAAGTTACATGAAATAAAATTTTAGCATTTTGGAATATCAGACTCCTGCAATGATTGTGATATAGACTTCAGCTCATGTCTTTTGAAGGGTGAAATTCATAAAATTATCAGAAATGTGTATCCCTAATTTATTGAATAAGAAATGTGGTGAATGCATTGTTCTAATCAATTTGTGCAATTATTTTAAATACATAGATACTCAACTACAATAACATACAAGTCAAAGCTTTCACAAGTTTTACTAGAAAACTATAATTAAAAACTTTCTTATATTATAGTAAAACTTATTAAAATAAAAGTATCCTAAACAGGGATTGACCATAATACCTTGATGATATTGTCATTTTCTATTTGCTTGACTGTCCCGCGCTACCATCTCGCCAGCAAGAACGACGCTACACACTTAGGATCCTTCTGCAGAGCAGCTTTAATGCATCTTGAGAGGGAAAGCATAAGCTTACAGAGCGGAGACCCTGGGGAGCCAAAAGCCCAACCCTTATATAGCTCAGCAGTCCCCGCCTCAGACGTGTCATCTCCTGACTGGCTTCTGCTCGACAGCCCACATGACACCATGGGAGAGGCAGAGAGTAAGGGATGGAAAAGTACCAGGCACGTGGGCACCAAGGTTGTTTACTCCAACCGACAATGGATGTCGGCGCCATCTTGTAACGGAGAATGTGGGGGCAGCTCCCCACACTTGACATTCACATGTATTATTATCCATTGCTAAGAAAGAAGCAACAATATGCTGGAAAAAGAAGGGAGGAAAAGAACATCTTTTTCCTAATGAATGCAAATATCAGGAAAACATTCAAGGGTCAAGAAATGCTTTGGGAATTACAGTCAGTTGGAATATACGAAAGGAGGCACCACTGAAGCCAATATTAGTTTCCAAAATGATAGAGTTTTTATTGCCCCCTCCTCTTTCTCCTACCTCTCTCCTCTTCCCTTTGTGCTCCCAGTCTACTCAGGAGATCTTTCCCTTTCCTCTTCTTGGAGGTCCATATATGTCTCTCTTATGGTCCTCCTTGTTTCCTAGATTATCTGGGGTTATGGACTGTAGGCTGGTTATCCTTTTCTCTATGTCTAATATCCACTTATGCCTGAGTACATAACATGTTTTTATTTCTGTGTCTGGGTTGCCTCACTCAGGTTGGATTCTTCCATCCATCAGCTTTCAAGTTTCAAGATTTCATTGTTTTTGCCACTGAGTAGTACTCCATTGTGGAAATCTGCCATATTTCCTTTAACCATTCTTAAATAATAATAATAGAAATTAACATGAAGCAAACTGTCAAATATTTATTTTGTATGTATGTATATAAGTATATATGACATATATATATATATAGAGAGAGAGAGAGAGAAAGGGATAGAGAGAGAGAGAAAGAGAAAGAGAGAGACATGCATGCCTAATAGGACTTTCAAAACAAGAACTTCAAATTGTCCAATACATTTCAAGGCAAGAGGCATTTATTTTACGACTGACCAGGCTATTTATTGAAGAAGAAAGATGTGTTCTTGACAAGTAAATAAGTGACTGCCTGATTCCTTGACAGGAAAAACATCTCTAGATGAAGACACTGATGTTCTATGCTGACTAAGAGTGTGTTCATAAGGACAAATTGTCTCCTAGAACATCTGTATCCCTGGAGAAACAATATTCAGTTGTCCATTTATATTGGCTATGTTATCATTATATATTGGAAGTGCATTATTTAAAGACCAAATGTAAAGAATTGAGTACAATACAAATCAGTTTTTCAACTCTGAACCAGGTTGCATCATAAAATCTGTCTACTTAGCTTATTCTTATTCATTCCTTGTACCTTGCATGCCCAGTATGTACTAGTCTACACATCTACACTAAATAAAAGTGATACTTTATATTCAGAAATAAAATGTTTCACCTTCTAAATAATGACCCCAGGAAGGCTGTTTTTATTATAGCTTTGAGTATATGTCTTACATAGGAAACTGTAGATAATATAATTATAAAACTGAAGTTTTGTATTGTGAAATTACAAATATTTTTGCCTAAAATGTCACTGTGTATTGCTAAATACTATCTTTTAAATATATTTTGTAGGAAAAAATGTAATTTTCCATTTTCTGGTTATCAGATGCAAACCTTCACCACTAACTCATGATGATGGTTCTAAAAGGAATCTGAATACTGCAAGAAGAGTAAGATAACCAAGGACCCATCTTCAAATCCTGCTATATATTTTAGTGAGATACTAGCAGGTTACATTGATGTAATGGTGGCACAAGTTATGTGAGTGTAGTCAACCACTTTGCTTGGCTTAAGACACACTTCATCAGTTAGTATTCTTATGCTTACTAGATAGTCAAAAACCTGAGGCTAGATAAGCTATGTGGCTAGGGAAAATAAAATATTATTGATCTACTAAAGGAACACAGAAATTAGATAACGTCTAATGGCATTATGCTATATCTTTAAGTCAGTGTCCAGACCAACCATCGTCAGAGAAGCTTCCTCTTCCAGTATATGAGAATTTTTACAGAGACTCAGAACTGGATAGGGTACACAGTGAGAAATTTTAAAATGGCTTGTCCTTAAATACTATGTCTTCATCAAACCCATCCCCTCAGAGTTCAAGAAGCTATACAGAAGTGGATTGTCTTACTTAGGGTTTTAAGTGTGGTGAAAAGACACCATGATCACCGAAACTTATAAACAAAGAATTTAATTGGGTGGCTTGCTTACAGATTCAGAGGTACAATCCATCAGTGTTGACTGGTGTCACTATGTTGTATTCTTTAAGCAACTATAAAGCCAGGGTTTCATTAACGCAACTTCCACTGGGCAGTGGTGGCACACGCCTTTAATCCCAGCACTCTGGAGGTCTGCCTCTGGAGGCAGGTGGATCTCTGTGAGTTTGAGGCCGGGCTGGACCGACAGCCTCCAAAACAATGCAGAGAAACCGTGTCTCATAAAACAAAACAAAAAAAAGCAGCTTCCCTGCCATGTCTAGAAAATGCTGTCTTAGCAGCAGCCATTCTGGTTCTCTGGTACTTTCAAAGCTTGTGGTCCTCTTTTGCAAATTTTTACAAACCGAGAATTAGGAGCTGCATCATATATGTGTCATCTGAAACGCAGCCCACCACCATAACTTATTTGTTATTTTTCTTATTTTATTATCTTATTTTATTATTATTTTATATCTCTATAGCAATCTCTGTAAATTGTAAAATAAGCTTGCTTAATGGGTGACAAAAACTGCACTTTTATATATGTATAAAATTAATAATTATGAGTTAGAGATTGCATGGGCTTAGTATCATTCACTCAGGAACTACAGACAATTGACAAATAGAATCTCAGAAAAATAAAATATTCTTTACAGCAAAGAGTAAATCAATGGAGGGAAGAAGAAATATACCAAGTAGGAATAAATCATTGCCATCTATACATCTGATAAATAATCAATATCAATATTACATAAAAAGTCAAGCACACAGACATTGAAATCAGGAAAACTAACAACAGGAGTGGAAACTTGAATTTGATTAGAGATGTCTCAGAAGAAAAAAACTAAATGAATAAAAAATTTTTATTTGGCTTTTCTTTTTGAGATTTTAATATTATCATTTATCCATTTCATTTCCTTGCTTCAAACACTCCCTTATACATAATTGCTCTCTTTTAAACTCTCTTTTAAATTCATGGCCTCTTTTTTCACTAATTGTTGAGACATGAAAATATGTTTATGTATGTATGCATATACTTCTAAATATAACTTGCCCAATCTGTATACAAATTCTATATAAGTTTGCAGGGATACATGGCATTGGATAATCAATTGTGCTCAACTATGGGGAAGACGATTTCTTGCACTCTCAATAGTCCTTAGTTGTCTGTTGTTCTTCGTGTAGGGTTGAGGCTTTTGGGGTTGTCCCCATCCACTCATGCATATCTATTACTGCTATTCTTGTTCACCTCATTTTTGGCAGTAATATTGGTAAGAATTTATAGGTGAAGTTCTGACCTTCCTGAGAGACAATAGCCTCAGAACAAACTCCCTGTTCCTCTGTATTCTATAGTCTTCTGTGCCCTCTTCTGAAATATCTGCTGAGCTTTAGGTGCTGGGAGTTACTTTGCAGATGTATTCATTGAGACTGAGATCATATCTCTTCATTTTATTTATTTTTTTCTGTGTCTTTTTTTATTAATATTTTTTTTATTTTCCATTTTAAATTTAGATAAGAAACAAGGTTGCTTCACAAGTCAGTTCCAGGTCCCTCTCCCTTTCCCTCCCCTCCTCCCGTGCCCTCCCCCCATCCCCCCCCGTTATCCCCTCTTTCCCCCAGGGAGGGTGAGGCCCTCCATGGGGGTGTCCATAGTCTGTCATTTCATATAGGGCAGGGCCTAGACCCTTCCCCAAGAGTTCAGGGTGAGAGTGCACCTCACATTGTTCTATGGGAGTCCAGAGACCGTGTGTATACTTGGGATGGGTACTGATCTGCTGTCCAAGGCTCAATAGATTACCTAGGCCTCCTCACTGACACCCAGATTCAGGGGGTCTTGATGAGTCCCATGCTGGATTCCCAGGCTGATGCCTGGGATTCAAGAGTTAACCTTTGTCTGGTCAGCTGTTTCTGGGGGTTCAACCAGCCCAGTCTTAATCCCTTTGATCATCAGTCCTCCCTCTCTGATACTGGCTTTCTTGAGTTCAGCTCAGTACTTAACCAGCCAGTAAATGAAGTTTCTGTTTCCCAGACTCTCTGGCAATAGGATTGTAGGCTGGCACTCCCCAGATCTATGTCTAAAATCCATATATGAGAGAGTACATGCCATGTTTCTCTTTTTGTGACTGGGTTACCTCACTCAGGATGGTTTCTTCTAGTGTCATCCATTTGCCTGCGATCTCATGATTCCATTATTTTTTTCTGCTGAATAGTACTCCATTGTGTAGGTGTACCACATTTTCTCTATCCATTCTTCGGGTGAGGGACATCTAGGTTGCTTCCAAGTTCTGGCTATTACAAATAAGGCTGCTATGAACATAGTGGAACAGACATCTTTGTTATATGAATGGGCATCTTTTGGATATATGCCTAAGAGTGCAGTTGCTGGGTCTTGTGGTAGGTTTATTCCCATTTTTCTGAGGAATCTCCATACTGCTTTCCAAAGTGGCTGAACCAGTTGGCACTCCCACCAGCAATGGAGGAGTGTCCCCCTTTCACCACATCCTCTCCAGCATAAATTGTCATTGGTGTTTTTGATTTTAGCCATTCTGACAGGAGTGAGATGGTATCTCAGAGTTGCTTTGATTTGCATTTCCCTGATGGCTAAGGATGTTGAGCACTTTCTCAAGTGCCTCTCAGCCATTTTAGACTCCTCTATTGAAAACTCTCTATTTAGTTCTGCAGCCCACTTCTTAATTGGGTCCTTTGCTGTTTTGGAGACTTGCTTCTTGAGTTCTTTGTAAATTTTGGAGATCAACCCTCTGTCAGATGTGGGATTAGTGAATATTTTTTCCCATTCTGTGGGCTGCCTTTTTGTCTTGCTGACTGTGTCCTTTGCCTTACAGAAGCTTCTCAGTTTCAGTAGGTCCCATTTATTAATTGTTGATCTCACTGTCTGTGCTACTGGTGTTATGTTCAGGAAGCTGTCTCCTGTACCAATTCTTTCAAGGTACCACCCTTGAAAGAATCTCAAGTGTTGAAGATACACTAGGAGAAATGGATTTATCAACCAAAGAAAACCTTAAATCCAACAAATCCTTAACACAAAACATCCAGGAATTATGGGACACCATGAAAAGACCAAACCTAAGAATAATAGGTATAGAAGAAGGAGAAGAAATCCATCTCTTCATTTTATATGGCTGTGGTTTTCTTTAATTGTCTCCACCTTTTGAAAATAAATGCTTCATTGATAAATTAGTGAGAATTATACTTATCTCTAAATATAAAGATAAATTTCATGGAAAGTATTCAATATCCTTAGCAATTAAGGAAATGTAAAATAAAATAATATAAAAATTTCATCAAGAAAAAATTATAGTAAATCTGGAAAAGGAAAAGGGAATGCTAATTTAGTGTTAGGAAAGCAAACTGGTACAGCTATTATTTAAAGCAATATGGTAACTACTCAAAAACTATAACCCACTTTGACATATTATTAAAGGCCTTTGTGTTCTAACACACAGATACTTGCTCAACTATGCTTACTGATGCAATATTTATAACAGATAGTAAATGAAAATAGCCTGAACGTTCCTTAAGTAGTAAGTATATAAATAAAATATGTTACATATCAACAATGAATTTCTGTTCAGCTGTAACAAAACTAAATAAATATATTTTCAAGAAAATGAATGAAACTAGAAAACATATCAAGAGAGCCAGCCCAAAACTATGAAAATAAATGCCATATAGAATATCTTATTTGTGAACCTTATAATGAATATTAATATTTCATTATAAATCCTGTGGTAAATACAAAGCCTGAAAAGTAGAAAAGGGGATCCTTCAGTTAGTGAGAGAAGCAGCTCTAGAAAGGCACATAACAGGACATAGATACTATAAAGGGGAACATGTAGAAAATGAGGCATGTTAACAGAGTAGGATGTAAGAGAAGGGTAATACAAAGGAAATATTTGAGAGAAATAGCTAGCACAAAAAATGTTTGAAAAATCAAAGAGAAACAAGTGTGTTATACATACAATTAAAGATACACACATGCTGGGCAGTGAAGGAGCCTGGCTTTAATCAAAGCATTTGGGAGGCAGAGGCAAGCAGATCTCTGTGAGTCTGAGAACAGCCTTTTCTGCAAAGCAGATGCTAGGACAGTCAGGACTGTTACAAAAAGAAACACTGTCCTGAAAAATCACAAAAAATTCCACACATCTCTGTGTATGCATTTGTATGTGCATGAGTGTTTTTGTTTTAGTGGAGCTATGCCATACATATGGTGTAGTAATGCTCCACACAAGAGCCATAGGCAATCAAAGAAAAGCCCTAGTGCCAGGAATGGAAACTCCCTCCAAATTGCTGTTCAGTGGAATCAAAGAAACTACCCAAACAATATGTTCTGTATTCATTGCCATTGGTTTGGTTCCAGATCTTCAAGGTAAGATTCTGCACATAGGGCAAGTAGCAATGAAACTGCAATTGACATGACTGCCTCCTTCTTGAGAGCTAGATCTCATAATATACAAAGATGTTATGCAAGCTGCAAAGGTAGACAAACCCTCAGCCGTCTCATGCAGCTGTAGAATCTATGAAGTGCACCAATTATTCCTGCTTTGTAGGTAGGAATTTCATGGTGCCATAAACCTAGTCAACTAGTGGTGGATAGAGAAAGCATGCAGCCTATAAAGAAACTTCCATTAAGTATTCATTTTTCAATTGAGGTGTTAACCCAATTACAGAGTAACCAAATTGTGCCATTGATAAGTTTGTTTGCTTAATTTAATTGGAAACTTGACACAACATATAAGCACATAAGAGTCTAAAAATAACGATTGCCTAGATAAGATTTACATGTAAACATGTTTATGGCAGATAGTCCTTGATTATATTAATTGATGTGTGAAGACTGACTCAAAAGTGAGATGAAATGTTTCCCTAAATTGGCATATTGAATTGTATATGCATAGTTAAAACAGACTAAATAGTAAACAAGAATGCATTAATTATCTCTCTGTTCTCTACTGTAGATGTGCCTAATTGCTTTATGTTTCTACCTCAACTTCCATGTCACGACAGACTATAACATGGATTGTAAGCCAATTGAATTCTTTCTTCCTAAAATTGTTTTATTTTCAGTTTATTTTATCACAGAAACAAGGAGATACCACAGAAGTAGATGTGGTATTCACAGATAACTTTATTGGATTTTAACTACCACTTTAATACTGGGGGGAGTTTCTTCATTTAAACGGTAATTTAAGATCTCCAATATGCTTGAAGGTAGTGACTCATGACTGTAATCCCAGCCCTAGGGAGGCAGAAACAGGCAGATCTCTGTGAGTCCAAGGCCAGCCTGCCCTAAAAAGCTACTTGCAGGAAAACCAAGGTTGTTACACAGAAAAGCCCTGTCTCACAAAACAAAAAGGAAAACAAAAACAAAAATAAAAACAGATAGAAGCCAACATGAGTAAATGTCAAAAAATAATGGAAAAAGCTCCATGTGCATATACATATTCAAAAGAACCTGGAGTTCATTTTTGTTAGCCTTCTCCTATACATTTTCCATGCGAGAGCATGACACACAATGAGAGAAAAATTGATCTTCCCTTTGTCATCCATTATCAATTCCAAATAGCTTCTTGGTTAGGAATGGAATCACCTGTCCACTTCTCCCTCTCAGAGTTTGGAAGATATCAGATTTAAACCTGTGAACATATTGTACTGTGAACATATTGAACCTGTGAAATTTGTTGTGTATATAAAATATTTCTGACACATTCTGTCAGTTTCTTCATCCATACAGATATTGGGCCTTGAGAGAAAAAATAATTTGATAAAGGCATCCCAGTTAGTAGTTATTACTCAAAATTCTCCCAGTCCAGTTGTGGGTTCCTGTGCTAATCTACTGAAAGAAGCTTATTTGATAAGGGTTGATGAAGTACAGATCAATGGGTACAGAAATGTGTAAATAGGAGTCATTTTATTGCTCTGTGCCTTTAGCATAATAATAATAATAATAATAATAATATCATATTTTCCCCTAGACAAAGACCTGTCTGCACTCAGGTTCTTGGACACTTTAGCAGTGTCATGGAATGAGCATTAGTTTCAATAAAAAAGTGTTTGGTTACTTCCATTAACCTAAGACACAGTCTATCTGGGTCCTCAATAGAAGCTCATTTATTCTAGCTGTGTGACATTTCTTTGTTTATATGACCTTCATAATTATCCACAGGTATAATGTTCATTATAATTGAACGTTTCCATGAAATAAACACACTGTGTTACAAGCAGTGGTGATCTCCATAAACCCATTCACACCAAACTAAATACCAGAGAAAGATGGCAACAGCAAACACATAAAGGCATATTGAAGTAAAAGACATTCTGAGATATGTAGTCTTGGGGTATTGCCTACCAGAGATTCATCCATCAAGGAGTTACCTCCTGGTGGACTGCTTCCTGAAATTCAATTGCTAACTGCTACTCCTCTAGCATTGCCACCAGCATTATTGACATGCCAGGCAATATACATTCACTCATGTGATAATGGCACAAATGTTAAAATGGTAAGTAATTGCTTCATGATTGAATTTAAGGGGAAACTCCATGGGAATTGATGCATACCAGTTACTGTATGCCTGTTCAGAAGCCCAATGTATGTGAGGTCATGGTCCCTTTGAGGAATTAATCCTACTATGGAATTGAAGTTGCAAAACTGTCTTCATATGTGTGGGTATGTGTGTATATGTGTGTATGTCTACCATAGACATCACTTTCAGCCATAATTAGGAAAGGTTTTATTGCCAGTATGCTTCAATGAATTCAGAGACTTTTGATGCAACAAAAAATAAGTTATAGCTAAGTTTTCTGTCCTATATAAGATATTAATACTTTACTCTCTAAGGCTCAAGGAACACTGAGAAAGATGAGGAAAATATCTGTAGGAATCAGAAGATAGGGAACACAAGGAATGCAAAATATCATCTTATGGACCATAATTCCACTGTAGTCATGAGTTCTAACTAGCTACAGTTGTTGATTCCAGTGGTTCTGAAGAAGAATGGACCCGTTGACAGCAAGGGGTAAATGGAGGAGTGACTTGGGAAGACTCACTCATGACTGCTGGACTTTTTCCTATGGGTAGATTTAAGGAAAATGGAATTAATGTCTGGAGTTGTATGCCCACTTCTTGCCTCAGTAGTCTTTAGCAAGTAAATCCCATCTGATTATCACTCAGATGCCTGTGATTGAATTAAATGTGTCAATTAAAAACCAAAAATCTTGAGTCTAGCAAATAAACAAGGGGGTCGGGCAGAGAGTTGTTAGCAATATAAGAAAGAGAAATAATAGGAGGACAGTAGACAAACTGCTTTTTTTTGTTTTTCCAGACAGGGTTTCTCTGTCACTTTGGAGGCTGTCCTGGAAATAGCTTTTGTAGAACAGGCTGGTCTCAAACTCACATCTATCTGGCTGCCTCTGCCTCCTGAGTGCTGGAATTAAAGGCATGTGCCACTACTGCCCAGCCAAAATGCATTTTATGTATGTATAAAAGTATCAAATATTTAACTTAGTAAACAAAGGACACTATAAATCAAAACATAGATTGGAACTTTCTACATAATATTTACAAAACAAAAAGTATAGTTTTTGCAACACTAATGGTAAAAACATTAAAAATATTAATAACAAAATAAGCAGAAACAATACAAAAGGCTGGGTACAGTATTCTTACCCCCAGGGGTCAGCAAATCATGCATGTTGAATTCAGCATTTCTATACACTCAGTCATTAAGGCCGGCTCTACTGGGATTAGAATTATAGTACAATAGATGTCTTAATGGAGAGCTTTGGATATTGAGTACATGAAAAACCTACACTACACCGTCAGATATAGCCTGTGACCAATTCTTTGTGTTCTTTGTATGATCAGATGAAATATCAGATCTTTCACCCAAACTTCTAGGAACCAATTAAGTACTGAGACACTCATTTTGTGCAACAGCCAGATAAGATTCTGAGTACCATTGCCTGTAAGAGAGCAGGTACTTTGTGATACCATACTAAGTATTTTGAAAATGAGGGCAAGTGTTTGCATTTCTATCCTAAGAAAATATGAAGCATGAAAAAATGTGAGAAACAAGTTTTTACTTCATGTGTCACTTGTTGGTACTCTAACATTATCATATTTGTTTATAGCAACATTGACACTTCTCTCATCTCTCATTCTGCTTATATAACCCAAAATTTCAAATATCTTCAGATTACTTTTTGGAAGTTTGGAGAACCTTACATTTCCCTTTGCTTTAATTTGTTATTCTCTCTCTCTCTCTCTCGCTCTCTCTCTCTCTCTCTCTCTCTCTCTCTCTCTCTCTCTCTCTCTCTCTCTCTCTCTCTCTCTCCCTCTGTGTGTGTGTGTCTGTGTGTGTGTGTGCAAAAATTTGTTTATGTATATTCCCAGTCTTTTAACAGGGACAGAAGTCATATTGAACCAGGATACCATAATTTGTCACATTCTGACTTAATTTATTTTTTCAATAAATCATATCCAATATCAAACATATTTGGTATTATGCATAAATATGAATTTGGGGTATGTTCAACCCTTGATAGACAGTCTGTCTTTAATTTTCTTTACTTATTCTTACATGAATCATAAGACATTGTATGGCCAATTAACAGGCTTTGAGATGTAGGGAGAAAGGCAGACTATACAAAGCAGCATCTTGAATCTTCCTAGTCAATATGAAATACTATAAGCAGAAACATACTAAAGAGTGTGATTACCAGCACCATGTTAGTTACATATTCTGATCATAACAGGCTGGAAGTCATGAAAACTGAACTGTCACATTTTATTGAGAACATTCAAACACTGAAAAATGCATTTTGATTACTGATTTAAAAAATGGGGTCTGTGCCAAACTTATCACCCTGGGGAGAGACACAATATTTCAAATAGAAATAACATGATGTTTCTATCTATGAGGAGACTTTCTGTTCATTAACAAATATAAGCATTGCTACCTCCTTTGAGAATTAATCCAAAAGGGTCTCTTAGTCTTCTATATATAGCAATACCATTCATAAATCTGTTTAAAAACACTAAGAAATAGTATAAGGACTACCTAAAACTTAAGTTGACATGACTTCCAGAGGCATTTTCCACAATCCCGTTGAGAAGGCTACATTTTGTTCCCCAATAGGCTGCCTGCGTTCTGCACTATGTTCTGTGTGTCTCACTAAAATTAGTTAGAAGGAGACCAGAAGGACAAGGGGGGACAAAATGAGGGGAGTGATTAAACATGGTACCAGATAAACATGATAAAACCTTGCTTCTTCACACAAATTAACCAGTGCTAAAATTGTGTTGCATTTCAGATTTTACTAAAATAAATAATACACATATAAAATTTACTCCTTGACTATTTCCCTTCATTCCCTTATTGCAAAAGCATTTTATTGTGAATTCATTCAGATCTTTTCTACATTTATCTGTATTAAATATGCATTTGTGAATAAAAGAAAGGAGGCAATCTGTGTTTTATGGCCAAATGTTGGAATATAGTATTAATTAAATTTAATGAATGATGAGTAATTAATAATGTTAGCATTAATTTGAAAAATATCAATTAAGCACACCAGTTTAAAAATATATTCTCTGCTTTTATAAGAATATATGTTTTAACTTCAAGACAATACAGATACATTACTTAGAACAATGATCATAAATAGAATATTGTGATTGGAAGGTATACATTATGAAAGTGTGGTTATTTTCCCTAGAAAAGGAGGAATTTGAATGTTATGTGAGGGATTGAGCTCCAATTATTATTTGTTATATAGGAAAAGCAATAAGTGGGAAAGGTGTGTATTTTATTATTTATTTTCATTTTACCAACCTTGCATTATTTATTTGCTGTTTATTATATAGCATAATCCACAGTAAAATACTCCAATGTTTGCAGATTCAAAAATAACTAAAATTTTGCTGTGATGTACACTTCCTCAAATGATATGCTTGTTAGGTTTACAAACAAAATATATTTATAGTATTAACTAATTAAGTGTTATTTAATCAGATTATCACTGTATAATATATCATTTGTCTAGGATAAGTGAATATTGTATCTATTGTTCATGCTTCTTGCATTCCTTTGCTACATGACCAAGATTAGTGGTGGTGTAATGATGTAAACTCTTACATAAGATTGACATTCTTCAGGTAAAAAAATGTTCTTTTTCTTATAGTCTTACCTGCCTCAATGTATCATTACTTTGCAGATAAAGAAACCTGCCATATACTCTTGCTCAATGTAGATACAAAAATACACACACACACACACACACACACAAACACACACGATAGGCAATATCAAAACAATGATCTTACATACCCAGCATTATGTCTGCAGCTTTTGTTCATTTTGCTTTTCATCATTGAAGATTTTCCATAAAATCATTTGCAAAATTCCTGTATAAATGTAAAAGTAAAAGTACCCCAAATTTAAGACATTCAGTATGATGGCTGAAGAAGATGTAGTTATGAACTGAGTATTACCTCAAGAGGAATACACACATTTCTCATTCAGTTGTAGTTTATGAAGATTTAAAACACTAATATAAGAACCTGAAATAAATATATTATGTGTCTTATTAGCATGATATGTATCATTCATGTGTTATTAATTCAGAATTGTGATATAATTATTATACCACATGATAATTGCTACCATTGCTACTTCCCTATTCATTGTGAGAATGAAAACATTTCCTTTCATGAAATCTCCTCTTCATATATCTAATTATCTAAGTCTCTTTTATCTGTAGATCTCTATCAAGAAAATACATGAAATTCGTAAAATTATGTTTATATCTGTCCCATACTAATGTTGTGTTGATATTTGCTACATAAAATTGATACCAAATTTTCATTGCCCATTTTTGTCAATATTCAGCATATACCTGGAACTTTCAAACCAAACATATACTTCAGAATTCTTCTTCATGGGACTAGAATATGTCCCTGATCTACATTCCCTCATCCTCAAATTGTTCCTGTTCCTGTACCTCATCACTATTATGGGAAACCTACTAATTATCTTGGCTGTAAGCATAGACTCCCACCTCCACACTCCCATGTACATCTTCCTGTGCAATCTATCTTTCACTGATATCTGTACAAGCACAATGACAGTCCCAAAGTTGCTATTGAACATCCAAGCACATGACAAGAGCATCTCTTACATAGGCTTCCTTTCCCAGGTTTGTTTTATCCTGACATTTTTGTGTTTTAGACAGTTGTCTCCTCACTGTCATGGCTTATGATCGCTATGTGGCCATTTGTCAACCTCTAAGATACACAATCATTATGAACCCTTTCCTATGCATCTTGCTAGTATTGCTTTCCATGCTCATCAGCATTATAAATGCACTACTCCACACTCTTCTGTTGTTACCACTGTCCTTTTGCACAGAACAGGATGTCTCAAACTTCTTCTGTGAACTTGGTCTGGTCACCAAGCTTGCCTGCTCTGATACATTTATCAATATTATCTTTATTTATACTGCAACCATTATATTTTCAATTATTCCTCTCACTGGGATTATTTTCTCTTACATTCAAATTCTGTCCTCTGTTTTAAAGATCCCATCAGTTGGTGAAAGGCATAAATCTTTTTCCACCTGTGGATCTCATCTTTCTGTGGTATCTTTATTCTATGGGACTGCCTTAGGTGTGTACATGAGCTCTTCACTGTCTAACTCTTCCAGTAGCAATGTAACAGCATCTGTGATGTACAGTGTGGTTCCTCAAATATTGAATTCATTCATCTACAGTTTGGGGAGCAAAGAAACCAAGGGAGCTTTGAGGCAGTTCATCATTAGGATCATTTGTTTCTGTAATTTTGTGTGATATTTCTCAGAGGAAAATGTATTATAGTGGTCCCAATTCAACAAGAATTTATAAACATGTCTAAAATGGAAAATGTGTAGCATATGGATGTGAAAGTAAAGGTTAAGCATGTATATTGGCAGATATAAAATCTAGAGTCAGTCAGATTTCATGGTTTAGAGTAGATGAATTGTCACTCACAAGTAAACCCACTTTTGTTCAGATTAACTGATTGTTATAATCCATTAAGTAATCACCAAGTCCTTACCATGTATGTCTTTGTGAGCTGTGATAGCTTCCTCCCTACTTAGTTTCATTACTTTTTATTTTTATTATTAAATTTAAATTTAAATTAGAAACAAGGTTGTTTCACATGTCAATTCCAGGTCCCTCTCCCTTTTCCTCCCCTCCTCCCATGCCTAACATCCTTGCAAGGTCCATCTGAATGAAGGGGCACATGGAGAGAAGCTGTCTCCACCTGGACACATGGGGGCGGGCCTAGGCCCTGCCCCCGATCATATGGATCATATGAAGAACTTTTGAGATCCCCCATGAAGTGTCTTACCCTCCTTGGAGTGGGGACTGGGAGATAGGTTGGGGGAAGTTTGAAGGGGGTAGGCAGAGTAAGGGAGGAAGAGAGAGGGACCTGGGAATGACATGTGAAGCAAACTTGTTTCTAATTTAAATTAAAAAATTAACTTCCTCAAGTTACATTATATTAGTATCTTAAAATATTATGAAATCCTGGCATTCTGTTATAAGGATACTATTGATTCTCAAACAAGAAAAAGTCCTCATTCTAATATAATGAGAAAAATATCTAACACAAATACTTCTGAAATTGTGAGTTTATAAACTCAGATATAAATAATCATCAATTCATTTACAAGAAAGACAATCACACTATGTTTCAGTCTCTAGCTGGTTTTAGAAGTTGAAGATATTCCATATTTACAGACTGGCAGAAGCAGCACCCTCCCGTTATGTAACTATTACATAGGAAATATAGAATCCCTAAAACTGAAGTAAACAACACTTAAAAGTCTGAGATATCTCTGAAAGTGACAACATTCTAAAGCCATGTCCCAACTGTTATAGTTGCATCATAGTATCTGAGGAGGCTACTGTTTATTGAATTGTAGAGAAGTTGAGCAGAGAGACGCTAAGATGAGAATTTGTGAGCCATGATCTACACTGTGGTAGGCTGTGTGGTTTTTAAGCTATATTTAATTTATTCATGTTCTTATAAATTAATTTATTGGTTCAGTGATCTACACTTATGTGAAGTTATTTTTTATGTATTTCATTATTAACTTATTTGAATAACGGAAAGGTTTTTTCACTGTTTTTTTCCAGTAAAGCCATACAACATTTTCCCTGATCCCATTATAGTAAAACTTTCTGTGATAACAGACACACACATAAAATATCTGTGATCAGTTTTTTTCTTCATTTTGTCCATGTCTCTTTAGGAGTAATATTCGAAACATTTCTATAATTAATACAGAGCCATCTTATATGCATGTACAGTTCTTTCTAATGCTTTATTCTTTTAACTCAGACAACACATAGTGAAAAAATCTCAAATTAGGTTATTTGATATACTTCTAATATTACACAAAATCACCTTCTTTGTAGGTTAGCAACTAATCATTTATTTTTTCATTTTTGATATACTGATGTTAGAGTAAACCAAAAAGACCTCATATTTGAAATGTAGGTAATAATTTTGTCCCATTGCAAATAAAATTTTGGAGGAAGTCTTTTCACATTTTAGGTAATAGGTAGTTGCATATTTGGCATAAAATTACTGTTAACTAGAGCTCAATTGTTCTCAATTGGTATTTCAGTTCCCTATCTACAAGCATATCCTAATTATTTCACAATACAAGGATTTTTCTCTTAGAAATTACACTTTCTTCTAAGATATTAACATTTACTAATATTTCTGACATTTATAAAATGTTCAGGCATGCTTTTCCTCAATTTATTTTATGAGTTCTTTTTTGTGGTCCTACTCATACATGTACAGAAACCTGGGCCCTAGAATTGGCATGTAGTGTATTTCTGAATTTTTTTCAAAAAATAATGTGAACTCCTTGATCTTTTCTTCAGTTTCCCTAAAACTTTTTCTCATTTAATTTACCTTCCGTATATTTTGAAAATAATGTAATAGTAAATATATATAACCTTTAATTTTTTAAATTGATTATAAAAATAATAGCTATTAAATAAGAATCTTAAAAATAACATTTCTCTGAGTGATATTGAGATGGTACCTCCTGCTACTTTCTCCCACTGTAAAAAGGTTCTAAAGCATTTAATAGTCAAAAATGGCAATGCAACTTTGTTCAGATGAAATTTTTTAATATATTTATTGACATCATGCTGAAAGTTCAGTACATTTAATCTAATGCTGATCATAGATTAATACAGTTGTTAGTATGATTTAATTCTACTCCGAAGTCATTTGGACATATTTTTCTCTGATTAAAAAATTAAATGTATTTCTTAATTACTATACGTGCATGCTCATCCCATCCCCATTCATGCCAAATTTTCTGTTAGGCATCTCTACTGTGCAACAATTTTCTCAGGGTTAAAACAGTCCATCTTGGAGGGACACTCATTATGACTTTGGAGGTTCCAAAGGGAAGTGGAACATTCCATCATGCAAAGATTTAGAAATTCTAAAGCAGCATTCTTTAATACTCAAAAGATAAATGCCCCAGAACTGTCCAGAAGACCTCACAACTGATCAGATGTGCAGGCCCCTCCTTTCTCAAGAATATGTTAACACTGAAGACTCCTGAGAAGACTAGCTTCCTGGAAGAGATTCAGACAATTCAAGCTGCCCATGGAGCTCCCTACAAGTTGTTCAGTAAGTCTGAGGGTTCCAGATTTTATGAGCCATCATCCCTGCTGGTATGGCCTTTTCATGATGCTTCTATATCTGAGACAATCTTGTTCCTGTATATAACCCCTTGCCCAAAATCCTGTAACTAATTTGAGTAAATCTATAGGTTTTCTAGGTTGCACATCAATAATATAGCTACTTGTGTCTATGACCTATTCACTGTCTGCAGTAATTAGATATTAGATCACATCATCTCAAGAGTAATGTCCCATAACTATTTCCATGTTATCTCCAGACAAGCCTTCACTCTGTAATTTTGTGATTATCAAGCAAGAGTATAACCTGAGTAGTTTTTTTGCAGCTTTGTTGTGGGATTCACCCATCACCAATTACTTATAATAATCTATCCACATGCTAACAGTTGTCTTCTCTATGTTCTTCCTTGAAAGCTTTTCTGGTACTTCTCCGTGATCTAGGCACAAATTTATTGATTTAATTTGTGACAGAAAATTGTCAAATAAAGTATCTTGCATAAGAAAAAAGATACATCTTCAATTATAATTATTTGTTTGACTGGTGATTTGCATATAAGAAACAAGTTACAAAATTTACAAAATAAAGAGGTGAGAAATGCTTCAGAACATGGTTCTGCCCAATGACATTTGGACATGCAAAAACACAAAATTGATCATGTAGACCACATGAAGTTAAATGCTTATACACAACAATGGAATTGTCTGGCAAACCAATAAACAAATAGTGAATGTATAAATCAACTTGTAAAGTACACACATAACCATATGTTTTATTTATAATACATAAATAAGGCAAACAACTGAATATTAAAATCTGAAATAATATATTTAAAAGATGCTAAATATCTGAGTGAATATCAGCGTATGTGAAGAATTTGTGGTAGATGCATAAGGACCAGAGCTTGATCTCTGGCACCCTGTTCAAAGTCAGACAAGCATTATGTGTTCACACAGTGCAGCTTATGGGGAAACAGAGGAAAGAGAATCCTTAGGGCCCACTGCCAGACAGTTTAGTTACATTAACTAGATTCAGTGAGAAACAATGTCTCAAAATCAATGTGAATAATGATTGAGGAAAAAACATTGCCAGCTAGGTGGCCAGGACAGTCTATGCAGCCTCTAGCAGTGGTGCCAAGGTTTTTCCTGGGCCACAGATGAACTTAGGGAGCCATTCCCAATAGAGGGATGCTGTTGCAGCTCAGATGCAGAGAGAGGGGTCTGGGCCCTCCCTCAAATGATGTGATGGACTTTGATGGTCTCCCATGAAGTGTCTTGCTGACCTTGGGGAATGGGAGGTGGGTGGGTTGGGGGTTGGTGGAGGGCATGGTAGGATGGGAGGGGGAGGGAATGGGGGGACAGATATGTAGTTTTATATAAAATAAATTTAAAAAAGAAAATAAAACAATGTCAATTTCCGTGTTCTACATACCGATACAGAGATAATTGCAGGCATATGAACTACTATGTGTACATATGTATACAAAGAGAAAAATTGTCTAAGCTTTACTATGAAAATTTCTCCAAGGAACACAACCCAGAAAAAAATAAGGAATTCCAGAAAATGTGAAAAAAAAGCTCAATAACTAACTATGGAATTCTGCATCACAGTGAAGAGGATGAACATTTCTATAGTCCAAGATACCCAGAAAACTAGGTAAGTTTATCACTTGAAAACTAAAGCTACAAAAGCTCGTGGACACTGGTGTGAAACCATTACCACTTACTAAGCAAAGCACATGATGAAATAAAATTGCCCCAATACAATTACTTGCAAATGGTAACAAAGAAAAAAGGCATGTGTTGCTTCAGACAGAGATGTATAGTGTTTCTGTGTTTACAAGAATGTAGTTTTTTCATCAAAAAAATAAAACCACCATAAAACATATCAATCTCAATATTACTTACATATCAAGAAAAAAAGTGGAAAAGCAAGTGAGTCACTGTTTACCACAGTAGGAAACACAGTACACAACCAATCTAATGAGTAAACCAAAATGTCCATGAACACAAGAAAGGAAAAGTTATACAGTCATAGAGAATCTATATTACTCTGTTGAAGAATAATTGTTTACACTGTAAAAATGTGACTCTGCCTCAGGTACCTTTTGATTAGTTTAACAGAGAGCTAAAAACAAAGCAGAAGAGATAGGCAGGACTTCTGGGAAAAGAGAAAACACTTAAGATGAATCTAGATTCTGAAGATAATCAAGCCAAGTGCAGAATGAGTTGGACACACAGAATAGGATAGAGGTAAAAGCCACAGGTATAATGTAGATTAATAAAAATATGGGTAAATTTAAGTTATAACAACTAGTTACAAATGAGTCTAATCTAAAGGTCAATCTTTCACAATTAATAACAAGTCCCCATGTCCTTATTTGGCAGCTTACTGGCAGAACAAAGAAAGACTCATTACATTACTTTGCCTTGAAATCATAAATGGATTTTAGTAGCCCATTCCCTGTGGAGAGCTACTCTCTCAGCCTAGTTGCACAAATGATGTTTCAGTCTTTGATAATCCCCAATGGAATGAACCACCCTCCCTGGGGAGTAGATGGGAGATAGGTTGAGGGGGTCAATGGGGAGGATGAGATAATGAGAGGGAGAGGGAACTGTGATTGAAAAGTAAAATAGATTGTTTCTAAATTGAATAAAAATACAAAAAGAGAAATCCATGTGGTCTTGTCATTGATGTGATCCATTGGAGATATGAGTAAACCTTGAAAACATTACTCATTAAGTGGCTACATAAAAAATAGAATGCCAATGATATAATGGTCTGTGTGTTTGGAGAATCTGACAAAACTGACCAGACAGAAATAAGGAAAAGATTAGAATTACTAGAGACCTGAGGAAACACAATAGAAGAAAAGGGAATAGTCAGAATAAGGTTACAGTATCATTTTTGAGATCAATCATTAGTGAAGATGCTTGAAACTACACCAATGTATGTGTAATGGACAGAAATGGGCTGTATTGAAAAATGAGCAAAAGAGAAATGTCCCATATTTCTCATCATAAAATTTAATAAATACTTAAGGAAATGTTACATTAATTACCTTGGCTCATCACTACCCAATGCACTAAAATTTAAAACTAAATATTTTAACAAAATGTACACAAAAATTGCTTTAAGAAGTTTGAAAGGAGGTGCCAATTTACTTCATGAACATTGCCCCAAGAATACTCAATAAAATAATCACAAAAAACATCAAAAAGTCATTCATCACAATGAGGTGGGCTTCATCTCGGAAATGCAGAGATGTTTCAACATATAAAAATCTGTCAATGTCAGGCATATGACTTGACCTGCTGGTGGGGGAGAGCAATGGCTCCAGGATCTATTTCAGGGGCATGAATTAACTTTTTGAAGCCCAATACCTGTGTTGGGATACCTTGCTCAGCCTTGATATACAGGGTCAAGGGCTTGGTCCTACATCACCTTGGTGTGCCAGAATTTGTTGATTCCCCAAGGAATGCTTATCCCCTCTAAGGATTGCATATGGGTGTGAAAAGGGTTGGAGGTATCAGGTGGGAGAACGGGAGGAAGGGAGAACTGGGGTTGGTATGTAAAATAAAAAAATACATTTCTAAATAAAAAATCTGGCAATGTAATTGACAACATAAATAGCCTAAAGCAAAACCAAAACAAGCAAACAAAACAAAAGATTATTTCATTAGATTCTAAAAAGACCCTTTGTTAAAACTTAGCCTTTAATAATAAAAGGATTAGAAGAGTGGGGATATGACGTCTATACCTAAACATAATAAAGGTAATTTACAGCAACTCAAGGGCCAATATCAAAATAATGAAAAGAAAGTAAAAGCAATTCCATTAAAATCGGGAACATGAATGATGGTATTGAACACTCATTCCATATCTGTTCAATATAGTATTTGATGTTCTAATTAGAATGATAAGATAAATAAAGGAGATCAAAGGGATATAAATAGGAAAGAAAGAAGCCAATGTATCTTTATTTGCAGATGATTAAATAGTTTACACTTGTAATCACAAAAAAATTCTACCTGGGACCACCTACAGTTGATAAACACATTCAGGCTAGATGCTGCATATAAATTACCTCAAAAACAATAAGTAACATGCCTGTATACAATGAAAAACAGGCAGAGAAAGAATTAAGGGCAAAAATACCCTTAATAATATTCAAAATAATCACAAATAACACAAAATAACTTGGGGTAACTCAAGCAAGTAAAAGAACTGTATGATATAATTTCAAGTGTTTGAAAAAAGAAGATTGGAAGCTCTTCAATGCACACTCATCAGTAGTAAAAGTGGCCAAAATCTTACCAAAAGCAATATAGAAATTCAATGTAATCCACATCAAAATGTCAACACAATATTTTACAGATCTTGAAAGAACAATAGGCAACTTCATGTGGAAAAACAAACAAACAAAAAAACTAGGATAGCTAAAATGATTCTGGAAACTAAAATTATTGGAAATATCACCATCCATGATTTCAAGCTGTACTACTATGATATAGTAATAAAAACTTCATGGTATTTGCCACAAGCCTACAAGTTCATCAATACAATGAAATCCATACCCTAACATAAATCCACACACCCTGATATTTTATAGACAAGCCAGAAATATACAATGGGAAAAAAGAAAACATCTTCAAAAAATTATGATAGTGCAGCTGGATGTCTGACATTAGAAGAATGCAAATAGATCCATATAGATCACACTGCACAAAATTCAAGTCCACATGGATAAAATTAAACTTTGATAATTAAAACAGAAAATACAGAGGCAAGTTGCATCAACATCCATACAATGAGGATATCTGTTCCATTATATTGTGTTGGAAGCTACAGAGTACTGCGCCTATAGGTGGCGTCGGTTTCCACATTCTGCCAGCCTGACAGCAAGTGCTCTCAGTAAGTAAACAACTCCTTATTAGGAGTAAGGCCACGTACCCTTCTAGATCTGCTTGGTGACAACCTATCCTACCGTGCCACCTGGGTGTAGTTGATTGGCTATCGATGAGTATATTGAGCCCTGACTAGCTGGGGTCGGGGCCACTCTCTGCAAACAAGTTTCCCAAATATACTGTGAGAAGAAGATTCCTCATTGCTGCATCATTCTTGCTGGTCGAGGGTGGTCGCGACAAAGTGGTGGCCCGTACGGGGATGTCAGAACTTCTCACAGTTGGGGCGGATACCGGTAAGTTCCCGAGGTAAGCGGGACAATAAGGACCTTGGTAAAGAGGCAATAAGGACCTCGGTAAAGAGGCAATAAGGTCTCTGGTTAGGATCAATAAGATCTCCGGTTAGGGGCGATAAGGTCTCCAGTTAGGAGCAATAAGGTCTCTGGTTAGGAGCAAGACAGTTCACAGCTAAGGTGAACTGAAAGTAAAAGACCTCGTGTCTGCTTTAGCTTGCAGAGTGAGAGTAAGTAAAGTAAATGGACCCAGCTTCTGTGGTGATAATTTGGATAATGTTTAATATTATAGTGTAGGCTCTTGTCTTTTGTTGCTGCTATGCAACTTGCACACCTTTGGAGCACACCAACTAAAAGAGTAGACTTTAAAAATGCATAATGGGGTCATCACAATCACACCCAATTTTTCTGGCTCTTCAAGAGCTGCTTCTTTCTAAAAACTTAAACTTAAGCTTAAGCAAAGCCACGTTGAAGAGGTTGTTGAATGAATGTGATGCCATTGCACCCTGGTTCTCAGTTTCTGGGAACCTCTCTGTGGCTAGCTGGGATAAGCTGGGGAAAGACATGGAATTTGCTTGGAAAGAAGGAACGCTGAAACCATGCATTCAGCCAGTATGGCGGCTGATACGCTCTTGTCTGGAGGTTCAAGAGGGGAACAAAAAGGCTATAGAGAAAGGACAGGTTGCCCTCGAGATGCTCCAGGAAGAAAGATCAGAAAAATCAGAAGGGGAGGTTAGGAAGAAGAAACAGAAAGAGAAAAAGAAACAAATCTATCCCTCCTTAAGGGAGCTGAGGAAAGAATTAGAAGAATCGGGGGAAGATTCAGAAACAGAGGAGGACCTCACGGAGGATGAGAAGGAAGAAATTGTCGAGCTAATGGGAAAACATTCTTTAAGAACGCTGGAGACACAGCACCCTAAAATGGTGACTGCAAAGCAAGGGCACCACCCTACTGCTCCTCCACCCTACTGTTCACCAGAGGAACTACAAGTTCCTGGTGGCAATACTTTCTGCCCGGAAGTGTGGCGCACTGTTCATGCCGAGTTTTGGATCACCCAGCCACTGGGTTATCCAGTTTTCCAGGATGGTTACCAACATAGATATCATGAGCTGCTTGACTTTAAAATAGTCAGAACCCTGGCAGAGTCAGTACGCACCTATGGGGTGACCGTGGCTTTTACAATTGCCCAGGTGGAAGCACTTAATCGCTTCTGCATGACAACTGGTGATTGGATGAATTTGGTAAGAACTTGTCTAACACCAGGACAATATTTAGATTGGAGAGCTTTCCAAATTGAACTTGCCAATGATCACGGTGCGGCTAACCGCGCGGCTGGTAACCCTGCCTGGGATGGAGACATGTTACTTGTTCAGGGACGTTTTGCGCAACAACAAACAGGTTATTCCCCTCAAGTGTATGATCAGGTTAACGAAATAGCCATTAGGGGTTGGAGGTCTCTACCCAATAGAGTTGAAGTCAGTGGAAACGTTACAAAGATATTACAAGGCCCTATGGAACACTTCTCAGGTTTTGTGGCTAGAATGGTAGAAGCTGCAGGAATAGTGTTTGGGGATCCAGATATTGCTATGCCATTGATTAAGCATTTGGTTTATGAACAGTGCACAAAGGAGTGTAAGGCTGCTATAACCCCATATAAAGGTAAAGGCCTTGAAGTCTGGATGAAGCTCTGTAGAGAGTTAGGAGGTCCACTGCCCAATGCAGGCCTAGCAGCTGTGGTGATTCAATTAACTAAGAAAGGAGGAAATGCAGGGATCTGTTTCAACTGTGGCAAACAAGGACACCTTAAAAGACAATGCCCTGAAAGAGGAAGTAGTAACAGAGGCAGTGGCTCCACCCAGAGGCCTAAGCCGGGGTTGTACCCTAAGTGCAAGAAAGAAAATAATTGGGCTAATGCCTGTAGATCAGTGAAAGACATTAATGGACAACCTTTTGCTCAGAGATATGGAGGAGCTTGTCCAAAACACGGACAGTGTCAATTGTTTGTTGCAGATGCTATCTCCCCTTTAAGGGAGGAGTTTGCAAAGATTAGGTGTATCCATTATATGGATGACATTCTATTGGCTGCTAAGGATGAAGAAATGCTCAACAAGGCATACTTAGAATTGGTGAAATTACTTGAGATATGTAACTTAGTCATAGCTTCAGAAAAGGTACAAAGAAACACTGTTATTAATTAACTAGGGGCTAAGATTTTCCCTCATACAATTATCCCACAGAAGATAGAGTTTAGAAAAGATAATTTGAGAACCCTTAATGATTTTCAAAAATTGCTAGGAGATATAACTTGCATCAGGTGTTATTTGAAATTATCTAATTTTGTGTTAAAACCATTGTATAACATCCACAATGGGGACTCAGCTTTAGATTCACCTAGGCAGTTAACCACTGAAGCCTGAGAAGCACTAAAGAAAGTAGAGACAGAATTTAAAAATGCCAGCCTTAAACGCCAGTGAGAAAACATGGATATTCTTTTGTGTGTGCTTCCAACATTTTCTCAGCCTACTATCTTGCTATGGCAAGATGGCCCATTGCTATGCATTCATTCCCGGTCCTCCCCAGGAAAAACTGTTGAGCATTTTCCAACAGTGATTGCAGAATTAGCACAAAAGGGAATACAACAATGTCTCCAATACTTTGGGAGGATACCGAGTAAGATCATAATCCAATATACAGCTCACCAAGTTAGGGTCCTTTGTGGGACAGTAGATGAATGGGCCATTATACACTGTGGATATTCAGGAGAAATAGATAATCATTATCCAAAGCACCCTTTAATGTAATTTTTTAAGGAACACCAGGTCATTTTTCCTAAGATGACTGCGACTGCTCCTATTCCTGGAGCTGTAAACATTTTCACTGATGGGTCAAAGACAGGCTGCGGGGCTTATATGATAGAACATCATGATCCAACACAATTTCAGTATCCACCTGGTTCCCCCAAGATTATTGAGTGTAAAATTGTTCTTGAAATATTTAGAAATTTCCCATTTTCCTTTAATCTGATTTCTGATTCGGCATATGTTGTGAATTCTGTTAGAGCCCTGAAGGTTGTAGGACCTATTAAACCAAACAGTACAGTTTGCAAGCTCCTACAGTAGTTGCAGAGGTTGATTTGGTATCGCGATCAGAAATTTTTTATACAGCATATTAGGGCTCATACTAACTTGCCAGGACCTTTATCAAAAGGCAATGAAGCTGTAGATTTGTGTACTAGAAGAGAATATGCCTTTTCCACTTCCCCCTGCAGAGCAAGCACAGCAATTTCATAAACAAATTCATGTATCTGCAAAAACTTTACAGCAAAGATTTCAGCTATCCTGAGCAGAAGCTAGACAGATAGTATTGAATTGTCAACAGTGTGTAAGTTTCTTGCACCCACCTGGTGTGGGAGTTAACCCCAGAGGGTTACTACCCTTGAAGATTTGGCAGATGGATGTCTCTCATTTTTCTGGGTTTGTGAATATTAAATACATTCACGTGTCTGTGGACACATGTTCAGGCATTATTCACGCTACGTCTATGAATGGAGAAAAGGCTCGCAATGTCATTGGGCATTGCCTAGAGGCGTGGGCTGCCTTAGGTAAACCTCACCAATTGAAAACACATAATGGACTGGCTTTCCAATCATTTTTTAAACAGATGGAGGTTCAATTACACCACGGCCTACCCTATAACGCCCAAGGACAAGGAATAGTTGAAAGAGCTCATCGCACATTGAAAGAATGTTTATTAAAACAAAAAAGGGGAATAGGCCATGGTAGAACACCAAAGGAACAACTATCCTTAGCTCTCTTTACCTTAAATTTTTAAAATTTGGATGCTCAAGGTCTGTCTGCTGCAGATAGGCATCAGAATCAGATCCCTGCAGAGAAGGGGTATGTCAAATGGAAAGATGTCATCACAGGACTATGGCATGGACCATACCCAGTGTTAGCATGGGCGAGAGGTTCTGTTTGTGTTTTTCCCCAGGATCGATAAGATCCAGTGTGGATCCCAGAGAGACTGACAAGGCGGTGCAACAAGCAAGTTGAAGCCTCTGATCATGTTCCTGTTGATGATGATGACCCTGATGTCCCTGCTGCTGATTCAGGCCAATGAACAAATTTTGTATACATAGTAAAAGCATGGCCAATTCCCTTACCTGTTCATTCTATGTCTAAGGTTTTGCCTGTCTTCTTTTCCACTAGTTGTGAATTAGGTTTGCCTTGCGTGAATTTAGATCCCAGCAAGGCTATATATAATGAAACCAATGTTTTTCTTCAAGGAGCCTTATGCTTTTCCCTCATAAATAATTCTAATCAATGCATATGGTTGAAAAATGGCTCGGTTGGTAATTGGCTTGATCCCCTGAGTCAGAATCATATTCCTGTTGCAATGCTCAATGAAGCGTTAAGTCAAGTAAGTGCCGGTGATTCCTTGGGCTCGGGCGATGGCAGTGGAGGTAGTAATGCTACAAACATTACTACCCTACTAATGCTGATGGAGGGGCTCTGACCCTCGAACTCACGCTTTGGACTAGGGAATTCCACTGCCCGTCAAGTATTACCCTATTTTGCCCCCAATCTAGGGTACCCTCCTCAATGGACGCCCTGCCAAAACCCAGACCATAAGGCTAGGCAGATCGCGCCAGGGTTTGAGTTTTCCCCTCCTTTGGGCAAATATTATTTCAAACTTGCCAATCAGACTAATCAAAAGACAAGTAAGAAAAATACTTGGCCCTGGTTTCAATGCATACTATCTAATGAATGGGAGCCTTCACATCCCTAGAACTCTTTGCTGTTCTTCAAAATTTGTCTGTTCAGCTCCTTAACATCTCTGCTACTAGAGACTCAAGGGTGTTCTTAAGAATGTTACTATAAATAAAATCATGAACAATTTTACTGATCCTGCCAGTCCAGTGTGCTTAGAAGCACCATTTCTTTTTTTGCTGGCTAATGTCACCAATGCCACAGGAGACGCGGTCTCTTGTAATACATCTGAGGCCCTACATCGCAAGTCAGTGCTGGAATGATACTTATAATACAACTGTGGTAATGAGACTTCCCACATAAGTTGCTATCCCAGTAAAAGTAGATACTGGGACTTTCCCAATCTCTCACCTGCTCAGAACAAAAAGAGATTTTGGGATAGCGGTGGCCCTAGTCATGGCAATAGCTGTGTCCGCTGCAACGGCAATGACAGCTACGGTTGCCATGGTTGCGACAATTCAGACTGCTGAGCCAGTTAATGTAATTGTGGAGAAGTCGGCCTCCACATTGGCCACTTTGAAATCTATTGATGGTCATGTGAAAGCTGGCATCTTGGCAGTAAATCAAAGAGTAGATCTTCTACAAGAACAGGTGGATGCCTTGGTAATATTGACCAACTTAGGATGTATTCATTCCCTCTCTTCTTTGTGTATTACCTCCAGGGTGGCTGAGAACTTCACAAAAAATAGTAACCTGAGCTGGCAATTGAGTGAATACATCCGGGGAATTGGAGTAAGGAGTTCAAGAACCTGACAGATACCCTGACTAGTCAAATCATTTCCCTGAATGCTACACGCCTGGAGATGCCCACTGTCACTGCTGTTTTAAATACACTTAAACAAGCTTTTAGTTATATTAAGGAATGGGCTGGCATGGGTGTTATGCTTTCCATGATGTTGTTAGCCATTTTTGTCTGCCTGTAGTGTCTATGCAGGATTAGGAAGTCGCAAAAATCCCAAGCTGCCATGTTGGTACAGGCCTTTGCTGCGGTGGAAGCAGGACAATCCCTTCAAGCATGGTCATCCATGCTAACAGACAAATAGGAGTCTGTCTCGCCTTTGCTGAGTGAATGATATGTATCCAACTCAGTCATGCTCAATGAAGGGCACCTACCCTTCTTGCAAAACGAAAGTGTTCCCTTCAACCTAAGAGCCTGTGAGGACGACACAGAGACTCTATGACAGGTAAGATAGGGACACTGAAGTTGAACATAAGACAGAGATGACTGAAATCTAATAACAGATAGATATGGCTACTCCTCTTATATAAAAACAAAAAAGGGGGAACTGTTGGGAGCTGCAGAGTACCGCACCTATCGATGGCGCCAGTTTCCACATTCTGCCAGCCCAACAGCAAGTGCTCTCAGTAAGTAAACAACTCCTTATTAGGAATAAGGCCACATACCCTTCTAGATCTGCTTGGTGAAAACCTATCCTAGCATGCCACCCACTTGGGTTTAGTTGATTTGCTATGGCTGAGTATATTAAGCCCTGACTTCCTGGGGTCGGCGCCACTTCCTGCAAGCAAGTTTCCTGAATAAACTGTGAGAAGATTCCTCATTGCCCCGTGTCTTTCTTGCTGGTCAAGGGTGGTCGCGACAAAAATGGAAAGATCACCCATGCTATTGCATAGGCAGGATCAACATAGAAAAAGTATCAATTTTACAATAAGCAATCTACAGATTCAGTGCAATCCCTATCAAAATTCCAGAACAATTCTTCACAGACCTTGAAAGGAGAATTGTTAACTTTATATAGAAAAGGAAAAACCCAGTATAGCCAAAGTAACCCTGCACAATAAAGGAAATTCAAGAGGCACCACCATCTCTGACTTCATGCTCTACTACAGACCTATAGGAAAGAAAACAGCCTCATGTTGGTACCAAAACACAAGGGTAGAACTATGAAACTGAATTGAAGACCCTGATATTAAACCACACACCTATGAACACCTGATTTTTGACAAAATATCTAAAACTATACAATGGAAAAAAGAAAGCTTCTTCAAAAAATGATGCTGGCTTAAATGGGTGCTCCCATGTAGAAGACTGAAGATAGATCCAGATATATCACCATGAACAAAAGTTAAGTCAAAATGTATCAAAGACCTCAACATAAATCCAGCCCATACTAAACCTCTTAGAAGAGAAAGTGGGAAGTATCCTTGAATGAATTGGTATAAGAAACTGTTTGCTGAACATAACACCAGTAGCACAGACACTGAGATCAACAATTAATAAATGGGACCTTCTAAAACTGAGAAGCTTCTTTAAGACAAAGAACACAGTCAACAAGACAAAACAGCAGCCCACAGAATGGGAAAAGATATTCACTAACACCGTATCTGAAAGAGGGCTGATCTCCAAAATTTCAAAGAACTCAAGAATCTAATTTGCAAAACATGAAATAATCCAATTAAAAAAGTGGGGTAGAGAACTAAATAGGGAATTCTCTATAGAGGAGCCTAAAATGGCCAAGAGACACTTAAGAAAGTGCTTAACATCATTAGCCATCAGTGAAATGCAAATCTCACTCCTGTCAGCATGGCTAAAATAAAAAACACCAATGAGAGTTTATGCTGGAGAGGATGTAGAGAAAGGGGAATACTATTCCACTGTTTGTGGGAGTGCCAACTTCTGCAGTCACTTTGGAGATTAGTATGGATATTCCTCAGGAAAATGGAAATCAGTCTACCACAAGATCCAGCAATTCTACTCTTAGGCATATACCCAAAAGATGCACATTCATACCATAAGGACATCTGTTGAACTATGTTCATAGCAGCATTATTTGTAATAACCAGAACCTGGAAGGAACCTACATGCACATCAGCTGAAAATTGGATGGAGAAAATGTGGTACATTTACACAATGGAGTACTACTCAGCAGAAAAAACAACAGAATCTTGAAATTCACAGGCAAATGGATGGCACTAGAAGAAAACATCCTGAGTGAGCTAACCCAGGCACAAAAAGACAAACATGGTGTGTACTCACTCATATATGGATTTTAAACATGAAGCATGGATTACCAGCCTACAGTCTCACCACCAGAGTGTCTGAGAAACATGAGGACCCTAAGAGTGATATCCATGGTACACCAAAGAAGGATAATGGGATGGGATTTCTTGAGGGGATTGGGAATGTGAGGTAAATGGATAGCACTGGAAGAAACCATCCTGAGTGAGGTAACCCAGTCGCAAAAAGACAAACATGGTATGTACTCACTCATATATGGATTTTAGACATGGATCAGGATAGTGCCAGTCTGCACTTCCACAGATAGAGAGACTGGGAAACAGGAAAGAACCTAAAAGATATGCATATATGCATAGTACCCAAGAGAAGAGGATGGAGACAAGATCATCTGAATGGATGGGGAACACGGCGAGGGGTGGGGGGGAGTGGGACCTGGGAAGAAGAGAGGGGGTGAAGAGGAAGAGAGTTGGTCATGGGGGAACAGGAAGTTGAGGGGGTGGGGGTAGAATAGGGGGAAGAGGTAATCATAGGATCGAAGACAGATCAGGCACCAGAGTGACCTCGAGTGATCTAAAGGGATAACACCAATTGGCAAGCTAAGCAATAGTGGAGGGACCACCTCGAATGCCCATTCCTGATAATGAACTTGATGTCTATAACCATCCAGGAGCCTTCATCTTGTGACTGATGGAAGCAGAGGCAAACACACAATTAATCACTGAACTGAACCCAAGGAACCCAGTGACAGAGAGAGAGGAGTGATGAGCAAATTGGCAAAGAATGGGCTGGCAAAACCAGCAGAGACAGCTGATTCGAACAGGGGAGAGCTCTTGGACCCCAGACCGCCAGTGGGGAGGCCAGCATGGGACTGATCTGCACCCCCCAAATATGAGTGTCAGTGAGAAGGCCTGGGCAACCTATGGGGCCCTGAGCTGTAGATCAGTGTCTATCCCTGGTATACAAACTGTCTTCGTGTGCCTATAGCACAAAGAGAGATGCTCTCTCAGCCTGGACTCTTAGGGGAGTGCCTGGACCCTACCAACATTAAAATGACAGACTCTAGATATCCCCTATGTGGAAGGATTTGGCAATAGCGTGGGAGGGAGGGGAGGAAGGGGAGTGCGGGAGGAGGGGCGGGAGAGGGAACTGGGATTGACATGTAAAACAAGCTATTTTAAATTAAAATAAAAAATGATAAAAAACTAACGATGCAACACTTTCTGAGTATCGACACATGTATCTTATTGAAAAATAACGATACAACAATGTGTTTGAAAATATGTGCGTAAACTTGATAATAAAGGACACAACATTGTCTGGAATATACCCGTGTAACTAACAAAAATTCCATAAATCTAATAATGTTACAGTCTTGCAAGTATCTCTTATACAATCTCTTTCATTTGTTACTAATGTAAGGTTACTGGATATACTAAACATGGTTCTCCTAAAACCTCAGAGTGTTTCTTTTGGGCTTTAAAATTCAATGCTGAATTTGTTTCCCCATTTAATTTCTGAGAATGTGTTTGAATATCTCTATAATATGTTTTTAGATTTCTTTTTTATTTTTTATTATTATTTATTTTTAAGTCTCCATTTAGATTAGAAACAAGGTTGCTTCACAAGTCAGTTCCAGGTCCCTCTCCATTTCCCTCCCATACTCCCGTGCTCTCCCCCCAACCCCCCCAATATCCCCTCATGTATCCAGGGAGGGTGAAGCCCTCCATGGGGATGTCCATAGTCTGTCATTTCATCCAGGGCAGGGCCTAGATCCTCCCCCAAGAGTTTAGGGTGAGAGTGCATCTCACATTGTTGGATGGGAGTCCAAAGTCCATGTGTATATTCGGGATAAATCCTGATCTACTGCCCAAGGCTCAATAGATTACCTAGGCCTCCTCACTGACACCAACATTCAGGGGGTCTTGATCAGTCCCATGCTGGATTCCCTGGCTTTCTTGAGTTCAGCTCAGTGCTTAGCCATGGGAGACTGCCTCTTCTTCCATTGATCCTATCTATACAAGAGCATGGGAGATCTTTCCATTTTCTGAGGGCTTCTTTAATTTCTTTCTTTAAAGATTCAAAGTTCTTGTGATACAGGTTTTCACTTGTTTGGTTAGCATTACCCCAAGGTATTTTATGTTGTTTGTGGCAATTGTAAAGGTGATGTTTCTCTGATTTCTTTCTCAGAACTTTTATCAACTGTATATTAGGGCTACTGATTTTCTTGAGTTAATATTGTATTCTGCTACATTGATGAAGGTATTTATCAGCTGTGTTTCCTGATAGAGTTTTTTGGGTCACTTGTATAAACTATCTTATCATCTGCAAATAGTGAAAGTTTGACTTCTTCCATTCCAATTTGTATCCCCTTGATCTACTTTTGTTGTGTTATTGCTCTAGCTAGAACTTCAAGTACAATATTGAAGAGGTATGGAAAGAGAAGACAGCCTTGTATTCTTCCTGATTTTAGAGCAATCACATTGAGTTTCTGTCCATTTAGTTTGATGTTGGCTGTTGGTTTGCTGAATATAGATTTTGTTATTTTTAGGATTGTTCCTGTTATCCCAGATCTCTCCAAGACGTTTATCATGAAGGGGTGTTGGATTTTGTCAAAGGCTTTTTCAGCATCTAGTGAGATGATCATGTGATTTTTGTTTCTCAGCTTGTTTATATGATGGATTACATTGATGGATTTTTGTATGCTGATCCATCCCAGCATCCCTGGGATAAAACTTACTGATTATGTTTGATGAGTTTTCTGATGAGTTCTTGAATTCTATTTGCCAGTATTTTATTGAGTATTTTTGCATCAATGTTCATGAGGGATATTGGCCTGAAGTTCCCTTTCTTAGTTGTGTCTTTGTGTGGCTTGGGGATCAAGGTTATTGAAGCCTCATGGAAACAGTTTGGCAAAGACCCTTCTGCTTCTATTACATGAAATACCTTGAGAAGAATTGGTATAAGCTATTCTTTGAATATCTGGTAGAATTATGCACTGAGGTCATCTAGACCTGGGCTTTTTTTTTTGGTTGGGAGACTTTTGATGACTGCTTCTATTTCCTTAGGGGTTATAGGTCTATTTAAATTGCTTATCTCATATCTTCATTTAATTTTGACAAGTTATATGCATCCATAAAATTTTCCATCTCCTTTAGCTTTTCAAATTTTGTATGGTACATGTTTTTAAAGTATGACCTGATGATTCTCAGTACCTGTTGTTATGTCCCCCTTTTCATTTCTGATTTTGTTGATTTGCATGTTCACACTCTGCCATTTTGTAAGTTTGGCTAAAGGTTTGTCTATCTTGCTGATTTTCTCAAATAACCAATTCTTCATTATATTTATTCTTTGTATTGTTTTCGTAGTTTCTACTTTACTGATTTAAGCCCTTAAGTTGATTATTTCTTGATGTCTACTTCTCCTAGATTAGTTTGCTTCTTTGTTTTCTAGAGCTTTCAGTTGCACTGTTAATTCTCTCATGTAACCATTCCCCAGTTTCTTCATATGGGTGCCTTAGTGCTATGAACATCACTCATAGCACTGCTTTCAAAGTGTTCCATAAGTTTTGGGTATGTTGTGTCTTCATTCTCTTTGAATTCTAGGAAGTCTTTAATTTTTTATTTCTTCTTTGACCCAGGAATGGTGTAATTGTGTATTATTCAATTTCTATAAGTTTGTAGGATTTGTGAAATTTGTGTTGTTATTGAATTATAATTTTAATGCATGGTGGTCTGATAAGGTGCATGGAGTTATTTTAAGTTTTCTGTACCTGTTGAGGTTTAATATGTTGCCAAGTATGTGGTCAATTTTTGAGAAGGTTCTGTGTGGTTCTAAGAAGAAAGTATATTCTTTTTTATTTGAATGGAATGTTCTATAAATGTCTGTTAATCCCAATTGTGTCATAACTTCAATTAGTTCCTTTGCTTCTTTAAGTTTCTGTTTGGTAGTCCTATATAGTGGTGACAGTGTGGTGTTGAAGTCTCCTGCTATAAGTGTGTGGGGTTTTATATATGATTTGAGTTTTAGTACTCTTTCTTTTATGAACGTGGGTGCCTTTGTATTTGGGGCATAGATGTTCAGAATTGAAACTTCATCTTGGTGGATTTCTCCTGTGATGAGTATGAAATAACCTCCATCATCTCTTTTAAATGAGTTTGTTTTAAAATCTAGTTTATTAGATATTAGGATTGTTACCCCTGTTTGTTTCTTGGGTCCATTTGATTGCAAAATCTTTTCCCATCCCTTTAGTCTGAGGCAATGTCTGTCTTTGAGGCTGAGGTGTGTTTCTTGTATGCAGCAGAAGCATGGTTTCTGTCTGCAAATCCATTCTGTTAGCGTGTGTCTTTTTATGGGCAAATTAATACCATTAATATTGAGTGATATTACTGATCATTGATTGCTCATTCTTGTTTGTTTTGGAATTTTTGATGGTGGTGGAATTATATGTAGATTTCCACCTCTTTTTTAGGCTGTTGGTAAGGTGGGATTATCTATTGCCTATATTTTTTGGTTGTAGTTAACATCCTTGCTTTGGGGTTTTCCTTCCAGAATTTTCTATAGGGCTGCGTTAGTGGATACATATTGTTTAAATCTAGTTTTGTCATGGAATATCTTGTTTTAACCTTCTATAGCGATTGAGAGCTTTGCTGGGTACAGCAGTTTAGGCTGGCATCCGTGGCCTCTTAGTGTTGGTAGAATATCTATCCAGGGCGTTCTGCCTTTCAGAGTTTCCATGAAGAAATCAGGTGTGATTCTGATAGGTTTGCCTTTGTATGTCACTTGGCCTTTTTCCTTTGCTGCTCTTAAAATTCTTTCCTTATTCTGTATGTTCTGGGTTTTTACTATTGTATGGCAAGGGGATTTCCTTTTTTGGTCCAATTTATTTGGTGTTCTATAGGCTTCTTGTACTTTCATTGGCATGTCTTTCTTTAGGTTGGGAAAGTTTTCTCCTATGATTTTGATGAATATGTTTTCTGTCCCTTTGAAATGGTTTTCTTCACCTTCTTCTATACCTATTATTCTTAGGTTTGGTCTTTACATGGTGTCCCATATTTCCTGGATATTTTGTGTTAGGAATTTGTTGGACTTAAGATATTCTTTGGTCGATGAGTCTACTTCTGCTACTGTATCTTCAATACTTGAGAGTCTCTCTTCCGTCTCTTGTTTTCTATTGGCTAGGCTTACGTCTGTAATACCGGACCTTTTGCTCAGATTTTCTATTTCCAGCATTCCTTTAGACTGTGTTTTCTTTTTATTGTTTCTGTTTCAGCTTTCAACCCTTGCACTATCCTTAGTCATCAGGGAAATGCAAATCAAAACACCTCTGAGATACCATCTTATTCCTGTCAGATTGGCTAAAATCAAAAACACCAATGACAGTTTCTGATGGAGAGGATGTGGAGAAACAGGAATACTCTTCCACTGCTGGTCAGAGTGCCAACTTGTGCAACCACTTTGGAAATCAGAACAGAGATTCCTTAGGAAAATTGGACTCAGTCTTCCAAAACATCCAGCAATTCTACTCTTAGTCATATACCCAAAAGATATACATTCATACAGCAAAGACATCTGTATAACTATGTTCATAGCAGCATTATTTGTAATAGCCAGAATCTGGAAGCAACCTAGATGCCCCTCAACTGAAGAATGGATGGAGAAAATGTGATACATTTACACAATGGAGTACTACTCAACAGAAAAATAATAATGGAATCTTGAAATGTATAAGCAAATGGATGCAACTAGAAGAAACCATCCTGAGTGAGGTAACCCAGTCACAAAAATACAAACATGTTATGTACTCACTCATATATGGATTTTAGACATAGAGCAAAGGATCACCAGCCTACAATCCATACCACCAGAGAAGCTAGCAAACAAGTAGACCCTAAGAGAGACATACATGGTTCCCCAGAGAAGGGGAATGGGACAAGATCTCCTGGGCAAATTGGGAGCATGGTAGGAAGGGAGAGGTAGCTAGGAAAAGAGAATGAGAGGAGTAGGGAGAGGAGAATATGAGGAAGCTGGAAGGCTGAGTCGGGGGAAGAAGACAAGAGAACAAGATAAGATATTCTATAACAGAGGGAACCATTATAGGCTTAAAGAGAAATCTGTCACTAGGGAAACATCTAGAGATCTACAAGGATGACACCAACTAACCATCTAAGCATTACTGGTGAGGCTACCTTAAATGCCATTCACAATAATGAGATTGATGACTACCTTATATGACACCCTAGAGCCTTCTTCATCCAGCAGCTGATGGAAGTAGAAGCACACATGCACAGCTAAACACTAAATCCAGTTGCAGAGTATTAGGAGTGATGAGCAAAGGGATCAAGACTAAGCTGGTGAAGCCCACAGAAACATTTGACTTGCCAAGAGGGAGCTCATGGACACCAGACTGATATCTGGGAAACCAGCATTGGACTGCTTCAGACCCCCTGAAAGTGGGTGTCAGTGAGGAGGCCTCTGAAATCTATGGGACCTCTGGTAATTGATCAGTATTCATTCCTAGCATATGAATGGACTTTAGGAATCCATTCCACATAGATGTATACTCTCTCAGCCTAGACACATGGGGGAGTGTGTAGGCCCTGTACCAAAGGATATGACAGAATTTGAAAATCCCCCATGGAATGCCTCACCCTCCATGGGGAGCAGAAAGGAGATTGGCTATTAATTTAATGGTGGGCAGAGGAGTAGGAGAGGGAAAGAGAAGTGGGATTGACATGCAAAACAAGCTTGTTTATAATTTAAATAAAAATAGAGAAAAAATATATGTCTAATACCTAATATATAATACATAGTTAACATATATTAATACTCACTATATAATAATACCTATAGCAATCATATAAATGAAAATGAAAATAACTTTCAAATTTAGACATACATCAGTTGGAATTGCAAAGAGCTATAAAACAACCAACAGCAAGTTCCAGAGGGGATGACAGGGGAATGGTAACTCTCATTAACTATGGTGGTATTGCAGATTGTCGCTATTGAAACCAATGTGGAAAAATCTCAGGAAAGCTACAACCAAATCTACCATATGAACTAGCTATTCCACTAGTTGGCACACACCAAATGGACTTGACATCCTACTACAAATACCTTCAGTCATATTCATTTTTGTTCTATTAAAAATAGCAAAGAAGTACAAACAACCTGAATTACTTTGCTTTGGTGAATGAATGACAGAAGTGTGGTATAAATATACTATATAACACTATTCAACTATATTAAAAAATGAAATCATGAATTTTACAGGTTCATTGATGAAACCAGAAAATACCACATTGGGTGATATAACACAGACCCAGAAAATAAAAATGTATTTTCTCACCTATTGTTGGCTTCTAACTCTAAATTTTTAGATGTGAGTACATACACTGAGTAACTACAGAAACCAGGAAAATAAGACATTTTCAAGGAAAAGGGTGTGAGAGAAGTAGAAAGGAAAATATCAAGGCATAAATGATCTGGTCAGAGAAATAGAAAAAAAAGCTCTAATTAACAAGGGGAAAGGTCAATAAATATAGAAGGAAGGAATGTAAAATAATTTTAAAGATATATGAAAGTCATGAGGAATCATAGTCTTGACAATCTGCATTTTAAAATCCTATAACACATAATTCTGTAACTGAAATTTTCTTAGCGTAGCTGACAATACCCAGGAATCAAAGACAATCTAACATAAACCCAAGACTGGTCATTAAATGTCTCCTTTTGAATTGCTGACTGGGTATGTCCAAAACAGACAACCTATTTCTATTGCCTATGATTGCCTCCTGAAATTGAAGGTAAATCCCTGTGGTGGAAGGCACCATGCCATTGAGATACAGAACCCAGAGAATGCTTAGCTGTAACTTACCTGAATGCCTTCTCCATGAGAACTAGCATCCATGTAACAAGAAGCACAATGCAAGCTTCTGAAGAAAGGGAAAAAACAAAATATATACCCAGTTAAGGGACAAATTAACTACAACAACTAGGAAGGCATGGTAACCCTAAGGATAGGGTAGTATCACACATAGCTTGTTAGTAACCAATACTTCTCTGATTGTCCTTTAAAATCCACTAAACAATAGGGAACCATGTCTGGTACTGTAAACCTAGGCAATTATCCTTCACTACTCAAGTGAACTTATGGATCTTGTAGGAGAATAAAAAAACACCACTACCTAGCTACATTCTAAATATTTGTTCATACAAATAACTGTAGTCCTCACTCATAATTAAAGAAATTTCCCTTTGCAACATATGAATACCTTTACAAAGAACCACAACAAATAAAAATTCTGAGTTGTGAATCCCTACTTCAATGGATACATCTACCAAACATCTTCTGCACCCTATAATCAGAGATCATTGCAAAAAATGGAGAATAGAAAGCTCATGAGTGTTGTGGCCTAGTCCCCACAGGATGTCTGAGTTGTTTGTCAGCTGATAGCCAAAGGTGCATCCTGTTTTCTAGTCCTGGCTTACTGCCCCTGCATTGCCCCACTGACATCAAGATCTAGCAGGAGGAACATATGCTGTCTTCAACCTGGGGTTTTTCTACTGTGTTGTAAGACTATATATAAGACTGTTCCCTTCTACAAGAAATATACCTCTTAGCACTTGCAAAATAAAGACACTTCTTAGTACAAACAGCTGGTCATCTGGTCTTTCTTTTCCTGATACCTCGGAGTTGCTTGTGGCAGGGCACTGCATATAAGAGTCAAAGAATCTAGGGGATTGCTGTAAGATTGTTTATCTTAGTAAATTCAGAGAATCAGCCATAAAATTCTCATTAAAATGCCAACTTAAATATGACCAGAAGAAGGAAAATGATAATATACATGTTAAAATGGGTGGGAGCAAGTCCAAAGATTTGCAATCTACAATATTGAGTGTAAGCATCGCAGCTTGTACAGAAAGGTATCCTGGAAGTCAGGAGCCAACCAATACCACAAAGACCCACTGCACAACAAAATTCACACAAGAGATTTATTAGTAGGGAAAACATGAGGAGGGTGGCTGTCTCTACCCTGTTAAGAAGCAGCAGAGAACTCAACAGAAGACAGGGCTTATATATAGTTTCTTGGGGAGGGCTGTGGGACTTTTTAGAGTAAAGCATTTTAGGGTAGATATTGGTATAATTTCAAATGCAGAGAATGGGCATGTACTCTGCAGGGTAGGGAGAGAGTCCAGAAGTTAGTACACAGGGTTCAGCAGTTAGAACATTCTCCAGGTGGAACCTGACAGTTGGAGGACCTAGGGGTAAGCTCTGAAACATTTGCACACAATTTATATTACACAGATTGAGCAGTGTGTACTTAATTTATGTGTTTCAGAATATTTGTGTGTATGTATATTAGCATATAATACAAATTAATGGAAAGAGATTCTGGGTGGATTATAATGCATTAGTGATTAACTCTAAATTACCAATAATGCATAAGCATTTCATTAAGGAATGAAAGAAAAGCTTTTTGCCTAGATTAGTTTAACAAAGATTGAGTTCACATTTGAATTCTCTACTTTATGCTCCATGTGTCTTCATTCCTCAACATAATTGTTTTGTGAATTTGAATCTGTGCCTTGAAGTTAGTCTTATTATTATATCTGTCCCTATGTTACTGTGTGTCTTGTCACTATGTGTTTCTGTCTTCTTCTTCATAGGTTAGTGGTGTCTGTCATGTCTCTGTGTGAGTATTATGTGTTACTAACGCAGGGATTTACTCAATATAAGCATCATATGAGGAAAGAATTGTTTTCAAGTTGTGTATTCGCTGCTTTCAGGAAATAATATATATGCAATATTCTGGGTCATGGTCATGAAAAGATACATAATTTAAGATTTTGGTAAGCATTCTCATAACTTGGGAAATTCAAATCAATATTGTCTTTACATTTTTCTCTTCAAGCTTAAACAGTTTGACTACTCAGTAGAGTCTTAAGTAATGTCAATTTCTATTTTTAACCTTGGCCAGGAGGCACAGAAATGTTCTAGTCTTTTGGCCTGCAATAGGTATTGTCCGAATATTCCATTGCCACTTGACTCAAGGAATTTGATAGAAAGAAAGAAGATTTAACTGGGAGGATTTGTAGGGAGCAAATGGAAGGGAGAAATAATGTAATTATAAAAATTTAAGGTTAAAAAATTTTAAATACCCCATATTGAACAAAGCAATACACATAGTTTCTTTACTGAGATATAATCATTGATAAGATAACCCTGCCAGGAGAAGAGACAGTATTAGGGCCTAAGGGAAGCATGCCTGGACTGCAGTGCTGGCAGGTGGAGCAAGGACATCTGATAGCTATTTTGTATGTTGGTATTATCCTGCTACTCTGGAGAGTTCATAGTGTACAGAAAAGCTTGTGAAATTTTAATCTGTCTTCCTATGTTTGAAATTCTCTAGGATTTTCACCAAACCAAAACTAAACAAATGAAAAATTTGATTACTTGAATTGCAGAGAACACAATAACTGCTTTGGTATATGGAAATTGTTAAGTTGGAGTAATCAAGGTATTCAAGCACTGATATAAAAGATAATGAATAAATTAATCCAGATATATCTGGGTCCTTATCATTACCATATGTCTCTTCTACTACCTTTGTCCTCTGGGACCTGATGCCTTGCAAGATTTGTTCCATAAAACAATGCATTTATAAAACATTACAGTTTTTAAAGAAAATCTCTTGATGAACCAATAACATCTGTAATTACCCACATCAATTTATGGACCAAAATAAGGACACCTTTAGTACGAATTTATTTAAAAACTTTTGTATTTCAATTAAAGTCAAATAATTTGTTATCATGGAAAAAATAACATTGCCAAATTTATATTAGAAATATAAATTGGATTTAAAATAAATAGGCTTGTATGTACTATTAGACTAGTATGCCCTAATTTTCTTGGAAATGTATCTTCACCTAACCCCAGTCAAAATCCTTTGTCTGGTAAATGATGTCATATTTTCATGAATATTAGTTGATTATAAATATGCCTTTATTGTTAAAATTGCATTTATACATTATTAATATCTGTAATTGCAAAGCTAACTCCATTCTTTATAATATTTCCATACATGCATACATTACATATCATCCCTATCTCATTTCCTACATGTTACCCTACCTTCTTTCCTCTTGTCTAATACCACAGTAATGTAACAGTTACACAGTAATGGAATGGGAACAATTAGATTCTAGATGGTGGTCTACAGAAACTAGTAGAATATGAGTTTGTCTACAAAAGACTCTGTGTGCTAGTTTGGGAAATATCTGAAAAATTATTCTAGTAACTAATTGATACAGACACCTTTCTGAGAGTCTTGTCATTTTTGAGAGTTCCAACTTTAAATTCAGCTTCCATTTGCACATTTCCTTTAAAAAAAACAAATTGTCATGCACTTTAATGCATTCACGCAAAACTCTCTATAATTATATAGAGGTATTTGTTATTTTTATTTTAAAAACCTTTCATTTTCTGGAATCCTTATTTTTAGAATGATTAATCCAGATATAATGATTGAAGAAGGAAGTAAAACTAGACATTTATCATGAGTAATAAATCAGAAAGCATCACCATTAGCCAAAACTCTAGTGTCAATGATATTTGTCAGTAGGTCTGCTCAGAATAATAGAATGTATTAAAACTATAATCAATACAGTAAACTTGTAAAGCAAACATGTAATAAGTATCTGACACAAAAGTAATTCATGGTCAAAAAAGCAGGATAAGCATGAAATCTGATGAAATTTAGTTTTATTATTTATTGCAAGAAAGAATTGTGCTGTGTTTCCAACAATACAATTAAGTGCAACAGTAATCAAATACTAAAACAGATTTGATACCCCAAAAATAATCACCAGAGTATTTATGCTGACATCACCTATGACCTTATTAGAAATATATAACAATCGTATGATTGTAAAACACTAACAACCTTTGTGGATTCCACAAACAAATGCTTCTACAAAACTATGGGAAATTCCTTGACCAAGTAATGGTCATGAACCATATGGATGATGTCTAAAAATGACTCATGTTAAGCTCATCTAACTAACCAGAAATTTGTTTACAAATGAGTACATACCAGGTTCTGGAAGATGATATATGAAAGGATAATTTGCGGTGATCTTTAGAGAACATCATTTCTCTTAATAAAGGATTTTGATAACATCTGTTGTACCAGCAACAGGCAAGGAATCATTAGGGTAAAGCAGTCTTAGAAAGGATATAACCAAACATGAATGAACATGAGTAGAACATATCTGGATGTGCCTTTCTGAAGTCTAATTTACTCTAGATGGTTATCTTAATCCAGTAACAACATTCTAATATATTTCTCGAAGATATTATAAATGGTTATTATAGATACACAAATCTCATCTTCTTCTTGACACTACTCTTCTGTCTCTCCGTCTCCTCTGTTTCTTTTCAAATCATGGCATTTTATTTTTAATTATCATTTATATGTTATATATATGTATATGTACACACACAGATATATATATATATACACATATATGAAATCTGCTATGTTCATTTAACGGCATTCATATGTATATACATTTGGGGCTGACTCTTTGACATCAGATCACCTATAAAGAGGGCTAATCTTCCTACAGCTTATCTCCTCATCTAAGAATTGTATTTTATGAGATGTCTCTCATCAATATTGACATGTTAACAGTATTATCATTTTTCACGTCTTCTTGACATAAAAACGTTATTGATATTTCATGGGAGCAGCTTCCCTGTCATATAAGGAGACACTGTCTTGCAGCAGATGCCCAGATTATCTGCCATTTGTAAATTCATATCCTCTCTGTGATGTTTCCTGAGCCTTCAAGTAGGGGTTCTACTTTTTATGTATTGAGTTTTGGTATCACCCATGCAGTTGTTCTTTCCATTTTGACTAGATGTATCTTTCTCTAATGATCTTAATCTGCTGAAAAAAGAAGTTTCTTGGATAAGAGGTGAGAGTTATACTTATATGTAGGTATAAGTATAAATATTTAGAATGTGCTTAGAAATTATACTGGGTTAGGGAAGGTGTAATAGGAGGTTCTCCTGTAGGGTTCTCAGATAAGTATCCCTTCTCTCCATTTGTTCTATTTCTGGCATCATATAACCTGTAAATTGCTGCTATCTTTGCAAGAGAAACTCAAAAGTTTATAACCATATCAATAAATGAAATTCATAATATATATTGGTTTCATGGATAGTGAATGCAAGTACAGGGAGAATTGCTGTAATAGATATAACAGTCACAAAAGAACCCTCAGCTTTCAGCATTGATTCACAATACCACACAGTTCTTCCATTCTTTTTTTCAGTTCAACAGTTGTTTCCACAGACAATACAGCATTGTAGCTCTGGTGAAAACTTCAGATCAATGTAGGCGTTAAAAACTTATTAGACTAGATTAAGGAAGTCAGACAATATGGCAATATCCACGCATATGTAGTAGACTTGGTTTAATAAAATATTCACCTGATGTATTTTTTTTAATATAATACTGTAAAGAATATAATGAATTACCCGTCCTAGATAATTATATCTAGAATTATTTGTTCAGAGTTTGCTTTTGTCGATACTGTTCAAGAACTTAATCTCAAAATTTCCACATAGGCCTTCAAAATTTCCATGAACCAGAGAAGACAATATAACCTTTCATATACAAGAATAACAACCCTTAGATATTGGTATCTAGTCACTATTCTTTTTTAATTTTTATTTTAAATTTAAATTAGAAACAAGGTTGCTTCACATGTCAATTCCAGGTCCCTCTCCTTTTCCCTCCCCTCTTCCCATGCCCTCCCACCAACCCCTCCAATATCCCCTCATTTCCCCAGGGAGGGTGAGGCCCTCCATGAAGAAAGTGCTCAACATCCTTACCCAACTACTCACTATTCTAACTCAAACAAATGGTTGAGGGGTTGCCATTTAGTTATCCCTGTCAGTTCAGAAAGTCACATTCAAAGCTACAATGCCCTATTAAGAAAATAGTTATTCAGATGATTTTCCTCAAAGCTTTCTTGATATCTCTGTTTCTCAGACTGTAGATAAATGGGTTCAACATTGGAGGGAGCACAGTATACATTAGTGATGCCACAGAAGTTTTCCTGTATGAATCTGTAAATGCAGAACTGATATATACCCCAAAAGCTGTCCCATAGAACAAAGACACAATGGACAGATGAGACCCACATGTTGAGAAAGCTTTAGACCTACCTCCTGGTGATTTCATTCTCAGTATGGAAGAGATAATTTTAAAGTAAGAAAAAATAATTCCCAGTAGGGGGACACCACCTAATGGACTAGTCACTGCATATACAAGAATATTATTGATGAGAGTGTCAGAACATGCAAGCTTGATGACCTGATCAAGCTCACAAAAAAGTGGGGAATTTCAAGATATGTACAGAAAGATAGCCTCAAAATCATTAAACCATGCAGAAGGGCATCCACAATGCTAATACACAAAGACAATAAAATCATCAGGAAACACAGGTGGAATTTCATGATGGCTGTGTAGTGAAGTGGAGTGCAGATAGCCACATACCGATCAAAAGCCATTGCTGCAAGGAGAAAGTTTTCCATCCCAGCAAAAAGTAAGACAAAGCTGAGCTGTGTAATGCAGCCTGTGTAACTGATGGCTTTGCTCTGTCTCTGAAGGTTTGTCAGCATCTTAGGAACAGTGGTGGTGCTAAAGCAGATGTCAGTGAAGGACAGGTTAGAGAGGAAGAAGTACATTGGATTGTGGAGGTGGGAGTCAGACACAATGGCCAGGATGATGAGCATGTTCCCAAAGACTGTCACTAGGTACATAAGCAGGAACAGTCCAAAGAGAATCGGCTGAAGTTCTGGATCTTCTGAGAGTCCCAAGAGAAAAAATTCTATCACACCTGTCTGGTTTTCTAGATCCATAATGTGTTAGAGTCTGAAGGGGTAAAATACAGGTGCTTGGTCAAGCAAGCAAATGTACAAGCACATTCTGACATTTACTCTCATTCTTTCTCCCCACATTTTGCCTTCTACTTCTTTTCTTTGTATCCTTCTCTTTACTACTGTATTTACTACTCATTTAATTTAGTGAACACCTTACCTTTTAGAACTAATTATGAATAAAATAAAATTATACATAGTTGTTAAACTAAAAATTCTCCAAGGCCTCAGGAATATAAAAATCATACAAAAGCTAAGTAAAAATATACAATTAATTGGTATCTTACATAAAATATATCTAAGCCTGGCATCAGTATCAAGTTTGTATACATAAAAATAATTTTACTTGTGTCAGATGTTTCCATTATTTCTCTCATATTAAAGAAAACTATTATAAAATCTTAATTCAGTATTAAAAGGACATGGAAAAGAAAACAAAATAAAAATGTTTAATAGAAGCATTTGGCATGAAATAGTCATTTAACATGTCTACTGTAATTTATCTAAGCCATAAGCGTGATCAGACCACCTTTCACAATACAGTATATAAGGGATGTGATGGATTTGTCAAGACAATATAAAAGACATCATATACAAAGTATTATTGACACATAATACTTTGAGAGAGGTGGTCTTCTACCTAGAGGAGCACACCAATTGGTTATAAATTGTGAAAGTGTCTTCACCAAAAAAATAAAAGTAGCATTATAGAGACTGAACATGCTGTATTTGGGAATATATGCATAAACATGTACATATATTTATGCAATCACACTTAATGAAAAAGAGGCCATAAATTTGAAGAAGAATGAGGAGAGCATACTGGAGGATTTGGAAGGAAAAAGCAGAAGAGGTACATGTTTAAATTACATTGTAATCTCAAAAGTAAAAAATTTTTTAAAAATTAAAATAGATAATCTTCAAAATAATATATAACATCAGGGAAGAAGCATGTATTAAAACTGCCATTGAGAATAATGCATACAAAGAAGCAAGAAAAATATTGAACATTGATGCTAATAATTTGTCATGTAAATATAATTATGCCTAGTTATAGAATTATAGTCGCCATATCAACATAAATAATTGTGCTAAAATATACATATTTTTCTAACAGTAAGCAATAACATAATAAACTTTTTAAATACTTTAAATAATATAATTATAATATCTTATAAAATATTTAACTACACACAGAATACTGAAATCAATAAAAATATCATCAACTATTACGTTAAAGTATGTTGACTATTACTGCTAAGTGTTATTAAAACTGAAATGACACATATTTATTTTTCTATTTCATGTATGAATTAGGCAGAAGTTAGTATTCACTATCTTAAAATTTTTTAGTGCACTTAACTTTTGAAGTCTGTGAATAATGTCTTTTTTAATTTAGTTGTATCTCCTATTTATACTTTTCTCATTGATTTTAATGTTATGTTTTTGCTCTACATCTTTAGATTTATCCCAGTTATTTGTGTGCATAATAATTCACGTATCTTTTTTCCAATAGAAGCACATTTATATTTGGTATTAATATGTATATGCTTGAATAAATATAAAACATGTAGGATTATTTAGAATAATATATTAAGAATAACTAATTTATATGATGTATTTTTTCTTTGAAGGATAAAATGAAGTGGAATGTAAAGGATATGTTAAATAATTATATTTGATTTTTTATATAAAAAGCAGATCTGGTGGCAAAAGTATCATAATTGGCTTAATATGGGCATATATTGATATGATTTTCTTGTCTGTACTTAGAGTTATTCTTACTTTCAAAATATAAATATCTGACAAATACCAAAATAAATTATATTAATGTACCCTTTTGCAGTCAGCTTTTACTTCTAACATGAAAGAACAATGTCAGTCAAGATTTAATTAATTTTTCTTTCTAAATCAAAAATGAAAGTTTAGAAATCACTCACTATGTAAATTTGACCATTGTTAAATGATTTAAAATTCAGTTAAACCTGGGAGATCCTTCAGAATATAGGAAGAGTATATTTGCATTGAGATTCAGATTTAATGTAAGAAATTAGCAGAATGAATGCTGTTCAAATGTTGCCATATACGTAGAGGTAAGCATGAGATGACTGAAAATTATGCAGATAGCTGGCATTTCCTTATCCCACACATTCCTGAATTGATCTATGGTCTATAGCCTGGCAATAGTACTGAAAATTACAAGAGAGATTTCAGATTACCTGAAGATTAAAGACCGGCATTCAGTTCTTCCCTATATCTCAGAGAAAAAATGGAAGCTTTGTTCTGAGGAACAAATAAAGACAAAGAGGCACTGTGACCCTGTGTAGAAATGGTGGTCAATAAGAGAAGGGTCAGGAAAGCTACCTACTACCTGTATAAAGCTAGTAAGCAGATGGTCAACAGCAGACTACAGGTAGTCTCCATGGCCCTTGGGGTTTAATATCCAGAGTTCCTCATTAAGTCAGATACTTTCATTCCCATGTGATTTATGAAACAAATCTGAATAAAAGTAAAATTGCTTTGGTGGATTCTTTCCAACAAGCAAGCCAGGTGAATACCTTCTTCCTCATACCCACTTTTCATCACATGAAATTCAGTTACATTTTGAAACATACATCTTTCCTTTGTTACCAGATTTTAGATTTATTGCCCTATTTTAATAACATTATGAAAACTGTGGAAAATATAGTTACTCTTGGAAACATGTAAATGTTAAATAGGGATGGAAGTAAGGAGAATGTCTGAAAATCTTTTATTTTTTCACTTTTAATTAAAATAAAATTAATTTGCTTGTCTTCTTTCCTCCCTCCATTCTCTCCAATATTAGCCCACTCTCAAGTTGGTATCTTCTTTTTCTTTGAGGTGAATTCTCTTTCTCTCAGCAGTCATTAGTTGTCTATACTTCTTTGCACAGGCATGGACCCCATGGTATTTTCCCTTTCTGTGTTGGTATACCTTTGTAATTTTTTAACTCTTCTTTATGCAGTCATTTCTATAAGAGTCTCACAAGAGATTTCCATGAAATATGACTATTAAAATATATCTGGTCACTCCTTCACAGTATTCCCTATGTTATAGATAGGGACACTATGATTAAGATATATTCATTGTAGCCATACCCACAATCTGTGGTTGTGGTTTTCTGTAATGGTTGCCACTAGATGGCAAGAGAATCTTCTTTGATGAGGAGCTAGAGTTACATTTATCTTTCAGTATAAGGATAAGAAATTATGCAAACCGGTAAACTAGCAGTAGTAGATTCTTTCCATAGTTAAGAGAACGTTTAACCTGATTAGTTATCACCAACATCTAAGTCCCACGATTGCTTTTGTTAATTTGTTAATTTTTATTTATTAATTAATTCATTTGCTTTTCCAGCCTTATCACAACATCCCCACCCTCCTTGCCTCCAAGTTTCTCCCCTACAACCTTCTCTCGTATTCCAACCTACCTTCTCTCCTCCCCCACCCCATCCTGCCTTCTCTCATCCCCTACCCTCCCACTTTCTCTTCAAAAAAGGGCAGGGCTCCCCTGCATGTTCACCAGTCATAGTATATCATGTAGCAGTAAGAGTAGACACATCCTCTCCTATTAAGGCCCACAATGATTGCACTTTTATGAATATCTTGCCATGCTGGTCATTGTTATGGTTCACAGGGGTCACAGCTAACTAGGACTACTAATTGCTTTCTTCCATTGGGAAGTAGCATACTGCTCTCTGGTCCTATGGAAGTTAGGCTGTACAAAAAGATAGTCCTCAGGTTAGATCCAACTCAAATAACCCTACTCCTTGTCCTATGTGTGCAGTAACTTCACCAATAGAGGCTTACCTTCAATCTTGAAATGCATCAAAAGACAAGAGCAATAGCCTATATTGTTTGGTAAACATTTAGGACTTCATTGATGAACCATGCAAATTTGAATTGTATCATTCTCATACTGGGGATTTTGTTGGTCTAAGATGCTTGTGTGGAGCATTTTATCTCAAGTGGCCTAATTTCATTTCCTTTGTATATCATACGTACTATATACGTATAATACATATGTATTATGTATAATTTTAGGTAAATATAAAATGATATGATTCCTAGAGGGTCTATCAAACAAGCAGAGTGTTATCTAGACTCCTCCCTCCTTCTTCATTTGTCTTGAAATCATTTTCTCCCTCTCCAATTACAGCTCCCTCCCTATTTTTAACATTATACCACCTGTATCCTGTTATTCCACTTTAAAGCCACTCTGGATAATACCTTTCCTTGCTTCCATCGTTACTCCATGTTGTATACTCACGTCCAAAGACTTGGAACTAGGAAGCACTCCTTCTCACAGTTTCAGTATTGTGGGTCTTACACTGTAGTCTTGGATTGATTATATGCTTCCTCCAGACAAAGATATGTAGGTCTAATTTAATCCCCTACATGGGAATATAGTATCCCTGCAACAATTGTTGAAAAATTTTGACACCTTAATCAAAAATTAAAGGAGAGCACCTATGTGGCTTTATTTCACAGGGTCTAAACTAGGTTTATGGTATTCTCCCAGTTTCATGGTATCTTTGTCACTGTGATTCTGTGCTGTACTTTTGGGACCTATATCATGATTTGTATATGGATTTCAAAACTATTTTCTAAGTTATATCCTCTTTAGAAATGTTTTATTAATACATTTATCATATATATTTTGTAATCTTCGCAGAATTTTATAATAGTTCCCTAATTTTGTTGCTCAAGACAATAAATTACTTGAATAATCCCTGACATGCTCACCAATTTATCTCTTGTGAGAGAATTGGCTTGTCCTCAACAATCAGTTATTACAATTAAAACTAATTTTAATATTTAAATATGGACTTATTCATGGACACATACTTTTATTCCTATATAATAAACAATAAAAAGAGAAATATGAATCATTAACTAGGTATAGGACTATTTGATTCAAAACTCATCAGTATATTTTAAATATGATTGTACCATTAGGTTATCTTCCAGAGTTATATGAAAATTTTCATTTTTCAATATCTGTGTTGTACATGGTACAGTTAGTTTTTTCTATTTTGCAACAAAACTGTAAGTTGTATTAAGATAATACCGTGTATGTAAATAAGGTACTGTGTTCATATTCATTTTTCTTTGTTCAAATTTGTCATCCCTTCTAATAAGTCATTGCTTTTCTAAAGGTTTGTATCTTTATAATTCAAATTTAATTTGTATTTCTCTAATAACTAATGAAACTAAATATCCTTTCATGTGCATCCTTGCCTTATGCATACTTTGTTTAACTTACTAAATATTTACATTAATTTGTTTATTTATTCATCCTTATTTAGATAGGATGCCTTCTGTATTTGAGTTCCTAGTAGTTGATCAGAATTATCAGATATGGGTTGTTTATAATATAAAGTTTATTATAGTTAAAGAGAGAAATTCAGTGTAAAAATACCACATAACAAGTAATTTTCCAGGTAAAATTGAAAGCAAATTCTTGAGTGACACAATATTTTAAAATGGACAGACAGATTTAAGAAAGGGTAACTATTTAGTGAGTCATGATTCCATGCCAATTGTACTTATTTTATGAATTTTATTACATATGTTCACTCTGAAAATTAATAGACTAAGGAAGCCAAAGACAGTGTTTGAAATACTGAGACAAATAAAGCTAAATTCATAACATCAATTTTAAATGAAAGAAAAAGATCTCAGCAATTTAAGGTTATATTTATCTAAAATTGTCCTTGTTCGGATTATGTTAAGCAGCTGTTGATCCAAACCTTAGTGAATGGGCTGATGTTTACATTTTTCTTGTAGCATGGGGAGTACTATCCTGTATCTGAGATGAATAAATGAAGCCTCTATGTGGGTTCCAGCTCAACTTTTCCATATTCGGTGTGTTGTGTTGATGTTTTCTTCAGTAAAGGAAATTTGCAGTCAATTTGTGAAGAGTAATCTACAGTTTTGGCATGAGTGTAAATTGTTTAGGAATTCTCATGGGACCCTTTCGACCAACAAATTGATTACATGTAATCCATTCCTGGTTCATGAAGCTACATTCGTAAGCAAGGTATGTCCAATTGGTGCTTGGCCTTCCAAATTATTTGGCAATTTCATTTAAATCACCTTTTGTATACGCATATATTTTAGAAAGTATGTGGCATGTGAGGTTTCTAAACTATACTTCAAATGACCTGTAGTTTTAGATTTCCCTCCCCATCCTCATTCTCTTCACTTTAACTCTTCCTTTGACCCTCCAGTTCCAACCTCATAACTATGTATCCCATGTCCCTTTCCTAGTGAAATATGTCTCTCCGCATTTCTTACTCTTACCTAAACTCTGTGGTTCTACCAATCACAGCTTATGCATCATTGACTTTACAGCTAATATCCACATTTGGATATTAGCAAATACATAGTGTAGTTCTCTTTCAGTGACTGGGATAGTTTTCTCAGCATGATTTTTTTCCAGTTCTATCCATTTATCTATGAATTTCATGATTTTATGTTTTAACAGCTGAATAATACTCCCTCTGTATATGTACATTTTCTTTATACATTCTTCTTCTGAGAAACATCTAACTTGTTTTGAATTTCTAGCTAGTATGAATAGAACAGCAGTGAACATGGTGGAGTAAGTGTCTCTGTGGTTTGGTGAATCATCCTTTGGATATATGCCCAAGAGCGGTACATCTGCATCTTCGGGTGGATCCTGAGGAAACACCATAGTGATTTACAAAGTGGCTGTGAAAGTTTGCACTCCAACTAGCAATGGAGGAGTATTCCCCTTGCTCCACATCGTCTCTAGCATGAGCTGTGAGTTGTGTTATTGAACTTAGCCATTCTGCCTGGTTAAGATGTAATCTCTAAGTAGTTTTGATTTATAATTTTCCTGATGGCTAAAGATATTGAGCATCTCTTGTATTCTGTTAGTGATGCATAACATTGAGGTTTTAGTTGGAGTTCCTAAACTTTCTTATTTCCAGAGTTTCCTCAATTTGGGGTTTCTTCGTTAATTTTATTTCCACTTTCAGGCTTGAACTCTTTTCTTCATTCCCTTCCGCTGTTTGTCTATGCTTTCATAGATTTCAGTCAGCAGGGTCCCTGGTGGAGGGAGTGAGAATAGGGAGACAAGAGACACGAGAGATGGAGACAAGACAGGATTCTTATCAAGTCTCATTTTTTAAAATTACCAACAGGGCTTAAGTAAGGCAGGTAGCAGAAGAGCAGGGGAGCAGAAGATCTCATTCTCAAGATATATCCCAAGGACACAAGTCTACAGCCAAGGGAGTCTGGACTGCAGGCCTTGAAAATATGCTGTACAGGAAGATAAGCAGACACAGAGAAACAGAAACTTAAATAAGTGTTAGTCTCTTAGGACTCAGTAGGAATATTAACATGGCTTCTATTATGCAATCCTTATTTAGGGCTCTCCACATGTTAAAACACTCAGAACTTGCTGGAATGAGGTTGCTGGGCTGTAGTGAAGACTTATTTTCCTGACTCTTTTGACTGTGTTTTTAACCCTGGTGCCTAGACATTTGGGCTTGGGAAGATTGCAATTGTAGGTACAGATGTCACTTCTTGTAATTGTTCAGTGAATATCCTGTTCCTTTGTTTCTGTTGCCCTGTCTGGTTATTGGAAATGGGGTAGCTGTGTGTTGCTAATAGGAAGCTATTCTGGGATCCTGTTAGGTATGGACACTGGGTTTTATAGACAATATCTGTTTCCAAGTATTAGAACCTGATACTTAAATGTGAGCATGGACTAGGAAGTAGCTGGCTGTGTAATCCTCAGGAGGGAAGAAAGCATGGTGTTCCATCAGGATCTCCTTAGAACCTTGGGAGTTGGAACAGAACATGAGAAGAAACCTCAGCAGGTAGTCTGCTACAGAGGTGGAAATGAGATTGGGGAATTAGTCTTGGAAAAATGAAGTGAGTAATGAAAAACTGTTTCCACTGGACTGAGTGGCCTGTGGGTTCCCAGAGAATTCCTGCTGGAGTTGTGGGCTGAGACACAGCCAAGTGAGGAGAGAGGGGTGGCAGGAGAAGGTCGGTGTGATTCACTGGAAATGGGGTTAGAAATGGAAGAGTGACCTTACTGAAGAGCTAGTGATGAGATTGAGGGATTTTTAGGAGAGAAGAAATAGTTATGTTGCCTGTTTGACTGGATGGAGAGATATGTGGATTTACAGAGAATGCTTTCTGGAATAAGAGATGGAATAAATCAACGAATAGGCTGAGAGAAGTTCAGAAGAGAAGATCTGGGCAACTGAAATGAGATGAGGGCAGGGAGCAATGGAAGACAGCAGTAGGTAGTCTGGTTCACAGCTAGGGATGAAACTGGAGAATTGGATTTTGAGGAGCAGAGGGAAAGTGAAGATTTGCTGTTAGCCTACACACTTCTTTGGATGGAAAAATATACTAAAAAACATGGGACAATGAGTACATAGGAAGAACTATGAAAATATGATGACAAGTGTGGACTTCAGTTTGCTTCACAAAGCTCTCAGACTATGAAGAACACATTAGAGTACCATGAAACTGGTTAAGAAGTTTTTTGTCTTCCAAACCTCTTGAAATATTTCATTTTTAATGAAAAATGATATTCCATGCACTTTTTTTAAATTAAAAAACATTCTTAGTTCTACCTATAAAAAAGACAAAGACAAAAAAGACAAACAAAAGAGAAAAGATATCCATCTTTTGCAACTTAAGCTAAATGCAAATAGTTTCTTTTAAATTACATACTCTTCCTTTCATCTGACCTAGAATAATATGTGTGAGAATTCTGGCATTTGCTAAAACCAACCAAGAGATTGAATGAAACCTTAAACAATATAAATATCCCACAAATATTGAAAGCAACAGATAACATTTATATGAAATTTAGCATATGATTTAGGATCAGCTGAGACCAGAAAAGTAACTTTGTTCCTTTTAAAAGTGTATTAATCATTTCTGTAAAAAATTCATTTCTTTTCTTGCATTGTTTTATTTTTCTTCAATAAATAGAGAACAAAGCCTTTTGTGAGGAACAGGATGGACACAACAAACAATAATCAGGCCTATAGGTATAGTGTACAAATTGACTTTAGGATCCCATTTCCTATGGAGGGATACTCTCTCACCCTAGATACAAAGAGGATGGCCTAGGTCCTGCCCAAAATGATGTGACAGACTTTGGTTATTCCCCATGGGGGGTCTCACATTCCCTAAGGAGTGGATGGGGTAGGATGGGGAGTTGGTGGGGAGAGTGGGAGGATGGGAGGAAAAGGGAACTGGGATTGATATGTAAAATAATACTGTTTTTAATTTAAGTGAAAATTAATTTAAAAAGAGTGCATGCTTTCTCCTCTCTTACACAATATAATTCTTTGAATATTAACTGGAGAATTGGGACAAAAATAGAAAATAAAAGGAATAAAAAAGGAAAGGAAGAAGTAAAAATATCCTTATTTGTAGATGACTTGATTCTGTATACTAGAAAGTATAAAAACTACATGAAAATTATTATACTTGACAGATACTTTTGCAAAACATATCAGCCTATAAAATGAACAATCAAAGTCCAGTCGGCTTCCTGTATACTAACAACAAATTATGGGCTATGAAATCAGGAAAACAATCACAAAAATAGTAAAATTAAGACCTTCAAATAAACCTCACCAAATATCAGAGTTACTTTTCTGTTGCTGAAAGGATGCACTATTACCAAGACAAGTTATAAAATAAAGCATTTAATTGGGGCTTGCTTACCATGTCAGAGGGTGATCAGAATCCATGACTATCAAAGCAGAAAGATGGCAGTAAGCTGGAATGCATAACATTGGAGCAGTGAATGAGAGCTTGCCTCTTATTCAAAAGTGGGAGGCAGAGAGGGAGAGAGATATGTCTGGGTATGGTATGATCTTTTGAAAACTCAGAGCCCACCCACCAGTTACACACCTCCTCCAACAAAGTGATAATTCCTAATCCTTCCCAAATAGTTGCACTAACTTTAGGCAAATTATTAAATATATGAGCCTATTGGAGCCATTCTCATGCAAATAACCACACCAAGAAAGCAAAGAACCTCTATAGTGAAAGATTTAAACACAAAAGACAGGAACTGGCACATTCAAGGAGAGCAAGAAAACACATGCCTTAATAGAGGCAGCCATTATAGATTTAAAGAGAAATCTGGCACTAGGAAATGTCCAGAGATCCACAAGTGTGACCCCAACTAAGAATCTAAGCAATAATGGAAAGGCTACCTTAAATGCTCTTCCCCTATAATGAGAATGATGACTACCTTAAATGCCATTCTAGAACCTTCATCCAGTAGTTGATGGAAGCAGAAACAGACACTCACAGCTAAACACTGAGCTGAACTCCTGGAATCCAGTTGTAGACATGGAGGATTGATGAGCAAAAGGGTCAAGATCATGTTGGGGAAACCCATGGAAACATTTTACCTAGCAAGTGGGAGCTCACAGCCCCAGTCTGACAGTTGGGGAACCAGCATAGGACTGAAACAGACACCCTGAACGTGGATGCCACTTAGGAGGCCTGGGCAGTCTATGGGGCCTCTGACAATGGAACCAGTATTTATCCCTAGAATAGGAACGGACTTTGGGAGCTCATTCCCTATGGAGGGATACTCTCAGCCTAGATACAGAGGGGAGGTCCTAGACTCCCCCCACAAATGATGTGTCAGACTTTGATGATCCCCCATGGAAGGTCTCACCATCCCTGGAGAGTAGATGGGAGGTGAAATGGGGGATCAGTGAGGGGCATGGGAGAATGGGAGGGGAAGGGAACTGGGATTGATAAGTAAAATAAGATTGTTTCTAACTTAATAAAAATGTATATATATATATATATACATATATATATATCACAGAAGACAGAAATTAAAAAAGACACTACATATGACTCTCCAAGCTTAATGTTTGAAAATGCTAACCATACCAAAACCAATTTATAAAATTCAATGGATTTATTTTTCAGAAATTATTTTTATTTAAATTAAAACAATCTTATTTTACATTCTAATCCTAGTTCCCTCTCCCTCCCATCCTCCTGTTGCCCCCACCATCTCCCCATCCCAGCCCCCATCAAGGTCTCAGGGAAGGTAAGGCCCCTTATTGGGAATTTCTAAATAAAATCTCAGTTTCACTTTCATAAAAATAGATGAAAGGATCTTAAAATTTAATGAAACTATAAAATTTGCCACAGTCTAAGTAATCCTGAACCAAAAATATATAGTCAGCTATAAGCAAGTAAGGAACACTGAGAACGGTCTTACCAGTGAACGAACATATCAACTGATCATTCCAAATGGCAGTCATATCAACTGGTCATTCCAAATGGCGAACATATCAACTGATCATCCCAAAGGGCCAGCAATAAAATCAGGCTGTCTTTTGTCTTTACATCGGCTCTCTGACTGGGTGGTTCTACTCTGTCTGCATCCAGTATTTCCTTATAAGCACAGAAATTTTATATCCCTAACACTGTATTCAGTTTTATATCAATCCTTGGGGTTCAAACTCAGGTCATTCATGTTTGAATGTCAAAGTTTTTGACAAATGAACTATCTTCTGAGGCCTTTCAAATAAAGTATGGTTTGTATTTCCATGAAATTAAAATATTTTCAAAATCTGTTTACCAATTTTATTTATTTTGAGAACTTTCTGTTAATCTTATTGAACTTTTTATTAATTAACACTTTTATATGGTTTTACAGTTTCATAACTGCAGCTCTTATGTTTTACTTGTTAACCCCTTTGTCTTAAATACGACTGGCAGAATCATTTTTTCTATTCTGAAGACTGTGTGTTCATTCTGTTAATAAGTTCTTTTGCTGTAAAGAAACTTTTTAATTTCATGAAACACAAAATGTATATTCTTTGGGATGTTTCCTGTGTTATGTAGATAATACTCCAAATTTCTGTGTGTGTGTGTGTGTGTGTGTGTATACATGTGTATATCCCCTATAGTATTTCTATTCTGCATTCCTTTAGTCTTTTCAGATTTTGAGGTTTAAAATTAAGTATTTAATGCTGTTTGTATCAATTTTTGTGCAGAGAGAAATAAATTTATTACCATTTTCCTATTTGTGGATTCGAAGTTTTGTCAGCACAATATGTTTTGACACCTTTATAAAAATGTTTCCATAGCAGTGTGAGTTTATCTCTGAGTCATTCTGGGTTCCATTTGAGTTCAGAACAGTATGCAGGGCCAAATATGGGCACTACAGTTTTACTGTGCTTTCTTCTGGTGCCATGGAGAGCCAGTCCTTGGTTTCATTGCTTGGCCACAACTGCCACCAAGACTACACCGGCAGCATGAATCCTATTCTGTCACAGACCACACTGGTATGGAGTACTGATGTAGAGTTCTCTGAATATATATATATATATATATATATTCAGCCACTTCTTTCATGGTTTCATGGGTGTTCATGTTCTTCCATTTCTTTTTATTCTTTATTTTAGTTCTCCCCTGCATGATCTCATACTGTGACATATCCCATAGTACAGTTTCAGCAGAAGTCTTCTTAAGCTGGGTTTACAATTTTAAAACATTAAAGTAATTAATGTATCTTTTGTTACAATGAAATTAAATTAAATTATGTGAACAAGATATTTCATTTACACATTCCTTGTTTGGAGACATGGCAAAGATACACATGATGACTGGGTTAATGTCAGTAATTGCCATGTTTACATTGTAATCTCCAAAGTCACTTTGGTATAATATATCCAATTTCCAGGTAACAAGGCCTGAGAACAGCATTAGCAAGCTCTCCTTTTGGCAAGGCCTGGGAGAATTTAATGCATTTTTAGCAAGGCCAATGTTTAGTTTACTGTATAATTGTAGGAATAACCCCAGGAGCATATGTGCTGCCTTCTCTCCTTGCTTTTCTTACACAAATCATATTGCTGACTACCTTTGGTTTCACTTTCTTAGGGACATAGATGAAATGACTATTGCATTAGGAAAACTTTTGCCTGATGACTCTTCTCTGGGTAAGCCAGAGGGAATATTGTTTAAAAAAATATACAGTGGATCTGATTCAGCTTCTAAAGTCTTTAATGCTTCAAGTGTAACCATAAATTCAGGATTCTTAACAACAGGATGTTGCCATAACAATGCACTTTGTACCTGGTCTTTAAGAATCATAGTAGTTCAAGATATTACAAATTTGCATAGTTGTCCTGGAGCGAATGATTCTAATCACAAGTATCTAAGTGTAATGCAAATTAATAGATGATAGCAGGAGTTAATTGAAAAAGTCTAAGAAGCTGAATCACAGAAACCCACAAGACCTTCATTTCAAGAACTCTGTTAATACTGTAGGAGCCAAAATTGTATGAAAGTGAGAGGAAGAGGATATGAGAACAGAAAATAAGCATTGGCAGCTATTAAGAGTAATGTTTTCAATTACTAGATGATAGGAAAAACCTGTATATCTCTATAGGAGATAAATATTATAGAATGAAGAATGTACTGATTTGGCCTTGGCTGATGAGTTGGCTATGAGAGTTCAGGTTTGACTAGGAATTAACATTAACCACTGGAGCTAAAATTCTCTTTCATTTTGCATAACTCTGTAACTGCAAATGTTGCCAATTGGGAACACTGTTCTGTGTCTGGGTGTGCCAAGTTAGAAAACGTCCTTTGTTGCTTGCTATACTGCTTGTGCTTTTAATATTAGAGCTATGAAACAAGTAGGCAATGGTTACCAGTGGGAAATTGGAGTATGGAAGGAGAATGTAGTAAGGGAACAAACTGACATTTATTTTAACCATTATTAGATACTTAAGGAAACAAATTTGATCTAAAACCATCCATGCAAACTATTGAAACTGCATAAATAAAATTATTTAGGCTTTCCGAGGCTGCTTGCTTGAACCAGGTGGTCAGAGTTTTCTTCATTGTGCCAACCTCACACATCCATTCCAGGTCATTGGACTTGTTAGGAACAAGACTCCCAGCATCCAATCACTGCATATCTTCTTGAGTCATAAAAAATAGTAGATATTGGGACTAGAGATATGGTTCAGCAGTTATGAGCATTGGATACTCTTCCTGAGGACCTGGCACAAACACATGACAGCACACAACTGTCTGTAGCTCCAATTCCAGGGAACCAGATACCTATGGCAAAACACCAATGCATATAAAACAAAAATAAATAAATTTTAAAAATGAAATAGTAGATATTAATCCACACTGAAATTAGAGAGCCATCTTTCCAGAAATATATCACATACATAATGCAATTCTTGACTATCAACTTGATTATATCCCACCTCAAAGATCTAGATTAGTGGTGGTTCTTCCCATGTTAGATTATTTAACTTAGAAAAAAATCTCTTACAAGTGTACCCAGACATTTGAGTTTTGTTAATTCCAGATGCAGTCAAGTTGACAATGAAGAACTGCTATCACAGAATCAAAGCAACAATATGACTCCTAGTGACATTCTGCTGTATTCATATCAGTGTCTATCTTGGCCATGATTAAAGAAGCTTCCTCATGCAACAAATGAGAAAAAACATGGACAGCCAAACCAGACTATATGAAGAAAGTGAGTTGCCTCAGAACACTCTTCTTCCCTAAATGGGAAGTTTTAATAAAATGTATCTCCTCATGGTTCCAGGAACCAAATACAAGATAAGATGGGAATTATGTAAGAGACAAAGGGATTGGACAACACAAATAAAACACGGTCTACTAAATCAACATGATCAATGCATACCTTTTAGGTTCTTTCCTGTTTCCCAGAATCTCTATCAGTGGAAGTGCAAACTGGCACTATATTGATCCACATGAATTCACATAGACTAAGGCAGAATGAATAAAGAACTTAAGGAGTTGCACTAGAAGGGTCTTAGAACTGAAAAGGGAAGTGGATACATGTCCCTATCCCTAACCAAGAAGTTATATCCAATTGATAACCTCTTGCAATTAAATTTTAGTTTTCTCCAAGGGAGGGAGTCTCACTGGATAAATAAACTACGCTTAATGGTAGACTGCATTCCCAACAGTACACGACCAAGAGAAAGCAAAGTCAGCAGTCTTTTTGAGGTTCCTGATCTCCTTATTGCAGGACTGTTCTTTTCCTTTTTATTTTATTTTTGATTTCTTATTCTCTATTCTTTAATTTAGTTTTAACCATACTGGTCCTTTGCATATATATTATGACTTCTGGTTTTGTGGTTTTGGGGGGATTCCTACATGTCCAAACAAGTGGGTCTCTATCTCTATACCAGTTTCTTTTGCCTTTTCTTAAATTCTTTTCTCTGTTTTGTCTACTTCTCATTTGTGTATTGTGTTTCATCTTACTCTGTTCTATTATTTTCTCTCTGATATATGTTTGTTTTCTAATAAGAGAGAGAAAGGAGGTAGATTCCGTGATAGGGATGGTGTAAAAACTGAGAGTAGAGGGACAGGAAATGTAATCAAAATAAATGCCATGAAAAACATCTGTTCACCTCAATTATATGAAGGCTGCATTTTTACCTTTCCAGGAGAACCAAAATGCTGAAATCTGTGTCCGTTATACAAACAATCTTTCTGAATCTTTGTGTTACCAATGATCTTATCTTGAATTATTTTCATTATGCACTTTTCATGTCATTTTTCTTACTTTTAAGTTGTTTAAATTTATTTTTGAAATAGGTCTCACTTTGTAGCTTTGTGTGACCCAGAATTCACATAGAGCAAGCTGAACTCAAACTCATAGAGGTCTGCTGTAATCTGCCTCCTGAGTTCTGTGGTTAAAGGCCTGTGCCACTATGCCTAGATTCTCATTGTTTAAAGTAATGTGGTTTCATAGTTATCATAGTTTGATGGGACTCTTGATTGCCTTTCTCCTTTGGAAGTTTGAATAGGGTCTATGAGCACATGAAAGCTAGTCCTCGGAGAGGGACCGTTGGGACAGTTTCACTTCAAGCATACCTGAGCCTTGTGACTCAAGTTCAAGGAATCTTCAGCAGTAGCAATTTAACTGCCACCTTGAAGGAGCCAGCAGGTGGGGAACCAAGGGTAAAAGTGACAGGCTGGGCTTTTAGGGAGTCTCTTAGAAAGCCCTGTAAAAGTGATCAACCCTCAGCACCAGAAATTATATGGACCATTATATGTTTTATATATTATAGCTAGATGAAAGATATATAATAACTTTATGAATATAGAGACAGAGACAGATATATAATTAATATAAGATACAGATATATAAAAATAAATAGATGGACATAGATGTAGATATATAATCTATATGTGTGTGATTATGTACATAATAATATATAATGTATGTGTGTGTATGTATTTATGTATTCAGTAACAATTAGTGAAAAAAACATGTCATCGATTTGAATGAGAACTGATATGGTCCTATGGGATAGTTTGGAGGGAAGAAATGGAAGGTAGAAACATTGTAATCAAGCTATAATCTTAAAAAATAAACATGAAAATTATAGAGGTCCTAGAAGAGGATATAGGAAAATCCATCAAAGAAATGGAAGAAAAACAAACCAAAAAATGCAGAAATGGAAGAAAAAACAAATCAAAAAATTCAAGAAATGGAAGAAAAAACAAACCAAAATATGCAAGAAATGGAGGAAAAAACAAACCAAAAAATGCAAGAAATAGAAGAAAAAACAAACCAAAAAGGCAGGAAATGGAAGAAGAAACATACCAAAAAAGGCAGGAAATGGAAGAAGAAACAAAGCAAAAAATGCAAGAAATGAAAGAAAAAACAAAGCAAAAAATGAAAGAAATGGAAGAAGAAACAAACAAAAAAGGGCAGGAAATGGAAGAAGAAACAAACCAAAAAAATGCAAGAAATAGAGGAAAAAGCAAACCAAAAACTGCAAGAAATGAAAGACAGAACAAACAAAAAAATTCATAAAAGGGAACAAATGGATGAAAAGATAAACCGAAAATTGCAAGAAAAAATGCAAACACTGCAAGAGTTTAAAACTGAAATAGAGACAACTAAATAAAAACACAATCTGAAGAAAGGCAGGAAATAGAAAAGCTGGGCAAATGGTTAGGTACTACCAATACAAGCATTACCAACAGAATAGAAGAGATGGAAGAGAGAATCTCAAGTGTTGAAGATACACTAGGAGAAATACATTCATCAAACAAACAAAATTTTAAGTGCAACAAATCCTTAACACAAAATATCCAGGAAATATGGAACACCATGAAAAGACTAAACCCAAGAATAATAGGTATAGAAGAAGGAGAAGAAAACCACCTCAAAGGGGCAGAAAACGTATTCAACAAAATCATAGAAGAAAACTTTCCCAACCTTAAGAAAGACATGCCAATGAAGATACAAGAAGCTTACAGAACACCAAATAGAGTGGACCACAAAAAAGTCCCCTCACCACGTAATAATCAACACCCCAAACATACAGAATAAAGAAAGAATATTAAGAGCAGCTAAGGAAAAAGGCCAAGTAACATATAAAGGCAGACTTATCAGAATTACAACTGACTTCTCCATGGAAACTCTGAAAGCCAGAAGGTCCTGGATAGATATTCTACCAACAATAAGAGACCACGGATGCCAGCCCAGACTACTATAACCGGCAAAGTTCTCAATCACTATAGATGGAGAAAACAATATATTCCATGACAAAACTAGATTCAGGCAATACGTATCCACTAACCCAGCACTACAGAAAGTTTTGGAAGGAAAACTCCAACCCAAGGAAGTTAACTACAACAAGAAAAACATAGGCATTAGAGAATCCCTCTCTACCAACAACCAAAAGAATAAAGTGGTGAAATTCCACACATAATTCCACCAACAACAACTATTGCAAATCAAAGAAGGATGAAGGCAAATCAAAGAAAGCCTTAACTCACCCATACAAAGATACAGGCTAGCAGAATGGATTCAAAGACAGAACCCTTCCTTCTGCTGCATACAGGAAACATACCTCACCCTCAAAGACAGGCATTACCTGAGAGTTAAAGGTTGGGAAAAATTTTCATAGAATGGGGAAAATATTCACTAATCCCACATCTGACAGAGGGTTGATCTCCATAATTTATATAGAACTCAAGAAGCAAGTCTCCAAAACACCAAAGAAACCAATTAAAAAGTGGGCTGCAGAACTAAATAGAGAATTTTCAATAGAGGAGTCTAAAATGGCTGAGAGGCACTTGAGAAAGTCCTCAACATCCTTAGCCATCCGGGAAATGCAAATCAAAACAACTCTGAGATACCATCTCACTCCTGTCAGAGTGGCTAAAATAAAAAACACCAAAAAATATTTATGCTGGAGAGGATGTAGTGAAAGGGGAACACTCCTCCATTTCTGGTGGGAGTGTAACTTGTTCAGCCAGTTTGGAAATCAGTATGGAGATTCCTCAGAAAAATGGGAATAAACCTACCACAAGACCCAGCAACTCCACTCTTAGGCATATATCCAAAGATGCCCATTCATACAACAAGTATGTCTGTTCCACTATGTTCATTGCAGCATTATTTGTAATAGTCAGAACTTGGAAGCAATCTAGATGCCCCTCAACCGAAGAGTGGATAGAGAACATGTGGTATATTTACACAATGGTGTACTATCCAGCAGAAAAAAAACACTGGAATCCTGAGATTTGCAGGGAAATGGATGACACTAGAAGAAACCATCCTGAGTGAGGTAACACAGTCACAAAAAGAGAAACATGGCATGTACTCTCTCATATATGGATTTTAGACATAGATATGGGGAGTGCCAGCCTACAATCCCATGGCCAGAGAGTCTGGGAAACAGAAACTTCATTCAGTGGCTGATGGAAGAAAAGGAAGACTCCCATGGCTACACACTCAGCTGAACTCAAGAAAGCCAGTAACAGAGAGGGAGGACTGATGACCAAAGGGATTAAGACTGGGCTGGTTTAACCCCCAGAAACAGCTGACCTGACAAAGGTTAACTTTTGAATCCCAGGCATCAGCCTGGGTATCCAGCATGGGACTGAGCAAGACCCCCTGAATGTGTGTATCAGTGAGGAGGCCTAGGTAATTTACTGAGCCTTGGGCAGTAGATCAGTACTCATCCCGATTATACACATGGACTTTGGACTCCCATCCAACAATGTGAGATGCACTTTCACTGAACTCTTGGGGGAGGGTCTAGGCCCTGCCCTGGATGAAATGACAGACTATGGACACCCCCATGGAGGGCCTCATCCTTCCTGGGGAAATGAGGGGATAATGGGGGGAGGGGGGAGGGCACAGGAGGAGGGGAGGGAAAGGGAGAGGGACCTGGAACTGACTTGTGAAGCAATCTTTTTTCTAATCTAAATTTAAAATTAAAAATAAATTTTAACAAGACTAAAAAAAAACATACTCAAGTTAACAAAAGCTAACCTGGAAGTGTATGTCTAACTATTCATGTCTATGTTGTGTTCAACACCAGCCTTCTGAAATATTTAAATAAGGAAAAATACATGTTTGATGAGTATGTATGTTTGATAAATATTGTTTATGAATTCCTAAATTCAATTCAGGTTCACAGTAATCATGTGCATCCTCTTAATCTTTGCTCACTTTGCTAAATTTCAACTATTGAGATAAACTGAATTGTTCAAGAAAGAGATATTCTGCAACGGAACCTCATAAAAAGAATCAAATCCCCGGTCTATCAAATGGACCATATTTATTATCTAACATTTTGCTTTGATGCTAAAGAATCTTCAATTCAGTCTTCAACTCAGATTTTTAAGCCTGAAACTTTATAGGAATGAAACTGTGAAATTCTAATCTTATTAAAGCTACTAACTTGTAAAAAAATATTTGGGAATTTCATGAAATGTATTTTGATCATATTCACCCTTCCTCCCAACTTCCCCCAGATCCACCCTACCTCCCTACCAACCAACTCCATGCTCCCTCTGTCTCTGCCTCTCTGTCTCTCTCTGTCTCTGTCTCTCTCTCACTCTGTCTCTATCCCTCTGTCTCTGTCTCTGTCTCTTCTCTGTCTCTCTGTCTATGTCTCTCTCTAACACTGTCTCTGTCTCTTCTCTGTCTCTCTCTCTGTCTCTCTCTCTCTCTCTGTGTCTTTCCCCCAAAAATAAATAAACAAAAGATTTATAAAGAGAAAAATAAATGTTAGTATAGATAGTTACTTCTTAATATTTGTACATTTCTTCTGCTAGTTCAACTGATCAATTCTAATATTAATTCATGAGTTATTTGTTCTTTCTCAAAATGGAAAGACTTTAATTTATAAAATGTGTTCATAAGGCTGTATATGAATTAGATATAATATACACATACACATAAAAAACGAGCAATGTTTAAGATATAAATTGTAGGTAAACAGTTCAATGTGTTTGTAAATGCAGTCTGACTGGAATTAAGCACAACAGGTATGTAATATTAAAAGAGATTACTTTAAAATTGTTATTTAGCCTTTTATAATCATATAACATTATATCATATATACTCTATTTTGATCATATTCCACTCTCCATTATCTTCTGTTATTTCACGTTCTCACAAATGCAAGCACAACAGGTTTTAATTCCAAATAAAAAAATAGCAACTTCAAAATTTGGAGGGGTGAGTCATGAGTGTAATCAAGGGTGTAATGTCCTGGAATGATGTAGACGCAATACTCATGAATGAAGTTCTCAAAAAATAAAATTAAATACAAGAAATTTGATGCAAACAGACCTGCATTTGGGGAAACTTATTTATAAACAATGAGATCACCCAATCCTCACCATAAATTGTAATTTTGCATTCTGGTATTTAGAATGCTGCATAATGACTTTAAGAAATACAATGAGTGAAGAGCTGCAATAGACTATCTTCAGATACTGGGACCCTTGAGGCTTAAATGTGGAAAGCTCATCATTAGTGAAGTTCTTTGTTCTCAGGTGATTACACAGCAGCACAGACTTTTAGGTAGCAATACTGAGCAATTTATATTTTTTAGCTGATTCCATTAATTGCAAAGTTCTCTGAGCCTCCGTTTTCTCCTCTTCCTTCTTTCTTACTCACTGCCGTATCATGTAACTTGTACAAATCAATGTCTATCTTCTCCTTCATTCGATTTTACCATTCTTTTTTGACATATGTAAGGATGACTTCATCTTAAAAATTGTATGGAATACACCCACTACATACATATTTATATACACATTTTACTTGTATGAGTGCTTAAGTTAATTACTTGTACAGAGGTAAATCACAAAATAACAAATGTATGGTAAAAATGAAAATTTTCAGGTTTAGTATCATAGATAGCACATGGAACATAGCTCTGGTTTAGATTTGTTAATTTGAACAGTTACTGATATATCCTGCATAATCCAATGCAAAATTGCATATCTGCTCTTAGTGGTTTTATTAAAGTTTATCTTAAATGAAATGAGCATCATATACTTAAGTCTGTACAACTTCACTTATTTGACATTATGTGTTTATATGTGTACATAAAAGTGTAATATGTAGGCCAAGATGTGGCTTTATACCAGAGAAATCTTGATCATAACAGGCAGTTGTACATTTGATGGAAAATCTGTTGTCCTTTAGGAAAATCCTTTTTCTCGGAATTCATAATACTTGTTTTGAGATTCTTTCACTCTGTTATGTCAACAGTTCATTAATTTTTATAATTTATGTTTCACTTATTTTATTTTACTCCAAATTTCAAGCATGAGTAATTCATCTGTTACTCTTGCCTCTCCCCTCCTGCCTCCAACACCTCTTTATTCTCCATCACTGCCAAATTCATGATCTCTTCCTTATTACTACATGTCTGTACATATATATATAATCACATACATGAATACACATATGTACAACATACTAAGTCCATATAGTATTGCTTATAAGAATGTCTTCAGTGCAGGCCATTTGGAATTAGACATCCCATGTGGGAGATTATCATTGTGTTTTCTCATCTTGTATTACTTCTTTGATAATTTCACATGATATATTTTGATCATACTCATGACCTCCCTTCAACTCCCCCAAGATTTATCCCTACCTCTTACCTACTCAACTCTATGTCCAACTTTTTTAAACGTCCAAGAACAGCTTGTGCTGTCTATATCCTCTTAAATGAATGGCCTTCACTGGAGGATGGTCAACACATCAGGGGCTGTGCCTTACATAAAAGTGACTCCCCCTCTTCCAGCAGTTACCAACTGCTAGAAGCTGCTTTTATTACACAGGCTATATAGTTCATAAATCTTGGTTTTGTAGGCCTGTGAATATTATCCAACTTCTGCTTATATCACCTCTGCTTTGGTTTCACAGCTATAGGGAGCACTGTTACTAGATACTTCTACTACAATAGACTTAGGAGGTCACATTGCCTTCCTTACCACAACACATTAATTCACAACTCCTAAAACTTAACTCAGAATAAACCTTTCATCCTCTAGGTTGCTTTTCCCCTGCATATGTTAGAAAGACATCATAGAATGAATGCGCTCACTTCTACTTCCACATATTTGTTCTTTTCTTTTAAACTAGATTCTACATATGACAGAAATCACAGGATACATGTTACTCTGAGTTTGGCTTGTTTTGCTTTATATGATGATGATGTTACAAGAGTTTCCTGAAAATGACATAATTTAATTTTAAGGTAGAGTAAAACTAGTATAAGCAGTAAATTATAAAATGAAATTAATTCTGTAATATTTCAAGTTAGAGAAGCTGAACACCCCAAGGCTGAGGCTGTGAAGCTAAGTACACCAAAAACTAATATAAAGAGTGACCAAGATGATGAGGAAACAGAGTCATAGACCAATGCTGCAGAGGCGGAAAGCCTCAGCCCTACACAAAGAACTACACGTAATTAAACAATTCTCAGAGTAGGATAGTCTTCTCCAAGAATAACACCAATTGGTTGTCTAATACAGAATTATAAGATCTTAAATATACCCAAAAATAACATGGCACAGTCTGAGCAGATTATATTTAAGAACATACATGTCTATACATATACATACATGGATGTAATAGCAATTATTGTAAAAAGAGGCAATTAGTCTGAAAGACAGGAGGTATGAGAGAGAGTCTGTAGGAAGAAAATGTAAGGGACTTATGTAATTATATTATAATCTCAAAAATAAAAGAAACTATAATAAATATCTTGGTAACTCTACTTAGTGGATATAATACATTTTCACCTTTATACACAAAGGTTAGTGCATCTGCCAGCCCTCATCAGAAATGTTTCTCTTTGTTGTAGATGGTGGTTAATACAGAAAGCCACAACTGATCAACATTCAAAAAGTGAGAAACTGAGAAATGTTCAGCCCTAAGGGGAACATCTAAATCCCATCCCTTTCCCTTGAGGCTCAGGGAAACATCAAGAAAGAGGCAGAAAAAACTTTTAAGAGTCATATGGACTATTTGTGTACAGCCAAATTGTATTTTCCAGATATGCCAACAACACTACACACATTAGTTAGTACACAGTTCCTCTTACAGCATCCACAATATCTACAGAATATCATGCCAGAGAAAGACCTATCATGAATGGGTAAAAGATTCATTAAATACAACCTTTGGCTATGGTATTGTTAACAGTTGGTAATTGCTTGGGGGACAAAAGTCCCTTATCTTGAGTTCCCTAGTAGGTTTACAATATTCTAGTAGATGGTCCTACACAATCACACTGATGCCACTAAGTGTACTCTGTGTGTTTAAAGTAAACAAAAATAACTCATGGAAATGAAAATAAGGTGGGTTTGGAGAGAAAGGGAAGAAATTGTAGGTGAAGATTGGTGCAATTATATTATAGGCATGTATCAAATTCTCAAACAATTAAAATTGTTTTAAAATCTAGGTGAGGCATGTTGTGAAAATGATAATCTGATCTTGTGTTTTGTTTTGTTTTGTTTTACTCATCTCATCTTGGGTTTGTTTACTCTTGTGAGGTTATCTACTAATTTATTTGGACTAGGTTAAATTAAACTGGTTTGAGTAGCAGATTGTGAAAAGTAAGGCAGAGGTAACAGTCAAATTCCACAGCAAGAATGGTGATCATTATATTATCCCTAGGATATTAACCGAGTATCTAGGCAGGGACGGACCCACCCAAAAAAGTGTGTAGCTTTAGATGTTCTTTCACTCCCTCAGAAATAAGTACTGGAATGGTTGTTTGGTTCCTGGATTCCACACTATTTCTTGAACCTAATGAAAAAGAGTGGTGATAAGGGAAAATAAACAAGTTATACATCTCTTGCTCCACAAAAACAACACGATTACCTAGGGATCTATGACGAATATCAGTGTGGACCCCAATCTCTACCCTAATGAAAATCAACTCCAGAAATGAGCATCAACAATGCTGCAATTTCTGTGATCCACAAAGTCCTCCCATGTATTTCAAAGTTTAAGAATTTCTGGATTAGAAATTTTTTTCTATATTCTAAACAGGAATGAGTTAGAAAAAATGTTTTATTTTGATTTGATTTTCTATCCTTCCATGATTGTTTTCCCATATCTTCTCTGAACTTGTCCTTCCAGCCCAAATTTTGAATGAATACTAACCTATTTACACATTACTCCAAGTTCCAAAAATGAAAATAAATTGTGTAGCTTCATCCATTCAGAATCAATTTCTACTTTCTAACACATCGATGGCAAAGTGAAAAACATATTGCAAAATACATATTATTCTTTTGGAAGCACTTTTCCAAAGCTTTTACACAGCATATAATTAGAAGGAAAATGAATGTCTTCAAGAGAAAAAGTGTAGGGTATAGATCATAGAACACATGTTAAAATAGGAACAGTACATTACTTTTCAAAAGATGGAGTCACAGCTGTGTTACATTTCTTAAATGGCCCTAAAGAATGTTATTTTCCTCTTTATGGAAGACTCACAGTTGGCCATAAAAGTGTAACTCATCTAGAGTATCCATACTCTCACAAGATTCTAATTAAATTCATGAATTTTTATCGCAGTGTGTGTTTATGATGAAGATTACAGGCACATACACATAAGGCTCCTGTGTATGAGACAAAGGACAACTTGCATGCATCAGTTCTATCCCTCTACCAGTAGGATGATTTGGTTATATAACATTTGTAAGATTTTATTTGTTTGTTTGTTTGTTTGTTTATCTGGCCATTGATTGTTTGATGTACATGTAGACACTCGCATGCCATGACTTGTATATGGAACTCAAAAAACAGATTATGGTAGTTCTCTCCTTCTACATGTGAAATGTAGGCCATCAGGTGTAACAGTAAATTCCCTTACTAACTGAGCTAGCCCACTGGCCTGAAATCTGCTACATTTTCAGGACTAGTATTGAACATACCAAAGTTATTCCTTATAGTTGGTATGTTATTTAATGAGTGTGTATCATTGGAAAATGAAAGTCTTCTTTTTGAGTAGTCCTGGTCATGAAGGATCCTCATCTCACCACACTTTTCAAGAGAGATAATCACAGACTGCCTCGTAGAAGCATGCATGTCCCTGGGAGATTTGAAATCCAAAGCTCTTCATTAGACTGGCACTTGTTTTATCATTTTGACCTCATGAGTGCACATCCTCAGAGACTTTGTAAGGGTGGAGTTCATGTTATCCACTTCTTGATCCAAGATCCTGCCTTTCAATATTCAGATGTCTTATTTTCACTTCCTTCTATGTCACATGCTTTCAGCATATGTTACCTGATTTTTTAAATTAATTTCCAGCTTTACACTTTTTCCTTTACATTTGCTTCATATCATCAGCCTGGTGTAATTGTGCACTATGAAGTGTATCTAACATATATGACTCTATTTTTTTAGGCTAGGGACCCTCTATGTATTCCTGGCTGTCCTGAAACTCACAAGTTGGCCTCACACAGATCCAACTGCCTCTGCTTCCCAAAGGATGGGATTGAAGATATGAGCCATCATGATTGGCCTCAACATGCATGAATCCAACACACACACACACACACACAACTTAATATATGTTTGTATGCATGTATATGTGTGTGTGTGTATGATAATATAAAAGTATAAAATCTTTTATGTTCTTTCCTGTTTCCCAGACTCTCTGTCAGTGGAAGTGCAGACTGGCACTCTCCTGATCCATGTTTAAAATCCATGTATGAGTGAGTATATACCATGTTTGTCTTTTTGTGACTGGGTTACCTCACTCAGGATGGTTTTCTCCAGTGCTATCCATTTACCTGCGAATTTCAAGATTCCATTGTTTTTTTCTGCTGAGTAATACTCCATTGTGTAAATGTACCACATTTTCTCTATCCACTATTCAGTTGATGGGCATCTAGGTTGCTTCCAGGTTCTGGCTATTACAAATAATGCTGCTATGAACATAGTGGAGCAGATGCCCCTGTTGTATGAATTTGCCACCTTTGGATATATGCCTAAGAGTCTTTCTGGGTCTTGTGGTAGATTGATACCCATTTTCCTGAGGAATCTCCATACTGCTTTCCAAAGTGGCTGTACTAGTTGGCACTCCCATGGTACCCAAGAGAAGAGAAATGAGGCAAGATCCTCTGAACAGATGGGGAACACGGCGAGAGGTGGGGGGGAGGGGGACCTGGGAAATAGAGAGGGGTAGAAGTGGAAGAGAGAGTAGGACGTGGAGGAACAGGAAGGTCGAGGGAGGGGGTAGGATAGGGAGAAGAGGGAATCATAGGTTGGAAGAGAGATCAGACACCATTGTGACCTCTAGTGATCTAAACGGATGACACCAATTGGCAAGCTAAGCAATAGGGTAGAGACCACCTCGAATGCCTATTCCTAATAGTGAACTTGATGTCTATAAACATCCTGGAGCCTTCATCCAGTGACTGATGGAAGCAGAGGCAAACACATACAGTTAAATAATAAACAGAACCCAAGGAACGCAGCAACAGAGAGAGAGGAGGGAAGAGCAAATTGGCAAAGAATAGGCTGGCAAATCCAGCAGAGACAGCTGATCCGAACAGGGGAGAGCTCTTGGACACCAGACCGACATCTGGGAGGCCAGCATGGGACGGATCCAGGCCCCCTGAATGTGAGAGTCAATATGGAGGCCTGGGATACCTATGGGGCCCTGAGCAGTGGATCATTGTTTATCCCTCGAATACCAACAGACATCGTGTGTCCATAATACAAAGAGGGTTGCTCTCTCTGCCTGGACTCTTAGGGAAGTGCCTGGACCCTACTCTGAATGAAATGATTGACTCTAGATATCCCCTATGCAGAAGGAATTGGCAATAGGGTGGGAGGATTGGGGGGATGGCGGGGTGCGGGAGGAGGGGAGGGAGAGGGAACTGGGATTGACATGTAAAACAAGCTATTTAAAATTTAAAAAATATGAAAAAAGTATAAAATCTCAGAGATGTTTCTATTTTTCATTAATGTTTCCAGAATTTTTATAGTAGTTTTTATACTTTTCAGAGAAGATTAAGTTATAAGATACTTGAATACTGATTACTAAAAACATGTATACATATTAAAACTTTCTGGAATATTTACTAAAATTATCTTTAATTTTATCATGTTATATTTAGTATTCATTATCCATCACAAAGTAGAAAGTAATTAAAGTATTATTAAAAATTTGATATTTTTATATAATTATAAAATTAACCAAGAGCAGTAGATTTGGTCGGAATTTAACATTAATTAAATAGACATTTCTAATTATCCATGTATAACTAATTTTACAAATACATTTAAGAATTTTGATATTCTATAAATTCATTTTACCCATTTACACCAAAACATTCTCTCTCAACTCCTTTAAAAAAAATCTCTCCACCTGGGAACCTTTAAATTTCTGGACGTCTATGGGAGAGACAATGCCCAAAGCAGAAGTTTTTTGCCCCCAAGTAAGCCTCAGCACCAGTAATGGCCTACATTATATTGATTAATTGGCAAAAGAAATCACACAAAACCACCCCCCCCATCAATGACACAGACTAGTTCCAAGGCTGTTAGTTGTTTTCCACATCGTGATGTTACAGCCTTATGATGAAGACAACACTGACTTGTGTAATTGAACATGGAAAAGGTGAGCCTTGACTATCTAGAATCTTCACCGCTACTGAGGAGCACTTATGATTCTGGAAGGAACTCAGCACCAAAAATGAAAGTTTATCATCGATAAAGACCAGGTACAAACCCTACAACCTAAAGTCATGACTTACTGAAAGATACACTAATTAAAATAGTAGAACAGATGAGAACAGATGTCACGGGAGTAACTAACCATTTTTTATTGGATATAAAGCCCTCTAGATCAGAATGAACCCATACCTGATGCTGCTAAGGTGACCAACATTCCTCAATGTTTTTTAATCCATGTGTGTATTATATTTTCTACACTTAAGTTTTTAAAACTATAATCAACATTTGATAGTCATGTTGACAGTTTAATTGTAGCTTTAAATGAGCTTAATCTTGGAACAATGTATACATGTATAAATTCTCAAATGAATAAAGATGTTTTGATACAAAGGCAGTATTTAAATTAATGTCATCTTTTCTATTTTTATTTTTAATTATTTTTTAATTTAAATTAATAACCATCTTATTTTACATACTAATCCCAATTCCCTCTACCTCCCATCCTCTCACTCCTTCTAATGTCTCCCCATCCTACCTACCATCCACTCCTCAAAGAGGATTAGGTCTCCCATAGGGGATAATCAAACTCTGTTATATCATTTGGGTTAGGACCTATGTCCTTCCCCCTATATCTAGGCTGAGAGACTATCTAACCAATGGGAATAGGTGTCATAAAGCCCATTCATGCCCTGAAGATAAATAATGGTTACACTGCCTGCAGCACCATAGATTGCCAAAGCCACCAAGAGACACCCACATTCAGGGGGTCTAGTTTGGTCTTATGAATGTTCCTCATCAGTCAGCCTGGTATACATGAGCCCCCACTTGCTCAGGTGAGATATTTTTGTGGGTTTCCACAATGTGGTCTCGACCCCTTTGCTCATAATTTCTCCCTCTCTGCAACTGGATTCCCAGAGTTTGTTCACTACTTACCTATCAATTTCTGCTTCTGATTATGCTTCTATCCACTACTTGATGAAGGCTCTATGATGGCATTTAAGGTAGTCATCAATTTCATTATGGGGGAGAGCATTTATGGTAGCTTCTCTATCATTACTCAGATTTTTAGGGTCATCCTTGAGGATTCTTTGGGATTTCCCTAGAGTTAATTTTCTTGCTAAACCCTTAATGGCTCCCCCTATCAAGATTTCCTTTCTCTGCTCTCCTTCTCTGTTGTTTCCCCAATTCAATCTTCCTGATTCCTCATGATCTCCTCCCTCCTCCCCTTCTACCCTCCTCCTTTGCTTACCTCTCCCACCCTCCCCCAAAGCACCCAATTAACTGAAGATATCTTGTCTCTTTACCCTTCTTGGGGGAGGGGCTCCATGTATGTCTCTCTTAGAGTCCTCCTTGTTTCCCATCTTCTCTGGGGTGTGGATTCTAGGCTGGATATCCTTTGTCTAATATTCACATATGAGTGAGTACATACCATATTTGTCTTTCTGTGTCTGCATGACCTCATTCATAATGGTTTCTTCTAGTTCCATCCTTTGTCTGTGAAATTCAAGATGTCATTTTTTCCACTGAATATGCACCACATTTTCTTTTTCCATTCTTTGGTTGAGGGCATGTAGGTTGCTTTCAGGTTCTGGCTATTAAGAATAATGCTTTGATAAACACAGTTGAACAGATGTCCTTATGACATGAATGTGCATCCTTTAGGTATATGCATAAGAGTTAAATTACTGGGTCTTGACGTAGATTGATTCCTATTTTCAGGATAATCCACAATGCTGATTTTCAAAATGGCTCCACTAGCAATGGGGAAGTGTTCCCCTTTCTCTACATCCTCTACAGCATAAACTGTCATTGGTGTTTTTTATTTTAGCCACTCTGACAGGTGTAAGATAGCATCTCGGAGTTTTTTGATTTGCATTTCCCTGATTGTGAAGGATGTTGAACAATTCCTTAAGTGCCTTTTGGCCATTTGAGATTCCTCTGCTGAGAATTCTCTACTTACATCTATAGCCAACCTGCCAGAATAATTTTCCCACTCCCTGAATTCTGATCACAAAGACCCATTCCAACAGACAAGCCCTCCAACCTCATCATTGTCTCCATGTCCAGCCTTTCCCCCAACTCTAGCAGACATCACTTGCTAAGGTACAGACCACACCAGCCATAAGTACAAACAAGTGACCTGCCTGCCAGATAAACTGCCCCAATCCCTAGATTCTGTTATCAAGACACATTCAACAGCTTATCTCTCCTACTACATTGCCAGTCCCAGCCCAGGATCTTTCCTCATTCCAAAGAACTCCTGCTGCTCAGTCAGAAGAACAGAGTTTCCCTGTTGTACCAACAGCCAAGTTGACCACCAGAAGTCTAAGGCCCAACTTGGAAAAAGACTCCACAATGGGTTCCAGAAAACCAGGACACAAAGACTAGGAGACCAAAGAGGCAACAGAAGCCAAAGAATAGAATAGCCACCCAACGAACATAAACTCAAAAATCAGCACCTAGACCTAATCATCGAGAACCCAGATACCTAAACACCAGTTTAAGAATATAATCAACAACTTAGGCAAAGGGGTCCAACCATACTTATAGCAAGCCCTAAATATTCCGATGCAGTCAAAGTACAGAATTCAACTTTAAAAAACAGTTTATGAAGATGATAGAGGACCTTAAAGAGGAAATGAAAAATTTCCTTAAAGAAATCATGGAAAAGATAACCAAAAAAAGAGGAATTCAATACATCCCTTAGAGAATGCCAAAAAGACAAGAAAAAGAAAAACAATTGAAGAAAACTATCTACGACCTGAAAATGGAAATGGAATCTATAAATAAAACACAAACTGAGGGGATTTTGGAAATGAAAGTTCTGGGTAAGTAAACAGGAACTACAGACACCAACAGAACACAGGGGCTAGAAGCAAGAATCCAAGGTTTTGAGGACATGGTAGACAACATAAATTCATCAGCCAAGTAAACTGTTAAATCTATAAACTCCTAACACAAAACATTCAGGAAATCTGATATAGCACAAAAAGACAAAACATAGTAATACTATGAATAGAAAAAGGAGAAGAATCTCAGTTTGAAAATGCAGAAAATATATTTAACAAATCATAGAAGAAAATTTTTCTAACTTAAAGGAGGGCATGCCTATAAAGGCACAAGAAACTTTCATAACATCAAAAGGATTGTCATCTTACTCCTGTCAGTATGGCTAAAATCAAAAACACCAATGAAAGTTTATGCTGGAGAGGATGTGCAAAACGGGCAACATTCCTCCATTGCTGGTGGGAGTGCAAACTTGTACAGCCACTTCGGAAATCAGTATGGAGATTCCTCAGGAAAATGGGACTGAGTCTCCCACAAGACCCAGCAATTCCACTCTTAGGGATATACCCAAAAGATGCCCATTCATGCAACAAGGATGTCTGTTCCACTATGTTTATAGCAGCACTATTTGTAACAGCCAGATCCTGGAATCCAACTAGATACCCCTCAGCTGAAAAATGGATAAAGAAAATGTGGTACATCTACACAATGGAGTACTACTCAGTGGAAAAAACAATGAAATGTTGAAATTCATAGGCAAATGATGGAACAAGAAGAAGCCATCCTGAGTGAGGTAACCCGGTCACAGAAAGACACACATGGTATGGTACTCACACCCATAGGAATATTAGACATAGAGCAAAGGATTACCAACCTACAATCCACACCTCCAGAGAAGCTAAGAAACAAAGAGGACCCTAAGAGAGACATACATTTTCCCCAGGAGGAGGGGAAAGGTACAAGAGTTCCTGAAAAAATTGGGAGCATGGGGGAGGAGGGAGGGAGGTAAGAGAAAGAGGAGGGAAGATGAGGAGGGGGGAAAATATGAGGAATCAGGAAGATTGACTAGGAATGAATACAGGAGAACAAGAAAAAGATACCTTAATAGAGGGAGCCATTACAGATTTAAAGAAAAATCTGGCACTAGGGAAATATTCAGGGATCCACATGGATGGCCTCAACTAAGGATCTAAGTGATAGTGGAGAGGCTACTTTAAATGCCCTTCCCCTATGAGATTGAAGACTACCTTAAATGCCATCTTAGAGCCTTCATCTAGTAGCTGATGGAAGCAGAAGTAGAGGTCCATAGCTAAGCACTGAGTTGAATTCCTGGAATCCAGTTGTAGAGAGAGAGGAGTGATGAGCAAAGGAGTCATGACCATACTGGGGAAACCCACAGAAATAGCTGATCTGAGTTAGTAGGAGCTCATGGACCCCAGCTAGACAGCTGGGGAACCAGCATAGGACCAAGCCAGGCCTGCTGAATGTGAGTTAAAGTTAGGAGACCTGGTCAGTCTATGGGACTTCTGGCAGTAGAACCAGGATTTTTTCCTAGTGCCCAAATGGACCTTGCATGCCCATTCCAACATGGAGGGATCACTGTGTGAAATGATGTGATAGACTTTGATGATCCCACATGTAAGGTCTCACTTTTCCTGGGCAGTGGATAGGGAGTGGGACTGTGTGGGTGTGATGTGGGGAAGGGGGTCATGGAGGATGGAAGGTAGAGGGAACTGGCATTGATATGTAAAATAATTTTTTTCTAACTTAAATTTAAAATTGAGAAAAGCAAAAAACAAAAGAAAAGAAAAGGAATAACATGTTGCTTTTATTAATATAACTCTGTAATAGTACTTGAAAGCAAGGATGGTGATACTTCCAGAATTACTGATCTACCCTCACACCCAAACAATGAGAGTGAACCTACCCCTGCCATTGCCTGGAGTGCTAGAACCTAGAGGCTGGATGGCCAGATATCTAGGATAGAACTAAATACGACTTAGAAAATATTTCGATGTATTGACACTAAATGATAGTTTGCTATATCCGTAGATTAGTGACTACCCCTATCATCATCAGGCAGCCTTCATCTAGTAACTGATAGAAGCAGATGCAGAAACCAGCAGGCAATCATTGGACTGAGCTTAGGGAATCCTGCTGAAGAGAGAGAGAAAGGATTGTATGAGCCTTGTGGTCTAGGACATGACAAGGGAACCCACAGAAACAGCTAACATGGGCTCAAGGGTCTCACAGAAACTGAACTGACAACCAGGAAGCCTGCAGTGGACCAGACTAGGCCCTCTCCAACAACAGTTGTGTGGCTTGTTTTACTTCTGGGACTCCTGTCAGTGAGAGCAGATGCTGTCCATAATGCTTTAGTTGGCTTTTTGGAACCTATTCCTCATACAAGGTTGCCTTGCCAGCCTTAATGCATTAGAGTGGGGCATTTAGTCCTACTTCAGCTTCATATGGCATGCTTTGCCTGCCCCTTTCTGAAAAGAAACAGAGAAGGAATGGATTGTGGTGGGTGGGCATCAGAAGGTAGGTGTGTGGAAGGGAAGGGATATGATGAAGGAGGAAAACCTGTCATCTGGATGTAAGGGTGACAGAAATCAGAATGCATTTATACAGACAAATAAATTGTCAAAAAGGAAATTTAATTAACAGAAGAAAGATAAAATACTACTAAGACATCTGTGAAAATTTTGACTATTCATTCTCAACAACACAACTAGCATTCAGTAAGACAATAGAAGACAATAGTGATTAACATAATTTTTATTTTTATCCTGGTGCACTGGTCTACTGATTTTCCTTATTAAGATTTGATTAATTAGATTTCAATTTTGTCCCATTTTCCTCAAAGATTGACAAGCAACACGGAGCCCAAAAACCTAACATTTGTATTACTACTCCTTCTTCTGGGATTTACAGATGACCCAGAACTCAAGTCTCTCAACTTCAGCGTCTTCCTGTTCATATACTTGATCACAATGCTGGGAAACCTACATTCTAGGTATAAGTTTTCAGTTCCACCTCCATACCCCCATGTACTTCTTCCTCTCCAACTTGTCCTTTAATGACATTGGTTTCAGCACAGCCACAGTCATTAAGATGCTGATGAGCATCCAAGAAGATGATCAGAGCATCACGTACACAGGCTGCCTCACACAGCTCTTCTTTGTACTTGTTTTCACATACTTTGAAAGTTTTATCCTCACAGTGATGGCCTATGACCACTACATAGCTATATGTCACCCCTTAAATTATACTATCATTATGAATCCTAACTTTTGTTTTCTGCTCTTACTGATCTCTCTGTTCATTAGTATTATGGATGCCCTGATGCACATTCTCATGGTGCAACGGCTGTCCTTCTGCACAGATCTGGAAATCCCTCACTTCTTTTGTGAACTTAATCATGTCATCAATCTGTCCTGTTCAGACACCCTCATTGACAACATTGTGCTCTTTGCTGCAACTTGCATATTTGGTGGCATTCCTCTTTGTGGAATCAATTATTCTTATTATCACATTGTGGCTTCAGTCTTGAGGATAACTTCACTGGAGGGAAAGTACAAAGCCTTTTCTACCTGTGGGACTCACGTGTTAGCGGTTTCCTTGTTTTATGGGGCTGGTTCTATGGTATATATCAGCTCTGCAATGAGTGCCTCACCAAGAAAATCTGCAGTGGCTTCAGTGATGTACTCTGTGCTTCCTCAAATGATGAACCCTTTTATCTACAGCTTAAGGAACAAGTACATGAAAGTTGCTATAACAAATCTTTTAAGTAGGATTTTGTCACTTGAATAATGTGTCCTTTGTTTAGAGTTTGCATGCCCAAAATTAGTCAAAGTGACTAGATTTCTAGTGAAGTACAACATCTGAGACTTCCATCACCATATTTTTCTAAAATTATGCTTCAACAAATTGAACTTGTCCTGAAACCTGGAATTTTTTTGTCCGAACATCTCTGATATTTAACAAAAGGTTTTACTTCCTTAATAACATTTTCAATGTTTAGGTTTGCAGAGCATAATGCAAAGTTAAAAATCTCCAAATTAGCACATTTTGCTCTCATGTATTCTCTGAAAATATAAAAATTTATAAATATTATTGTAAAAATTGTTTTCAAAACAGTTTTCTCACATGTATACAGCAGCATCTGGACAGTTCGGTATACAAAGGCACTTGACTCCAATTCTAGGACATCATTTCAATACCTGAAGCCCACATGGTGGAAGAAAGGGACTGGCTCTTGAAAAATGCTCTCTAAGATTCATGTGATTGTCCATGTACCAAATACATATTGCAAGCATTCATACATGTGCACAAAAGTAAATAAAATTATTTCAAACATTTTGTTTTTCTTGACCATTCTGACTCATATAAAATGAAATCTCAAAGTAGCTCTGATTTTCTTTTTCCTGCTGACTAAGGACATAGAACATTATTTTTTCAATTTCTCAGCCATTTGTGTTTCTCTTTTTGAGAATTCTCTACTCAGTACTGCCCTCCACTTTTTAAATGTTTTTTCTCGATGTCCAGTTTTTGATAATTCTTTATATGCTTTAGATATGAAACCTCTATTGGATCAAACTACCACAATCATATCCTGGTTTCCTTTTATATTTCCATACCACTGTATTCTATCTTTCCTTCTTAAAAGATCTTCTCCCATCCCCCAGAATCTTACCTAACTTTTGTGGTTATTCTGATTGCAGTATATCTAATCAAAGTTCAAAAGCTAACATCCACATAAAGAAAAAATGTGGCATGTTTGTTTTGGAGGATCAGATTACCTCTGTTAGGACAATTATTTTCCAGCTTCATCCACTTATCTATAATTCTCATAATTTCACTTTTCTTAATTTATGAATGATATTCCATTGTATGTATGTACCATGTTTTCATTATCGATCCATCAATTGTTAGGTACCTAGACTGTTTTCAATTCCTGGTTACTGAGAATAAAGAAGCAATGAACATGATTAGCAAGTATCTCTGTATTAGGATGCAGAGTCCTTTGGGTATAACCCAAGTGCGGTATAGCTTGATCTTGAGATAGACTAATTCAAAGCTTCCTGAAGAAACCCAACCTGGTTTCCAGAGTGACTGCACCAGTTTTCTTTCCCACTAGCTAAGAATGTGTGTTCCTATTTTTCCATATCCTTGCCAGCATGTTTTATAGATCTTGGCCATTCTGATTTGTATCTAAGAAAGCTACTGATTTCTGTGTCTTACAATTTATCCTGACATTTTGTTGAAAGTAATTGTCTGCTATATTTTCTGCTCAGTAGAGTCTTTAAGGGTATTTATGTATAAAATCATATCACCTGCAAATAAATATATTTGACTTCTTCATTTCTTGTTTGTACCCCCTTGGTCTCTTTCACATTTCTTATTGCTCTAGTTAACATTTCCGATACAATAATGAGTAGGTAATGAGACAATGAAAATCCTTGTCTTTTTCCTGATTTTAGTTAAAATTCTGTGAGGTTCTCTCTGTTTATCTTGATGCTGTCTGTGTCCTTATTGTAATTTCCCTTTAATATGTTGAGTTACATCTGTTTCATCCCTAGTCTCTAGGACTTTTATCATAAAGTGGTGTTGGATTTTTAACAAAAGACTTTTTATATCTAATGAGAAGATGGTGGAGATTTTATATTTAAGTCTATTTATGTGGTATATTATGTTTATTGATTTGACTTGGTTGAAATATTCCTGCATAACTGTAATGAGGAAAATTTAATCATGGTGGATACTTTCAAAACTTTCTTGAATTTGGGTTGCAGGTACTGTATTGTATTGAGAATTTTTAAATCTATGTTCAAAAGGAATATATGTCTATAATTTTTTACTTTTGTAGGGCCTTTTATGACTTTATATCAGAATAATAATGATTTCTTTTTTGTTGTATTTTTTTTTTTTGGTTTTTCGAGACAGGGTTTCTCTGTATTGTTTTGGAGGCTGTCCGGGAATCGGCTCTGTAGACCAGGCTGGCCTCGAACTCACAGAGATCCACCTGCCTCTGCCTCCCGAGTGCTGGGATTAAAGGAGTGTGCCACCAACGCCCGGCGCTTTTTTATTTTTTTGGTTTTTACGAGACAGGGTTTCTCTGTATTATTTTGGAGGCTGTTGGTCCAGCCCGGCCTCGAACTCACAAAGATCGACCTGCCTCTGCCTCCCGAGTGCTGGGATTAAAGGCGTGTGCCACCACTTCCCGGCTAATAATGATTTCTTAAAAAGAATGAGGAACTGGCCCTTGAGTTTCTTTTGTGGAATAATTTAAGGAGCATTGTCACTAGTCCTTTATTTAATGACTCTTAAGATTTTGTGCTGCGATTTAAAGAGGGAGAAACTCAAAACAACTTCACTAAAGTCAGGAAAAACACCATGTTGTCCACTCTCTCCAAAACTGTTCAATAAGGTGTGTAACATATTATCTAAAGGAATACAACTACTGAAGGAGCTCAAGTGGTATATATTGGCAATGAAAAAGTCAAAGTATCATTATTTACAGATAATATGATAGTATGCATTAGTGACCCTTTAAATTCTACCAGAAAACTCCCACTGCTAAAGAACACTTTCAACAAAATAGCTGGATTCAAAGTTAACTCATAAAAGTTAGTATCCCTACTAAGGACAATGACAAATAGACTGAGAAATAAATCAGGGAAGCAACACCCTTCACAATGGCCTCAAATAATATAAATTATCTTGGGGGTAACTATAACCAAGCAAGTGAAAGAGTTATATGATAAAAACTTCAAACATTTGAAGAAAGAAATTGAAGATCTCCCATGCTCATGGAGCATTAGTATCTATATAGTAAAAATGGCTGTCCTACGAAAAGCAATCTGCAGACGCATTGCAAATCCCCCACCAAAATTCCAGCACAATTCTTCACAAAGCTTGAAGGGACAATACCCAACTTCATATGGAAAAACAAATTAACGCAATATAGGTAAAACAATTACCACAAGTTGTCTTTTGATCTTCACATGTGCAGCAATGCACATATTTGCACAAAAATATATGATAAATATATGTTTAACCTTAAAATATTCAAGTATACACAAATAGATTAATGACGCAACTCAAAAAGTGGAGAAAACTAGAACAAATCAAGTCCAAACCAAGTAAAAAGCATGAAATAATAAAAATCAGCGTAAAAATCAATGAAATTAAAACTAAGAGAGAAATGCAAACGTTAACAAATCTAACAACTATATATTTCAGAAGATGCACAAGAATGGAAGACCCTGGACCAATTAACCAAAAGAAATAAAGTGCCTAAGTTAACAGAATAAGGATTCAACAGTGGAACAAGACATTTGATACCAAAGAATTTCAAAACATTATAAGCAAATACTTCAAAACCTGTATCCTACTAAAAACTATAACCCGTGAAGCTAGAAAAGAGAGAAACCAAAGATTTGCAAACCAAATTTCCAATACCAGATTAAACCAAGACGTTCTCAATATAAACAGATGCTCAACAAATGAGATTGAAATAGTAATAAAAAGACTTCCAGCTAAAACTTTAAAAACCAAGGGCCAAAATGATTCATAGCAGAATTCAACTAGGCTTTCAGAGATTTATAGCCAATCCTTCTTCAACTATTTTTGAAAACAGAAACAGAAAGTGTGCTCCCAAACTCTTTCAACAAATCCAGAATCACTCTAATGCCAAAATCAGGTATAGACACAACAAAAATAGAAAACTGCAGCCCAATATCATGGAAAAACTGTAAGACCCAGAAATATTCAACCAAATACTTGTGAACATAGTAAAGACATACATAAGAAAGATGAACCAACATGGCCAATTTGGCTTTATTCCTGAAATTCAAGAATGGTTCAACATATGTAAGTAATATATAGAAATATAATACAATAGGTTTCTAGGCCCAAGTGCAGGAGAGAGAACAGAAATAGCTCTGTGCCATGCCTTTCAGCTTGGGCAGATAGAACGCAATCATGGACTCATCATCCACCATTATGATGGATGGCCACAGGGTGGCCACCGTAAATGGGAGAGAAAGAAAAGCTAAATGATTCATGGGTTGAGGAGAGAAGCAGATCTGAAGAGGTGAAGGTGGTGAGGGAAAGGCTGATGTGAATGACCTGCTTGCCACCTGAGTTCAAGACGATGTCCAGGACTGGGCTCTTGCCAAGGGTCAAGTCTTGGTCTGAGGCCCTGGCACAGCTGAGGGAGCCAGTGGTGATGTCTGGTTCTTTTTGCCACTGAGGGCTATGTAGAGACCTGTAGTTTGGGCTGACACCTGATGCCCTGTTGATATTTAGTGGTTAGGCTATCACCCAAGGTCATAGTGTCATCTGGACCAAAAGCATGCCAGAGGCCCATGCCTGGGTTCGTGGCTCTACTACACCCAGAGTCTGTGCTGATATCTGTGACTCCTGTTACCATTGAAGGCACAGTCTTGGATGCCACCTGAGGACATGTTGGCCTTTTGGGGTCACACTGCCCCTGAGGCCCTGCCTATCTGGGTGACCTGCAATGCCAACTAAGGCCACAATGATATCCAGACTCAGGTTCAGACTGCTACCAAGAACCATGTCTGGATCCATGGTCCTACCACAGCCTGAATCTGTTGATATTTGTGGCCTCTGTTACACCCAAAGTTCACATGGATGCCCTGGATCTGGGGTACCACCTGTAACCATATTGGTCTTTAAGGACTGTGTTGCTGCTGAGTACATATAGATGTGGGTGGCATGTACTATCCCAAACATCCATGGTATTTTACCTGACCTGGGCTTCTGCTAACGCCGTGTCTGGATCAATGCCTCTATGCCAGCCATGGTCTGTGTTGATGTCCATGGCTCCTGTTACCACTAAAGGCAGGGAGGATACAGCTCAACAGAATTGGCCCCACCCATCACCGGCTTTGGCACTGGGGAGATCTGGCCATGCACTTCATCTGGTCAGCACAGTAGAGCTGTACCCACTGACGGTAGCATAGGTGAACTGGCCATGAGGGTGTGGGTGTGAGAGTGGTGTAAGAGGGGGAGAACCAGCTCCACTGCCAGACATGCTGCAGCAAGAACAGGGGAAGAATAGCCTCCTGACCCCTCATCCCTTGCCACCTACTGAATGTTGGAAGAGCTGGTCCAGAGGTCATGAGAGCCGGAGAGCTGACCCTGCTTCTCATAAGCCTGGGCAACACAGTAGGGCTGGCCCTATTGATGGGTGTGGGTGTGGGTGAGGGGGTATACAGGTGATCTGACACAGTGAACATGTGGGATATCTGGTACTACGCCTCATCTGCCTTACAGTGGAGTGGGGGAAGGAGGGAATGCCTTCACTCCCCTGTACCTCATCACCTATGGTATGTGAGGGAGCAGCCACTGAAGTCCTGAGAGTGGAAAAGCCAGACTGCCCTTCACTGGCTGCAGCACATGGGAAAGCAGACCCTGCACCTCCCTGGGGAACACACTAGATATGACCCTGTTGGTGATGGGGGGGTGCGGGTGAGCAGGGGACCTTGTCTCCAGCAAACATATTGTATACTTTCTAGCAATTTTCAGCAGGTTCTCCATCTTATAGGAAAGAAACTCATAGGAGGACTCAGAGGAATATGTGAGAACATGAATAAACAAATCCAGCTACTTTCTATCTTGGGTGGTGAATCACAAGTTGTGCCTGGCTGAGGCACAACTGGAGTCTATGTCTTCTAAAGGAGGAAGAATTAGTTTCATTCAAAGGTGTATCCTGGCAGGTGCACCATGTTTTAGTGGATGGCCCTCATACATGAGTATGTGGGAAGTACAAATTAGACTAGGTGAGTTACTGAAACAAACAAGTGTGAACGAGGGCACGAAGTTGGGAAGGTAGATGGGATTTTGGAGAATTAAAGGAAGGAATGGTGTGACTGTATTCAAAATACATTGAATGCATTATTAAATTGCCAAAGAATTAATAGGACATGATACACAAAAGAAATAACTGCTTTATTGGTGTGTCTATCAGTAGTAAAAGAAGATAGGAAAGCTAGAGATCTCAGCAGGTGCTGGGAAGAAATTGATGAGAAAAAGAGGAAGTTATGCTTTCTGTTTTAGAAGTCAAGAAAGTGGACAGACTCAGCAATGAATTTCTGTGAAGAGCTTCCATGGATTATGAGTGTACTAGACCTCTGTGAGTGTCAGTGCACACAGGTTAGTGGGACAATTTAGCAGTGAGGATCTGTTAATAACGGCATCAAGGGAGATGTCTCTATGGTATATAAGCACATACTTCATTAATGAGATAGTTTTTCCTCCTATAGTTGTATGATGATTACAAATGTTTTTGTTTCATATTTCCTTTTATCTTCTACTTCCAGTATGATTTCTTAAGTTTATAAAGCAGAATTATTTTTCATATAGGTTAAGAACATATGCCTTTCCATGTGAAAGGGATGAGTGTCTTTTGAGTATATGCACAAGACTGGTATAGCTGTGTCTTGAGGTAGGTCAAGTCCCATCTTCCTGAAGAACCAGAACACTGATTTCCCTAATGGATATACATGTTTGCACTCCTACCTGCATTGGAAGAATGTTGTTATTACTCCTTATTCTCTCCTACACTGCCTCTTGTTTGTTTTTAGTCGTTCTGACATGTGTAAAATTAAATATTGAAGCAATTTTAATTTTCATTTCCCTGATGATTGAGGATGCTGAACATTTCCTTAAGGTTTTCTCAGCCATTTGTTCTTATCTCTTTTCTGAATTCTCTAATTAGATCTATACCCCTGTGGTGGTTTGAAAGAAAATAGCCCCCAAAGGAAGTGGCACTATTAGGAGCTGTGGCTTTGTGAGAGTAGGTATGGCCTTATTGGAGGAAATGTGTCACTGTGAGAGTGAAATTTGAGGTCTCCTATATTCAAGATAATCCCAGTGAGACAGACCATTGTCTGTTGCCTGCAATTTGTATAACTCTCAGCTACTTCTCCAGGACCATGTCTCTCTGCATGCCACCAAGTCCCACCAAGATGATAATGGACTGAATCTCTGAACTGTAAGCGAGCCACCCCAATTAATTATTTTCCTTTATAACTTTATGTGGTCATGGTTTTTATTCACAGCAATAGAAATCCTACCTAGAACAACCCCACTGTCAATTGGGAAATAGGTTGTTTTCTTGATGTACAGTTTTTTTAGTTATTTATATATTTTATATATTAGCTCTTTATCAGATATGTAGCTGGTAAAAAAAATCCCACTCTGTAACTTGCTATTTTCTGCAAATGTCCAAATGATGGCTCCTTTGCCAAACATATGTTTCAGCTTCATGAGGTTACACAGCCTTCCTAAACATATTCTCCTGCATTTTTCAGCCACATGAGCTTATAGCTGTCATTTCACATTCAGACAATGACAAGGTGACAGAAAGCAAGTGCCAGATGGTCACTACTGCAGGCCTCAGGGGTTGCCTTGCTTTTCTGTATACACTCTGCCAGCATGTATGTTAAATGTCTTGATCTTTCACTTTTTTTTTATTCTGCAACCAAGGAAATCTCATGTGTGCAGTTTTGTGGTGGTATTTTTCCATTGTGATAGCCTCAGCTGGTGCTTCTTGGTCATAGTCACTGGTATTCGTTTCAGAACAAATACATCTGTAGCAAGAGCTGTTTTGTCTTGACACTTATTTTGAAATTGACAAGTGATAGAACAGCTATTATTTGAGGTTGGAGGAATCTATTTTCAGTATTTTAGTATGTTTATATAATATCTTCTAAGTAAGTAAGTCTGGCTTTGGGGTTAAAGGTGCGGGTTATGAATGATTCAGCTTGGTGATTGCATACAAAATATTTATTTAAAGAAGAAAGCGTCACTGCTGAGAAGTTGATGATTATAGAAAGGAAAACAAGGTGAGGACAGAAGCATACGATGCTGTGGGGCAGTTAGAACTTGGGAAAATTTGGTTGATTATACACACTCTAGTTGAGCATCCTTTGACTGCTGTTAAACTTAGGAACTACATTTCCCATAAACCATTTCGAGAGTAATTCTTATTTAGAAGCAATTAATTGGCTTCGCGAGGTTTCTAGGTTCCTCAATGCTGCAGGGCTCATCAAAGCTACCAAACTTCATTTCCCAAAATGCACCCCAGAAGGGTTCACGTTATAAGTGGCCAGTGAAGCTCCGCGAGATTTCGGAGGCGGAAGTGAAGTAGAAGCCATTACCTTAAAGAGGCGATTGGAATAAGACACATGTGCGAAAAAATGTTTAAGGCTTCCCCCCCTTGTATGTGTCCGAACCCTTCTGTTCGCCGAAGCGTTAGGGATCCACAATGTGAACTTCTAGTCCTTTCGCCTTAGCTGGGGAGACTTCCGCTTCCTGGATCCCATCCTCAGTCTGGTAAGCACGGCTTCCACACTTAACCCTTTAGCTCCGGGAAGGAGAGGCCGGCAGGTTTAAGAGAGGAGGAAGCCAGGGTCCTTAGGATGTGCACCTCTTGTTGCCCTTAGCAAGCGACCAAGGAAAACTGGGGTTCAAACACTTCACAGGTGACAAAGGACCCTCGATTTAAAATCCGTAGAGCAGGATATTCATAGGTGACTTGATGGCAGGAGTTGCTATAAACATGAGTTTTCTTTCTGAAACTGTGGTTGATATAAGCACGCTGTTTTTCTTTTTGTTACTGTTGAACTTGCATGATATCTTTACTGTTTTCAGTTAAGTCTTCAATTACTTTGTGCGTTTGTTAGCTGACAGTCCTCAAACAAAACACATTACTTGTAAAAATAGCTGTCATTCAGTGTGACCTACTGCCAATTTAACTCGAAAGTTAGTTCATTTAATATAGTATTCGCTGGTGTTCTGCCTTGAATTTTGCGCATGATATCTCGCCCTTTGGCCTTTGACAATAAACACGTAAAAAAAGGTCATAACTTTCATACTCAAACTTTAAAACTAAAAGACAGCAAGAGTTATAGTCTCTGCAGAGGCCAGATTTTTGTTGTGCAGTCTATCAGGTGACAACAATATCTCTAATAATAAGCATGATTATAGAGGTCAGTGATAATGATTACATAATAATGAATGTACTACTAGGTGCCAGTGAATTGTACACTAAAATTAAAATAAATGTTTTTTATTTTATGAAAAATTGAAAAAGTTAACCATTGAAGGGATTTACAAGGTAGACTGTGATGGTGATCATTAAACCTTAAAGGATTGTATGCTCTTGTTATAGTCCATATTTCACTCTCCACTATAATTAATTATATGGATTTTACTGTTCCCCGAATACATATTGCACTATTATTTATTTTTATTTTATTGGCTGCAAGTATGCCATTCTTATAGAGATTTCCAAGTATTTTGTATTCAACAAGTAGTCATTGTCATACCGTATACTTTAAAATGAGATTATAAAATCCAGATACTGGATTCCTGTTTCCAAAGTTTGTTGAATCTGTGTATAAATCTGTAGAATATGGCATTTTTTAATGTCATTGAATTTTATAGTTAATCTGCTACTATTGGTAACTGAGAACTTTTGACTTCCTGCGATCAATTATATTTTCTGCACAGTGTTGTACTTCCCTCAATTTGAAATAAAATATGTATTCCTACTAATTTAGTATAATATTTTGGATGTTATTCATAATAGTTTTATCACCTAAATAAAATAACTAAATATGTATGCTTCCTTTGAGTTATACACACTTGCTATACTCTGGTTTGGCTGGAGGCTTGAAATATCATTAATGAATTTGTCTAGCAAAATCATAGGTGGTTCTGTTTCCCTTCTGACTGTTAGTAAAATGAACTTCCCATGTGCTGGAATTTTTTTCTTTCTATGTTTATTTGGTCAAGGAACTTGTCTTTTTCTGGAAGTGTTCATTTAATTTTATCTATCTATATATTTATTTTATATTGGCCATTTTTTGCTTTTACCTCTTTTCTTTTTCTGATACATTGCTGTATTTTTTTTTTTACCAAGTATTTCTTTTTTTCTGTCCTTTCTTTTCCCTACTGTCTTGCTGGTGTTGATAAGTTTAAGTACCTTGTCTTGGCCAATATAATGATGGTATATTGAATGAATGGACAAATAACCTAGTGTTTGTTTCTTTGTTTTGTTGATTTGTTTTGTTGTTGTTGTTCAGAGAATAGTGGAATTAAGACAGATGTCTTCCCAATGGTACATTGAATTTGTATTAGTAACTTATTTAGAAGGGACAGTCCTCTGACTTTCATGTGTGTACCTCCCTCCCAACACACATGCACACTTTTTTGTCGTGAAAGTATGATCTTATTTATTCTGTAGCCTCCCAGTTTTCCTGCTCTGGAGGCCTGAGTGCTGTACTGCAGTTGAGGGGTTTTGCCACCTTTCCCAGCCCAGGAAAACTTTATTTAAAGGTGTACATGAGGGCTGGGCGTTGGTGGCGCACGCCTTTAATCCCAGCACATGGTACGCAGAGGCAGGCGGATCTCTGTGAGTTCAAGGTCAGCCTGGTCTACAGAGCAAGTGCCATGATAGGCTCCAAAGATATACAGAGAAACCCTGTCTCAAAAAAACAAAAGAGATAAAAAGCTGTACATGAGTTTCTAGAAGGACTATATTGCATCCATGTTTTGTTTTTGTTATGATAAAACTTTCTTTAGGATGTTATTATTTCCACACAATGTATAAACTATAAAATCAAAGTTTGTTCATAATCACTTATGTTTTAATATATTTTATGTATTTCTAATATTTATGTACTTAATGTTTTTTTATTTATTTAAACAGGATTCACAATGTAGTCCAGACTGGATTCTCAAATTTGTAATCTTCATATTTCAGCGTTCCTCTGTGCTGGGATTATAGAGGTATGGGTACCACTCCTGGTTTAGATACTTTTTTAAATAATAAAACATTAGAGATTTGCTTGACTTAGACAATCCATTTTATAATATGTATTTTCTATTCATAGGTTTCTTCTTTCTTACCTGTTTTTGTGTTGGAGGGACAGGGTCTTTGAAACCCAAGGTGGCCTTGAACTTCTCAGATAGCTGAGGATGATTTTGAACTCTGCTGATCCTTCTCCCTCCACCTATCAGTTGTTGAGATTATAGACCTGCTCTGGCTTCTTTATTACTTTCTTCATTAAATTTTTATGACACTATTTTGTTCCCCCTGACTTAGGCTGTCACACCATCCCCCAAAATGGAAAAATTACATTTTTTTGTTTTGAGACAGTGTCTCATGCAACCTTGGATGTCATAGAACTCACTGTAGTGTTCAGATTGGTCTCAAACTGAAACATAGCCACCTGTCTTTCCCTCCCTGGTGGTGCAATCAAAGGTGTGCATCACCATGTTCAGTATATATATATATAATTTCATTTCTACATATGATTATCATATGTTGTTTCCTTTGATATGTAGATTACTATAGCAGTTTCTTCTGAATTTCATTCCTTGACATTTTGTTGCAAATGTATCTCACTCTTCCATTTTTTAGCCCCTGGGACACGGCCTAGATCACAGCAGGTATATTGATATATTGATTTACTGAGAATGCAACTCATTTTGTATTGCCCTAGTCTAGGTCATAACACAGAGAAAAAAGTGGATCTGAATACTAGTGGAATTGAAGAAGCACTAATGTTGTAGTCTTCATTACTATGTATATGTTTGCATGCATGAATAGCACTGAAACAAGGGCAAACCTCAGTGAAAGTGCTGTTCTGTAGCTAGTAGTTGTAGTTAAATATGAATAACCTGACACTGTCTTGTAAAATCATTTATGGATATAAAGTTGAACACTGGAAGAGTTGCAGCCACAAAAAAGGAGTTTACAATGGACAGTTTGGAGTTACAATTTTGGATCATAAACTTGACAGATGAGGCATAGCTTCTGCCTTGTGAGAAGTAAGTCAGGGACTAGAGTAAGTTCTGCTAAGTTCCAGTGTCAGCTCAGGTAAGTCCTTCCTCAGGGCCAACATGTGAAACCCAAAGTGTCTATAGTGAAATGAATCACAGGTAGTTGAACTTAACATCTTATTTATCCTGTGCATTCCAGATGGGATAGTAACAACCTCTCCTACTTAGCCAGTTGTTTCTCCCTAGTACATAATGATGAGAAAAATGTATCTGAATGGTAGAATTGAAGACACAGTATCCAGTGGGATAATATTCACTGTGTTACAAAGACAGATACCATAGATAATAGTGAAAAGTAGGAAAGGGATATTCATTCATTCAATCCACAGTGGAAAGAGAAATTGTTGTATTGACTCCTGAATTCCATCTACTGGTGCTGACATGAGGTGTCAGCTTAAATAGAGGGGATAAATTATTCATAATTAACAGTTCCAGTGAATATTTAGTATTTTCTTTAAGGTTATCAGATAAATTGTCACAAGCCTCGTATGTGTGTGTGTGTGTTTGTATTCATATTCTATTTTATGTGCATTGGTGTTTTGCCTGTGTGACTGCAACTGGAATTATAGTCTTGAGCTGCCAAGTGAGTGCTGGGAATTGAGCCCAGGTCCTGTGGAAGAGCAGCCAGTACAGTTAACCTTTGAGCCATCTCTCCACCCTCATCAGAAAGAATCCTCTTTATTGAAGACTAGTTCCCTTTCTGAATGGTTTCATCCTATTCTTTCTCCCAGCATGAGATTTCTGGGCAACTTTTATTTTATGGATTGAATTATCTCAGTCTAGTAGCAAACGGAAGGGTATCAAGGAACCTTTAGAATATCTTCATTTCTATGGGGATGATCACAGCTACATTTGAAAGACCTTGTATCATCTCTCCCTCCATTCCTTCTTCCCTTTTATTGTATGTGTTGATTTATTTTGGGACTCAAACTCAGGGCCTCATGCTTACTAGGTAAACATTCTGCTATTAAATTGTGTTCCCAGGTCTAAGTTCTACTTTATTGATTATTCATATTCAGATTTGCCTATTTGTAGTAAAATATAGCCTGTTATAACTTAGTAAATTATATTAAGGAGACATAAGTATTTTGGGGGAAATGAATGTGGATTTAAAAAAACACAAGTTTTCATAGTAAATGGAGTAGATAGAAAGTACTATTTCAAAAGCCTTTAAATGTAATAAAAATCCTAGAGAGAAGAACCAACCAGACACAGTGTAGGGAAGAAGATTGGAAGGAAGAGATAGCAAGTGCCAGGGACCTAAAGGGTGTGCCTGTCTAGGGATTTGAGGCTCTATGAAGAAGTCAGTGTGAGCTAGCATGATCCAGTGACTGGGAAAATAGTCAAGGCGAGGTGGCAGAGGTATGGGACCTTGTTCTGAGGAAAGTTAGACACCATCAGAAGGTTTTCAGCAAAGAAACAAAGTTGGTGACAACTGCAGTGATGCTTGCCTGAAGATCAGAGTATAGCATTAAGCCACTAGTTAGTCACACACCTAGTTAAGAGCTAAGCCACTAGTTAGCCAAACACCTAATTCACTAGTTAACTACAGTGGACAGGCAGTGGTGGCCACACCTTTAATCCCAGCACTCGGGAGACAGAGGCAGATAGATCTCTGTGAGTTCAAGGCCATCCTGGACCTACATCAGAGTGAATCAGACTAAAAGAGAAACAGAGCTCATACACCTTTGATCCCACTACATAACATCCCATCACTAGAGTTTTAATCCCATCACTAGAGGTTTGGTGGAGAGAATTGAAGTCTGCAGTCACTCTGAGGTCAGGATCACCTCTCTGGTCTTAGCCTTGGTAGTGATAAGAGCTCTCTTGTGGCTTGGCTGCTTTGCTTTCCTGATCTTTAACTTGAACCCCATATCTGTCTCTGTGTGTTTATTATTCATGCAACAAGCAACAGGATTTAGGAGACCAAGTAGGGATCAGTCAGGCTGGTCTTCACCTTATGTTTACTTTTAAGACAGGGTCTAACATTGAAACTAAAGCTTGCTGTTTTGGCTAATCTGGCTGGCCAATAAGACTCCCAAGATCATACTGTCTCTTCATTTCCAGTGATATGGTCATGGATTTGCACTACCATGGCCAGCTTTTTTTATGTGGGTGGTGGGATCTGAAATCACATTCTTATGTGCCCATGGCAAGCACCTTACTATTGTGCCGTCTCCCCTGCCATTTCTTTTGCAGTGCTGAATATTAAACCCAGAGCCTTTACCCATACCAGGCAAGCTGAATTACATCATCCAGTGATATTCCTCCTCCTTATTTTCCTAGTAAGAGGCTAGCTATAAAATTCTGTTCTGCTTTTAACTATTACTTTGTATCCCTTGTCCAGTTTTAATGATTCCAAAACTGTAATTCATCAGCTTGGCAAGTCAGATATTTGTCCTCATGTATATGTAATATGTACACAGCTGAAGGGGCTGCAGTTTCAGAAGATAATTGCCCAATACCTAACAAAAGGTTTAAACATGTTCATAAAACTTGGTCAAGCATTTTACCATCTAGAAATTCATTCTAAAGGGGAAAGAAGTATATAGTTTTAGCTTCAAGGATTTATTGTAGGTATAGTTTTTCTATTTGTGAAAAATTAGAAACATTCTAAATATTTAAACATAGAACACAGAGTATTTAGCAGTATAGCATGTAAATCCCTGTATGTAAGGCTTATGAATGATTGGAAAAGCCAGCCCAGGAAGATTATAGGAGCCTGAGATAAGGACATTTGCTTAAAAATAGTATTTTTAAGAGATTATGGGTAGGGAAGAGAAGCTATGAAGTAGTAGAGGGAGGTAAATAGGATCAAAATACACTGTATGAAATTCTCAAAGAATTAATGAAATGTTAATAAAACTTAGAACCACCAAGAATGTTTTATTTTACAAGTACTTTAGTTGATTCTAAATTCTATTTTCAATAAAATATACAGGAATATATATTTTGCATGCAAAATATGTATAATGCCATTTGTCTTGGCTAGGGTTTTCATTGCTGTGAAGAGATACCGTGACCATGGCAACTCTTACAAAGGAAAAGTTTATTTGGGGTGGCTGGCTTACAGTTTCAGAGGTTGAATCCATTATCATCATGGTAGGGAACATGGTGGCGTGCAGGCAGATTTAGTGCTGGAGAAATAACTGAGATTCCTATATTTTACAGACAACAGGAAGTTAACTTACAGACTGAGTGGTATCCTGAGTATAGGAAACCACAAAGCTTGCCCCATAGTGACACACTTCCTCCAACAAGGCCATACCCACTACAGTAAAGCCACACCACCTAATAGTGTTGTTCCCTGTGAGATTATGGGGGCCAGTTACATTCCAACTACCACAAACTTTATGTAGTGTTTTTTTTTATTTTCATATTTTATACCCATTGTATTATGCCGAGAAAGGAAGTTTGGGTCATCGTGATGGATTTGTGCTGTTTGTTTTCTTTCAGACAAGGTTGAGATCCAGTCTGAGATCAGCATTCTGCAAGGTTGCCTATGGCTGCTGGAGGCAGGTGTTTCTGGGAGAAGCAAGGGAAGCAGGTTTGCAACTGGCCATGGAGGTTTTCTGTGCCAGGGTACCAGTTGGAATACTGGAAGATCTTCCCCAAAGGCCACAGGTGGTAAGACCCACAGTAGCTTCTGATAAGGAATGAGACTCTGCAGTCCTATGGAGACTGGTGGTTAGGAGCATCCTCATGGAATTCTTGTCCTTTGCTCTGTATCCTGTGGTCCTTTGCTGCATTTCTCCATACAAACCACAAAGACTTGCTGCCTAGTTTCTCATTGGCTTGGCAATTGTGCAAATCTTACAAACTTATGAGTATGTGGTAACAGGCTTTTACATTTCTCCTTCTAAACTCTCCCATACACCCCTCCCCACTGTCCTTTAAATTCATGGCCAATTTTTTCATTATTTATTATCTGCATACATATATGTATGTACATATTATTCCTAAATGTAGGCTGCTCAGTCCATATAATGTTACTAGTATGTATGTTTTCAAGACTGACCATTTGGCACTGGACAACCAGCTAGTTTACAATTCCTGGGGAGGGCCATTCTCCTGTTCCCAGCATTCCTCAGTTGCCTGTACTTCCTGATCTAGAGTTAAGGCTTGGTGGACTTTTTCCCATCTGTTTTGTTATGTGCTTGGTGTCATTCTGTTCAGGTTACGCTTGAGCAGTCATAATTGTGAGAATTTATGAGTATAGGGTCTTACATTCATAGTAAGCATAATCTCCCAGCATGCTCCCTGGTCTTGTAGCTCTTACAGTTTTTCTGCCCAACCTTCCTAAATGTTTCCTGAGCCTTACGTGCAGGGGTCTTCTAGGTCTGGGCTGTACAACTGGGTTTTTGTTGATTGTGGTTTCCTGTGGGAGTCTGTTGCAAAGAGTAGTTTCCTTGATTGTAGATGAGAAATACACTCATCTGTAGGTATAAGAACAAATGTTTAGAATGTAGTTAGGGGTTTTTCTTTTTTAGTGCAGTGGTGGCTACAGGTTCTCCTGTAAGATCCATGACTTCACTTGCACTGAAAAGTTAGTTATGTTTCCAATACCAGGCATGGTTTTCCTCTAGTGGAGCAAGACTTAATGTTCTTAGAAAGCTATTGGTTACTGCCAAGGTATGCGTACAAGTACTGCTCCTTTAGGGTTATCATCCCATGCTTGTCTTGGAGGACAGTAAAGGAGGAAGCTTACCACACCATAATCCTGTGCAATGAAACCCATCCTAAGGAAAGGCATTTTGGTTAGTTCCAGCTCAGGAGCCTCTGGACCCTGTCTCAAGTATTTAGTTCCTTCAGCAACGGGCTCTTACTTTGTACCTTTGCAGGGTAATTAAAGGCAATAACAGTACTCTCTATTGCCTTGGACAACAACCCTTGTCTGATATTGGGGTTTTGGTTAGTGTAAGTATGCCCAGCATGTAACTGTTTATGAAAACAAGCAGAACTTTCCAGACTGCCACAGACAGTGGATGACAGCACCCAGCTGCAAAAATTTGTTAGATTTTATAAGGGTGGAAGGTGATGGGGAGTGGGGGGGGGGTAAAATCTGGGACAGCCAGGTGCTTAGCATGGGAAATCTGTCAGACAGGTGGTACTGAGAGTTGTAGTCAGAAGCATCCAGCCAGCCTTTAGGACTTAGAAGAAATGATCTACGTTTCTGTTTCCTGGCCAAACCAGCTCAGGTTGGAATTGAAACATTGTCATTAGCACTGCCATTGGGGACTTGCTTTGTAACCTGTCAACAGTTGGGTTCTTGGAGAGAGCACATTCAGACCAGATGAGAAAAGTTCATTTGAAATGTCTGTGTGTATTTATATACAGATTATGTTTACTATTGTTTTTTAAGGTAAACAGTTCATAGTATGATTTCTTGTAGTTTTTTGAGGCATCATTATTTTTATTTTACCCTGCTCCATCCATCTTCTGTATTTAGCTCCCTCCCTGTTCCCTGAAGCCCCCTTCTCATTCTTCCTATCAAATCACTTTTATTCTGCTATTCCTCTTCTCCCTCTCCCTTCTTCTGTATTAACCTCATTCCCTGCCTAAAGAGCCCTCCCTTTGTTCTTTCCCTGATTAGATCATTTGTACACTGCCTTTCCCCAGCTGTTGCTCTGCAGCCTTCCTTTCTTGGCAATAGCCTGGTTTTACTTTTCCGGTTCCTAGAGTTACTATAGGGTATGTAGTCACATTTGAATATTTGGAGCTAGATTTGGGGTTAGAACATGCTGTTTGTCTTAATTCAATAGAATATTGTCTAGTTTCATGCATTTACTTGCAATGTTCATGATTTCATTTTTCTTTGATAAATAGTATACTATAGTAGATATGTACCAATTACACATTCATCAGTTGTAGGACATCTAGGTTATTTCCAGTTCCGAGCTATTGTGAGTAAAGCAACATTGAACATGGCAAAGCAGATGTCCGTGGGTTTAGATGTCAAGTCATTTGGGCATATGCCAAGAAGTGGAAAGGCTAATTATATGATGAATTTATTTTTAACTTTTTGAGACTTCTCATTAGTTTCCATAGTGACTTCACCAATTTGCAGTTCCACCAACAGTGGATGATGGGCCTTTTTTCCTCACACTACAACATTTGTTGTTGGTTGTATTGTTATCTTTGCCATTCTGACTGTGGTAAGGTGAAATCTCAAAGTTGTTTTGATTTTCATTTCCCTCTCTAATTACGAAGGACAGAGTCATTTTGAGATATTTCTTAGCGATTGATTTTTCTTCTGTTGAGAACTTTATTCAGTTCCCACTTTTCAAATGAGCTTTTTTTGTTTTTGTTTTTAGTTTGTTTACTTTTTGATTTCTTTGTATATTGTGGATATTAATCCTCTCTCAGATGTGTAGCTGGCAAAGATTCTGTCATTCTGTGGGCTTCCTCTTCATCTGGCTGATAGTTTCTTTAGCTGTGCAGAAGGTTTTTAGTTTCATAAAGTCCCAGTTGTCAATTGCTGGCCTTAATTCTTGGGCAAATGGGATCCTCTCTACAAAGTCCTTTTCTATACCTCTCCTATGGGATACTGCCTATATTTACTTCTAGCAGTTTAAGAGTTTCATATTTCATTCATAGGCCTTTCCATTTGGAGTTAGTTTTTGTGCAAAGTAAGCAGCATTTGCATGTGGATATCCAGTATTACAGCACAGGATTTTGAAGAAGCTTAGTTCAGCATATGCTTTTGGAGTACATGTCAAATATTGAGTGGCTGAAGTTATGTGCGCAGTTTACACATCTGGTTTTGTGCCATCACTATAGCTCTGTAATATATAAGATTTGGAATTACAATCCCTATTTTGTTCCATAATTGTTCATAATTGTTTGTCCTGACACAAGGACATTCAACGTGGGTCTGGTGGACACCTAGGAGAAAGATGGAGGACAGGGGATACAGGAATGGACGCCAAGACAGGATTCTGATCAAGGCGACAACTTTATTTCATCACAAAGGGATTTATATAGGAGAAGTGAGGAGGGGAAGGGGGGAAGGTGTGCTTGCTGCTGCAGGGGAAAGAGGTCAGTGGGAGAGGTGGTCTGCTGCATTGCCTGGCTACCTAATCTACAGGGCAAGAGGTCAGGGGTAGGAATTCCTATGTTGCTTGCTAACCTGACAGCAGGATCCGATCCTATCTATTACAATTTACTACTGCTCAGGCCTATCTTCTGAGGACCTTGTAGTTTTTCCAATTAAGCTAATCTTTAACTGACTGGTAAACCGCAGGAATTTGCTTTATGTCAGAAGGGGTGGCAGGATGGTCTTAGTGTCATGTCTTCTCTATGAGTACGTGATACAGCCTAGCTGACTGATGGCTGGAGGTCCCTGACAATTGTTTTGGCTATTCTTTTGTGGTTCCATATGAATTTTATGATATTTTTATTTCTTTGAAGAATATTGGAAGGTTTTTGATTGAGATTTTATTGACTCTTTAAATAACTTTTGATATAATGACCAGTTTCATAATTTTAACTCTACTAATCCATACTCATAGGGTGTCTTTCCATTTTCTAATGCCTTTCTCTATCTCTTTCTTTAGACGTTTAAAGTTTAGGTTTATTCCTAGATATTGTTAGCTTTGATGCTATTGTCAATGGGAGTGTGTCCATGATCTCCTTCTCTGTATGTTGTTGGTGTATAGAAAGGTATTAATTTGTTCAAGTTGATTCTGTATCCTGCCATAGAAATTTTCTGGTAGAATTTCGGGGATCTCTAATCTATAGTATCATATCATCCACAAATAGGAATAGTACGACTTTTTCCTTCACTATTTGTATCCCTTTAATTTCTTTTTCTTGCCTTATTCCTCAGGTATTCTGAGCATATATTGAAAAGGAGTGTGGATAGTAAATATCCCTATCTGGTTCCTTGCTTCAGTAGAATTGCTTCAAGCTTTTCTCAGTTTAAGATGATGGTGAGTATTGGTTCCTCATAAATAATTTTTATTGTGTGAGGTAATTCTCAAGGACTGTATTCTCTGAGGCCTTTATCATGGATGATTTTTTTCAAATGCTTGTTCTCTGTCTACTGAGATGATCATGTGATTTTTATCTTTATATCCATTTATGTGGTTTATTACATTTCTTTACTTATAAGCCAAAACGTAAATTTGAAAGAATAATGAAGGTTCATACAAGAGAGATTGGAGGGAGGGGGGAATGATGTAATTACTTATAACTTAAAAAAATTCAAATATTCAATTAAAATTGTACATGTCATTAGGTAGCATGGTATATATCATAAAGGGAATTAATGTTTAAGTTGAATACTTAAATATTTCAAGAATTTATAGTAACTGTGAAAATGTCAAAACATTTTCTTCTGGACTTTGAAATGTGCAATTTTTTTATTGGTACCTCTAGTTATCTTCCTCTGCAATAGCTTTTTAACACTTGAAGTATTGAGATAAAATAAGTGACTGGAGGTCTAGCTCAGCAGATAAGAGCGCTTGGTTAAGACTCTTGTTTGGTTCCCAACACCCTTGTGGCACTCGGAACAGTTCCTCCAGTTACAGGATTTGGTTTCTATAGGCACCAGGAACACAGGACGCATGCATACATACATGAGGGGAAAACACTCATACACATAAAAATCAATGAGTCTTTTTTTTTAATTGATATGAAATAAAACAAACCTTAGCCCTTATTGTTCAATTTAGTGGCAGTCCATACATTGACAATGGACTCCATTCCCCCATGTATCTTTTCAACTTTTTTATAGTTTTAATCTGAAACTGGGAATCTCTTAAAGAATCCCTCATTTCTTTTCTCCAGAGCCCCTTGCAAAAACATTCTGCCTTTTAACTTCATGAATTAATCTGACTTTGTGAACCTCATGTAAGTGATATCATACATCTGCCCTTCGTTGTCTCGCTAATGTCTGTTAGCACAGTTGTTTATTTACGTGTGTCATAGCATGGGTCAGACCTTCATTTCTTTTAAGGCTGGTTAATATTTCACACATTTCCTTATCCACACCTGTTGAATACTCTTGTAAGCTGTTTATTTCTTCCTCTGTTTTCCTCTGTATCCCTGCCCTCCCTCTACCTATTTCCCTATCTTATTTGCTTTTTCTCTCCCCTGCCTCTACCTCCTCATTATTTCCGACTGCACACACAGTAACCTAAACTGCTGAAGGTAGTCTTTATGATTGTATACTTGGTGTTTAACTAATCCTTAAATAGTTTTTGTTGTTTTAACTCAAAGCCATTTATGTGTCTGTAATGAAAATAATGGTCAATTTACGTTTTCAAGTAAGAGTCTTCTGAACAGTTATCATAAAGGTTCTTTGGTATTGAATTGCTTTGTGCCCTGATTAATAATCTGTTGCTGAGCAGAGGCAAGTGGATCTTTCTGAGTTTGAAGCCAGTTTGGTCTCTAGAGCAAGTTCTAGGATAGCCAGGGCTGTTACACAAAAGAAACTTGTCTAGAAAAAGTAGAAGGAAGGAAGGAAAGAAGGAAGGAGGAAGGAAGGAAGGAAGGAAGGAAGGAAGGAAGGAAGAAAGGAAGGAAGTTTGCTACACATACCAAATTTCTTTCTAGCTCTCCTCTGATCCTTTGACTTTCCTCTGTATACTTATTAATCTAATCATCTTTTATATTTTAGAAGACCATTATTGTGAATCTTCTAAGTTTCCCTACATTTTAACATTGTTATGAATTTTTTACAGTATTTACTGTTTTTTCACCCCTCCTTTTTTGTATTCCATTTTCTGTTGGTCATCTACTTCTGGCCCGTAGACTTAAGAGTGATTTGTTTCTCCAGTGAGACTCCATTGGAGAAAACTTAATTTTTCTTATTCAAGCAGTTGTCATTTGGAGATATCTTCTGATTTAGGGATATAACTTTTGTCCACTTTGCCTCATAGTGCTGAGATCCCATCAAGCTCATACCCGTATAGGCCCCATGACTGCTACTACAGTCTCTGTGAGTTCTTATGTGCCTTAGCCCCACTGTGTTTAGAAGGCCTTGTTTCCTTGGTGTCCTCCATCCACTCTGGCTCTTATGGTCTTTTCACCTCCTCTCCCACAAGGTTCTGTCAGTATTGATAGGAGGGATTTGATGGAGATACCCCATTTAGGGTTGAGTGTTACAAAGTCTCTCGCTTTCTGCACATTGTTTGGCTGTGGGCATGTGTATTTCTTCTTGTCTACAATAGGAAGAAGCTCTCATGATGGCTGAGCAGACAGTGATCTATGAGTACAACAGAGTGTCCTTAGAAGACATTTGATTGTTACATTACTTTAGAAGAAGAATGTTCCACTACGTCCCTCGCCTGTCTAGGCTTTTGTTCCAATATTTTATTGATCGGTTACTCCCTCAAGTTTTGTGCCACTATTGCGCTACCATAACTTGCACACAGGACACCATCTAAAATCAAAGGATTTGTAGCCAGGTTGGTATTTAGGTGCCTTGTTTGGCAGCATGCAGAGTATTTCCAGTACCGCGAACGCTTGTAAGTAGAGGTTAAGGCTCTGGTTGAGCACCTTTTCAACTTCCCCTCTTGTCTTTAGCAATAGAGCTTTACCATTAATTTGTAGAGCGCAATCAATAACCTTGGAACAGCTTGAGTTGTTTAAGTATTATTGTGGGGCCTCTTTGGCCAAAAATTCAATTATACGCAACCCATTCCCAGAGCTAGAGGCTTCATTTGGTGATGAGAGATGTCCAGTTGAAGTTCCATCTCTCCCATTATTTGGTGATTCCTTTTAGATCACATTCATATGTTTATATATTTTAGAAAACTTCTGCCGTATTGGGTTACCATGCAACCCTTCAAATGGCCTATAAACTGTCCCTCCTCATATTTCCTCCTTCGCCCTTCTTCCCTCTCCTTCTCCATCTGATCCTCCTGTTCTAGTCCTACCTGCAATCTATTCATGACTATCTATTCTATTTTTCCTATCTGGGGAGACCCATTCCTCCCTTGCATCCCTTGCTTCATACTTAAGCTCTGTGCTTATGTGCATTGTTGATTGTAACCTACTTATTGAAGATTTAACAGCTAATATCTACATATAAGCAAATACATGCCATATTTGTCTTTTTGGGTTTGGTTACCTCACTTGGAATGACTTGTTCTAACTCCACTTATCTGCAAATTTCATTATTTTTTTAACCAACCAAGCGGTATTCCATAATGTAAATGTACTATGCTTTCCTTGTTCATACTTCTGTTGAGGGACATTTATGCCATTTTAATTTCTGACTATTATGAATAGAGCAGAAATGAACATGGTTAAAGACATCTCTATAATAGGGTGAAGCGTCCTTTGAGTATATGCTCAAGAGTGGTATAAATGGATCTTGAGGTATATGTATTCCCAGCTTCCTGAGGAACTGCATTGATTTCAATTATAACTGTACAAGCTTGCATTCCCACCAGCAATAGATGACATTTCTGTAGGGAAAAGGGACCAGTCAAAGAAACACACCCTGAGCAGAGCCAAAGAAACACACTTTGGCCTTGCAACCAGAACCAAAGAAATGTACCCTGACCTTAAAACCAGTGCCAAAGGAACACACTTTGGCCCTGGAATCAGAGTCAGTGAAAGAAATGTACCTTGGCCCTAAAAATGGAGCCAAAATGCTAAAAAGGACCAGAGAAAGAAACACACTTTGGCCCTGAAACCAGAGCTAAATCTGACCCTAATCCTGTGTAAAAAAGTAACCAATCCTGGAGCAGAGCTCTAGCCAGTCTGAGCTCAGCACTGAAATCGGACCAATCCTACCTTGGAAAAACTTGCCCATCCCCAAGAATTCCTATATAAACCCTGTGTCTGTTCACGCTACCAGGCTGTCCTCTGCCGCTCTGGTAGAGGGCAGCCACTCCTGGATTCTTCCCTTCCAATAAACCCCTTTGGATTAGCTTTGGGTGAAGATCTTCTTTTGCTGCGGGGACAGAGCAGAGGCGACCCTGGGCAGAGCAGAGCGAGCAGGGCTGTAACACTTGCCCAGGAAACCTGCTACCCGCTCCCTGCTCCCTGCTCTCCGTTCTCCTGGAGCAGAGCTGAACTGTAGCAATTTCGCCGGGAGAAACCTCCTGCCAAGCAAAACTGCTACACTGGGCGAACGTCCCCAGCTGGAAGACCCTGTCCTGCCGGAGCGGAGCTGATACCCTGGAGAAGCCTTTCTCTGAGGCAAGGCTGTAAGCTGCTAAGCTTCCTGCAACCTGAGGTGGTCTGTGGCTCCTGAGCTCCAGGATACCTTTCCACCTGAGCTGTGTAACACTCAGTATTCTGTGGCTCCCGAGTGCCAGAATACCTGACCCACTTCTGTTCCATCCCAAAACGCTTACAAGTTCCCCTTTCTCCACATCCTCACCAGCATGAACAGTCATTTGTTTTAGTGATCTTGACCATTCTAGCTAGTGTGTGATGAAATCTCAAAGTTGTATGTATTTGCATTTCCCTAATGATTAATAATGTTGAACATTCTTTAAGGGCTCCTCAGCCATTTGTGTGTCCTCTTTTGGGAATACATATTTTTAAGTTTGTTTTCTTAATGTGCAAGTTTTTTTTTCTTTTAGATATTAGCTCTCTGTCAGAAGTGTAGTTGGTAAAAATCGTTTCCCAATCTGTAGACTGCTACTTTCTCCAAATGATGGTATCCTTTCCCATACAGAAGCTTTTCAGTTCCATGAGGTCCCATAAGAGTAATTATTACCTCTGCTATTGTTCTGTTCAGAAAGTCTTCTTCTGTGCCAGTGCATACAAATCTATTCCCCACGTTGTCTTCTATCAGATTCAATATATCTGGCCTTATGTTGAGGTCTTTGATCCATATGTGGTTAAGTTTTCTGCAAGACGGAAAGTGTGGATCTATTCTTCTACATACAGTCATCCCATTTGACCAGCACCATTTTGAAGATGCTATCTTTTTTTTTTTCCTGAAGTATATTTCTGCCTTTTTTTTTTAATCAAAAACAGGTGTCCATTGGTGTGTGAACTTGTCTGGGTGTTATATGTGTTTCCATTTATCAATATGTCTTTTTATTGGCAAGCCATGCAGTTTTGATTATGGTAGTTCTGCAGTACAATTTGAGAATTGAGGATGGTGATACCTCCAGCAAGTCTTTTATTATTCAGGATACTTTATATTCGGAATCAAATATATACATACATATATGATACATATAAATGACATACATATGTGTGTATGTATGTATGTGTGTATGATTATATATATATAATATATATATTATTGTAAAAGGTATTGTTTCCCTGATTTCACAGTCCATTTGTATTTGTGAATACATAGACTTGTGATTATTGCATAATAATTTTGTATACTACAATGTTATTGAGAGTGTTTATCAGTTGTAGGAATTTCTTGGCAGAATTTTTAGGGTCATATATATATATATATATATATATATATATATATAAATCATATCATCTGTGGGTAAAAGTCCTTTAACTCTTTCTTTTCCTGTTACATTCCCTTGGTATCCTTCAGCAGTCTTATTGTTCTGGCTAAGACTTCAAGTACTGTATTGAATAGGTATGGAGAGAGTGGGCAGTCTTGTCTTGTTCCTATTATTAGTGGAAATACTTTGAATTTCTCTTTATTTAGCATGTTGCCAACCCATTATCAAACAGCTTGTGGGTCAAGAGGAAATGACAAGAAACAAATTTCAGAGTTCTCCCTAAATAAGAGAGACAGCCTTTGAAGCCCCAGTTGTCAGCTTCACGTACTCCTACATTCAACTAAGGTTGCCTGTGCCCCCAAAGGATGGCTACCCTTGGGCTGTCTCCCACATTTGGTAAGTTATTTTGTTCTTGCCCTCAGTAAATGAGAAATGCCTGCCATGCCTAAGTTAGAGAAGATACGTATGTGTAAGCTGTTGAGCCAGGATGGGTGAGCTGAATGAGATGGTAGTTCATATAGGCATGTGTAGGTTTGAAACAAAGAAGAGCATGTATATAGTTGACATATATAGTGCAGAAAGTAAAGGTGAAATTTAACCTTATGTGATCTATTGTTTTGAGTCTTGGGACTTCAGTTTCCTCACTCAGAAATGGGACTGCATAGAGGGTGAATACCCCTAATCTGAAAATCCCTAATCTGAAACTTTGTGATGGTAGCTATGATGCCACTTGTGGAAAATTCTATACCTTACCTCAAGTGACAGGTTGCAGTCAAAATAGCTGTGTTGCAAAAGTGCCTCAAATGATCTCCAGCTTTGTATATAATTGGGAAGCGTAAATAAATATTATGTTTAAACATGAGTCTCATCCCTAAAATAAGTCATTATATTAATGCAAAGGTGCTAAACTTAAAACCTGAAGTCAAACATGGACCTAAGCAAGTGGTGTGTGCAGGATACATTGTTGCCTGTGGTTGCATATCCCCAACACCCTCTTCTCTGTCCTTGTTTGTGAATAAGTAGAGGGGTGTGGGGGTGGGGGAGGTTATGTGTGTGAGTGTTTTGAGAATGCTTACTGAGAGGGCAGTTGAATCTCAAGGATTTCATTTTCTCCATTTAGCTGTATCATCTCATGGCTCTGCAGGTAGCCAGGAATCAGAATTTCTTCTTCCTACAAAATGCCATTCCTGTCAGCAGAATTTGGGTTTGTTTGCTTGCCATACTCCAGAGCCGAATGTACCAACTCATGTTTCTTCTCAGGTACATAAGATCTCAAAGTCCAAGTTGGGACAGGTACTTTTTAGGACACCCTCACCACCACCATTACATGTGGGAATTCTTTTATATACTCATCTAGGTCAACAAGGGAAGTTGGATGGCTGTAATCATCATTGAAGAAGTTAGAGGAAGTGATCTTTGTAGCAAGTGCTCCTCTTATGTTTTCTTAGTGCTCAGAATCAACTGTAAAGCAGAAAAGAATTAAAGCTGCAAGCTCTCAGCCACCCTAGAAGTGGAAATCAATTTTCTTCTTGTCATTTGTATTTGAAGTAGTGAGACAAGTTAAGAGCTCCTTAAAGGGACTAGACACTGTCTGGGAATTTTCTTCCAACACATATACCAAAACCTTCAGCAGACCGTATCTTAAAGTCACACATCAGATTTTTCATGCCCATGTTCTGCCTCTGTTGCCTTGCTGTCAGCTGGTTTTTCACTGACCTCAAATGTATATGGTGTTCCAGGAGTCTGTGACGTTCCAAGATATTGCTGTGGATTTTACTGAGAAAGAGTGGCCGCTGCTGGATTCTTCCCAGAGAAAACTATACAAAGATGTAATGCTGGAAAATTATAGCAACCTAACTTCACTGGGTAAGGCTATCGTCATTCCTTCAACTGTTTAGGGATAAGATATTTTATCTAGTATTTGGTTGGGTTTGGAACAAAGCTAAGAGCAAACAAAACAGGTACTCACCCTCATAGGTTCTCTGGTAGTATGACCTGTCCATTACATTGAGCTTGAAAGTTTTCAAGTATGTTACTGAGCTTAACCCTAAATTTTTAATGTAAGAGGTCCCCATTCTTATTGATGGAGAAGGATCAGTGAGTAAGAGGACTTACTGTATAGTATTATGATGTGATTTCAAATTCTTAGCAACTACATGCAAAGCTGCATGTCATTTCAGATAACATCTGTAAATTCCAGAGATACGGAAGGTAGACACAAAATAATTGCTGGAAATTATTAGACAACAGCCTAACTTCAAGTTCAGTGAGAAACCATTTTTTAAAAATGTCCATTCTTGTCCAGGGGTGTAGCTCAGTGGTTTCCATTCCTAGCACTTAAACAGACAAACGAAATATTCACATGTGAAAATGTATGAGTATGTTTGGGTTTGGTTTTTATGGAAGATTTTTACTGTGTTCCTTAGAAATATGACACCATTTGGCTGTTCCTATGTCAGCTTTGTCCACCTTCAGAAAATTCTGAAGACCAAATTGTTGACCCCAATCTAATGGACGGGTTTTCCTCTGCATGATCATCCTTCAGCATGTGTTTTTCCCTATGAGTAGGGTATCAGGTTGGCAAGCCCAGCCTCATCTCACACCTGGAGCAAGAAGAGGAGGTGAGGATGGAGGAGAGAGGCATTCAGCTGGGTTCTTCTCCTGGTGAGTGAGCAGCAGACACAGGAATGTGATTTTGGCTGTCAGCTCTGTTCAGTGATTAGAGTGGAGAGAATACCGTGTTGCTTTCCTGTTCAGTTCAGGAACATGGTGCCATCATCCTGGTACCAGCTGCCTCATAACTTGACAGATTGCATTTATATAGCAGGCACAAAGTAACTTCAGAGACAGAGTTTATTTGGTCACAGTTTCAACGTGCAGTACCTCATGTGGCAGGAATGATCTGGCAACAGGAAGGGGGAGTGACTAATCACTTCCAGAAGGGAGGGGAGAGAGAGACAGGGACAGAGAGACAGAGAGAGAGATACAGAGAGACAGAGAGAGACAGAAAGACAGGGAGATGCTCAGCTTATTTTGTCCTTTTTATTCAGTCTGTATCTCCACCCAGCCTTGGGATGCTGTAGCCCACATTTAGAGTGGGTCTTCCCCCTCTTCAATTAAAGCTTTCTTAGAATCACATACATACATATACCCAGGGTATGTTTCAATGGTCACACTAAGTCTAGGTAAGTTAATAATGATTATCCAAGACAGCATGGTAGCATAATCATTTTTAAAACTAATATCATATGGTAAAATAGGAACCAAGGCAAGTAGGAGAGATCAGTGTTGTTATATAACTGTCCACTATTTGTCTCTTTTCTCCAAACATGGTGTCACTCTAGCCCAAGTTGGCCTTGAACTCATGATTTTCCTGCCCCAGCCTCTTGAATGCTGAGGTCACATGCATGGGTTACCGTATCTGCCTTTAGAAAACAGCATTCTCTTACAGGATGTAGTTGACTTTGTAAGATCAACACTGATTCCACTTAAGAACAGTATAATCCATGACCTAATTACCTCACAAGAGGCCCTGTCCTTTGACGGTTCTGCCACTTCAGTGTCACTATACCGAGGCCAACTCTGTAAGACATGGACCCTTGAGCAAAAGCATTCAAAACATTAATGAACAAGTACATTCAATAATGTTAACTAGGATGTTAGGAAGTGTTCTTTGTCTTAACCCTGTCTGTTCTTTCATGAACCTTTTGATCTGTAGTTTGATGTTTACTATAATTTTATTTATTTTTATGTTCTTCCTTTTTACCTTGCCTTTGCATGTATATCATTAGAATTCATAAAGAAGTCTACTTTTCATTCTCATCATTTCACTTTCTTTTTGAATGAGTCAAATTTTCTGGTTTTTTCTTTCAGATTCGGGAACTCCATCTAAAGTGAAGTGGTCCATTGTTATGGAAGATATTTTGGGGAAGGAAGCATCTACTGGAGTGACAGTGGTGAGATTTCCTTAGGCTGTATCTTTGTCTTTCTGAAGAAGACCAAGGTAGTCACTAGTCAGCTGACAGAAGAGCCAGTCAAGTGACCTACTCGAGAGAAAACCTGAGCTCCAGTGAGCTGGTTCCAGTGAGCTCCCTGTGACTACCAAGCTCTAAGAGTACTTAGTTTCTTTGTATAAAATGTCACTTTGCGTTGACTGCATAGCACTGTGCATATCTTGGTATATGCTCTGCATTATTTTTAGATTGCCTATGATACCTAATTCAGTGTGGTATGTAAAATGTTTAAATAACTTTATTATTGTATTGTTTAAGATAATGATGACAACAGTTTGTACGTGTTCAGTATTAATATAGTTATATTTTTGTCTTTAAATAGTTTGGGAATGGGGTTGGCAAAATCTTGATCCAGAAGCCATTACGACTGAAATAAGATGCTTTGTATTGTCCATTTTAGATAGGATCCCACATCTAGCCCAAGACTTTCCTCTAGAGTTTTGATGAGTAAATATTTCTATAATGTGTGATGGAGCTTAATTTGGTTTTAAACAGTGAACAAAGTTTCCATGCAGAAAAGCATTATAGTGTAGTGCACATGAAGCTTATTGACACAGTAACCACATTTTCTGCACTTGTTTATTTATTTATTTGTTTGGTTGGTTGGTTGGTTGTCTATCTATCTACTCATTTATTTATTTATTTTTAGCTAAGACAAGATCTTGTTTTATAACCCAGGCTAGCCTGGTACTCAAAATTCTTCTGCTTTCACCATCTGAATTGGGATTATGAGTGAGTGCCTCCTTTTCCCTTTGATAAACTCAAACGCAACAGGAACGATGACGTCTTTGATCATCCTCTTTGTTTGGGCACCACTGCAGTGATGAAACACCATGGGCAAAGCAGTTTGTGGAGGAAAAGGTTTATTTGGGTTATACTTCCACATTCACCACTGAGGAAGTCAGACAGGAACTCAACCAGGACAGGAACCTGGGGACAGGAACTAATGGCAGAGGCCGTGGATGCATGCTACTTACTGGCCTGTTCACCAAGGCTTGCTCAGCCTGCTTTCTTATAGAACCCAGGACCACCAATCTAGGGTTTCGGCCGGCCACTTAAAATGGGCTGGACTCTCCCCCATTAATCGCTAATCAGGAAAATTCCCTACTGGCTTGTCTACAACCCCATCTTATGGAAGCATTTTCTTAATTGAGGTTCCCTCCTCTCAGATAGCATAGCTTGTGTCAAGTTGACATAAAACTATTTGACACAGTCATAGCAATATGCTTCTATTGTTGCTAATTTAATCAGAGGTAATATTTAAAGAGGCTGGGCCTGTAATCTAATGCTAAATCCCATGCTATGTATTTATCAGGCCTTCAGTTCAACCATCAACACCAAAAACATAAAATTAAATACTGGGTGTCTAAATACCAAAGTCATCTCTCATGTCTTAACCAGCAGGACAAATCTCATCTTTTGGAAAAGTCTTCTCAATTCACCCATCTGTTTGAAGTCTTCAGTATCAGCTCTCACCTTACTCAGTCAGTAGGAAGACCCGCAAACAAGAGGCCCTATCACCGCCACAGCTGTGGAGTTGCCTTCAAGAACAGGACTCACCTGACTCCGCACATGAGCATGTATGACGGGAGAAAAATGCATGAATGTCACCAGTGCCAGAAAGCCTTCACTACCAGTGCTTCTCTCACAAGGCATCATAGGATTCACACTGGGGAGAAGCCTTATGCGTGCAGCAACTGTGGCAAAGCCTTCAACGACCCCTCAGCTCTAAGGAGCCATGCAAGAACTCACCTGAAAGAGAAACCCTTTGACTGTAGTCAGTGTGGTAACGCCTTCCGGACCCTCTCTGCTCTGAAGATCCACATGCGAGTTCACACTGGGGAAAGACCCTACAAATGTGAGGAGTGTGGCAAAGCCTATGGCAGGAGCTGCCACCTCATAGCCCATAAGCGGACACACACTGGAGAGAGGCCCTATGAGTGTCAGGACTGTGGGAAAGCCTTCCAGCACCCCTCTCACCTGAAGGAGCACATCCGGAACCATACTGGGGAAAAGCCTTACGAGTGTACACAGTGTGGCAGAGCTTTCCGGTGGAAGTCCAACTTCAATTTGCATAAGAAGAACCACATGGTGCAGAAAACCTATGAGTGCAAAGAATGTGGGAAGTCCTTCAGTGACCTCCTATCAAAGAGGAAACACATGAGGATTCACGTGGTAAAGAAACCAGTTGAGTGTTGCCAGTGTGGGAAAACCTTCCGAAACCAGTCTATCCTGAAGACACACATGAACTCTCACACTGGGGAGAAACCTTATGGCTGTGATCTCTGTGAGAAAGCCTTCAGTGCAAGTTCCAACCTCACTGCACACAGAAAGATACACACTCAAGAAAGATGCTATGAATGCACTTCCTGTGGGAAGGTCTTTGGCGATTACCTGTCACGAAGGAGACACATGAGCATCCACCTTGTCAAGAAGCGCGTGGAGTGTCGGCAGTGCGGAAAAGCCTTTAGGAACCAATCCACCCTGAAGACACACATGAGAAGCCACACAGGCGAGAAGCCATATGAGTGTGACCATTGTGGAAAAGCCTTCAGCATCGGTTCCAACCTTAATGTACACCGGAGGATTCATACTGGGGAAAAGCCCTATGAATGCCTTGCTTGTGGAAAAGCCTTCAGTGACCATTCGTCCCTTAGGAGTCATGTGAAAACCCACCGGGGAGAAAAACCTTTTGTACCATCCATGTGGAAAAGGCTTCAGTGAGTACTCGGTTGCAAAGGAAACTTGGCAGGTTTAAGAAGTCACAAATCTTTCATTAATTCTCCACACACAGAACACAAAAGATCACATGGAACTTTGGAAAAATGCAGTTTGGGTAAAGATTTAGAAGACTTGAGTTGGTATTTAACCCATGGGGGTCTCTAAGAAAACAGGGGATGAGAAAAATTTTGTATTGAGTATCAAGAAACGTTGAACATACTTCATGTTCTTAAACATGCAAGAACTTAGGGAGAGACTCTTCAGCTTGGGCAGTTAGTAATAAAATCAACAAGAATTTGTGGGCACTCCCAGAGTAAATCTTTATCAATACGGTGATTAGGGAAATCTTTCCTCACGGGAGAAATAAGAGTAAAAAGAAAACTCTGAGAAGTGAGGAACAGGGAAAAGTCAATAAGAAGAGGTGAGCAAAGCGGTCAGCTATTTAGTTGTTGGCTCACAAGCAAGGTGCTTGTTCTTTTAAAAGAGGAAACCCGTCTGACAGATGCTTCCGACATACAACTGTAAAAATCTTTTTCAGGCAGCGTTGGTTCTCAACCTGGGGCAGTTTTGCTCTCCAGGGCATTTGTCAGTGTCTGAACAGATTTTTGGTTTTGAGAATGGGGAGAGGGGTGCTACAGGTATATAGAAAGATGACACTAGAAATGTTACCAAATAACCTACAATACACAGAAATCATCCATGTCAAAGAATTATTTGTACTAATACAATCATGCTGACTTTGAGAATAATACTATCCATTCCTCGATTATTATCATCTCTATGCGCACTCACATTAGGAGAAAGTTTTTGCAGCTTTGTAACAGAAAAAAAAATGCAATTCCATTTTTTTCTGAAAATGTGTGAGAATATCCACAGCTGATGAGCATCAGTGAAAATGCTTATAACCACAGTCTCCCTGTGTATGAATGTCGGGTTCTATGTGCAAGTCTTTCTTAATAACAGCAGACACAAGCTCTTTAGTTTTCTTGATCTCTTTATTCTTTAGGGTTATGGTCCTCTGAATAACTGTTAGGGCCCATTACAAATGATCTGTATATAGTATTTTTTACAATACCTTTGCTCCTATCTTAATTTCCCTTTGGGAAACTTCACCTGACCAATGATGTATTTAGAATTGTGTGATGCTATGCACTGGGTAATGTGGGTATTTTTGATACCTATGTCAAATGCATTGTGGTCAAAGCATGAAGCTTTGTAGTGTAGATCCTTTGGTTGCTTGTGGCTTTCTGTCCAAAAGAATAACAAAGACTTCTAGTTGCTTCCCCAGTACCCATTTTGAACTCCTATAGCAGAAGAATCATGGTTTTATTTGATTAGTAAATGTTGCTACTTTAAGAAATCTTTTGCATTTTTTCATGCAACTAGTATTCTCTACATCCTATGACCCTGGACATTGATTATTAAACAGGGGTCTTTGAGTGATTTTTCTGACAAAAAACTTTTGAAAAAAAATTTTTTAATTCGTTGTGTGACCCTGAATATGAAGACCACAGTCTAAAGAAGACACTAGAGAAGTCACAGTAACCCCATCTGTACTGTGACTACTGAAAGAGTTTACATTGGTGCTTGATTGATTATATCTATACTTTGTATTACCTGAGAAAACAATAAAGTTGATTATAAGTTTACAATGGGATTGGATATTTGTTTATTGGTTGGAAGTGAGTTTCCTACCCTGTTGGATGCTGTCCAGAAACCATACCTCTTTCTCTGGAAAGGTGATCACTGCTACCTTTAATTAAAGTTTTAGTGGCTGTTTTTGGAATTGTTAGATAAAGATTTTTAAGTAAGTTGAGTCAAATATTCATGTGGTATTTCAAGGTATTGTCATGCTATTCTTTTGATAGTTGTGTGTAGATGAACTTCAGGTTACAGTAAAAAATTAAGTCATTCCATCATTAGACCCAGATTCTCTCAACAGTGAGGTGAAGTCCTAGTATTTCCATTATAAATTTATAAACATGAAAATCCTAACAAGACCTCGTAGGTATCAGTTTTCATAAAACCTCAAGGAAGTAAATTCTATCAGTGTTTCCATTTCACATGTATGGCATCTGAGATGAGAGTTTATAGTTTGACTAAAACGTGCTCGTTGACAAGGACTTCTTTGGATTTAAACCCCAATGCCTCTTTTATGATAGCATTATTCTTTAATACCTAAGACTGAAAGCAGTGACTCAAATTTCTTACTGTGGTGAGGCTTTCCTTCTAGTTGGTGTCAGAGCATCTGATGCATTTGTTGTTGTGCATCAGGTAATAGCAGCTAAAAGGAAAATTAAGTATGGTGCTGAGAGAAAATATGGAGCTTAAGTAGCACTTGAGATTAGACAATCTTTTTTATATATTTTATTTAAATAAAATTTTCTTCATTTATTTTACATACCCTCCACAGTTTCCCCTCCCTCCTCTCCTCCTTGTCTCCTACTCCTCCTCAGTCTCCATTCAGAAAGGGGCTGACCTCCCATGGGCTTGAACAAAGCATGGCACATCCAGTTGAGACAGGACTGAGCTCTTCCCCTTGCATGAAGACTGGGGAAGGTAATCCAGCATGGGGACCAGGTTCCCAAAAGGAGATGCTTCAGCAGAGATGTGGTATCTATGCCTTGTAATCTGACGAACAGATCCCTTGGCAGTTCAAAGCCATTGGGTACTATTCTTGATACAGTTACTGGCAGTCAAGTGCCTGGTATTAATAGAACAAGCTTGAGGTTAAATATGGTATTAGACTGCCTGTTAGTCTTGGTGAAGTAGGAAGTCACTGGAGGGTTTAGTTTTGCTTACTTGTTTTAAGACAGAGTCTGACTGGTTTCAAAATATTGATCAAGTTAGACCACAGTCCATTGGGGGGTTGGTAGGAGGCTTGATAACTTTGCATTTATCTTTTCTTGAGGTTCACTCTGGCTTCCAGGTTGATAAAATAGGAAGGAGCAAGGCACCACCAGAAACTAATTTCAGAATCCATGTAGATACAGGAAAGACCAGATTAGTGATAGGTATGATGGGAGTAAGTCACATTGGTTAATGATCTGTGGTTTCAGTTTCCCCTTGAGACAGTGATCCTCTGTTATTTCACAGGGTAAGAAATTGTTGGATCCAGGTAATAAAATACCAAATTCATTTTTTAGATATAAGATTTATGTATCTGAGTGTTTTCCTCCATGGATGTATGAGCACCAGATGTGTGCCTGGTATCTGCAAGGCCAGAAGACAGTGTTTGTTTCCTTGGACCTGGAATTATAGAGGATTGTAAGCTGTTAATGAGTTTTAGGTACCAAACCCAGATCATTGAAAGAGCAGCAAGTTTTAGTAGTTGCATCATCTCTCCAGTTCTGCCAAGTCCTTTTCACAGGGATGGTGTAAAAATACACTGTGTATATTTTTTTAAAGTTTTATAAATCACACAGGAAAGCACTCAGTTCCAAAGTGTGAAGCTGAGTTAATCATTACTTGAACAACCCATGTAATCACCAAGCCAAGAAATAATTGCCAGAAAATTGCCAGAATCTTTTTTTTAACCCCCTCTAATTAGAAGGGCTCAGTTTTTCTTAGTTTTCTTTGATGATTGTGTCATAAATAATGTTTCATCTCCCATTGCTTATATTTACTTAGAGTATGAGAATTAAGTCTGTGTCTTAGTTCTGTAACATCCACTGCATTCTTTAATGTTTTAGTTGACTTTAAGATTTCTTCTTTGAGGTTTTCCATTAAATATTACTCTGTTGGAATAACCTGTTTGCCAACGTTCTTCTCTTGAAGATTTTATTGTCTAGCTGTGTTGGCTACTACTGCTGGTAGCAGAGACAGTGTGCATCTTTGCTTTTTCTAAGTGGGAAATATCCTAGTGTTTTCCATTACATGTGGTAGTACTTTTTAGAACTGAGTCATTTAGTTTCATCCTCAGGTACCCCTCATCTCTCATTCATTCTTACTCCACCTGCCATGTGGTAACTATTCAAGAAAATTAAAAGAATGTCTCTCAGCTACGCATCAGCAGCTGTGTAGATCTGTGCTGACACCAGATGCTCACTGTGAAGGGAGAGTTCACACTCTGTTCTGTAAAATCTGTTACTTAACTCTTTGACCTTACTACATGGGAAAGCAGTAACAATGATCTCAACACATTCTAAGACTTCTAGTATGTTTTTGGGATAGATGATCACAGGGACTGGACTCTGAATTTGGTGGTGTTTGTTAGTTGGTTTTTTTTCTATTGTTTGGTTGTTTGGAGGTGCTCACCTTCTCAGTAGCTTTGTACATGTGCTCCATCCCAGAACTAGACAACTAGTCCCGTAAATGTTCAAGTTTCTACCCTGTGTTTCATTCACATTTAACTTTTTGAGGGCCCTTGATGTGTCACTTGGTTTCACACCCTCTTCTGCACCATATATTAGGTGACAGTATTGTTCTTCACCAGAGTTAACACAGAGAGGAGACACATTCTTTATACATTTATCCTGAAACAGGGTGTGAGATTTGAAATAGAATTAGTAGTCAAGAAGACACATGTGTCCTTTCTTCTTAGGATTATACTTGGGAGGTCTGTATGAAAACATCTGTATGTTATACTGCCTTTCTCTTTTGTAGAAAACCTTGGGGAATATTAGGTATTTATCATGAGTTTGGTTGTGACTATATTGGACTATAAACTCCCGTGAATTCATCCTCTGCATTCATCTAGTACTGAAATTATGGCTACTCACTATGGCACCTGGTATTTATATGTGCTTATAGCAGAAAACATGAGCGTTTTTAATTTAATATCAAGATTTGGTTTATTTTTTTACACAGAGACTATATTACATCAAATAATGTATTTGCCTGTATTACTTTAAGTCACTAAGAGCGCAATTACTTTTCATATGGCAATCATGTGAACCTAGCAAATTTTCCTCAACATACATCATCCATATATAACTTAAATATATGAAAAGACTTGCATAGGTTCTGTACAGATACTGTCCAATTTTGGGTAGTAAACATGAATATCTGTAGATTGTTATATTTGCAGGGTTTGGGGGAACCAATCCACTACAAAGAAGTGAGTGTTGGTCATAGTATCTGCCCTTTTCAGGCATTTTTAGGCCCTTCCTTGGCAGTAGTATGAAAGTCATGTGTACATGAATCTACACTAAACTTTTGGATTCATAATACAACCAGATAAATACTCAAGAAAGCAATGTAAGGGTTTACATAGATCAGTCTAGTATGTTAAACCTCTGCTAATGGGTAATAGGTATTCTTGGCTGCCTGGTATTTTTAGGAAACAATCTTACACAGAAATCCTCAGGAGATAACTGCATTTCAGCTTTCTAGTCCTTTTGAATAAAGCAAGTGGGAAGAGGATTTGTCATGCCTGGTGAAATTGCATGTGAATTTATTTTGCTATGTCAGAGCAATTCCAGTTGTCTTTGTAGTATGGCACTTGCTTCATTCTAGTGTTAGAGGTATTCAAAACATGTTGCTTAACCATGTCAAAACTTGACTTTCCTTACTGTTTTTAAAAGCACTTGTATCTATAATTACTTTACCTTTTTCCCAGTGCTAGAGATGAAACCCAGGGCTGTGGGCATACTGGATAAGTACTGTACCCTCAAGTGACACCCCAGCCCAGAGCTTCCCTCACAACCACTGCTGTTTGCATGGGTCTGGCAGATCGTGATTTTTGCTCTCCCCCACACAAATCCTTCTCTTTAAACAATGTGGTGTCTTTTAGTTCCACATTGCTAATGGTTTTGATTTCAGAACGAAGGCCAATTTTGAAATGACTTTAGTTAGCATATCAAATAAATATATAAACCTGCTTTCATAGACAAATTCTGACCTTGAACTTTTATATCAATCTTCACTAACATCATTTTTTTTAAGGAGGTGGGGAAAATGGCAAACTTGAGCTCTTTTTGTCAGTTATCTTGTCTCTATTCCAGATCCCTGCAAGATAGTCATTCCCCTTCTACAGAGGAAGAGATGGAGAAACAGTCAACTAGCTGAAAATGAAAGAGCAGCAGGTGTTCCCGGTTGCCCTTCACACCACCAGCTAGTGGAGCATTTGGCTAGTGTGTGGACATGTGTTTTAACACAAGCTCTGAACCTTGTCTTTTGTTAGGAGACCCTTGTGTCCTCTTCTCCGCCCAACAGTCTGTCACAGTTCTTAAGGACATGTAGTTGTAACACCCTGAATATTTAGTGGGCCTAGGTCAAAAGTTTACCTAAGCTCATTAGTGTAAGAATAACAGTCACTTACAGGTTCTTGCCTAATGTTAGAAGGAAAAGATGTATATCCCAGAGGCTTGACCTAAGGGAAGAAAATACTTTCTCAGCTTTGAGAAAAACTATGCCATTTGTTTAATTAGGAGGCTTGGGAGTGCAGTACTTCTCCCTAGTGCCCAATTCCTCCATTAGGGCTAACAGAGCTAATTAATTCTCACAGGCACTTAAGTGGCCTAAAGCTCTTGCATCTCATTGCCCTACCCTGCCAATTCTCAAAACAAAGTACCTTACATGTGGCCTCTGAGAGGAGCTTCTAATTAAAGGCTAATTTGGTCTTGCTGTGATTCTTATTATTTCTGAGATTTCTCCAGCATGACCCACTGTCTTGTGTAACATTAGTCCAACTACAGATCAAGTAGAAGTTTTTCACTATCTTGGGACTTCAATATGAACATACATTGAGTGTCAGTTCAATTCTTTACACTTAGCTTTGGAGAATGAAAGATCAATAAAACATTGCCTTATTCCTAAGTGACTGAAGGCTAGGAACACAGATATAAACAAGTTAACTCTAGGAAGAATCCAGGAGACCCAGAGGGGATGTTGAACTTGGGGCTGTCAGACACGTGGAGAAGTGAAGCAAATATTGTGTGTAGAAGGCTTACTAAAAGTAATAAGAAACAGCTGGTGAATACATGTATAAAGCACTTGCCTAGCATACATGAGGCCCTGAGTTCAGTCACTGGTACTGGGGTAAAAGAAGCCAACCAAACACAGAAACAGAAATGAATAAATATGCCTCTCCTTCATGCAGGGTTATGGGGGGCTTTAAAGAAATCACATTATTGAAGGAAATAGGGAGTAAAGGATTATGGAAAAGCTGGAGAGAGGTGGACAGCTTGCACACCGTATCAGTGTACCAGTGTACTAGTGCAGACTTAGCATTTTGGTGGAGGTCTACAGAAGATAACAGTCTACACCGCTGTTCAGATGTCTGCTCCCTCATCTTGTTAGAGACTGGCCCCATGATGAAACCTACTTCGTTTAATAGAAGTACTGTAGATGAAGAGAATTTTTAAATGAGATCCCTTACAGCCCTGGCTGGAATCAAACTGTAACTGAGGAGAAGATGTTCTTGAACTTCTGCTGCTTCTGCCTCTACCTCAGAAGAGCTAGAATTAGAAGCCCTTGCACTACCCAACCACACAATGCTGAGAATCGAACTCAAAGTTTCACGCATGCAGTGTGTCCCCAATCCTGTGGTAGCTATTCTTTTTGCAGTGTACCACTAACCGTTTTGTTTACATTGTGAAAATCCAACTAACTGAATAGTTTTACCAAGATCTTTGACATAGAAGAGATTGCATATATTTGAATGTGTACAATTTGGTAATCTTTTTTATCATTTTTATTTTAATTTTAAATAGCTTGTTTTATATGTCAATCCCAGTTCCCTCTCCCTCCCCCTCCTCCCGCACTCCCCTTCCCCCCCCCAGCCTCCCACCCTATTGCCAATTCCTTCCACATAGGGGATATCTAGAGTCTGTCATTTCACTCCAGGTAGGGTCCAGGCACTCCCCTAAGAGTCCAGGCTGAGAGAGCATCCCTCTTTGTGCTATGGGCACACGATGACTGTTTGTATTCCAGGGATAGACACTGATCCACTGCTCAGGGCCCCATAGGTTGCCCAGGCCTTCTTGCTGACACTCACATTTGGGGGGGTCCAGATCAGTCCCATGCTGGCCTCTCCGCTGTCGGTCTGGGGTCCAAGAGCTCTCCCCTATTCAGACCAGCTGTCTGCTGGTTTTGCCAGCCCATTCTTTGCCAATTTGCTCATCACTCCTCTCTCTCTGTCATTGGGTTCCTTGCGTTCAGTTCAGTGATTAATTGTGTGTTTGCCTCTGCTTCCATCAGTCACAGGATGAAGGCTCCCGGATGCTTATAGACATCAAGTTCATTATCAGGAATGGGCATTCGAGGTGGTCTCTCCACTATTGCTTAGCTTGCCAATTGGTGTTATCCCTTTAGATCATTAGAGGTCACTCTGGTGCCTGATCTGTCTTCTATCCTATGATTCCCTCCTCCCCCTATTCTACCCCCACCCACTCAACTTCCTGTTCCCCCATGACCTACTCTCTCTTCCTCTTCTCCCCCTCTCTTCTTCCCAGCTCCCACTCCCCCAAATCCCTCGCCGTGTTCCCCATTAATTCAGAGGATCTTGTCTCAATCCTCTTCTCTTGGGTACTATGCATATATGCATAGCTTTTAGGTTCTTTCCTGTTTCCCAGACTCTCTAACAGTGGAAGTACAGACTGGCACTATCCTGATCCATGTCTAAAATCCATATATGAGTGAGTACATACCATGTTTGTCTTTTTGCGACTGGGTTACCTCACTCAGGATGGTTTCTTCCAGTGCTATCCATTTCCCTGCGAATTTCAAGATTCCATTATTTTTTTCTGCTGAGTAATACTCCATTGTGTAAATGTACCACATTTTCTCTATCCACTCTTCAGTTGAGGGGCATCTAGGTTGCTTCCAGGTTCTGGCTATTACAAATAATGCTGCTATGAACATAGTGGTGCACATGCCCTTGTTGTATGAACTTGCCTCATTTGGATATATGTCTAAGAGTGGAATTGCTGGGTCTTGTGGTAGATTAATTCCCATTTGACTTGCCTTCAATAGCTCTTATCAAGAGTCATGTGATCCATTTTAGCAATAAGATTTTTAACTGTGTTAGGAATAGTAACAGTTCAAGATGAAGAAGCACTCTATCAGCTTTATCAAGATGAGGAAACACTCTGTCATCTTTACCAAGATGCAAATTAAAACGGTTTTGAGATTCCATCTCTTCCTCAGTCAAAATGGCTATCAACAAGAAAACAAACGTTGACAGGGATATGAGAAAAGCAAACCTCTTACTCACTGTTAATGTCATCTCACACAGTCACTTTAGAAGTTTCTCAAATAACCAAATATTTCTACATATACAGTTAGCTTAGCTCCATTACTCTTACATATATCCAAAGGTCTCTATTTTCTACCACAGAGATCTTTGTACATCAGTGCTCATTGCTGCTGTATTCATAATATTCAGTAAATAGAAACAGCCCCAGCATTCATCAACTGATGAAAGGACAATGAATATGTGGTACAATTGCATAATGGAATTTTATTCACCATAAACATATTTTAAAAATATATGGAATTTGAAAAATATTGTTAGGTAACCAAGTTCCTGCATATTCCCTATGTTCTCATATATGGATCCTAATATATGACTCTGTCTCTCTATCTCTCTCTCTGTCTCTCTCTGTGTCTCTCTCTATCTCTATCTCTCTGTCTCTGCCTTTTCCACCCCCCTCTCTTATGTGTGTGTCTCTGTATCTGTGTGTATTTATATATGGGTGCATTTGTATAGAGGACTGGAAACTATAAAGGAACCCATAAGAGGAGAAATATAGATTTCTTAGGTGAGAGGAGTGGGAAGGTTAATAAAATGCATGAAATATGACAAGAGGAGGGGAAATACAGGAAATGAATGGACTTAAATGGGAGTGGAGATGATGAAATGAAGGAATAGAGGGATGGGGACTAGAAACAAATAAGTGAGCAAATGAGTCAAAGAGTCACACAGAAAAGTACTTTCTAAACTGATTATAGAAAAATCCACTCAATATTTTACAATCTTAGGAATATCCTAAGCAATTTCACAATTCAAAGTTTAACTATTGTATTCTCCTGGAGTCCTCAATTATCTGGGAAAATTCTGTGCTTTCACATTTTTTGTTTACTACTTTACTGCTGGAAATGAAATCCAGGACAAGAGCTCCATCACTGAGCTATATCCTCATACTCCTTCTATACTTTATGCTAGATTCTTCACTGATACTTCCAGAAAACAAGACCGTTTAGCTTCCATCATTCCTTGAAGAATACAGGGCTATGCATGCAACACTGTCCTCACTGGGGGACACACTCAAATGTATTTGTGAAGGAGTTCAGAAAAGAAGCTGCCAATCTTAGAGGAAAATGACAGGAGATGAGATCTAAAGATAAACAGGGCTGTAGGGCATAGTGGATCTGGAGACATCTTGGCCGGATGTTTGACTTTAGTGCACTTTATCTGCCTCAGTACTTCTGATTAGACACAGCAAACTGCACATTTGCAAACTTTGGTAACCTTCTTACCTCAGTATCATCACCTTCCTTTCAAAGGTCTGATAACACCATGGAGATCCTGAAAACCTGAGTTTTACTATCATTCCTTTCCCTCAATGTATAACATTATATGCCCAGCAGATCCTATTCATAAAGAGGCTCTTGATGATACTGATACCTGGCAAGGGGTATTATCTGGGGTTAAAGTTACAGAATTATTGCTTGGAGTGGTACTTATCTCACATCTCATTAAATAAATTACAGTTCTGATTGTGTGTTTTCTATAGTTTCCTTTTGGGGGTAAGGGAAATGATTTATTCTTCCATGTTTCCCCTCTGGGAGTAGACTGAGCCACATAGAATATTCACCTTCTCCAGTGGCACTTAAGTGCAATCAGGCTTTTTCTTGATAAAGTAATTTTCTCCTTGTGTGTGGCCTCGGGAAATTTCTAGCTTCCTTTAGGAACTTTTTATCCATACTATCTGCACATTATCTACAATGATAACCATTAAAAGCCTCTTTTGAATCAAGCTTTGGTCTGTGTCCTGATCCTAAAGAGTTACTAAAAAAACCAAGAGAAGGAATGTACAATTTTGCTTATATTATTATGGATGTTCAACAAGAGTGTCTTGCATAAAATAGTTCTACAAGGTAAAATCAGGATAAAAGATACTGAATATTTTATAAACAAAAATAAAACTGTTAGGCTTCTTTATTTTTTCAAAATAACATAAAGGAAGAAAGATTATATACAATTCCTTTTTAGCGATTGGCTAGAAGACACAATTGCTTTTAGGATAAAGTGCACCCTCACATCATGACTGAAGATATGTAGGAACAAAATTGCTCAAGTCATGTCCAGAAAACAAAGAAAGGATCATGGAGAAACTAAGATACCTTTAAAAGACACAGCAAAGTAGCCAACTTTCCACAATCGTGTTACATATTCTACAATTTCTACAAACTGGCAATAGTCTCTTTAATTATTCACATCAATTGGATCAACCAATTGATGAGGTCAGAATCTTTATAATTCAGAACCATCCAACAACAATAAAAATGATATAAATTTCTCAGTTCTACTTCTTCACACAGACTTTGGTGACTCCCTGTTCTTTGCTGTTTTATTTCAGAGATGGATACATTTTATTACCTTTTTGTAAGCACAGACTGACTTGTTCAGCATTGGTCTCTTTCAAAAACAATTGATTTAAAATAATTATTGAAAAGAGATTTTTGTGGTGATATGTTGTTTATGATTTATTAAAGCCACTGGAGATCAAAATAGCAAACCACCCATGCTAGTTAGCTATGGAATCTAGGTGTTGGTGGCACACACCTTTCTTTAATCCTAGCATTCAGGATTAAGAGCTAGCCAGATCTCTGTTAGTTCAAGGCGACACTGACTACACAAAATTTACCAAGTCCTAAAAGATAGAGGTAACACAAAGGTGATCTCAGCACCAGGGATCACATGCCGTTAATCATAGCATTAGGGAGGGATATAAAACAGGAGCAGGGGCTCAGAGTTGGCATTAAGTCTGAGAGTTAGTCTGTAACCTCATTGAGGAGAGCATAGCAGTCTGAATGAATCTGAGGAGCAGTGAAGTCGGGAGCAGCCTGAAAATCACCCCTTTGTTCTGAGCACAGGTAGAGGGAAGAACTAGTGGCCAAATGCTTTGCTTTTCTGATATTCAACTTGAAGCTCAAACGCCAGTGTCTGTCTCTGGGTCTTTTATTTATCATGCCACAAATTTTTTCATACACTATATTCTAGTTATGGTTTCCCCTACCCCAAATCATCCTAGTTTCTACCCACCTCCCTTCCCATACAGTCCCAACCTTTCTGTCTTTCTTTAGAAAAGAAATAGGCAATTAAGAGTTAATAATATAATGTAATATTCAAGGTAATAAGCAAACAAATTAAAAACAATTATAATAGATAAAGGAAAAAATTTAAATGGCCAAAGGAAAAGCACAAGAAATGCATATAAATGCAGAAACAGACATTTGCAGACACAGGAATCCCACAAAAATCACAACTGGAAGACATAATACATAAACAAAAGACCTGATGGTGAAAGTAAGAAAAAAAGCCTTGACATAACATTATGGGACAAAGAAAATCTATAGGTGACCTAGTTAGTGTTTCTGTTGCTGGGATGAAACACCATGACCAAAAGCAATTTGAAGAGGAAGGAGTTTATTTGGCTTCTTCTTCCACATCACAGTCATTCACTGAAAGAAGTCATGAAAGGAACTCAAAGATATGCACAGTTAAGGATCTTTCTTCTTCATTATCTGGTGATTTCATTTATTTTGCCTTCACATATGTATACATCTCAGGAAGTTCCTACTCTATTAGGGTACCAAATGTCCCTTAATTTTATATTTCCCTGTCACATTACCTTCCTCATTGCTTTCTTTCATCCCCCTCCTGGTTTTATCCTCTCATTCCAGCCCACAACTTCATTCATCCATAACTGTCAATACTACTTCTCCTCCTAGGAAAATATATTCCTTCCACTTAGTCCCTTACTCAATGTATATTCTCTTTGGTTCTATGCCTTGTGGCTTTCTTATTATTGGCTTAACAAGTAACATCCACATACCATATTGGTTGTTCTTGGTCTAAGTTACCTCACTCAGAATGTTTTTTTAGTTCTATCCATTTACCTGTGAATTTCATTTTTTTAAATTTACTCGGTAATTATTTAAATGTACCACATTTCTTCTCCATCCATCCATTGATGGGCATCTAAAATGTTTCCAGTTTCTGACTATTATGAATAGAAGAGTAATGAACACAATTGTAGTAGGATAGGTATATGCCCAAGAGTGATATAGCTGGAACTTAGGGTAGATCCAGTACAATGTTCCTGAGGATTTAAAGATTGCACAAATGTCTCACTGCTTCTCTTGCATGCATTATTATCATTCAGGCATTATGCTGCCCTGCCCTTGTAGCCCTCAACTGCAGCCACTAAGAGCACTCCCTGTGAGCATGTGCTTGCCAGTACTTAGGCACTTACACTGGCCAGCACGAGGGGTCTTTATAGGACACATCACCAGCTGCAGCCTCTCCCTGTATGCATGCCTTACATCCTTTCATAAAATGTGAAAGAGGCCCTCTTACCCTCCCTCTCTCTTCTGCTACTTCCATTTACTAAAGCTAGTCTTTCTTCCCTTCCCCTAATAAACTTCCCACATAAATTTTGTTGTATGTTGTTACTCTCCTTCCAACTGCCACCATGCCACAAAACAGTAACATTGGTATCATGATACTCAGGCAGGCTATCCTGGCAGCCCCTCCTACCCACATGTGGTTTAAGGCATACTGGTATCCCACTCCCAGTCTACAAACAACATCCCTTCTCCTAGTCAGCATAAATGCTTCCCTGGATCCATGGGAGTGATCACTGAGCATCTGGCACTCCTCTGGTATACTTGAAGGCAGGGGAACCCCCAATCACAGTCTATGGTTGAGCTTCCTTGCTGACACTTACCTCTAGTCTTTTCCCAAAAGTGAGGTCTACTCTCTCCAGCATGGTTTACCATATTTTGAGCCTGCCAAGCCCTGGTACCAGGCAACCATCTCTCTCTGTCTCTGTCTCTGTCTCTGTCTCTGTCTCTCTCTCTCTCTCTCAGGAATCTTGAATCCCTGTCCTTTGCATTATAATGCATGGGACAGCTTGTGCCTACTTAAATCAACCCTCCCTGAATTCCTGGTACACTATGGATTATAGGCTATTGAATCTTATTTCTCTGCCTCAATCATGGGAACTATGCCATCATCTATGCCTTCATGATCCCCCCTGGGATGCCTTTTGGAAAAACCTCAGATCTCTACACTTAGCACCCAACTTAAGGGCGTCTAATCTTATATGCCTTTCCAGTCAAGTATGACCTGGATACTCATAACATACTCAATCCAAAATCTGCCTACTGGTGGCACCCTGCATGCCAGTATCATACAGAAATAGCAAATGCTTCTGAAGGCATTTCAACTGGCTTTGGCAACTGCCTGGGCTCCCTTGCCTCCTAGTGTTGTGCCAAATTTGTGGATTCCCAGAGACTAACCCACTGAGTTGACACTCTGATGCAAAAACAAAAGGTTCCATTTATTGTTCAGCTCGCCAGCCAGGTCTCTTTACATGCTGAAGGAAACAAGATGCCTACCAGCCAAAAGCAGAAGCTTTTAAAGGGGCAGATCATAACGCTGAAGTCCACAAATTTCAGTTTCCATGGTTACTTAAGGTCATACAAATGACAGAGGAAAGCAGTAATTTTATATTTTAAGCAAGATACATTTGAATAAGATAAGACAGGGCAAAGGCTTGCGGGTTTAAGGGGTCACAGAGTGTGTCAGCTATACCCTGGGCTTGGGGACCTTTACAGCTCGCAGGGGATGTTTATGACCAGCAATTAGCAAGGAATGTTAGCATGAGTGGTGAACAGTTACCTTCCCTTCTCTGAGAGCAGGGGCTCAGGCACAAGCCATGGCACTCCTGTTTTAAAGAGTTTCAAATCTGTCTCTTATTGGTTGTTGAATAAAGCACTGTTGGCCAATAGGGAAGCAAGATAGGTGGGACTAGGAGTCTAGGAGGACTCTGAGAAGGAGAAACACAGGGAGTCACCATGTCGCTGCCATAGGGCTAAGAAGTCCAGACCCTTTTCTCCAGTAGAGAAATACTTAGATTAACAATTATGGAGTAAATACTTAAGTCAGAGCTATCCAGTAAGAAACAAGCAAGGCCAACAGCTTCATAATTAATACAGTGCCTTGTGTATTATTTGGGGACTGCAACTGTGGCAGGGCCCAGGTGGGTAGCAGGGCAGGTTGCTCTCAACATATGGTGTCAGCAGGTGTGATTGAATTTCCATGTAAAATGACAAAGGCTTAAAAGGAATTTTAGAAACAAAAGAACAGAGAGAAGCACGGATTTTTGGTAGCAGCATTTTCTCAGGTGGGCTCTGTTTTGCTATACACAAGCAGAGACTCATGAAGCTCACTTAAGGGAGTCTTCCTGACTCAGCATAAGCAAAAACAAAAACAAACAAAAAAACCCAGCAATGTTCTTCTATGAGGATCTGCTAACAATTGAAAGGTATGTACGTAGATCTGGAAGTGGCAGTGACCACATCTCCAAGCTGGCAGCTTTTGCTGGATATCAGCATAGACTGTGGGAGTACTCTGGAGTCACGCTTATGCCCGCCATCTTGGAAAAACTGTAGTTTAAACAGCCACGGTTTTAACAGATAAGACACGTGGCCAGAAAAACGTAAAGATTTACAGTAAAGTCAGACTTGGATGAAGAAAAACCTCTAAAGGTTTACAGTGTGTTTAAAAATATATGTAAGATTGAGAGAGAAAAAGAAATGGCATAGTGGTAAATAAATAGAGAATCCAGCTGTGGTGGTGCATACCGGTAGGATTTACTACAGAGGCAGAGGCAGGCATATTTCCAGAGAAACCCTGTCTTAGAGAAATAAACAAAAATAAAAGAAATGGAGTAATAATAATAGATAAATAAATAAGCCAGGTAAAGATGGAAAATACACAGAGAGTCTGGATACTGTATGCTATTGTGTTTTTCAGTTTTTTGATTTCTAATGAAGTAACCACTGCTAGAGTACACTTGATTATAAATGCTGTTAAATTAATCCAACTTATATATTTCAAAATTGCTTTGACTTCTAAATTTAAACATAAGGACTGGTTACTTGGGTAAAAAGTTTTTGTTTATGTTTTCATAGAAAATGGAAAGCTGTGGATTCCTTCCAGGCTTCTGTGGTTTGATGAACCAAGACCCTTGGAAACAATGGCCCAGGTGTTCCAACATCTAAGACAGCTAAGATGATACAACCTTGAGGACTACAAAAACAGGACTTAGCCAGGTTACTGAGTTTTGTCATGATCCCCATGGTATGAACAGCACTCCCATTCAGCAGGAAGCAGTTTGGAATGAGCAGCATCCAAATTCCCATATTGTTTATAAATCTTTGTTTTCGTTTAAATGTGGTTTCTTATAATTGGTTAATGATCATAACTAATCTCTTTTTAATGGGAAAAGGGGAATTATGGTATGGAAATGAATACTTGGTATGGGTATGGTTTTTCATTTACTGATACAAATTCAAGGTCAATTTTGTGATATGTGTATTTCTCTTCTTGATTAAGTACTGTGCTTATACTGATCTTTTAAAACATAATTCATAATTAAATACTGACTATAGATAGTTACTTATAATAGTCAGAACTTATGGTTAGGTAAGTTAAATTTTCTAGATATACAGAAATATATTTGAGATAGATAGTCTTCAAACCTTTCAAAAACCTTCATGAAATGAAATTAGAAATGTGCTCCTGGCACATTCATTACATCTAAAAGGAAGATGGGCATCGAAGAAACTTGTTATGGAATTTGCTTTCAATATGTCAAGATTAGCCATTTGGGCAAGAAACTGCTCTTGCCTGGACTGCTTAACTGTTTCTGTATAAACTGGACATGCAGGACCCACAGGAAAGTGACTGCTGAACTCAAACAGTCCTTCAGGGTTCCTGATTAATGGAAGAGTCTATGAGACTTTCTGTAGGACACAGAAAAATGAATGACAGACTGCCAGTACAGATGGACAGCTTGAAATTTCCTGCTTTGCTGAGAAGTCTTCCAGACACACTGTGGCCTATGGGCTGAAGATAGATGCCCCAACATTACAGAGGAACTTCGGGTGACTGTCCAGGAGGTGAGATCTCTGTGTCAATCCTAGTGTTTATATATTATCCTTCTGTGGTCTTTGATAGAGTTGATAGTTATAATTATAGTTTTCCTTAGTTATGATAAAAGATAAGCCACATATAGGACTTTGGACTCACAAGGTTGGGATAAATGATATTTTCTTTATATCTTGCTAAATGTTAATGAACAAAATATTGTATATATGTTCTTACTTGATAACTGTTCTGTTATATATAACATGGCTATGTTAAAGTTAGAACCTTTCTTTTTCTTTAGACAAAAAAGAGGTGATGATGGGAGATGCCATTCTGAAATCTGTCTCTTATTGGTTTTTGAATAAAGCACTGTTGGCCAATAGGGATGCAAGATAGGTGGGACTAGGAGTCAAGGAGGACACTGGGAAGGAGAAACACAGGGAGTCACCATGTAGCTGCCTTAGGGCTAAGAAGTCCTGACCCTTTTCTCCAGTAAGAGAAATACTTAGATTAAAAATTATGGAGTAAATACTTAAGTCAGAGGTAGACAGTAAGAAACAGGCAAGGCCAACAATTTCATAATTAATATAGCATCCTGTATGCTCATTTTGGACTAATGCAGCTCTGGGACCAGGCTGGAGGGAAGGCTTCTCTCTATACTTTTCCATTAGATGTTCCCTTTCTCTGTATAGATTTAGGGCCCAGATTTTAAAACTTTTATTAATTTTAATTTTTGGTCCCTCACTAGAGCTCAAAGACCACTGGGTACCTAATACAGGTGTGGTCAGGAGGATCACTGGGGCTGGGCCTGCCCTAATCCAGACAGGCCACCCAGGCCATGTCCAAGGTGCCACCAAGAGGATATTGAGCTCTTGACTATCCCTGCACCACTTGTTGCATGGGACTATTAGACAGAGTAGACCTTCAAGCCCGAAGAGCAAAAATACCAGATCAACCCCTTCCCCCAGCCTTCACTCCTAGAGACTATGTTGTGTGCAACAGGCCTAGAGACAGAACTGAACACAAAGGAACTCCGAACCCCCCTAGCCTCCTTGGTACTTGGATCCTAGGGACTGTATGACCACAAAAGAAATTCCCCTGTAGTCTCCAGAAAATTCAATTCTGAAAAATATTAGTACAATAGACCACCTGCAAGCCATAGAAACCACAGAATGTTCCATCCAGTACTAACCTATGAGAAAAATGGGTACACAGGTATTACAAGCCAAAAACAAAACTGTGTAAAATCTTTTTATTGTTCCCCAAATGTTAACCAATCAGAAACCAACCCATACCTAGTGATGTAATCCTGTAACTTTTGTCCTTAAACCTAGCAGTAGACAGGGAACTCTACTCCCTCTGGAGGCTGCTGTATCAGCTTGCTAGACAGGATCCCTACTCCATGGAAGGATACAGTAACCAATAAACCTTGTGTATCTGCATCATCAGTGGTCTGTCTCCATAGTCTCTGTGGGGATCCTTGTTACTTGGGCACAACACAGCCAAGCTTTTAGACCTTGCCAAGGATGACTGAAGGGGCACGTGATCCCTTGGCACAACCACTGTCATCTCTGACAGGGAGCTTCCAGTAGTCACTAACAGTATCAGGGAGATTCCATATCCTTCTTCCTGAACACTGGGGCCACTTACTCGGTCTTGAAGGAGTTTTGGGGACCCAAGTCCTCCCTCTCATCCTTGTTGCCCTATTTTTGGGGTAGGTGACAGCATGTTCTACCTCACTAGACCCAACAACTCAATTGAATGTTCTGCTATGGAACTTTACTGACTACTCCCTATCCTGACCATGTACCAAACCCTGTCCATTCCCAATCAGCACCAGAGATCCAGCCCTTCTCTCTCCTCCATGTCAATGTCCCTCACCCCTTTCTACTAAATGGCAGTGTGGGAACACCAGACCTTGAGCAGAGACCCACTTCCCCTTCTGCCTGGGAGTAGGCAGCTGTAAGTCAATGTTTACTAAAAACATGTTTACTAAAAACAATACAATGCCTGGGGGCATTAAGTTCCTGGAAAAGGCCTGCCCACAGAAACCACCCTGACCTCGACCTTGTCCAAAGACTAACCACCTCTTCTGCCACGCCCAGATCAGTTTCTGGGGTCAGAGCAGAACCAGCCAGTGGGAGGAGAGAGCAGAAGCTTCTCTGGTGGGAGCCTTTCTTAGGAAGTTTTCTTGAACCATTTTGGAGCCTGCTTAAAATTTTCTTTACATCGTTGAACAAGTCTCTGTGTTGTCAATCCCCGACACCCTCCGCACGTTCTTGGACACAGGCCGCGCAGCAGACGCGACAATTGGAAGTCCTACCGAGATCGTGAAAGCGAGGTAAGTGGACGGGGTTAAGAAACTATGGGGAATAGTTCCGGGAAGCTAGAATCATTGCAGTATCAACTAAAAAAGTTACTTAAAGAACATGGGACTGCAGTCAAGTCTAAAACCCTAGAAGGCTTTCTAAAATCGATCGAACGAGCCAGTCCATGGTTCATTACTGGGGGAAGCTTAAATATTCCAGATTGGGAGGAGGTTCGCCGTGATCTTCATAGACTTTTACGAAAAGAGGGATCTGAGTCCTTGCCCCCTACGACATTCTCCTTATGGAGATTAGTGAGGGGAGCACTCTTGACAGATAAGGTTCATCACCGCCAGGTAGTTCAGGACACAAAAGAGGCCTTTTTAGAGTTACAAGAGACGGAGACTCAAGCCTCCTTGAGTTCAGGGGCAGAGAGTGAGGATGAAGAGACCCTGGCTGAAACTAGAGGCTCCATTGTTAGTGAGGATGAAGGGGAGTCTCTTAGTAACAACAAAAAAACGGGTAGAGATCTCCGGGCGCGACCCAAACAGAAGAACTCTGGTCAGAATCGGTTATATCCTTCTCTATCAGACCTAGAAAATGGAAGTAGCTCAGACTCAGACTCGTCACAGTCTGAAAAGGAACGGTTACTTGCTGAGATCGCGGCCCTTAAAAAAGAACTAAAAAAGATTCGATTTAAGGAAAGACAGGACAGGGAGAGAAACCCTTCCCCATACTCTGAAAAAAGGGACTCCTCCTATGAGATAACTCAGTCCTTCTCGGACCTGGAGGGAAGACCAAGAGGAGGGGTCAAATGCTGCCCGGTGGTGGCCCCAGTAATGGAAGTTCCAGACCCGAACAATTCTGGACAGGTCATTCGGCATCATAACCCTTTAAATTTTAAGGATATAAGACAACTTAAAGAGGCAACTTTAAATTATGGAGCACAGGCTCCCTTTACACTTTCCTTAATGGAATCTTTTGCGTCTCTTAACTTGACACCTAGTGATTGGCAGCAGCTTTGCCGAGCGACTCTATCAGGGGGAGATTATTTGATTTGGAGAGGTGAGTTTCAGGAAAGATGCAGCCAGACGGCCCAAAGAAATGCACAGGCCGGACAGCCCCAGAGAAATGTGGAGATGCTTACCGGGAGTGGTCAATATGCCACCATTCAGCAACAAATGCAATATGACATCGCAGTCTATGCCCAAGTGGCAGCAGTGGCCCAAGGGGCTTGGAAAGCATTGCCTTCCAAGGAAGGAGGGGATCATCTGTCCAAAGTCCTTCAAGGACCCTCTGAACCTTTTCAAGACTTCGTAGACCGTCTCAGTCAGGTAGCAGAAAGAATATTTGGGGGCATTGGGCCTGCGATGCCAGTCATCAAGCAGATGGCATTTGAAAATGCAAATAAGTATTGTAAGGAAGCCCTTCGCCCCTATCGCAATAAAAGTCTAAATGACTATATCCGGATTTGTAGGGACATTGATGGGAACTTCATCCAAGGCCAAGTGTTAGCTGCTGCCATTCGGCCCCAAGTGGGGAAAGAAAGACCTACTCTGGGAGGGAGAAAAACATGTTTCAGCTGCGGTAGGGAGGGACACTTCCGTAGAGAGTGCCCTCAAAATAGTACTACGGGTCTCAAGCGACCTGGTTTATGCTCCCGTTGCCGAAGGGAATATCATTGGGCCAATGACTGCTACTCTAAAACTGACCAGGAGGGAAATTTCCTTCCTGCTAATAATAATCAGGGAAACGGGAGGAGGGCCCCGCCCCAGGGCCCCAAAACCAATGTGTACGGGGCAATGACCCCTGCTCCGGGCAGTGGCAGGACTCAATTTCTCCCCCAGAGCAACCCCTTCATATCTCAGACCTCCTTAGAGCCACCTCGGGGAGTGCAGGATTGGACCTCGCTCCCTCTGCCCGGGCAATCCTAACACCGGAAATGGGGATCCAGACCCTCCCTACTGGGGTGCATGAGCCATTGCCCCCAGGCATGGTCGGACTACTCTTGGGACGGTCCAGTACTATTCTTCGAGGCATCCAGGTACACCCCGGTGTTATAGACCAGGATAGTGAGGGGGAGATTAAAATAATGACATCAGTGGGCAGTGGGGTTGTTGCCATCCCTGCAGGAGAATGGATTGCTCAGTTACTCCTTCTCCCTACAGCTCCTTGTGAGGCTAGAAAATTTAAAGAGAAAGGGGGCAACCAAGGTTTTGGAAGTACCGGCCCAGCAGCATTTTGGGTAGCCACTATGGAGAACTGCCCCCAGCTTACATTAAAGATAGAAGGAAAGTTCTTTAGGGGCGTCTTAGATTCTGGGGCAGATTTCTCTGTCCTCTCAGATAAATTCTGGCCCCCCCTTGGCCGAAAGAGGAAGGGACAGTGACCCTCCAGGGAATAGGACAGGCTGTGCCCCAAAAAAGCCTCAGAATCCTAAAGTGGCAAGACTCTGAGGGCCACACAGGGCTTTTCCAGCCATATGTTTTGCCTGGCCTCCCCATTAACCTCTGGGGATGGGACCTCATGCAAGAAATGGGAGTGGTCCTCACCACCCAGGCACCCAAGTCCAAAAGCAGGGGCCCTCAGATGACGCAAGGGAGGGGCTGGAGCCCAGGGAGGGAACTAGGTAAACTAGAACAGGGAGAGGTTTGCCCTGTGGCATCCCTCCCTTTGGAGAACAGGGCCCCAGGGGATAGGAAGGGTTTTGGCCATTTTTGATGAGGGTCACTGTTGCGCCGCCAGCCCCCATACCCATCACATGGCTATCAGATGATCCGGTATGGGTGGAACAGTGGCCCTTACCAGCAGAGAAACTAAGGGCGGCTCACCAGCTAGTTCAAGAACAATTGGAGGCAGGTCATTTGGTTCCTTCCACGTCCCCTTGGAATACCCCTATATTTGTAATAAAAAAATCTTCAGGGAAATTGAGGTTACTACAAGACTTGAGGGCTGTGAATGCGACCATGCAGCCTATAGGGGCTCTGCAGCCTGGCTTGCTCGTGCCTGTGGCCATTCCTAAAGACTGGCATTTGATTGTCATTGACTTGAAGGATTGCTTCTTTTCTATTCCCTTGCATTCTCAAGATAGTCCTTGGTTTGCGTTTAGCCTTCCTTCGATTAACTTTAGGGAGCCTGCCCTTCACTTCCAATGGGTGGTGCTCCCCCAAGGGATGGCTAATAGTCCAACTATATGCCAGATTTATGTAGCTGCCTGTTTAGATCCCCTCAGACGTAAGTTCCCTGACCTTTAAATTATCCACTACATGGATGATATTCTTTTGGCTGCGGCCAAAGAAAGACAATGTTACATAGCCTTTGCAGAGCTACAGGAGCTTCTGGAGGCCCGAGGATTTATTTTGGCTCCTGAAAAGATCCAAAAGAGACCCCCTTATACTTATTTGGGTCATCAAATTCAACAAACTGGCCTCTGGCCACAAAGACTCCAGATCGATTGTTCAAATTTAAAAACACTTCATGATTGGCAGAGATTTTTGGGAGAGGTGCAATGGTTTCGTCCTTCTCTTTCTATTAAAACAGGGGCTCTTAAAGCGCTTTATGATATTCTTCCTGGGGATCCTGCTCCAACTTCCCCTAGACAGATTACCCCAGAGGCCAGGGAAGCCCTACAATTGTTGTTAAGATGTATAGAGCAAGCCCACCTTCGGTGTATAGATTATGGGCAGCCCCTTTTTCTGGTTGTACTGTCATCTAGCTTTTCGCCCACTGCCGTGTTTTGGCAGACTGGTCCTATTTATTGGGTACATTTGTCAGCCTCCCCTAAGAAGGTAGTGACTCCTTACTATGATCTCATTTTACAATTGTTGTGGAAGGCACACAAGTTTAGCATTCAAACCTTTGGAAAGAGTCCTGATAAAATTATCCTTCCTTATGGTAAGGAGGAGGTGGAACTTCTACAGATCTTCCATGATGGGTGGACCCTGTTTATTACATCTACAGGTGCTCAGTTTGATAACCAATATCCCAACAGCCCCTTGATGTCTTTTTTCAAACAATACCCTTGATCTTTCCCAAGAACTTAAAGGAGAACCCTCTAGTTGGAGCTCGCTCAGTCTTTACAGACGGCTCCTCCAAGGGTTTCGCGGTGGTGGTTTCTTCTCAGGTGCAGAAGAGGGTACCCATAGGGCAGATGTCAGCACAAGCCGCCGAGTTGTTTGCTTGCTTGATGGCTTTCCAAATGTTTGAGGGAGAGCCCTTTAATTTATATACTGATAGTGTTTATGTTGCCAACATTGTTAGACCTTTAGAAACTTCTCCATATGTTCTTCCAACCTCCCAGGTTCGTTCCTTATTAGTTCAGCTCCAACATCTTATTTGGCAGCGCATCCACCCTGCTTATGTGGGATTTATTCGTGCACATACTAACCTTCCAGGACCCCTTGCCGAGGGCAATCAAATTGCTGACTCCTTGACCCGTCCTAGGGTCTTATTTACTCAGGAGCAGCTTGCCCACCAGCTCCATGAGCGGTATCATCTAAATGCCCGCTCCATTAAATTTCACACTGGGTGCCCCTTATCCATAGCGACACAGATTACCTCTCAGTGCCCTGATTGTGCCCCTTATCATAATTTTCCCAATGAGGGGGTAAATCCCCGGGGCCTCAGGGCCAACCATCTCTGGCAAATGGATGTCACTCACCTGCCGCAGGCAGGGAAATTAAAATACATGCATGTCTCGGTGGATACATATTCTAAACTGATTTTTGCCTCTCTTCACTCAGGAGAGAAGATTAAAGATGTTATTTCTCATTGCCTGCAGGCCTTTGCCTACATGGGCGTTCCTGATGCCCTAAAAACGGACAATGGCCCTGCCTATGCCAGCAATCGCTTTGCTGCCTTTTGCAGGGAACATCACATTGTCCATTCTTTTGGTATTCCTCACAACCCCACGGGACAGGCTATTGTGGAGCGCACCCATGCTACTCTCAAACAGTATTTTAAGAAAATAAAAAAGGGGGAGTATGTTACCTCCCCCAATATTCAGTTATCCACCATACTTTACATTTTAAATTTTTTGACCATAGACCGTAATAATTTGTCTGCTATGGAGAGACATTGGAACAAACCCTCCCAGTCCTTGGGATATGTCAGATGGAAGGATTTGATTACAGGAAAATGGCAGCCACCCACCCCCCTATTAGCTAGGGTCCGAGGGGCTGTTTGTGTTTTCCCTCCAGGAAGTGAGAAGCCTATTTGGGTCCCCGAACGGTGCATCAGGCATGTCGACCCCAATACTACTCCGGATACTAGGAATGCTCACCATGATAAAGATGATCCAACCATTGCTGAAAACTCAGGTAAGGGAAATATGGGCGTTGGTGAGGATTCCTCCCCATGTTGATGCCCAGTTAGTCATTCCAGCTCCCTATTCATCAAATTTTAAAACACCAATAATACATTGGGAACGGCTGCCGCCAATGAGATTAAAAAGTCAGAAACTAGATATTCTGAGTTTCCCCCTCCTAAACCTGATACCAGGGTCAAGAAGTAGGGAAACCCAAGAGATTGCCAGTGGCATAGGCCTTTAATCCCAACACGCCTTTATGAGGGAACATCCTGGGTTAAAAATTGGATTGAAAATGGGTGAATAGCCAGGCGTTGGCAGCACACGCCTTTAATCCCAGTACTCGGGAGACACAGGCAGGCAGATCTCTTGAGTTCAAGGCCAGCCTGGTTTATAGAGCAAGTTCCAAGACAGCCTCCAAATAATACAGAAAAAAAATGGTAACAAACTGGGCGGTGGTGGCACATGCCTTTAATCCCAGCATTTGGGAGGCAGAGGCAGGCGTATCACTGTGAGTTCGAGGCCAGGCTGGACTGACAGCCTCAAACAATACAAAGAAACCCTGACTTAAAAAAAAATGGGTGAAAAAAATTTGTAACAGTAAAGAGGTACTGGTATTAAGTAAAGAAAAAGAAAAAGAGAAAGGTATATAAAATGGAAATTTTTGTTTACATTTAAGTTCTATTTTGTGAGTCATCTCTAAAAACTTTTGGCCAAAAGCTTGGCCTCTCCACCTTGCATCTACAGAGTTACAAGGAGTAGGTACGGCTGTACCCCATGACTGTAGCTCAAATGGAGGAATGATAAAGAACATACAGGACTTTTTAACCCTTTTAGTTCAAGGATTGGCTGGAGTTGTTCTTTTACATAGATTTCAAGTAAGGAAGCTTCATTGCAACAGACTGATCATGACCTAGGGAAAAAGGATGACTGAAAAATGCATGTATGTTCTGAATGTATGGTGTGGCCACACCGGTATGTATGAAATGTGATTGTGAATGCGTGAGTGTGAACTGCTTATATGATTAAAAGGATACTTAAATCCCTTCAAAAATAGTTCAGAAGCTACCTAGATTGCTTTATATATAGCTAAAAGGAACATCCAGTGAGTCTGTTAATGTTTTAACAGAAAAATTTAAGATACAAATGAGGCCTTGTCAGCTAGTGAGAGCTCTACAGGTTAGATTGGGAAGGACTGCTCACAGACTTCAAATAATTTTCAAAAGTTATTTGGAAACAGTATAGTTTACAATCTTTGAGTGATTTTCAGAAGTTTTTGGGAAATATTTAATGGATATGTCCTTTTTAATGGGCATCTACAAATAATCTAAATTTACCTAGATAGTCAACCAAGGAGGGTAGACAAATCCTTCTACTATTATGGTCCAGCTTCAACAGTTCAAAAAAATTTTTTTAGAAAATAAAGAAGGGGGAATAATGTCCCCAGTCCCCATATGACTCATCAAATAATACACTCCTCATTAAAAAATTTTATAATGTGAATGCCAATGAGCTTCAGACAGATTCTGGCATGATGGAACTTGAGCAACCATTGCTCAGGTCAAATGGAGACATCCATGCACTAAACAGTGGAGAAGACCCTAATTTGGGGTCGAGGGCATGTTTGTGTTTTCTTGTAGGAAAAGAATAAAAGCTTCGGCATGGAGCAGAGAAAAACTGGACCTGAGACCATGGGAGCCTACCTAAGCCAGTTTGAGTGAGATCTCCTAAATCAGTGTTCCTGACCCTTGATGTCATCGAATCTAGAGCCCAAGAAAGAAAGAAAACAGTCGGTTCCAGATTTCCAGTTTCTCAACAGACCTGCTGCATCAACCTTCCGGACCCATGAGTTTTCATCGTGAAGCCAACAGAGAAAAAAGGACCCATTTAAAACATTTGGACAATGGTATGGACTATGATGAGGTGCAAAAGCCTCTTTTCAGTAATTGAAAAGGACATGGTCACTTGAAATATCAGACTTGGTGGTTCCTGTTCTGGAATCGTGCCTAGGCCAGTGTATTTTTCTGGAGAAATGCAACTTGTCCTAATGCGACAAAAAGGAGACTTTGACTCAAGTCGCATAATCAGCTGATGTTAAATCAACAAACTGCATCACCACAGGAACAAATTGGTGCTCTGTGGATAGTGCAACAAGCCTATTGTTCATATTTTTCATAATGCTACATGTGTAACATCAATGATTGTACCTAATGTATCTGTGCAAGTGCACTTTCTAAATGCTTTCCTGAGCAGATCTTGGAACAATTGTAAACTTTATCAAATTGTAAATGTAAATCACATGCGGGTTACCCTTGTAACAGAATGTAAATCATGTGTGGGTTAACCTTGTAACAGACGAAGGCTGGTAGAATGTTATGGCCCAGATCTGGTGATGGGTACGGTGATGGAGAGGCGCTATGTCAATGGGGGTCCTGGAAATGGTGGCAGTGGCGGTAGGCATTCTGGCTTTATGCCGAGCTCAAACGTGCCTTGTTCCAGAGGCAAGAGATCCGTAACCAAGTATTGCTTAGCCTAGCCCATGGCAATCCCGATAGCCATGAAGGTTGGTTACAGATGATTTAAGGTTGGGGTGTCTCCGACGACGGGCAACTTGTGGGGAAGACCCCTCCCACCTAAGACAGGGGTTCAAGGTCCCCCAAGGACGGGAAAGGGAGGGTGACCCTACTTGACCTAAGCCAGGAGTGCCTCATTTAAAAATAAAAAGGGGTGAATTGTGGGAACACCAGACCTTGAGCAGAGACCCACTTCCCCTTCTGCCTGGGAGTAGGCAGCTGTAAGACAATGTTTACTAAAAACATGTTTACTAAAAACAATACAATGCCTGGGGGCATTAAGTTCCTGGAAAAGGCCTGCCCACAGAAACCACCCTGACCTCGACCTTGTCCAAAGACTAACCACCTCTTCTGCCATGCCCAGATCAGTTTCTGGGGTCAGAGCAGAACCAGCCAGTGGGAGGAGAGAGCAGAAGCTTCTCTGGTGGGAGCCTTTCTTAGGAAGTTTTCTTGAACCTTTTTGGAACCTGCTTAAAGTTTTCTTTACATCGTTGAACAAGTCTCTGTGTTGTCAATCCCCGACACCCTCCGCACGTTCTCGGACACAGGCCGCGCAGCAGACGCGACATGGCAGAGCCTCATCAAGGTAATTCTTGTAACCCCCCACAGCCACTAAACTTGAGGCCTCTCTCATTGGATTCACTTATCCCACCTTAAGGCCTTTAGTCCCCCACCTCAAAACAATTTTCCTTTATATATATCAATCCTAATAGGTTTGCTCCCTTAGGTTTCAGAGGACACAAAAATCAACTTCCTTGTCCCCAATTCCAGAAGAATGAGGCTTTACCCTTCAGCTGTGCTCAACTCGACTGTAACGACAACCCCATATGGAAGTGGATGGTATGCTTTCTGATGCCTTTCCCCATTCTCCTGTGTTTACTAATAACAGCATGCTTCATCAATTTCTAATACCCAATGAAACATTCAAAAATCTATAATCAAACAACTGATCAGCTATTGTCACAGGACTACAACTGTTAGCCACAGAACTAGAGGCCCAAGGCTACCACACAGACTCAGGAGGTGATAACCAAGAGCACCCCAGAGGTATCCACATCCCTCCCAGACTCAGAAAAAAATGAATCACAGAAAAGATTTCTGTTGGGGAAGTCCTGTTATTTGCCTGTTATTTGTCAATAAAGTACTGTTGAGCCTATAGGAATCTAGATAGGTGGAACTAGGAGTCCAGGAGGACTCTGGGTAGGAGAGCGAGACTTCCTGTGTGCTGTCTTTTATGCCTTCCCCCTTAACGCTCCCTAGCCATGCCCAAAAGTGGGCCTGGCTAGTGACGTAGTTCCGCCTACGTACGTATACATCTTTATGTCCAGCCGTATATGTCTTTAGTCCTGCCTAAAGTGGGTGTGGTTAGCGGTGTGGTAAACCGCCCTTTTATTACCTCATCTGTATGCGCCTCTAGTAAGTCACATGTTTAATGGTGGCATGCAGACTAAAGTACTGTTGAGCCTATAGGAATCTAGATAGGTAGGACTAGGAGTCCAGGAGGACTCTGGGAAGGAGAAACACAAGAGAGTTCGAGATGTAATGCCATTGGGGTAGGAAGCCGGGAAACCTCTCCGGTAAGAGACATACTTAGATTAAAAATTATGGGGTAATTACTAAAGCAGAGCTAGCCAGTAAGAGACAAGCAAGGCCAACAGCTTCATAATTAATATAGCCTCCTGTGTGTTTATTTGGGACTATTGCGGATCTAGAACCAGGCGGGCGGAAAGGCTCCACTCAAGGAAAGCTTCTCTTAACAGAATGGTTGTCAGGAGCGGGATTGAATTTCCACGCAAAATAACAAAAGATTTAAAAGAATTTTAGAAACAGAAGAACAGAGAGAAGCACAGATTTTGGTAGCAGCAATTTTCTCAGGTGTGCTCTGTTTTGCTAAGAACAAGCCGAGATTCACGTGGCTTGCTTACTGGAGTCTTCCTGACTCAGCATAAAAAATAAAACAAACCAGCAAGGTTGTTTTAAGAGACTCTGCTAACGATTTAAAGGTATGTACGTACAGCTGGAAGTGGCAGCTTTTGCGAGATGTCAGCATGGACTGAGGCGGCACGCTGGAATCACGCTTACGCCCGCCATCTTGAAACGGCAGTTTAAAACAGCTGCGGTTTTACATATAAGACACATGGCCAGAAAAACAAAGATTTACAGTAAAGTCAGACTTGGATGAACAACCTCTAAAGGTTTACAGTGTGTTTAAAAATATACGTGAGATTGAGAGAGAAAATGAAATGGCAAAGTGGTAAATAAATAGAAAAGCCGGTGCTGTGGTGGCGCACGCCAGTAGGAATTGCTCCAGAGGCAGAGACAGGCAGGTTTCAAAAGAGAAACCCTGTATCAGAGAAAAATAAATAAAAGTGAAAGAAATGAAGTAATAATAGATAAATAAATAAGCCACGCAAAGATGGAAAATACACAGAGAGTCTGGATACTGTATACTATTGTGTTTTTCAGTTTTGTGATTACTCAGGAAGGAACTGCTACTAAAGTACACTTGATTATAAATGCTGCTAAATTAAACCAACTTCTACCTTTTGAAAATGCCTTGACCTCAAAATTTAAGTATAAGGATATGTTACTCGGAAAAGGAGTTTTAATTTATGTTTCCACAGAACATGAAAAGCTGAGGATTTCTTCCAGGCTTCTGTGGTTGACGAACCAAGACCCCTGGAAGCAGTGGACCAGATGTTCCAACAATTGAGACAGCTAAGATGATGGAGCTTTATAGACCCCGAAAATACGGACTTATACAGGTTTCTGAGTTTTGTCATGATCCCCATGCTATGAACTGCGCCCCCTTCCAGCATGAAGCAGTTTGGAATGAGCAACGTCCTAATTCCCATCTTGTTTATAAATCTTTGTTTTCATTTAAATGGGGTTGTTTATAACTGGCTAATGATCACAGCCAATATTTTTTTAATGGTAAAAAAGGGAATTATGGTATGGGTATTGTTTTTCATTTATTGATACAAATTCAAGGTCAATTTTGTGATGCTTATATTTCTTCTCTTGATTAAGTATTGTGCTTATACTGATCTTTTACAATGTAATGCATAATTGAATACAGATTATAGATAGTTACTTATAATAGTCAGAACTTATAGTTAGGTAAGTTAGGTTTTCTAGATATACAGAAATATATTTGACATAGACAGTCTTCAAACCTTTCAAAGACCTTCAGAAAATGGCATTTAAAATGGTTTAGGGTTTTTCTTGACAATGAAAAATGTCTGCTCCTGGCAGCACCAATTATGTCTGAGAGGAAGATGGGCATCGAAGAAACTTGTTATGGAGTTTGCTTTCAACATGGCAAGATTAGCCATTAGGCAAGAAACTGCTCTTGTCTGTACTGCTTGACTGTTGTTGTATAATCTGGACATGCAGGACCCACAGGCAAGTGACTGTGAACTCAGGCTTACAGGGTTCCTGCTTCATGGAAGAGTCTACGGGACTTTCTGCAGGACACAGAAAAATGACTGACAGACTGCTGATGCAGATGGACAGTTTGAAATTTCCTGCTTTGCTGAGAAGTGTTCCAGACACATTGTGGCCTATGGGCTGAAGATGGATGCCCCAATGTTACAGAGGAACTTCGAGTGACTGTCCAGGCAGTAAGATGTCTCTGTCAATCCTAGTGTTTATATAGTATCCTTCTGTGGTCTTTCATGGAGTTGAAGACAGATAGTTAGAATTATAGTTTTCCTTAGTTATGATAAAAGATACATATAGAACTTTGGACTCACAAGGATGGGATGGATGATATTTTCTTTAAATCTTGCTAAAATATTGTAACTATGTTCTTATTTGATAACTGTTCTGTTATATACAATTTGACTATGTTAAAATTCAGACCTTTCTTTTGTTTAAACAGAAAAGAGGAGATGTTGGGGAAGTCCTGTTATTTGCCTGTTATTTGTCAATAAAGTACTGTTGAGCCTATAGGAATCTAGATAGGTGGGACTAGGAGCCCAGGAGGACTCTGGGTAGGAGAGCGAGACTTCCTGTGTGCTGTCTTTTATGCCTTCCCCCGTAACGTCCCCTAGCCATGCCCAAAAGTGGGCCTGGCTAGTGACATAGTTCTGCCTATGTACCTATATGCCTTTACGTCCAGCCGTATACGTCTTTAGTCCTGCCTAAAGTGGGTGTGGTTAGCGGTGTGGTAAACCGCCCTTTTATTACCTCATCTGTATGCGCCTCTAGTAAGTCACATGTTTAATGGCGGCATGCAGACTTCCTCCTACAGATTTCAATGTAACTTTTAACAATTCCTTTATTTAATAGGTACTCACTCTACAATCACTGCCCTCAGTAATCAACCACCTGTGTCTCCTGGTAAATTTGATAGAAAGGAGGTGTCAAAGTGATGTTGTGGTGATGGGAAACAACCAAGTCCTTTAAGGTTTGTTTATGTGAAGACAAGAAAGTCTAAGTGGTGATGAGAAGAAAGTGGCTTGAGACATATAAAAGGATGAAACTTGTTGCAGATTTCTCTCTCTCACTCTGCTACTGTTATATTAAGACTCCAAAACTTCATAGTCTTAACATTAATTCATGAAATTCTGATAAGCTATTAAGCTGGAAGAGTGTTTCCACTATGTGAATATACTACCTTTTCTGCAATGTGGACTTTGGTAAAGATTACAAACAATGGGGATGCTAATGTGTCTAAAAGTTACTACCTTTTTGTAAACTCAAAAACCTCTTGTAAGTCCTAGAACAGATGAGATTCACTGTCAGATACATTCCAGATAAATACTGTCAACCAAGCCCCTAAGTTTCCTCACCTTTTACCCACTCCCGTCGCTCAATTACCAGGAGTTAAAAAAATGTTCCCACTAAACTTAACTTTATCTTCGGTTCTGCCAGTATCTTTTCAGGTCCAGGTGACCTCTTAGTCTGCATCTGGGACAGCTTCAAAGTTGCACGCCCCAGTGTCCAACTGCAGACTGTTTCAACTAGACCCACACTTGTTTTTCTAGCACTGAATTGTCCCACAGAGCCTGGGCAATGAAGCAAAAGAGCCAACTATTCCAAAACTTGACCAGAACCTCAGCTCTATCACTCCCCAAAGATGCTAACACCACCAGGTCAGCAGAAAGCAATCTTGAAAACACAATACCCCCATTCCTACCTCATCTGCCAGCCCTTACTATTTTTCAACATTTTATAATAAACAAAAGGGAAAATATATTGTATTCAGGCATTATTTTGGCCCACCCTTGGGGACCTCAACTGTAGCTACTGAGAGGACTTCCTGTGCACATGCACCACTTGTCAATACTCAGACATTTACATGGACTAGGGGTCCTGACAGGATATGTCATCAGCTACAACAAGTCCCTCTGTACATGCATACATCCCCTCACAAAAGGTGGGACCATCTCAACCCTCCATCTCTCTTTCTTCTGCTGTTCCTTGAGTTAGTGGTTCATCTTCAGTATTTAACAAGGCTATTAATATGTGTCTAGTTATCTAAAAACATCATCAAGAAAAAAATACGATTTAGAACATCAAATGTTAAGGACAAAGTCTTGAATTGATTGTCTCAGTTGTAAAACAGGATACCTATGATATCACAACTGACCTTGCCCAAACTTATCAGTCAATCACAACAGAGCAGAATGTTTGCAGAGACATCCTATCTCCTAAAATAATCTGTCTTCCCTGAAGCAAATAATTACAGGAAAGAGAAAGCACAGATCCTCAAACATTCTCCACAACTGCATCAGCTTCCTCTTTCCCAAGAACTTTCTCTACCCCTGTAGCCAGCTTTTTCCCCTTTAAGGTTCTTATATTTCCTTTGAGAGAGGAGCTGCCTCTCATTGTATCTGCCAATAAACACTGTGATCTGTTGAGGTCCTCAGTCATGAAATTCAAAATCCCAGCTCATCCTTTAGACATCCTAAGTTATATTTTAAGTTAAAATTACTGTGTTTACGAGATCTGCCTTAGGCTTATGCATTTCACCACACTGTCATCCTTAAATCTCTTTAAAGTCCTACACCCAGGTAACATTTTGGACAATGGAAACAGAGACAGGAGACTGGAATTCTAGCCACTCAGGATTATGGGAAAGTACATAGCAAAGACATTGCATATTTCTAGAATTATTTTAGTTAACTTGTATTGTTCATTTTTTCAGTAGTTTTTAACCTTAGGTCATGATGCTTATCTGGCAGAATTATGGTTTGCTTAATAAGAGAACTTTATAGCAGGCTTTCTGGAAGGCCAGGACTTAATGACAGTTGCCACTCTGTGATGCAGACTTGAGTTAGTTGTTCTTTAGATGCATGTTCCTTGATAGCAAAATGAGCCTAATTAATAGCTAGTTGTCAGAGTGGAGTGTAACACTTGCTATGGAATTGTCTATGGACTTGCAGCCTAATGTCTGTGTGTACATCCTTTATTATGGGAATGGAGTCTAATGACTGGTCAATCCTGGTGAACAAACATCTATATCATGGCATTTTTTGATAACATAGACCATTTGGATTATATACTTCCTGCTCTAATTTGTGATTCTCAGGACTCCAATGGTGTGGGATGCATAAGCCTAAGATAAATAGATGATAGATAGATGGCTCAAATATGGACCTCCCAAAATAACAGTGCTGGAGACAACATCCTAAACAGAAGGACTCAGACCAGATAAACAGAAGGCCTGTTATTGGGTAAACAGAGGCCCAAATTCAGCATTCCTTAGCAATCTCATAAAGTGGGTTTCTGTTCATCAGGATCTCCCTTAATATGCCCCCAAATGTCAATTGCCTCCATTAAGGGCATCTAATTCCAGTCAACCAAATAGCCTGCATCACCTCAAAGACTCCCACCCTGCTTCCTGCGATAAAATCTTCTTGCTTTTTCACGATTTTGCTTCTCTCAGTCCTATGAGAGATAGCTGTGGCTGTTTTACTTCCAATAATCCTTTCTTTCTAACCATGAAATTTTCCATTTCACTGTGTCCTTACTTACATATATGAATTAATAATATCTTATATTCATGGCTTCTCACAGGAGAAGGTGCTGAACTTTTAGTTTTTCTTGAGGAACTGTGGAATAAAGGATGGTTATGAGAATGTTTTCCCATGCAATGACATGGGAGAGTGTTGAAAACACAGGACAAGACACTGGCATACCTAATTTTTTTTCTACAGAAAAAAAATGGACTCCAGACTCAATTTAGCTGTCAAATAGTAAGTGATCCCAGTTCTTGGCACAAATGACTATGTTTCAGTATAATATGTTCCTGTTGCAAAATAATTAAAAATATCTCAATTTTTCTTTTCTTTTCATATATATATGTATTAGTAAGTTACATTTAGAAATATATATATATATATATATATATATATATATATATTTGAATGTGGTAACTATTAATGTAAAAAGAGGCTATAAACTTGAAAGAGAGGAAGGGGGTATATGAAAGAGAGTTTGGAGGGAGGAATGATGTAATTATACTTTAATCACAAAAAGAAAAGTGAAAAAGTGAAACACTGCCTAAAAATGAACACACATAAATCAAAAGAAACAGAACCTGAAATGTCATACAAATGTTAAAACACATACAACTTCATAACATAAAATGTAAAACTCTTAATACATAACTATAGAATGTACCAATGCAACATTCTTCTCAGATATATCAATTGAGAAAATGGAAATTATATCTGATTATTTACATGGAAAACTTAATTCTCTGGAAATTATATTAATCATTCAATAAAGGTCATATATAAAATCTCATACTACTTCACCATATTGAAAGTATGTGCTTTAGTTTTTTTTTTTTTAATATCTACAGCTTGGCAGTCAGAACAGTAAAACTAAGCATCTTCCTGAGATAGTAAAGTTTATACGTTTCCTGAAATATGCACTTTTGCCCATTCTCTTCTCCATTACTATTAATAGATCCTTAGAGATTTGGAAGCATGGAAGGAATACTCTGCCTAATTATCAACTGTGTGAATTGAGGCTGCTAGTATCGTAAATATTCACCCTGTGTCACATATCTAGATTTAACAGTTCTGATCTAGAATACGTTGTGCATATATTTTCTTCTACCAAATTAATCACCTGCATGGGAAGTGTCTTAATTGACTATCTTTATACCAGTGCTGACCACAGAACCTGGACCATAATCACACACCCAGCAAGACTGCAACAGTGCATAAGTCACTGTTGGTCATTCTCATGTGGAGAGACAATACAGCCTAGTAAGTGATAATCTATACAATATAAAAAAGAGAGGCAACACCATTTTCCTCATGGGTACCAGAAAGATATGTGGAGTAATCAGAGAGAAATGCATAAATAAGCAAAGTCTCATCACAAAATGCTATGTAATGTATTTGAATAGTTAAACTTATTAAGTGTATTAGTTAATTGAGAATTCTCATATACTGTTTAGTTTCATACCCTTGTGGATTCTAAATTTTAGAAGAATCTCTTCAACCAGAATATGAAATAGATGCCTGTCTAATCTTTCTGCAAATGATAAAAAATATCACCAAGTTGGTAATGAAAATGAGGAGGAAAATGATCATAGGAACCAAAATACCAACAACCAGTGAATAGGTCATTGTGGCACACATGCCATTCCAGTATTTAGCAAGTTGAGATAGGAAGAGTTTAAGGTCATTCTAGCATCCTGGGGTACATATCAGTTTCAAGGCCAATTTGGACTACCTAGCCAAACATGGTTAGAAAATAAAAGACAAAAATGAATGAATAGAGAAGCTTTTACCCAGGGCTTACAAATATTAAACCATATATTTTCATTCAGCCTATACCTCTATATATGTTCAGTATTTCCTTTAAGACACACATGCATTATCATCATGTAAAAATTAATCCTTATTAATTATACACATTACTTAGTTTCTTTGAGAAATTAAATCATGTTTTGACATGTTAGAAGAAACTCAAATTAAGATAGTTTATTTTATTGGAAATACAATTGTCCTAAGAAAAATGCTTGAAATAAAAAGATCTTGGTATGTTATAAAAAGACCAACCAAAGTTAGTCGATATTAGAGGAAATGAAATCATCCTATGAAAAATGAATTGAAAAGACCTTAAGACATCTTAAGAAGGCCAAACTAAAGTTCAAGGTAAAGTTTGGTTCCAACATGGTCCTATATTCTTCAAATGTACATAAGTGGGTTACCTTTAAACTAAAAACAATCCATTATGAAGGTTGATCCAGGGTAAGAATGGAGGAAGGCTTGGATTAGTCATATAATTAAGAAATAGAAATTTTATCAGATTACAACAAACAACAAAAGAACAAAATGTAAATTCAGTCTTATTTCTTTCTTTGATACCCTCTATGATTTATAGAATATGATGGTGCAAGGTGAGGGATGGATGTAGCTACATAATTAATATACCTGTCTAGCATGTGCAAGGATGTAGGATCTACCATCAGAATTTACCCATACCAAAAATAAAAGAAACAAAAAGAAGAGAGGGGAAGGGAGAGAGAGAGATAGAGATAGAGATAGAGAGAGAGAGAGAGAGAGAGAGAGAGAGAGAGAGAGAGAGAATGGGAGAAATGAGAAATATATAGAGTGGTCATTAGGAAATAATTGGGGGGAAATAAAAGAAAATAAAAGAATTATTGTAGCTAAGTGTGGTACCATATGCCTCTCTGTATATCATAAATGAATTTGGCATAATAAGGCAGGGTTGCAAGATGGATGGCAATGAGGAATAATTAAAACAAAACACCAAACATTCTCCTATATGTAGTACTAAATTTAAATGAAGAAAGGAGAAGATTGTGGGGAAGGGAACCAACAGAAGCTGTGATAAAAAAGGGCTAGGGAAGGTAGTTGAGAATGGATATGTGCAAAATATGGAATGTTTCATGATTAAACTTTAATTGTACATCAACTAAAAAATAAAGAAAATATAGTTTAAACATTTGTACTTTATCAATCATTACCACCTTCAGAATAATGTATATAGAATATTTCAGGCATTCAATAAAAATAATAAATATTTACCAAACTTGGAAGACAATGCTAAATATTTATATATTCAGGTACATTTGAACATACGTTTCCCTGATAATTTTCACATTTGTTCAGGAACTAAATTTCAAACAAACATGAGGTACAAAATCAGAAAATGGAAAAATAGAGAAATTATCTGAGTCATGTAAAATATAAAAATTCTATTTGACAAAGAGTATTGGAAAGAACTAGAATCTAGGTTTTTTCATAAATTTGATAATGTTGAGTGTAGGTTTTTATTTTTTACTACAAGTCAGTTGTGTGTAGGTAGCCAAGTAGGCCAGACAATGATGTAAGCTCCCTCTGTGTTGGAATTATAGGCCTTTGTAAGCTACCTAAAATAGGTACTAAGAAAAAAAATCTCAGGTCCTCTGGAAGAGCAGGAAGTATTTTTAACTGCTGAGGCATTACTCCATGCCAGGTTTTAAGCTCTGTTATCTTATGTACTTGCACTATAAATTCAAGGAAGTGAACTTAGGGCACTTTTAGAAGATAAAATATACATTACTTCTTTGTAATGTTCTTTATTAGAATGATTATTTTTCCTCAAGGTAAATAGATGAAAAAAGTACTTTCTTCATATTGTGTGGTTTTAGTGGTAGGAATCTTTTTACTGTGTTCATGGAATAGTTATTCAAGATAATCCTCTCTAATATATTTTGCCCAGATTTTCTGATGATATATGTACAAACAAGTGATTGTCATCGAAGCCATTTAGAAAGGGTTGGAAGAGTTTGCCACAAATAAGAAATATCACTAAAGCTACATTGCATTCATGTTGGTCTGTTTTGCATTATTTTATCAAAATACCAAAGACAGTTAAGCTTTGTTAGGATAGGAATTTATGTAACTCGAAATTTTGTACTCTAAAAATTTAAACCATGTAGCACTGAGTGATGATGGTCACTTGGTGAGTGGCAGAATTGAATATGTGTTAGAGAGGAAGTCATAATGTGTTAAAGAGGCATCCAGAGACACTGGAGTCTCACAGTCTCTACCAAGCACATATCTTGTTTGGTGAATTTCTCACCATACTCCCTTTATTTTCTTTTCCTTTCTTTTCTTTTCTTTTCTTTCCCTCCTCCTTCCTTCCTTCCCTCCCTCTTACATCCACTCTTTACTCCTTTTTCTGGAGACATTAAATTTAGTATCTTACATTTACTTGACAAGAACTGTAGCATTGATATACATTCAAATCATGGATTCCACTTCTTAAATGTTCCAAGTAACTACAAAACAGATGACAAAGCTCCTAGTCCATGAACCTTAATTCTGAAAAAGTAATGTTTAAGCCTTAGTAGTACTTATGTATGACTGCTTTTATATGATTGCTGGATTACAAAAATACAGGTATGTAGCCAGTTGCCTCTATAGTCCATAATTCACTACAACAGTCTTTTTGTTTTCAAAAGATGTCCTAGCCCATGGAGCCATACAATTTAACAGGGGCCTTGGAATTTCTCCTCCTTGGACTCTCAGAGGATTCTGAACTTCAACCCACCTTATTTGTACTATTCCTGATCATATACCTGCTAACAGTACTCGGAAATATGCTCATCATCCTAGCTATCAGCTCTGATTCCCACCTCCACAGCCCTATGTATTTCTTCCTCTACAACCTTTCCTTGTCTGACATGGGCTTCAGCAGCACCACAGTCCCCAAAATGCTGATAAATATGCAGACCCATAGCAAATCTATAACTTATGCAGCCTGCCTAAGTCAGGTGTCCTTCTTCTTTCTTTTTGGGTGTATGGACAGCCTACTACTGGCTGTGATGGCCTATGACCGATGGGTGGCCATTTGTCACCCTCTACACTACCAAGTCATCCTGAATCCTAGTTTGTGTAGATGTTTGGTCCTGGTGTCATTATTCATTAGTCTTGTGGATTCACAGGTACATTGTTTAATGGTGTCGCAACTAACATTTTGCACTAATAAAGAAATACCTCATTTCTTCTGTGATGTTCCAGAGCTTCTAAAACTTGCCTGTTCTGATACCTATATCAATAACATAGTCATTTTTCTTGTAAGCATCATTGGTGGCTTTCTCCCTGCCTCAGGAATCTTTTACTCCTACTATAAAATCATTTCCTCCATTTTTAGAGTTCCATCTTTGTATGGGAGATATAAAGCCTTTTCTACCTGTGGATCACACCTGTCAGTTGTTTGTTTATTTTATGGAACAGGCCTTGGGGTGTACCTTAGTTCATCTGTTTCTAGTTCTTCCAGAGAAACTATGGTGGCATCCATAATGTATACCATGGTTGTTCCAATGATTAACCCCTTCATCTACAGTCTGAGGAACAGAGACATCAAGAAAGCCCTCCAGAAAATAGTCAAAATAACCTAATTTAAATAGCTGTATAATTTCTACATATATAGATTCTTAAACTGAGGGTCACATAACTGTGATATCTTGAAAAATGTAGCAACTGTAAAAATTTCTGAACATAAAAAGACCAAAACTTAATGTATACATGTAATGAATCAAGTTGTATCTTGCTGTAATTTTCCAGTTACATATTGTAGCTTCACTGTGGTTTGGTTTCTGAACTATAACTTTAAAAATTGGTGCTGTACATGATTTCATACAATGAGACAATAAAGAATGCATATGGAAATACTTAGGATTGGGTTGAATTTTATCCACTCTTGGATTTAACAATAAGAATTGGTATGTTTTACCATATGTAAGGATGGAAATGTAACGGTTTAATTGTAGGAAGTAAATATTTTCCTAACATGTAAAATTACTGAATTTTTAAAGGTGGTGTTCAAGAATGTTTAATTTTAAAACCTGGTGTTTGTGTCACTGACTTGAGTATCATAGAACAGATATTTTCAGTATATGGTTTCTCAAGAAGGGAGAATCATTCCCTTTTGATTATGAGGTCACTGATAGCATTTCTTTGCTCAAGGACATATGGGCAACATTAATGGAACTCAATACATTATGAGAAAAGAGGTATAAAATTGGGTGTAGAATATATAATGAAGAACACAGGGAGAATTGGTGAGGGGGATGGAAAAGAGGGATTAATATGCCTGTATACATGAGGAAACTTCTGAAATGTAAAGAAAAAAATCAAAGCACTAAAATAATTTTAGCTGGTGATTAAGGCGAAATTTGCAACAACTTCTTTAAGTGGTCTTCAATATACTCTTACCATTCTGTACTGTGTATTTACATAACACATACACCTGTATAGTAGTGACTTTACCCAACATATTGATAAAAGTATGAACGATGAGAAGTTATATATTTTGATATGTAACATATTCAGTGATGATTTTTCTTTATGAAAAAATATAATCCTACATTGAAATAATTATGTAAATTTTTAATTGTTAATGTTAAAAGTTGTATGCATGCTGAATAATTTTTTGCCAACAAATTTTTTTTAATTTATTTTTAAGTTTAAATTCAGATAAAAAACAAGGTTGCTTCACAAGTCAGTTCCAGGTCCCTCTCCCTTTCCCTCCCCTCCTCCTGTGTCCTCCCCCCAACCCTCCCATTATCTCCTCATTTCCCCAGGGAGGGGGAGGCCCTCCATGGGGGTGTCCATAGTCTGTCATTTCATACAGGGCAGGGCTTAGACCCTCCCCCAAGAGTTCAAGGTGAGAGTGCACCTCACATTGTTGGATGGGAGTCCAAAGTCCCTGTGTATACTCAGGATGACTACTGATCTGCTGCCCAAGCCTCAATAGATTACCTAGGCCTCTTCACTGACACCAACATTCAGGGGGTCTTGATCAGTCCCATGCTGGATTCCCAGGCTGATGCCTGGGATTCAAAGGTTAACCTTTGTTAGTTCAGCTGTTTCTGGGGGTTAAACCAGCCCAGTCTTAATCCTTTTGGTCATCAGTCCTCCCTCTCTGTTATTGGCTTTCTTGAGTTCAGTTCAGTGCTTAGCCATGGGAGTCTGCCTTTTCTTCCATCAGCCACTGAATGAAGTTTCTGTTTCCCAGACTCTCTGGCCATGGGATTGTAGGCTGGCACTCCCCAGATCTATGTCTAATATCCATATATGAGAGAGTACATGCCATTTTTCTCTTTTTGTGACTGTGTTACCTCACTCAGGATGGTTTCTTCTAGTGTCCTCCGTTTGCCTGCAAATCTCAGGATTCCATTGTTTTTTTTTCTTGCTGAATAGTACTCCATTGTGTAAATGTACCACATTTTCGCTATCCACTCTTCGGTTGAGGGGCATCTAGGTTGCTTCCAAGTTCTGACTATTACAAATAATGCTGCTATGAACATAGTGGAACAGACATCCTTGTTGTATGAATGGGCATCTTTTGGATATATGCCTAAGAGTAGAGTTGCTGGTTCTTGTGGTAGGTTTATTCCCATTTTTCTGAGGAATCTCCATACTGATTTCCAAAGTGGCTGCACCAGTTGGCACTCCCACCAGCAATGGAGGAGTGTCCCCCTTTCACCACATCCTCTCCAGCATAAATTGTCATCTGTGTTTTTGATTTTAGCTATTCTGACAGGAGTGAGATGGTATCTCAGTGTTGTTTTGATTTGCATTTCCTGGATGGCTAAGGATGTTGAGCACTTTCTCAAGTGCCTCTCAGCCATTTTAGACTCCTCTATTGAAAATTTTCTATTTAGTTTTGCAGCCCACTTTTTAATTGGATCCTTTGGTGTTTTAAAGACTTGCTCCTTGAGTTCTTTGTAAATTTTGTAGATCAACCCTCTGTCAGATATGGATTTAGTGAATATTTTTCCCATTCTGTGGGCTGCCTTTTTATCTTGCTGACTGTGTCCGTTGCCTTACAGAAGCTTCTCAGTTTCAGGAGGTCCCATTTATTAATTGTTGATCTCACTGTCTGTGCTAGTGGTGTTATGTTCAGGAAGCTGTCTCCTGTACCAATTCGTTCAAGGGTACCACCCACTTTCTCTTCTAAGAGGTTCCATGTGGCTGGATTTATTTTGACGTCTTTGATCCATTTGGACTTAAGTTTTGTGCATGGCGATAAACATGGATCGATCCGCATTCTTCTACATGCCAGCCTCCAGTTATGCCAGCACCATTTGTTGAAGATGCTTTCTTTATTCCATTGTATATTTTTAGCTTCTTTGTCAAAGATCAGATGTTCATACGTGTGTGGGTTAATATCCGGGTTTTCAATTAGATTCCATTAGTCTACCTGTCTATTTCTGTGCCAATACCAAGCTGTTTTCAGGACTATAGCTCTATAATAGAGCTTGAGGTCAGGGATGGTGATGCCTCCAGACATTGCATTGTTGAACAGGGTTGTTTTTGCTATCCTGAGTCTTTTGTTTTTCCATACAAAATTGATTATTTTTCTTTCAAGGTCTGTGAAGAATTGTGCTGGGATTTTAATGGGAGTTGCATTGAATCTGTAGATTGCTTTTGGCAGGATTCCCATTTTTACTACATTGATCCTACCTATCCAAGAGCATGGGAGATCTTTCCATTTTCTGAGGGCTTCTTTTATTTCTTTCTTTGTAGATTTAAAGTTCTTGCAATACAGGTCTTTCACTTGTTTGGTTACCATTACCCCAAGGTATTTTATGTTGTTTGTGGCAATTCTAAAGGGTGATGTTTCTCTGATTTCTTTTTCAGCCCTTTTATCATCTGTATATAGTAGGGCTACTGATTTTCTTGAGTTGATCTTGTAGCCTGCCACTTTGCTGAAGGTGTTAATCAGCTGTAAGTGTTTCCTGGTAGAGTTCTTTGGGTTATTGATGTAAACTATCATATCATCTGTATACAGTGAAAGTTTGACCTCTTCCTTCCCAATTTGTATCCCCTTGATCCCCCTTTGTTGTCATATGGCAACGGCTAGAACTTCAAGTACCATGTTGAAAAGGTATGGAGAGAGTGGACAGCATTTTTTGTTCCTGATGTTAGAGGAATTGCGTTGAGTTTCTGTCCATTTAGTTTGATGCCAACAAATATTTGAAAATATAGTTAACACCATTCTCATCACGAAAATGAAAATATTCAATAAAAAATTAGTAAATTGAATCCAAGCACATACCAAAAATATGACTTCCATGAACAAGTTGGCTTCATCCCAGAAATATAGGGTTGGGTCAATGTAGTCTAGCATATAAACAGATTGGGGCTACTTCTTTTATTGTTTCTCATCTTCCCAGCGAAATTTAAATGTTCAGTGCTTGGGCTTTCTTTCTTTAAAATGGTTTCTGTCCCCATATTGAGATACTTGGTTAACCTACCTCTTTTTTCCTTTTTTAATTTAAATTAGAGGAAATCTTATTGTATGTATCAATCCCAGTTTCCTCTCCCTCCCATTCTCCCATGTCCTATCCCATCCCCCTTCATAAATGAAAAAATTGTATGCATGTTGAATAATTTTTATTTTAATGAAATAAATCTTATGCTACATACCAATCCCAGTTCCCTCTCATTCCTGTCCACCCACTCCCCCCTCACCATCTCTGCATCCCATCCCCATCCACTCATCAGAAAAGGTGAGGCCTCCCATGGGGAATCATCTAGAGCAAGGAAAGAGATACCTTGATAAACAGCCATTATGTGGTTAAGGAGAATCCTAGCACTAAGGAAATTCCCAGGAATCCACAAGGATGACCACAATTAAAAGTCTAAGCAATAGTGGAGAGGCTGCCTTGAATGTTATTCCCTGATAATGAGATTGATGACAACTTTAAATGCCTTCATAGAGCCTTAATCCAGTAACTGATGGAAGCAGAAGTGGAGATTCACATCTAAGCATTAAGTCAAACTTTTGGAGTCCCATTGTAGAGAGGGAGGAGTGATGAAAAGGGGTCAAGATCATGTTGCAGAAACCCGTACAAACAGCTGACCTGAGCAAGTGGGAGTTCAACGTCTGCAGACTAACAGCTGGGGAAATTGCATTAGACTGAACTATGCTCCTTGAATGTGGGTGTCAGTTGAGAGACTTGGACAGTCTGTGGGGCTGCTGGCAGTAGAACTAGTATTTATATTTAGTTCATGAACTGGGTTTTGGAGCTAATTCCCTTTGGAGGGATACTTTACTCTCTTTAGATATAGGGGGCGGGCCTCCAACCTGCCCAGTATGAGGTGGCATGCTGAAGAATTTTTATTGTTATACTGTAGCAATATTTTGCATGTACTTGATGTTATATTAAATAATAGCATTTTCATACAAGACTATCAGATACTTTGATCACATCTCTCTGTAGAATTACTGTCATTCCCAGTTTTCCCATCATTTCCCCAGTCTGTCCACTAGACAGTCTGCTTCTACACATATAGTTTTATTATATGCAAAATAAAAAATGCATACCATATTCATCTTCCTTCATAGGAACATTGTGTTTTATTGACAAAAAACAAGCTGTGCAGTGGTTACACACACCTTTAATCTCAGCACTCAAAGAGGCAGAGACAGGTTGATCTCTGTGAATTTGCCTGGTCTACAGAATGCATTCCAAGACAGTCAAAGCTACACAGAGAAGTCCTGTCACAAAGAACTCAAAAAATAAAATAAACAGTTCCACATTGTATATATAAAGTATTTTCTTTATTCCTCCTTTCTTAAGAGGCCTATGTTGATTTCATGGCTTAGATATTATAAACAGTGCTGCAAAAACAGTGTTGTGCAAATATCACTGTGATCTATCTGCTTGGAGTCCTGTGCACAAATGCCAAGGAATGATATGGTTAGGATATATGATACACTTATTTTGAATTGTTTGAGAGTTCTTTATACTGTTTTGAACATTGGTTAGATAGCATACATTTCTTCTAGTAATGTATAATTCAAATAAAAAATATTGAAAGAGAGGCTCATCAACTGGATGTGAATATCCAGGCATGAAGGCAAGGTAGAATATTTGGATCATTCAGTCACCGAAAATGTCAAACCAAAAAAACTTAATAATGGAACTTGCAGGAACAATTAAATATTATAAAAGCATCAAGACTTAGAATAATAGTTATAAAAGAAGAGGCTCAGATCAAAGGCATAGAAGGCATCTTTAGAAAAATCATAGAATTTAAGGGCAAATATGTCTATCAAGGACCAAGAATCATGCAGAGTTGTTAGAAAGGAGCAGAAAAGATTTCCTAATGACACCTAATGATGAAAACATAAAGCATACAGAACAAAGAAAAGGTATTAAAAAGTTGCAAGGGGTAAACAACGAGTGATATAAAAGCAGGTTAATTACAATAATATCTGAAATAGTAAAGTCAAATTTCATAAATCCCACAGCGAATAATATGAATAGATGGGAACTCAAAATGTCTCCCCTAAAATCAGAAACAAGTATATCCACTATCTTCATACCTATTCAATATAGTACTTAATGTCTTAGCTAGAACAGTAAGGCAACTAAAGGATGTCAAAGGGATACAAATAAGAAAGGAAGAAGTCAAAGCATCTTTATTTGCAAGTGATATGACTTTATACATAAAACACCATGAAGATAACACCAGAAAGTGCCTGTAGCCTGAAAATGAATTCAGCAAACTATTGGGAGAAAAATTATAACACAAAACTGTTAGACATCCTGTTTACAAACAAGCACAACAACAAAGGAACCCACAGCAGTCTTAAAAATAAACTGGGAGTAAACTTAACCACAGAATTGACAGGATCATACATTGAAAAGTTAAAAAAAATAAAAATGAAATGGAACAAAATACCAGAAGATAGAGACCTCCAATTCTTATGGATTGCAAGTGTTAATATTGTGAAAGTGGCCTTCTTAACAAAAGTAATTTATACACCGTGCTTCCCATCCTGGTGGAAGCCAATGCACCCAAAGACTGCCAGGATCCTAGTATCTTTCTCCACCCATGGGACTAGGTAAGCCTGGACCTGTTTTCTGCCTGCCTGCCTGTGCCCTGAACACAACAAGCTGAGGCCTGGGGACTGCAGACAGAGGATCCCATCCCAACCAGGGCCAGCAAATCCTGAGACTGCCAGGGCCCTGTTATGAACACCTCCTCCATCCAAGGGAAGAGGAGAACCACCAGAGTATTATACCTGCCTGCACCCACCGGAAGAGAACACTAGTCCCATGCCCACCAGGAGAGGATGAGACTCCTTCTGCACCAACTGGGAGAAGGAATGGGAAGTACAAAATATAAAAAAACACTCAGCAACAGAAAAACCACTATGATACTGCCAGAAACTATGGACTGTACTCTAGCAAGATGCGAACATCGCAATGCAGATGAAGCAGAAGAGAATGACCTGATAAACAATTTCAAGAAAAGGATAGAGGCCCTCAAAGAGTATATGAGAAAAATCTGTTAAAGAGATGGAAGTATAACCAAACCAAATATCTTGAGGTAACGCTAAACAAACAGGTGAAAGACCTATATGACAAGAACTTTGAGTCACCAAAAAAGTAATTAAAGAAGATAACAGATAATGGACAGATCTCTCATGCTCTTGGATAGGTAGGATCTTGGATCTTACAAAAAACAATCTACAGAGTCAGTGCACTCCCCATCAAAATTCCAGTATTCTTCACAAACCTTGAAAGAACAATTCACAACTTTATATGGAAAAACTAAAGACCCAGGATAACCAAAACAGACCTGTTGAACAAAGCAACATCCTGGGGCATCACCATACCTGACTTAAGCTCAATTATATAACTATAGTCCTGAAAACAGCTTGGTGTTGGCACAAAATTAGACAGGGAGACGAAGGGAATAAACTTGAACATCCTGATATTAACCCACACATGTATGAAAACTTGATTTTTGACAAGGAAGCTAAAAGTATACGGTGTGAAAAATAAAGCCTCTTCAAAAATGTGCTGAAATAATTGGGTGCTGTCATGTAGAAGAGTACAGGTATGTCTATCACCATGCAAAAAATTAAGTCCAAAGACCTCAACATAAATCCTGTCAAGCTGAACCTCTTAGAAGAGAAAGTGAGAGGCACCCTTGAACAAACAAATAGGAGATTGTTTCCTGAACATAAAACTATTAGCATAGACCCTGAGATTGACAATCAATTGATGGGACCTTCTGAAACTGAGAAGCTTCTGTAAGGCAAAGGATACAGTCAACAAGACAAATAGGTAGCTCACAGAATGGGAAGATATATTCACTAACCCCATTTCTGCCAGAGGGATGATCTCCAAAATTTACAAAACACTCAAGAGTCAAGTCTCCAAAACATCAAAGGATGCACTTAAAAAGTAATGTATACAACTAACTAGGTAATTATCAATTGAGGAGTCTGAAATGGCTGACAGACACTTAAGAACATGCTCAACATCCTTAGCCATTAGGGAAATGCAAATTGAAACAACTGTTAGATACCATCTTATTCCTGTCAGAATGGCTAAACTCAAAACACCAATGACAGTTTGTGCTGGACAGGATGTGGAGAAAGGGGAACACTCCACCACTGCTGGTTGGTGTGTATACCTGATTTGGAAATCAGTATGAGGATTCCTTAGGAGAATGGGAATCAGTCTACCTCAAGATCCAGCAATTACACTCTTAGGCATATACCCAAAAGATGCACATTCATACAACAAGAATATCTATTCCACTATGTTCATTGCAGCATTATTTGTAATAGCCAGAATTTTGAAGCAACATAGATGCCCATCATCTGATAAGTGGATAGAGAAAATGCGGTACATTTACACAATGGAGTACTATTTAGCAAAAAACAATGGAATCTTTGAATTTGCAAGCAAATGGATGGCACTAGAAGCCACCATCTAGAGTGAGGTAATCCAGTCACAAAAAGACAAACATGGTATGTACTCACTCATATAAGGATTTTAGACATGGCTCAGGGAAGTGCCAGCCTATAATCCCACTGCAAGAGAGTCTGGGAAATATGAAGGCCCCTATGACAGATATGCATGGTACCCCACAGAAGGGGAATGGTACGGGATCTCCTGAGCAGATTGGGAGCATGGTGGGAGAAGACCACAAGCCTGAAAAAAGAGAGGGGGAGAAGAGGAAGAGAGGGAAGGACTTGGAGGGGACATGAAAATTGAGTCTGGGGAAGAACAGAAGTGAGGAGAATGTGAGATAGCATAATAGAGGTATTCATTATAGGTTTGTGGAGAGATCTGGAATTAGTGAGATTTCCAGAGAACTAAAAGGATGAAACCTTCTGGTAAACTAAGCAATAGTGGGTTATTCCAATTTCTTTGTATCTGTGGAAGTTTGCTATGTTTTCGATTATGGGGTCGATTTTAGAGAAGGTTCCATGTGGTGCTGGGAAAAAGGTATATCCTGTTGTGTTTGGATGGAATGTTCTATAGATGTCTGTTAGACCCTGTTGGGTCATAACTTCTATTATTTCTTTTGGTTCCTTGTTAAATTTCTGTCCGGAGTTCCTGTCTAGTGGTGAGAGCAGAGTGCTGAAGTTTCCTACTACTAGTGTGTGGGATTTTATATGTGATTTGAGCTTTAGTTATGTTTCTTTCATGAATGTGGGTGCCTTTGTATTTGGGGCATAGATGTTCAGAATTGAGACTTCATCTTGATGGACTTTTCCTTTGATGAATATAAAATGTCCTTCTTAATCTCTGTTGATTGATTTTAATTTAAAGTCTAATTTGTTAGATATTAGAATTGCTACACCAGCTTGTTTCTTGGGTCCATTCGATTGGAAAATCTTTTCCAAACCCTTTACTCTGAGGTAATGTCTGTCTTTGACATTGAGATATGTTTCTTGTATACAGTAGAAGGATAGGTTCTGTCTTTGTAATCATTTTGCTAGTTTGTGTCTTTTAATAGGTAACTTGAGACCATTGGTATTAAGGAATATTAATAACCATTGATTCTTGCTTGTTTTTGATTAATTGGTAGTGGTGTTACTGTGTGTAAGTTCTCCTCGCTTTTTCTTTTGGTGTTGGGTAAAGTGGGATTATCTATTGCCTATGTCTTTGTGAGTATAGTTATCTTCATTGGGTCTATGTTTTCCTTCCAGCACTTTCTGTAGTGCTGGATTCGTGAATATGTATTGTTTAAACCTGTCTTTGTCTTGGAATATTTCGTGCTCTCCATCTACGGTAATTGAAAGCTTTGCTGGATATAGTAGTCTGGGCTGGCTTCTTTGTTCCCTTAGTGTTTGTATAACATCTGTCCAGATTCTTCTGGCTTTCATAGTATCCATTGAGAATTTGGGTGTAATTCGGACAGGTCTGCCTTTAAATGTTACTTGGCCTTTTTCATTAGCTGCTCTTAATATTCTTTCTTTATTCTGTATGTTTAGGGCCTTGATTATTATATGGCGAGGGGACATTTTTATGGACCAGCCTATTTGGTATTCTGTAAGATTCTTGTATTTTCATAGGCATATCCTTCTTTAGGTTAGAAAAATTTTCTTCTATGACTTCGTTGAATATGTTTTCTTTATCTTTGATCTATATTTCTTTGCTTTCTTCTATACCTATTATTCTCAGGTTTGACTTCTTCATGGTTCCATATTTCCTGGATATTTTGTGATTGGGTTTTGTTGGATTTGATATTTTCTTTGGTTGATGACTGTATATCCTCTAATGTGTCTTCAACACATGTGACTCTCTCTTCCATCTCTTGTATTCTATTGGTCATACTTGAATCTGTAGTTTACCGAGCTTTTCTATTTCCAGCATCCCTTCATTCTGTGTTTTCTTTATATTTTCTATTTCAGCTGTTTGAGTTGTTTCCTTCATTTGTTTGGTTGATTTTTCTTGGTACTCTTTAGATTCTATAAGAGATTAATGTCTTGTTTTTTTGGTTCATCTTTTCCACCATTTCATGTATATTTTTGTTTTTTTCTACTATTTCTTTTAGGGATTTCCTTGTTTCCTCTTTGAGTGTCTCTATCATCTTCATAAAATATTTTTTAATGTATGTCTCTTCTGCTTCATCTATGTTGGCTTTTCAGGTCTTGCTGTCATAAGGTCTCTAGATTCTGGTGGAGTCATGTTGGTCTCTCTAATTCTGAGTGAGTCCTTATTCTGTATTCTTCCCATTTCTTCTTCCAGTGGGTGCAGGTAGGGTATTTCTGTCTTCACTGGTCTCCTTCTTTCCTGAAGCTGAAGCTGGGCATGCTGTAGGGTGGGTGTGGAAGGGCTTATGACCTTCCTGTGTGGGCAGGCCATCTTGATGCCAGGAGTGGGCCAAAGGAAGATTGAGGGAGTGGGTTGTGGACAGCAGAGGGTTCCCAGGAGGACACAACGTCACCTGGGGCTGGGTGGGTAGGTGTGCGGAGAGATACCGGTTGGGTCTGTGAAGACTGATGTCTTTCCTGAAGCTGAGCATGTGTGAGGATGGGGTCTGGAAGTACTGACAACTTTACTGTGTGGGTGGGTCCTCTCAATGCTAAGAGCAGGCCCCCAGAAGATTGAGGGAGTGGGTGATGGGCAGGGTAGTGGTCTCAGGAGGACCCCTGCATCTTATCAGATCACCACACATTAAAATTAGAATTCAACAATAACATAAATAGCAGAAACCCTACAAACTCATGGAAATTGAACAATGCATAATTGAACCATCCCTGGGTAAAGGAAGAAATAAAAAAGAAATTAAAGACTTCCTGGAATTCAATGAGAATGAAGACACATCGTACCCAAACTTACGGGACACTCGGAAAGCAGTGCTGAGAGAAAATTTCATAGCAATAAGTGCCCACATGAAGAAACTGGAGAACAGTCACACTAGAGAATTAATAACACAGCCAAATGCTCTAGAACAAAAGAAGAAAACTCATCCAGGAGGTGTAGATGCCAGGAAATAAACAAGTTGAGGGCTGAAATCGATCAAATATAAACCATGAAAACATTGCAAAGAATCAATGAAACAAAGAGTTGGTTCTTCGAGAAAATCAGTCACATAGGCAAACCTTTGTCCAAACTAACCAAAAGGCAGAGAGAGACACACACTAATTAACAAAATAAGAAAAGAAAAGGGGGACATAACAATGGACACTGAGGAAATACAGAGAATCATCAGGGCATATTTTGAAAACCTGTACTCCACAAAATTCAAAAATTTAAAGGAAACAGACAATTTCCTGGATATATATATCACTTGCCAAAACTAAATCAAGAACAGAAAAACAATCTAAACAGTCCTATAGCCCTTAATGAAACAGAAGCAGTCATCAAATGTCTCCCAACCCAAAAGAAAAAAAAAAGAAAGCAAGCCCAGGCCCAGATGGCTTCAGTGCAGAATTCTACCAGAAACTCAAAAAAGAGCTAATTCCAATACTCCTCAAAGTGTTCCACACAATAGAATCTGGAGACTTATTGCCAAGCTATTTTTGAGGCTACAATTACCTTGTTACCCAAGCAACACAAAGACACAACTAAGACAGAGAAACCAGTTTCCCTCATGAACATAGATGCAAAAATACTCAACAAAATACTAGCAAATCAGATTGAAGAACACATCAGAAAAATCATCCCCCATGATTAAGTATGCTTCATCCCAGGGATACAGGGATGTTTCAACATAAAAAAAATCAATGTAATCCACCATATAAACAAACTGCAAAGGATAAAACACATGATGATCTCAGTAGATGATGAAAAGGCCTTTGACAAAATCCAACACCACTTCATGATAAAGGTCCTAGAGAGATCAGGGATAACAGGAACTTACCTGAACATAATAAAAGCAATATGCATTAAACCATCAGCTAAAATCAAACAAATTCTAGAAGAACTCAACAAAATTCCTCTAAAATCCAGAACAAGACAGGGTGTCCACTTTTTCCTTCTGTTTTCAATATAGTACTTGAAGATCTAGCTAGAGCAATAAGAAAACAAAAGGAGATCAAGGAGATACAAATAGAAAAAGAAGAAGTCAAACTTCCATTATTTGCAGATGATACGATAGTTTACATAAGTGACCAGAGAAATTCCACAAGGGAACTCCTAAATCTGATACACACCTTCACCAAAGTGGCAGGATAGAAGATAACCTCAAAAAAATCAGTAGCCCTATTATATACAGATGAAAAAATGGCTGCGAATAAAACCAGAGAAACATCCCCCTTTACAATAGCCATCAACACCATCAAATATATGGGGATAACATTAACCAAAGAAGTGAAAGACCTGTATATAAAGAACTTTGCGTCTCTAAAGAAAGAAATCAAAGAGGATACCAGAAAATGGAAAGATCTCCCATGCTCTTGGTTTGGTAGTATCAACGTAATAAAAAATGGCGGGCGGTGGTGGTGCACGCCTTTAATCCCAGCACTCGGGAGGCAGAGGGAGGTGGATCTCTGTGAGTTCGAGGCCGGGCTGGACCGACAACTTCCAAAACAATACAGAGAAACCCTATCTCATAAAAACCAAAAAAAAAATGGCAATCTTGCCAAAAGCAATCTACAGATTCAACACAATCCCTATCAAAATTCTGGCACAATACTTCATAGACCTTGAAAGAACAATAATGAAATTTATATGGAAAAATAAAACAGGATAGGCAAAACAACCCTATACAATAAAGGAATTTCAGGAGGCATCAACATACCTGGCGTCAAGGTCTATTACAGAGCTGTAGTCCTGAAAACAGCTTGGTATTGGCACAAAAATAGACAGGTAGGCCAATGGAATCGAACTGAAAACCCTGATTTTAACACACACAGCTATTAACAATTGATTTTTGACAAAGAAGCTAAAATTATACAATGTAAAAAACAAAGCATCTTCAACAAATGATGCTGGCATAACTGGATATTGGCATGCAGAAGACTGCAGATAGATGCATTTCTATTGCCTTGCACAAAACTTAAATCCAAATGGATCAAAGACCTCAACATAAATCCAACCACACCGAATCTCTTAGAAGAGTCAGTGAGAGATCCTCTTCAAAGAATTGGTACAGGAGACTGTTTCCTTACCATAACACCAGTAGCACAGGTACTGAGATCAACAAATGGGACCTTCTAAACCTAGGAAGCATATGTAAGGTAAAGGACACAGTCAACAAGATAAAAAGGCAGTCCACAGAATGGGAAAAGATATTCACTGAGCCCATATCTGACAGCGGGCTGATCTCCAAAATTTACAAATAACTCAAAAAGCAAGTCTGCAAAACACCAAAGGATGCAATTAAAAATTAGGGTACAGAACTAAATAGAGAATTCTCAATAGTGGAGTCTAAAATGGCTGGGAGATACTTGAGAAAGTTCTCAACATCCTTAGTCATCAGGGAAATGCTAATCAAAACAACTCTGAGATACCATCTTACTCCTGTCAGAATGTGTAAAATCAAAACACCAATGACAGTTTTTGCTAGATTGGCTGCTGGTGGGAGTGCCAACTCATACACCCATTTTGGAAATCATTATGGAGATTCCTCAGGAAAATGGAAATCAATCTACCACAAAACCCACCAATTCCACTCTTAGGCATATATCCAAAAGATGCACATTCATGTAACAAGGACATCTGTTCCAATATGGTCATAGCAGCATTATTTATAATAGCAAGAACCTGGAAGCAAATAGATGCCCCTCAACTGAAGAGTGAATAGAGAAAATGTGGTGTATTTACACAATGCAGTACTATTCAGCAGACAAAAACAACAACAACAAAAAATAGAATCTTGAAACTTGCAGGCAAATGGATGGCACTAGAAGAAATTATCCTGAGTGAGGTAACCCAGTCACAAACAGACAAACATGGTATGTACTCACTCATATATGGATTTTAGACATGGATCAGGGGAGTGCCAGTCTGCAATTACACTGACAGAGAGTCTGGGAAACAGGAAAGAATCTAAGAGAGGTATACATGGTACCCCAGAGAAGATGAATGAAGCAATACCTCCTGAATTGATTGGGAACACGGCAGGGGATGGAGAAGAGTGGGTGCTTGGAAGAAGAGAAGGGGAGAAGAGGAGGAGAGAGTAGGTCATAGGGGAACGGGAAGGTTGAGTTGGGGCTAGAATAGGGGGAGAACAGGACGAGAAATACCATAATAGAGGGAGCCATAGGTTTAAAGAGAGATCTGCACCAGTGGGACCTTTAGCGATCTACAGAGATGACACCAACTGGCAAGGTAAGCAATAGTGGAAAGACTACCTAAAATGCCCATTACTGATAATGAACTTGATGACTACCTAATATGCCATCCTAGAACCTTCATCCAGTGACTGGAACCAGAGGCAAACATCCACAGCTAAGCACTGGACTGAACCCATGGAACGCAGTGACAGAGAGAGAGGAGTGATGAGTAAATGGGCAAAGAATAGGCTGGCAAAACCAGTAGAGACAGTTGACCTAAGCAATGGGGAGCTCTTGGACCCCAGACCGACAGCTGGGAGGCCAGTAAACGACTGATCCAGACCCCCTGAGTGTGAGTGTCAGTGAGGAGGCCTGGGCAACCTATGGGATCCTGGGCAGTAGAGCAGTACTTATCCCTGCATACAAATGTACTCCATGTGTCCATAGCATAAAGAGGGATGCTCTCTCAGTCTGGACTCTTGGTGGAGTTCCTGGACCCTGCCCTGAGCTAAATGACAGACTCTGAATATCCCCTATGTGGAAGGAAGTGAGGATAGGTTGGGAGGTTGTGGGGGTGGTGGGGGATGCAGAAGGAGGGAAGGGAGAAGGACCTGGGATTGTCATGTGAAGCAAGGTCTTTTCTAAAAATTGTAGTAAAAATAATGAGAAAAAAGCAATAGTGGAGAGGCTACCTTAAATGCCAATAATGAGATTGAGGACTATATTATATGCTGTCCTATAGCATTCTTCCAGTGGCTGATGGAAGCAGAGTCAGACACCTACAACTAAACACTGAACTGAACTCCTGGAACCCAGTTGCAAAAAGGGAGGAGTGATGTTAAAAGGGGTCAAGACAGGGGTGATTAAGCCTACAGAGACAGGTGACCTGAACAAGTGGTCCCTCATGGACTGAGAGGCCAGCATGGGATTGACGCAGACCCCCTAAAATTGGGTGTCAGCAAGGAGGTCTTGGCAATCTCTGGGGCCTTGGGTAAGAGATCAGTATTTACCATTGGCACACAATTGGACTTTGGAAGCCTGTGCCACACTGAGGGATGCTCTTTCATCCTGGACACATGGAGGAGTGCCTAGGCCCTACCCTGGATGAAATGACAGACTCTGAAGACCCTCCATCAAGCACATCATCCTCTCTGGAGAACAGAGTGTGTATTGGTGGATGGGGGTTGGGGGAATTGGTGGGGAATGTGGGAAAATGGCAGGGAGAGGGATCTGGGATTGACATGTGAAGCAAACTTATTTCTAAAAATAACACTTGGAAATCTATAGAGAACAGGGATTCCTTGAACACTGTTTTCTGTTTTCTTGTATATTTGTTGTGTTTTTAGAGACAGTGTTTCCCTCATATCCCTGGCTGTCCTGGATCTCACTGTGTAGATCATGCTGAACTTGAACTCAGAGATCTATCTGCCTCTGCCTCTTGAGTACTGGGATTAAAGATCCATGCCACTACTCCCTGACCGCTATATTTAGAATTATAAATAAGAAAGGATAAAAACAAATAAATACCAAATTATCATATTACATAGTGATCTATTGGATATAATTACAAGACAAATTAGTATGCCAGGAAAGTGTGTGTGTGTGTGTGTGTGTGTTGGTATGTTTCTGTGTGTGTGTGTGTATTGAAATAAACCATGAACAGTATGAAAACTCCATTATGTTTATATTGATATGTAGAATTTGTCTAGTTTATCTTAAAGAAGTATATGAGGGCATTATGTGCCCAGGACATTTGCGGCATTATATTAGACAAATGCTTGTCAAAGATTACAAAATTACATTTAGGCTAGAAAACTACATAATAGTTTTTACATCAGAATAAATATAATTAATTATGAAATATTCTTAAAATATGGTTCATGCAAAATATTCTCATAAAATAATAATTTTAATTCTCAGTTTTAATTTCTGACTAATGTAAAATCCTTCTAGACATCATATTTTATGGCTTATATAGGTTAAGATTATCTGTCAAGTTAATTAACAAGATTGAAAAACAGCCCATGGAATATTGTAATACAAACAGAATTACGTTCCTTTGATATACTATTTCTCAATCTTGGGAATATTGTTAAAGGAGATGTGTCATAGGCTTAGTTTGGATTGTTTCTTGTAGAATTTACATTTTGCGGGGGACATAGGATAACTTTTAATTAAACTCATATAAATGATTCTTGCAGAAAATAAATCAATCTCTTTTTGTAATTAGCCACACAAACACAAAATTAACTAGCAGTTTAAACTTTCCTTTGTACCCCAAGGGAACTAAATAGTTTAGAGAGTATAAAGACAATAGAACAATTTAATTAATGAGGAGCTTTGAGAATTCAAACCATGGGACATATAAAAGTCTAATAATGCACATTCTCCATATTTCTCTATATTTGACCTCGGTGCGTTGAAAAATTACCTGATCCTTCTGTGAGCAGATGGTCGAGCAGAAACCGCTGCAGTAACAACTATTGGAAGAGTTGATGTGCCCCAATCTGGGCGTGTGGGGTAGGCATGAAAAGCAGAGAAGATGCATGTAGTGAGATAGACCCTTGGAGGAGTGCAAACTGGAAAGTGCCTGTTTGTTCCATTATTATAAAGACCCCATACTTCAAAGGCATTTCAGTTTTCACCGAGTCTCTTTTATAGATCTTTGATCTTTGTGTTTGCAAAATTGGTTATTTTTCCATTGCTACTTTCTGAAGAGTATCTGTTTAAACTCCACTTCTTTATGGGACTTGGAGAATCCTATAAGACTTTCTGTCCCAGTTTCATAGTCCATAACTATTCAAGACTCATTTCTAGAATTATGATTTCCTTTACATCATGTGTTACTCTCTTAAAAATGTCAATGTATTTTGATTTAAATTGACTATAGTTACTTTGAGATATTGAAAACATTGAGAGATTATCTTTTGTAGGTGACTTCTCAATAATTATTTCTCTTCAAATATTTGTATTTATTCAAGTCCTAAATTTTAATAAGCAAAATGCAATTTCCCTAAAATACAAATGATAGGACAAAACAATCAGTATCTCAAACTAATAAAGAATGTGAAACAGCCAATGTTAGAGAAACATAAACAAACACAGAAGACAGTATGCAAACTTCAGACCTTGTCCTTAATGTCCTCATCCTCTGCTTCTTATTTCACTGAACAAGTGCCAGAGCACCAGCTTATTGCCTTTTGGTCTTTGCTGAAACATTCCTTTTTCACAATGGAGAAGATGCTACTATTCACACTCTCACTCTTATATGATAAATTTCATCGTTACTTTGCAAGTATTTTTTCCCAAATTAAATAACATTCTCTGGCATTCACAATGTCAACACTTGGTATCATGTAAAATTTAGTAACATATGTAACTAAAAAAAAGAACCTGTCTTTAATTTTCTATGATGATTTGGCTTGCATTATCTTTCAACATCTGTAATCAGATTCATTATGTCTTTTGGCTATTAATGCTCCTAATTTCACAACAATATATTTCTACTGCTGGCTGTGGATATGTTAAGAACATGTGAAAACACACTTGCCTCTGCTTTATTATAAATATAGTGTGATTTCTTGTTTCCTACTCTCATCTCTACAGTTCACGTGCTCCTTTCTTTTCCCAGAGGCATTCTCTTGGAAGCAATTGTTCAAAAGAAGGATATGTAGGAAACCTCATTAATTATAAGTAGTGTGAGATTTTCAAAGAAGAAACATGCCTGTTATATTTATATAATAAATACGTCAGCAATTTCTGCTGCTTCAGTTAAAAATAGTTCTCAATGATAGTGATACATAAGAAATTCAGGAGGTCACATAATTTTCTCAAGATCATACAGATGTCAATAACTGAATCAAAATTATTTTAAAGAAACTTGATACAAGATTTAAACTTCTAAATCATTGTTCAGTAGTTACTTTTAGAATTTTGTGTGCCCAAAATTACCATCATAAGGGAATAGATTATTAACAATAATAATATAAAAATTGCAATTGACACCCATTGAAATATACTTTTCACAAGGTATTATCAAACATCAAACATAATAATAGCAGCTATCATGTATTTAGAAAACAATTAAGGACTCAGAGTTGCAAAACCATGAAAATTTTAAATGGAAAAATCTCAGTCAGTGAATATTATTAACCTACTATGTGAAATAATGTACTACAGTTATAAAGGGAAAGTAATAAAATAACTTCAAGTGTTTGGAGGGTTTATTAAAGAATAAGTTATCTACATATGTTTATATAGAAAAATTCCATTAATAGCAGCTTTAGATGATAAGGGATGGAGATATTTGGCCAATTAAAAATAAGAGTAATTACACTTATTTATAAATGTTCAGGAAAAAATCACTTGCTTAAGTAAATGAGACTCGTTGTCATAAAGAGAGATATGCTTCCCCCATGTAATTTCAAGACTTGACAGTGGTTGTTACTTAAAAACAATCCTTATCTTAAAAATGATCTCATCTCCAACAGATAAAAAAGTTATATGGCAACAGAGAACCACACCCTGATATCAGAATTTCTCATCCTGGGTCTCTCAGATGATCCTGAACTCCAGCCCATGCTCTTTGGGCTGTTCCTGTCCATGTACCTGGTTACAGTGATTGGAAACCTGCTCATCATCCTGGCTGTCAGTTCTAACTCCAACCTCCACAACCCCATGTACTTTTTACTTTCCAATCTGTCCTTTATTGACATCTGTTTCATTTCAACTACAATACCAAAAATTCTGGTAAACATGAAGTCACAGAGAAAAGACATCTCCTACATAGAATGCTTTACACAGATATATTTTTTTAATACTTTCGCTGGAATGGATAATTTTTTACTCACTTTAATGGCCTATGATCGCTTTGTAGCCATCTGTCATCCCCTCAAGTACACTGTTATCATGAGCCCTCTGGTGTGTGTTATTCTGGTCCTGATGCTTTGGACCATCATGTTCTGGGTCTCCCTAATTCATATTCTTTTGATGAATGAACTGAACTTCTCCAGAGCCACTGAAATCCCACATTTCTTCTGTGAACTGGCTCAAGTCCTCAAGGTAGCCAAGTCTGACACTCACATCAATAATGTCTTCATGTATGTAGTCACTACCCTACTAGGTGTGATTCCTATGACAGGAATCCTTATGTCATACTCACATATTGTCTCATCCTTATTAAGGATGTCCTCTACTGTGAGTAAGTACAAAGCCTTTTCCACCTGTGGGTCTCACCTCTGTGTGGTCTCTTTGTTCTATGGTTCAGGACTTGGAGTTTACTTCAGCTCTTCTGTTGTCCATTCTTCCCAGAGAATAATGATTGCCTCATTGATGTATACTGTGATCAGCCCCATGCTGAATCCCTTCATATATAGCCTGAGAAATAAGGATGTTAAAGGTGCTCTTGGAGAACTTTTCATCAGAATTTTCTCTTGTCCATCCTGGTTCATTGACATCAAAACTAAATTCATGCTGAGAACTCTAAGGCAAATTTTATGAACATACCTATCCTGGGTAGTGTCTTTCTATCTTACAACAAATGCCTAATTCACACTGTTCTGAAAGTATATATAACTTTGCAATTTTGTATTTTAATAATTTATTTATTCTTTTAAATGTCATTTTCCATTCCAACCACAGTTCTTCCTCCCACCCCTCCTCCAGGCCCCCTGACCTCTCTCAAGTCCAAGTCCAGTCTCCTCGTCCTCACAGGCAAGGGCTCAAGTGAGGAATCAATAAAATCTGGCATAATACATAGGGGTAGGGCCAATCCCCTCTCATGCCTTAAGGCTGAACACCTCATGCCACCATAGGGAATGAGCTCCAACAAAACAGCTCATGTACAAGGTTTGTATCATGATCCTACTGTAAGGTGCCCCTCAGATAGTTCAAGCTTTACAACTGTCTCCCAATACAAAGGAGGGCCTAATTCAGTCCCCCCTAGAGTCTCCACAGATGTCAGCCTAGAATTCATGAGTAACCACAAGCTTGGCTTTGTTGTTACTATAGATTTCTCCATCATGATCTTGACCACCCTAGCTCACATATTCCCTCCTCCCTCTCTTTGATTAGATTCCTAGAGCTCGTGCTCGTGCTTGGTTGTCATCTCTACATCTCGTTCCATCAATTACTGAATGAAGGATTTAGGATGATATTTGAGGTATTCACCAATCTGCCTATAGGTGTAGGCTTGTTCAGACATCCTCTCCACTATCACTAGGAGTCTTAGATGGGGGTTGGCATTGTAGATTCTTGGGAATTACCTTAGTACTATGTTTCTCCCTAATCCCATAGTTACTCGCTCTATTACGTTATTTCTTTCAGTGCTCTTCTACTCAATCATTCCCATGTCAACTATGCCCTTCCTTCATGTACTCATTCCTTCACCCTTCCCCCTTACCACCTCCAACTCTAGTTTACCCAGTTGATACCATCTAATTCCCTTCTCAGCATGATCCATGTGACCCTCTTAGGGTCCTTTGTTACCTAGCTTCTTTGGAGCTGTGGATTGTATACTTATTATACTTTGGTTTACATATATTATCTAATTATGAATAAATACATACCATATTTGTCTTCCTGAAATTGAATTCCCTCACTCAGAATATTTTTTTCTGGTTCTATCAATTGCCTGGAAATTTCATGAGGTCATCATTTTTTACAGCTGAATAGTAACCGATTGTGTAAATGTACCACATTTTCCTTATCCATTCTTCAGTTGAGAGGCATCTAGGTTGTTTCCAGATCTGACCCAAGAGTGATATTTCTGGGTCTTGAGGTAGATTGTTTCCAAATTTTCTTTGAAAAATGGCTTCAAAGTGGCTATACGAGTTTACATTCTTACCAGTAGTGGAGGAATGTTCCTTTGACTCCACATCTTCTCCAACATAAGCTGTCCTGAGTTATTTTTTTTTGTCTTTGACATTCTGACAGGTGTAAGATTGTATCTCAGAGGCATTTTGATTTTCATTTCCCTGATGTCGAAGGATTTTAAACAATTCCTTAAATGTCTCTTTTTCCATTTGAGAGTCTTCTGGTGAGAAATCTCTGTTTAGCTTTGCATCCCATTTTTTTCATTTGAGTTACTTTGTATTTTGATCTTTATTTTCTTGAGTAATTTTTACAGCTTTGAGATCAACTCTTGGTCAGATTTGGGGTTGATGAAGGTCTTTTCACATTCTTTAGGCTGTTGTTTTGACTTATTGACTATATCCTTTGCCTTCCAGAAACTTTTCAGTTTCAGGAGATACCACTGATTGATTGTTGCTCTCAGAGTCTGTGATACTAGAATTATATTTAGGAAGTTGTCTCCTGTGCCAATGGGTTCAAGGCTACTTTGGATTTGAGTTTAATGGACAGCAATAGATATGGATCTATTTGCAAGCTTCTACACATTGACATTCAATTATTCTAGTACCATTTGCTAAAGATGTTTTCCTTTTCCATTGTACTATTTTGGCTTTTTGTAAAAAAAAATCAGGTGTTTATAGGTGTGTGGATTAATGTCAGGGTCTTTTCTGTGATTCCACTGATATCCATCTGTCTCCTTTTATGTCAACACCACCCTGTTTTTATTACTATAGATCTATAGTACATTTTAAAGTTAGGAATGGTGATACACCCAGCCTTTCTTTTATTATACAGGATTGTTTTAACTTCTTGTTTTTTTCTGTTTTGTTTTGTTTTTCCATATGAAGTTGAGTATTGTAATTTCAAAGTCCTTGAAGAATAGTGTTAGGATTATTATGGGGATTGCATTGAATCTGTACATTGCCTTTGGTAAGATTGGCATTTTTACTATGTATTCCTAACTATCCAAGAGCATGGGAAATCTTTCCATTTTCTGATATCTTCTTCAATTTCTTTCTTTAGGAATTAAAAAGTTCTTGTCATACAGATCTTTCACTTGCTGGCTATAATTACCCCAAGATAGTTTATATTTGTGGCTATTGTAAAGGGTGATGTTTCTCTGATTTTTTTCTCAGCCCATTTATCATCAATATGTAGGAGGGCTAATGATTATTTTGCATTAATATTGTATTCTGCCACATCAATGAAGTTGTTTATCAGCTATAGGAGTTCCTGGGTAAAATATTTGGAGTCACTTAAGTATACTGTCATATCATTTGCAAATAGAGAAAGTTTGACCTCTTCTTTCCAATTAGTATTCTCTTGATCTCCTTTGTTGTCTTATTGCTCTAGCTGGAAATTCAAGTACTGTATTGAATAAATATGGAGAGAGTAGACAGCCTTATTTTGTTCTTGATTTTGGTGAAATTACTTTGAGTTTTTCTCCATTTAATTTGATGTTGGCTTTCATCTTGCTGTGTGTGCTTTTATTATGCTTAGGTATGATTCTTGTATTACTGTGCTTTCTAAGACCTTTATCATGAAGGAATGTTAGATTTTGTTGAAGGCTTTTTCAGTATCTAATGAGATGGGCATGTGTTTTTCTTCTTTCAATTTGTTTGTATAGTAGATTACAATGACAGATTTTCATATGTTAAACTAATCCTGCATATCTGGGATGTAGTATACTTAATAATGTTGGCTGATTTCTTTGATGAATTCTAGAATTCAGTTTTCCAGTATTTTAATTAGTATTTTTGCATCAGTGTTCATGAATGGGAATGGTCTTTAGTTCTCTTTCTTTGTTGTACCTTTGTGTGGTTTGGGTATCAGGGTTACTGTAACCTTTTAAAAAAGAATTTGGCAATGTTCAGTCTGTTTCTATGTTGTAGAACAATTTGAGAAGTATCAGAGTTAGTTCTTCTTTGAAATTCTGTTAGCATTCTGTACTTGAAGCCATTTAGTCCTGATTTTTTTTGGTTGGGAGACTTCCAGTGACTCCTTCTATTCCTTTAGGGGTTCTAGGTATATTTAAATTCTTTATCTGGTCTTGATTTAATTTTGGTATGTGAAAACTATCCAAAAAATGTCAATTTCTTTTAAATTTTCCAATTTTGTTGAGTACATATTTTTGAAGTATTGCTTGATGTTTCTCAAAATTTCCTCAGTGTCTGTTGTTTTTTCCCCTTTTGTTTCTGATTTTGTTAATTTGGATTTTCTCTCTCTGCTCTTTGGTTACTTTGGATAAGGGTTTGTCTAATTTGTTGATTTTTACAAAGAACAAACTCTGTTTCATTTATATGTTCTATTGTTCTCTTTGTTTCTATTTTATTCATTTCAGCACTCATTTTGCTTATTTCCAGTCATCTACTCCTACTTAGTGAGATTGCTTCTTTCTGTTCCAGAGATTTCAGGTTTTCCTTTAGTTTGTTACTGTGTAATTTCTTCAACTTCTTTTTGTAGGCATTTAATACTATGAACTTTCCTTTTAACACACTATAATGGTATCCCATAAGTTTACTTATGTTGGGCATTTGTTTTAATTGAATTCTAAGAAATCTTTATTCCTTATTTCTTTCTTGACCCAGCGTTGCTCTGTTGAGCATTCTTCAGTTTCTACAAGTTTGTAGGCTTTCTGGAATTTGTGGTGTTGAATTCTAACTTTTGGGTATGCTCATTTGAAAAGATACAAGGGGTTATTCCCAATCTTTTGTATCTGTTGATATTTGCTTTGAGACTGAATATGTGGTCAATTTCAGAGAAGATTCCATGGGGTGCAAAGAAGAATATATATTCTTTTGTGTTTGTGTGGAATGTTCTATAGATATCTGTTAAGTCCATTTGCCTCATATTGCTTATTAGATTCCATATTTTTCTGTCTATTTTCTGTATGACAGACATTTGCACTGGTGAGAGTGAGGTGCTGACGTCTCCCTCAATTATTATGTGTGTTTTGATATGCATTTAAGCTTTAATAATGTTTCTCTTATGGATGTGGCTGCCCTTGTATTTGGGGTATATATGCTTAGGATTCAGATTTCTTGATGGATTTTTTTCCTGTGATAAATATGAAATGTCCTTCTTCATCTCTCTTGATTGCCTTTTCTTTGAAGTCTAATTAGTTATCAAGAGAGTTACAGCAGCTTGTTTCCTGGTTAATTTGATTGGAAAATTTCTTCCCAACCCTTTACTTTGAGGTAATGTCTGTCTTTGCAATTGAGGTGGGTTTATTATATACAGAAGAAGGAAGGAAACTGTTTTCATATCCATTCTGTTAACCTATGCCTTTTTATAGGTGAGTTGAGTCTATTGATATTAAGGAATACCAATGACGAGTGACTTTTGATACCTGTTTTTTGGTGGTGGTGGTAGTGTGTTTTTCCTTCCTTTAGGATTTGCTACTATGGAATTATCTATTGTCAATACTTTCCTGGCTAACTCTAACCACCTTGGGTATTCCTTCTAGTTGCTTCTGTTAGGCTGCATTTGCAGATAGATATTTTTTAAATCTGTTTTTTTCATGGAATATCTTGTTTTCTCCATCTATAGTTTCTATGGGTTAAACCAGTCCAGTCTTAACTCCTTTGCCCATCAGTTCTTTCTTTCTGACAATGGATTCTAGGAGTTCAGTTCGGTGTTTGTGGGTATCTGCCTCTGTTTTCATCGGTCACTGGATGAAGGTTCTGTTTCCTAGACCCTCTGGCAGTGGGGCTGTATTCTGGAACTTGGCTGATTCATGTCTAAAATCAATAAATGAGGGAGTACATACCATGTTTCTCTTTTGTGATTGGGTTAGCTCACTCAGTATAGTTTCTTCTAGTGCCATTCATTTGCCTGCAAATTTCAATATTCCATTGTTTTTTCAGCTGAATAATACTCCATTGTGTAAATGTACAACATTTTCTCTCTCCACTCTTCAGTTGAGGTGCATCTACGTTGCTTTGAGGTTCTGGCTATTACACATAATGTTGCTATGAATGCAGTGGAGCAGACATCCTTATTGTATGACTGTGCATCTTTTGGGTATATGCCTAAGAGTGGAATTGCTGAGTATTGTTGTAGACTGATTCCCCTTTTTCTGAGGAATATCCATACTGATTTCTGAAGTGGCTGTATGAGTTGGCACTCCCACCAGCAGTGGAAGAGTGTTCCCCTTCCTCCACAATCTCTCCCAGCATAAACTGTCATTGGTGTTTTTGATTTTAGCCATTCTGACAGGAATAAGATTTCCCTGATACCTAGGGATTTTGCACACTTTCTCAAGTGTCTGTCAGCCATTTTAGTCTCCTCTATTGAGGATTCTCTATTTAGTGCTGTACCCCATTTTTTGATTGGATCCTTTGGTGTTTTGAAGACTTGTTTGTTGAGTTTTTTGTAAATTTTGTAGATCAGCCCTCTGTCAGATGTGGGTTTAGTGAATACATTTTCCCAATCTATGGGGTGCCTTCTTGTATTGCTGACTGTGTCCTTTGCCTTATAGAAGCTTCCCACATTCAGGAGGTCCCATTTATTAATTGTTGATCTTAGTATCTGTGCTACTGGGGTTATGTTCATGAAGCAGTCTCCTGCACGAATTCTTTCAAGGGTGCCTCCCACTTACTTTTCTAATAGGTTCAGTGTAGCTGGATTTATGTTGATGTCTTTGATCCATTTGGACTTAAGTTTCTGCATGGTGATAGACAAGGGTCTATCTGCATTCTCCTACATGCCAGCCTCCAGTTATGACAGCACCATTTGTTGAAGATGCTTTCTTTTTTCCATTGTATATTTTTAGCTTCTTTGTCAAAAATCAGATGTTCATACATATATGGACTAATATCAGGGTGTTCATTTCGTTCCATTGGTCTACCTGTCTATTTTGGTGCCAATCCTGTTTTCAGGATTACAGCTCTGTAATAGACCTCGAGGTCAGGGATGGTGATGCCTTCAGATATTGATCTGTTGAATAAGGTTGTTTTGGCTATATTGGGTCTTTTGTTTTTCCATACATAGTTGATTATTGTTCTTTCAAATTCTGTGAAGAATTGTCCTGGGATTTTAATGGGGATTGCGTTAAATCTGTATATTGCTTTGGGTACAATTGCCCTTTTTACTATGTTGATCCTACCTATCAAAGAACATGGGAGATCTTTCTACCTGCTGTTGTCGTCTTTGATGTCTTTCTATAAAGACTCAAAGTTCTTGCTATACCGGTCTTTCACTTGTTTGGTTAACATTACCCCGAGGTGTTTAATGTTGTTTGTGGCTATTGTCAAGGGCAATGTTTCTCTGATTTCTTTCTCAGCCCTTTTATCGTCTGTGTATAGTAGGGTTACTGATTTTCTTTAGTTGATCTTGTGTCCTGCCACTTTGTTGAAAGTATTTATCAGCTGCAGGAGTTACCTGGTGGAGTGTTTTGGGTCACTTATGTAAACTATCATATCATCTGCAAATAGTGACAGTTTGACCTCTTCCATTCCAATTTGTATTCCTTTAATCTCATTTTGCTGTCATATTGCTCTAGCTAGAACTTCAAGTAAATATTGAAGAGGTATGGTTTCTCTATTTCTTTAGTGGACTCTTTCATTTCTTTTTTAATGGTCTCTATCATATTTATAAAGTTCTTTTAAGGTTGTTATTCCGCTTCTTCTGCTTTGGGGTGCTCATTTCTTCCTGTTGTAGAACTACTAGATTCTGGTCTTACCATGTTGCTCTTTATATTGTTAAATGGATTCACGCATTGGTGTCTACCCATCTCTTCCTTCAGTCAGTGCTAGCATTGTCTTTGACTTTTGACTGGATCCTTGCAGACAGTTGTTTGTGTCTCAGGGAGCCACTCACGGTCAGCTCTCTTAGTTCTCTCTGTTCAATCAATATCTGTGTCTCAAGGAGCTGTTGTTGTCACCAGGGTGAAGTTTGTGGGTTTGTGGTGAACAGGGACTTGCAAGTTACAGGGTCCAATGGGGGGTATACACTGTCTGCAGAAGCCTTTCCTACTGATTAGCTATTGTACCTGAGATGGGTGGTGAGAGGGGCCTGGGGTTTTTTACCAGGAACTAGGGTCTAGAGGATGTTTAGTTCAGATGGGAAGCTTTTCAGTGATCTCTCAGTTATCTTTGTGCACTAGTTCATTTTTGTATTTTTAATGGAAATTATTTTTATTCCTTATGCATGCTATTTAAAGTTTGTAATTGTTCTTATATGATATTTTGATATGTTAAATTTTTGGTGAATTATGGCTTGTGTGTTCATATGAGTACATCTTAAATCATTATTGAATGTTAATGTTCTTCACATTGATTTGATAGCATTCATGTTTTTCCTAAAGGGAATATGAAAACACTCAAAGAAATACTGTTATCATACCAGTTCTGTTATTATCATTTAACATATATGATTTCATTATGAAAACAATGTTATATTGTTTTTCCTTTTGTGTTTTTTTTTGAGATTGTAGTTTCATTACAGCTCTCCTTTCCTTTCCTCCCTGAAAAATCTCCCATATACATACCATTTCCCCTTTAAACTCATGACCTCTTCATTAACTAATATTTGTACTGCAGATATAGACATATATGCATAAACATATATATTCCTAAATATGATTTCAGCCTAGATAATTTTATATGTATGTTACTTGGATGTATGTCTTCATGGGTAATGATTTTGAATCTGTTTGCTCTTCCCTGAAGAAGACCAACTCTTCTTTATTCAGATTTTCTCAGTTGTCTATAGTTACAGAAAACACTGTGTAGGTTGTTGCATTTATTGGTGTCATCCTTGTTCAGTTCATATTAGGTCAGTCATATTTGTGAGACTTTTATGGGTATAGCTTCTACAATTTCTAGGAGACATAATCTCAGTTCCTGATACTTTGGCTCTCAGGATCTTTCCTTTCCTTCTTCCACAATATATTTTTTAGATGTATCCAGTGGACCTGGATTTCACAACTGCAATTTGATTGATTGTGGCTTTCTGTAGTGGTCTTTGTTGGTTACAAATAGAAGTTTCATTGATGATGTATGAAGACTACACTTATTTGCCAGTATGAGGATTTATGTTTATAGATTATTCTTAGTGATGATGCTTTTTTATCAAAATAGTGGCTGTAGATTTTCCTTCAATATCATGGTACCCAAAGGTGCTATGCAAATATCCAACACAGGTAGGCAAGCAATAGTTCTATCCAGTTGTGACTCCTGTGATCCACACTGATGATCAGCATGTTGTGATGTCATTAAGAGTACAAAAGTGGCACAAATATCTTTGTAATAAACCCAGTACACTCTTTAGACTTACAACCTGTCCAACAAGGTTCAGTAAAGTATCCCTTGTACTGAATACCTATTAAGCTACACAGAGCTAGTGTGGCCTTGATTTCTTAGCTTTATATCTCAGGGAATCATCTGAGATTGTGTTAGATTGTAAATTAAGACAGACACTGAGTCTTTTTTTATTTTATATATATTTTTATTATTTTAATTTTAGGTAGCTTGTTTTACATGTCAATCCCAGTTCACTCTCCCTCCCCTCCTCCCACACCCCCCACTATGCCCCCCATCCTCCCACCTTATTGCCAATTCCTTTCACATAGGAGATATCTAGAGTCTGTCATTTCACTCAGGGTAGGGTCCAGGCACTCCCCTAAGAGTCCAGGCTGAGAGAACATCCTTCTTTGTGTTATGGACACACGATGTCTGTTAGTATTCAAGAGATAAACACTGATCCATGGCTCAGGACCCCATAAGTTGCCCAGGCCTCCTCACTGACTCTCACATTCAGGGGATCTGGATCAGTCCCATGCTGGCATCCCAGATGTCTGTGTTGTGTCCAAGAGCTCTCCCCTGTTCAGATCAGCTGTCTCTGCTGGTTTTGCCAGCCCATTCTTTGCCAATATGCTCCTCTCTCTCTGTCACTGGGTTCCTTGGGTTCAGTTCAGGATTTACCTGTGGGTGTTTGCTTCTTCTTCCATCAGTCACTGGATGAAGGCTCCAGGATGGTTATAGACATCAAGTTCATTATCAGGAATGGGCATTCTGGGTGGTCTCCACACTATTGCTTAGCTTGCCAATTGGGGTCATCCCTTTAGATCACTAGAGGTCAAAACGGTGCCTGATCTGTCTTTTAACCTATGATTTCCTCTTCCCCTATCCCACACCCCCCAGTCAACTTATCTCAAAGTAAAGGGTTGGGAATAGATTTTCCAATCAAATGGACCCAAGAAACAGGAGGGTGTAGCAATCCTAATATCTAACAAACTAGACTTCAAATTAAAATCAATCAAAAGTGATGAAGAAGGACATTTCATTTTCATCAAAGGAAAAGTCCATCAAGATAAAGTCTCAATTTTAAACATCTAGCCACAAATACAAAGGCACCTACATTTGTGAAAGAAACATTACTAAAGCTCAAATTTCACATAAAATCTCACACACTAATAGTAGGAGACTTCAACACTCTGCTCTCACCACTAGACAGGACCTCCAGACAGAAACTTAACAACGAAACAAAAGAAGTAATAGAAGTTATGACCCAACTGGGTTTAACAGACATCTATAGAACATTCCACCCAAACACAAAGGTATATACCTTCTTCTCGGCATCACATGGAACCTTCTCTAAAATTGACCACATAATAGGAAACATAGCAAATCTCCACAGATACAAAACAATTGGAATAACCCCCTGTATCTTATCAGACCACCATGCATTAAAATTAGAATTCGACAATAACACAAATTGCAGAAACCCTACAAACTCATGGAAATTGAACAATGCACAATTGTACCATCCCTGGATAAAGGAAGAAATAAAAAAAGAAATTAAAGACTTCCTGGAATTCAATGAGAATGAAGACGCAACATATGCAAACTTATGGGACACATTGAAAGCAGTGTTCAGAGGAAATTTCATAGCACTAAGTGCCCACATGAAGAAGAGGAAGAGAGAGTAGGTCATGGGGGAACAGACACTGATTCTTGCTGGCCGGTGGTGGCACATGCCTTAAATCCTGGCACTCAGGAGGCAGAGGCAGGCAGATCTCTATGAGTTCGATTCTGGGCTGTTACGACAGCCTCCAAAACAATACAGAGAAACCCTGTCTTGTAAAACAAACAAACAAAAAAAAAGAGACAGACACTGAGTCTTATATTTACTATTCTCATTTATGCAATGATGACTGGAGTTTGAACAGGAAATCTCCATATAGTTGTTTTGTAAGAAGTTTCTTTCATGTAATTCTCTTTTATATTTCTTGTACAGTTTGTCTGTTTCTTAGAAATTTGCACCATCACAGAAGATTGTGTCATTTCAGAATCTCCACTCCCTTAGCTGTTGTCCAATCCCCAGCTCACTTTTTCCTGGAATTTTACCAGTTATAGAGATTGTACTTTTCCTTGTCGTATAGCCATTCATTATATAATCTTGATATTTGGTACTTAGAAGATGTGTCTTTGCAAGTGTTTTTAATAGTGTTGACAGTTTCCTATTTTTAAAGTGTTGTTTATAGCTAAATATACATGTTATAGAAGAGTTATTACTGTAAGACTGAAACCTGTTCCTTTTTGTCTAACATCTATGTAATACTATTCACTTACACTGTCATTCTATATAATGTCTACTACTTTAGATCAACATATAAGATAATGCATATCATATTTGACTTTTTATCTTTTTCTCATTTCACCTGAACTTATGACACGGTAGTTCATCCATGTTTTAGAAAATGTGTTATTTGATTGATGTATTTTTGCCTTAGATATGTGATCTTATAATGAACATGTAAATCCACGCACAGTTAAAATGATTTTGTCAAGATAATTATACAAAAACTTTCATGTACTCACTTAATGTCCATTGAATAGACGTGTGTAAATAAGGCTACAAAATCTTAAGGTTTTTCACATTTTTAAGAAAATTGTATATGTTGTTTTCTACAATTATTATAATAATTTATACTACCAACAACATTAAAATATTTGCTATATTTGATAAGATTTGTGGTTTACTATATTTTTAATAATTTTAAAGAATAGACTAATATTCTATTACAGTTTTATAATTTGTATTATCTTTATGACTAGTGAATTCGACATGCCAAATATCACTAATATGTATCTCTTCTATTTGGTCATTTTCTTTTGAAATATTCTGATTAGAACTTTTATTGATTTTAAGTAGATTATTTTCTCACAGTTTGGTTGTGTGAATTTTATATTGAATTCTTAACAAATAAATGGTTTTAAATGCATTTTTCTCTCATTTGGTTTTCTTTTCTTTTTGCTAAAGGTACTTATAGTATTTCCAAGTGTATTTTGATTGTTTTATTATAATATGTTAATAATAGGCAAAATGAGTCTCATAAAATTTTCACGCATATCCAATATTGGTTTAGATTATATTTCTCCGTCAGAACGCTCTTTATATATTCCAGTCAATTCCTTTCTTCTTCCCAACAATCTTCCTTCTTTTATGTTATTTTTTTGTAACCTGGTTAAGTTTAATTAGATTGTTTGTAAGAGCATGTGTACCCTAAAAATGAGGATCTTAGTGAAAATATATTTCTCTCCCCAATTTGCTGTAACTTCAGAGATGGACATCTGAGCCTCTCTATCATTCATGTCAAGATTTGCTAGGTCAAATTTTGTGGACATCTCATGCAGTTAATCACACCACTCTGAGATCAAGATTACAATACTGATATCATGTCTGGAAGCCAGAATTTCATATCACCCTTCTCAGTTTTCTATGGCTTTTACATTCTCTTTATACCTTCTCCTATAATTTATTCTGAGTTATGGGTGGGAGGTAGATATTATGGATGTTACACTTACATGTTCATACCTGATGTGGTAAACCTTGAAGAAAGAGAGAGAGAGAGAGAGAGAGAGAGAGAGAGAGAGAGAGAGAGAGAGAGGAAGAAGGTAGTGAAAGAAGGAAGGGACAAAGGAACGAAGGAAGGAAGGAGAAAAATTCTGATGGCTCAAAATGTCTGAGAACCTAGTGGAAAAGCTACTGCTGTTATTTTTTCTATTTTTCCCCCAAATGAACATACTGTGACTGACCAACCACTTTATAGATGATTGACTTGATACCTATAGAATTATGCATGCCATCTATGGGAAGAGAAGTTTCTGTTTGTAAGTGGTCAGATGTAATTTCAGAGATTCATAGCTTTCAGAAGCATGGTGTAGGCTCTCTCCTCCTCCTGAAAACTGCTTATCTGTGAGAGGAAGATGAGGAAAATGTTACTTTTCTCTGATCTCAGTTTGAGAGTTCTTTATCTTCCGCACTTTTGGTACATATTCATATACATATAAATTGATCACCTCCATGACTTATCCTTCCACACAACTCCCGCACCAACAACCATTTAGTAGTTGCTTAAACCAACATCATGTTTTTGCTTTTATTAGTTTTACACTTAATAAACTTTTCGTCTATTTTTTCCATATGGTTCTTCATGGTGAGGGAAAATCTAAGCTGATTCTTCTGCATGTGGATTTTCTAGTTTCCTATCACCTTTACTAATTAGATATTTCTTTACCCAATATGTTCTTGGTGTCTTTGTCAAAAAGCTATCAAATACTCAATTTAAATTATGAATGTATTTCTGGATATATAACCAGTGATATTTTTTCATGTTAAATAATTAACATGTATAATTATATAAATTACTTGTGACATTTCTATGCTTTCATATCTAATTTGCATATTAAGTCACATGTAATTACATCTGTAGGAGGAAGTCTGTATGCTGCCCTTAACCATGTGACTTACTACAGGCGCATACAGATGAGGTAATTAAAGGGCGGTTTACCACACCGCTAACCACACCCACTTTAGGCATGACTAAAGACGAATACGGCCGGACGTAAAGACGTATACGTATGTAGGTGGTGAACTATGTACATCTATAATAAACTTGTCATGTCCATTTTCCCTCCTACCTTCTCTTGTTTGTTTTTACGCCTTTTTTCCTGAGCAGTCTTCCTATTCACTCATATCCCTGGTTTGACATTATCTGATTTTACAATTTTCTGTTGAAAGAGCAGATGATATGCCTGGACATGTGCCTGTCTTATTTCAAGGCATGCAAAAAATTATGATCTGCAATTGTATTTAATTTATAGGTTTCCCTTCCTTTTGTGTCTAATTAGAATTCATGTGCAAATATGTTCTCTTTCCACTTGCATGTTAATGGGAATTTAGAATGACTTTATATCTGGGCTATTTTGAAGAATATCAGAATAAACATAGTTATATACTTATCTCCTTGAATGCTGGATTTATCTACTTTAGATACATTACCAGAAATGTTGTGTGTGTGCATGTGTGGGTGTGTGTGTGTGAGAGAGAGAGAGAGAGTGAGAGACAGAGAGACAGAGAGAGACAGAAAAACAGACAGAGACAGAGACATGGAGAGCGTTGCCTATTATTTTCTCTATTGACTATATTCATTTAGATTCTTTGGTGTATAAGATTAATTATCTTGGTTACTTTTTATTTTTTATTTATTCCAAATGTATTTTCCAAGACCATATGCTAAATTCTTACTCCCTCAGTGTTTGTGGCCAGAAGTTAATGTCTTTTTCTTTCCCTCTCTTTCTCTCAGTTGTGTGTGTGTGTGTGTGTGTGTGTGTGTGATGTTCACATGCTTGTAGTGTTGAGTGTCTTCCTCTCCATATATCTCAGTTTTTGAGGAAGTGGCTTTGTTGGAAAGCCAGTTTATCCAAAATAGCTAGCTCCAGGTTCCGTGTGAGACCATGTTCTTCCAATATTTTTAAATGTATGTGTATTTTAGAACATAAATTCTAAGGAATATGAAACTCAACATTGTTTTATAATTGATATTTATTAATTGTTCAGATTAGTTAATGATTGCATTATACAATGTACCTTGATCATATTAACCCCCAACCTCCCTTACCTTCTCCTGCTTGTATCCGTCATTCTAGTTTCCTTTCAACTTTCATTTGTAAATTTGACCCATCACAACACTATGCTTCAATATGCAAGTTATGTAATCTAAGTATCAAGAAGATTTTCTAGGAGTGACTCCTGTTCTTCCAGCTTGCTGATTCTAGCTGTAGTCAGAAACATGCAAGAAATGTCATATTTCAAACTGTTCAGCTGGTAGCAACAAAAGTTCAGACATTTAAAAAAATATACTCAAGTAATAAAAACAAAGCCAGAGCAGACAGAAGCTTTCAATGTCATAGTCCAACCTGATCCAAACAAAATGAAATGGAATTTTTAATGAGCCATATATATGCATAATTTTCTACTTTACAAAAATGTAGTCTAAGTATCTGACCTAAACAATAAGAATGTATGAGAGGACCAGGTGCTTCAGATCATAGCTTGTCTTGTATTCTATAGTAAGAAGCACCCAAAGAGGGTCTTACTCTATACAATTATTTAGTAGTGATTAAATCCTTTGAATTTATATAAACCCAGTATTTGTTCATTTCTTCCATTTACTTAGCAAGCCCCTCCAACTACACACAAATCCATTATGTAAATATAACTGTGATTTAGATAGAAGTTCATGGACACAATACATGCAGTGAGGAGAAGGATCTATGTGGCTAGAAGCAAAATGAGCTTCCGAATAGCAGAGCATATATGATAAATAGGACTTTATACTAAGAGGTCAAAGATGTAAAAGGAACAGCATATTAATAAGATACCAACACATCAAACAAATTTGTTATTTTAAGCACATGGTCATTTAATTTTCCCCAATTTCAAAAAATATTAGTTAAAAGGCATAAGCAGACAGATATGCAGAAGGGCAAATACATCAGGTAAATTCAATATCAAATTTTGACCAATGTATAGTTTGCCTAGTTCAAAAACAAAAGATGTACCTTCCCAGTTAAGTTGTATTATAGGTCAGAGGGACTTGATAGTCATATATAAAATAGTCTATCCAAAATATCTGGATATATATATTTCAGGGAGCCATGGAACTTCCTTCAGAATGTATAATATTTTATGATTTTAAAATAATATTAACTGATAAATGATTTCCTAAATATCAGATCATAATTTAAAAAGCAACAGTAAATATAAAACTGGGTAAAGTATACAAAAATGTCAATGTCAAATAACAAAAATTTATATAGTAAAGTATGTCCTATAAAATTAGGGGTGTTTTTGATAAAGTACTCAATTTAGGAGAAAATGAAAATATGAATAAGGAAAATTTGGATAACTATGCGGAGCCAAGTATAAAACACAACTATAGTGCTGCGCCCACACAGCCTGGGACCGAGAATCTGCAGAGAGTGTCGGGATTTATGACACAGAGACCAATCCCTGGTGAAAGAAGGTTCGCTTTATTCTTACACTGGTTATATACCCTGACACCAGAGGCTGGGGTAGGGTGTCAGGAAGAGGAGGTTAATCATCGGAAAGGTCAGGTTGTTCTTGTGGGCAAGCCCTTCTGAAAACATCAGGAACATATTGCTCTAGTAAACATGTTTTTCTTTGTGGTTAAGACACTGCATTGTTTTTAGTAAACATGTCTTTCTCTGCAGTTGTAGACACCAGTTACAGCTGCCTGCTCCCAGGCTGATGGTGAAGTGGACCTCCAGCAAGGTCTCTTGTTCCCACACTATAGAAGCTAAGAAAGTAAAAAAAACTGATAGGATGGAGTGATAGTAAGTAATAGGGAAGGAGCAGAATACATGTGATCTTATCAGGAGAATGAGAAATGGAGAACTTTTAAGGAGGGGAGAAAGGTAAATACAAAAGAATGTAGGAGAAGGGTAAAATAAAAATCAGGATGTGTAAGAAACATATGGAATAATAGTAATATTTGCATAAAGCAAAACCTGTAGTATACATAATTCCTTATAAATTATCCACATTTAGCTGTATCTAATATCCCACACTTAACCCTCCTGTTCCCACATCCTCTCCAGCTGTTTCTTGTGTTTTGAACATAGCAATTCTTATAGGTGTAAGACACCTATAAGTAGCTTTGATTTGCATTTCACTGATGGCTAAGAAGGCCAAATATCTTTTAAGGGTATTCAGCAATTTGAGATTCTGCTACTGAGAATTCTCTGTTTAGACTTGTACCCTGTTTTATTTGGATTGGTTGGGTTGTGAATGTCTAGTTTTTTGAGTTCTTTTTATATTTTGGAGTCAGAGACCCAGACATAAATCCACACAACTATGGACACTTGATTTTTTAATAAAAAAGCCAGAAATGCATAGTGAACAAAATAAAACATGTTCAAAAAATGATGCTGCATATAGAATAATGAAGAGACTTATATTTATCACCCTACATAAAACCCAAATCCAAGTGGATTAAAAAAATCTGTATAAAGTTAAGAGCATTGTTACACATATCTTCACTATAATGCTAAGAATCTAGATGCTAAAGAATGACTCAAAGAATCAGATAGGGATGATAGAGTGATGTTCTCTTCCTGGTAAACATATCTGTTTTTAATTAGCACCTAATGCAGTGCGAAGAGGACTGCTACATCTTAAGGGAAAATGAGAAAAACAAGAAATACACAAACAAATAAAAACAATACTAGATTCTCTAGAAGTAAAGAACACTCAATTCAAGACAATGTCTCAAAAATATGCTATATTACATCATATACAATCGAGATCGCCTCAATGTAAAGACAAATCAAATACATATTCAATGTGATGTAGTTTCTACGATGAATTTAGATCCGTAGTTTCAAACACATAATCACAGGATTTAGACCCTCTGATGTGCCCTTTACTATACTTCAAAGTGAAATCTTTTTATGTACAGAAACACCTTTCACCTTAAAACTATCAATACATTAGATATAGAATGTTGCCTACCTATGTGCAGAAGATAGTTTAAACAGCTTGACTAACCCAATCCTTTTTATTTTTGTTGAGAACATCTAGTTACAAAGCAACTGTAAGTGGGACCATTCTATTCAATCCAGCTGGATATCTAGTTCCACAGCAGGGTGTTTTAAAATAGACTCTGGAACTGAAGCAAGATGCTCTTATTTCTAGTATTGTAACCATTGAACTATACTGATATATAAAAATTAGTCAGGTATATAAATGGAAAAAATTGTAGATTATGTGGATATGACAGAATGTAATCACTTGAGTTATTCTGACTATACCTGTATTTTCTATAGATACAGGAAATGCTCTATGCATGTTTATTTTTTTCATTTCTCAGTAAAGCCTATATGTATTAGAGAATATATATATATATTTGTATATCATGTTGCAAATACTATGCACTAAAGATCAAACAGTTGTTGGAATTGGAAAGACTTCAGGGAAACTTGCAGAAGAGGAGGAGGAATAATTATAGTAGTTAGATGGGTCAAGGACATCACAAAAAAACTCACAAAATCAACTAATCTGGGCTCACGGGGCGTGAATTAACAACCAGGGAACCTGCCTGGAACTGACCTTGCACTCTGCATAAGTGTTAGAGCTGTGTGGGAACTTCTGGCAGTGGGTTGTCTCCAACGCTTTTACAGGCCTTTGGGGACTACCCTTTGGTTGCCTTGCCCAGTACATGGTGAGGTGCTTGGTCTTACTGCAACTTGCTCTGCCATGTTTTGGTGATACTCACGGGAGACCTGCCCTTTCCTGGGCAGAAGCAAAGGAGGAGTGGACTGGGGGGTGGGTGGGAACAGAAGAGGGATGGGGTACTATAATGAGGTGTAAAGTAAATAAATTAATAAGTTTATTAAAATTAAAAAAACTCAGCATAAAACCAGACACACTGAACATTATAGAGAAAGAAGGAAATAGCCTTGAACACATCAGCACAGGAGACAATGTCCTAAAAAAATCCTGATAGTGCACAAACCAAGAAAGACAGATAATAAATGGGACTTCTGAAAAGCTCTATGGCAAAGAACACCATCAATAGGATAAAATGGCAGCCGAAATAATGGTAAAAGATTCTCAACATCTCCACATCCAAGATAGGGCTAATACCCAAAATTCTATTTATTTTTATTATGTTCATTACATGAAATAAAACACAATAAACCAAGAACAAATTCATTCAGTCACAATTTGGACCTCTAGATCCTACAAGTGCACACACATTTAGGAAAGTATGTAATATGCTTTCCCACACATTGTGAGTATGTACCAATTAAAAACCACAAGCTACATGAGCATTTTGACAACCAAGAATGCATCATCATATCTCAGTATATCAGACAAAATGTAACTTCACTTCCTTGTCAGCAAAAAATTCATAGAAGACAAAAATGTCAGCATGTATCTACGTAGATATGCTGGTGATGTTACAATTAAAATCCTGCATTTCCCCAAGGCTCAGTTTACAAAGAAATACAAAGCAACAGACAACACTAAGCACAAAATCCTGAAATTCATCACCAAAACTCTATACTAAAATATGAGGAAGAAGTTATTTTCTTGCTTAATAAATCTTTTCCTATGGAGAGGCTGGAAGATACCCCTTTGGTAGGGAGACTCAAAATATCAATAGCAACACAGCAGTGCAGATTTCACACTGTTAGTCCCTGCTTGCCCCCACCACAATCAATTTAGAGAAATGAGTTAATTCACACTGTCCAAACATGGCTTACAAATACTATGTTAAAGAGGAAAATTTTCTGTAAAGTCTAACATATTCACTAATGGCACTTGCAATCACATACTGTCCTTTAGGATATTAATAAAGTTTGAATGTGTGGAATGAACTTTGTGAACAGTGAAAACAAGTACTTTACCAGAAACATATATAGACCACTGAGTACAGCTATAAATTGTCTTGTAGATGTGGTGGTACTAACAAAGAGGCCTTCTCTCATCCATCCTCATTTATGCATAACTCCATCCCATTCAGGACAATGCTATAAAGAGTACTAACTAAGGCCATCCCCAGTAGATAGCCCTTTTTAAAACCTAGCGCAGCATTTTAGTGATTATTTTGCTACTTCTAACATCCTTTGGGCACTGGCATTTTTTATTTTTAAATACAATTTTATTTAAATTAAAAACAATTTTATTTTACATACAAATCCCAGTTCTCTCTTCCTCTCATCCTCCCATGACCCCCACCAACTCCACATCTCACCCCCTATTCACTCCCCAGGGAGTGTGAGGCCTCCCATGAGGGATCATCAAAGTCTGACACATAATTTGGGGCAGGACCTAGGCCCTTCCCTGAGTATCTAGGCTGAGAGAGTTTCCCTTCATAGGGAATGGGCTCCCAAAACCCATTCTTGCACTAGGGGTAAATATTGGTTCCACAGCCAGAGACCCCATAGACTTTCTAAGCCTCTCAACTGACACCCATGTTCTGGGGGCCTGATTTGGTCCTCCGCTGGTTCCCCAGCTGTCAGACTGGGGTCAAGAACTTCCACTTGCTCAAGTCAGCTATTTTTGTGGGTTTCCCCAGCATGGTCTTGACACCTTTGCTCATCACTCCTCCCTCTCTACAACTGAGACTGTGGATCTCTGCTTCTGCTTCCATCAGCTACTTGATGATGGCTCTAGGCTGCCATTTAAGGTTTAAAAAACACAGGAAAGGAACACACAGAAAATATGAGAACACACAGAAAAAGTGAAAATAACCATTGATATGTAGGCATAAATGGGATGGAGGAATCCCAAAAGAAAAGCTTCAACAAGATCATAAAATAAGCATCATCAAATTAAGGAAATATACCTAAGCATATACAGAAAGAACAGAGAACACAAAATATATAAGCCCAGACAAGCAAATTCCCACCTCATATCATAGTCTAAGCACTGAGTATTTAAGTTTATTGAAACAACATAAGTTGTATATAAAAGAAAAACCCATCAAAATAAGAGCTGACTTCTCAATAGAAACATTGAAAACTAGAATAGAATCAAGCAATGTATAACATGTCCTAAAAGATGTGAAGGAAAGTGTCCCCTAAATAAATAGTCTACAGAAATGTAGATGTAACAAACTAAACCTAAAAATTCAGGAAGGAGCATTTTGGACAGTAGAGAAGAATGAGTAGAGCAGACAGAATAGGAGCCATAAAATTTAAACATAAGATATGACTGGTAGCCCAATTTCCTGCCTCATGAAATGCAGGCCCTAAAAGATAAATATAGTATATTTCATTTTACATGTATATGAAAGATTTTAAGCATTTTAAAGGGGTGTTATAACACATATTACTACAGGGGTTAGGTATAGAGTAAGCAACCAAGTTGCGAAAAAAGTACCTCTCAAAGAAAGGAAAATTCAATAATCAGGAAAGACATGGAAGCTGTAGGATAAAATGTGGAGGGGTATGGCAAAGATGAGTAAAGTAAGGAGTACAAGAGGAACACCTAACACTAAGGACCTTTTGAATGGTCATACGGAAACTTACTGCTGTAGAAGCTTCTTAAAATATATACATGTGTGAACAGAATCTGAATGGAGTCACTAAATAAATGGGCAGAAAATGCCACATAAAGATGCCTTTTATCACCAACTTAAATATTCTGTGCCAGTAATGGACAACTCTTGTTACATCTTGACCAAAGGGGCCTTACAGAAACACAAAAATATCTGTGCCTATTGCCAAAGCTATTGGTCACTCTCCACAAATTGTTGATAGTGTCCTATTGTTGAAGACAAAACTTTCATATGTCATTGAATATGGAGAAGTAGAGATGCTACCTAAATGAATAGTGCTCATGGTATTGGAAGGTAATCTACATATTACCAGATGATAAATATAGAAACAGAACTAAAAACCTTGCAATCTAAGATGGCTACTTATTTTCATGATATGCTGGTGCAGGGGTGGTAAAAACATTATGGGAGTAACCAACCACTCTTTGATTGGATATAAAGCCCACTATATGAGACTGAGCACATACCTGACACTGCTTGAATAGTGAAGAAATTGTGATTGATTACCTCATATGGTTATTGGAAAGCAAAATACTATTGTTCTTTGAAAGTGTGTCTTTAAACCAATACTACATTTTTAAAAAATTTGTAAGTATCAGAGCCTAGTGCATATGCGTTTAGGATAGTAATGTCTTCTTGATTAACTGTTCCCTTGAGTGAAATGAAGCATCCCTCGTTATCTCCTATTATTAGTTTTAATTTGTAGTCTATTTTCTTAGATATTAAGATTATTAATGCCTGTTTTCTTCCTGATACCACTTTATTAGAGCATATTTCCTCATCATTTTACTCAAATGTGGTACCCAACTTTAAAACTAAGATGTATTTCTTGTAGGCAACCAAAAGATGGCTTTTGTCTTCTGTTAAATTCAGCCAGCCTCTATACTTTAATTGGAAAATTGAGATTATTGATATTTAAAGTTAATTTTAAAATGTGTGTGTTAATCATGAGTATTGTGGTTATGTGGTTGTGTGTGTGTGTGTGTCTGTATGTGTGTGTCAGTGGTACCTTATATTTTATGGCTCCTATTTCTCTATGCTATATTCAGAATGAACAGTCATTTTAAAATTGATCTCGACCATTCTGACTAGTATAAGACGAAGTCTCAAAGTAGTTTTCATTTGCATTTCTCTGGTGACTAAGGTGTTTTATCTTTTGAGAATTTTCTTTTTAGTTATGGACCCTATTTTTTTAATTTGGTTGGCTGATTTCTTGATGTCCAGGTTTTTTATTTCATTATCTATTTTAGATAGGAACCCTCCAATGGATGTATAAATGGTAAAGATTTATCCCATATAAAGACCTGCCATTTTACATGAATGATGATGTTCTATGCTATTCAGAAACTTTTTAATTTCATTAGGTCCCATTTAATAATTGATCTTTTCATGTTCTAATGAGTACAAGACTATTTCCCAATTTCTCTTCTGTCAGATTTGTAGTACCTAGCCTTATGCTGAGGTCCTTATTACAGTTGGAGTTGAGTTTTGTGCAGGGTGATAAATAGAGATCTATTTGCATTCTACATGCAGCCATTTAATCTGACCAACACCATTTTTTGAAGATTCTGTCTTTTCCCAAGTGTGTATTTTTGGTTAGTTGTGAAAAATCAGTTATCTATAGATCATAACTTTAGGTCATCAATTAGAAGATATTGACCAACATGTCTGCTTTTGTGCCAATATCATGTTATTTTTAATTACTATAATATATTCTACAACTTAGTGTTTGAGTGAATTGTTCTATAAATATAAGTGAGGTCCTTTTGAATTATGGTGTTATTTAAATCTAATATTTCTCTATTTTGTTTCATCTTCATTACGTTTCTGTTGGCTAAAGTGGGTATTGAAGTCACCCACTATTACTGTATGAGGGTTAGTATGTAATTTTAGCTGTAGTAGTATTTCACTTATGAACTTGGGTACCCTTGTGTTTGATGCATAATATTTGCAACTGCAATATACTTTGGGTGAGGTTTTTCTTTTATTAGTATCTAGTGTACTATGTCTCTCCTGATTAGTTTGGTATTTTACCACATATTAAAATGGCTATAACATCTTGTTTCATGGAATGTTTTACTTGGAGTATCTTTTTTCATACTTTTACTCTAAAGTGACACCTAACTTTCATGGCAAGATGGTGTCTCAGATATAGCAGAAAGATGGACCATCTTTTCTATTCTAGTTTGTTAGTCTGTGACTTTTTATTGGGAAGTTGAGAACATTACTAGTGAGAGTTATATATTAGCAGTATTCACTGATTACTTTTATTTTTATATGGTCTGAGTTTTTCCTCTCTATTAATTTGCTGGTCAGAGATTATTTAGTACTTTTGCTTTCTCAGATAATGGTTAACCTCTTTAGACTCATGTTTTCCTTCTAGTGCCTTCTGTAGAGTTGTATTGGTAGTTTGATACTACCTAAACTAGGTCTTATGATGGACTGTTTTTCTTTGTTTGTTGATTGTGCTAGAAAAATTTTCAAGGTATAGTAGTTTGTATTTACAACTGCAGTCTTTAATAGTTGGTAGGACATCTTCAGAGGCCCATTTTGTTGTCAGAGTCTCTATTGAGCACCCAACTATAATTGTAATTGATCTAGCTTTGTATGTTACTTGTTTTTTTTCTTGAAAGCTTTAATGTTTTTCTCTGTTCTGTACATTTAGAGTTTTGATTTCTTTTTTTAATTATTATTTTTATTTAGGTTAGAAACAATTTTGTTCACATATCAACCCCAGATCCCTCTCCTTACATTTCTCCCCACCCTCCCCACCAGTTTGCCCAGCCCCATAACCACTCTCCACTCTGATCCCCAGGGAGGGTGAGGCCCTCCATGACGGATCTCCAGTGACTGTCATTTCATCCAAGGCAGGGCCTAGGCCCTCTCCTGAGGATCCTGTCTGAGAGAGCATCTCATACTGTGGCATGGGCACTCAAAGTATATTTGTACTCCAGAGATAAATACTATCCAATGCCCCAAAGATTACTTAGGCCTCCTCACTGACACCCACATTCAGAGGGTGTGGGTCAGTCTCATGCTTTCCACACAGCCATCAATCTGGGGTCCAAGAGCTCCCATTTGTTCAGGTCAACTGTTTCTATGGGTTGAACTAGCCCAGTCTTAACTCCTTTGCCCATCAGTTCTCTCTTTTTGACACTGGATTCCAGGAGTTCAGTTCAGTGTTTGTCTGTGGGTACCTGCCTCTGTTTCATCAGTCACTGGATGAAGGTTCTGTTTCCTAGACTCTCTGGAAGTGGGATAGTACATTGGCACTCCCCTGATTCATGTCTAAAACTCATAAATGAGTGATTTCATGCCATTTTCCTCTTTTTGTGACTGAGTTACCTCACAATTTGCCTGCAAATTTCAAGATTCCATTGTTTTTTAAACTGAATAACGTGTAAATGTACCATTGTGTAAATGTACCACATGTTCTCTATCCACTCTTCGGTTGAGGGGCATCTAGGTTGCTTTGAGGTTCTGGCTATCACAAATAATGCTGCTATGAAAATAGTGGAACAGACAGCCTTGTTGTATGAATATGTATCTTTTTGGTATATGCCTAAGAGTGGAATTACTGGGTCTTGTGGTAGACTGATTCCCATTTTCCTGAGGAATCTCCATACTGATTTCCAAGGTTAGTGTTTTGATTTCTACAAGTCATAAGGAACTTATTTTCTGTGTTATCTATTTGGTACACTATATTCTCCTTGTAGTCTAATAAAAACTACTCTTTCATTTTGTGGGAAAGATCTTCTCTGACTTTGAACTGGATTTGTTCATTTTATTCTGTTACTATTATTTGTAGATTTTGTCTTTTAATAGTGTCCTTGATTTCCTGGATTATTCTGAGACTGAAGTTTTTTCATTTAACATTCTCTTTAACTGAACTGTTAATTTCTTCTACCTTCTATCTTCAATGCCTGAGATTCTCCCCAGGATTTGTACTCTGCTAGTAAGGCTTACTTCTAGGTTCTGGGTGTTACAAATATTGCTGCTAGGAATATAAATGAAATGATGTCCTTGTTGCATGAATGTTCACCCTTTGGGTATATGCCTAAGAGTGGAATTGCTATACTGAGATAGACTAACTCCCATTTTCCTAAGAAACCACCATACTTATCTCCAAAGTGGCTGTACAAGTTTTCAGTCCCACCAGCAATGTATGAATGTTTCCCTTTCTCCACATCCTCTCCAGCATAAACTGTTATTGGTGTTTTCCATTTTAGCCATTCTTACAGGTAGATTCCTCTCCTGAGAATCCATTTCTAGATATCAGTGGCTTACACAAATGTGTATAGGCATAATCCTGAAAGTCTTAAGTTACACCTATTAGAACAGACTATTTTTCCATGGACATATTATGTTTGTGATGCTAATAAAGCTAAATTAATTTAATTATGTCAACTTTACCCAATTAAATGAATAGTAACTTTGAAAAAGTGGTAGGATTCTAGTTCCATCCATTTGCCTGCATATTTCATTTTCCTGCTGAGTAATACTCTACTATGTAAATGTACCACATTTTGTTTATCCATTCTTCAGTTGAAAATCATCTATGTTGCTTCCAGGTTCTGGCTATTACAAATAATGCTGCTATGAACATAGATGAACATATATCCTTGTATGAATGTGAATTTTTTGCTGGAATTGTTGGATCTTGAGATAGAGTGATTCCCATTTTCCTGAGGAACTGCCATGCTGATTTCCAAAAGGACTGTACTAGTTTGTACTCCCACCAGCAATGGAGAAGTGTTCCCCTTTTTCCACATCCTCTCCAGCTTCAATTGTTGTTGCTGTTTTATTTATTTTAGCCATTCTGACAGATGCAAGATGGAATCTCAGAGTTGTTTTGATTTTCATTTACATGATGGCCAAAGATGTTGAGAAATTTCTCAAGTGTCTTTCAGCCATATTATATTCCTCTATTGAGAATTCTCTATTTAGTTCTGTATCCCACTTTTTAATTGGATAATGTGATGTTTTGTTGACTAGCTTCTTGAGTATTTTGTATAGTTTGGAAATCAGCTCTCTATCTAATATGGGGTTGTTGAATATCTTTTCTCATTCTATGCACTGCCTTTTTGTCTTGTTGACTGTGTCCTTTGCTTTACAGAAGTTTTTTAGTTTCCGTAGATCCCATTTATTAATTGTCGATCTCAGTGTCTGTGCTACTGGTGCTATGTTCAGGAAATGGTCTTCTGTACAAATTTGTTCAAGGGTACCTCCTACTTTCATTTCTAAGTGATTCAGTGTGGCTGGATTGATGTTGCGGTCTTTGATCCATTTGGACTTATGTTTTGTGCATTGTGATAGATATGGATCTATCTTCACTCATCTATATGCCAACATCCAGGTATTTCAGCACCATTTGGTGAAGATGTTTTCTTTTTACCATTATATAATTTTAGCATCTTTATCATCATAAGTAAGGTAAACCAGTCACAAAAAGACGAACATGGCATGTACTCACTTATATATGGATATTAGACATTGAGCAAAGGATTTCCAGCCTAAATCCACACCTTCGGAAAAGCTAGGTAGCAAGGAGGACCCTGAATACATGGTCCTCCAGAAAAGGGGAAAGGGACAAAATCTCCTGAGAAATTGAGAGCTCAGGAAGAGGAGGCAAGAATTTAGGAGAAAAAGAAGGGGAGGAGTGGGAGGAAGACATGAGGGAACAGGAATATTGAGTTGTGGGAAGAATGAGGAGAGCAAGAAAAGAGATACCTTAATAGAGGTAGCCATTATAGGTTTAAAGACAAGTCTGCACTAGGGAAATGTTCAGACATATACAAGAATGACCCCAACTAAGAACCTAAGCAATGGTGGAGTGGCTATTTGTTTTTTGGTTTTAAAAGACAGGGTTTCTCTTTATATCTTTGGAGCCTATCCCGGCATTAGCTCTGTAAACCATTCTGGCCTTGAACTCACAGAGATCCAACTCTCTCTGCCTCTCAAATGCTAGGATTAAAGGAGTGACCAGGCAATGGAGAGGCTATCTTAAATGCTCTTCCCCTATAATGAGATTGATGACTGCATTATAGCCATTCTAGTGTCTTCATCCACTAGCTGATGGAAGCAGATGCAGAGACCCACAACTAAGCACTGAGTTGAATTCCTGGAAACCAATTATAGAGAGGGAGAAGTGATGAGCAAAGGGGTCAAGACCATGCTGGGGATACTCACAGAAACAGCTGACTTGAACAAGAGGGAGCTCAGGGACCCCATACTGACAGCTCAGAAACTAACATAGGATGGAACCAGGCCTCCTGAACATGGGTGTCAGGAAGCATGGGTATTCTATGGGGCCTCTTGTAATGGAAGGGTACTTATAACCTAGTGTGTGAATGGACAATGGGAGCCCATTCCCTATAGAGGAATACTCTCTTAGCCTAAACACATGGGCGAGGGCCTAGGCCCTGACACAAATGACGGGACATATTTTGAAGATCCCCCATAAAATGTCTCACTCTGTCTATGGAGCATCAGAGGGATGGGATTGAAATCTGTAGGGGGTATGGGAGGACAGGAGGGAGAGGGAACTGGGATTGCTATACAAAATAAGATTGCTTCTAATTTTAATTTTAAAAAGATTAAAAATGGTGTGTTTAAAGAGATAAATTAAATGAGATCATACATTTTTGTATCTGTGGATATTGTGAAGTGCAATTGTCACTACTTATTGTTTCAATCATATTACCAGATAATACAAATATTTATCATTATTTCTTTCTACAGAGCCTTCTGCCTTCATGAACATCCTAAGAAGAATATTGTCACTTCAATCAAAAGTATAAGTGAGGGACCTAGAGAATGAAATATTCCCCTAGCTGAAAGTATGAATAAGCAGAGCTGCTCACTAATTGCTCTGAACTTTCTATTCTTCAAATAATTCAGGTCCCTTTTGATATATAGAAACTAGGAGGGTGGAAACTTTCAGCCTTGTTTCTATTTAAACTTTGGGAGGTTGATAGACATATTTATTTTAAAATAAATCTGTTTTGCTAGCCATTTGTTTGATTTATAATTGAGGATGATCACCCAGAGTTTACAATATTTTCTTCAAAAATCAAATCTCAGGGGCCATCACTTAGTGACATGATTTCTTTAAATGCTGTTTGTTTTTATGTCTTGAACTCATTTGCATAGCAATGACATAGAAAGAATGGAATTGTTTCTTTATTATTGTCCCTAACTCTAATTGTTTTCAACAGTCTTTTATTTAGTCTTCAACTAGAATGGTGAAAGGGGACTTGTATCCTGAATATCTAGAATATCTAGAAATTTTTACATTGTGAGATATTTAATTATAAAATGGAACATATATCATATAATGTTCTATATTTTGGAGGGAATACCAAATCTAACCACATATAAACAAAATTTTCAAGGACACTATTACATTAGTGTGCTCTTTGCTGCTGAGCATGACAGACCATGAACCTATTTTCCATGTCTAAATTAAGCTTTACACCCTTCAGAAAATGTTACTCAAATACCAGCACCTAAGCCATCTGTTTTTTGTTGCTGTTGTTAATCACTATTCTTTTTGGGTTTTTTTTTGTTGTTTTATTTTTTGGTTTTTCGAGACTGGGTTTCTCTGTATTGTCTCGGAGGCTGTCCTGGAAATCGCTTTATAGACCAGGCTGGCCTCAAACTCACATAGATTCACTTGCCTCTGCCTCCTGAGGGTTGGGATTAAAGGCATGCACCACCAACGCCCGGTGTTAATCACTATTCTTAACTTTAGTTTTTAAATAAACAAATTGACAACACCAGTGTAATGGATAATTTCAATTCAGTATTTCTACACTGATTTTTAAGTCAAGATCACCTGTACAACAAAGAAAGTATGGAATTGACTTTGCCTGCTTTCACTTAATTCAAAATTATTTCTCTTCTGATCTGTATATTTTTGTGATACTTGGATGCTTCAGCAATGAATTCATGTATATACTTACACATGTTTCATATATATGTATATTATATATACACTTTTACGTTTTACTTTTATTACCTTTCATAGTGTATATGCATGTATCTCTGTTTGCATATGCATGTGCCTATAGAGTTTAGATGCATTGGAACCCTGAAGTTGTAGTTAAAGGTTGTTATAAACTGCCCATTATAGGTGTTGGGATTTAAACTCAGGTCCTTTGCAATATAAGTATGTACTGTGTCAATGATTATATGTTCTTGTTTATTCCTTTGTCATTATGTAATATTTTTCAGTTCTGAAAATTGAAGCAAGAACCTTTGAATGCTCAGTGGGCACATGATTACTGAACTCTAATCTCCCTTCCTTGTTTGTTCTTAAGAGTACTAGACTTAAAATATATTACATTTGATGTGTTGGTTCACTTCACCTTGCTGTGACAATATAATTGAAAAGACAACTAAAGAGTATGTGGTGATTATTTTCCATTCAGTTTCAGAGGTTTCAACACATAATTCTTCTACCTGCTTAATTTTAGCTAAAGGTAAAAGTGAGTTTTATGGCATTAAGATATGGCAGATAGCATTAAAGTCACCTGGACAAGAAGCCAAGATACTTCAGAAGAGAAAAGAGTGGTCTACTGCTTTCTCATTATATTATTGTGTTAGAAATATCTCTTGATCACCTATAGTCATGTTTCCTTTATACATCGAACTATTTGGCTTTGGTGTGTGTAAATGTCAACCATTATATGTTCTTAAGGAATTGGTCCCTGATGTTTATAAAGTTATATTTTGTATTTTTTCATGTCATTTGTGTCTTGAAGTGTTACATTGGATACATGGACAGCAGTTCCCATTTGCTTTCATATGCCACCAGTTTGGATATAATTTATATAATTTAATATTATGGTATTTAGATAAATAGACAGTGCATAAGAATTTGGTAAAGACTACCGTGATTGAGAAGCTACATTGGGAAAATATTGGTAAAAGTATACAGAAATTCATTAAGAAAGAAGTGAAAAGTTCATTAGAAATATTTTAATAATATTATAACTATTAAGGATAAGTATTGCATTCTGAATAAAATAAAATGAGATGATGTGAAGTCTTACACCAAGGAGATAACAAATCTGATATTTAATGTTTAAAAATTATAAACTATATTTCTAGACACCCTATAGTACACAAAATATATGCATAACCTTACATTCCCCTTTTAATAAAAATGCAAATAAATTTTAAAATTTAAAAACAAATATTGTTAAAATTACTTAATTTATCCATAAAATTTGGAACCAAAATAATTTATATGATCCCCAAAGTTTGTTAAGACATCAGAGAAGATGTTTGGTAGAATTGGAAATTGATATACTTGCTATAATTTCACTAGGGATCAATTTCTAACATTAAAATTAATTTAGAGAGTCTGTCCCTGGAGGAAATGAAAATATCTGCCTTTGCCTCCTTCAGCATAAACATGTACTGACTGAACATTTTACTGTTACCTACTTTATACCCTAACCTACTGGGACTGTTTGGATAATGAAAGAAAATAAAACATTTATTTTAATTAGGGCTTTGATAATTCAAAATTAGACAGTGATAATGACCCTTGCAATTTTCTAATATCAATCTTTGTGAAACACAGGTTTAGTTTCCTGGCATAGATCATGAAGAAGAGAATGGATCAGCGACAACAGTTCATTTTTCTCAATGAGTGCAGATAGAGCTAGAGGAGAATAACAGAAGCCTGTATAGCTTAACACTATGAATCTGAAGTCTTTGTAGATTACAAAACTAGGGTTTCACAAACACTGTCCATCCAAGTATAACTATTTCATTCTCTCATTATTTTTAAATCTAGATTATATCTCTAATGAGAATTATTTTCTGGAAATTCTCCACCTCTCCTCTCCTGTTCTTCAATAAATTGTAAGCTCTTTCAGAATTGTGTTATAAAAGCAGGTATCTGTTAACTACCCAATAAGTATCTCTTATGAATAAAGTAGAGTATATATTTTTAAATATTTTCATGCAATTATTTCATATGGACATAACTACACTTAGTACCTAATAATTCTTATTAATGTTGTAATGATGAGATCACTTTAATATCTGTTATACACCTGTCATTGACATAATTCTTATGAATGTTAAACAGTAAACTCTATTTCCTTTTCTTGTATTGTTAGTCCATTTAAATGTTCAAAAAAAACATCAAATAAAGTTGGAAAATATTGCATTGACACAGTCATAAATTTAATGCAAATACTTTAGAGTTTTCATGTAGCTGCATATGATTAGAAAGTAGTCATCACCTATTAGGATGAGAAACATGCTTTCATTTCTTTATTTAAATTTATCCACTTAATTTTACATACTGTGCTATGAATTATGATTTCACATCACTAACAGTTTTATGAGGAATTCTGACAGCTAACCTATTTATCTTGAACTAGCTTATATTTCACAAGTTTCTAACAGTGGCTCAACACATGCTATTCTGTAAAACTAGGTATCACATATTTCATTTAACTATAAGACTACTCATTTCTATTTTGTATTCAGGATCGTAATCTGAAACACATCCTTTGGGTGGAAATTTTGAGACTTATATTTGTTGGTCTCCCAATATGTGTTTGTTCAGCACATATAACAGTCACCATATGAATTCCTTGAAATCACAAGAGTTAAGACAAATTTGTTGCTTCATTATCTGGTATGGGTGCTGAATAGACATGTGTTGGAAGTAATTTGGTATTCCTGTAGCATTAATGAATATGTATCTGCCAATTTAAGAAGGACAGAAAAGTAAATTTACAGGAAACTCCTGATTTACCGACCCTATGCCTTCCTGCGCCTCATCTACTGTTTTACATCACATTAGCCTCTCAGTTCTTATCTTAAATAAGACAAGTGTTATGTATAGAAACATTATAATGTATTTTCCCACCCAAGTATTTACTGTTTCTTAATGATTAACAGTGTCCCATTCTTCTCAGAACTAAAATATTTCTATTTCATTGTGCACTCTTATCTATGTTCACAGATTTTCTCAATAGTTTTGTTCTTATGTGGATAAGTAGCAACTCAGTATGCATTCCTAATAAAGATCATTAGTTTTATGGAGAATTCTTTAGTTTCTCTTCAGATAATTCAGACTTTTCCTTTTAATTTCAGGCATTTATTCATACATTTATTCTTTTTACTTTCATGTAATATATTCTCACTTAAAAACATAAACCCTATACAGTAAGGTACACACATTATGTTTAATTTTAATGGTGCACATTTGTTTATTTCGCGTATGTATTTACTTCACATGTTTTACACATTTTTGGAAGAATTCTTCCTAAATTCTCTCTGTGAGTAAAACAGAATCATAGACATAGTCATGGTAATAATACATTTTAATCAAAATGGTAACTGAACAATTGGACTTTTAATGGTCGTAATTCTACTCAAACTGTCTTCCTCAATTCAAAATAATATTCTTCAGTGATAAGCTTACATACTAGACATTACTTGTCACAGGATTTATAGTGGGAAATTATTTCATAATCTTTTAGTTTGCTTTTCAACTCTACTATGCATGCATACTTAATATTCCTACTATATAAAAAGATAATTGTACTAGGGAATATATAAATTATTTTCTCAAGGTGACAGAATTGTTTGGCTGATGTTTTCATATATCCAAAATAATACACAACAGTTCCAGTATCAAATCCTACCAAGACATTGCACATGCGAAGGTATGTATCACAAGGGAGAAGTTTCCAATCAATCAACATTTAAAAAAATATGACAGCAATTTTTACTGATATTCCTCTTTTGCACAGTCATTTTTCAATAATGCCAGAGATACTAACATTAATTGCATGCTTATTTTATTAGTGCATATTAATTGGAGGAAAGATGGATTTTCACTATTGCATTTGTATGTATGTAATGAACTTGCATCCTCTTTGTGCCTAATATTGTCTTTTGCTTTCCTCGTATTCCTTTCACTATTTTCCATTTTAATTTTATGACACACTTCATTAAAAATATTGATGCTATATATAAAGAAAGAATTCAGCACATGTGTAAAAGGAAGAAAAGCAAAAGCTCAGAGAGACAATTATTTTATAATCATGTGTCAAGTAACAGTACACACAATTCAATTTTAAAAGTATACAGTTCCTATGAGATGAATATAAAATAAAGATATATAGAAAACATAAAAATATATGAATAGCTTTAATTACTTTGGATGAGCTGTGTAAAAGCAATCAAACAAGCAAAACCCTCTTGTCTTTAAATATATGTAAAGAAGAATTTAAGCTAATGAGTTTAAAATAAAAGGCAGATTTGTTTTAACAAATGACTGAAAAGTTAGTCATTTTAAAAGAACCAGTTGATCCTTGACTAAGAAAGTCATGATACACTGCATAAATCCATGGGGATAATAATAACTTCATCATAGAGGCAAAGCTGAGATCATTTACAGCTGGATATTCAATGAATTTTATTGTACTACTTTTTTTCAGAAGATAGACAAGCTACATGGAAGCAGACAATCATATAGTCATAGAACGATTCTTCCTTATTGGCCTTTCGGAGGATGCTGAAATTAAATCTGTTCTCTTTGGACTGTTCATGTCCATGTTACTAATTATGATGTTTGGAAATCTTCTGATTATCTTAGTCACTAGCTGTGACTCCCACCTTCACACCACCGTGTACTTTTTCCTCTGCAACCTGTCATTTGTTGACATTTGTTTAACATCTGCTACCATCCCCAAAATGCTGGTGAACATATACATGCACACCATGGAAATCTCCTACGTGGAATGCCTTACTCAAGTATTTTTTTAATAATGTTTTTGGAATGGATAACTTTCTCCTGACCATTATGGCCTATGATCATTTTGTAGCCATCCGCCACCCACTTAACTATGTGGTCATAATGAACCCTCATATCTGTGGCCTCCTGGTTCTTTTGTCTTGGATCATCATGTTCTTTGTTTCCCTGATTCATATGCTACTGATGAAGCAACTTAACTTTTCTATTAGCACTGAAATCCCACATTTCTTTTGTGAACTCACTGAGCTTCTCAGGGTGGCCCACTCTGATACCCACAGAAATAACTTTTTTTGTATTTGGTTACTGACCTGCTAGGTGTTTTTCCTGTCATTGGGATAGCTTTCTCTTATTTTAATATTGTTTCTGCCTTATTAAAAATGTCTTCCATTGGAAACAAGTATAAAGCCTTTTCCACCTCTGTGTAGTTTCCTTATTCTATGAGACAGGATTTGTGGTTCACATTAGCTCTTCTATAGCCCATTCTTCCCAGAGAAACACAATCACCTCAATAATGTACACTGTTGTCACTCCCATGCTGAACCCCTTCATCTATAGCTTGAGAAATAAGGATGTAAAGGGGGCCTTAGGAAGACTCCTCAGAAGAGTCCATTTTTATCCTTGATGAATAACTGACATAAAAGCAAAGGCAATTATTGTGAATTTCAATATGGAGAAAGTTTTCTTCATAAATTTCTACTATTCTCTATTGTTTTACTTTTTTAATGTTTTTATTAGCTTCTTCCAAAAAACCAATCTATTCTCTTTTAATGTTTTCCCCTATATTATAAATCAATTAAAAGGACTGACAAATTTTCTTATACACATTTATGATGATTTGAAGTTGATCTACAGAACTTGTATCAGGAGCTGATCTGATTTTCTCAAAAGGCATTGCTTGGCGGCAGGTGAGATGACTCAGCAGGTATGAAGCTTGCAACACAAGTCTGGTAACATAAACTCAATAACTATTATTTGCTGAAAGGTAGAAACTGAGAATCAACTCCAAAAAGTTGTCTTCTGACCACAATGTGCATGCTATAGCTTTCATATGCACATACACATGTCCATATACAATAAAAATGAATATATTTTTAAAACAAATTTGCTTGAATATTAGTATTCTTTATCATATTTGCATCTTCTTAGGAAACAATCTACCTAGGACAGGGCTCTCATGACAGAACGTGTGTTTCAATAATGGGTAAGTCTGGATGGTTGAAAAAGACAATCTAAAAGAGACACGACAGCCAGGCGGTGATGGTGCACACCTTTAATCCCAGCACTTGGGAGGCAGAGGCAGGCGGATCTCTGTGAGTTCGAGGCCAGGCTGGACTGACAGACTCCAAAACAATACAGAGAAACCCTGTCTCGAAAAACCAAAAAAAAAAGCTAAAAGAGACACGACAGTCTGTCCTGTGGCAGAAGCACAGGCATTATAAAAGTGATTAAACAGGAGGAACTGTGGGGACCCACAGAATTGGCTCTATTCCATTTTGACTTAAGGTCAGAGAGTTTTTCTCCTCCAGGGAGAAGCAAGAAAGATGTTTGACCTAAGATGCAACAGAATGTCAGGTGTAAGGTGTGGTTGCTGCATGCCCTGTATAAATAACAGAATACTTAACTCAGGATATAATTACATGATATTTCAGGTAATGAAGAGATAATTACTCTTTTCATTCCTTGTATCATTGGAAAAGGAAGACTTTATAAAATTTTGAATGTTAAAACTTAGGCATACAAATGTACATTTGGTGCCCAACCCACAATGAAGGATGTTCTATCAGCCTGGACATTTGGGGGAGAGTCTATGTCCTGCCCTGAATAAAATGACAGATTCTGGATATCCCCCATGGAGGGCCTTACCCTCCCTAGGGAACATAGTGAGAATTGGGTGGGAGGTTGGGGGTGTTGCTGGGGGGGGCATGGGAATTGTTGAGGGATAGGGACATGTGGAGCAACCTTGTTTCTAATGGAAATAAAAAATCCAAAGAAACTTAGGTGGATTCAGTATTTACTGAATGCCCTCCCAATTCTATCTCTTCTTTCTTGCTTGCTTTGTTCCTCAAATTTTACTCCCCTTCTCAGGTACAAACCTAGATTAGCTGGCAGGTCCAGACCACTTGTCACTTTTTACTTTCTAATGTATAAAACTTCAACTCCCTTAAATTTCTTGCCAAACATGTTAATTTCAAATCACTAAAAGTATATTAATATAAGGTTTCTAGCTCTTAGAAGAACTCTGTAATTTCCAACTTTTCTGGTATTAGAATAGAAACAAGTAGAGAGACACTATCCTTTGAGATGAGTGATGTTGGAAAGACCCTGAAGCTCTCTCTTCTACTTTCTGGCCCAGTCAAGGTCTCAAAGGAAGCTCTTTCTTTTAATATCCAAATAAACAGTGTTTATACAAAAACCCCAAAGACTTTTAAAGGCAGAAATAAAGTGGTAAATGTGGTGGATTGAAGACAGTTACTGCTACACTGGGGAGGATATTGTAGAGAATTCACATTATAGACTATACCAGGAGAAAGATTATTCAAGGATTTTCTGGTGTCATATGGCAATGAGCTCTGTGGGTCTCCATTTTTATGAATAGAGTGAGATTTTTGGGGTTTTTTTTGGTTTTTTTTTTGTTTTTTATGTACAATATCCTGAAATGTTACAACACAATGTAAAGGAGAGCAGTCTAAATTGGCAAGGTTAAAGTTCTGGGACATAAGCATGATCCCTTATACATGTAATTTTTATGATTCCAATTTCTGCCATGTAGGTGCTCATCATTTTAGCCAGAATCATGCAAATAAACACAGTCCTGTTTGATGAAAAATAAGATATTGTCTCTGCCACTTGACCTAAGTGACTCCCTGAGACACAGACTATGACTGCACATAGAGGACCAAAGAGGTAAGGCACCAGCCTACCAGTTTGATAGAACAACCTCGAGGTGCTAGCCATTAGGGAAAACCCCAGTCCCTTCCCCCACCCACCTCAGCCACACTAGCAGGTCAGCTGGGAAGCTTCCTGCTTGCAGGCTGCTCCAGCAATACCCCATCAGACCCTTGTTAACTACAAATCTCACTCTGCCCTCAAACTCACCCACCTACTCCTGAAGTGTAGTAGTGACAGTGATGAGATGGTCCACTTGGTCAAGCCTTCCACACTGTACAAGCAGAATCTTGAGCTTGATGTAGAGATGGTGAAAAGAAGAAAGGGTCGCGCTTGGAAGATTCTCATCTCTTGCCCATGTCTCTGTCTGTCCAGTGTCTATCTGCCCTGATGGTAGATAAGGAGACCATGTGCCTGTCTGAAGCTGTCAATTCCAGGCCCGTAGAGAGCATTCACCCTCAGGATGAGTTCTGACCCTCCATGTATATTGAGATGGAACATGAAATGACTGATGTTGGAAGGATATGGCTGAGTCACCTGTAGTGGAACCAAGAAAGGAAGGAGTGGGAGATGGTGCTCACCTGCTCACTAGACAGTGTCCTCACTGCTGCTGGCAGCTGTGATGTAGTACATGTTGCCTATAAAAAGAGGATCTCTTGGTGTCCTCTAGCTGTGGTCGCATCTTCTCCCATTTCAGATCTCTACGTTGCATTACATGGGCCCCTACATCACGGCACTCACTGCTGTGGTCACATTTTCTGTTTGGGATGTTCACAGTCAGGTAGTTGTAGTTATAGAAGAGTCTACAGTTCATCTTGTTGGGAAATGATATGATGGTGTCACAGATCTTGCTAACACAGCATGGAATCCCATTGATGAACTCATCTGATGGGAAACGCTACTGCTTTAATCCATCACTCTCCACATGGAACCTGGCTTCTGACAGGCAAGATTCACTGGCAAAGTGTGCAGACTTCAGGAACAACCTGTCATCTCAGGACTGTTAGCCATAATTCAGGGCCTGCAGCCTGGCAAGCAGCCTGGTTGTTCTCTATGCCTCAGATGGTACAGCAGGAGACTATGTTGGTTTACCTAAAGAAAGAGGTTTCTCAGGACTTACCCTCCAATCACGCCACAATTACCACCATTGGCTCCTCCTCTATACTCGGTACCTTGTGCATGAAGGGTTTGAATATCTACTCCAAGAAATATGCAAGAATTTGCTGAGTCTGTTCTGCTAGAAGCCTGTGGGTGTCAACAGTAATGGGTCTGCAGAAGAGAGAGCTACTGAAGGAACTGCTACGGGTCATTGGGCAGAATCTCTGATTCCAGCATAACTTTACTGAATGCTAGAAACAGCTGGATATTCTGAGAGACAGGTAGCCTGCCCTGGCTTGCCCCAGCTTCAGCAGAGGCAGAGTCACAGTTTTGTCACTGGCAGGTACCAGCAGCTAGCCCCCACATGTCAGGGTGGGAGTGGGAAGAGAGAAATTGGCAGAAGGTGTATTATGTTGCATCAGCTGTGTTGCACACAGTTCCTTGGGTGGACATACCCTATGTCTCAGGCCTGGGATGACTCCAAAATGGACCGAATGTCTTTCCATACAGGCCCCGCTAGCACCGAGGTTTTGCCTCTCTGCCTTGGTGCCATCAGTGATCTCCTCGGTCTGTCTCAAGCTCAGCCAAAGACAGACACTGGCTCCTGCCCCGGCAGGTGCTGTGCTGCTTTGGCTTTGAAGACATTTGTGAAAGCAAGAGACTGGGAGCATTAGCAGTCAGCAGAAGTACCTGAAGCCTGTGTAAAAACAAAGCTGTTCTGACACATGGACTATTTTTGTACTAGAATTTGCTAATTTGCAATACAGAGATTCTTTTGGTCGATCAGGATATTCCTATACATAACTTGGAAATTGGTCACTCTAATTATGACTGATACACTGAAAAAATAATTATACTGAAATTAATTTATATGTTGCCATTTGGTTTAATATACAGTAACACAACAGCCAACATCAAACTAGAGAAATTCAAAGAAATCACATTGAAATCAGGAACAAGTCAAGACTGTCTATTCTCCCCATACCTATTCAACATTGTATTTGAAGTTCTAGCTAGAGCAATAAGACAACAAAAGGAGATCAAGGGGATGCACATTGGAAAAGAGGAAATCCAGCTCTATCTATTTGCTGGTGATATGATAGCTTATATAAGAGACCCCCAAAACTTCTACCAGACAACTCCCACAACTGAAAACACTTTCAGCAATGTAGCAGGATAGAACATGAACCAAAAAAGAAATCAATAGCCCTCATATATAAATTAAAAAAGATCTGAGAAAGAAATAAAACATATTACCCTTTACAATAGAAAAATAATAAAAATATCTTGTGGTAATGCTAGCCAAAGAAGTGAAAGACCTGTATGACTATAACTTTAAGGCTTTGAAGAAAGGAACTGAAAACTATGTGAGAAAATGGAAAGATCTTCCATGATCTTGAATAGATAGTATGTACATAGTAAAAATGGCAATGCTACCAAAAGTAATCTACAGATTCATTGCAATCCCCATCAAAATCCCAGCACAATTCTTCACAGATCTTGAAAGAACAATATACTCAACTTCATATTGAAAAACAAAAAACCCAGGATAGCCAAAACAATCCTGTACAAGAAAGGAACTTCCAGAGCCATCACAATCCCTGACTTCAAGCTCTACTATTGAGTTATAGCAACAAAAATGCTTGTTATTGACAATAAAACAGACTGATAGACCAATAGGATCAAATCAAAAATCCTGATATTAATCCACACACCTATAAACACCTGATTTTTGACAAAAAAGCTAAAACTATACAATGTGAAAAAAAGCATCTTCAACAAAGGGTGATGGCATAATTGGATGCTGACATGTAGATGAATGCAAACAGATCCATATATACATATATGTGTATATGTATATATCAATATATATAACTTGCACAAAACTCAAGTCCAAATGGATCAATGACCTCAGTCTTAATCCATCCACACTAAACCTCATAGAAGAGAAAGTAGGAAGCAGCCTTGATCACATGGGCACAGAAAACCACTTCCTAAATATAACATCAGTAGAACAGACATTGAGATCAACAATTGCTAAATGGGGCCTCCTGAAACTGAGACGCTTCTGTAGGGCAAACAACACAGTCAATAAGACAAAGTGGCAATCTACAGATTGTGAAAAGATCTTCAGCAACAACCCATCAGGAAGAGGATTCATCTCCAAAGCATATAAAGAACGCAAGAAACTAGACATCAAAATATTGACAATAGAATTTAAAAATGACATGCATATCTAAACAGAATTCTCAACGGAAAAATCTCAAATGGTGGAGAGACACTTAAGAAATTGCTCTGCATCCTTAATCTTCAGAGATCTGAAAGTCAAAATGACTCTGAAATACCATCTTATACCAGTTAGAATGGCTAAGATAAAAAACTGATGGTAGCTTATGCTGTAGAAGTAGCAGAGTAAGGGGCATACTCCTTCTATGCCAGTCAGAGTACAAATTTGTACAGTCACTTTATAAACCTGTATAGCAGTTTCTCAGGAAAATGGGAATCAATATATCTCAAGACTCAGAAATATTACTCTTTTGTATATACCCAAAGGAGGCACACGAATACCACCAGTGTTCAACAGTGTTCATAATTGTTGGTTAAATAGAATCTTCAGCCCTATATTCTAGTGTCTTTGGTATGGGAAGGTACTCTGCAAGCTTTCATAAAAGCTGTCCTTCCTGCACAATATGTTAGACTATGATGGCACAAAGCTTGTGAGAGTGGCAAATCCATATTTGTTACTTAAGGCCCACTTCATGATATCAAACAAATGTTGACTTAAGGCCCACTTCATAATATTGAACTCATGCCCAGCACTGCTTGGGTGACCAAGAATCAGAGATTGGATTGTCCAGAGATGTAATTCTGATAGGTCTGCCTTTATATGATACTTGACCTTTTTCCTTAACTGCTCTTAATATTCTTTCTTTATCTGTATGTTTGGGGTCTTGATTATTATGTGGCAAGAGGATTTTTTTTTGTGGTCCACTCTATTTGGTGTTCTGTAGGCTTCTTGTACCTTCATTAGCATGTCTTTCATAAGGTTGGGAAAGCTTTCTTCTATGATTTTGTTGAATATGTCTTCTGCCCCTTTGAGGTGGATTTCTTCTCCTTCCATTTTACCTATTATTCTTAGGTTCAGTCTTTTCATGGTGTCCCATATATCCTGGATGTTTTGTGTTAAGGATTTGTTGGACTTAAGGTTTTCTTTGGTTGATAAATCCATTTCTCCTAGTGTATCTTCAACACTTGAGATTCTCTCTTCCATCTCTTCTATTCTTTTGGTAATGCTTGTATCGGAGGTACCTGACTGTTTGCCCAGCTTTTCTATTTTCTGCCTTTCTTCAGATTGTATTCTTTATTGTTTCTATTTCAGTTTTCAACCCTTGCAGTGTTTGCATTGCTTCTTGCGATTTTCGGTTTATCTTTTCGCCCATTTGTTGCCTTTTATGAATTTTTTGGTTTGTTCTTTCTTCCATTTCTTGCGTTTTTTGGTTTGCTTTTTGTTCCATTTCTTGCATTTTTTGCTTTGTTTCTTCTTCCATTTCCTCCCTTTTTTGGTTTGTTTCTTCTTCCATTTCTTTCATTTTTTGCTTTGTTTGTTCGACCATTTCTTGCATTTTTGTCTTTGTTTCTTCTTCCATTTCTTGCATTTTTTGCTTTGTTTTTTCTTCCATTTCTTGCATTTTTGCTTCGTTTCTTCTTCCATTTCCTGCCTTTTTTGGTTTGTTTTTTCTTCCAATTCTTGAATTTTTTGGTTTGTTTTTTTTCTTCCATTTCTTTGAGGGATTATCCTATATCCTCTTTTAGAGCCGCTATCATTTTCATGAAAGTGGTTTTAAGGTCGTTCTCTTCTGTTTGGTTTGCATTGGAATGTTGGGAGTCTTGCTGGTGTGGAGTCTCTAGAATCTGGCGGTGTAATATTTGTTTTTCTGTTGCTGAGTGTATTTTTGTATTGTCACTTTCCCGTCTCTTCTTCTAGTGGGTGCAGAAAGAGCCCCTTACTGGTCTGGGGACCAGAGTCCCCTTTTGGTGGGTGCTAGCAAGTCCAATAATCTGGTGGTTCTTCTCTTCCTTGTCCTCGTTCTGGTCCTGTGGGTGGAGAAGAAGAACAGGAATCTGGGGTGCTTAGCATCCTACCTGGTCCCCTGGACCCTATGCTGTGTCCTGTTGTACCTGATCCAGAACAGCTACTCCCCTGGTCTCCCTCGCTCCTCTGGTTTCCTGGTCTCATTGGTGGGAGAGAAGACCTGGAGTCTGGGGTACTTGGCTCCCACCGGGATTGGGAGCTCTGTGCAGTTCCCAGGTGATCCACAGACACTGGAACACAGGCTGGGAAGCCAGCCTGTTTACCTGATGCTGCCTCAGGAACAGCTGCTTCCCTGGACTCCCTGCCTCCTCTGGTTTCCTGGTCTCATTGGTGGGAGAGAAGACCTGGAGTCTGGAGTGCTTGGCTCCCATCGGGATTGGAAGCTCGGTGCTGTTCCCAGGTGATCCACAGGCACAGGAGCACAGGCCGGGAAGCAGGCCTGTTTACCTGATGCTGCCTCAGGGACCCAGTTAAATGTTTTAATAATTCAGATCTCTGTTGACATGAGACATATTTGCTCCTGGTAGCACGAGGATATTCCCAAGAGTATGATGGGCATTGGTGACACTATTTGGAGTTCACTTTCTTGTTGGCTATATGGCCTTTGGGGCAAAGAACTGCCCTTGCCTTGACCACTGACAATGGACACACTGTCCTAACTGGAGAATCAGGAGATTAAACAAAAAGAAACTTCTGAATCTTGCCAAGTCAGAATAGGATAGTCTTTCAAATTTTCCTCCTTTTGATATGGTCTGTCAGATAACCTAGTACTTAGACAAAATTGGTTGCCCCACATTATTGTGACACCTTTGGTGACTGTCCAGGTAGCCTACTGTTTCTACAATTCTTTTTTTAATTTTTATTTTTAAATTTAAATTTAAATTAGAAACAAGATTACTTCACATATGAACTCCAGGTCCCTCTCCCTTTCTCTCCCCTCCTCCCATGCCCTCCCACTAACCCCTCCAATATCCTCTCATCTCCTCAGGGAGGATGAGGCCCTCCATGGGCGTGTCCATAGTCTGTCATTTCATCCAAGGCAGGTCCTAGGCCCTCCCCTGGGAGAACAGGGTGAGAGTGCATCTCTCATCGTTGGATGGGCACCCAAAGTCGATTTGTATACCCTGAATAAATACTTATCTACTACCCATGGCTCAATAGATTATCTAGTCCTCCTCACTGACACTTTTTCACTTTAGGAAGTTACCCACTTGTCCTTCCTGCTCTTCCTAGTGATATTTTCCTTCTCAGGTCTTTGTTGAAGACTAGATAGTCACAGCTGATATTTCCTCTTATCTTAGCTAGAGCATATTAGGCATAAGACTTAGACTTTCAGGAATAGGACAACTATTGGAGTAATTTCTGCTATATGCCATTGTCCTTTGACTGGATATTTAGTATATGTTTCTTGCTTAATGTGGCTCTTGCTGCTTGTAGGTCTAAATATGTATATTTTTTTACCTTTCTTTCTCTTGGGATATACTTGATATTGTTGTCATTGTATATAGTTTTAGTATCAAGTTTAAAACCCTCTTATTTAGACAAAAAAGGAAATATAGTAGCATCTTTTTCCAGCAGTGGACTTGCAATGGTAACCACACCTTAAAGTGTGGCTTCAATGTGCAGACATGGCCCCCTTTAAGGAAGAGGAGGAGCTTGCTCTGTTGCTTTTCATATCCAGATTTTTCTTTGATGGTATGATAGGATACAGATTATTTCAAGTTTATTATATTTGTTGATACTTGATTTGTATTCTAGCATGTGGTCAATTTGGGAGAAAGCTCTATGAAGCACTGAAAAGAAGGTATATCCTTGATTTATAATGTCTCTTAGCTCCAGTTTTATTTATTTGGGTTTTTTCTGGATGACTTGTCTATTGGTGAGAATTGGGTACTTAAATTTCCCACTGTCAGTGGGGAATGGGTTATTTGTGATTTAAGATTTAGTAGTGTTTCTTTCAAAACCTTGGGTACATTTGTCTTTGTGACACAGATGTTAAGAATTAGAATGCTATCATGCTAGATGTTTTCCTTTGATGAATATGTACTTTCGTTACCTACCTCCTCTGATATGTATTGTTTAAAAGTCTAATTTGTTAAATATTAATATAACTACACCACCTCTCAGGCAAGTTACTGTAATATCTACAATTGATGGTGTGATATATTTTTAGATGCAGCTTAAGGATGGATCATCTATTCACATCGACACTGTTAGTCTGAGTTTATTTATTGGTGAACTGTGACCATTAACATTCAGTGATATCGATGATATATAATTTTTATCCATATTATTTTGGTTCAGATAGTGTGTGTCTCCCTTGTTTTAACTTTGCTCATCTGAGATTATTTATTCTCTGTGTTTTCATGGTTGTAGTTAAATTCATTAGGTTGTATTTTTTTCCTTCAGGCATCTTCTAGATGAATGGACTTGAAGATAAATATTGATTAAATTTGGTTTTATCATAGAAAATCTCATTTTCTTCATCTATGGTGATTGAAAGTTTTGTTGGTATAGTAATCACGTTTGGCATGTGGAGTATCTTATAATCTGAAGCACATCTGTCCAACCTGGGTTTTAGGGTTTCCATTGAGATATCATGAATAATTTTAAACGTTCTGCCTTTTATATATTGCTTAGAATTTTTTGTTTTTTATATTTTTATGTTTAAATTTAAACTTAAATAAGAAACAAAATTGCTTCACTTGTCAATTCCAGGTTCCTCTCCATTTCGCTCCCCTCCTTCTGTGCCCTCCCACCAAACATCCCTCCCACCAACCCCCCCAATCATTTCCCCAGGGAGGGTGGGGCCCTCCATGGTGGTGTCCATAATCTGTCATTTCATCCAGGGCAGGGCCTAGACCCTCTCTCAAGAGTTCTGGGTGAGAGTGCATCTCTCATTCTTGGATGAGAGTCCAAAGTCCTTTGTATACCCAGAATAAATACTGATCTACTACCCAAGGGTCAATAGATTACCTAGGCCTCCTCACTGACACCCACATTCAGGGGTCTTGATCAGTCCCATGCTGTACTCAGTCTGGGATTCAAGAGCTAACCCTTGTGAGGTCAGCTGTTTCTGGGGGTTAAACCATCCCAGTCTTAATCTCTTTGGTCATCAGTCCTCCCTCTCTGTTACTGGCTTTCTTGAGTTTACCTCAGTGCTTAGTTGTGGGAGTCTGCCTCTGCTTCCATCAGCCACTGAATAAAGGTTCTGTTTCCCAGACTCTCTGTCCATGGGATTGTAGGCTGGCACTCCCCAGATCTATGTCTAAAATCCATATAGGAGAGAGTACATGCCATGTTTCTCTTTTTGTGACTTGGTTACCTTGCTAAGGATGGTTTCTTCTAGTGCCATCCATTTGCCTGCAAATTTAAGGATTCCATTGTTTTTTCTTCTGCTGTATAGTACTCCATTGTGTAAATGTACCACATTTTCTCTATCCACTCTTCAGTTGAGGGGCATCTAGGCTGCTTCCAAGTTCTGGCTATTACAAATAATTCTGCTATGAACATAGTGGAACAGACATCCTTGTTGTATGAATGGGCATCTTTTGGATGTATGCCTAAGAGTGGAGTTGTTGGGTCTTTGGGTAGGTTTATTCCCATTTTTCTGAGGAATCTCCATGCTGATTTCCAAAGTGGCTGTACAAGTTGACACCAGCAGTGTAAGAGTATTCCCCTTTTACCACATCCTATCCAGCATAAATTGTTGTTGGCGTTTTTGATTTTAGCCATTCTGACAGAGTGAGATTGTATCTCAGATTTGTTTTGATTTGCATTTCCCGGATGGCTAAGGATGTTGAGCACTTTCTCAAGTGCCTCTCAGCCATTTTAGACTCCTCTCTTGAAAATTCTCTATTTAGTTCTGTAGCCCACTTTTTAATTGGATCCTTTTTTGTTTTGGAGACTTGCTTCTTGAGTTCTTTGTGAATTTTGGAGATCAGCCCTCTGTCAGATGTGGTGTTAGTGAATATTTTTTCCCATTCTGTGGGCTGCCTTTTGGTTTTGCTGACTGTGTCCTTTGCCTTAGAGAAGCTTCTCAGTTTCAGGAGGTCCCATTTATTAATTGTTGATCTCACTGTCTGTGTTAACGGTGTTATGTTCAGGAAGCTGTCTCCTGTACCAATTCTTTCAAGGGTACCACCCACTTTATCTTCTAAGAAGTTCAGTGTGGCTGGATTTATATTGAGGTCTTTGATCCATTTGGACTTAGGTTTTATGCATGGCAATAGACATGGATCTATCCACATTTTTCTACATGCCAGCATCCAGTTATGCCAGCACCATTTGTTTAAGATTCCTTCTTTTTTCCATTGTATATTTTAGTTTCTTTGTAAAAGATCAGATGTTCAGTGAGTGTCTGCCACTGCTTCCATGAGCCACTGGATGAAGGCTCTAGGATGGCATATAAGGTAGTCATCATTCTCATTATTTGGAAGAGCATTTAAGGTAGCATCTTCACTATTGCTTAGATTGCCAATTGCCTGTATGTATTGTATATAGTTATTGCACTTATTGTATGTAGTTTTTCTGATATTAGATATAGCCTTTTTTATTTTAGACAAAATGAAAAATGTGATATTCTGTTTATTTTCTAACAAATACAGCTTGCCTGAAGATCAGATTGCAAAGCTAACCACATAGTCAGGCATAGAGGCCAGGCAATATTTGCATACATTTTAATCCAAGAAGTCACATTAGTTAGCCATAGAAGCTTAGTGGTAATTGTATACACTTTTATTCCCAGCACTAGAGAGGAATTTAAGGTAGGTGGAGACAGAGGTACAGTGTGTTCAGTCTGCAGTCACATTGAGGACAGGATCACCCCTTTGGTCTGAGAATTGGTAGAGGTAACTAGTCTGTAGTAGTTGACTGTTTTGCTTTTATGATCTTCAGATTCAACACCAGTATATGCCCCTGGGTTTTTATTATTTGTGCTACAATAACATAAACATATGTTATTATTATTTGTGTAACATATGAGTACCACAAACAAGAGATCAACTAGAATATTTGTCATTTTGAAACTGATTTATTTTTAATATAACATACATTTATATTCATTTTTCTGAAAATTACATTTCACCTTTCTATTTTCAAATGGAGATCAGGTATATGAAAGCTTCATATGTGTGTGTGTGTGTGTGTGTGTGTGTGTGTGTGCATGTGAGTGTGTATATCAGGAGAAGTCTTTAAATAGACCCATGTGTGATAATACAGCAATATAAAATGATGTGTAAATATCTCTGCTGACTTGGAGGCAAATATTGGTTTATTTTTAGATTTTTGATTTAATACCACAATATAGAATGATGCGCAACTATCTCTGTTGACTTAGAGGCAAATATTGGTTTATTTTTAGATTTTTGATGAACAACACTCATTTCTATATTGGCAGGACTTGTTAACATGTTCTTAATTGTAAGAGTTCCTATTTGTCTCCCATTCTAAGCTACTCTTGTTATTTGTTTTCTTAATGGGCTTTATTTAAACTTGAGTGTGATGAAAATTCTATTATTCTTTGGCATTTCAATGGTGTTGAATGTCCTTTAATACATTTATTTGTCATTTTTATTTCATCTTTTGAGAACTGTCTGTTAATTCCATTAATTTGATTTACTTTTAGTTGTTTATGCTTTTTGTATTCTACATAATTATTGTCTGTTAGATGTGATTATCAATAATTTTGTTCCAATATGAAGCTGTTTTCCACTAAGTGATTATTTAATTTACTTTGTACCTATTTTTAATGTTATAAGTTTCCATTTTCCATAGTTTTTATTATTTTTTTGGATAACTAGAGTCATTTCAGGATATCTTCACCAGATATATAGAGTCATGACTGATCCCAGGGCCATGGAGACAGAGACATGAGGATTTCTCAGAGTTCTAGGATATCTCGGTTTATATAACATGATTCAGGCCAATAAAGGCTATAGAGTGAGAGCCTATCTCACAAAACCATGACATTTAAAATCAAAATTAAAGGTTGTTAATACTTTTGGATGACAGTTTTGTGCAGAGGATACAAAAGAATCTGGTTTCACATTTCTTCATGTGTGTATGAACTTTCCTTAGTGCTCAGTAGTAAAGAGGCTATCTTTTTGCCAATGCACACATTTAACATACAATGTAACAAATAATTGTTTGTATTTTGGAGGTTATTTAGTGTAGCAAACACATTATTATTATCTATTCCATTTTTCTGTTTCTATGCCAATACTATAATTTCCACTTCTTGTTTGGTGTCTAAATGTCTCTCAAACCTCGACAATATTTTCTTTCTCTAAAATTGGAAGATTATCCCATGATTACCGTGTATATATTATCTAGTCTGATATTCTTTTCATCAGTACTTATGATTCATAAAAACATTCTTTTAGTGAAGTTCTATGTATCCCATTTACTTTAAAAATAATTTGTTTTATTGAAATGGTTAAAGTAACATAATCTTGTCCTGACTCCATTTTGTGTCTGCTTATACACATTTATACCTCCATTACAGTCTCAAATACCCAGGCAAAGCATTTGGAATGTCCGTGACTTGGCCCTGGTCCAGATCTATTAACCAACATGTTTAGTGTTTATACAAATTTAAAATGAGCTAAGATAACTGAGGGCATAATTCAAAAATATGTATCCTGTTATGTCTAAAATAATTAACTATGTTATACCAGAAATAAATGTAAAGTTACTGTGGGCCTCATTTAATTTTAATGTAAATTATAATCTTTTAGGGTTTTTCTTTTTCAATTGCTATATCTCGAGATTCCGTACCAAAAAAATTGAGGTGTGAACCTGCTGCTGGCTCATTAAATAAATGAACAAATAAAGAAAACAAAAGCTGGTCTGGATATGGAACACAGGAAACAATATACAATCTTGGAGGAAACTAGATTTAGTGAATCCAGTATGGAACATAATATGATGGCTTCTTAAACTAAGAGTAACTGGGAATATGATGCACTTACAACAACCATGGTAATAAATGCAAGGAAATTTAAGTCTATTCAATATAGAGACCCTGAACATTCACACGTTTATTATGGTGGTATTTATAATAATTGAATGAATTAATATTAAAAACCAAAAAGCAGCTGAAATATGGAATTAACTTACATGTTAATTAATAGATGAATAGATAAAGAAATGTACTGTATACATGCAATGATTCTGTCTTATTTCAGGCAATCAAATATCTACATTTCTGTACATTTTCACATTTTATTGCAAATATCATGGCTTTATTCTTCATGAGTGAAATAAGACAGAACCAGAAAGACAAATTAGTGAACATTTCCTATATATGGAAGCTAGATTTTACACACACACACACACACACACACACACACACACACACACCACATATAAATGGAAATAAGACTGTGTTATGGAATAGAAAAGAGAATAGTGAGAGATGAACAGGAGAGTAAAATGAGAAATGAATATAACACAAATGGATTACACACTTGAGTAAATGCAATTATGATATTTATCACTTTTAAAAGGGAAAAGTATTAAAGTATGTCATGTGTATTCTGTAACAGAATAGCTGATCTCAAAATCTATGATGCTCACTGTAATGCAGTTTGAAACGCTAATAGATGATGTGGGATGTCCTTTTGTGCTGCGAATATGCGTTGCTTTTATTGGTTGATGAATAAGGCTTTTTTGGCCTGTGACAGGACAGAACATAGCAAGGTGGGAAATCCAAACACAGATAAGGAGAGATAGAAGGCAGTGTCAGGGAAGACACTAGAATTTGATGGGGAAGCAAGATATGAGGTAACAAATCACGTGCCTCCTGGTAAAATACAAAATAATAAAATTGGATTAATTTAATTATAAAGCTAGTCAATAATATGACTGTATCACTGAGTCATTGGCCAATTATAATTAATATTAATCATCTGAGTGGGTGGGAAAGAAGCCTCCATTACAAATAGATTTTAACATTCAAATTTGTAAGTCTTGCATACTATTTCTGCAATTGCTTCATATCAGTTTGTCATGATTTGGAAATTAGGATTATAGTTTGAATCATTATGTGTTAGCTGGATGGTAAACTCTTAAACTGACCATTAATTTTCAATCTAAAAAATTAAAAGCTTCTAGTACTCTATTACTTTGATTGTTTTAAGATATAGGGAATACAATTAATATGGCAGACTTATGTACTAATTATATTTAAGTTATTAAATTTTTAATAACTTTCTTCATAAAAATATAATTAAGCAGCCAAATGGCTCTTTAAATGCACAGAAATGCCATGTTTATCTTGTACCCAGTTCACATAAATATTCAGAGGTTTTTTTTTTGGTTTTACGAGACAGAAATATTCAGAGTTTTATATGTAGTAGTAAAAGAAGAAAGCAGAACTCAATTGCTCTTCTGGAATAAAGAGAAAAATCTCAAAAAGCTTTTGTTGTCATCCATTTGCTTTTCTTATTCTTCCAAAATTAATTTTAGAAGGTCCTTAGAGACTGAGACACATTGAACCAATTTTGATAATGATGAACTCTGTGTACTTATCCTTTTAGGTCCTAGCACAGTCAATAATTATCCTCTGCTTCCAGTTCTTCATTTTTTTCGTAACAAAGAAGTTGGCACATGTGTCCTCCTCTTTCCATGGATAACTACACTGGAAAACTGTTAACTGTCACTGTTCATGTCTACCTTGGCATAGACACTGAACTTTCCTCGGGATCTGATGTGATAAGATGAACATATTTGCACTTCTTAATCATGACAGAACAGAACAACAGCTTAAACTGGTAGGTAAAGAGAGTGTGGATATGTGAAGAAGTGTTGGAAAGTTTTTTTACACTTGACAATCCTGGTATAAAGATGGAAGAATACTAACAAACTATTTCAGGTATTTGAATTATGAAATGTGTGTTCTGCTTTATTTACTGTACTGGATACCTCATTCAAAACTGGTTTTCATTGACCCTGATTTCCCTACATTTATCTCACATAAAGTATATATCTTTAAAATATTTCCTAGAAATCCCCAAATGTGTATAATGTGTATCATGAGACAAAGTAGGACTGGCTAGTAATCATAACACCAGGATACTATATTTTATAGTGCTCTGAGATTCACGTCCTGAGCAAAGTTTTCATAAAGTTTCTTTCTATATTCTGTTTTCCTGTTATATTTTAGAAAATGAAACACTACATTACTTTGATTCAACCTATACAAGATTTTTAGGTAGAAAAAATTAGAACCATGCATATATTGAGTGAACTTATTATGGATTTAAGTTGCCATGCCAGAAGAAACATAACAGTTAGTCCCTTAGTAACATAGTCAATTGTTTTATTTCCTGTTACTCCAGGAAGATACCTCATCTCCGTGTCTTCTTCTTCTTCTTGGGATACAAGGTCGATCCCAAGTGAAATTATAGGAGACACTACGTGTATTCTCTGTAGAAAAGATATACAGAGGGAAAACAGTGTGTGTGTGTATCACACATCAGATCTATCTCTTGCAGTCACTCTAGGATACACTTGCAGGCTTTCACATTTTTCTTCATGCTCACATTAGTCCATACATTTTCAAAACAACAAATTGTGTGAGATCTTGTATTCTATATTTGCCAAATACTGATTTGCATTACACCAAACAAAAACAAAAAACAGCCAATTATTAGTATTTAGATAACAAAACATTATCAAATCAGACACTCAGAACAAGCCCCATAAATCTACTTGGGAATCTTTAAGGCAGTCAACTGGAACTCCTAATAGCAAGGCTACCTGACAAAGCAAAGTGACCCGCTTATTCTGTAAGGATTTCAGGTAAAAGAGCTTGTAAATAACAAATACGGCTGGCATCATAAAATTGGGATCTCACAACCTCCAACAGAAATCAACTGGGTAAGTTGAGGTAGTCAGCTGGAGTTAAAGTTGAGCTATTTCTCCATGCATGAGCTCTCATGTGTGAAATTCCTGTGACTAAATTTTCAGATTCTCTTTCTCTTTGCAAGCACTTGCATTGGGCCATAAACAATAGCCACATTTTCTGCATATAGTTTACTTTCTAGCTATTCCCAAGGGCACAGTGATTTTGCTCTTAATCTGTTTTTTTAAATTCTTTATTTCTTCTCCTATCATAAAGACTTCCAGACCTTGGGACACTTTTAGACAAACATGTTTGGGTCTGCAATGCGCAGGTACTGCAGTTCCAAAACTAATTTTGCAAAGAATTCAAACAACAGATTATAGTTTACTAATATAATGAGCATTACATCTGTTTATTCTATTCTTGATGAGGAAATTGGAAGTAATCTAGAAAAAATGTCTGTAATGTAATTGTGATAAAGGTCTCTGAACACCTGCTTAAATATCCCTATTGAATAGAAACTGATAAAATGAATTAGTGAATCACATGCAGACTATGACAGGTCATTTGTTGTATTTTGTCATGAGATAGTCTTGTTGTTAAAACAAGGCTACTCTAGTACTCATAATTCTCCTATACTATGTTCCTGAGTACTGAAGTTACAGATGTGTGCCACTACATCAATCTCAGATTATCAAAATTTTAATACTGTTGGTTCCAACTACTTCTATGTGTAGGAAGCTATTATCAAGTTGATTTCTAGCAGATAGCTATGCTGAGCAAGTAAACAAATAATAGGTTATCTATACAGGATTATTATAAATGATGTTATATATTGTACATTAATATATACTGCATAAATTGGCAGAAATTGAAGATATTGTTTCTCAAAATAACTAGGAAAATATACATGTCATTCAAATAATATATCATATAAATTAACTGTATAAATTTGGAAAAACATAAAATAAATTCTTTCACTTCTAATTCTCTGAGGTATATAGTTCCTAACATACAAGCAGCACAACATTGAAACCTTTGTTAACCACTGAATAAACTCTTCCATGGCTTCCAATTGTTCAGAGTTAATGTAGCTTCAAAGTAATAGGTTCTATCCTGTCTGTGCATTTAATTCTTCCAAGTAGTGGCAAATTAGACTAGAGACAAAATAAAATAGTTTTCATTTGTGCCTTTATACTTTTCCTCACACAAACATCAACATGGTGACATAAAATTCTCTCAGTGGAAAGAAAGGACACATTGACAGACAATGGTAGATGAGACTCATGAAGGAGGTCCCTATCATCCATTATTTCAATGTTGCATGAAAATGTTTATCAGCTAATTATTTTCATAATGGTAATATTGTGTAAGTTTTAAGGCTAGCATGATCAATTTGTGAAAGAGTAGGGGTATAGATGGGAAATATTGGAGGAAAGAAAAGGAAGAGAGGATGGTATAGTTTATTAAAATAAAATATTTTCAAAGTACCACAATTAGAAAAAAAATATGAAGTGCCAGAGACTTTCTCTGACAGGGTTAAGGTCCCAAAGAAGAGATGTGGAGTTGGCAGGGAAAAAGAAGATACTGATACCACCCATGGGTGAAACTAGATGGTTGAGTTTTTATTGAAAAAAGACTCCATTTTAATACTCAATAGTTTGGCCACAGGCAAGATTGAAAGCAGACTCAAAGATTCTGAGATAAAATTGGCCATTAACTTCATTATAGCATGCTTACTGAGACAAAAATGTTAAGTCCAACAAGTCCTTAGAAGCAGGGATTTTCCTCATGCCCCTAAGGTAATGGAGGCCATTTTCAAAATATCAGGCATTGGGAAAAGGACTTGTTATGGGGATTGACACTCCACTACATTTAAGAGCAATATTCATTTCTCAAGGGGCATGATGAAGCATTTGTGGTGAACTGTTCCCTAATTTTGCTCCTTTGTGTCTTGTCTTATATATGAGCCTGTTTCCCATATATGCTCCCAAAAGGAAATATCCTGGTGTCTCACTCTTTTCCTATTATACCGTAGTATTCATATTCCTCTATAATTTCTAACTGAACTCTTGCCCTAAGTAGCCTCATGCTCTGGGTCTGGATTGTATGCTTTTCATCCTTGTTGTCAGATGTGTCCAGTTAGTAAATCTGACTTTCTTGGTTTTGGTTGCAATTCTTGTGTGCAGAATCATTGCATTATATGGTTCCGTGGTGATGGGGAATTTTACAAAGGAATATTTTGTTTATAGAGGCTACCGTTTTACAAATTGTTATTCTTTAAAAAACACACAAAATTTCCCAAGAGAGAAGGTGCAATGGAACTCTCATAACTCATAGTGAAAATCATTAGAAATGAAAGCAAAAAGGCCCTGAAGAATTGTGCGATTTCAAAATGTTGGAATTTTATCAAACAGCAATAGTTGCCATATCATCCATGTCAATGAAGACATTCTTTTCAAAGATTTCAAATTCAAGACTTCCCTTAGCTTCTACAGATATCACATAGGCTGCATTTTTTTTCTTTTTTAAACATTAATCTATACAAATAGCACAGAGAAATGAGAGGAAATTTGTAATGTTCTTTGTGGTTTTATTTGCTTAAAGATATTGAATTGGTTAGTTTTTATTTATTCCCTGAGAATTTAACATATAACAAACCCATTTATTTTCTGAACTCCATTCTGTGGCACATTTCTTCTACTGGAAAAATGTCAGTATTATTTATTATCTAGGCATGTTAAAATTTATGTATGAATCATGAATCTGAACAGAGTAGTAGTATAATATTGGCCTGAAATATTAGTAAATATGATATTGGGGGATATAGGTAAATTTTTAAGTGAAAAACGAATACAGCTGATTAAGAATGATGTTAAAAGTAGACTATTTACTGCAATCAGAAAACTTTACCCAGTCAATATATTTAAAGTTCTCTTCTGAATATTTGCCCAAGTGTATAGATCAATCTTAAGGTTGATCTATTCTCAAATTCTTCAGTAACACTAAGGAAGTGTGACTGTACAAATTTGAGCTCCCACCAGCAATGCATAATTGTTCCACTCTCCTTGCATGCGATGTCATTTGTTTTATCCATCTTGGCCATTCTGACGGGTTAAGTTCAAATATCAGAGTAATTTTAATTTGCATTTCCCCAATGGCTAAGGATGTTGAATATTTCTTTAAACATTTCACAGCCATTTATTTCATATTGTGAGAACTCAGTATTCAGTTCTATATCTCATTTTAATTGAGTTATTTGTTTTCTTTATGTTAAGATTTTTTGTTCTTTACATATTAACCCTGTAATAGGTGTCTAATTGCTAAAGATCTTTTTCCCATTCTGTGATCTGTTGCTTTGCCTGAATTATGGTGTCCTTTTCAGTTTCAAGAGGTCTTATTTATTTTATTTGCTCTGAGTGCCTGTAAAATCCATGTTTTGTTCTTTAAGGTTAGAGCCCATGGCCAGCATGGCTAACACAAACAAACCCTCAATCATACATTTAAAAAAGACTTTTTGTCTTATGTTGTTTTGTTTGTTTGGTTTTTACTTTTAGTATAATAAGATCATTTTTGTATATTCTGGTTTTGTTTTAGTGTTGTGTGTGTGTGTGTTTGTGTGTGTTGTGCTGTTTTTCTTTGTTGGAATTTTTGTTTGCCTTTTTATTTCTACACACAGAGAGAAAAAAACACTGCAGCGTTTGGTGCTTGGGAAATCTACCCATCAAATTAATGAATTCCCTTTAGACAAGAAAAAGTAATATCATGAACATGCCAAGAGTTCAAAACTCTATAGGTAATTTTTAAATTTTTTGTTAAATATTCGTAATGATGTAAATGTTATCAAGCATCTATGTATGTTTTACTATGTGTAGTTGTGTGATTGACTATAATTAGTTCATACTCATTAAGTATTTTGTGAAGCTCAGGAAATATTCTATGAAAACATTTCTCATCTTTAGTTAGAAAGAAATGAACATCTTGACTGTTATTTTCATGTTATCAGTTGTGATCTTATATCAAGGAATTTGGGCATATTAAATTATTCACACACATATGTATCTATATCACTCTAACATTCTCTGTATATGTATTGATAAGTGAAACTGAGAAACTCTGACTACGTAATAAAAATTTTAGTCTGCTTTCATAAAAAAGGCAAAGAAGGTAGATATTTTCCCCAATTTACAAGTGAAAGCATTATTCACAAGTATGTTTGAATTATTTATTTTTTCTCTTTTACATTTCATAGTAAAATATAATGCACATGAACATATTTGTTATATTGGAATTTAAATAATTGTGTATAACTAATCAGAAAATTTGATGTTAAAACCTATTAATTATAAAAAAAGTTGGTTGTAGTAAATGAGGTTTTACAACTTTGTCACTAACTTAGCTTTACATAAGAGAGTGATCAGAAAAATAGTTGAGCATATACTTGTGCTGCTATGGAATACAATATAAATGTATTAAAATTAAAGTTAGTTCCCAGCTAATTGTAATTGTAATAAAGTAATATTATTAATAAAACACTAGTGTTATGTAGGTGAGTCTTTTTCTATTTCTACAAGACAATTGAAAGATGAAGACAAATATTATCTGTTTAATCCTGAATTAAACAGATAAAGAGAAAGTCTATGTAATGAAGTAATTTCCCTCTTTCTCAATCTGCTGGCCATCATTTGTGGCCAGTGGTATCAGGTGACAATAGACCTTTACCAGTTCATGTCAGAAAATTTGGGCTTCGTCAAAACAAAAAAGGATATTATTATTCAATTATTATTTCAAAATAGAAATAAAGTTTGTGTGAAAATCTACATTTTTGAAAGTAGAAAATCAGAAAACAAAAGAATTGATAAAGGAAAATACTGTACCTATAAATAATGTATTTCAACTTTAATTTAATATTCATATCAAAGTTTATAGTCTTATAGCATGTGTGCAGATTCTCAAACAAAAACCAATTATATAACATTCTTAAAATAATGTATGTGTGCTTTTTACTTTTTAATTTTCTTTTGTTATAATATTTGCTTAAATGGATTGCTGTTGCTCTTTGTTTTCTCTTAAGATTCATCCAGCCTCCCTGAGTATGAGAGTCAGTGAGGAGACCTGGACAAACTATGGGGCCCTGGGCAGTGGCTCAGTGTTTATCCCTGGCATACAAATGGCTTTCATGTGTCCATACCACAAAGAGGGATGCTCTCTCAGCCTGAACTCTTAGGGGAGTGCCTGGACTCTACCCTGAGTGAATTGACAGACTCTAGATATGCCCTATGTGGAAGGAATTGGCAATACAGTGGGAAGATGGGGGGATGGTGGGGGGCGTGGGAGGAGGGAGGGGAGAAGGAACTGGGATTGACATGTAAAACAAGCTATTTAAAATTAAAATAATAAAAAATATATAAAATACTTGGCATTTTTCCTGTTCTAGGGATTATTTTGTCATACTGTAAAATTGTTTTCTCAATTCTGAAAATCCCCTCTTCAAGTGGTAAATATAAAGCCTTCCTTCTGCACCTGTGGTTCTCACCTATTAGTAGTTTGCTTATTTTATGGAACTGGGTTTGGTGTGTACCTTGGCTCAGCTGTGTCACATTCTCCCCAAAAGAATGCAGTGGCTTCATTGATATTTACTGCTGTAAGCCCTATGCTTAACACCTTCATCTACAGCTTGACGAATAGAGATATCAGTAATGCCCTGAAGAGATTCTGCAATAGTGTTTCTAATCGCACATCCTATGGTTTCCATTTAGGATGCTGACTAGAAATATAGAACAAGATCTGGTCACAATATTTTTGATGTCCATGAATTAAATTCTGCATCAGGATTTATTGTCGTTTTTTGTTTTAAATTTGCTTTATTTTTTATAGTGTCACTATGGTCGAGATGAACAAGGAGTGGCAAATAAGAATTTCAACAAATGGGTACAAAATTTTAATTCTTGGAGAGTGAGTAGGGGGGTTGGGGGGCTGGTGAGGAACACAGGAAGATAGGAGGGAGAGGGAACTGGAATTGATATGTAAAAAAAGATTGTTTCTAAAATAAAAAATTATAATGAAAAATTTCAGTTCACTAATGTGAATAATTTCTGAACATGAATGGTATTTTGACTATCCTCTTCAAGTGTGTGTGTGTGTGTGTGTGTGTGTGTGTGTGTGTGTGTGTGTTAGTAATGCATACCTGGGTCAGCTAGCTTCATTCAGCAACCTTAGCAATATATAATAAATCGAATGCACATTTCACTTAATTCTAAAGCCAATTACTGCTTAATGATTATAGTCTTCAATAAGCATTCCCATGGTAAATGAATTCATCTCTTTTCATTTATTCTTTGAAAATTTTAAGTGCATATAATGCATTCTGTTCCAAATCATCCCTCCATTATATTTTATACTTCTCCCAACCCAACAAACTCTCCCTTCTCCTGCCAAGTTCACATCCCACTTTCATGTCATTCTGTTTGTTTGATTTTGTTTTATAATCCCCTGAGGTAATTAGGGCCACACACATATATTTGAGTATGAAGCCATCTACTGAACGGCAAGGGACTCACAGTGCTAATATCACTGAAGACAATGCCTTTCCCCACAGCCCTACACAGATATTAGCTCTGCTGTCTGGGACAACTCCTATGAGCTCTTTCTGATATGTTACCTAAGTTTATAGGCTGGGTCTTGTGGATGCCATATGCATACAACACATTATGGGTTCATGAGTTCAATGTCCATGATATGACAACAAAACAGCACTTAAATGCTATCTACGTAGTTATGAGGCTATTACATCCATCCTGCTCCCTCTTCTGTAATGATTCCTGAGCCCTGGATGGGTGTTGCCAGTTTAATACTTAAGTATGAGTACACTTTCTCTTATCATTTTGGTCAACCATGAATCTTAACATTTGGTGCAAACTACTGTAAAGGGAAACTTGTTTGAACAATTCTGAGAGTAACAATAATTTAATGGTGCAATATTAGAAGGTGTTTTGATAGCAAGTACAGTTTACCAAAACAGGAATAGATTTATTCTTAGTGCTTAGGACCACAATACTTCTTAGTCTTTGACCATGTCCACAGTACTAAGCATGATCTTTCTTGAGCCACAGAAAAGAAAATAGTTGATTATCCTTGCAGCATTGTTGACAAGACGGAATGAGTATATTTAACTTGGATAGTTGGTATTAGGACATGTATGCATGGTTTCAAGCAAAAAAAGATCAGTGTTGACTTATGTAAATAAAGTATTTTATTATGTTAATTCCATTAAACTCTATTATCTCCCTCCTTCTCCTGATAAACCTCTTTGTATTTACTAGTATTTTCATGTCTTTTTCATTTCTTGTTCTCTCTCTCTCTCTCTCTCTCTCTCTCTCTCTCTCTCTCTCTCTCTGTGTGTGTGTGTGTGTGTGACCCTTTGAATTTAATTTGGGTTTCTTACATTAGCATGGTTATTTAAACATATATTTTAGAAAGTTTCCATAGTAGTAGGCATTCATATGGCTTTTTTGAAAATTAAAATTATTTATCCTTTCCAGTATCTCACTTCTAACATTCTCTCATGTATGCCCCAATTTAGTCTTTTGCATTCCATAATTCCCCTTTAACCATTTACTCAGAGCAGGCTATCTCAATATGTTCAATGACCGTACATATGCTACTTTAGTGCCAATATTCTGAATGAAACATAGACACCTTATAAAGGTACAAGAAACATACAGAAAGCAAATATATTGGCCCAGAAAATAAATTCTCCACAACACATAATAGTCAAAGCATAAAGCACACAGAACAAAGAAAGAATAGTAGAAGCTGAAAGGAATAAAGACCAATTATTTTCTTGTTTATCTTACTATTTATATTTTACAACTCCCTATGATGATACATGATGAGACCAAATCTAATAACAATAGGAAGACAAAGAAAAAGTAATTCATGCCAAACTCATAGAAAACATTTTCAAGAGAATCATAGAAGTAAATTTCTCTAATCAAAAAAAGTACAAGAAGCATAAGAAAGCAAATAGACTTGCCATGAAAAGAAATTCTCCACAACATATAATAATCAAACCATTAAACATACAGAACAAAGAAATAATATTAAAAGCTACAAGAGAAAAAGACCAAGTGACATATAAAATCAGACCTAAGGAAATGACACCTGACTTCTCAATGTAGACTATAAAAGCCAGAAGATCATAAATAGATGTCCTACAAACTTTAAGAGAAAACAGATGTTAGTAGAGATTACCCTAAATAGAAATTTCTTCAGTTACACTAAGTGGAGAAAGAGATTACACAATAAAGCTAAATTTAAGCAACATCCATCTACAAATCCAACTCTGCAGAAGAGCAAGAAGGAGACTTTGAAATTGAATAGGTTAACCACATGCATGAAAAAAATGAGGAGGAAATAATATCAAAACAGCAAGTAAAAAAGTGGGATAAACCCAGAACAGCAAAATAAAAGAAATCAACAAATACTGCTTATTGATATCTCTTAACATCAATTATCCAGTAAGAAGAAATAATAACAAAATGGATATGCAAAAGGCTTGATTTATCCTTCTGATGTATTCAAGAAACACATCTTCACATCAAGATAGCCATCACCACAGGGTAAAAGGATGGAAAAAGATATTCCATGAAAATGAACCCAAGAAGAAAGCTGGAGTAGAAAAATTAAAATTTTGTAAAGTATACTTCAAACAAAACTAATCGTAAGAGATAGTGAGGCATTACATCTTCACTAAAGGAAAAATACACCAGAATGACATTTCTCTCTTTGTGCCACTGATTCTTTGTAGTTGTTTCAATTTTTATTTATGATAGTAGACTAGAAGATTGATTAATTCTTGCCAGGTACTGCTTTGGGGTGTGAATCCTTCTTTTTGCTCTGGTACATTCAGGTGTGCTGTTAAGTTACTAATATGACATAGCTAAAATTTTATGTAGGCACTAAATGTTAGGAGTTGCCTCTTAGAACCACCTTCATTGTCACATATGTTTAGGAATGTTGTGTTTTCATTTTAGACGCCCTTTAATTTTATTTCTGTCTTGACATATTTTCCAACATGTAGTGAGTTTTTCAGTTCCCATGAGTTTGTAAGGTTTGTCTTGTTTTTGTTATTCTTGATGGTCAGTTTTAAGCCAATGTGGTCAGAAAGTATGTAAGGTATAATTTTGAATTTCTCATATCTGTTTATTCTTGCATTATGTCCAAATATGTGGTCAATTTCAGAGAAAATATTATGAAATGCTTAGAATAAGGTATATTCTTTTGTGGTTATGTGAAGTGTTTTGTAATTACCTGTTAGGTCCTTTAGTTTATAGTATCAGTTAATTCCAGCATTACTCTTAGTTTTTGCCTTTATGACTTGTCTATTGGTGATAATGGGATATTGAAGTCACCCACTATCATTCTGTGGGGGTGAATATGCAATTAAATAATGTTAGTGTTTCTTTTATGATATTGGGTGCTCTTATGCTTCACCCATAAATGTTGGAAACTCTAAAGAAATGGAAAATTTTCTCTATGTGTATCACTTATCAAAGTTAAAACAAGATCAGATAATCAATTAAAAATGCCTACAACACCTAGTAAAATCTATAAATCTACCAAGAAAACACACACACACACACACACACACACACACACACACACACCAAAACAAACAAGAAAAGCTCAGGTCAGGGCACATGGTTTTAGCACAGAATTTTACCAGAAAAAGAGTTGGTGACAATACTTTGCAAATTATTCCACAAAATAGAAATATAAGGAATATGCTCAAATCCATTTTTGAAGGCTACTGTTGCCTTTGTATCCAAATTATATAAAGACCTACCAAAGGAACAGTTACAGACCAATTTATCTTATGAACACAGATACAAAAATTATCAATGAAATACTTGCATATGATATGAAATCCATATCTGGCATTCCATGTTTGGTCAAGAATCTGAGAGCAATCAGTCAAAAATCCAAGAGAAAACAAAATGCTATAATTCTGCAAAAATAAAAATAGAAATATAAACCATAAAAAACAAAAAACACAGGTAGACATAAAATGACTCCTAATGACATTCAGCTATACTCCTACATCATTATCTTGCTCATCCACCATCAGAGAGACTGCCTCCTTCATTAGAAAGCAGAGACCCACAGCCAGGTAGCATGCAGGGAAGACCCTAAGAGAGACATGCATGGTACCCCAGATAAGGGGAAAGTGACAGGACCTTCTGAGTAGACAGGGAGCATAGGGGAGTGGAGAGGGAGCTAGAGAAAAGTGAGGGGGAGAAGATAAAGGGAGAGGAGGACACGGGGGAACAGGAGGGTTGAGTCAGGGAAGAATAGAAGAGAGTAGGATGAGAGATACCATATTAGATGGTGTCATTATAGGTTTAAGGAGAGATCTGGCACTAGTGAGATTTCCAGAGATCTACAAGGATGAAACCAATTGGCAATATAAGCAATAGTGGAGAGGCTATCATAAATGCCCTTCCCCAATAATGTGATTGACGACTAACTTATATGCCATCCTAGAGCCTTCATTCAGTGGTTGATGGAAGCAGAGGCAGACATCCACAGCTAAGCACTGAACTCAACTCCTGGAAACCAGTTGAAAAGAGGGAGGAGTGATGAGCAATGGGGTCAAGACCAGACAAGTGAAACTCACAGAAACAGCTGATCTAAACAAGTGGGGGGCTCATGAACTACAGACTGATGGCTGAGAGGCCAGCATGGGAATGATCCAGACCTCCTGAAAGTGAGTGTCAGTTAGGAGGCCTCAGCGTTCTTTGAGGCCATCATGGGTACTAGAGCAGTATTTATCCCTGGCATTTGAATGGACTTGAGGAGCTCATTCCACATGTGAGAGGGCCTAGGGCTGCCCCGGATTATATGACAGACTTTAGAGATCCCCCATTCAGGGCCTGATGCTCCCTGGAGAGTGGAATGGGGGTAGTAGGTGGTGGGTTGGGAGGTTGGTGGGGGAGCAAGGGATGAGAGGAGGGATAGGGAGATGGAATTGACATGTGAAGCAAGTTCTTTTCTAATTTAAATAAAAAACAAATAAATGTATCAGCAATGTCTACCCCATTTGCATTTGACAAATTCAGAGATAATACTCCATTTCTATACTATCTTGGTGAGTGCAATTTTCAAGTTATCTTTTAATGACTCTCAAACTTTTACACTTTAGACCTCATTAGTGAGTCCTTTTTGTGTCTAGCAAACAAGGGAAAGTATTGCTATCTAGTGTTCAACTCCATCAGAAACCCAAGAAGGAAATAATATTAACTGAGGAAGCAGAAAGTACCAGCAAGCAACTTTCAAAAACTTTGAGAAATAACAGAAAGAGCTCATTTCCTGGACAGTCACCCAAAGTTCCTCTGCAACATTGGGTATCCATCATCAGCCTAAAGGCCTAAAATATTTTACATACTTTTCTATGATACAGGATTTTTGAAAGGATGTCCTACCTTGTCAGCAAAGTTTGGTGGTCCTTTCTTTTATGTCATGCTTATGCAATCTGGACAGCATACTGTCAATAGTCAAGGCAACAAAATTTTCATGTGTAGTTCGGCACTTTCTTGCCCAGTGGCTTATTTTCACCACAAAGAAAGATGCCATGTGTAGTTTCATGATGCCCATCTTCTCTGAAGTACATTGGTTATGCCAGGAGCAGATATGTCTCATTGTCATAAAAAAGAACATATGTTATAAAAACATCTTAAATATCATGTTCTGTAGATCTCTGAAATGTTTTAAGAAAACCTGTGCTTTTAAATATACCCGTTTGACCTTGAAACATCCTAATGTTACTACAATTTCAATTTTAATAGGTGACTAATTACTAATATGCATTTTGTTATTATCCTATTTAGTTGGCAATAATAAATTTCAGGGACAACAAATTTGCTTTGCATTGTGAAATGAACTGTATAGGAATTAGAAATATATATATAGTATGTTTTAACAAAATTAATCTCAAATTATTTTTCTTAAGATTCTTTTATTTATAGATTTTATTTAAATTAGAAACAACATTATTTTACATATAAATCCCTCTCCCTCCCAGCTTCCCTTGACCCTGCCAACCCCCTTTTCCATCCCCCATCCACTCCCCAGGTATGGTGAGGCCTTCCATGAGGGATCATCAAAATCTGTTAAGTCAGTTAAGACAGGGCCTAAGCCCTCCCCTGTGTATCTAGCCTAAGAGAGTATCCCTCCATAGGAAATGAGCTCCTGAAGTCTGTTCGTGCACTAGGGATATATCCTGGCACCACTACCAGAGGCCCCATAGACTGCCCAGTACTCCCAGCTGTCAGCCACATTCAGGGGCCTGTTTTTGTCCTATGTTGGTTTCCTAAATGTCAGACTAGTAAGCCCATGAGTTCCCATTTTCTCAGGTCAGCTGTTTCTGTAGGTTTTGAGAATATGGTCTTGACCCCTTTATTCATCATTCTTCCCTCTCTGAAACTGGATTCCAGGAGTTTGGCTTAGTGCTTGGCTGTGGATCTCTTCTTTGCTTACATCAGTTACTGGATGAAGACCTTAGGATGTGATTTAAGGTAGTCATCACTTTAATTAAAGGGGAAGGGCATTTAAGGTAGCCTTTCTACTGTTGCTTAGGGTTCTAGCTGTGGTTATCCTTCTGGATCTCTGTACAAATCCACAGTGCCAGAATTCTCTTTAAAATTTAGCATTTCCTTATATTGGTGTGTCTTTTTTCTTGCTCTCCTCTATTCCTCTCCCCACTCTATCTACATGATCCCTCATGTTCTCGTCCCCCCTCCTCTTCTCCCTCCCTTTTCTCCTACCTTACTCTCCCCTCCTCCATGCTGCCAATTTGTCCGTCTCTGCTTCACTGGAGGACTGTGTATATGACTCTTACAGTCCTCGTTGTTTTGTAGCTTCTCTGGAGGTGTGGATTGTAGGCTGGTAAACCTTTGGTCTATGTCTAATATCCAAATATGAGTGAGTACATACCACCTTTGTCTTTTTGTTACTGAGTAACCTCACTCAGGATGGTTTCTTCTAGTACCATCCATTTGCCTGGAAATTTCAAGATTACATTGTTTTGATTTTTTTCTACTAAGTAGTACTCCATTATGTAAATGTACCACATTTTATGTATACATTCTTCAGTTGAGGGCCATCCAGGTAACTTCTAGGTTCTGGCTATTGTAAATAATGCTGTTATGAACACAGTTGAACAGATGTCTCTGTTGCAGGAATGTGCATCCTTTGCATCCTTTGCATAAATACCTAAGAGTGGTATTGTTGGATCTTGAGGTAGAATGTTTTCCATTTTCTGGAGAAACAGTCATATTGATTTCCAAATAGCTGTACAAGTTTGCACTCCAACAGCAATGGAGCAGCATTCCACTTTCTCTACATCCTCTCCTCAGCATAGACTGTCATTGGTGTTTTTATTTTAGCCATTCGAAGGCCATCAGATATATCTTAGAGTTGTTTTGATTTGCATTTCCCTTATGGATAAGGATGTTAGCACTTTCTTAATTGTCTTTCAGCCACTTTATATTCCTCTATTGATAATTCTCTGTTTAGTTCTATATCCCCATTTTTAGATGAAATACTTGGTGTTTTGATGACTAGCTATTTTTTTTCTTTTTTAAAATTTAAACAAGCAACAAGCTTGTTTCACCTGTCAATCCCATTTCCTCTTCCTCCCCTCCTTTCCCACATCCCACTTGCCCACCAGCCTCCCAACCAGTCTCCACTACATTAACCAGAGAGGGTGAGGCCATCCATGGGGATATCCAGCGTTTGTCACTTCATTTAGGGCAGGGCCTAGGCTCTTCCCCAAGAGTCCAGGCTGAAAGAGCTTCCCTCATTGTGGGAGGGGCACCCAAAGTACATTTGTATGCCAGAGATAAATACTAATCTACTGCCCAAGGCCCCACAGATTTCCCAGGCCTCCTCATTCACAACCATGCTCAGGAGGTCTGGATCAGTCCCATTCTGGCCTCCCAGCCATCAATCTGGTGTCCAGGAGCTCCCCCTTGTTCATGTAAACAGTTTCTGTGGGTTTCACCATCCTGGCCTAGCTTTTTGAGTTCTGTGAGGATTTTGGAAATCAGCCCTCTGTCTGATGTGGGCTCGGTGAAGATCTTTTCCCATTCTGTGGGCTGCCATTTGGTCTTAATGACTGTCTTTTGCCTTACAGAAGCTTCTCAGTTTCAGGATGTTCCATTTATTAATTGTTGACCTCAGTGTCTATGCTATCGGAATTATTTTCAGGAAATTGTCTTCTGTGGCAATTTGTTCAAGGGTATTTCCCACTTTCTCTTCTATGAAGTTTAGTGTGTTTGAATTTATGTTGAGGTCTTTGATCAATTTGGACTTAAGTTTTGTACATGGAAATAGGTATGAATCTAACTGCAATCTTCTACATGCCCCCATCCAATTATGTCAGAACCATTTGTTGAAGATGCTTTCTTTGTTCCACTGTATATGTTCAGCTTCTTTGCTAAAAATCACATGTTCATAGGTGTGTGGAAGAATATCAGGGTCTTCAATTTGATTCTATTGCTCTATCTGTCTGTATTTGAGGTAATACCAAGCTGATTCCATTTCTATAGGTCTACAGTAGAGCGTGAAGTCAGGGATGGTGATGCCTCCAGAATTTCCTGATTTTAATGAGGATTGCATTGAATCTGTAAATTGCTTTTGCTAAGATTACCAGTTTTACTATGTTGGTCTATTCTCCTTCTATTGTGTGGAACAATTTGAAGAGTATTGTTATTAGCTCTTTGAATTTCTGATAGACTTCTGCATTGAAACCATCTCGCCCTGGGCTTCCTTTGGTTGATAGACTTTTGATGACTACTTGTATTTCATTAGGGGTTATAGGTCTATTTAAATTACTAATATGTTCTCTTTTTTTCTGTCATTTTGAGACCATTTCTCTGCATCTTTGGAGGCTGTCATGGAACTAGCTCTTGTAGACCAGGCTGGACTTAAACTCACAGAGATCCACCTGCCTCTGCTTTCCATGTGCTGGGATTAAAGGCATGGGCCACCACCAACCAGCCCTACTAATCTGTTCTTAATTTAATATTGATAAGTGATATCTATCCAGAAAATTCTTCACTTCCTTTAAATTGTCAAATTTTGTGGAGTACAGGTTTTCAAAGTATAACCTGATGATTCTCTGCATTTCCCCAGTGTCTGTTGTTATGTCCCCCTTTTCATTTCTGACTTTTTAAATTTGCATGCGATCTCTATTCTGTTTTCAAATCCATTCTGTTAGCTTGTGTCTTTGTACAGGTGAGTTAACACCATTTATATTGAGGGATATTAATGACTATTGATGATCCTTGTTTTTTTGGATTTGTTTTTGCTGGTGGTATTGTGTGTGAGATTTTTCCCTATTTCTGGCTTTTGGTAAAGTGAGATTATATATTGCCTATGTTTTTGTGAATGTAGTTGACTTCCTTGGGTTGGAGTTTTGCTTCCAGAACTTTGTGTAAGTCTGGATTTGTGAATATGTCTTGTGTAAATCTGATTTTGTCATGGAATATCTTGTTTTCTCCATCTATTATGATTGATATTTTTCCTGGGTATACTAGTCTGGGCTGGCATAAGTTATGTCTTAGTGTTTGTAGATCATCTATCCAGTACAGTCTAGCTTTCAGCGTTTCCATAGATTAATTATGATAGATCTGCCTTTATATGCTACTTGGCCCTTTTTCTTCTATGTTCTTAATATTCTCTCTTTTTTCTGGATGTTTGATATTTTGATTATTATGTCATGAGGAAACATTTTTTGGTTCAGTCTATTTGGTCAGTTTCTTGCACTTTCATAGGCATGTCCTTCTTCACGTTGGGAAAGTTTTCTTCTATGATTTTTGTTGAGTATGTTTTCAGCACCTTTGAGCTGGGTTTCATCGCCTTCTTCTATAACTATTATTCTTAGGTTTAGTCTTTTCACAGTGTCTCATACATCCTGGATATTTTGTGTTAATGATTTGTTGGATTTAAGAATTTCTTTGATCAATGAATCTATGTCTTCTAGTTTATTTTCAGCACCTGAGTTTTTCAATTACATCTCTTGCATTCTGTTGGTTATGATTCTATCTGTAGTTCCTGATCATTTACTCAGCATTTATATTTCTAGCATTCCTTCAGTTTGTGTTTTCTATATTGGCTCTATTTCACTTTTCAGGTCTTGAACTGTTTGAATTGCTTCGGTCATCTGTTTGATTTTTCTTGACTTTCCAATCCAATGTAAAATATTTAAAACTATTAGTTACTTTTTAAAAATAGATTCAATAATCTATCTTTTTATCTTACATCTATATCCTCATTTTTCTTTTCAGAGTAGATTCAATAGTCTATTTTTATCCTTTTTAAAAAATCCTCTATCTTTTCACTAAGCTGAATAGCTCCGATTTTACAGAAGTATAAGAAGTACAAGCCATGAAGCTTTAAAAGTAATGAGAGCCAAAGGTAGGATTTAGAGGAAGGAAACTAATTTTATATTTTCCCCATAATGCTTTCCTAAGCATATCATCATAGCTGCAGTTAGACTTAAACAGTAGAGGCTCCACAGGAAACTTTAAAGATCTCCATTGTTTATTTTGTTGATAATTGTATTCAGCATACAGCTGACCACTTAGGCAAATGAGGCAAATGAGCTTCTTGAGGCATGCCTCTGTCATTCTAGTTACTTCAGCCATCTTTTATCATCTTTTTAGCTTCTTTGAGAATGACTTATTACAACATTGAATTGCATTGATAGTCCAAAATTCCCAAGTTTTCTACATTCTTTAAAAAACACCATAGGCATGTTCTTCCCAGCAGTCAAATCTCTGGTAAAATCTCTTATGCTAGTGACTTTTTGATGCTCTGATAAAACACTCTGAACAAATGTAACTTTCAGAAGAGTTTATTTTGGCTTACATTTCCAAAAGTAGAGTCCATAATGGATGACAAGGAAGCTGAGAGTTCTCATTCTCAGAAACAAACAAAAACAAAGTAAGTAGACTGGAAGTGAGCTAAATATATAAAGTCTCAAAGCCACTGCCAGTGATTCCTTTAGCAAAACTCTACCTCCTGGAAGTTTTGTGACTTCCCCAAACAGGGTCACCAGCCAGTCACAAAGTGTTGAAGCACATGACAAACTATCGTGTTGTAATTCTTCTATACCAATAGTTTATGTTGATATCAGGGTTTTCAATTCAGTTCCATTGGTATACCTGTCTGTTTTGTGCCAATACCAAGCTGTTTTCATTATTATAGCTCTATAATAGAGCTTGAATTCAGGCATGGTGATGTCTCTAGAAGGTCCATTATTGTACAGGGCTGTTTTGACTATCCTGGGTCATTTGTTATTACTACATATAAAGTTAAGTATTATTCTGTCAAGGTCTGTGAAGAATTATGCTGGGATTTTGATGAGAGTTTCATTGGATCTGTAGATTGCTTTTGGTAAGATTGCCATTGTTATTATATTGATCCTACCTATCCTAGAGCATGGGGCTTAAAATTTAGAATCCAATGTCAACACAAATTGAAGAATCACCACAAATTCAGGGAAATTGAACATTGCTCAATTTTACCACTTCTGGGTAAGAGAAGAAATGAAGAAAGAAATCAAAGTCTTCATAGAATTCAGTGAAAATGAAGGCACAACATACACAAACAAATGAAATACTCTGAAACCCGTTCTAAGGGGAAAGTTCATAGTATTAAGTGCCAACATTAAGAAACTAGAGAATTGCCACACTAGAGAATTAACAGGACACCTGAAAGCACTAGAACAAAAAGAAGCAAATTCACCCAGGAGGAGTAGACACCAGGAAATAGTCAAATTGAGAGCTGAAATCAGTAAAGTAGAATCAAAGAAAACAATACAAAGAATCAATGAAATAGACTTTGTTCTTAGAGAAAATCATCAAAATAGGCTAACCTTTATCCAACCTAACCAAAAGACAAAGAGAGGACATGCTACTTAACAAAATCAGAAATGAAAAAGGGGGCATATCAATAAACACTGGGTAAATCCAAAGAACCATCAGGTCATACTGGAAAACCTGTACTCCACTAAATTGGAAAATTTAAAAGAAATGGATGATTTCCTGGTAGATATCACTTACCAAAATTAATCAAGAGCAGATAAACAATTTAAACAGATCTATAACCCCTAAAAAATAGAAGCAGCCATAAAAAGCCTTCCAACCAAAAAAATTCCAGGGTCAGATGGCTTCAGTGCAGAATTCTACCAAAAATTCAAGGAAGAGCTAATACCAATCCCAATCTCTTTCTATGAGGCTGTGACTGCATTAGTACCCAAACCACACAAAGACACAACCAAGATAGGGGATTACAGATCAATCTCCCTCATGAACATTGATGCAAAAAGACTCAGTAAAATACTCTCAAATTGAATCCACACATCAGAAAAAGTAGGCTTCATCCCAGGGATTCAGGGATGGTTCAACATAAGAAAATCCATTAGTGAAATCCACCATATAAACTATCTACAAATGAAAAAGCACAGAATATTCTCACCAGATGCTGAAAAATATTTAACAAAATCCAACACCCCTTCATGATAAAGGTCTTTGAGAGATCAGGGATGACAGGAACACACCTAAATATAATAAAAGCAATATGCAGCAAACCAACAGTAAACAACAAATTAAATGGAGAGGAAATCAATGCAATTCCTCTAAAATCAGGAAAAAGACAAGGGTGTCCAATCTCTCCATTTCTCTTCAATATTGTACTTGAAGTTATGGCTAGAGCAATATGACAACAAAATGAGATCAAGGGGATACAAATTGGAAAGTAAGAAGTCAAACATTTACTATTTGCAGATGATATGATAGTCGATGTAAGTGACCAAAAAATTCTACCAGGGAACTCCTACAGCTTATAAATACCTTCAGCAATGTGGCAGGACACAAAATTAACTTAAAAATCAGTAGCCCTACTATATATAGATAATAAAGGGGATAAAAAATCAGAGAAAAATCATCCTTTATAATAGCCACAAACAACACAAAATATCTTGGGATAACTAATCAAACAGATGAAAGACCTGTCTTTAAAGAAAGAAATTAAAGAAGATACAAGAAAATGGAAAGATCTCCCATGCTCTTGATAGGTAAGATCAAAAGAGTAAACATGGCAATCTTACCAAAAGCAATCTACAGATTCAATGCAATTCCTATTAAAATACCAGCACAATTTTTCACAGATCTTGAAAGGAGAATCCTCATTTTTATATGAAAAAACAAAAGACCCAGGATAGCTAAAACAACCCTATACAATAAAGGAACTACAGGAGGCATCACCATCTCTGACTTGGAGCTCTACAATAGAGCTGTGGTCCTGAAAACAGCTTGGTATTGGCACCAAAACAGTCAGACTGATAAAATCTAACTGAAGACCCTGATATCAACCCACACACCTTTGAACACCTGATCTTTGACAAAGAACCTAACACTATGCAATAGAAAAAGGAAATCATCTTCAACAAATGGTGCTGGAGTAATGGGATTTAAAAGACAACAGATTGATCCACATCTATCACCATGTACAAAACTTGAGTCAAATGGATCAAAGATGTCAACCTCATCCCAGCCACACTGGACCTCTTAGAAGAGAAAATGGGAATGACCCTTGAATAAATTGGTACAGGAAACTATCTCCTGAGCATAACACCAGTAGCACAGACACTGAGATCGACAATTAATAAATGGGGCATCCTAAAACTGAGAATCTTCCGTGAGGCAAAGGACACAGTCAACAAGACAAAAGGACAGCCTACAGAATGGGAAAAAATATTCACCAACCCCACATCTGGCAGCGGACTGATCTCCAATGTATACAAAGAAGCCAAGAAGCAAGTCTCCAAAACACCAAAGGATCCAATTAAAAAGTGGGGTACAGAACTAAATAGAGAATTCTCAATAGTGGAGTCTAAAATGGCTGAGAAACACTTGAGAAAGTGCTCAACATGCTTAGCCATCAGGGAAATGCAAATCAAAACAAACCTGAGAAACAATCTCACTCCCTTCAGAATGGCTGAAATCAAAACTACTAATGACAATTTATTCTGGAGAGCATGTGGAGAAAGGGAAACACTCTACCACTGCTGGTGGGAATGCCAACTTGTGCAGCCACTGTGGAGATTGGTATGGATATTCCTCAGGAAAATGGAAATCAGTCTACCACAAGATCCAGCAATTCAACTTTTAGGCATATACCCAAAAGATGTATATCTGCTCAACTTTGTTCATAGCAGCATAATTTGTAATAGCCAGAACCTGAAAGCAGCCTAGATGCCCCTCAACTGAAGAGTGGATAGACAAAATGTGGTACTTTTACAAAATTGAGTACTATTCAGCAGAAAAAAAAACAATGGGATCCTGAAATTTGCAGGCAAATGGATGGCACTAGAAGAAACCATTATGAGTGAGATAAACCAGTCACAGAATGACAAGCATGGTATTTATTCACTCATATATGGATTTTAGATATAGAGAAGGGGATTGCCAGCCTACAATCCCACCACCAGAGAGTCTCGGAAGCACGGAGGACCCTAAGAGAGATATACATGGTAACCCAGAGTAGGGTTATGAGGGGAGATCTCCTAATTAGATTGAGAGCATGAGGGGGGAGAGAGATGGGAGAAAGAGAGGAGAAGAAGAGTAGGTGAGAGGAGGACAAGGGGGAGCAGGAAGGTTGAACCACGGAAAGTTTAGAGGACAAATGAATGAGAGATGCCATAATAGAGGGAGCCATTATAAGTTGGAAGAGAGATCTGGAACTAGTGAGATCTTCACATATCTACAAAAAATGACACCAGCTGGCAGCTGGCATTAAGGCTACATAAATTGTCCTCCCCTGACAATGAAATTAATGACTACCTTATATACTATCCTAGAACCCTTATCCAGTGGCTGATGGAAGCAGAGGCAGACACCCAGAGCTAAAAACCCAAGTGAACTCCGGGAACCCAGTTGCAAAGAGGAATGATGAACAAAGGAATCAAGACAAGGCTGACAAAACCCACAGAGGCAGCTGACCTAAACAAGGGGAACACATGGACCCCAAACTAATGACTGAGAAACCAGCATGGCACTGATACAGATACCCTTGCCAACCTGAATGTAAGAAAAGAGGCATCAACAATTTATGGGACCTTGGAGAGTACATCAGTATTTACTGCTGGCATACCAATGGACTCTGGGAGCCGTTTCCACATGGAGGGATGCTCTCTCAGCCTGGAAGCATGGGAGGACCTAGGCTATGCCCGTGATTGTATTACAGACTCTGAAAATCCCTCATGGAAGGCCTTACCCTCCCTGGGAAGTGGAAAGGAGATAGAATAGGATAGAGGGTTGGGAGGAATAGGGCGCCTGAGGAGGAGGGGAGGGAAAGGGAACTGAGAGTAACATGTGTAAAAAGTTAGATTAAAAAAAAGACTCAAAGTTCTTACCATACAGGTTTTTTACTTATTTGGTTAGCATTACCCTAAGATATTTTATGTTGTTTGTGGCTATTGTAAAGGGTAATGTTTCTCTGATTTCTTTCTCAGCCCATTTACCATCTGTATATACTAGGGCTACTGATTTTTTTGTTAACCTTGTATCCTGCCACTTTTTTGAAGGTGTTTATCAGCTGTAGGGGTTCATGGTAGAATTTTTGCGTCACTTAAATAAACTATCATATCATCTGCAAATAGTGAAAGTTTGACTTCTTCCTTTCCTATTTGTATCCCCCTTGATCTCCTTTTGTTTTCTTATTGCTCTAGCTAGTACTTCAAGTACAATATTGAAGTAATATGGAGGAAATGGTCAGCCTTCTCTTGTTCCTGATTTTAGAGGAATCACATTGAGTTTCTCTCCATTTAGTTTAATGGTGAATATTGGTTTGCTCTTTATTGTTTTTATTATGCTTATGTATGTTGCTATTATCCCTGATCTCTGCAAAACCTTTATCATGATGGGGTGTTGATTTTTGTCAAAGGCTTTTTCAGCATGTAGTGATATGATCATATGTTTTTTCTTTTTCAGTTGTTTATATGGTGGATTACATAGATGGATTTTTGTGTGTTGAACCATACTTGCATCCCTGGGATGAAGTCTACTTGATCATGATGGATGATTTTTTTAATCGTTTTTTTAATTTTAATTCTAAATAGCTTGTTTCACATGTCAATCCCAGTTCCCTCTCCCTCCCCTCCTCCCACACTCCCACCCTATTGCCAAATCCTTCCACATAGGGGATATCTAGAGTCTGTCATTTCACTCTGGGTAGGGTCCAGGCACTCCACTAAGAGTCCAGGCTGAGAGAGCATCTCTCTTTGTGCTATAGGTACACGATGACTATTTGTATTCCAGGGATAGACACTGATCCACAGTTCAGGTCCCCATAGGTTGCCCAGGCCTTCTCACAGATACTCACATTTGGGGGGTCCAGATCAGTCCCATGCTGGCCTCCCCACTGTTACTCTAATGTCCAAGAGCTCTCCCCTGTTCAGATCAGCTGTCTCTGCTGGTTTTGCCAGCCCATTCTTTGCCAATTTGATCATCACTCCTCTCTCTCTGTCACTGGGTTCCATGGGTTCAGTTCAGTGATTAATTGTGTGTTTGCCTCTGCTTCCATCAGTCACAGGATGAAGGCTACTGGAGGGTTATAGACATCAAGTTCATTATCAGGAATGGGCATTCGAGGTAGTCTCTCCACTATTGCTTAGCTTGTCAATTGGTGTTATCCCTTTAGATCATTAGAGGTCACTCTGGTGCCTGATCTGTCTTCTATCCTATGATTCCCTCCTCCCCCTATTCTACCCCCACCCACTCAACTTCCTGTTCCCCCATGACCAACTCTCTTCCTTTTCTCCCCCTCTCTTCTTCCCAGCTCCCACTCGCCCGCACACCTCACTGTGTTCCCCATCCATTCAGAGGATCTTGTCTCAATCCTCCTTTCTTGGGTACTATGCATGTATGCATATCTTTTACGTTCTTTCCTGTTTCCCAGACTCTCTAGCAGTGGAAATGCAGACTAGCACTATCATGATCCATGTATAACATCCATATATGAGTGAGTACATACCATGTTTGTCTTTTTGCGACTGGGTTACCTCACTCAGGATGGTTTCTTCCAGTGCTATCCATTTCCCTGCGAATTTCAAGATTCCATTATTTTTTTCTGCTGAGTAATACTCCATTGTGTAAATGTACCACATTTTCTCTATCCACTCTTCAGTTGAGGGGCATCTAGGTTGCTTCCAGGTTCTGGTTATTACAAATAATGCTGCTATGAAAATAGTGGAGCAGATGCCCTTGTTGTATGAATTTGCATCATTTGGATATATGCCTAAGAGTGGAATTGCTGGTTCTAGTGGTAGATTAATTCCCATTTTCCTGAGGAATCTCCATACTGATTACCAAAGAGGCTGTATGGGTGGGCAATCCCACCAGCAGTGGAGGAGAGTTCCCCTCTCTCCACATCCTCTCCAGCATAAATTGTCTTCGGTGTTTTTGATTTTAGCCATTCTGACAGGAGTAAGATGGTATCCCAGAGTTGTTTTGATTTGCATTTCCCTGATGGCTAAGGATGTTGAGCACTTTCTTAAGTGTATCTTGGCCATTTTAGCCTCCTCTATTGAGAATTCTATTTAGCTCTGTACCCCACCTTTTAATTGGATCCTTTGGTGTTTTGGAGACTTGTTTCATGAGTTCTTTGTAAATTTTGGAGATTAGCCCTCTGTCAGATGTAGGGTTAGTGAATATCTTTTCCCATTCTGTGGCCTGCCTTTTTGGCTTTTTGACTGTGTTCTTTGCCTTACAGAAGCTTTTTAGTTTCAGAAGGTCCCATTTGTTAATTGTCGATCTCAGTGCCTGTGCCACTGTTGTTATGTTTAGGAAGTGGTCTCCTGTACCAACTCGTGGAAGAGTATCTCCCAATTTCTCTTCTAAAAGTTTCAGTGTGGCTGGATTTATGTTGAGATCTTTGATCCATTTGGACTTAAGTTTTGTACAAGGAGATAAACATGGATCTATCTGCAGTCTTCTTCATACCAGTACCCAGTTATGCCAGCACCATTTGTTGAAGATGCTTTCTTTTTTCCATTGAACAGTTTTAGCTTCTTTGTCAAAAATCAAGTGTTCATAGGTGTGTGGGTTAAAATAGGGCTTTTGATTCAGTTCCATTGGTCTACCTGCCTATTTTTGTTGCAATACCAAGCTGTTTTCAGGACTATAGCTCTATAATAGAGCTTGAAGTCAGGTATGGTGATGCCTCCTGAAGTAACATTATTGTATAGGGTTGTGTTGGCTATCCTGGGCCTTTTGTTTTTCCATATAAAGTTGATTAATGTTCTTTCCAGGTCCTTGAAGAATTGTGATGGAATTTTGATAGGGATTGCATTGAATCTATAGACTGCTTTTGGCAAGATTGCCATTTTAATTATGTTGATCCTACCAATCCAAGAGCATGGGAGATCTTTCCATTTTCTGATATCTTATTTGATTTCTTTCTTTAAAGACACAAAGTTCTTGATATACAGGTCTTTCACTTCCTTGGTTTACATTATCCCCAGATATTTGATGCTGTTTTTGGCTATTGTAAAGGGTGATGTTTCTCTGATTTCTTTCTCAGTCACATCCTCATCTGTATATAATAGGGCCACTGATTTTTTTGAGTTTACCTTGCATCCTGCCACATTGCTGAAGGTGTTTATCAGCTCTAGGAGTAACCTTGTGGAGTTTTTTGGGGCACTTATGTAAACTATCATATCATCTGCAAATAGTGAAAGTTTGAATTCTTATTTTCCTATTTGTATCCCCTTTATCTCCTTTTGTTGTCTTATTGCTGTAGCTAGAACTTCACGTACAATATTGAAGAGATATGGAGAGAGTGGCCAGCCTTGTCTTGTTCCTGATTTTAGAGGAATTGCTTTGAGTTTCTCTCCATTTAGTTTGATGTTAGCTGTTGGTTTACTGTATATTGCTTTTATTATATTCAGGTACGTTACTGTTATCCCTGATCTCTCTAGGACTTTTATCATGAACAGGTGCTAGATTTTGTCAAAGGCTTTTTCAGCATCTAGTAAGATGATCATGTGGTTTTTCTTTCGCAGATTTTTTAATATGGTGGATTACATTGATAGATTTTCTAATGTTGAACCATCCCTGCATTCCTGGGATGAAGCCTACTTGATCATGGTGGATGATTTTTCTGAGGTGTCCTTGAATCCGGTTTGCGAGTATTTTATTGAGTATTTTTGCATCAATGTTCATGAGGGAAATTGGTCTATAGTTCTCTTTCTTAGTTGTTTCTTTGTGTGGCTTGGGTATCAAGGTATTTGTAGCCTCATAGAAAGAGTTTGGCAGTGAGCCTCCTGCTTCTATTGTGTGGAATACTTTGAGGAGTATTGGAATTATCTCTTCTTTGAATTTCTGGTAGAATTCTGCACTGAAGCCATCTGGGCCTGGGTTTTTTTTGTTCAGGAGACTTTTGATGACTGCTTCTATTTCATTAGGGGTTATAGGTCTGTTTAGATTGTTTATCTGTTCTTGATTTAGTTTTGGCAAGTTATATCTATCCAAGAAATTGTCCATTTCCTTTAAATTTTCAAATTTTTTTCAGTACAGATTTTCAAAGTATGCACTGATGATTCTGTGGATTTCCTTAGAGTCCGTTGTTATGTCCCCTTTTTCATCCCTGATTTTGTTAATTAGCATGCTCTCTCTCTTTCTTTTGGTTAGTTTGGACAGAGGTTTGTCTATTTTGTTGATTTTCTCAAAGAACCAACTCTTTGTTTCATTGATTCTTCTCAGTGTTTTCCTGGTTTCTACTTGATTGATTTCAGCCCTCAAGTTGATTATTTCCTGGCATCTGCTCCTCCTGGGGGAGTTTGCTTCTTTTTGTTCTAGAACATTCATCTGTGCTATTAATTCTCTAGTATGACTGTTCTGCAGTTTTTTCATGTGGGCACTTAGTGCTCTAAACTTTCCTCTCAGCACTGCTTTCAAAGTGTCCCATAAGTTTGTGTATGTTGTGTCTTCATTCTCATTGCAATTGAGGAAGTCTTTAATTTCTTTTATTTGTTACTTTACCCAGGGATGGTGCAATTGTGGATTGTTCAATCTCCATGAGTTTGTACGGTTTCTGCGATTTGTGTTATTGTTGAATTCTAATTTTAATGCATGGTGGTCTGATAAGATGCAGGGGGTTATTCCAATGTTTTTGTATCTGTTTAGATTTGCTATGTTTCCTATTATGTGGTCAATTTTAGAGAAGGTTCCATGTGGTGCCGAGAAGATGGTATATACCTTTGTATTTGGGTGAAATGTTCTATAGATGTCTGTTAAACCCAGGTGGGTCATAACTTCTATTAGTTCTTTAGTTTTTTTTTTAAGTTTCTGTCTGGAGGTCCTGTCTAGTGGTGAGAGCAGAGTGTTGAAGTCTCCTACTATTAGTGTGTGAGATTTTATGTGCATTTTGAGCTTTAGTAATGTTTCTTTCACGATTGTAGGTGCCTTTGTATTTGGGGAGTAGATGTTTAAAATTGAGACTTCGTCTTGATGTATTTTCCTTTGATGAATATGAAGTGTCCTTCTTCATCTCTTTTGATTGATTTTAATTTGAAGTCTAATTTGTTAGATATTAGGATTGCTACACACGCTTGTTTCTTGGGACCATTTGATTGGAAGATCTTTCCCAACCTTTTACTCTGAGATAACGTCTTTCTTTGATGTTGAGAGGTGTTTCTTGTATGCAGCAGAAGGAAGCGTTCTGTCTTCGTATGCATTCTGCTAATCTGTGTCTTTTTATAGACAAGTTGAGGGGGTTTACATTGAGGGATATTAATGACCATTGATTGATGATCCTTGTTTGTGCTTGATTTATTGTTAGTGAAGTTATTTTGTGTAGTTTCTCCTCCCTTTTTCTTTTGGTGTTTTTTAAAGTGTGATTATATATTGCCTGTGTCTTTGTGAATGTAGTTATCTTCCTTGGATCTAGGTTTTCCTTCTAGCATTTTCTGTAGAGCTGGATTCATGGATACGTATTGTTTAAATCTGGCTTTGTCATGGAATATTTTGTTTTCTCCATCTATGGTAATTGAGAGCTTTGCTGGATATAGTAGTCTGGGCTGGCATCCTTGTTCCCTTAGCGTTTGTAGTACATCTGTCCAGGATCTTCTGGTTTTCATCGTTTCCATTGAGAAGTCAGGTGTAATTCGGGTAGGTCTGCCTTTGTATGTTACTTGGCCTTTTTCTTTAGCTGCTCTTAATATTTTCTCTTTACTCTGTAGGTTTGATGTTTTGATTATTATATGGTGAGGTGACTTCTTTTTCTGGTCCAGCCTATTTGGTGTTCTGTAAGATTCTTGTATTTTCATAGGCATATCTTTCTTTAGGTTAGGGAATTTTCTTCTATAATTTTGTTGAATATGTTTTCTGTACCTTTGAGTTGTATTTCTTCGCCTTCTTCTATACCTATTATTCTCAGGTTTGGCTTCTTCACGGTGTCCCATATTTCCTGGATATTTTGTGTTAAGGATTTGTTGGTTTTGAGATTTTCTTTGCTTGATGACTCTATATCCTCTAATGAGTTTCAACACCTGAGATTTCCTCTTCTATCTCTTGTATTCTATTGGTGATACTTGCATCTGTGGTTCCTGATCATTTACCCAGCTTTTCTATTTCCAGCATCCCTTCATTCTGTGTTTTCTTTATCGTTTCTATTTCAGCTTTCAATCCTTCAACTGTTTGAGTTGTTTCCTTAATTTTTTTGGTTGTTTTTTCTTGGTGCTCTTTAGATGCTTTGAGAGATTTGTTTATTTCTTGATTTTTTCCCCCATTTCATGGATTGTTTTGTTTGTTTTTTCTTCTATTTCTTTAAGGGATTTCCTCGTTTCTTCTTTGAGGGTCTCTATCATCTTCATGAAATATTTTTTAAGGTCTGTCTCCTCTTCTTCATCTATGTAGTGCTTTTCGGGTCTTGCTGGTGTTGGATCCCTAGATTCTGGTGGGGTCATGTTAGTCTTTCTATTGCTGAGTGAGCTCTTATTCTGTCTTCTTCCCATCTCTTCTTCCAGTGGGTGCTGGTGGGGTCTTTCTGTCTCCACTGGTCTCCTTCCTTCCTGAAGCTGAAGGGTGCTGACACGGAGTTTGGGGCCTGGAACGGCTGATGTCTTTCCTGAAGCTGGACTCGCTGGGGTTGAGGTCTTGGAAATGTTGACGTCTTTGCTGTATGGACGGGTCTCCTGAAGCTGTACTCGCTGAGTTTGGGGTCTTGGAAGGGCTGATGTCTTTCCTGTGTGGGCAGGTCTTCTGGATGCCAGGAGCGGCCCCAGAAGATCATGGGGATGGGTGTTGGATGGTCGGTCCACGCCGGAGACCCAATCTCACCTGAAGCTGGACTCGCTCATGATCAATGATTTTCAAATGTGTTCTAGAATTCAATATGCTTGTATTTTATTGAGTAATTTAGTATCAATGTTCATGAGTGAGATTGGTCTTTAGTTCTCTTTCTTAGTTGTGTCTTTGTGTGACTTGGGTAACAAGCTATTTGCAGCCTTATAAAAACCGTTTGGCAATGAGCCCTCTGTGTGGAACAATTTGAGGAGTTTTGATATTAATTCTTCTTTGAATTTCTGGTAGAATTCTGAACTGAAACTGTCTGGCCTGTGCCTTTTTTTGACTGGGAGACTTTTCATGACTGCCTCTATCCTCTTTGGGATTATAAGTCTATTTATTTATTTATTTTGAGTCAAAATATTTTATTTTTGGAAAGCAAAATCAGAGAATACTAGAGTGAGTTTGACACATCTTGAAATACTGTTTATTAATTATTTCAGTAGCTATTATATAATTTACTCATAAGGTTATATTCAATAATTATTTTAAATGTTTTAAATTGAAATAAAATTACATAATCCCCCCATTGCCTTACTTCAGCCCCTGCTGGTTAAACCTCTCTATAAAATCTCCCATGACTTCCGACTGATCAAGACCCCCTGAATCTGAGTGTCAGTGAAGAGGCCTAGGGAATCTATTGAGCCTTGGGCAGCAGATCAGTACCCATCTCAAGTATACACACGGACTTTGGACTCCCATAGAACAATGTGAGGTGCACTCTCACCCTGAACTCTTGGGGAAGGGTATAGGCCCTGCCCTATATGAAATGACAGATTATGCACACACCCATGGAGGGCCTCACCCTCCCTGGGGAAATAAGGGGATAACGGGGGGGGAGGGCACGGGATGAAGGGAGGGAATGGGAGAGGGACCTGGAACTGACTTGTGAAGCAACCTTGTTTCTTATCTAAATTTAAACTGGAAATAAAATTTTAAAAAAATCTCCCATGACTTCCCCAACATCATTTTGATAACATTTTTCTGTATTATTTTTACATATATGTATAAATATTTTTCATTTTTTATTTTAATTTTGAATAGCTTGTTTTACATATCAATACCAGTTCCCTCTCCCACCCCTCCTTCTGCACTCCCATTCCCCCACAGCCTCCCAAACTATTGCCAAATCCTTCCACATAGGGGATATCTAGAGTCTGCCATTTCACTCTGGTTAGGGTCCAGGCACTCCCCTAAGAGTCCAGGCTGAGAGAGCAGCCCTCTTTGTGCTATGGGCACATGATGTCTGTTTGTATTCCAGGGATAGACACTGATCCACAGCTCAGGGCCCCATAGGTTGCCCAGGACTTTTCGCTGACACTCACATTTGGGGGTTCCAGATCAGTCCCATAGTCTCTGGTCTCCCCGCTGTCAGTCTGGGGTCCAAGAGCTCTCCCCTGTTCAGATCAGCTGTCTCTGCTGGTTTTGCCAGCCCATTCTTTGCCAATTTGCTCTTCTCTCTCTGTCACTGGGTTCCATGGGTTCAGTTCAGTGCTTAATTGTGTGTTTGCCTCTGCTTCCATTAATCACTGGATGAAGGCTCCCGGATGGTTATAGACATCAAGTTCATTATCAGGAATGGGCATTCGAGGTAGCCTCTCCACTATTGCTTAGCTTGCCAATTGTTGTTATCCCTTTAGATCACTTGAGGTCACTCTGTTGCCTGATCTGTCTTCTATCCTATGATTCCCTCTTCCCCCATTCTACCCCTACCCACTCGAATTCCTGTTCCCTCATGACCTACTTTCTCTTCCTCTTCTCCCCCTCTCTTCTTCCCAGCTCCCACTTGCCCTCACCCTCACCGTGTTCCCCATCCATTCATAGGATCTTGTCTCAATCCTCCTCTCTTGGGTACTATGCATATATGCATATCTTTTAGGTTCTTTCCTGTTTCCCAGACTCTCTATCTGTGGAAGTGCAGACTGGCACTATCCTGATCCATGTCTAAAATCCATATATGAGTGAGTACATACCATGTTTGTCTTTTTGCGACTGGGTTACCTCACTCAGGATGGTTTCTTCCAGTGCTATCCATTTACCTGCAAATTTCAAAATTCCATTGTTTTTTCTGCTGAGTAGTACTCCATTGTGTGAATGTACCACATTTTCTCTACCCACTCTTCAGTTGAGGGGCATCTAGGTTGCTTCCAGATTCTGGCTATTACAAATAATGCTGCTATGAACATAGTGTTGTATGAATTTGCCTCATTTGGATATATGCCTAAGAGTGGAATTGCTGGGTCTTGTGGTAGATTAATTCCCATTATAGTCTTATTTTACTTTTGCCATAACTGTTTGAGTTTCCTGTTGGAACTGTGTGCAGTCTAGAACATTTCCCATCTTGGTAGTTTGATTTTCATAATAATTTTGAAGTAAAAGCAAAAATTTTGATAAGTTCTATTGAGTAGAACACTTTGAAAAGATACTCTCCCAGCCTGGACTCTTTGTGGAGTGCCTATGCTCTACCCTGGATGAAACCATAGACTCTACCCCCATGGAGAGACTCACCCTCCCTGGAGAGTTGACGGGATTAGGTGGGGAGGGGGCTGGAGGGGAAGGGGTTGAGGGGAGGGAGAGGGTGCTGGGATTGACATATGAAGCAAGTTTGTTTCCAATTTAAATAAAAAATAAAAAAGCAATGGGATAGCTATATACACACACACACTATACCAATGAACTCCTACAATTGTTTCCCTTTGTGGAGCACTAGGCTAATTGCAGGAAAAGCCTATCTCTGATTAAATATCATCATAAGGGAGTCAGAGACCATAGTACCCAATGCCTGCTACATAGAATTTGTACACCAACTAGATGTCACATCCATTTGCAGATGGCAGCCAATGTCAGAATCCCCTAGCAAACCTAATGTAGTCGTTTCTACAGTCATGGAACAATAGCTCATCATTGCTTGAGTTCATACATGAGTTTTTCAGTACCTAGCCTCAAGCCAATAAGGACAGAAAAGGCCCACCATAACATAGTTTGATATATCATATTGGGTAGAATTATTCAAATCTGTGTATAAACAATGGTTCATCACAGTTTCAGATCATACTCCAAATTTGAATGCTCCCTGGAACAGTCTATGATCCATTTCACAGGCAGTATCATCATGGTGCCACATAGCAATGGAAAATATTTTAATTACACATTAGGAAAACATTTTAATTACTGCATATTCAGAAAACAAGCTCTTCCTGTCATTGACTAACACCATATGAAACTAACTCATATGAAAATATGGAATCACAGGTTACAGCCATCATACACTGATAATTGGGGGGATTCTCTCTCTGTCTGTCTCTCTCTCTCTGTCTCTCTCTCATATATATATGTGTGTGTGTGTGTTTGTGTGTGTGCATGTGTGAAAAAACTTTTATTACATTTTTAAGTTGCCATAAATAAGCAATGAATTTCACATTGGGGGATTATCATAGATACATTTTTTCCATTGGAGCTCTCATTACCTAATTTTTCTATTTTCTCATACCTCTTCCTGATTCCCTTCCTCCCAACAAGTTGTCTCTTTTTGCTTGTATGTCCAATGTTTCCTTTTATAGTTTAATAATACACACACACATCAAACAAATTCACAATATATATATTCATGTAGGAAAAATTAAAATTTAAGATCAAGAGGATTAAATGATGACTCAGTGGCTTAAATCAGTCAGCTGCTTTTGCAGAGGGCTCAGTTTTCAAAAGCCATGTGGTAGATCATTGCCAATTGTAACTCCTGTTCCAAGTAATCTGATATTTTGGAATTTTGTAGGTACCAGGTCTATATATGGTACACATACATGAATGCAGGTTCTGTGGTTTAAATGAGAATGACCCCCATAAACTTCTGTTTGAATACATGGTCTGTTTGGTTTGGGAAGGATTAGGAGATGCAACCATGTTGGAAGGGTCATATCACTGGGGAAAGCTCCAGTTTTTCAAAGGATTCCCACAATTCCCAGTGTTCTTTCTGTCTTCTGTTTGTGGATCAAATGTGAGTTCTCAGCTATTCCTACTCCCATGTCTTTTTCTGCCTCTAAAAGGGTAATCACAGTTAAATATTTTCTCTGATAAGTTTCTTTGGCCAAGGTGGTTATTTTTTAATTTACAACAAAACAAAAGTTACTAGGACAAGGTCAAACACCAATACACATAAAATAATAAAAATTATCAAAATATACATAGGAGAGAGTGCCTGGGGATTGCCTAGAAACTGCCACAAGGCCTCCCATCCAGGCAGGAGCCAAGAACCCCAGATTCCAGATCTTCTCTTCCACCAAGGAGACCTGGAAACCAGTGGATCCAGGTAAACAAGGCCCCTGCATCCCAGCATGCCTTCCAGTGACTGGGGATGGCCACAGAACTCCCCATCCTGGCAGGAGCCAAGCACCCCAGATCCAAGATATTGTCTTCCACCAACGAGACCAGGGCCCCAGTTGGTCTGGCAGGACCAGGAAAAAAGGCCCTGCATTCAGGCCTGCATTCCAGTGGCTGTGGATTGCCTGGGAACTGCCACAGAGCTTTCCATCCTGGCGGGAGCCATGCATCCCAGATCTCAAGTCTTATCTTCCAACAAAGGGATCAGGGAACCATGTGGGAGGCTAGGCACCCCAGATTCCTGGTCTTCTTCTCCACCCACAGGACCGGAACTAGAATGAGGAATAGAAGAACTGCGGAGTATTGGAATTGCTAGCACCCAGCAAAAGGGAACTCTGGTCCCCTAACCACCAGACCAGTAAGGGGCTCTTTCTGCACCCACTAGAAGTAGAGATGGGAAAGAGAGAATATAAAAACTCACTCAGCAACAGAACAACAAATATGAAACTGCCAGATTCTACTAGAGACTCCACACCAGCAAGACTCCAACATTCCAATGCAAATGAAGCAGAAGAGAATGACCTTAAAAACAACTTCATGAAAATAATAGAGGCTCTATAAGAGGATATAGGAAAATCACTCAAAGAAATGGATGAAAAAACAAACCAAAAAAATGTAAGAAATGTAAGAAAAAACAAACCAAAAAATTCATAAAATGCAACAAATAGACAAAAAGATAAAGCGAAATTGTAAGAAACAATTCAAACAGTGCAAGGGTTGAAAACTGAAATAGAGAAAATAAAAAATCACAATCTGAAGATAGGCTGGAAATAGAAAAGCTGGGCAAACAGTCAGGTACTACCAACACAAGCATTACCAACATAATAACATAATAAAAAAAATGGAAGAGAGAATCACAGTTGTTGATGATACACTCGGAAAATTAGATTCATCAAACAAAGATCAACAAATCCCTAATGCAAAACATCCAGAAAATATGGGACACCATGAAAAGACCAAACCTAAGAATAATAGGTATAGAAGAAGCTGAAGAAAACCACCTCAAAAGGACAGAAAACATATTCAACAAAATCATAGAAGAAAACTTTCCCAACCTAAAGAAAGACATACCAATGAAGGTACAAGAAGCTTAAAGAACACAAAATAGAATGGATCACAAAAAAGTCCCCTTCCCACATAATAAAGAAAGAATATTAATAGCAGCTAAATAAAAATGCTAAATAAAATACAAAGGCAAACTTATCAGAATTACACCTGACTTCTCCATAGAAACTCTGAAAGCCAGAAGGTCCTGGATAAAAATTCTACCAACACTAAGAGACCATGGATGCCAGCCCAGACTACTATACCCGGCAAAGCTCTAAATCACTATAGATGGAGAAAAGAAGATATTCCATGACAAAACTAGATTCAAGCAATACGTATATACTAACCCAGCCATACATAAAGTTCTGAAAGGAAAGCTCCAACCCAAGGAAGTTAACTACAACCAAAAAAACATAGGCATTAGACAATCCCACTTTACCAACAGCCAAAAGAACAAAGGGGTGAAATTCCACACATAATTTCACCAACAACAACTATTGCAAATCAAAGAAGAATGAGCAATCAATGGTCATTAATATCCCTCAATATTACTGCCCTTAACTCACCCATAAAAAGACACAGGCTAAGAGAATGGATTTGAAGACAGAACCTACCTTTGGCTGCATACAAGAAACACATCTCAACCTCAAAGACAGACATTACCTGAGAGTTAGAGGTTGGGAAATGATTTTCCAATCAAATGGACCCAAGAAACAAATGGGGGTAGCAATCATAATATCTAATAATTTAGACTTTAAAATAAAAACAATCAAAAAACATTAAGGACGTCATTACATACTCATAACAGGATAAATCCACCAAGATGAAGTTTCAATTCTGAACACCCTAGATACAAAGGCATAAACATTCGTAAAAGAAACATTACTAAACCTCAAATCACATATAAAGTCCCACACATTTATAGTGGGAGACTTCAACACCCCACTCTAACCACTAGACAGGAATACCAGACAGAAACTTAACAAAGAAGCAAAGGATCTAATAGAAGTTATAACACAATTGGGATTAACAGACATCTATATAACATTCCATCCACATAAAAGAGTATACAATCTTCTCACCACCACATGGAAGCTTATCATAAATTTAACACATACTTGGCACCATGTCAAACCTCATCAGCTACAAAAAAATTGGAATAACTCCATGCATCTTATCAGACCACGATGTGTTAAAATTAGAATTCAACAACACAAATTGCAGAAACCCTACAAACTCATGGAAATTGAATAATGCACAACTGCACCATTCCTGGGTTTAAGAAGAAATAAAAATGAAATTAAAGACTTCCAATAATTCAATGAGAATGAAGACATAACATACCTAAACCTATGGGACACTTTGAAAAGCAGTGCTATGGTGGAAGTTCATAGCACTAAGTGCCCACAAAAAGAAACTGGAGAATAGTTATACTACAGAATTAACAGCACAGCTGAAAGCTCTAGAACACATAGAAGCAAACTTCCCCAGGAGGAGTAGATGCCAGGAAAAAATCAACCTGAGGGCATAAATCAATAAAGTAGAAACAAGGAAAACAGTACAAAGATTCAATAACAATAAAGAGTTGTTTCTTTGAGAAAATCCACAAGATAGACAAACCTTTGTCGAAACTTACCAAACGGCAGAGTGTGAACATGCAAATTAACAAAATCAGAAATGAAAAGGGGGACATAACAACGGACTCTGAGGAAATTCAGAGAATCCTCAGGTCATATTTGAAAACCTGTACTCCACAAAATTTAAAAATTTAAAGGAAATGGATGACTTCCTGAATAGCTATCACTTGCCATAATTAAATCAAGAATAGATAATCAATTTAACCCCTATGGAAATGGAAGCAGTCATCAAAAGTCTCCCAACATAAAAAAGCCATAGTCCAGATGGCCGCAGTGCAGAATTCTACAGAAATTAAAAGAACAGCTTATACCAATTCTTCTCAAAGTATTCCACACAAGAGAAGCAGAAGGGTCTTTGCCAAACTCTTTCTATGAGGCTTCAATTACCTTGATCCTCAAGACACACGAAGATACAACTAAGAAAGAGTATTTCACACCAAAATCCTTCATGAATATTGATGCAAAAATACTCAATAAAATACTGGCAAATTAGATCCAAGAACACATCACAACAATCATTCACCACGATTAAGTAGGTTTCATCCCAGGGATGCAAGGATGGTTCAACATACAAAAATCCATCAACGTAAACCACCATAGAAACAAGCTGAAAAACAAAAATCACAAGATCATCCCACTAGATGCTGAAAAATCCTTTGACAAAATCCAACACCCCTTCTTGATAAAGGGCTTGGAGAGATCAGGGATAACAGGAACATACCTAAACATAATAAAAGCTATATACAGCAAACCAACCACCAACATCAAACTAAATGGACAGAAACTAAAAGAAATTCTGCTAAAATAAGAAAAAAGAAAAGGCTGTCCACTCTCTCCATACCTTTCAATATTGTACTTGAAGTTCTAGCCAGAGCCATATGACAACAAAAGGAGATCAAGGGGATAAAATTTGAGGAAGAGGTCAAACTGTCATTATTTGCATATTATATGATAGTTTACATATATGACCCAAACAACTCTACCAGGGAACTATTTAAGTTGATTAACATCTTCAGCAAAGTGGCAGGCTACAAGATCAACTCAAGGAAATTAGTAGCCCTAGTATATACTGATGATAAAATGGCTGAGAAAGAAATCAGAGAAATATCACCCTTTACAATTGCCACAAACAAAATAAAATACCTTGGGTAAATGCTAACCTAACAGGTGAAAGACCAGTATCACAAGAACTTTGAGTCTTTAAAGAAAGAAATTAAAGAAGGCACCAGGAAATGGAAAGATCTCCCATGCTCGTGAATAGGTAGGATCAAAGTAGTAAAAATGGCAATCCTGCCAAAAGCAATCTACGGAATCAATGCAATCCCCATTAAAATACCAGCACAAATTCTTCACAGACATTGAAAGAACAATAACCAAATTTTGTATGAAAAATCAAAATACCCAGGATAGCCAAAACAACCCTGTTCAACAGGGCAACATCAGAAGGCTTCACCAACCCTGACCTTATAGAGCTATAATCCTGAAAACAACTTGGTATTGGCACAAAAATAGACAGGTAGACCAATGGAATCGAATTGAAAACCCCGATGTTAACTCACACATGTATGAACATCTGATCTTTGACAAAGAAGCTAAAAATATACAATGGAAAAAAGAAAGCATCTTAAGCAAATTTTGCTGGCATAACTGGATGATGGCATGTAGGAGAATGTGGATCGATCCATGTCTACACCATGCACAAAATTTAAGTCCAAATGGATCAAAGACTTCATTATAAATCCAGCAACACTGAACCTCTTAGAAGAGAAAGTGAGTGGTACCCTTGAACGAAATGGTACAGGAGACTGCTTCCTGAACATAACAACATTAGCACAGACACTGAGATCAACAATTGATAAATGGGAACTCTTGATACTGAGAAGCTTCTCTAAGGCAAAGGACAAAGTCAGCAAGACAAAAAGGCAGCCCACAGAATGGGAAAAAATATTCACTAACCCCACATCTGACAGAGGGCTGATCTCCAAAATTTAGAAAGAACACAAGAAGCAAGTATCCAAAACACCAAGGGATCCAATTAAAAAGTGGGCTACAGAACGAAATAGAGAATTCTCAATAGAGGCATCTAAAATGGCTGAGAGGCACTTGAGAAAGTGCTCAACATCCTTAGCCATCCGGGAAATGCAAATCAAAACAACTCTGAGATACCATCTCACTCCTGTCAGAATGGCTAAAATCAAAAACTCCTGCACTGCTGGTGGGAGTGCCAACTTGTACAGCCACTTTGGAAATCAGTATGGAGATTCCTCAGAAAAATGGGAATAAACCTACCTCAAGACCCAGCAACTCCAATCTTAGGCATATATCCAAAAGATGCCCATTCATACAAGAAGGATGTCTATTCCACTATGTTCGTAGCAGTATTATTTGTAATAGCCAGAACTTGGAAGCAACCTAGATACCCCTCAACTGAAGAGTGGATAGAGAAAATGTGGTACATTTATATAATGGAGTACTATTCAGCAGAAAAAAAGAATGGAATCCTGAAATTTGCAGCCAAATGGATGGCACTAGAAGAAACCATCCTCAGTGAGGTAACCCAGTCACAAAAAGAGAAACATGGCATGTACTTCCTCATATATGGATTTTAGACATAGATTTGGGGAGAGCCAGCCTACAATCCCATGGCCAGAGAGTCTAGGAAACAGGACCTTTATTCAGTAGCTGATGGAAGCAGAGGCAGACTCCCATGGATAAGCAGTGAGATGAACTCAAGAAATCCAGTGACAGAGAGGGAGGACTGATGACCAAAGTGATTAAGAATTGGCTTTTTTAACCCCCAGAAACAGCTGACCTGACAAGGGTTAACTCTTGAATCCCAGACTGATGCTTGGGAATCCAACATGGGACTTAACAAGACCCACTGAATGTGGGTGTCAGTGAGGAGGCCTAGGCAATCTTTTGAGCCTTGACTAGTAAATCAGTATTTATCCCGAGTATACAAATAGACTTTGTATTCCCATCCAACAATGAGAGGTACATTCTCACTCTGAACTCTTGGGGGAGGGTCTAGGTCCTGCCCTGGATGAAATGACAGACTGTTTACACCCTCCCTGGTAAAATGAGGGTAAAATTGGGGGGTGTTGGTTGGAGGGCATGGGAGTAGGGGAGGGAAAGTGGGAGGGACCTGAAATTGACATGTGAAGCAAAATTTTTTCTAATTTAAATTTAAAATATAAAATCTAGCACACCAACGAGACCAGGAAAGGAGAGGAGGCTGGGAGTCCAGCGAAGCGGCAGTTATTCCAGCAGCATCAGGTAAACAGGCCGGCTTCCCAGCCTGTGCTCCAGTGCCTGCAGATCGCCTGGGACCTGCGCAGAGCTCCCAATCCCGGCGGGAGCCAAGCACCCCAGACTCCGGATCTTCGCTCACACCAACGAGACCAGGAAAGGAGAGGAGGCTGGGAGTCCAGGGAAGCGGCGGTTCTTCCAGCAGCATCAGGTAAACAGGCCGGCTTCCCGGCCTGTGCTCCAGTGCCTGCAGATCCCCTGGGACCTGCACAGAGCTCCCAATCCCGGCGGGAGCCAAGCACCCCAGACTCCGGATCTTTGCTCACACCAACGAGACCAGGAAAGGAGAGGAGGCTGGGAGACCAGCGAAGCGGCGGTTCTTCCAGCAGCATCAGGTAAACAGGCCGGCTTCCCGGCCTGTGCTCCAGTGCCTGCAGATCCCCTGGGAACTGCACAGAGCTCCCAATCCCGGCGGGAGCCAAGCACCCAGACCCCAGGTCTTCTCTCCCACCAACGAGACCAGGAAACCAGAGGACCCAGGGAGACCAGGGGAGTAGCTGTTCTGGATCAAGTACAACAGGACCCAGCATAGGGTCCAGGGGACCAGGTAAGAGGATAAGCGCCCCAGATTCCTGTTCTTCTTCTCCACCCACGGGACCAGCATTCGGACAAGGAATAGAAGAACCACCAGATTATTGGACTTGCTAGCACCCACCAAAAGGGAACGCTGGTCCCCAGACCAGTAAGGGGCTCTTTCTGTACCCACTAGAAGAAGAGATGGGAAAGAGACAATACAAAAACACAGTCAGCAACAGAAAAACAAATATGACACCGCCAGATTCTAGAGACTCCACACCAGCAAGACCCCAACATTCCAATGCAGACAAAGCAGAAGAGAACGACCTTAAAAGCACTTTCATGAAAATGATAGAGGCCCTAAAAGAGGATATTGGAAAATCCCTCAAAGAAATGGAAGAAAAAACAAACCAAAAAATGCAAGAATTGGAAGAAAAAACAAACCAAAAAAGGCAGAATATGGAAGAAGAAATGAAGCAAAAAATGCAAGAAATGGAAGAAAAAACAAAGCAAAAAATGCAAGAATTGGAAGAAGAATCATACCAAAAAAGGCAGGAAATGGAAGAAGAAACAAAGCAAAAAATGCAAGAAATGGTAGAAAAAACAAAGCAAAAAATGAAAAAAATGGAAGAAGAAACAAACCAAAAAAGGCAGGAAATGGAAGAAGAAACAAAGCACAAAATGCGAGAAATGGAACAAAAAACAAACCAAAAAATGCAAGAAATGGAAGAAAGAACAAACCAAAAAATTCATAAAAGGCAACAAACGGACGAACAGATAAACAGAAAATTGCAAGAAGCAATGCAAACACTGCAAGGGTTGAAAACTGAAATAGAGTCATTAAAAAAACACAATCTGAAGAAAGGCAGAAAATAGAAAAGCTGGACAAACAGACAGGCACTACCAATACAAGCATTACCAACAGAATAGAAGAGATGGAAGAGAGAATCTCAAGTGTTGAAGATACGCTAGGAGAAATGGATTTATCAACCAAAGAAAACCTTAAATCCAACAAATCCTTAACACAAAACATCCAGGAAATATGGGACACCATGAAAAGACCAAACCTAAGAATAATAGGTATAGAAGAAGGAGAAGAAATCCAGCTCAAAGGGGCAGAAGGCATATTCAACAAAATCATAGAAGAAAACTTTCCCAACCTTAAGAAAGACATGCCAATGAAGGTACAAGAAGCCTACAGAACACCAAATAGAGTGGACCACAAAAAAATCCCCTCGCCACATAATAATCAAGACCCCAAACATACAGAATAAAGAAAGAATATTAAGAGCAGCTAAGGAAAAAGGTCAAGTAACATATAAAGGCAGACCTATCAGAATTACACCTGATTTCTCCATGGAAACGCTGAAAGCCAGAAGGTCCTGGATAGATATTCTACCTACACTAAGAGACCACGGATGCCAGCCCAGACTACTATACCCGGCAAAGCTCTCAATCACTATAGAACGAGAAAACAAGATATTCCATGACAAAACTAGATTCAAGCAATATGTGTCCACTAACCCAGCCCTACAGAAAATTTTGGAAGGAAAACTCCAACCCAAGGAAGCTAACTACAACCAGAAAAACATAAGCATTAGAGAATCTCTCTCTACCAACAGCCAAAAGAACAAAGGGGTGAAATTCCACACATAATTACACCAACAACAACCATCGCAAAGCGAAGAAGGATGAGCAATCATTGGTCATTAATATCCCTCAATATTAATGGACTTAACTCACCCATAAAAAGACACAGACTAGCAGATTGGATTCGAAGACAGAACCCTTCCTTCTGCTGCATACAGGAAACACACCTCACCCTTAAAGACAGACATTACCTGAGAATTAAAGGTTGGGAAAAAATTTTTCAATCGAATGGACCCAAGAAACAAGCCGGGGTAGCAATCCTAATATCTAACAAACTAGACTTTAAAATAAAATCAATCAAAAGAGATGAAGGAGGTCATTACATACTCATCACAGGTGAAACCCACCAAGAGGAAGTGTCTATTCTGAACATCTATGCCCCAAATACAAAGGCATCCACATTCGTTAAAAAAACATTATTAGAACTTAAATCTCATCTAAAGCCCCACACAGTTATAGTGGGAGATTTCAACACACCACTCTCACCACTAGACAGGAATACCAAACAGAAACTCAACAAAGAAGCAAAAGGGCTAATAGAAGTAATGACCCAACTGGGATTAACAGATATCTATAGAACATTTCATCCACATAAAAAAGAATATACCTTCTTCTCACCACCACATGGAACCTTCTCAAAAATCGACCACATACTTGGCAACATATCAAACCTCAGCAGCTACAAAAAAATTGGAATAACTCTGTCCCGCGCTACCGTCTTGCCAGCAGATGGAATTTTTAAAAAGGGCCTCAACCAATTTATATCTCCCAGAAGTTTCTGAAAATCATTTAATGTTTGTAAGTGGTCTTTGGCAGTAATCATTGAGCCCAAAAAGAGCCCTGTATCTGCAATTTGAACCTTTTCTGAGGCAATCTCTAATCCCCACTGTTTTAATTCAGTCACCAGCATGGGAAAAGCCTTTTGTAAAACATCTAACTCTTTGTGACAAATAAGAATATCGTCCATATAATGGATCATGATTAAAGATGTAAATTGCTTCCTAATTAGCTCCAAAGCCTCCTGCACATACAGCTGACATATTGTTGGGCTATTGGCCATGCCTTGCGGCAGTACCTTCCACTGAAATCTCTTGTCTGGTCCCATATGATTAAGAGAAGGGATAGTGAAGGCAAACCTTGGTCTATCCCGTGGGTAAAGTGGAATAGAGAAGAAACAATCCTTAATATCTATAATAATAAGCTTCCAATCTTGAGGAAGTGCAGAAAGCAAAGGAAGTCCTCTTTGAACAGGGCCAAAAAGATGCATCTGACTGTTAATGGCCCGCAGGTCATGGAGTAATCTCCACTTCCCAGATTTCTTCTTAATAACAAAAATTGGTGTATTCCATGGGGAGGTAGAAGGCTCTAGATGCCCCAGCCGTTCCTGTTCTTGCACTAATCTTGTGACAGCCTCTAATTTTTCAGAGGATAGAGGCCATTGAGAGACCCATAATGGCTCCTCTGTTTTCCACGGTATGGGTCGTGAAGCCTCAACGGCCCCTAAATAAAACCCAGTCCTTTTCTACCCCGATTTCCATGTTGTGTAATGGGTTTTATTCTGCCTTGTTCTTGCCTACCCAAGCCTCTACCCTTTGTATACCCCATCTTTGCCATAATGGCTGATGCCTGGGTGGAGTATTCATTAGTTAGGGTCATGCCCATGGCTTGTAACACATCCCGTCCCCATAAATTTACAGGGAGTGGCAACACATAGGGGGTAAAACATCCCTGTTTGCCCTCAGCGTTCTGCCAGGTTAAGGCTGAGGCACTGATGGCAGGAGAGGACTGGTAATCAAGACCTTGTAGAGAATGAGATGAAACAACAGTGGGCCAAGACTTCGGCCACCAATGGAGTGAAATAATGCTTTTGTCTGCTCCCGTATCCATTATCCCTTCAAATTCTTTTCCATTAATTAACAATTTTATTGTAGGTCTCTCATTTAGGGGTATAGCCAGATAGGCTGAATCACTTCCAGAAGATCCCATAGCCCTTTTTTGTAAAGTGTAGGTTTCTCCATCCCCGAGGGAGGGCAGCAACACCAGTTGTGCAATTCTATCTCCTTGCTTTATAGAAAATACACCCCGAGGGCTAGAACAGAGAACTTGAATCTCCTCTTTATGATACGGGTCAACAATCCCAGGATATATAATGAGTCCCTGTAAAGTTAAGGAGCCACGGCCCAGAATAAGCCCAATGGTATCAGGGGGCAAAGGTCCAAGGGAATGGACTGGGACCGGTTGAACATTCATTTGGGGCATGAGTAAGAAGTCAGAAGCAGCACGCAAGTCCATTCCGGGGGTTCCTCGGAAGCCTCTACTTCCTCTTGATTGCTTTTCTGAAATCGGTTCCCATATTTCTGAGGGCCCTGGGACCATGGGCCCCGTGACCCGTTTTTTGATTGGGGTACCTTGGGTTCTTCAAGAGGGGGCAGAAGCCTCCCTTTCATATCCCGGACTGACCTGCACTCACTAGCCCTATGATAACCTTTACCACAACGATGGCAAAGCTTCAGTTCTCTTGTTCTTTCAGGGGCTTGACAATCTTTCTTAAGGTGCCCCATTTTCCCACAATTAAAACAAGCTTTTCGACTAGATAAATCTCTACGCCTGTGCGTTTGTAAAATGGCGGCAGCTAGTCCTGCATTGGTTAGGGGTCCCCCCAGCTCCCTGCACACTCTGAGCCAATCTTGTAAACCTTTGCTTTTGTGAGGGGCGATAGCCGCTCGACATTCCTGGGTTGCTTGTTCATAGACAAGTTGCTCAATCAGGGGCATAGCTTGTTCTGAATCACCAAAGATGCGACCGGCGGCCTCGGTCATTCTGGCCACAAAGTCTGAAAATGGCTCTTGGGGTCCTTGGACAATCTTTGTAAGGTGTCCACTGGATTCTCCCCTTTTTGTGAGGGCCTTCCATGCTTTAATAGCGGCGGCCGACACCTGACCATAGACGCCCCAGATGTAGTTGGTTTGATTAAGGGCATGTTGACCCTGACCTGTCAGCATTTCAAATGTCCACTGCCTCTGATTCTCATCTTCAGCTGTGGCATTAACTCTAGCTTGCGCCTGGGCTGCATCATACCAGAGAGCCTTCCATTCCATGTATTGTCCCATGTTGGGAAGCACTGCTTTCACTGTCGTCTGCCAGTCAGTGGGAGTCATGGCAAAATTAGCAAGCCTTTCTACCTGTATTGTGGTAAAGTTAGCATTGACCCCATAATTACGAACGGATTCGGCCAATTCTTTGATTTGATTGTAATCTACGGGAGTATGTACTCTTCTGCCTTCCACATTCTCGAATACTGGAAAAGCCATTTGTATTTTTCTCCATTCCACTAAAGGTAAAAAGGAGTCAGTACCAGTATTCAGCATAAGCTCATACTGTGGAGGCGCCGAGGGGCGTGAGCCCGCCGGATTTATAGGTGGTGGCCTCACATTCATTTTTGTTTTCAGCGGCCGGTGTCTATCAGGGTGATATCTTTCTTCCTCATACCGTGCCACCTCCTCCTCTAGACCACCTTCTTCGCTAGAATCCAGAGTGTCAGAATCGGAATTATCTAGCTCCAAGGCTTCTAGCTCTACCGTAGGGTATAGCCTAGATTCTGGCTTTTTCTTTTTCTTAGATTTGTTAGGGGGTGAATGATCACTCCCTTCTTTCTCTCCCCCTTTCTTAACTTCTTGGGGAGGGCCTTTTTTCTTAGACATGTCTTTCCTTTTGCGAGCTCCCATTCTCTCACTCCGTTCAGTTTCTGACATGCTATCCTGAACTTCCTCTAAGGTTCCCTGACTTTCTACTATAGCAGGGTGACAGGCCTCATCCTCCAAGCAGTTTTTAACTAGCTTCCAAATGGCTTTGGTACCTAAGTGGAGATCTCCTTCTGCATGCTTCCTGTCTAGTTCTTTACCTAGCTTGTTCCATGAGGCCACAGTGAAGGACCCGGAACAAGCATACCATGGTGCCACTCTATCTACCTCCTTCACAAAATTTTGAAGTGTTCGTGGTGCAATTTTGAGATCTCATTGTTTTAGCACAGTCTGTAGGGCAGTAACCACTGACTGTGACAACCCCATCACGCTAGCGGCTTATCTAAAAAAACTGCGCTCGACTTACCAGACTGACAGCACCGTTCTGTCAGTACCAGCCACGATGAAGAAGGACAAACAGGACTAGCAGCAAAGCCTCCACTGACCCGTCCCACGGTGATGACAAACTAAGGCCAAAGTCGAGAAAAGGGGTGTTCAGGATAAAGCATACCTCTCTGAACTTACGTCCCTGCAGTTCTGAATCCGCCCCGTCTTCCGAGGGGTCTCCCGCGGCGCCGGCGATGTTGAAGAGTTCCAGGGTTTCGGCACCAGATGTCCCGCGCTACTGTCTAACCAGCAAGAACGACGCAGGACACTCGGATCCTTCTGCAGTAAAGCTTTAATACATCTTGAGAGATAGATGATCAGCTTCTGAGAGGGAGACCCCAAGCTAAGAAACCCAGCCCCTTATATAAGCCTAGGAGCTCCGAGTGAGACGTGTAGAGCCGGGATTGGTGGTTTGCTCATCACCCCAGATGACGCCACAGGAGAGGCACAGCTTAAACGGTGAACTCCAACTGACAGCAGATGTCAGCGCCATCTTCTAATGGCGATAGCGATAGCGAGGGCGGCTCCTCACATAACTCCATGCATCTTATCAGACCACCATGCTTTAAAATTAGAATTCAACAACAACACAAATTGCAGAAAACCTACAAACTCATGGAAATTGAATAATGCTCAACTGCACCATCCCTGGGTCAAAGAGGAAATAAAAAAAGAAATTAAAGACTTCCTCGAATTCAATGAGAAAGAAGACACAACATACCCAAACCTATGGGACACTTTGAAAGCAGTGCTACGGGGGAAGTTCATAGCGCTAAATGCTCACATGAAGAAACAGGAGAACAGTTATACCAGAGAATTAACATCACAGCTGAAACCTCTAGAACACAAAGAAGCACACTCCCCCAGGAGGAGTAGACGCCAGGAAATAATCAAATTGAGGGCTGAAATCAATAAAGTAGAAACCAGGAAAACAATACAAAGAATCAACACAACAAAGAGTTGGTTCTTTGAGAAAATCAACAAGATAGACAAACCTTTGTCCAAACTTACCAAACAGCAGAGAGTGAACACGCAAATTAACAAAATTAGAAATGAAAAGGGGGACATAACAACAGACTCTGAGGAAATCCAGAGAATCATTAGGTCATAGTTTGAAAACCTGTACTCCACAAAATTCGAAAATTTAAAGGAAATGGATGACTTCCTGGACAGCTATCAATTGCCAAAACTAAATCAAGAACAGATAAGCAATTTAAATAGACCTATAACCCCTATGGAAATAGAAGCTGTCATCAAAAGTCTCCCAACCAAAAAAAGCCCAGGTCCAGATGGCCTCAGTGCAGAATTCTACCACAAATTCAAAGAACAGCTTATACCAATTCTTCTCAAAGTATTCCACACAAGAGAAGCAGAAGGGTCTTTGCCAAACTCTTTCTATGAGGTTTCAATAACCTTGATCCCCAAGCCACACAAAGATACAACTAAGAAAGAGAACTTCAGACCAATATCCCTCATGAACATTGATGCAAAAATACTCAATAAAATACTGGCAAATCGGATCCAAGAACACATAAAAACAATCATTCACCACGATCAAGTAGGTTTCATCCCAGGAATGCAGGGATGGTTCAACATACGAAAATCCATCAACGTAATCCACCATATAAACAAGCTGAAACACAAAAATCACATGATCATCTCACTAGATGCTGAAAAAGCCTTTGAAAAATCCAACACCCCATCATGATAAAGGTCTTGGAGAGATCTGGGATAACAGGGACATACTTAAACATAATAAAAGCTATATACAGTAAACCAACAGCCAACATCAAACTAAATGGACAGAAACTCAATGCAATTCCTCTAAAATCAGGAACAAAACAAGGCTGTCCACTCTCTCCATACCTTTTCAACATGGTACTTGAAGTTCTAGGTATTGCCATACGACAACAAAGGGGGATCAAGGGGATACAAATTGGGAAGGAAGAGGTCAAACTTTCATTGTTTGCAGACGATATGATAGTTTACATCAATGACCCAAAGAACTCTACCAGGGAACTCTTACAGCTGATTAACACTTTCAGCAAAGTGGCAGGCTACAAGATCAACTCAAGAAAATCAGTAGCCCTACTATATACAGATGATAAAAGGGCTGAAAGAGAAATCAGAGAAACATCACCCTTTACAATTGCCACAAACAACATAAAATACCTTGGGGTAACGCTAACCAAACAAGTGAAAGACCTGTATCATAAGAACTTTGAATCTTTAAAGAAAGAAATTAAAGAAGCCCTAAGAAAATGGAAAGATCTCCCATGCTCATGGATAGGTAGGATCAATGTAGTAAAAATGGCAATCCTGCCAAAAGCAATCTACAGATTCAATGCAATCCCCATTAAAATCCCAGCACAGTACTTCACAGACCTTGAAAGAACAATAATCAATTTTGTATGGAAAAACAAAAGACCCAGGATAGCCAAAACAACCCTGTTCAACAAGGCAACGTCCGGAGGCATCACCATCCCTGACCTCAAGCACTATTATAGAGCTATAGTCCTGAAAACAGCTTGGTATTGGCACAAAAATAGACACGTAGACCAATGGAATCGAATTGAAAACCCGGGTATTAACCCACACACGTACGAACATCTGATCTTTGACAAAGAAGCTAAAAATATAATGGAATAAAGAAAGCATCTTCAACAAATGGTGCTGGCATAATTGGAGACTGGCATGCAGAAGAATGCAGATCGATCCATGCCTATCGCCATGCACAAAACTTAAGTCCAAATGGATCAAAGACCTCAACATAAATCCAGCCACACTGAACCTCTTAGAAGAGAAAGTGGGTGGTACCCTTGAACGAATTGGTACAGGAGACAGCTTCCTGAACATAACACCAGTAGCACAGGCAGTAAGATCAACAATTAATAAATGGGACCTACTGAAACTGAGAAGCTTCTGTAAGGCAAAGGACAAAGTCAGCAAGACAAAAAGGCAGCCCACAGAATGGGAAAAAATATTCACTAATCCCACATCTGACAGAGGGTTGATCTCCAAAATTTACAAAGAACTCAAGAAGCAAGTCTCCAAAACACCAAAGGACCCTATTAAAAAGTGGGCTGCAGAACTAAATAGAGAGTTTTCAATAGAGGAGTCTAAAATGGCTGAGAGGCACTTGAGAAAGTGCTCAACATCCTTAGCCATCCGGGAAATGCAAATCAAAACAACTCTCAGATACCATCTCACCCCTGTCAGAATGGCTAAAATAAAAAACACCAATGACAATTTATGCTGGAGAGGATGTGGTGAAAGGGGGACACTCCTCCATTGCTGGTGGGAGTGCCAACTGGTTCAGCCACTATGGAAATCAGTGTGGAGATTCCTCAGAAAAATGGGAATAAACCTACCACAAGACCCAGCAACTCCACTCTTAGGCGTATATCCAAAAGATGCCCATTCATACAACAAAGAGGTCTGTTCCACTATGTTCATAGCAGCTTTATTTGTAATTGCCAGAACGTGGAAGCAACCTAGATGTCCCTCACCTGAAGAGTGGATAGAGAAAATGTGGTACATCTACACAATGGAGTACTAGTCAGAAGAAAAAAATAATGGAATCATGAGATTCGCAGGCAAATGGATGACACTAGAAGAAACCATCCTGAGTGAGGTAACCCAGTCACAAAAAGAGAAACATGGCATGTACTCTCTCATATATGGATTTTAGACATAGACCTGGGGAGTGCCAGCCTACAATCCTATGGCCAGAGAGTCTGGGAAACAGAAACTTTATTTAGTGGCTGATCGAAGAAGAGGCAGACTCCCTTGGTTAAGTACTGAGCTGAACTCAAGAAAGCCAGTAACAGAGAGGGAGGACTGATGATCAAAGGGATTAAGACTGGGCTGGTTTAACCCCCAGAAACAGCTGACCAGACAAAGGTTAACTCTTGTATCCCAGGCATTAGCCTGGGAAGCCAGCATGGGACTGATCAAGACCCACTGAATCTGGGTGTCAGTGAAGAGGCCTAGGGAATCTATTGAGCCTTGGGCAGCAGATCAGTACCCATTCCAAGTATACACACGGCCTTTGGACTCCAGTAGAACAATGTGAGATGCACTCTCACCCAGAACTCTTGGGAAAGGGTCTAGGCCGTGCCCTATATGAAATGACACACTATGGACACCCCCATGGAGGGCCTCACCCTCCCTGGAGAAATGAGAGGATAACGGGGGGGGGTGGAGGGGAGGGCACGGGAGGAAGGTAGGGAATGGGAGAGGGACCTGGAACTGACTTGTGAAGCAACCTTGATTCTTATCTAAATTTAAACTGGAAAATAAAATTTTAAAAAATCCAAAAAAAAAAAAAAGAGATTGGCATGGTCATAGTGATTTTTAACAAAGTTTGGAAGCTAATTGAACAGTTGAAATCTACAATGTTTTCATCTCATCAGGTGCTTATTATGGCTCATTGTTCACTTTAAGTAATAGTAAATAGTATCTGGTTCAATCCACTGACAAAGAAATCCTCACATGATTAATAGATTACATATATGTAACAATTAAGTCTTTTATTTGGTTTGCTGTTAAGTTGTGCTCATTAATAATCTTCCTGACAAAGCAGTGATTACTTCTCTCCTCAGAACAAAGCACAACCATTGGTGTTTGCCTACAAAGCTCAACAGTATAGCATAAATCAATGTGGTATGATATGATCAATGGTGGGAAATGTCTCTGTAGTGATCATAAATCCTTTAATACGAAAGTTTAACACATAATTAACATTATTCCGTTTATAAAATGTGTTGCATCATATAGAATCTATGTAAAATAAAAATATCTTTACTCTTTTCAAAAAAATAAAATAAAATATAAAATCTATATAAAAATCTACATAGGAAGAAATATGTTGTGTTTATTTCAAAAAGCCTCACTTGGTTGCTCCATGTTATATCTTATGAATGCAATTTTGTCCCCTTTTGCTACAGGCAAATAAAATTTTGTTGCTATATGTATGTAGTAATGTCCCTTATCCATTAATTTCTTGGTGAATATCTTGGATGGTTCCATTTTCAAGGTAATATGATTAGCAATTTTAAAACAATAAACATGAAAGTGAAATTATCTCAAAACAAGATTTAAAGTAAATGTGGGTTAATACTTAGGTGCTTTAGGAACTCTGGTGGTTCTACATGTAATTGTTCTTCCAGTTTACATATAGTATGTAAAATTCCCCTTTCTGTACAACTTTACCAAAACTTGTTGTCATCTTTTTTCTTCATGTTGGCTATTCTGAATAAAGTAACAAAGAAATGTAAAGTAGCTTTAATTGGCTTTTTGTAACTGATGAAGATGTAAACTGGTTTTAAATCCTTTTAATTCAATAGTAAAAATCAGTAAATGAAGATCAGTGCATTGACGCCACACTGGGAATATGAAAAGACCATGAATTTGAAATAAGTCTAGTTGGAGGATATGGGAGGCTCTAAAAGGAGGATAGGGAAGGGGGAAATGGTGCAATTATTTTAATGTGAAATATAAAAGAAAAAAATATAGAAGCAAATTTAAAAGGCAATAAAAATTTCAATAGTATTTTAATATGTATATGTTAATTATTTGACATACATCTCTCTCACACACATAATAAAACATTATAATAAATTCGAGTGACTATTATAAATGAAGCAACAATTTTACATTTTTCCAGATTATTTTTTTTCATTTTACAAACCATCCCCACTTCCTCCTCCCTCCCCTCCTCTCATTCCCTCCTCTACCCCACATCCCCCCTGCTGTCCACTCCTCAGAGAGGGTATAAGGACTCTGTTGGGCAGTCAACAAAATCTAGCATACCATGTTGAGGAACGACCAAGCTCTTTCCCCCTGTATCAAGGTTGAGGAGGTACCCCAACATTGAAAATGGGCTCTAAAAAGCCATTTCATACACCCATGATAAGTCCTGGTCACACTGCCAGGAGTTCCCCCAAACCACAGATCAAGCCCCATAAATGTAACCCATATTCAGAGGACCTAGTTTGATCCCGTGCAGGTTCCCTAGCTTTCAGTCTAGAGTCATACAGCTCCTATTAGCTTGGATCAGCTGTCTGTGGTTTTCCCAGTCACCATCTTGACCCCCTTGTTTATATGAACTTCTCCCTCTCTGAAACTTAACTCTGGGAGGTCAGTCAAGTTTTTTGGCTGTGGATCATTGTATCTACTTCCATCAGTTACTGGATGTAGGTTCTATGATGACAGTTTGGTTAGTCACTAATCTGATAAAAGGGGGACGCCACTAATGCTAGGAGTCTTAGCTGAGGTCATCCTTGTAGATTCCTGGGAACTTCCCTAGGACCTGTTTCTCCATAACCTCATAATAGCTCCCTTTCTCAAGATATCTCAAGATATCTCTGTCTGTCCCCCAACTCAGCCATCTTGAACCCTCATGTTCCCATCCCCCATGTTCTCCCTTATACCTCTACTCACAGTTACCCACGAGATCTTAACTATTTCCCCTTCCTGGGGCCTTCCATATGTGTCCCTCTTAGGGTACTCCTTTTTACCTAGTTTCTCCAGGATTGTAGATTGTAGGCTAGTTATCATGACTGTATCTTTATGGCTGTCTTTCCATGCAGGTCATTAATATTGTTCATAGACATCAGAGCTATGTAGGACAGTTGCATTTGTCCCTCTTTTGGAAGCTTGAATGATGCCTTCTGATAAATAACAACCTCAAAGAGGAGAATTCCAGCCATTTGGGCTCTGTTTCTGAAATACTCAAAAGGGAAGAATCCTAAATATCATGAACATGCAACGAAAGCATTCTTGGCAACCATGTACCCCCATGGGGAACAGTCCTGTATGGGAAGCAGTCCTTAATATATTGTGCCTACATGTGAGTCATTCTTAAACATGTGTGCCCACATGGAATGCAGTCCTGGATATCATGTACCCACTTAGTGAGCAGACATGGATATCAGGTACCTACATGGGAATTCATCCTGTATATCATTTACATTCTTGGGCAGAAGTCATGTGCCCATATGGCAAACAGTACTGCATTTGTTGTACCTGCTTGGGAAGAAGATTTGGATGTCATGTACCAATGTAGAAACTGCATGAAAAACAGTCCCTGAATGTCAAGTACCTTCCTTACAAAGCAGACCTGAATGACATGCACTCATCTTGGAAGCAGTTCAGGATATGCTGTACTCACATCAGAAGCAATCCTGGATCTTGTCTATCCACATGGGAAGAAGCCAAGCACACAATGAACACACATGAGAAGTCCTGGATATTATGTTTCTGTATGGGACGCTGCTCAGGATTTGTTGTACCGCCATGAAAAGTGGTCTTACATATCTTATATACACATGGGAAGAATTCCTGGATATCACATAGCCACATGGGAACAAGTCCTAGATATCATGCACTTGAATGGATAGCAGTCCTGAACATAATGTGCCTGAATGGGAAAATGTTTTAATAAACATTACCCTCATGTGAATCTGTCTTAGATATCATATAATTCATGGGAAGCCATTCTGGATATCATCTACTTACAAGGGAAATAGTTCTCTATATGCTGTACCCAGATCAGAAGCAGACCATAATATCATGTACCCACATGGAAAGCAGTTATGGATATGTTGTGCACCTGGGAGACAGTTCAAGATTTGTTGTGCCCTTGTGGAAATCAAGCCTAGATATGTTGATGCCTACATGTTAATCATTCCTGGACATATTGTACCCACTTGCTAAGCTTTCCTGGATATCATGCACACTCATGAGAAATAGTCGTGGATATGTTAGGCCTGTGTTAGAAGAAGACACAGATAAGTGGTAATCAAACTAGAAGCTGCCATGGTTATTATTACTTTCATGGGAAAATTGTATATATCATTTCCCAAAATGGAAAGAAGTCCTGGATATCATGTATCTACATAGGAAGCAGTCCTGGAGATCATGTACCTGCATGGGAAGTAGTTTGGATATCATTTCCCCATGGGAGGCCCTCCTAGATACCATGAACCCACCAGGAAGTAGCCCTGTATTTGTTGTACCCACATGGGAAACTGTTCAGGAAATGTTGTACGTGTACATGAAGCAGTCATGGATATCATGTGCATGCTTGGGAAGTAATCCTCCATAGCACTTGCTTGCTGGGCAGGCAGTCCTGAATGTCATATACCCACATGGGAAGTAAAGCTGGATATGTTGTATCTGAATGGGAAACACTCATGAGTATCTTTTACTTTCATGGATAGCCATATTGGATTTGTCGTACTTATGTGGCATGTAGTCCTGGATGGCATGTACCAAAATGGGAAACATTCTTATGTATCATGTACCTAAATGAGAAGCTGTCCTCCATATCAGGTGCCTGCCTGAGAGGCAGACATGGATGTCATCTTCCACATAGGAGAAAATCCTGGATATCATGAACTCACAAGAAAAACAGTCCTATATATGCCTATCTAGATTGAAATCAAGCCTGGATATCTTATACATGCATGGGAAAAAGACCTGGTTGTTATATTCCAGTGCAGGAAGAAGTCCTGTGCATCATATAAAAACATAGGAAGAATCTCTCCATATGTGGATCCCACATGGGAAGAAATCCTGGATATCATAAACCCCTGTGGGAAGAAGCCCTGATATCATGTACTTTCATATGAAGCAGTAATCCATATGTTGTAAACACACACAGGCAGTTGAGACTATATTGTTCCAACATAGGAAGCATCCCTGCATATGATGTACCCATGGCTAACTGTCCTGGATATAATGTAACACATGGGATGCATCTTGAAGATCATGTACATATATTCAAAGAATTTCTGCAAGATAATGTGTCCCCCTGAAAAGCAGACCTGAATGGCATGTTGAGTCATGGGAAGCTATCCTGTATATCATGTGCTCACATTGGAAGTGTGATGCCCATGTCTCACTCTTAAGGTTCATTAGCATTTTCTAACAAGCATCCAACCTGAAGGGCATTGACCACAAAGCCAGATTTCAGTTCCACAATCTGCTGAGGGAGCTTCAGTGTCTTTGGTGCTCAAACAAAAGACAAAGGGGTTCAGCATGGGAGTGAATGGTTATAATACCATGGACACAGACATGGCCCTCAGCAGCAATATGGACCAGGACATCACCAGTGCCTCAGGTATATGCCACTCAGATTAATATGGCCCCTAGGCAGCAGGACAGCCCACAAACATCAACATTGTTTCAGGTAGTAGAATAGTCCAAGGATTTCTGCTTGACTTTGAATGGTGACATACACATCAACTCAGACTCTGGATGTATCACAACCTCAGATCCAGACATGGGTCAAATTGGTAACACAGACCATGACACCACTAAAGTCTCAGCTGTACAGACCACTCACATCAATATGGCTCCTGGGGTCAGCATGGCCCAGGGATATCAACATGGATTCAGGCCATGGCACAAGTCATGAGCATCTCTATGTCATTAGACAGCAACCTGGACCTTGGCCACATGAGCATCAGATCCATTGATTCCCTCAGTGACATCATGGGACATGGTAGTCCTTTGAGGAGATCCAATCTAGAAAGTGGACCATTCTTCATCTCTGGCCAACATCATTGCCAAAGGTTAATGTAATTCCTTGGCCAGGTAGCTTGTTTGGGGGCTGAGTCTGCATCTGCTTAAGAAGTTACTGGAAAGCAAGTCATTTCAGGATCACGACCTGGTTGGCCTGGGGTCAGGTGGGGATAATAACATGAGAGATCAAGTTTGGAGTGAGGAAGGGGAGAATACTGAAAGAAGTTACTGGAAAGCGAGTCATTTCAGGATCACCTGGTGCAAGAAATCTATAAGTATTATCTCAGCTAAGAGTCTTAGCAATAGGGAATACATAGCCTGAATTTGCTATATCTTGTGACAAGGCAAGACTGCCAGTGGAAGAATTGGGACGTGAACCTGGCTACATAACTTTTGGCCTACACTTTGTCCTGCCTATGGGATGTTCTTGGGTAAGAATGTCACAGAGATTTCACAAGTGGCCAAACAATGACTCGTCCAACCTGTAACTCATGCCATCTCTGATACTACCTGTAGTACAAGGATCCAGATATTGGTTATTCCAGAGATGTGGCATAGAGCAAAACACAACTTGAAAAGTCAATGTAATGATAGCTAATGATATTCTGCTATACTGGTGCTATAATGGTGCCTAGCCCAGTAGGTATCAGACAGGATTCATTTTAACAGACTTAAAAGTCTTACAGCTTTCTGCATTTTCCAAACTTTGCAAGTTTTGTTGGCTTGAGTCATATGAACTCCCCTCTACATCCAGGAGAGAATGCTGTAAATTGAGGAAATAATTATATAATAGGAATAAGCACTGAATTAAATTGCAAACCTTAGGAAAGTAAATGTTACCTTGGGCATAGCACCACATTTCTTGATCCACTCTTCTCTTGAAGGACACCTAAGTTGTTGGCAATTTTGGTCTACTTAGAGTAAAGAAGAAATTAACATAGTTGAGAAATGTCTGTGTGTAACATGAAATCTTTCGCATATATGCCCAGAAGTGATATAGCTGAATCTTGGGGTAAATTGATTGTCATTTTCCAAAAAAAATTATCATTGATTTTCATGTCTGTACTCCCACCAGGATGAGTGTTCTTCCTGCTCATTCTTGCCAACATGAAAAGGCATTTGTTTTATTGATCTTAGCCACTCTGACAGATATAAGATGAAATCTAAAAGTAGTTTTAATTTACAGTTCCCTGCTGACTAAGGATGTTGAACATTTCTTTAAGTCCATTTGAATTTCCTTTTGTGAGAATTCTCTCCTTAAATCTATACTTCATATTTAATTGGGTTTTTGTTTCCTTGAAATCCAATTTTGAGTTCTTAATATATTTGGTATATTAACTATAATATTGGATTTATATTTGGTTAAAAATATTTTCTCATTCTGCTTTGTGCTACTTTGTCCAACTTACTATGACCTGTTCTATATAGAAGCTTCTCAGTTTCCTGAGTTCCCACTTATTAACTGTAGACCTTAGTGCCTGTTCTATTGTTGTTGAGGTTAGAAAGTACTATATTGAATTGGTATTGAAAGAGTAGAAAACCTTGTGTTGCTCCTGAATTTAGTGGAATTGCTTGGATTTTCTCTCCATTTAACTTGCTGGTGGCTATGGGCTTTAAAACTGCCTTTATTATGCCAAGGTATGTTGCTTGTGTCACTAAACTCTCCAGGACTTTTATCATGAAGGAGTATTGATTTTTTCAATGGCATTTTCTGTTTCTAATTAGTTGATCAGATGATTTTTGTCCTTCATGTTGTTTCTATATTGGATTATATTTAAAAATCACTTTATGTATGTTGAACGTACATGAATCTCTGGATAGTCTATGATCTTGGATTCTGTTTACAAGAATTTTATTGAGATCTTCTCCATGTGTTTTTAAAAGGGGAACTGGTCTGTAATTCTTTCTTTGATGGTTTGTGTATCAGTATAACTCCATTGTACAATGTTACTTTTGTTTCTATTTTGTGGAAAATAATAAGGAATATTGGAATTGACTTTTCTTTGAAAACCTGGGGTAGTTCTGATAATGCATGTAGAAGGCCATACCATTGTGTCTTTGTGGGGTGGGTTGGGGGGGGTGGTAGGGAGTATCAGAGGATGGGAGGGAGAGGGAAGGGAGATTCATGTGTAAAATTGTTGTTTCTAAATAAAAAAGTATTTCTGTATTAAAGCCATCTGACCCTGGTCTTATTTTTTTTGGTGGGGAGTTATTAAACTACTGTTTCTGTTTCACAAGAGCTTCTAGGTCTGTTTAATTGGTTTATTTGATCTTAATTTTACTTTTGTGAGTAGTACCTATCAAGAAATTATCTATATCTTTTAGATTTTCCAATTTGTGGACTATAGCATTTTAGAATATGTCACTATGATTCTCTGAATCTCCTTGGTGTTTCTTGTTATATCCCACTTTTCGTCTCTAATTTTGATGTTCTCTCCCTGACGTTTAGCTGATCTTTGTTAAGACTTTGTTAAACTTACTGATTTTTTCTCAAAGAACCAACTCTGTTTCATTTATTTGTTGTATTATTTTTGTTTATTTGTGCCATTTCATATATTTACTCTTCATTGACTTCAGTCCTGAGTGAGGTTTATTATTTCTTCCCATCTGCTACTTTTGGGTTAATTTCTTCTTTCAGTTCTAGAATTTTCAAGTATGTAGCATAAAATCTCTTCAATATTTTTATGTAGGGATATATTTCCATGAGCTTACTTTTTTGTGTCCCATAAATTTTGGTACATAGTGTATTCAGGAAGTCTTTTGTTCCAATCCTCACTCATTTGCATTCAGTACTGAGTTGTACTATTTCTATGAGTCTTAAAAGTCCTGATATGTCTGTTGTTGTTCATATGCAAGTTTAATGTTGTGGTCAGATAGGATGCAAGGTGATATTTAAATTTTTTTAATTTATTGAGACTCGATTTGTGTCTAAGTACACGGTCAGTGTTGAAGAAAGTTCCATGAGGTGCTGAGAAGTTATATTTCTTTGTGTCAGGGTGAAATGCTCCATAAATATCTTTTAGATCCATGTGGTTTGTGATACTTGATAACTACAGAATTTCTCTATTTAGGTTTTGATTGGATGGCCTCTCTATTGGTGTGAGTGGAGTATTAGAGTCTCTCACCATCAATAAGTGAGGGCCAGTATGTGATATAAGCTGTAGTATTGAACAGTTTTTTTTTCTAATTTGGGTGCCCTTGTGTTTGTGGCATAGATATTTAATATCAAAATGTCCTCTGGGTGTGTTTTTCCTATGATGAGTATGTATTTTCCTTCTCCATCTTAACTGATTAGTTTTGGTTTGAAACACATTTTGCTAGATATTAAAATGGCTATACAACTTTGCTTCTCAAGTCCATTCTTTGAAGTACATTTTTTTCATCGTCTACCCTAAAGTGATTTGCATCCTTGTTAAAGTGTGTTCTCGAATGTAGCAGGATAACTGTTTTGCATCCATTCTCGTTGTTTTGTTGAAGTATTGAGACCAGTGATGTTATGAGCTATCATTGAGCAGTGTTTGTTGATTCCCTTTATTTGGTGGTGGTGGTAGTGGTGATGGTGGTGTGTGGTTGGGTGTGTGTTGTGTGTGTGTGTGTGTGTGTGTGTACTTCCATTTTTTATTTTTTTTAACCTGGAATTACTTACTTACCATGTCCTCAGTTGTGGTTAACATCTTTTGGTTAGAGTTTTGCTTTCAATGTCTTCTGCATGTCTGGATTTATATATATATATATATATATATATATATTATATATACATATAATATATATATATATACTTTTCTCCATGTATTTTCATTTAAACTTTTGTTGGGTATAGTAATATGGACTGGCATCATGGTCTATTAGAATTTATTGAATCTGTTATGGCAGTTCTAGCTTCTGGGTTCTCCCTTATTTCTGCCCTTGTACATAACTTAAACTTTTTCTCCTTCACCTTTCAATAGTCTTTCTTTATTCTATGTGTTTAGTGTTTTTATTGTTATATCCTGAAAGGAAATTACTGTTCTAGTTTATTTTGTGTTCTGTATTATTCTTGTACCTTTATAGGCAGATTCTTCCTCAAGATAGGGAAATTTTCTTCTATGATTTTGTTGAAAATATATTCTATGCCATTAACCTTGGTTTTCTCCCCTTCCTCTATTCTTATTTTTCTTATATTTGGACTTTTAATAATGTCCCTGATTTCCTGGATGTTTTGTCCCAAGAGTTTCTTTTTTAAAATTTATCATTTCCTTTGACTGATTTATCAGTTTCTACTATAATGTCTTCAATGACTGTAAATCTTTCCATCTCTTATATTTTGTTGGTGAGACTTGACTCTGTGCTTTCTGTTTGAGTTTCTAAACTTTTCACTTCCAAGTTTCACCCAGTTTGAGTTTTCTTTAATAGTATTCCCCTTTCAAATCTTGAAAAAATTCATTAATTTCCTTCCATTAATTGCCTGTGTTTTCATAGGTTCCTTTAAGGTTTTACTAATTTCATCTTTAAGTACATCTGTCATATTCACAGCCTATGGTGGTAGGGTTCTGAGGTTCTATACTGGAGACACTTTGTACTGACATTATTTATTCTGGTTCTTTTTTGCAACTTGTCATCCAGGATTGTTTAAATATTAATTCTAAGTGCTGATATCGCCTATTGTCTTTTTTGGGTGGGTGTTTTATTCCTTCGTTTTAGTTTGATTACTTAGAGAGTTCGATGATTCTGTTTTATGGAATTATTCTGAGGTCCTGATAGATATGGGCACTAGACGTGCCATGTAGTATTTTTGATATTGGGAGCTGTTAATGGCAGGGGAGGGGGCAGAAAGTGGACTGAAGGATTTCACAGGATGGAGGAAAGCAGAATGTCCTACCAGAATCTATTTAGTACCATTAGAATGGTGCTAGACGGTGAGAAAAGGGCACAGCAGAAGGTCTGCTACAGAGCTGGTGATGAGATTGGGGGGTTGGCCTTGGAGGAATGGAGGGAAAGGTAAAGATCCACAATTTGCCTACCGGCTTCCTTAGTAAAGTGAACTATAAGTTCTCAGAGATCACCTGATGGTGTTGGGAGCTCAGAAAAAGCAATGAATAGGTCAGTATGGGAAGAGGAAAATTCGGCAAGGGCATGTGGTCTTCCAAAGAGCTAGTGATTAGACTGGGAAATTGGATTTGGAGAAGGGACATAGATTAAGACTTGCAGTTAAGCTATCTATTTACCTGGTCACATTACAGGTCCTTTTGCTATTCATCTCCAGTATAACTTCTTTAATCTAGTAATAATACAGTTTTGTTTTCTAATTCTGGTTGGCATCCAAGAGAAATGAAAATATCTACTTTGGTTAGGAAGCATCTGGAACTACCCTGACCAACAACACTTAAGGAGGTAAACAGGTACACACACCTGGCAGGTAATTTTTTCTTTTAAATCAGGAGGTTTTTATTTTGTTTTTCTGGCTTTAATCTCATTGTGGTGGATCTTTTTTTCTTCCATTGCTTAAAATTTAGTAGTTCATATGAACTTAGAAGTTTATCCACTTATTTTAGGATTTACAATTGATTGGAATAAGTTTTTGAAGTATGACCTTATGGTCTTCTGGATTTCACTGGCATATGTTGTAATGTCTCTCTTTATGGATTCATTCTCATTAATATTTTTCTTTCTATATTTCTTTTTGATAATTTGGATAAGTGCTTATTAATATTGCTCCTTTTTCTCAAGAACCAACACTTCATTACATTTATTTTACTTTTATTGTTTCTATTTCATTGATTTCTCTCGTGACCTTACTTATTTGCTTTTGTTCACTAATTTGGGTTTGGTTTCTCCCTGTTTATCTAAGTAAGGCTTCAGTGATTTCAGTTATTTATTATATTTACGATTTGTAATATTAATGATTTAAACTGTAAATGTAAACAGTGATCTTGCTCTGAGTTAATTGTATCCCCCAGGTTTTGATAGGTTGTGCTTTCATTTTCATTGGTTCTCTGTTGGTAAAGAAATGTCACAATTGGAAATATGGTTACATTTTAAGCAGACACACCAAGGCTCCTAGTCACAGATTCTTCTAGAATTCAGATTTAAACTCTGTCCATTTTCCTAATACATATGGATTAAAAAATATTGGAAGTGGAATGTTTGTGGATAGTTTACCTGTCTAGGCCAGTGCTAGAGGTGCAGGTGAAGTGTATGATGGAGACAAAGTTCTGAGGTCTCTTACCAATCAGTGCTATATGCTGGCATGTGACAGGAATGTGACTGTATTTTTTGTGTATGTCAGTCAGTTGAAGAATCTAGAAAATTTGTGGTTATTTTATTATCTTCTCTAGGAAAAGGCATATTTATTCTTTATTCTTTATTATCATTATCAATATTATTATACATCAATATTAAATCAATCCATACATAATATTTTTGTGCACTTCATGAGGGTAAGAGTAGTTGGTTTAGTTCTAACACATGGAAAATGTTGTATGTATTGATGAGCAATAAATATTTCTAAAACAAGTAAATGACTGTCATTTTGTTCAAAACTGTTATATAGTTGCTCCACATCTATTATTGAAGACTTCAAATATTAGTAACTATTTTAGTATTAAAGACATTTTCTTAGGGACTCTATTGCTGTGATGAGAAAACATGACCAAAAACAAGTTGGGGGTTACTTTGCTTATACTTCCACAGCACAGTTCATCATAAAAGAAAGTTGGAGAGGAACTCAAAAAGAGCAGGAACCTAAGGGTAGGAGTTAATGTAGAAGCCCACAAGGGGAGCTACTTATTGGCTTGCATCTCATGACTTTCTCAGCCTGCATTCTTATAATGTTCAGGACCACCAGTCCAGGGATGGAATCACCTGCAATGAGCTGGGCAAAATTGAGGTTGTCTCTTTTAAGATGACTCCAAAGTTGTATAAAAATGACATAAAACTAGCCAGCTCACACATTAATATTTTCAGTAAAACCACATTTGCAATACTGTGGCATTGTTATGAAATCCATGTCAGTGATTATAATTTATAAAATGTTTGAAATGACTGTATACATATTTATTTGGATCAATTTCATACAGTTACTAAATTTATTGCCAGTCTTTATAGCATAAGGTGATCATAGGAAAAACAGATGATTTGACAATTTTCAGGAACCCAGTTTGGTCACATTCAAAATTTTCAGCAATCTTAACTACTTCCCTATCATCTACCTCATAAATTTAGTTTATATTCCAAACTTAAATTTTGGGAAATATAAAAACATGTAAATTCAATTGACTGTGGTAGATCATAGCTTAATCCTGGCATTCAAGAGAGACGGGCAGATACAGAATTCTGGGTCAGCCTGCACTATGGTGAGAGACTTTGTCTAAAATGAATAAATAAATATACAAACATATAAATAAAGCTGAATTCCTTTATACACACTCTAATAAAACATCATTTTGCTGTGGATAAATGAGGATAAATTAAAGTCATCAAACTTTAGAAAGAATAAGGATATAATAAGGCATTAGTCACAGTTCTAAGTGGTTAGTTTTCTAAATTTTCCAACCTGTGTCTTAAATTAAGTCTATTGGATCTGTCATTAAACAACACAAAAGTGGAGCCTTTTCAGAGAACGGCTAATGTCCTGATCCTCATACTGTAGATGAAAGGATTTAGCATAGGTGTGACCACAGTGTACATTAATGAGGCTACTGCATTGTTTCCAGAAGAGTGAGACTCTCCAAGCCCTGTTCCATAAAATAAGCGACTACTGCTAGGTGAGACCCACAGGTGGAGAAGGCTTTACATCTCTCACCTGAAGAGGTGATTCTCAGAATAGAAGAAATTATTTTAAAGTATGAGACAGCGATCCCTGATAAGGGAAAAACACCAAGTATAACACCAATAACATACATGAGCATTCTATTATTAAATGTGTTATTGCATCCTAAATTTAGAATTTGAGAAGGGTGACAGAAGAAATTAGCGATTTCCATGTTTTTGAAACATTTAAGTTGTAATGCAATATAATTGAGAAGCAGAGATTCAAAAAGGCTAGCTAAAAATGGCACTAAAACTAAGATGCCACAGCAACTGGGGTTCATAATTACTGTGTAATACAAAGGGTGACAGATGGCCACAAACCTGTCATAGGCCATCACAGTCACAAGCATGCTATCCATACATGCAAAAATGATAAAACCAACATCTGAGTCAGACAACCCACGTAGGATATAACTGTACTGTAGATTTGAAGGTCTGCAACCATGTTGGGGACTGTGGTAGAAATGAAGCCAATGTCAGCCAAATACAGAATAGAGAGGAAGAAGTACATGGGAGTGAGGAGGTGGGAGTCAGAGCTGATGGTCAGGATGATGAGCAAATTTCCACGACTGATATCAGATACATGGGCAGGAACAATCCATAGAGAAAGTGTTGTAGCTAAAGATCATTAGACACTCTCAAAAGATAGAATTCTGAGACGTGTGCTATGTTTTTGTTTTCATTTTCATCATTGCCCTTTTAAAAAGGAAAGGAATGCTTGTAAAAAAAATAAGTCACATATAAATAAACTCTGGATTCTAGACAATTTCAATGCAAATACTCTCATTTAAGGAATTCTGTGCTTTTACAAATGTAATTTTAGGTGCTACAAAGGTAATATTTGAAGTCATTCATTACTACTTCATGTGTTATTCACCTCCTTATGTACACAAATAATTTATGTACATTCATATGAGTCAGATTATAAAATCATAGCTATTGAAGGAGAGGTCCATAGGTATAACAAAATATAACACACTCTGTCTAGACAAGTAGAAGTAACACTATATCCCTCTAATGAAAAGCTTTATTCAAATTAAGGAAACTATGTATGCTATGCAACCTTGATTTATTCTACTAAGGTGGTAGCATTCCCTCTACCATAGAATGTATATGTGTGTGTGTGTGCGTGTGTGTGTGTGTGTGTGTGTGTATGTATAGTTCAAGAACTGAAAGTACTGTATGAATATATGAACAGTAAGTTGGTTGACACAGTCATATCAGAGTATGCTTGTAAACCTGGAATATTGTAAATCTGGAATATTGAGACAAAGAAAAATCTAGAAAATCTACTATTTTAGAAAAGGAGGAGGGCGTATTGGGAAAGGAGATGGGTAGAGAATGTATTAGGGAGTGAAAATGGTCAAAATTCCTGCTACCCTTAAAAACACAAATATACAATAGTGACATTTTAAATTAATATCCTTTAGTCATAATAGCAGAAGTGTTTTGAGACAGCTCTGTAGAAAGTGACTTGCTAAAAAAATTATAATTATCCTATTAAGGCACTACAGTGTGGCAGTTACTTCCAGAAATTAATCATCACTCTGACTTACCTTTTAACTGGATAGGTTTGAATTATTTAATATGTAACTCCTAGCTTTTACTTTGATAATGTTCAGAATTTCATAAAAGTTATTCAATTGTTTGAAGATAATTATATGACAACAAATGTGGCATTGACCTCCACTGTTCCTTGTTAACTAAAAGACAATATAGCATATTAGGTACCTTTGGAGATTAAAATATACATATATATGAATATCAAAAAAAACACACCACATGGGGTTTTTGTTGTTGCTGCTCTTTTTACTGAACTCCATTTCATATATTAATACTGTCATTTTTTGACCACAAGACCATTGGTTTATATTATAAATCCTTAGAAGCAAGGAAACCCCACAAGCCCAATTCCAGACCTTATTTCTAAATTAATATATTACATGCACACCTTTACTTCATTGTGGACAAATGTCTACTTCATCCTCATCTGCTTAAAAAAATCAGAGCTGATCATTTTGTCAGGTCGCCGTATATGAATGGGGGAAATAAACAACAAAAAGTACATGAATTAATTTAACTCAACACTAAAGCACATATGCAAAATACAAAAGGAAAATTTAATTTAAACTTTCTTGTAAATAATGTCATTCTCCTCATATACAAGACACATGTAATTCATACCTACCTTATGTGGTTCTTGTATAAATATAGTTTTAAAATATTGTAGGAAAATGACATGCAGTACCCAATCTCACTAAACAATGTATTTAACTGGATATTTTTATATGTCCAAATATCCAGACTACTGATACCAATAATTTAAATTTCATAAGTCATATTTTAGGTCTCCAAAACATGTTAGTTTAGATGCCCATATTCCTAGGTGTTCAAATGATTATGTAGATACAGTGTGTTACAATTACTGATAGTAGCAATAAGCAATATGTATGGAACATTTTCTAAATATCAGGAATCAGGAAGAAAATTTTGTACCTTGATCAAGTTTAAATATAAGAATTTAAAATCTATACATTCATTCATAGTCTGTGGAGCTGACTCAGAATTGGTATAAACCAAATTGATTAAGATGTCTGAATCCTCACTCAAAGTGTTATCGTCCTCATAGTAAAACAGATTATATTGGCACTCTCACTGCTGCCTTCCTAAGTTTGCAGACTTGAAGGCATGCAATAAACTTCCCCATATCCACCATCTCTCACAACTCATTTACTCAAGGTTCGATTTGAGTTATAAAAAGGCAATGTAGATTTGACTAGTATTGTACCAAATGTCAGATGAAGGTACATTCTCTGTCCCCACGATTGATACAGAGTCAGAAGTAACTACAGGCTGATTATAGACCATTCCATGGCCTTAGAGGTTCAGTGAAGGAGTTCATAATTACACAAATGGGATCAGGTTGAACTAGTCTCTATGGAATTCATGAAATTGTTTGTGGAGGATCAGGAAATATTAAATATCCTCAGCATGCCTTTGAGCTCTCTATACTTAGATTAAACTATTATATATGAACGTTGTTTGTTATCTTTCTAATTTGTTTCCATTAATCCCTAGGAAATTGACACACATCTGTGATGCAGCAATTTATGATGAAAATAAATGAGTTACTAATTCTAAGCCAGTGTGGGCTGCAAAGTTATTTCCAGCAAATGGGGATTATATATGGGACAATGTACTCCAAACCTTGTATGATTATAAACATATGTACACTCTTCAATGATATCAAATCCATTCACATTGTTGTGAAAGTATTAACATGGTACCTCTGAAACATTTCATTTTTCCACATAGAAAAAATACTGACAAAGTCATTATTCATAGCAGAGTTATAATCTTTATATGACCATTAATTATGAAAATTTGTTAGACTTTGATATACTAATATACAGGACTTATTGGTTTACATTTATGCTCCATCCCTTGTTATCCAAACTATATTGGAAGCAATACTTCATGCTTCGCAGTGTCACTGTGCTAATAAAAACCAACTCAGGGCACTTTTGATGATCATTTTCTCAATTTGCAGGTGAAGGTATTCAGGTTGTCATTTATACACTCACCACCCTCATAACAGAAATTTTGTGAAATCGGAATGGACATCCGCATGATTTCATGATGATAATGAAATAAATTTCAGATTGGGCCTCCCTATTGTGGAGTGAAGTTCTTCCCACAGCCTCTTAAAATAACAAAAGTTAGGCACTGTCCTTAGTCTCAGATATTTTCTGACATCTCTTCCCTGGTCCTCTTCCCTGTCTCTACTCCATCCTGTCCATGATGGTTATGTCTCATACTTTTGCTTTCAGCTGTCTCCAAGAGTGAACAAGACTTTAAAAGGAAGTCTTCCCTACTCCTATAAAGCCCATTATGTCTCTGACACAATGTACTGTTGCTTTATATTGTTCTATCTAATGGCCTGATCATAACTCCCATGGTCCTGACCCATTTTTCCTAGTAAAGCTCATCATTCATTAATGGTAATGACATGTCAGCTCCTTTCATGATTCAAACCATCATCACTTAAGTAGCTGGCAAAAAGGATACATGCTTTAGTCGTTTGTTTTGTTTTGCTTTGGGACAGGGTTTCTTTGTGTAGCCTTGGCTATCGTGTTGGTCTCATACTCAGTGATGCACCTGCCTCTGCCTCATGAGTGCTGGAATTAAAAATGTGAGTCACCACCATCCTCCTATGTTTAAGTCTTAAAGTTGTTCAGAGTACCTCACATAGTCCTGGAAAATGAATGACCCTGGTAATTTAGAGTTGAATGAGAACTGGTCCTTTGTGAATTGGCATGCAGATTGTGGCTTCCTCTATGCAATGTTTTGAGGTGTACCAAACTTACAATATTCTAGGTTTCTAATTAAAGTATTGCAGCAGACAGTGGTAAGAATACTTGTTGCATTTGATATACAACGTTATCCTGCCTGCAAGATATGCTAGGGGAGGAATTGGAAGGAATAGAGGGAAGGGAACAAAATCAGGATCTACTATTTTAGAAAAAATTATTTTCAATAAAAGAAAAGTAAATATACGAATAAATAAGTAAACAAATAAACAAAAACTTATTGCTCTTCCATATGATCTGAGTTTGGTTCTCAACACTGACATGATGAACAGTGATCTATCAGTCTGTACCAATCTCTTCTGCTCTCTGTGGGCACAAGTCATACCTGTAATGCACAAACATATGTATGGAAAAAATACACACAACAAATAAATAAATACAAAGATATTAAAAATAAATTTTGTAGCTGAACATGCATATGTTCTGAATGCACATTTTGCTGAGCCTTAGTGATGTGCATTACTGTGTCATTGTCACCACTGACAGTCATATGAACTAATAAAACAATTACATCTGTCCTGAAGTTTCCATGCTTATTCCTTCCAATCATTTACACACAGATTCTTCTCCCACCATTGCTTCTGTCAGAGGCGTGTTCAGAAGACCAATTTCTGAACTTAATCTTCAAAAGTAACATGGAATAAGAGATGTAGTGAAATAATCATGGAATCACCTAGGCCACTTCTGGAGCAACACTCTGAGGCTTAACAGCAATTACAATTGTTTGGCCAATGGCTCAGACATGTTACTGGCTAGGTCTCTCTTATAAATTAACCCATTTCTATTAATCTATATATTGCCATGAGGCAATGGCTTACCAGTAATTCTCCAGCATATATCTCTTCCAGAAGTTACATGATATTTCCCTGAATCTTCTTTTTCTCTATAAATCTGTTTGGATTTCCATCCTAGATATGTTATTCTGCCTGGCTATTGGACACAACAGATTTATTCATCAACAAATAAAAACAACACTTATTTGCAACATCCATGGGAACATCTCATATCATCTCCCTTTTCCTATCTTACTAAAAAGAAACGTTTTAATTATTAAATGATAAAATCATATATAACAAAACAGTTATCAAGCAAGATTTATACTTACAATATTTAGTTCATTTGCATTTGACAAAATTATAGAAAATACTCTATCATCTGTCTTATATTTGTGAACATAAAGTTTATATATAATAGATCATCTATCATAACAAAGAAAAAATAAAATTATCTGTCTTAAACTCCAGAAAGGATATATTACTAAAGCAAACAGGAAGATCATTGTAAACAACTTCCAAACCTCTAGATATTGTTGGGGCCTAGCCCCCACAGAGTCTCTGAGTTGTTTTACAGATGATAGCCAAAGGTGCATCCTGTTTTCTAGTCTTGACTTACTGCCCCCGCATTGCCCACTGACATCAGCACCTAACATAGGAAAACACGCTCTCTTCCACCTGGGGTTTTTCTACTGTGTTGTAAGACTGTATATAAGACTTCTCCCTCCTACAAAAGAGAGACCTCTTAGCACTTGCAAAATAAAGACACTTCTTAGTACAAACAGCTACACATCTGGTCTTTTTTCCTGATACCTCGGAGTTGCTTGTGGCGCCAGTGTCACAGATATAACAGAGATATCTAGCTGGTTGGACAGTCACAAAAAATACTTATGTAACATTGGGGCATCCATCGTCAGACGATAGACCCATAGAATCTGGCAGACTTTTCAATAAAGTTGGAAATTTGAAGGTTTGTTCTGCCTTGTACTGGCAAAGTTTTTCAGTTTCTTTCTTCTCTGTCCTGCAGAATGTCTTGAAGTTTGTTCTGTAACATAGGAACCCTGAAATACCATTCAATCTTGTTTTGGCAACGTCAGCAGTCACTTTTCTGTTTTTTCTACATGTGCAATTTATGCAGCATACAGTCAAGCAGTGCAGGCAATAAGTATTCCTTGCCCAAAAGGCTAGTCTTACCACATTGAAAGCAAAATCCTTAAGGAGCTTCTTCTATGCCTATCATCCTCTTGCAGTAATTGGTGCTGCCAGGAGGAAACATGTCTCACTGTCAAGAAAAGTCTAAGTTCTTAAAGCAACTTAAATGCCATATTCTGTAGGTCTTTGAAGTGTTTCAAGATTACCTATCCATCTAAAATATACTTCAGCTTATCTAGAAAACCTAACATGACTATAAGCTTGATTAATATATATAATTGTTAATTTGAATTTCTTAACTATATATTTTAATTGAGCTGTATAAACACAATGTCTTAAATAAGAGTAGAAATGTGCATGCAGTGTAACAAAATTGATCGTATAGTTGTAACAATAAACCAAAATCCATACCAATGTACAAAGTATTCATTTCTATAACATATCCCCTTTTCTTCTTTAGAAACACATTGAGTGTAAACACTAATCATTTATAACCCCATTTAAATATAAGCAATCATTTATAAACAATCATTATGGGAAATTGGGCATAGTTATCTAAACTACTTCCTGCTGATTGTTAGGCACAGTGATCTTACAGGGATCCAGCGAAAATTTAGAATTATGTTCAAGTTCTGACTTGGGTATTTTTGGGGGTTAGTCATCTTATCCAACAGTCCTGAAGCTGTTGTGGGTACTGGATTATCTGGGTCATCTTTTCACAGGATCTTATTTGATCAAAAAATATTATCCTGGAAAGAATCCATAGATCCTCATTTCCTGTGGAAAGGAAAGCATTACCTCTTCTCCAAAGTAACATATCTCTTGTCTTAAATTTTGAAGATACCTTTAAATTATATATGTTGGTTTAGCTTAGTAGCCCTCACAATCAACAGTTAGCTTATTAACAGTCAAAAAAATCAAAGAAAACACAACAGTATACATAATCGAGACAGTCTGTGTATTTTCCATATTTCCATGGCCCATTATATTTTTTCTTACTCTATCATCCTTTAAGAACTTCAGTTTACTATCCCTACATTATTTTTATCTATGACTCTATATTTTATCTCTCTCTGTCTCTCCCAAGCCCGTATACATTTGTGAACACACTGCGAGCCATTTAGAGGAATTTTTTTCTGAATCTGTCCTTACTGTGTATCTGTAACTCTTTTCTGACCAGAATCATTTTTTTAAATGGTAATCATGATTAGTTAGGACTAAATTAGCTGGCTCTACCCCATTCCTTGGATTCCTGAGAGTATAGTTTTAACGTGGAGGTACTGGTGGAAGATATGTTTTTCGCCCTCCACTCTGGGGAGGTTTTAGATTCATGCTACTGGGTGCTCATAAACTCCGCATAAGCGTTTGGTAGCAGGGCCTCTTAAAAGAGCCATATGGTTTTTCTGCTAACTAATGCTGAGTGAAGAAACCACCTCCTAAAGAAGTTACACCTCTATTTGCCTCTAGAAAACAGAGTCCACCCAAGAAAACATTGCTACCAAGAAGTCATGCTTGACTCTTTAGTTTTGTGTTTAGAATCCCTTTTTAATCTTTTGTCAGGTTTAATGTGGAAATTCTTGCCAAAAGTTTGGATGAAAACTTCCAAATACATCTGCCTCCAAGTTCTAGCCCCATTTGAGTTTCTGTCCTGACTTCATTCAATGATGAATGGCAACATGGAAGTTTAAGATGAATAAATCATTTCTACCCCATGTTGTTTTGGTCATAGTGTTTCATCCGGTGGTATCAATTCAAAGCACGGGATGCATGCACTTGGATCAACCCTGGCTACTATACACTGTAGTATTATATAGCTTTGCCTATGAGCCTCACCATGTGTGACAGAGAAAAGCAGACATTCCGCAATTCTATATTCTTGCTGAGATCATTTTAGGTTTAACTAGAAACTTATCTCCTTGATGAAGAATCCAATGGAAAATTATCCACCTATAGTTTAGGATCCAAGTAAAGGATGATCCATCTAACTTAGCTTCTGCTAAGCTGCTACATATGTAGACCTCCTCTTCCAGATAACCAGTTATCTTGATTTCTGTAAAAAATACTTGCTCACATAAAACTTCCCTCTACAATTGCAGACCAAGACACCAGTATGTGTATTTACCTTTAAAATCCTCTTGTTCAAAATGCTTGGGAATATGCTTGTGTCCCCAAACCCAAGTATGGTCCCAGCTGACTGGAAAAAGACTTTCAACTGGCTATAAACTGTGTCTGCTTGTCATCTGTGTAGGCTTCCTACAACATTTTGGGGACCTCCAGAGAGAACTCAGAGTCTGGACACCAGGACATGGGGACATTGGGAATTCCATGAGAAGGGAAGAGTATACAACTGGACAGAACTCCTAGAGTGTGTAGAACCTGTCATGAGACAGAATCTCCAACAAATCATGGCCAAGCATTTCAAAGGCATACTGACACCACCATCCAAAATTTTAAAAAAAGGAGTAAATCGAAATACATCTGGTCTGAAAACCACTGAAGGTAAGATTTGTCTGTAAGACTCATTATGTAATTAGGACACAAGAGGGAAAATCAGACATAACTGTAATCTATGCAACCAGGAACTGTATGAGATGTCATTAGACTCCAGTGGTCTGTTCAGGCATATAAATGTGTGACATCCTCACCTGGTTGTCTTTATTATGTATCTCTTTGTATGACTGTATCTTTCTGTGTGGTTCCTATAGCTCTGTCAGCTGGAAAAATATCTAAAATGGAAGGAAGATGGCATCACAAACACAAGAACACTGTTTCTCTTCAGGTACATGGTCCCTCTGAGCCACCCATCTGAGCTTTGGTACCCCACTTCAGGCAGCCAACATGGCCTAACCATCTGTTTCTACCGTGACACCAACAGATGCCAAAGCAGAAGTCACCATTTTCCCTATAATAACCAATGGCTTTCTGTAGTGCAAGATCAGGAATATTCGCGCACACACACACTCCTTGGATTAAGACCTGTGGCCTCTTAAAGGGGAACTGAATTCCTTTGGTCCGGTCAGGTCATCCAGATAAACCCCACACCTCCATCAGTTCTCTCAACCCTGCTGGAGGAAAATTGACCTCATCCCTTGCTCAGACTGGAGCACTTGCTTCCCTTCAAGCTTGAATAGTTGTTTAACATCTGCTTGACGTCCCAGGTTCCTGATCCTGTTCTCTGTATGGAGGTGGAGAGGGCCTTAGAGTACATGCAGGGAGGAGAAATAGTGACCTGAATCATGAGCCTTCTTCTATTCTGTGGCCTACTGTAAGCAGCTATTTACACATAGGGAAGGAGGAAATATTCCCGACAGTTGTACCTGGTTGGGGGCTGCAGTAAGTGGAAGTTCGGCTCCTTCCCCATTCATGGTATGTCTCCTTCTCTACAACTAGTTTGTATAACTGAAAGACCCAAAAACTCTTATCAGCCTTTTGGAAACTGTTTTAAAATAAGAGGGCACTGAATGCTTTTGGAAGGATTAAAAGAAGCACAGTAAGTCCAGTTACTCAAAGACCTGATTAATATCTGTTGGCTTTCTAGAAAAGTTCTGTGAGACATACAGGAACATATCCCCATAGACTCAGATGTCCACTTATAACAGTAAACCACTAATATTGCCATTTTCATGCAGTAATCCAGACATAAGGACAAAGGTCCCATAATTAGAGGTATCTGAAGGCACAAACAGTTTTCAACTGGAAATTGATCAGAAAGTTTACAGCAGTCAAGATGCACATTAAGACAAACAGAGAGGTCACAGTAAAGCTGCAGTTTCAGACCCAGAGCAGTGACAACGGATTTACAAGCCTCAGACCGTGACCATCATCAGAGGAAAGCCAGAGCTTCAGGCCCAGAGCAGTGTCAGTGACAGGACTGAATCCCAGACTGGAAGCAGCATCAGAGGAAGGAAGGAGCTTTAGGCCTGGAGCCATCAGTGAGAGGCCCGAATCCCACACTGGAAGCAGCTTTAGAGGAAGTACAGAGTTTCAGGTCCAGATAAGCAGCATAAGAGGGAGGCCTGAGCTTCAGACTGGAGAAACATAAATGAGAGGGCCACATCCCAGTCTGGAAGCAGAGTCAGAGGAAGGTTAGTGTTTCTGGCCTGGAGCAGCTTAAAGGGAACCATGAGCCTAAGACCCTGGAGCAGCATCAAAGGTAGGCTTGAAATTCAGGCCCGGAGCAGCAGCGTCAAAGGAAGGTTGGAGCTTCAGGCCCTGAGGAGCACCAAGGGTGCTGCAAGCACCACACCTAGGAACAATGTCAGAGGGAGGTCATAGCCTCAGGCCCAGGAGCAAAAAGTGATTGATAGGAGAAACAACAGAAGCTTTCCCAGGAGTAGCTTCCAGAAATTATTGCAAAAAGTTCCCCTGGGAAAGAGCACCTCTGTTCCAGCCAGCATCCACTGCCATTTCTCATTGGAGATACCCTGCTACTACATGGACCTTTTGACTCTCAGTTCCACATACACCTCCAGTGGGAGGAGCATACACCCAATATGTAATCCCCACCTGAAACACAAGGAGAGACCAACTGAGCATTGGATCCACTTCCACCAGGAGGAGCATTAACTCAAAACACTGCTCTACTTGTACTTGAGGAGTGGCCAATGGAACCACAGTCCCAAATTATACCAATTGGAGAAAGAGGGAACCCCTGAAGAACAAGGTCCACCTACACTGATTAAAGTAAGAGATATGTAGACAGTAAGGTAAGAACACACTCAACAATATAAAGAGCAATACCGTACCAGTAGGAACTAGTAATTCTGCAACAACAAGGCCTGAACATCCCAACACAAATGAAATAGAAGAAAATGATCCCAAAAAACTTTATGAGAATGATTGAGGCCCTTAAAGAGGGAAAGAAATGGATGAAAAAAAAATGGAAAGATATCGAAAACCCCCATAAAGAAAATGAAAGAAAAAGCAATCAAATAAGTGAAGGAAATGATGTAAGACAGGAAATCTGAAATAGAGGCAATAAAGAAAACAAAAATGAGGGAATTCTGTAAATGTAAAATCTTGCTAAATGATCAGGAACCACAAATGCAAGCATAACCAACAGAATGCAAGAGACAGAAGAAAGAATTTCAGGCATTGAAAATAATTTGGAGGAAAATGATTCATCAGTCAGTCTCTCTTAGGGTCCTCACTGTTTCCCAGCCTCTCTGGCAGTGTGGATTGTAGGCTGGTAATCCCCTGCTCCATGTCTAAAATCCCCATATGAGTGAGTACATACAATGTTTGTCATTTTGTGACTTGTTTACCTCACTTAGAATAGTTCCTTCTAGTGCCATTCATTTGCCTGCAAATTTCAAGATTCCATTGTTTTTTCCCACTGCGTAGTATTCCATTGTGTAAATGTACCACACTTCTCTGTCCACTTTTCAGTTGAGGGGTGTCGAAGTTACTTCCAGGTTCTGGCTATTCCAAATAATGCTGCTGTGTACATAGTTGAGCAGGTGTCCTTGTTGTATGAATGTACATCTTTTGGGTATATGCCTAAGAGTGGAATTGCTGAATCTTGTGGTAGACTGATCACTGAGGACCCTAAGAGAAAGACATACATGGAACCCCGGAGAAGGGGACAGGATCTCCTGAGCAGATTATTAGCATGAGGAAAGGAAGAGGGAGTTGGGAGAAGGAGACCAGGAGAAGAGGAGGGGAGAGGAGGACATGGGGGAGCAGGAAGTTTGAGTCTGGTGAAGAATATAGGAAAGCAGGATAAGAGGTACCATAATAGAGGGAACCATTATAGGTTTGAGGAGAGATCTGGCATTAGGGGAAATTTCCAGAGATCTACAAGGATGACACCATCTGGCAATCTAACCAATACTGGAGAGGCTACCTTAAACATCCTTCCCATATAATGAAATTGTTAACTACCTTATATGTCATCCTAGAGCCTTCATTCAGGGCCTGTTGGAAGCAGAGACAGACAGTCACAGCTAAACACTGAACTGAACTCCTGGAACCCAGTGGCAGACAGAGAGGAGTTATGGGCAAGGGGTCAAGACTGGGTGAGTGAAACCCACAGAAGCAGCTGACCTGAACCAGGGGGAGCTCATGGACACCAGACTAATGGCTGAGAGGCCAGCATGGGACTGATCCAGACTCCCAGAATGTGGATGTTAGTGAGAAGTTATCAGCAATCCATGGGTCCTTCTGCTAGTGCATCAGTATTTATCCCTGGCATATGAATGGACTGTGGGAGCCCATATCATGCGGAGGGATGTGCTCTCAGCCCAGACACATTGGGGAGGGTCTTGGCCCTGATCCGGATGATATAGCAGATTTTGGAGTGCCTCACCCTCCCTGAGGAGTGGAGAGGTGATGGGATGGGGAGATTAGTAGGGATGTGGGAGGAGGGGAGAGAGAGGGAGCTGGAGTTGACATATGAAGCAGGCTTGTTTCTAATTTAAATAAGAAAATTTAATAAATGATTCATCAGTCAAAGAAAAATTTACACTCAACAAATATTGAAGACAAAATATGCAGGAAATCTGGGATATCATGAATAGAACAAACTTAAGAATAACAGGGATATAATAAAGAGAATTTCAAGACACAGAAAATATATTCAAAAACATCATAGAAGAAAACTTTCCTAACCTAAAGAAGGCCATGCCTATGAAAATACAAGACCCTTGCATAAAACCAAATAACAAATTGACTTGACCAAAAAAAGTCTTCTCACCAAATAATAATTAAAATAATAAACATACAGAATAAAGAAAGAATATTGAGAGCTGCAAAGGAGAAAGGCCAGATAACAAATAAAGACAGAGCTACCAGAATGACACGTGACTTCTCAACAGAAACAGTGAAATCCAGAAGGTCTTGGTCAGATACCATGCAGAGTTTAAAGGAACACAGATGCCAGCCCAGACTGCTGTAACCAGCAAAGCTTTCAATAACCGCAGATGGAGAAAACAAGATAGTCCATGATGACTGATGCAGACACCATGAACGTGGGTGTCAGTGAGGAGGCCTCGGCAATCTTTGGGGCCTCGGGTATACAAATGGACTTTAGGAGTCCATTCTACATGGAGGGAGGCTCTCTTAACCTGGACACATTGGGGAGGGTCTAGGTCCTACCCCAGATGATATAATTTTAAAATATTTAAAAAAAGATATTCCATGATAAACCAGATTTAAAAAGCAGCTAACCACAAACCTAGCCCTACAGAAAGTCCTAGAAGTAAAATACTAATGCAAGAAAATTACCTATGTTCACAACAACACAGAATATATATGAACTTACAGCAGCAAATTGCAAAGAAGGGAATTGAACACACAATGACATAATCAACAACAAAAACAAAAATAACAGGAACTAGCAATCATTGGTCATTAATATTCATTAACACAGATGGTCTCAATTCACATACAAAACAAAAACAAAGGCTAACACATTGGATACAAAAACACAATCCATCCTTCTGCTGCATACAAGACACACACCTCAAACTCACAGACAGATATTACCTCAGAGTAAAGGTTTGAGAAAAAGTTTCATACTAATTGGACCTAAGAAACAAGTTGTTGTGGCTGTCCTAATATCTACTAAATAAACTTCAAATTAAAATCAATCAAAAAAGTTAAAGAAAGGCATTTTATATTCATCACAAGAAAAATCCATCAAAGGGAAATCTCAATTCTGAACATCTTTGCCTCAAACATAAGGGCTGCTGCATTTGTAAAAGAAGCATTACAAAAGCTGAAATCACAAATCAAGTCCCACACACTAATAGTGGAAGATTTCAACACCCCAATCTCATCACTGGGCAGGTCTCCAGATAGAAAATTAATAGAGAAATAAGAGAATTAACAGATGTTATGACTCAAAGGTCTTAACATACATCTATAGAACATTCCACCTAAACACATAAATATACTTTCTTTTCAGCACCTCATGGAGCCTTCTCAAAAATAGAGGCATACTCATCAACAAAGCAAGCATCAACAGATACAAAAAATTGGAATAACCCCTTGTATCCTATTGAATCACCACAAATTAAAGTTCAACAGCAACATTAATTTCAGAAATTCCACAAACACATGGAAATTGAGCTATGATCACCTGAATCACCACTGCGCCAAGGAAGAAATAAAGAAAGAAATTAAAAACTTCCTAATATTTAATGAATGTGACCACAAAATATGTACAAAATGATGGACAGAATGAAAGCAATGCTAAGAAGAATGTTCATATCACTAAATGCCTATGTAAAGAAGCTGAAAAATATGATGCTAGTGAATAAACAAAACAGCTGGAATTGTGCTAGAACAAAAAGAAGCAAACTCACCCAGAAGGAGTAGATGACAAGAAAGAGTCAAATTACAGGTTGAAATCAATAAAATAGAAACAAAGAATGCAATGCAAAGAATCAATGAAACAAAGAGTTGGTTCTTCGAGAAATTCAACAAACTAGACAAACCTTTAAAGATAATAGTGCTATCTAAAAAGAGATCTAATATTTTTATTTAATATACTTACAAGATGAGAAAGGATAAAAGCTCTGGGAATATGGGTTGCTTCCAAGAGAGAGCAAGGATTTCCTTTTCCTTTCCTTAAATATTTCACCTGTTCCCATCCCCTGTCCACAACCCTTTGGACAATATTATAGGCTCACCACTATAATTACCCTTTTAGTATAAATAAAAGATTAAACTTGATACAAAACTCAAACACATACAATATATATACATAGAAGGTGATAAGAAAGTTATAATCTACTTATGTCTTAAACTAAACATACCTATCCCATGTAAATCCTAAACTTATCTAAAAGGGGTATCCAGGTCTGAACACCTCCTTCCAATCCCACCCCTAAAACAATTGAAAACTAACATTAACAGGTGTAAGATATCCTTTAATATCAACAGTAGTGAAAGGGACATAGGATTCTCAAAATTACTTCCTGCTGAAATGAGACAATGACAATCTCATGGGGAACTGTGGGAAGAAAATGTTATGTTAAATAGTCTCTGTTTGGCAGGACATGCTTGATTGAAGCTCTTGTCTGAAGTTCTGGCCAGATTTTAGAAGGTGCACCATATCAGTTCCTTACTCCGGTATTGTGTCAAGTGATGTAGTTCCAAACCGGTTTCAGGATGGTACTAGACATGGGGAGTCGATGATGTGGGGAAGTTCAGATATATCGGGTCAAATCAGATGGAATTGATGAAGTGAGGGTTGCTGTTAATAAATTCCTCTTTGTAAGAGAAAGTGGGTGGTACCCTTGAAGGAATTGGTACAGGAGACTGCTTCTTGAACATAACACCAATAGCACAGACACTGAGGTCAACAAGTAGTAAACGGTACCTCCTGGACCTGAGAAGCATCTGTAAGGCAAAGGACACAGTCAAGAAAAAAAGGCAGCCCACAGAATGGGAAAAGATATTCACTAATCCCACATCTTACAGAGGGATAATTTCCAAAATTTACAAAGAAATCAAGAAGCAAGTCTATAAAATACCAAAGGATCCAATTAAAAAGTGGGCTACAGAACTACATAGAGAATTCTCAATAGAGGAGACTAAAAAGGTTGAGAGGCACTTGAGAAAGTTCTCAACATCCCTAGCCATCAGGGAAATTCAAATCAAAACAACTCTGAGATACCATCTTATTCCTGTCAGAATGGCTAAAATCAAAAACACCAATGACAGTTTATGCTGGAGAGGTTGTGGAGAAAGGGAAACACTTTTCCACTGCTGGTGGGAGTGCCAACTTGTACAGCCACTTTGGAAATCAGTGTGGAGATTCCTCAGGAAAATGGGAATCAGCCTACCACAAGACCCACTCTTAGGCAAATATCCAAAAGATGCACATTCATACAACAAGGACATCTTTTCCACTATGTTCATAGCAACATTATTTGTAATATGCAGAACCTGGAAGCAACCTACATGCCCCTCAATTGATGAGTGGATAGAGAAAATGTGGTACATTTATACAATGGAGTACTATTCAGCAGAAAATATACAGTGGAATCCTGAAATTTGCAGGCAAATCGATGGCACTAAAAAATCCACCCTGAGTGAGGTAACCCGGACACAAAAAGAGAAACATGATATGAACTCTGTCACATATGGATTTTAGATTTAGATCTGGGGAGTGGCAGCCTACAATCTTACTGCCAGAGAGTCTGGGAAATAAAACCTTCATTCAATGGCTGATGGAAGCAGAGGCAGACTCCCACAGCTAAACACTGAGCTGAACTCAAGGAACCCAGTGACAGAGAGGGAGGACTGATGAGCAAAGTGGTGAAGATTGGGCTGGTTTAACCTCCAGAAACACGTGACCTGATAAGGGTTACCTCTCGATTTCCAGACTAATGACTGGGAATCCAGGATGGGACTGATCAAGACCCCATGGATATTGGTGTCAGTGAGGAAGCCTAGGGAATCTATTGGTCCTTGGGTAGTAGATCAGCATTTATCCATTGTTTACAAATGCATGTTGGGTGCCCATACCACAATGAGAAATGAACTCTCATCCTGGACTCTTGTGGGAGGGTCTAGGCCTTGCCCTGGGTGAAACAACAGACTATGGACATCCCATGTAGGGCCTCACCCTCCCTGAGAAATAAGGGGTACTGGGAAGGTTGGAGGGAGGGCATGGGAGGAGGGGAGGAAAAGGGACCTGGGATTCACATGTGAAGCAACCTTCTTTCTAATTTAAATTTAAAAATAAAAAGAAATTAAAAAAAGAAATTTTCAATATTTATATGTATGCATACCGGGAAAGGCAACAATAAGGAAGATATTAAATATTAATGAGATTAGACTTTCAGAAAAGGAACCAAGTATAAACAAATGAAAGTACCTAGTTTTGTTTTCTTCTGTCTTATATCAATGGCTCTTTGATATTATACAGAAATTCTGAATTTTATTTTAACAACATGCTTGGATTTAGAGTAGGAGAGCCAATCCAATTACAAAGGCAGCTTCAGTTAAATGAATTGGGACTAAAGCATATTATAAAGCAAAGAGAAATGGATACTATAAGAACAAGATAGAGAGATTCAGACATTAATACCACACATTAGATTGTTGTATGTTTGATGGTCCTCTGGGTAACTATCCTTTCTTCTTCATATGGATATAATTCCAATATTTTTCGCTGTTTGGAGGTGAGTTTTCCTGTGAAAACAAAAACAGAACACTTCTCTTTCCTTTTATGAAGTCTCCTTACACATAGTATAATATGACCTTGTAGATGAGCTGGCATCTTTCCTCCCCCTGAGGTTTCTTCTGTTCCAATTGAATCTTGATTATTTTTGATGGAATCCAAAGTTTTTCTTCTCCTGTGGAAACAAAGGCAAAACCCCTTCCCCAATGTAACACATAACCTGGTTGCCAAATTGAGGTCATAACATTCTTGAAGTGCACTGGTTGGTCAGTTCAGAAGTCTTTTTTTTCTGTAGTCCGTTGTTTTTCTGCAGCTGTTTGTCCTTTTCATTAGCATTAAGAAAGTTCCACGTTACTACAGCATTATGTAATCTGTGTTTGGGGGGGTCTTTGTTTCCCCTGACTGTTTATGAATCATTTCTTTTAAGGTGTGGTTAGATCTCTCAACCACTGCTTATCCTGTGAGGTATAACTGTTACATGTTTTATGTTATAATATTTAAAAAAAACTGTTTCAATTTGCTGGAGACATATGCTGGAGTATTATCAGTTTTTATTTGTGCAGGTATACCCATAACAGCCGACACCTCTAAGAGGTATGTGAAAACAGATTCAGCCTTTTCAGAGCTGAGGGCAATAGTCCATTGAAAGCCTGAGAACATGTCTATGGCATGGTGTACATATTTCAACTACCAAATTCTGGAAAGTGAAATACATCCATCTGCCAAATTCCATTTCTGAGAATACCTTTGGGATTACTGTCTGCTGGTAACAGAGTTTGATTATAGAATGAACAGGTGGGGCAGTTTCTTACTATTTCCTTGGCTTGTTGCCAAGTAATAGTCAAATCCTTCTTTAAGCCTTTGCTGTTGACATGGTGTTTCTTATGAAATTCTGAAGCTTCCAACGTACTTCGTATTAATAAATGATCAATTTAATCATTGCCTTGTGCTAGAGGACCTGGCATACCCTTATCGAAACTGATGTATGTTATATATATAGGATGAGTTCTATTTCTGATCGTTTCCTTTAATTGTGAAAACAATGAGGCTAAATCTGTATCACCTGGAACAAATTCTGCAGTCTCGATATGTAAAACTACTCTCTCTGCATACTGAAAATCCGTAACTATATTGAGAGGCTCTGTAAATTCTTTAAGTACCATGAGAATGGTGTACAACTCTGCCTTTTGCACAGATTTGTAGGGGCTTTGAACTACTTTACTTATATTTCCTGATTTGCTTGCATCAGTATAGAACATAAGAACCACAGAAATAAGTGTTTTTCTTACAATACACAGAAGAATCCAAATTGCTTTCTTTATGAATTTGATTCTCTCTGTTTTGGGATAATTGTTACTGATCATTCCCAAAAAGTCACGGCAAGCCCTTTGCCAATATTCACTATCCTTCCAGAAGGAGGAAATTTCCTCATTCGTTAAGGGTACAACAATCACTGCTGGGTCCTTCCCAGTTAGTTGACAAAGACTTAACTTACCTTTTAATATCAAATCAGAGATCTTTTCTGCATATGTCTTCAGTTTTTTATTCTGTTTATGTGGCAGACATACACATAAGAAACAATGGCCCGCTTAATTACTTTCAGGTCCTTCATCTGTATTGGTTCCCACTGAAAAGTGATGGATGGAACCATTATGGTGCCACCTTGTTGCTGGTCTTTCACTCATAGTTACTGGAAAGGCCACATGGGGTGAAGTAACAACCTTAGGAAAATGTCTTAGGTGTCTTGTACATATACATCTGTCATGGCCTGGTGGTCTAGTGGCTAGTGCCTCTGAATCTGATGCATCAGATTGTGAATCCTCTATGGCTTACAAGCTCATGTCCATAGTATCTCTGAGTGATTGAATTTCCTGGGACAGGAATTTTTCTAAGGATTGCATAGAATCTGCTCATTTGTTGGATTCCTCCTTTATGTGTGATTCCAAGCATTGAATACTATTATCCCTAGAGGCCTGAATGGCATGGAAGTTGCCTTCTAGGAATAGTGTTCTGTCTGCTAAATGGCCATTGTCTTCAGACACAGAAGGAATTTTTCCTGACAATTTCATAGCTTCCTCCTAACTGTACTCTATTTTTTCCATAAATGCAGTGGACCTGGAATCAATCATATCTTGAAGGTTATTCTGTTTAAGTTCCAAGTTATCTATTCTGGTAGATAGTTCCTGCTTTTCCTGAAGATTTTGATCTTTTGACTCTAATTTTCTAAACATCTGTACAACTTCCCCAATATCTGTCTTATTATTGACTCTCTTTCATGTGATTCTATGTATGAGAAGCTAACAGTGAGCATGAGACATAAATACATTTGAAATATATCATAAATATCCACTAATATGTAACCCACGACATTGACAATGAGATCTCTAACATTCTGCATCGTTAAATTATTTGCCATGGTATAAAATAGGTATTCTTACCAACAATTTTAAAGTACTGAGTTATAAAATTCACCTCTAATTAATTTGGGTTGATGAGAGGAATTTTATCTGTAGTAACTGTGCTTGACCAGCAGGTGTACCACCAAACACAACTTTACCACAAAAGTTAGTTATCTTCAGGCAAATCTGGAAAACTCCAAGCAGCTTCCACAGAAAATTAGCGAATCGATTTATTAAAAAGGCGGGAAGGGCTGACCCCATCCTGTGGGCTGTGGAATGGACATGGGCACCATGGAGGGAAGGCAGACACCGCAAAGGATAGGTGGGCGCCATAAAAGGGGTGCAGGCACTAGAGGGTAAGCAAATGCCACACAGGGCATGGTGTGGCTTTTGAGATTCTAATGGCAGGAATCACGGTAGACATTCTGAGCCGGGGTCCAGGGGCTTTCTCTCTAGGTGTGTGCTGTTCTGCGGCTGCAAATGGAGTGGCCAGGGGACACACTTGGGCCGCAGGCTGGGGAAAGGGTGGACACAGCATCGAGGGGGATGCCTCGCAGCACAGCTTTCAGGCTGCTGCAGCTAGGGGCAAGTTAGGCCGCTCTGGCAGAGCTAGGGCCCAAGGGCAGCCTGTGGAGGCAGCAGTGGTGACCTTTATTTTCTCAGGGCTGGCCAGGGTACAACAGGGCCTTGGCCTGGATACTGCACTGTTAGCAACACAGCTCAGCCTGTTGGTGGCTTGGTGTGCAGTTCTTTCCCAGGCTTCCTGGAGCAGCACTGGGAGAGCTATAGGCAGCACGCATAACACTCACACGCTGAAGTCAAAAAACAAAATAAATAGTATCCTAAGCCATCCCTGGTTGGTTGGCTGGCTGGAAGCAGGGGTAAATTGTTGGGTGGGTTTCTTCTGACCCTTGACACCAGCTGATAAGGAAACAATGCAGTGGGGACACAAAGATATTTATTAAAGGTAGCAATCACTTACTTGGGAAGCACTCTGCCCTCCGAAGTACAGCCAACCTCCAAGGGAAGGGGAGGGCCCACCTGTTCTTTCTTGTATATCCTGAATCTTCCCACGTACACATGTCCATGCCCTCCTGGAGAGTGGTTAGCTGCAGGTTCCTGGTCTCTCCCCACATTGAATTCCTGAAGGGATTACACAAATTAATTCCACCATCAAGGACTTGAAAAATTCAAGAGTTGTGGTTCCCAATCTACCTCCCTTTAATTCTCTTATTCCTCTTGTGCAGAATACAGAAGGATCATGAAATATGACAATTGGCTATCACAAATGTATTCAAATACTGACCTCAATTGCAGCTACTATGACAGATGTGGTATTCCTACTTGTGCCAGTTAACACATATCCTGGCACATCATATGCAGATATTCATCTAGCAAATGCCTCCTTTTCAGGACCTATCAATACGGATGAAAAATATTAACTTGCTTTCAGTTGAACAGCCTGACAGTATACTTTTTACACTTTGACCTTGAGAGTATATTAATTCTCCATCCCTGTGTCTTTACTTAGTTCAAAGGGAATGTGGCAATCTTTCTCTTACACAAAATATCACAGTGATACACTATATTGATGAATTATTCTGATTGAACAAAGTGAGCAGAAAGTATCAAGCACTTTGGACTAGTTGGAAGTGTATATGAACATAAGAGGATGCATTATACATACAAACAAAATAAAGGACCCTCTACTTCAGAAAAACTTCTAGGACTGCAGTGGGGTGGAACATGCAGAGATGTTCAGTCTAGAGTGAAAGAAGGCTTATTTCTTTAGCTGCTTCTTTCTACCACCAAGAAAGAAGCATGCTATTTAGCTCCATCATTTGTATTCTAGGGGCAGCACATTCCTGATTTATGTGTTACTCTAACCAATATACCAAGTGATTTGAAAAGATGCTAGTATGGCTGGAAGGGAAGGGTCTTCACATAGTACAGGCTGATATGAAGACTTCAGACTTCACTACCATTTGGACTATAAGATCCAGAAGAATCCAGAATTCATGGTACTTTAGGTGTCATCAGTAGAGAGGCTGTTTGGCATTGATAGAAAAATCCTACAGGTTAATGACAGTGGTGATTCTTGAGATCCACCATCATCTGGAAAGAACACTTTCCCCTTTAAAAGACAACTCTTATTCTGGTAGTTGGCTTTAATGGTAAGTGAACATGTGACAATAATCCACCAATTTGACCTTCACATGGTCATCTGGGTATTATCTGACCCACCAAGTCATAAAGCAGCACATGCACAGGATCAATCCACTATCAAACATCTGATTGGGCCCAAACAAGTCCTGTGGGCATAAACAAGTAAAGAAGTTACACAAATCCCATAGTTTCTACTCCCATTACAATGCCTTTTTCTCCAAAGCATACATATACTTTCTTGCTGGGGCCTAGCCCCCACAGCATATCTGAATTGTGCATACTGTTTTCTAGTCCTGGCTTACTGCCCCCACATTGCCCCACTGACATCAACATCTAACACGAGGAATACAGGCTCTCTTGCACCTGGGGTTTTTCTACTGTGTTGTAAGACTGTATATAAGACTTCTCCCTCCTACAAGAGAGAGACCTCTTAGCACTTGCAAAATAAAGACACTTCTTAGTACAAACAGCTGGGCATCTCATCTTTCTTTACCTGAGTTGCTTGTGTCATGGGCACTGCCCTTTCTCATGATGTTTTGACTGAAAAATAGAAGACTAGGCTGTCATTAGGTATCATGTATACATTATATGCAGTGATCACCCAGAAATGGACAGCTGCATCATTACAACCCATCCCATCACTGGAACTACCTGGGACATCAATGAAGAGAAATCTTCACAGTGCCCAGAACCTCAAGTGGTATATGTGTTTACACGTTCTTTCTTGGAAGGGAAGAGGCATGATGTGAGACTTGTAAGGTCATTAATTCATGACCTTAATACAAAGGAGTGGTTACAGAGTCAGAGAGTTGGAATGATGTGATTTGAAAAACTGAACATGACATATGGGGAAAAAACATTTGGATAGACTTCATCAAATTGGGCAAGGGTGTGAAAATAGTTGTGTTATCAAAAGGGTGACCAGCAGAGCAAGACTTAAGTAGTGACATATATTGGATGTCTCCCATGTGAATAGGCAGCTCTTTTTCACACCATCTCTGCCATTGGCCAATATGGCCTATGTATAAATAAACCATGGTGGCAGACATGGAGGTTATGCATGGGCTCACAAACGTGGTCTACCATTCATCTAGATTGACTGGGCTTTAGATATATAAATGTTGCTAAACACCATGACTGCCAATATGATGCTGATCATATTGAAGGTGATCATTCAGTGAACTAGTGACAACTTAACTACACTAGACAACTTCTTTCATTGAATGGACAATTCATTCTCCATACTAGAATAGATACCTATTGTTTAAGGATTTTCATATTCTGAACATAATATATATGTCAAAACAACCATCCATTGCCTTAAAGAATGCTATATCCACTAACATGTTCTTAAACATGTTTCTGTTTAAGAAACCAATTTCGTAGACAGAACAGTTCATTGAATCCACTAGTCTTGACATGTCCTCCACTACTTGGAAGTAGCTGGTAATGTACAATACTGGTTTTCACTTGATTTTACAAAGACAGATTTATGGTGTCAATTACATGACAAAAGCCTCAAAAGTCCAGGTCAGTATTCTTCAGAAGGCAAAATACACTTTGAACCAGCATGCAATGCATGGTATTGTTTCTCCTGTTTCTCAGTGGTCCAGGAATCCAAGAGTGGAAATGGAAATGGTTCTACTATCACAATTGGCCCAGGAAAAACATTGGTTCCTGTTCAAACAACCTTTGTTCTACATATTTGGTTTCATCAGAAGTGTTCCTGCTTAGAGACACAATAAACATTCCATTCAACTAGAAGTTCAGACTTTGCCCTGGCCAATTTGGATTTGCAGGGCCCTTATATACACTTAGTACTAAAGAAAGTATACTGCTAGGGAGGGTGATTGATGTGAAAGTAAGTAGGACTGTATCTGGAGTGCAGGAGATCCTCTAGAATATATCTATGTCTTTTATTTTGGAAACAATCTTATTTTACACATCAATCCTCCCATTCCTTCACCCTCCCATCCTCCCATGCTTACCACTGACACCATAATCCACCCCTCACCCACTCCCCAAGGATAGTGAGTACCTCCACAGGGGCCATCAAAGTCATTGTCTCTTTCATGAATCTATGCTGCAATAGTAACCCTTTATAGGGAATGGACTTCAAAAGTTCATTTGTACACTAAGGATAAACACTGGCTCCACTGTTAGAAGTCTCATAGACTTCCCAGACCTCCCAGCTGGCACCCACATTCAGAGGGCTTGGTTAGGCCCAAAGCTGCTTCCCCATCTTTATGACTATGGTCTCTGGGCTCTCACTAGGTCAGGTCAACTGTATCTTCGGGTATCTCCAGAACAGTCTTGGCTCCTTTGCTCATCTCTTCTCCTTCTCCATAACTGGATTCCAGGAATATGGCTCAGTGTTTAGCTGTGGGTGTCTGCTTCTGCTTCAGTCAGCTACTGGATGAAGGTTCTAGGAATGGCAAACAAGATAGGATCAATCTCATTATAGAGGAAGGTCATTAAAGGCAGTCTCTCCACCAATGCATAGGTTCACAGTTGGAGATCCCTGAACATTTCTCCAGTGACAGACCTCTCTTTAAACCTATACTGGCTCACTCTATCAAGGCATATCCTTTCTTGCCCTCCTCTATTCCTCCCCTGTCTCAATCCTCCTGATCCCTCCTCTTCTCCAGTCTTCTCCCGTTCTCCTCCTCTTCGCTTCCCACCTCCCTCCTTCCCCACCTCAAGTGCTCCCAATTTTCCCAGGGGTTCTTTTCCCTGCCCCCTTCTTTGGGGGACCACGGGTTCTTCTTTTTTCATATTTTTATTAAACTTTTTATACATGTTGTTTTCAGTTCCGTCTCCCTCCCCTCTTCCCCCTGTCCCCCCAATTCTCCAAACCACCCCTCCACATCCCCCTCTGCTCCCCCAGGAGGGTAAGGGCTTCAATGAGGGATTTTCAGAGTCTTTCATCTCATCCTGGGCAGGGCCTATGTCTTCCCCATGTGTCCATTCTGAGAGAGCATACCTTCGTGTGGAATGGGCTCCCAGAGTCTATTTGTAGGCCAGGAGTAAATACTGATCTACTTTCCCAGGGGACTCCTCCTTGTTCCCCAGATTCTCTGGTGGTGTGGATTGGAGGCTGATAGTCCTATGGTCTATGTCTAATATCCATTTATAAGTGAGTACATACCCTGCTTGTCTTTCTGTGACTGAATTACCTCACTCAAGATGATTTCTCACAGTTCTATCAATTTCCCTGCAAATTTCAAATGTTCATTTTTTTTCCCTGAGCAATACTCCATTGTGTGAATGTACGACATTTTCTCCATTCATTCTTTGGTTGAGGGGTATCTAGGTTTGGGCTATTATAAACAATGCTGCTTTAAACATAGTTGATGTATGAATGCACATTCTTTGGTTATATGTCAAAGAGTGGAATTGCTGGATGTCGAGGTAGACAGAGAGAAACAGAGAGACACAGAGAGAGAGAGACATCACTTAAAAATCAGACAAATAAAAATCACTGAATTTTTTTTAATTAACCTTTTCTTTTTTTTTGTTTTTTCGAGACAGGGTTTCTATGTATTGATTTGGAGGCTGTCCTGGAACTCGCTCTGTAGAGCAGGCTGGCCTCATACTCACAGAGATCCTCCTGCCTCTGCCTCCCGAGTGCTGGGATTAAAGGCATGAGTCACCAACTACTGGCTCCTGAACTCAAGAAATCCAGTGACAGAGAGGGAGGACTGATGACCAAAGGGATTAAGACTGGGCTGGTTTAACCCCCAGAAATAGATGACCTGAAAATGGTTAGCTCTTGAATCCCAGGCATCAGCCTGGGAATCCAGCATGGGACTGAGTAAGACCCCCTGAATGTGGGTGTCAGTGAGGAGGCCTAGGTAATCTATTGAGCCTTGGGTAGTAGATCAATATTTATCCCGGTTATACAAATGGACTTTGGACTCCCCTCCAACAATGAGAGATGCACTCTCACCCTAAAATCTTGGGGGTGGGCCCAGGCCCTGTCCTGGATGAAATGACAGACTATGGACACCCCTATGGAGGGCCTCCCCCTCCCTGGGGAAATGAGGTTTATTGGGGGGGTTGGTGGGAGGGCACGGGAGGAGGGGAAGGAAACAGGGAGGGACCTGGAATTGACTTGTGAAGCAACCTTGTTTCTAATTTAAATTTAAATTAAAAAAATATAAAAAAATTACTAAATTTCGCTATTGTCTAGTAAAACATCCTTTTGTTATGAATAAATGTGGATAATGTGGACAAATTAAAGTCATCAATCTTTAGATTCAATATGGATACAATGAGGCAGGGTTCTCAGTTATTTTCTCAGTTATTGGTGCTTAGATTTTCTAATATGTGTCTTAAAGTGAGCCATGAGACCTGTTATTAAACAACACAAACATGGAGCCTTTTTAGAGAACTGCTACTGTCCTGATTTCTCAGACTGTAGATGAAAGGATTTAGCATGGGTGTGACCACAGTGTACATTATTGAGGCCACCACATAATTTCCAGAAGAGTGAGACAAAACGAACCAAAATACTCTGCAAGCCCTGTTCCAGTGCTAGATGAGACCCACAGGTGGGGAAGGCTTTATAACTCCCACCTAAAGAGGTGATTCTCAAACTAGAAGAAATGATTTTAAAGTATGAGACAAGAATCCCTGATAAGGGAAAAACAAGTATGACATCAATACAAACATGAGTATGCTATTATTAAATGTGTTGTTGCATCCTAAATTTAGAAGTTGAGAAGGGTGACAGAAGAAAGTAGTAATTTCCACATCTTTGAAGCATTTAAGTTGTAAGATAACAAAATTGTGAAGCAGGGAATCAAAAAGGCTAACTAAAAACGACACTAAAGCTAAGATGCCCCAGCGACAGGGGTTCATAATTACTGTGTAATATAATGGATGACAAATGGCCACAAGCCTGCCATACGCCATGACAATCAGAAGAATACTATCCATTCATGCAAAAATGACAAGAAAAGATATCTGAGTCAGACAACCCACATAGGATATGGCTGGACTTCGGATTTGAATGTTTGCAACCATGTTGGTGACCATGGTAGAAATGAAGCCGATGTCTGTCAAGGAAAGAATGGAGAAGAAGTACATGGGAGTGTGTAGATGGGAATCAGAACTGATGATCAGGATGATGAGCTGGTTTCCCAGGACTGATATCAGATACATGGATAGGAAGAACCCACAGAGAAAGGGCTGCAATGCTGGATCATCAGATAATCTCATAAGATAGAATTCTGAAATATGTGTTATGTATTTCGTTTTCATTTCCATCATTACCCTTTTAAAAAGGAAAGAAATAATTATAAAAATAATTCAAATATAAATTCACACTGAACTCTAGATAACTTGACTGCAAATACCCTCAATCAAGGTGTTCTATATTCTTACAGAAGTATTTTGGGGTCCCACAAAGACAATCTTTGAAGTCTTTCATTATTGTTTTGTGTGTTATTCACTTTCTTGTACACAAATCATTCATCTACATTCATATAAACCATTTTAGGATTCCATAAACATTAGAGAAAACAGGTATGTATTAATAATTAAGTAAACCACCTCTATTTTAACAACAAAGTAGAAGTAATAAAATCTTCCTCTAATGAAAAATGTCAATCAAATTCAGGAAATTAAGAAGTATCCTACTCAATTCTACTTTATTCTGCTAAGATAGTATCACTCCTTCCAATATATATATTCTAAGGGCTCTCTCTCTCTCTCTCTCTCTCTCTCTATATATATATATATATATATATATATATATATATATATACTATCTAAGGGCTGAAAGTACTATACGTGTGTGTGTGTGTGTGTGTGTGTGTGTGTGTGTATGTATGGCCTAGGCTGACCTGCAACTTCTGTATCTGCCTCTGCCCCTTTAGTGCTAGGATTGAGGTATTGACCACCACACACTCAATTGAACTTAGTTGATTTTATTTTAACCAAAAATCAGTTTGGAAGGTAAACTAAATTTGTAGGTTAGACAGTGAAGGCTGATAAAAGTTGTCAATGTGACCAAACTGAGATCCTGAAAATTGTTACAGTCATCTATTTTTTCCTAAGAATACTTTACACTATAAATATTACAAATAAAAACAGTAGAAACTGAAAAGCAAGTGAGAAGAAATTAGCAAAGTGTATCTCATAACTACATTTACATTTGAGTAGAATGAACCCATAAATTTTATGGACATTCTTTTGTTCATTTTCTCCTCCCCTGGTTTTGTCATATGACCCTCATCTTCTTCCTTTACCTCCTAAATCAAATACAATACCTGAACTTATGTGACAATTTATAAGAACTGTACATCAAAATTAAAATATTATACAGACTATTCACACTGTTTCACTACCCTTATATTTTCCAGGACTTTTATCATGAAGTCAGCTTGGATTTGTTCAAATGCTTTTCTTCATTTATTGAGATGAGCATCAGCTGTGTGTGTCTTCCATGTGTTGAACAACTGAATAAAACCAGCTTGGTCATGGTGGATAATCTTTTTGATGCAATGCTATCTTCTGTTTATCAAAAAATTTTTAGTATGTTTACTGAAAATGATCGGCTGTACTGTGCATTTTTGTTGTTGTTATGTATTTACCTTATTTTCTATTATAGTGACACTAGCTTTGGGTTTGCTCCGTTGGCTTTTATTTCTTAAATATTTTATTAATTAGAACATGCTTTGTTGGTTTTTTTGTGTTGGGGGAGTTGTTGTATTTTCAGTTTTTTTTAGATAGGGTTTCTCTGTATTGCTTTAGAGTCTGTCCTGGAACTCATTCCGTAGGCCATACTGGCTTTAAATATATTTTGACCCTATGTCTCATCCATCTTGTCCTACCAGATCTATTTGCCTTCTCTACTCAACTGATACAAGCCACAAAATCATACAGTAATTAAATAATAATTAACTTTTTCATGGATTCAGACAACATGGAATAAATTTCTCTCACTGACCAGAGTTAGCCACAAAATATAAACTAACTTCATAGATCTGCCAAAAGAGCTGCAAGTTTCTCTTTCTGGGGTAGGGCTACATGCTATAAAGAAAACTATATCTTAAGATTTAAAATGCTTTTAATGTCACTGTGTCTCGGTAAGTGCTGTATGGGCTCCTCTGCAGCTCATGCTATTGCACTCTCTGAAGAAACAGTGGAAACAGACAAATCCCCAGTCTGAGAAAGCCTGACCTATATAACCACTAACCACAAAATGTTTAATTTTTATCCACTCAAATGTATGGGATATAACACAGAATTTCCTTATTTCTCTTATTAGTTTAGTTCCATAAGGCTACCACTATATTTAAGATAAAAGAAAAAGACTTCTTTGCAGATTGCAGCTACAATGTGTAGTCCACTAATTAGGGAGTTAACTAAAGGAAAGTGCTCTTTTCTTACTATCTGGATTCATTGTACTGTGAGTTGTGGGAATGATTCTTTTTCTTATCACATTACTTAAGAAATGATATGAGAACTTCAGATGAATGCCTGAAATATTTTGTTGGTCTTTGTAAGCTGTGTAGGAGAAAGAAAGACAGCCGGGCTATAGTGGTGCATGTCTTTAATCCCAGCATGCAGGAGGCAGAGGCAGGTGGATCTCTGTGAGTTCAAGTCCAGGACTGATCTACAAGCGCTAGTTCCAGGACAGCCTCCAAAGCCACAGAGAAACCCTGTCTCAAAAAAACAAGAAAAAAGAAGTAGAAGTTGGAGGAGAAACTGGCAGAAATAATAAAATGGAAAAGAAGGAAGAAGAGGAGGTAACAGAAAATTGAATAGAGAATTAGCTCTAAGAAATTGTAGACAGATATTACAGAAGAATTAGAATAGAGGCAGAAGAAAAAAGTTACAATAAAAGAGACATTGATAGAAAGATCATATTGAGAGTAGATTCTGTTTCCCTCACATTTTAGTTCCTTCACTTCTCATGACTCCTTTTTTTGAACCCTGAGAGAAAGGTTTGGAAGCAGGCATTCTAAAGTGTTCAATACTCATTCAACTTCAAGTTGTTTCATAAAACAAGAAAAACCTAACACAACAGCAAGTTTCTCTGATGCTGTGAAGTAGAGCCTCCAGCAGCATAGGGTTTGAGATGGATAATACCCTACAGAGTCCTCAGATGTGTATTTTTTATCTGAAGGAATAACACTTAATTATCTAAGACTGGTAAGTGGGGGTGACTAACTTAACTCTCTGGGGACTGTGAAAGAGATAACAGGCACACACATATTAAGGATATTTCTATCATCTTATGCCTCAGTTATATCTTTAGTTTTCCTTTACAGCTTACATATCCCAACATTTTTGAGGCAATATAAAATTACAATGTGGTTACAATCTATTTTTCAAATGGATGATTTGAAATGACTCATTTCAAGTAATGAATACAGGTAGAAAACTTGTCTCCCATTTATACATGATTAAACAAAGTCACTCCCAGAGCCCACATACTTTCACAGCTAAATAACTTGTTATAGATTAAAAGAGTGTGACCAAGCAGATCCTTTACTGGCATACTGCATATTGTGGTTACAAAGAATGAATTGATCACTTTGTTACTTATCTTGAAAGGCAATATTATAAGGAATCTTAACAGCATCACACACCTAAGCTTTCATATATGAAAAACTGCTAAACTTCAAATCTTTAGGGTACGTACCTACTTGCCAACAATATATATCAAGAAGTTGAGGCCACAAATGAGTACAGGGAATTAATCATAAACTTTGATCACCTTCCAATCCTAACAAGAAAGACATATAAGGTAATAATAATTGAGTTGCTTTTGCTCATGTTCCCTGAGCTTAATGTGTCTCTCACTTGGCTAGGTGATTTTCAAAAACTTTAGATTGTTTTCCTGGGTTTTTCACCTCAAAGTTCTTTGACAAAAACCTCTTAGTCTAACCTTAAGCCATTTCCCCGAGCTTTGTTTTAAACTGCCCAGTCCCCCATTTTAGCAGCCATTACAGGCTAACATGTGCTCACCTGACGTTGCTCCTCCTGTCTTGGTCACTAGGAAGTCAGATGCCCTCCTCATGGCAAGGAACCAACCAGAAGTTAGCTGGCAGTGCTGTGCTTTACAGCCCTGGGTGTGCTTTACAGACAAGTGCATAACAGTGACATGCAGAACATAGCAACTGTCCTGAAGGGCATATGGGCCAAAAAAACCAGTTACCCAATCAAGACGGGCAGGTCATCCAAGCCTGGAAGCACACCAATCCTGAGACTGTTGCATACCCCTACCCACTCCCCTTACACTGCCCTTTAAAATCCATGCCTTGTGATTTCTCAGGGTCCTTCTCCAGCCATTCACTGTGGTGAATGGATGAAATGCCCAAGTTAATGGGGTTAGCTTGTTAAACAACTGCAATAAAAGACTCTTTGTGGGCTGGAGAGATGGCTCATCCGTTAAAGTCTAGGCTCACAACCAAAAATATAAGATGGTTTTCTTTGCATCGAAATGGGCCTCGTGGTGATTTGTGGCTTCAGTATTTGGGCGCAACAGTTTCAGCTATGATGCACTCTGAACCTGTGATCAAGTCTCCCAGCAATAATATTAAAAGAATTTAATATATCTGGGCTTCTACGACTCAGTTGTTTTTCTTGATCATTAATCTATGCCACAGGCTATGCGGCTCATCAAGAGAAACAAATTGTGTGACATTTCCCCATTTTGCTGTCTATCCTCTGAAACCTCTGCTTTATCATGGGCAAGGACAACGTTTTATCCTACCTTTACCTATATTAACTTTTCCACTAAAATATCCTCTATCATAATCCCTTACAATATTTATTAAAAACCATTATTATCATAATTCTACTTAAACTGACACTAGTATTGTATAAAATCACTGTTTCAGTTAAAAAGTACAGCTTATGAGGAAATCATCTTCATAACACTCTACAGGGAAAAATACCCAATAGAATGTGCTATCTGCAAGACATGAACATATTGCATTAAGGGCAGTGTAGAATATCCTTAGGCCCAATCACACCATGCCAGACACCAGAGAAAAATGGCAGTGGCAAAAATGCAAAGACACAGCAGTAACAAGAAATATTCTGTGGCTGAGGCTCTCTGGGGCCCTTGCCTACCAGAGATTCACCCATTGAGGTTTTGTTTCCTGTTGACCCAGCTTTGTGAACCTTAACTGCCACCTGGTGCTCCTAGGACATGGACACCAGCAAATTCTTATTTTGTTTTCTTGAATAGTTTAAGAACTGGTTATAAATATCTGCATGTCGGGTAGGATTCTTCTAAGAATTCAACAGTTCCTGGATTTTTTTTAACATGGACAAATTTGAATCACTGTTTCTTTTTGTTTATTTATTTTGTCATTTTACATATTAACCTCAGTTCCCACTTCTCCCCTTCTCCTGCCCCCCAACCTCCCACCACCCTTCATGCCTGAGTAGGGGTAAGTCCTTCCTTGAGGAGGCAACAAAGTCTGGCATATCAAGTTGAAACAGGACCGAGTTCCAACGCCCATATCAATTCTGAGCAAGGTAACCCACCATAGGGAATGAGCTCCAAAAAGTCAGTTCCCTGGGATAAGTCCTGGTACCCCTTCCACCTCCCACACCACAATAGATCAAGTCTCAGAACTGTCACCTACATTTCTCCATCATTATCTTTACTACCCTTGCTTATAAGACCACTCCTCCCTCTCTTCAAGTGAACTCATGGAGCTCAACCCAGTGCTTTGCAGTAGGTCACTCCATCTGCTTCCATCAGTTACTGGATATAAATTCGATGATGACAATTAAGGTAGTCACTAATCTGATTAAAGGAGAAATCCCATTCAGAGAGCCTCTCCACTACTGCTAAGAGTCCTAGCAGGGGTCATCCTTGTGGATCCTGAGTGTTTCTCTAGCATCAAGTTTCTCTCTAATGTCATAATTGCTGGATCTATCAAGATCTCCTTCATTGCTCCCCCCCTTGTCTCTCAATTCCCTCATTTGTGATGTATTTCTTTAAGTCATTGAGTTCTTCTTGGTTTCATTTTGGTGGTTTGGCTGATCCTAGAAATTCATCCATGTCTTTTATATTTCCCAGCTTATGGAAGTACAGGCTTTTCAAAAAGTCTCATAATATTTTGAATTTCTTTTATAGCTGTGAAATTGTTCCCTCTGTGTGTCTGATTCTGTTAATTTGAGTCATCTCTTTCTTTTAATTAGATGAACCAAAGACATGTAAATTTTTATTATATTCTCACAGAACCAGCCCTTAGATTTGCTTCATTTTATATTGTTTACTTTATATTTGCTGATTCTTATTCTAGTTTTTATTTCTTTTGATTGACTAATCTGGATTTGGTGTGGACCACTATTGCTTAAATACTCAAAATACTCTAAATTCTATCAAAGAGTCACTTGCACATCTATGTTTGTTGCAATAGATAAACAAAGAATAGGACCACTCTGAGAGCTATCAGCAGAGGACAAAACTGGAGAAAATATGGTATGTATACACAATATAATTTCTTCCACTAAAATATGCCATTTGTAGGTAAATGGGTGAATCTGTCTCTCTTCTCTCTGTGTATGTTTGTGTGTGTGTATGTGTGTGTGAGTGAGAGAGAGTGTACATGTGGGTGTGTTGAAACTAAAAAAGAACCATGATAAGCACCTATTTCTGAAGACACCCCTCATTTGCTGCAGGATATAGGGAAATTAATGTAAAACTTACTGGAAATTTTCTGCTCTAGTATTATTAAGTTAACTAGTGGAGAGGAGCAAGAGCTCTTAGAGAGCAAGGTGAGAACTGGAGGTAAATATTAACATAAAAAAGAAAAAATAGAATAATTTGGGCTGCAGCAAAATGGGACAGGAGGATTTGAAGTGTATTTTCACAGAAGGACAGAAAAGAGCAAAGTTTCTATGAAAATGCCATCCTAAAATTGATTTACTTTACATACTACCTTTAAGAAAGTAATAAAAACTATTTTTAAATGTACAGATTTTTAGATTATTACTTTTTGAAGGTTATAAGTATATCATTTCCCCATTCTCTTTCCTCCCTCCAAACCTTCACATATACTACTTGCAGAATGATTTGATCTCATTGAAATTAGTGACTTTTAACATACAAGTATTTTTAAAGAAGATATAAAATATATAAATACATTGAATGATAACTAGAAGTTTCCCTGAGAAGGAACCATAAGATTTCAGTGAAGTATTTTTCTTTTCTTCCTTTTTTCACTTCTAATATTAAGAACCTCTGAGAGACTGTGATGAAATGAAGCAATGTGTGTAATTGTGAGCTCTGGGCATTCAATCTCCAAGGTCATAAAAAAGTCAATAATGACCACAGGCCATCGACCTTGCAATTTGGAGTCTTGAGTACAGTGGGGACAGAGAAGTACATCAGGGGTTTATTTTATTATATATTTACATCAAGCATAAGAAATAAACCAGAGCCTTACATAGACACAAGACAAAGAAGTTACTTTGGATCTTGATTATGACCCAGCAAAGAATCATTTTAACCATGTAAGTGTTGAGTGGGGTGGATGATGGAGAAAAACCCTTGGAAGCATTGGCTTATCATCATAAGAGAAAAGTTGGTGAAAGGAACTGGCTGTATGGTGAGTGGGGGATTTTATATTCTGTGTTGTATTATGGAGGACTGATACATAATTCAATATGATTTCCTTCCTCGTGGATAGTATTGTCACACATATCTAACACATCAAAGCTAAAAACAGCTTTTTCCTAAGTATTTTTACAATATTATGAATGTGATTTAAAAAGAGGATGGTGAATAACCACCACATAATGTCTATTTCCCATTGCCATCAGATGAGTCCTTCAAAAGTGTTTGCTATGAAATCCTGTTGTTATGAAAAAGAGCAAGAACAGTAGGTATAGGAGTCCACCAGTATCATCTGGCACTATTACTGAAGGATTTTGAGTTTGGGGTTCTGACCAGTGTGTTCTGTGCATCTTATTTCTCTGCATTTACCTAATCACCTCCAACTCAAAAGTAATCAGTTCATTTCCTGGTAAACAAGAAGTACAGTCTTTGTATCAGTTGTGCACAAGAGTATTAAATTTTAAAAAATATAGTAAATCGTGCTTGAAGTGTATCACCTGACTATGGACAGAGACGTCTTTTCAAAAGTGCCTAGCTTTGTTACCCCTCAAAATAATCTCACTCATGTTTCATTTCCTGTAAACCCAGGACACTCAATATTTTTCCTTTTGTGATTCTACATACATCCCATTTGGAGACATTAGCTGCTTCCACCAGGTGGATATCCCATAGACCACAGGCAAAGAACACAAAGAATTAGACACATAGTTATTCAAGGCAGATGTGCCTGCCATGGCCTCAAAAATATCCTTGAAAGTATGCCAGCATGTCTAGAACTCAAAAAAACATCATATGCTTCAGATACGCTATGCAATGATACTAATGGTTACCCACTAAAAACATACCTGTAAGTAACATTGTGCAAACTTAGTAGATTGCACTCACATATTTAGTGGTTTTGTGTGTGTGTGTGTGTGTGTGTGTGTGTTTGCCTAACAACAATTAATTAAAACAAAGACCATGAATTTGAAAAAGACCAAAGAAGGCTATACAGGAGGGGGGTGCAGGGAGAAATTGGAGGTTGAAATGATGTAATTAAATTACAATCTCAAAATCTAAAGAAAATGTAAAATACATTGGTCTAAAAAATACAATATTTTTCTATGTTTAGCATATAACTCTGAAAATACATTGCATGTATTTTTGCTTTAATCACATCCTGCAAACAGCAATGTGGATAAATTCTGTTTCATATTATTATAGGAGGAGATAACTAAATAAAAACAGTTGAGAAAAATAAGAAAGGTTATTTCACCAGACCGAGCAATAATTTACATTTGAGTTAATTTAGCTTTCCTTTCTACTTCTATAATGCTTGGAAAACTGTTAGTATCTCTGAGACTTGGTGTATCCATCTGTGAGGATTTCTCATTCATATAGCTGCACTGAATAATATCAACAGATGAAGGGAATCTCAGTGTGTGACAAGTATGTATTTTTAAATATAGGTAAAGAAAATGTTACATGTTATGAATATATATACATATTATTAATATATATTACTTTTCATTAAATTTTAATAAAAATCATGAAACCTATTTATGATTTCTATTTTTGTAATGAAAGTTTTCATTATGCCTCATATATAACAATTCTGTAATAAATGAAAGACAATAATTTTAACGTTTTCTTTTCCAATTCCCGAGAGCCTACATTATGGTCACCACAAAAGATGTTTCCAAAAATTTATGTCATCATTAAAGACCCTGTCTTGGCTCACAAACATTGGTCATAGTTAATGTGACTTCAAAACAGTAGGTATTTCTTCTCTATACCTTTGTCTCCTTAAAAAATGCTCCCATAAGAACAAAAGAAAGAAATTTTTATCTTTAAAGGCATTATAAAACTTGTTACTCAATCTTTATGACACAAATGTTGACAGACATAAGAAATTTACAAGACAGAGGAAGTGTATTCTTTTGTAACTTAGTCTAAAGCACATTTTAGAATATTTTATCAGCCTGAGCAACAATGCCTTTGAAAACTGTGTCACTCAAAACTTTTATTTATCCCCGGTGAGGGCACACTAGTCCAGCCAAAATGAAAAGAAAAATAATGGTCCCTCAAATAACTAACACTAGATTTACCTTATGATTCAACTATAGCACTCACAGGTACCAAAAGTACTCTAAATCAATACAGGAAAAAACACACATTATCAGCTGTAATAAAACAAAATGTGTTATTTGAAAAAAAAATGAAGGGAGATATCACATTAAGCAAATTAAGCCAGGCTCAGATAGACATATTTTTTCAATAACAAAAACTATGGTGTGTTCAGTTGTACCAGTAATTACAATTATTTGTAACTACTCCTGTTTGTGACATTTGTACTTTATATAGATGTTTAAAATGAAGGAAATACATTTGATAGGAAATCATAAGTGTAACTGATAAAAAGATTAATGAGTAGGCAATTAAGGGTAAATCAGGGACTGTATTCCTTATGCAGTATATATTCAAATAAAATGTCTTAGGTGGCACAAAGCCCTGCACAATGAATATATGCAATGAATATTTCAAATTATTGTTTCCATACTGCTAAAATTCTCAAGGAGAAAAACACACACTGGTGAGACTTTGCTGTCTTTAGAGACTGTAAATAATGCGCAGTTGGGCAACATTCTCTAGTACAGATACAGAAAGGAGGACGGGTTCATATACTATATATTGACTCCCTTATATTACAAGGTCAATGACATGGGACTAAACCACATACATCCTGATTCCTATCCCTCATCGCTGTCTGCTCTTCTGAAGCAATGAAGAATATCATTCCTTATGGAAGATGGAATTTCTTAGTGAATTATAAAGGAAGGATTATTACAAAGTGGATTTTAGGGATACCATCTGTTTAGAAGAAGCATGATAATTTTGGGGATTTGGGGTCGGTAACAACTGTTTGTAATTACTTTTAAAACCATACATGTCCCAATTTTGGAATCAATCAGCTATCGATCATCATATTAATAAAGAGACTCAAGAGATTTTATTGAAATAATTATTCTCATGCAGTATCTTGCGATCATAGTTTCCCACTCCTATCTCCTCCAAATCCTCTAATTTCCCCTAACCACCCAATTCCCTTGCACAGCCACTCTTTAGAAACAAACAGGAAAACAAAACCTGAATTAAAAGAAAGAACACAAAACACACACACAAACACAAGCCCTAAAAATGGAAGACCAGAAAGCATAAAAGTCCTAGAAGAGCAAAACAAATGCCCAAGTGAGAAAAGAGACTCAAGACTTTTGAAAGTAGTCTAAGTTCAGTTGGTAAGGTACAGGTTGAGAACCTGAGTTTGAATATCAAATGTCAATGTAAAAGGCAAGAATGACAGCATATCTCTGTAACTCTAGTATTGGGGGAGGGGAGGAAACCTAAAAACTTCAGGTACTTGCTAAGGAAGATGAATCCAGCATTCTTCCTGCCAGTCTGGTCCCAGAGCCACATCAGTTTCAAATGAGCACGCAGGACATTATGTTAATTATGAAGCTATTGGCCATTTGCTTTGGTCTCTTGTTGGCTAGCTCTGACTTAATTATTAACCCATAACTGCTAATCTGAATATTTCCACATGGTCTTCTCTTACTGGCGAAAGGGTCCAGACCTCTTACTCCTCTGGTATCCTACATGGTGACTGAATGTGCCTCTGTTTCCCAAAATCCTCCACCTCTCCTAGTCCCACCTACCTTGTTTTCCTATTGGCCAACAGTGTTTTATTTATCAATAAGATAAATTATACAAAGAAGGACTTCCCCCATCAGAAATTTTCCATAGATAAACCATAGATAAAGGTATATATCTCACTTGAAGATATTAACAGGAAATCAATTCCTGTTATTTAAATCATTTCCTGTTACAATTCCAAAGGTATTTTTCATTGTAAGTCAAGAGAAGAAATCAACTCACAAATTACTAAGATCTCAATTTTTCTATGGATAATTCAGAATCTATGTAATAGTACTTCTGAAACAGACATTATTAAATCATCATGCTGTCTTTTGAGTCAGTGAAGGCTACTGATAGCAGTAAACAGTTAATATGTCATATCATCCAGGGAAGGGTCTAGGCCCTCCCATATGTGTCTAGAATGAGAGAGCATCCCCCTATGTGGAATGGGCTCCCAAAGTGCATTGATACACCAGGGGAAAATACTGAAATATACATACTCCTCATCGACACCTATGTTCTGGGGGTGTGGATCAGTCCCATGCTGGCCTCTCAACCGTCATTCTGGGATCCATGAGATCAAACTTGTTCAGGTTTTCCTAATTAATGTAGCACAGGATTTTTAAATATTCCATTATAGCAACTACTTTGTCTGTCTAAAAGGATCATGCTAAGCTAATGTACAAAATAATACAACTTAAGTCATTTGTGTTTTCATAAAATAATCTCATACAACAAAAAATTCACTGTCTTAAGAAAAATGTATATTCTGCTAATATATTTGCTGTAATCAGAATGATTTTTCAAAGTGAAAGGATATTATTTTCTTCCCTGTGTCATCAAAAAATGGTTGTATATTACCATAATCTTAACCTTGTGATTTGTAATCTCCTTCATTTTAAAACTCTCATGAGTTTACCTCATCACAAATAGATTTGTATGAAAGGACATGTGTAACTTGGAAACACATGAAGAAAGTTGTTGATTATTGTCATGATGCTGCATGTGAAGAACCTCAAGTTAGCACATTTTACTTGTAACAAGTTGAACTTAAGATATATGGGTTTCCACCTTTTGAAAATATTTTTTACTTTTGAGAGTACAATTAAGTCATACCTTATTTTATGTATTTTTCCAATTAATTTTCTTTATCCAAAGGTGTTCAAATAATACAGCACAAAATCTACCTGTTGTCTTGCAATTCCAACTCATGAGCCTCTCAGAGGATCCAGAACTGCAGCCCCTCCTCTTCGGACTCTTCTTACTCATGTATATGGTCACAGTGGTTGGGAACCTGCTCATCATCTTGACTGTCATCTCTGACTCCCACCTCCATACCCCCATGTATTTCTTTATCTCCAACCTTTCCTGGTCTGACATCTGTTTCATCTCAACTACAGTACCAAAGATGATTTTGGATATTCAGACGCAAAGCAGAGTCATCTCCTATGTGGGCTGCCTAACACAGATGTCTATGTTCATAATTTTTGGGTGTATGGATAGTATGCTTTTGACTGCAATGGCCTATGACAGGTTTGTGGCCATCTGCCACCCCCTGCATTACACAACCATTATGAACAATCACCTCTGTGGTTTATTAGTTTTGGTATGTATTTTGATTAGTCTTTTGGACTCTCAGGTACATAATTTGATTGTGCTACAATTTACATATTTCAAGGACATGCAAATCTCTAACTTTTTTTGTGACCCTTCACAACTTTTAAATCTTGACTGTTCGTTAATGTTTACCAAAAACATAATCACACATTTGTTTGGTGTTTTTTTAGGTTTATTTTCAACCTCAGGGATTCTTATATCTTACTATAAAATTATTTCTACCATGCAGAGACTTCCATCAACAAATGGAAAATATAAAGCCTTCTCCACTTGTGGGTCTCACCTTTCAGTTGTTTGCTTATTTTATGGAACAGGCATTGGAGTATATATTGGTTCAACTGTATCAAATTCTCCTGAAAACTGTGCAGTAGCTTCACTGATGTACACAGTGATCACACCTCTGATGAATCCTTTCATCTACAGCTTAAAAAACAAGGACATTAAAAGTTCCCTCTGGAGGTTTCAGAAAAGAACAACATGCTTACCTAACTCCTTCCATCATTTCTGAAGATTGAGTTGTGAATCCAACTATCTACACCTAAAAATGAAACCTCTTTGGTGTTATGACTTTTATCTCACTCCACTAATACTTAAATGTATATTTCTTCTCGTTGTCTTTAATTGAATAGAATAAGAAGGCCTAGAGCTTGTCTTCTCTTAAACATAAATAAATTAATACATTCAGGAGAACCATAATTTCCAAGTAAAATCCTGGATTTAGAGTGAAATAGTTAAGTTACTTTTACATTTTCACAATTTATACCCCTTTATAAAGTCCACATATACTTATTTTAAAATATATATTTAAGTTACTATATCCAGAGAATATACTCTGATAAATTGAGAGATAATTTTCTTTTTAAATTGGTCCTGGATGTCTCCAGATGTTTTACCTGTATCAAAATATAAATCTGCCTTTTTAATCACATCCTATCTAAAGATTCATTAGTATCATGTCAAATTCCTCACACAATGAACTCTTACTTTTTAAAATTAATTTAGTCTTACATTTGTATAGCAAACATTGCAAAAATAATAGGTCAATATCTAAATCAAGTATGATTATTAACAATGGACACAATATTTGCTAGATTGCAAATCTCTTAATTTCAATTCATAGTAATAAAAAATGTTCTCATGGTGAGTGTGGCATTATTTTACCTCCTCTAAAGTCCAATCCAATTGCATTGCTACTTCTAAATTTCAAAGATAGTTTTGTTTTGCTATAGACCTTGGTTACTGAATACCAGCAGCAAAGCATCTGTCCAACTCCTCCTAATATATTGAAGAGGAGTTTTAGCCATACATCACATCCATAATTGTTCTAAGGTATCTATTTTCCCTCTGAGGGGAAATCTCTGTGGTACCTGTTTTCCAGGCTTTCTAATTCAACATCAATGAGTTTCAACTGGCAAAATTGAGTTCCATATCCCAAGATATAGCCTGGACAAACTGCTAGAAATTCAGCCCTTGGCCAAATTAAGAATCAAGATGCTCACAGAGGTCTAGGAAAATTTTTCTTAAAAGTATTTTTTTATTTTAAATAGCTTGTTTTACATGTCAATCCCAGTTCCCTCTCTCTCCCCTCCTCCCGCACCCCCCACCATCCCCCCATCCTCCCACCCTATTGCCAATTCCTTCCACATAGGGTATATCTAGAGTCTATCATTTCATTCAGGGTAGGGTCCAGACACTTCCCTAAGAGTCCAGGCAGAGACATCAACCCTCTTTGTGTTATGGACACGTGATGTCTGTTAGTATTCAAGGGATAAACATTGATCCACTGCTCAGGACCCCATAAGTGGCCCAGGCATCCTCATTGACTCTCACATTCAGGGGTTCTGGATCAGTCCCATGCTGGCCTCCCAGCTGTCGGTCTGGGATCCCAGAGCTCTCCCCTGTTCAGATAAGCTATCTCTGCTGGTTTTGCCAGCCCATTCTTTGCCAATTTGTTCTTCGCTCCTCTCTCTCTGTCGCTGGATCCCTTGGGTTCTGTTCAGTATTTAACTGTGGGTGTTTGCCTCTGCTTCCATCAGTCACGTGATGAAGGATGGTTATAGGCATCAAGTTCACTATCAGGAATAGGCATTCGAGGTGGTCTCTACACTATTGCTTAGCTTGCCAATTGGTGTCATCCGTTTAGATCACTAGAGGTCAAGATGGTGCCTGATTTGTCTTCTAACATATGATTCCCTCTTCCCCCTATCCTACCCCTCCAGTCGACCTTCCTGTTCCTCCACGTACTACTCTCTCTTCCACTTCTCCCCTTCTCTATTTCCCAGGCACCCCTCCCCCCCATCCCTTGCTGTGTTTCCTATCTGTTCAGAGGATCTTGCCTCATTTCTCTTCTCTTGGGTACCATATATATCATTTAGGTTCTTCCCTGTTTCCCAGACTCACTGGCACTGGAATTGTAGGCTGATACTCCCCTGATCCAATTCTAAAATCCATATATGAGTGAGTACATACCATGTTTGTCTTTTTGTTACTGGGTTACCTCACTCAGGATGGTTTCTTCCAGTGCTATCCATTTACCTGTGAATTTCAAGATTCCATTGTTTTTATCTGCTGAGTAATACTCAATTGTGTAAATGTACCACATTTTCTCTATCCGCTGTTCAGTTGAGGGGCATCTAGGTTGCTCCCAGGTTCTGGTTATTACAAATAATGCTGCTATGAACATAGTGGAGCAGATGCCCTTGTTGTATGAATTTGCCTCCTTTGGATATATGCCTAAGAGTGGAATTGCTGTGTCTTGTGGTAGATTGATTCCCATTTTCCAGAGGAATCTCCATACTGCTTTCCAAAGAGGCTGTACGAGTTGGCACTCCCACCAGCAGTGGAGGAGTGTTCCTTCTCTCCACATCCTCTCCAGCATAAATTGTCTTTGGTGTTTTTGATTTTAGCCATTCTTACAGGAGTAAGATGGTATCTCAGTTTTTTTTTATTTGAATTTCTCTTATGGCTAAGGATGTTGAGCACTTTCTTAAGTGTCTCTTGGCCATTATAGCCTCCTCTATTGAGAATTCTCTGTTTAATTCTGTGCCCCATCTTTTGATTGGATCCTTTGGTGTTTTGGAGACTTGCTTCTTGAGTTCTTTCTAAATTTTGGAGATTAGCACTATGTCAGATGTGGGGTCAGTGAATATCTTTTCACATTGCGTGGACTGCCTTTCTGTCTTGTTGACTGTGTCCTTTGCCTTACAGAAGCTTTTTAGTTTCATGAGTTCCATTTGTTAATTGTCGATCTCAGTGTCTGTGACACTGGTGTTATGCTCAGGAAGCGGTCTCCTGTACCAACTCTTTGAAGAGTATCTCCCACTTTCTCTTCTAAAAGTTTCAGTGTGGCTGGATGTATGTTGAGATCTTTGATCCATTTGGACTTAAGTTTTGTACAAGGCGATAAACATGGATCTATCTGCAGTATCTACCAGTACCCAGTTATGCCAGCACCATTTGTTGAAGATGCTTTCTTTTTTCCATTGTATAGTTTTAGCTATTTTGTCAAAAATCAAGTGTTCATAGGTGTGTGGGTTAAAATCAGGGTTTTCAATTCGGTTCCATTGGTCCACCTGCCTATTTTTGAGCCAATACCAAGCTGTTTTCAGGACTATAGCTCTATAATAAATAGAGCTTGGAATCAGGTATAGTGATGCCTCCTGGAGTTCCTTTATTGTATAGGGTTGTTTTGGCTATCCTGGGCCTTTTGTTTTTCCATATAAAATTGATTAATGTTCTTTCAGGTCTGTGAAGAATTGTGCCAGAATTTTTATAGGGATTGCTTTGAATCTGTAGACTGCTTTTGGCAAGATTGACATTTTTATTATGTTGATCCTACAAATCCAAGAGCATGGGAGATCTTTCCATTTTCTGGTATCCTCTTTGATTTGTTTCTTTAAAGGCTCAAATTTCTTGATATGCAGGGCTTTCACTTCCTTGGTTAACATTATCCCCAGGTATTTGATGCTATTTATGACTATTGTAAAGGGTGAGGTTTCTCTGATTTCTTTCTCAGTCACTTTATCATTCCTCATTCCACCTCTCTGGGATATCATGCATCTCTCTTGGGAACCTCTCTGTTTCCGAGACTCACTGGCACTGATATTGTATTGTATTTAGTATAACACACATATTGGGCATTGTCTACAATCCCCAGGGACAAGGATCATAGAGCAAGCCAACCAAACGTCAAAAAACATGATCTCAAGGTTACGGGGCTCCACATTACCCCATAATCCTCCAACCCCCCCCCCGCCTTCTTGTACGATATGCTCTTTTCGTGCTAAATTTTCTCCAAGTAGATAAACATGGCAAGTCAGCCAGAGAACGCGTTTGGCACCCCCAGCCATCTTTCACATAACCACTTGCCAGATGGAAGGATCTGGTCACTAATTCCTGGCATTGACCGGATCCCATCCTGATCTGGGGCTGCAGCTCTGCTTGCATGTGTGATAAGGTTAGCGATGCTCCTTGCTGGCTACCCAAGAGACTTGTTAAGCATTCTTCTGCCTCCCATTAACCTAACATACCAGGTCAGGAGACCCCTCTCTGCTTGAGTCCGGATCGTCTGTTCTCTCCCCAGATGAAACTAAAACAGATGAGCCCAAATGTCAAGGTGACAAGGAAGAGACTACCTCATCAGCCTGGCTGCATTTTTTGATCCTTAAATTGTTCCTCCTTACACTGACCCCTTCTGTTCTCATGTCATCCCCAGTCCCCACCAAAAAAACCTAACCCACACGAGCCATGAAATTATACCTGGGTAGTTCTCTCAGAGACAAGAGATACAGCCTGGTATGCCTCTAAGTCCTGACACACTCCTTGGTGGCCAGATTCTTTCAACCCAGACCTTTGTAAACTTGCACCGAGTGCTAGAGCTCCTTGGGTCCCTGAGCAAATTTTTGATCAGGCCAACATGCCTTACATTCCCTTTATGTGCCCCATATATGCTGGATGCTCCCACCCTCAGAGACAAACTCTACTTAGGATCTACTGCGTCCATGTTTGCCCCAGCCCCCACCAGGACAACAATCTTCTTCATAGATGTGCAAACTCTTCGGATTTCTTTTGTCTGTCTTGGGGCTACGAGACAACCGGAGACACAAATTGGAATCCCACTTGTGATTGGGACTACATTACAGTTACAGTCTCCTACCACCAACCCCTCCCTCCTTGCATTAGCCAAATCTATGGTTCAACTTGCAGGTATCAGCCCCCTTTATATTGTCAGCTCGACTCTCCCTCACAAGGCTGGTGCAATCTCTTAAAAATCCGATTCACCACATCAGAATATCACACCCTAAACTGGTATGGAGGATACACTTGGGGCCTTTGACTATATAAAAATGATACGATGAAGGCCTCACCTTCTCAATTAAATTACTCAAAGAGATTTCCCCATATCCGTGGACCTCAGGTACTACTGGGCCCGGACTCAGTCTTGGGAGGAGGCCAGAGACCTCCTATCCTTAAACCCACCCCTGGCTTGCCAAACCCCACTGACAGATAGCCCAATCTCACCACCCTCCTCACCCTGAGCCCTTCTCCACCCCCCTCTTACCCATTGAGAATCAGGACTCCCTCTTTTTAGATACAGGTGATGTTATTTTAGATCTAATCTACCCCACCTTTTTTCAGCCAATAGAACCAACCCCCATCTGATGGCATATTGCTGGCTTTGCTGTCCCTCCCCCACACTTTTATGAAGGATTGGCTGTTCTTGCTGGATTTACCACCACCAGTGACTCCAGATATTGTCAATGGAGTTCAGATAAATCCATTTGCCACCTCGTCCTGCAACAGATCGTTGGATCTGGCCTATGCATAACCATGCCTACACATCCTTCCCCTCCCCTTTCACATGCTTCACTTGGTAAGACCACTTTAGTCCTCGGCTCCCCTGATGATTTTGCTGTCCCCCCAAATGGTTCTTACTGGGCCTTCCTTGATGTTATTATGCCCTGCCTTTCCATTCCACTTTTCCAGGAGGTTGGGTTCTGTGCATTGGTGCAGGTCATCCTGTGCCTATCCTGTTACCGTCCTGATTAATTCTTTAATTTCTGGGAAACTTCCCAAGACCTTAGTATACGTACAGAACACATTAGAGCTGTTACATTTGCCATCCTTTTTGGAATTAGCGTGTTTGGAGCCGGGACAGGCATCTCTGCCCTGGTGGCTGGTAAATCCAACAACCAGGAACACAGTGCCTCCATTGACAGAGACATCAAGGAATTGCAAAATCAAATGGACTATTTAGAAGAGTCACACCAATCCCTGGCCGAAATGGCCTTACAAAATAGATGAGGCTTAGATTTACTCTTCCTCCAACAAGGGGGGCTTTGTATGGCCCTGAAAGAAGAATGTTGTTCCTATGCCAATAGGTAAGTAGTCGTCTGTGATAGTATAGCTATGATTCAAGAAAGCTTATAAACAAGAAAGAGAGAAAGAGAAAAACAAGAATCCTGGCATCAAAATTGGTTCTCAACATCTCTGTGGTTGACCTTCCTCTTCCTCCTGGGGCCCCTCATGGGCTCCTTTTGGTGGTATCTTTTGGACCATGGACATTCCAAAAACTGCTTAACTTTATCAAACAACAGGTTGACTCTGCCACCAGACTTGTCTTGGTACAATATCATGGTCCCTAACTTTATGACAAGGTCTCTGAGCTTTCACTACGTCAAGTCAACTGCTTATGTGGGTTTCTCCAAAATGGTCTGGGTTCCTTTGCTCATCACTCCTCTTTCCTCCACAATTGGATTCCAGGAGTATGGCTCAGCTGTGGGTGCCTGCTTATGCTTCAATCAGCTATTGGGTGAAGGCTCTTAGAATGGCAACCAAGGTAGTCATCAATCTTATTACAGAGGAAGGGTATCAAAGGCAGCCTCTCCACCACTGCCTAAATTCATAATTGGTGTCATTCCTATGGATTCCATAACTTTTCTCCATTGTCAGACCTCTCTCCAAAACTATACTGGCTCCCTCTATGAGGTCATCTCTTTGATGTCTCCCTCTATTCCTCCCCTGTTTCAATTCTCCTGATACTTCCTGTTTTCCAGTCTCCTCCCCTTCTCCTCCTCTCTACTTCCTACCTGCCTCCTCTCTATCTCCATGCTCCCAATTTGCTCAGGGCTTCTTATCCCCCTCCCATTCTTTGGGGGAACATGTGCTCTTTTCTTGGAGTTCTTCTTGTTCCCTGGTTTCTCTGGTGGTGTGGATTGTAGGCTGATAATTCTTTGTTCTATGTCTAAAATCCACATATGAGTGAATACACACTATGTTCATCTTTTTGTGACTGTGTTACCTCATTCAGGATGGATTCTTTTAGTCCCATCAATTTGCCTCCAAATTTCAAGATTCCATTGGGAATTTTTTCTGTTAAGTGGCACTGACTAGTGTAAGGTGGAATCTCAAAGTTGTTTTGAGTTGCAATTCCCTGATGGCTATGGATGTTGAGCACTTTCTTCAGTATCTTTCAGCCATTTTAAATTCCTCTATTGAGAATTCTCTATTTAGTTCTTTACTCCAATTTTTAATTGGATTGTTCACTATTTTGATGACTAGCTTCTTGATTTGATTGTATGTTATAGAAAGGAGTCCTCTGTCAGATGTGGGGTTGGTAAGGATCTTTTCCCATTCTGTGGCCTGCCGTTTTATCTTAATTATTGTGTCCTTTACCTTATAGAAACTTCTCATTTTTCAGGAGGTCTGATTTATTAATTGTCAATCTCAGTGTCTATTCTACAGGTGTTATATAGAACATTTCTTGATATCACCTTACTCTGTGATTGAGGTCAATGGAAAACTATAAAAACATGATCCAGGAAGACCGAAAAATCGTTCAATGAGAACATTGGTTACCTACCCAGTTAAAGAATCAAAATATGCTGAGCTGCTTACCAAGAGTGGGTAAATAGAAAACCAACAGTACAAAAAGGTAGTTATATGAGCAGTTACAGAAATAAGGAGTGCAATATTCATGAGCATTTTCTATCCTATTATATTAAGAACATGCTTGGGTATATAAACATATATTGTGTGAATAGCTGCATTTACTTTCTTAATTTAACATATAATATGATATTTACTGAAATATAAGTGGTTATTTTAATTATGCTATGAGGTACTAAAGGACTAAAAATTTTCAAAGGATATTGACATCTTATCTAAAATATATAATGCATAAATGCTAGTATGAGGAATAGTTATACCATGGTAAATGGAACAATGACATGCTATTGTTTTCATATGGAATTAAGTATGACATAAAGAGATTCAATTGTGTGTCAGGCTGACAAAGGGTAGACTTTTGATGGTTCATTTCGGGAGTCATCTCTACTGAATGTAGAATCAAGAAAAACCCTAAATACTTAGCATTTCTGTGAAGGATATTTTCTTAGTCAGATTATTAGAAATAGGAAGGCCCACCCTAAACTGGGTTAGCAACTTCTGGAAATAGACAAGAAGACATAGGACGAAAAATGTTCCTTTTAACAGCTTGCCCCAAATATCACTGGAAATATTATTCTATCCAGTCTCTCTGACATTAGTTCATAGTTAATATATCCAACTTCTTCACAATTGCCATATAGACTAAAACCTAGAAACTCTTCAAGAATCCTCAAGAACACCAACTCCAAATTGGAACTGCTAAGAAATACAGTCTCCTGGCTAATGGCCAAAACAACTGCTTGATTTGTGGTCCCTCCACTGTGAAACAGGAATTGTTGGACTATCTGCACCATGCCATGTAAGCAATCTAACAAATCACACACACACACACACACACAACACACACAACACACACACACACACACACTAACACAATGACCTGTGTTATTCAGGTTTCTCTAAAAGAATGAAATTAATAGAATATATGTATGTTATACCAACAAAAGGTCCAAAAATTCAGTTGTTGTTCAGTCACAAGCTGGATGTCTCAGCTGATCTTCAACATATAAGAACCCTGAAGAACTGGGCTATAATGCCAAAAAAGGAGTGGGTATTCTTGTGATAATAGAAGTGGGGTTTTTCACCTGAAAAGTTTAAAGTAAGAAAAAAATACTTCATAAGCATGCTAGCCATTTGAGTTTTTGGAAATTCCAGATGTAGTTAAGTTGACAAAATAGGATATTCATCACAAATCTACCCCTTGTCACCTTGAAACACAACCATGTCCACCTATGCCAGGTATATTTTGAAATGAAAATGATAACGAGGTCATAATTATGCCTAACATGATATAACTATGATATGTATAATCAAGATTTTCCATGCTCTTCGATAGGTAGAATCAACATATTAAAAATGGTAATCTTTCCAAAAGCAATCTACAGATTCAATGAAATCCCCATCAAAATCCTAGCACAATTCTTCACAGATCTTGAAAGGACAATTCTCAACTTTACATGCAAAAACAAAAGACCTAGGATAACCAAAACAATCCTGTGCAATAAAGAAATTTCTGGAGGTATTAGCATCCCTGAATTCAAACTCTATTATGCAGCTATAGGTCTGAAAACACAAATGTTGACAGACATAAGAAATTCAAAAGACAAAAAAAGAAAGAGTAACTTGGTCTAAAGCACATTTTAGAATATTGTATCAGCCTGAACATTAATATCTTTAAAAACTGTGTCCCTAAAACCTCTTATTTATACTTGGTGGCGGCACACTAGTCCAGCCAAAATGAAAAGAAAAATAATGGTCCCTCAATAACCAATACTAGGTTTACCTTGTGATTCAACTATAGCACTCACGGGTACCAAAAGTACTCCAAATCAATACAGGACAAAATCCATGTCACCTTTGATTGTAGCACTATTTAAAATAGACAAGATATAGAGTCAGCCTAAGTATCCAACACAGTAATGGGTAAAGAATATACGATAAGCATATGATGAATTATCAGGTGTACCATAACAAAATGGGTTATTTGAAAAGAATGAAGGCAGACAGACATCACTTTAAGCAAATTAAGCCAGTCTCAGAAAAACACATTTTTTTCCAATAACAAAAATTATGGTGTATTCAGTTTTACCAGTAATTACAATTCTTTGTAACTACTTCTATTTGTGGCATTTGTATTTTCTATAGATGTTTAAAATGAAGGATATACATATGATAGGAAATGATAAGTGAAACTGAAAAAAGACTAATGGGTGGGCATTAAAGAGGAATTCGGGTAATGTGTTCAATATGCAGTATATATTCAAATAAATGTCTTCGGTGGCACAAAGCCTTGTACAATGAATATATGCAACAGATATTTAAATTATTGTTTCCATACTGCTAAAATTCTCAAAGAGAAAAACACACACAGTGGTGAGACTTTGCTGTCTTTAGAGGCTATGAATATTGTGCAGATGGGCAACATTCTCTAGTACAAACAGAAAGTATGATGGGTTCATATACTATATATTGACTCCCTTATATTACAAAGTCAATGACATGTGACTAAATAACATACATCCCGATTCCTATCCCTCATCACTGTATGCTCTTCTGAAGCAATGAAGAATATCATTCCTTATGTAAGATGGAATTTCTTAGTGAATTATAAAGGAAGAATTATTACAATGTGGATTTTAGGGATACCATCTGTTTAGAATAAGAATGTTTATTTTTGAGATTTGGGGTCAGTTAACAAATGTTTGTATTTACTTTTAAAACTGAACATGTCCCAATTTTGGAATCAAAGAGCGATCAATCATTATATTATATTATATTATATTATATTATATTATATTATATTATGAGACTCAAGAGATTTTTATTGAAATAATTATTCTCATAAAATATATTCTGATCATAGTTTCCCACCACCATCTTCTCTATATCCTCTAATTTTTCCTATCCACCCAATTCTCTTGCCCATCCTCTCATTAGAATGCAAACAGGAAAACAAAACCTGAATTAAAAGAAAGAACACAAGAAACACACACAAGCACAAGTCCTAAAAATGGAAGACCAGAAACCATAAAATTCCTAGAAGAGCAAAACAAATGCCCAAGTGAGAAAAGAGACTCAAGACTTTTGAAAGGAGTCTAAGGAGCTTATTCAGTTGGTAAGGTACAAGTTGAGAACCTGAGTTTAAATAGCCAATGCCAATGTAAAAGGCAAGAATGACAGCATAGTTCCATAACTAGTATTGGGGGAGGGGTGGAACCCTAAAAACTTCAGGTACTTGCTAAGGAAGATGAAACCAGCATTCTTCCTGCCAGTCTGGTCCCAGAGCCACATCAATCCCAAATGAACAGGCATGATGCTATATTAATTATGAAGCTGTCAGCTATTTGTTTTGGTTTCTTGTTGGCTAGCTCTGACTTAATTATTAACCCATAACTGCTAATATGAATATTTCCACATGGTCTTCTCTTACTGGAGAAATGGTCCAGACCTCTCACTGCTTTCACATCCTACCTGGTGACTAACTGTGCCTTAGTTTCCTAGAATCCTCCACCTCTCCTAGTCCCACCTACCTTGCTTCCCTATTGACCAACAGTGCTTTATTTATCAATTATTAAGACAAACATATACACAAAAGGACTTTTCCCATCAGAAAGTTTTTAAAGATTAACCATGGATAAAGATATATATCTCACTTGAAGATATTAACAGGAAATCATAGTCCCAATTCCAAAGATATTTTTCATTGTAAGGCAAGTGAACCAGTCAACTCACAAATTACTAAGATCTCAATTTTTCTATGGATAATTCAGAATCTATGTGTCCGCACTTCTGAAATAGACATTTTTAAATCACCATTCTGCATATTGAGGGAGTGAGGGCTACTGTTAGCGGTAAAGAGTTACTATTTCATATCATTTCGGGCAGGCCCTAGGCCCTGCCATATGTGTTCAGGCTGAGAGAGCATCCCTGCATGTGGAATGTGCTCTCAAAGTCCATTCATACACCAGAGATAAATACCGATCTATTAAATGAGGCCCTATAAATTTCCAAAGTCAACTCCACGACACCCACGTTCTGGGGGTCTGGATCACTCCCATACTTGCCTCTCAGCCATAAGTCTGGAGTCATGAAGTCCCCCTTGTTCAGGTCAGCTGATTTTGTGGGTTTCACAAGCCTAGTCTTGTCCCCTTTGCCCATCATTTCTCCCTTTCTACAACTGGGTTCTAGTTCACTTCAATGTTAAGCTGTTGTGTCTGCCTCTGATTCCATTAGACACTGGATGAAGACTCTAAGATGGCATAGAAGGTAATCATCAATCTCATTATCAGGGAAGGGCATTTAAGGTAGTCTCTCCACTATTGCTTAGATTGCCAGTTGGTATCATCCTTGTATATCTCTAGAAATCTCCCTAGTGCCAGATCTCTCCTCAAACCTATAATGGCTACTTCTTTTATGATTATCTCTCATCCCCTCCCTAGGGAGCAGAGGAGGTTGGTGTGGGGGGCTGGTGGGGATTGTTGGGGTGGGGGAGGAGGGGAGGTAAAGGGAGCTGGGATTGACATGTGAAGCAAGCTTGTTTCTAAGTTAAATTTTTAAAAAGGCGATCTATAGTGAAAGAAAAGATTCTAAACAAAGCTCCATGGCTTTAGAATGGTGAATCTAATAGTAAAGAAGTTCACTGAGTTGTATAGAATTTGGGATCTGAAAAGTGTTTGTTTTAATATCTAATTTATAACCAGTGTGTGATTATTTTTTTTCATTTCATTACAGAAAAGTGATTTTTATTTTAAAAAGAGGAGTTAATATATATTGTCTAAATGTCAGAAATTATCTTAATCAAAGTTTGCATTTCTGGAGTTAAAGAAGGAACATCACAAACTTCACATACTCATTCTTAATTAAATCTATTTAATGGATATATAATCATCTAAAGATTTTAGATCCGGGCTGTGGTGGCACACGCCTTTAATCCCAGCACTCGGGAAGCAGAGGCAGGCGGATCTCTGTGAGTTCGAGGCCAGGCTGGACCGATAGCCTCCAAAACAATACAACGAAACCCTGTCTTGAAAAAACCAAAAAAAAAAAAGATTTTACAAGTATTTACAGATGGATACACGGATAAGTGATTGTAATAAACAATTATCTCTGCAACTTAAAAGTCAAAATTCTATTCTTTTGAAAGTGCAGCATGCACAAAAATTTGATCATATTCAAACCAGACAATATCCCATGCCAAAGAAGGAAAATTGGGCAAAAATTCTCACTCCTAACCAAGAGCTATTTGAAATTGATAGTTCCTGGGAAGTAAAGAAACTGTTTTCTTCAACAGAGTAACACTGAATATGTCAAATACACCCATATGCTCAAGAATAATTGACCAACACAAAAATGACTTCATATTTTCTGGTTAGTTTTGATTTAGTTTTAGATTTTATCCTTCTTTTTCTGCTTTTTTTGTTTGCTTACTTTTTTTCTAAGAGAATAAATATGAAATGTTGTGGGTATAAAGGAATCTGGGAACCACTAGGGAAGAAGAAAGTGTATGACCAAAATGCATTATATTTGTTTTACAAAATAAAAAGGTTAAAAGGGTGGAAAGTTCTTTACACATGTTTTTGATTACACTCATTTTAAAAGTTGGGCAAATTGCTAGAGAATTGGCGCAGCAGTTAACGGCAGCTGTGTTTTCAGAGGACCCTGTTTTGGTTCCCAGCACCCATATATACATACATACAAGCAAAACAATCAAGCATAAAATGAATAAATATAATGATAATTAAAATGAGAAAATTTTGCAGAAATGTTTACATCACTTCCTGTACTTTCTCATTTTTCCAATTGAATCATAGTGTGAAACAATGACCCAATTTTTTTCATAAAACTCAAATGAGAGAATTGTAGCCTATATAATAGAAAATATCAGTGACAAATACATATATAATTAGATGTATGGTTACTGGGAATTAAACTTAGGACTGCCTCAGGAACACAAGTTCTTAACTATAAACAATTATTATGATCAGAAAAGGCAATGTAGCAGTATTAACAGATTAAAGATGCTAAGATCAAAGGGAAAACTTTTATTTCTTTTATATTTTACCATTATAATTGCATAATTTCCCCCTTTCTTGCCATCCCTATAAATCCTCTCATAAATGACTCATTGTTCTTTTTCTTTTTTTTTGATATCTGTATTTATTTATTTATTTTTTTGGAACACATTTTTTTTAAAATTTTAAATAGCTTGTTTTACATGTCAATCCCAGTTCCCTCTCCCTCCCCTCCTCCCGCACTCCCCTTCCACCCTCCCTCCCACCCTATTGCCAAATCCTTCCACATAGGGGATGTCTAGAGTCTATCATTTTACTCTTGGTAGGGTCAAGGCACTCCCCTAAGAGTCCAGGCTGAGAGAGCATCTCTCTTTGTGCTATAGGCACATGAAGACAGATTGTATACCAGGGATAGACACTGATCCACAGCTCAGAGCCCCATAGGTTGTCCAGGCCCTCTCACTGACACTCACATTTGGGGGATCCAGATCAGTCCTATTCTGGCCTCCCCACTGTCGGTCTGGGGTCCAAGAGCACTCCCCTGTTCAGATCAGCTGTCTCTGCTGGTTTTGCCAGCCCATTCTTTGCCAATTTGCTCATCATTCCTCTCTCTCTGTCACTGGGTTCCTTGGGTTCAGTTCAGTGCTTAGTTGTGTGTTTGCCTCTGCTTCCATCAGTCCCAGGATGAAGGCTCCCGGATAGTTATAGACATCAAGTTCATTATCAGGAATGGGCATTCGAGGTGGTCCTTCCACTATTGCTTAGCTTGCCAATTGATGTTATACCTTTAGATCACTCGAGGTCACTCTGGTGCCTGATCTGTCTTCGATCCTATGATTCCCTCTTCCCCCTATTCTACACCCACCCCCTCAACTTCCTGTTCCCCCATGACCAACTCCCTTCCTCTTTGCCCCCTCTATTCTTCCCAGGTCCCACTACCCCCCTCGCCCTGTTCCCCATCCATTCAGAGGATCTTGCCTCCATCCTCTTCTCTTGGATACTATGCATATATGCATATCTTTTAGGTTCTTTCCTGTTTCCCAGACTCTCTATCTTTGGAAGTGCAGACTGGCACTATCCTGATCTATATCTAAAATCCATATATGAGTGAGTACATACCATGTTTGTCTTTTTGCGACTGGGTTACCTCACTCAGGATGGTTTCTTCCAGTGCTATCCATTTCCCTGCGAATTTCAAGATTCCATTGTTTTTTTCTGCTGAGTAATACTCCATTGTGTAAATGTACCACATTTTCTCTATCCACTCTTCAGTTGAGGGGCATCTATGTTGCTTCCAGGTTCTGGCTATTACAAACAATGCTGCTATGAACATAGTGGAGCAGATGCCCTTGTTGTATGAACCTGCCTCATTTGGATAAATGCCTAAGAGTGGAATTGCTGGGTCTAGTGGTAGATTAATTCCCATTTTCCTGAGGAATCTCCATACTGATTTCCAAAGAGGCTGTATGAGTTGGCATTCCCACCAGCAGTGGAGGAGTGTTCCTCTCTCTCCACATCCCCTCCAGCATAAATTGTCTTCGGTGTTTTTGATTCTAGCCATTCTGACAGGAGTAAGATGGTATCTCAGAGTTGTTTTGATTTGCATTTCCCTGATGGCTAAGGATGTTGAGCACTTTCTTAAGTGTCTCTTGGCCATTTTAGCCTCCTCTACTGAGAATTCTCTATTTAGCTCTGTACCCCACCTTTCAAGTGGATCCTTTGGTGTTTTGGAGACTTGTTTCTTGAGTTATTTGTAAATTTTGGAGATTAGCCCTCTGTCAGATATAGGGTTAGTGAATATCTTTTCCCATTCTGTGGCCTGCCTTTTTGTCTTTTTGATTGTGTCCTTTGCCTTACAGAAGCTTTTTAGTTTCAGAAGGTCCCATTTGTTAATTGTTGATCTCAGTGCCTGTGCCACTGGTGTTATGTTTAGGAAGTGGTCTCCTGTACCAACTCTTTGAAGAGTATCTCCCACTTTCTCTTCTAAAAGTTTCAGTGTGGCTGGATGTATGTTGAGATCTTTGATCCATTTGGACTTAAGTTTTGTACAAGGCGATAAACATGGATCTATCTGCAGTCTTCTGCATACCACTAACCAGTTATGCCAGCACCATTTGTTGAAGATGCTTTCTTTTTTCCACTGTACAGTTTTAGCTTCTTTGTCAAAAATCAGATGTTCATAGGTGTGTGGGTTAAAATTAGGGCTTTCGATTCGGTTCCATTGGTCTACCTGCCTATTTTTGTGCCAATACCAAGCTGTATTCAGGACTATAGCTCTATAATAGAGCTTGAAGTCAGGTATGGTGATGCCTCCTGAAGTTCCTTTATTGTATAGGGATGTTTTGGCTATCCTGGGCCTTTTGTTTTTCCATATAAAGTTGATTAATATTCTTTCCAGGTCCTTGAAAAATTGTGATGGAATTTTGATAGGGATTGCATTGAATCTATAGACTGCTTTTGGCAAGATTGCCATTTTTATTATGTTGATCCTACCAATCCAAGAGCATGGGAGATCTTTCCATTTTCTGGTATCTTCTTTGAATTCTTTCTTCAAAGACACAAAGTTCTTGATATACAGGTCTTTCCCTTCCTTGGTTAACATTATCCCCAGATATTTGATGCTGTTTTTGGCTATTGTAAAAGGTGATGTTTCTCTGATTTCTTTCTCAGTCACTTCATCATCTGTATATAATAGGGCCACTGATTTTTTTGAGTTTACCTTGTATCCTGCCACATTGCTGAAGGTGTTTATCAGCTCTAGGAGTAACCTTGCGGAGTTTTTTGGGTCACTTATGTAAACTATCATATCATCTGCAAATAATGAAAATTTGACTTCTTCTTTTCCTATTTGTATCCCCTTTATCTCCTTTTGTTGTCTTATTGCTGTAGCTAGAACTTCAAGTACAATATTGAAGAGATATGGAGAGAGTGGACAGCCTTGTCTTGTTCCTGATTTTAGAGGAATTGCTTTGAGTTTCTCTCCATTTAGTTTGATGTTAGCTGTTGGTTTACTGTATATTGCTTTTATTATATTCAGGTACGTTCCTGTTATCCCCGATCTCTCTAGGACCTTTATCATGAAGGGATGCTGGATTTTGTCAAAGGCTTTTTCAGCATCTAGTGAGATGATCATGTGGTTTTTCTTTCGCAGATTGTTAATATGGTGGATTACATTGATAGATTTTCTAATGTTGAACCATCCCTGCATTCCTGGAATGAAGCCTACTTGATCATGGTGGATGATTTTTCTGATGTGTTCTTGAATCCGGTTTGCAAGTATTTTATTGAGTATTTTTGCATCAATGTTCATGAGGGAAATTGGTCTATAGTTCTCTTTCTTAGTTGTGTCTTTGTGTGGCTTGGGTATCAAGGTAATTGTAGCCTCGTAGAAAGAGTTTGGCAGTGAGCCTCCTGCTTCTATAGTGTGGAATAATTTGACGAGTATTGGAATGAGCTCTTCTTTGAATTTCTGGTTGAATCCTGCACTGAAGCCATCTGGGCCTGGGCTTTTTTTGTTTGGGAGACTTTTGATGACTGCTTCTATTTCATTAGGGGTTATAGGTCTGTTTAGATTATTTATCTGTTCTTGATTTAGTTTTGGCAAGTGATATCTATCCAGGAAATTGTCCATTTCCTTTAAATTTTCAAATTTTGTGGAGTACAGATTTTCAAAGTATGCCCTGATGATTCTCTTGATTTCCTCAGAGTCCGTTGTTATGTCCCCTTTCTCATCCCTGATTTTGTTAATTAGCATGTTCTCTCTCTGTCTTTTGGTTAGTTTGGACAGAGATTTGTCTATTTTGTTGATTTTCTCAAAGAACCAACTCTTTGTTTCATTGATTCTTCTCAGTATTTTCCTGGTTTCTACTTGATTGATTTCTGCCCTCAATTTGATTATTTCCTGGCGTCTGCTCCTCCTGGGGAGTTTGCTTCTTTTGTTCTAGAACATTCAGCTGTGCTATTAATTCTCTAGTATGACTGTTCTCCAGTTTTTTCATGTGGGCACTTAGTGCTATAAACTTTCCTCTCAGCACTGCTTTCAAAGTGTCCCATAAGTTTGTGTATGTTGTGTCTTCATTCTCATTGAAATCGAGGAAGTCTTTAATTTCTTTTTTTATTTGTTCCTTTACCCAGGGATAGTGCAATTGTGCATTGTTCAATCTCCATGAGTTTGTAGGGTTTCTGCGATTTGTGTTATTGTTGAATTCTAATGTTAATGCATGGTGGTCTGATAAGATGCAGGGGGTTATTCCAATTTTTTTGTAACTGTGGAGATTTGCTATGTTTCCTATTATGTGGTCAATTTTAGAGAAGGTTCCATGTGGTGCCGAGAAGAAGGTATATCCCTTTGTGTTTGGGTGGAATGTTCTATAGATGTCTGTTAAACCCAGTTGGGTCATAACTTCTATTAATTCTTTTGTTTCTTTGTTAAGTTTCTGTCTGGAGGTCCTATCTAGCGGTGAGAGCGGAGTGTTGAAGTCTCCTACTATTAGTGTGTGAGAGTTTATGTGCATTTTGAGCTTTAGTAATGTTTCTTTCACGAATGTAGGTGCCTTTGTATTTGGGGCGTAGATATTTAAAATCGAGACTTCGTCTTGATGTATTTTTCCTTTGATGAATATGAAGTGCCCTTCTTCATCTCTTTTGATTGATTTTAATTTGAAGCCTAATTTGTTAGATATTAGGATTGCTACGCCCGCTTGTTTCTTGGGGCCGTTTGATTGGAAGATCTTTTCCCAGACCTTTACTCTGAGATAACGTCTGTCTTTGGTGTTGAGATGTGTTTCTTGTATGCAGCAGAAGGAAGGGTTCTGTCTTCGTATCCATTCTGCTAGTCTGTGTCTTTTTATAGGTAAGCTGAGGCCATTGACATTGAGGGATATTAATGACCATTGATTGGTGATCCTTGTTTGCGCTTGATTTATTGTTAGTGAAGTTATTTTGTGTAGTTTCTCCTCCCTTTTTCTTTTAGTGTTTTGTAAAGTATGATTCTATATTGCCTGCGTCTTTGTGAATGTAGTTATCTTCCTTGGCTCTAGGTTTTCCTTATAGCATTTTCTGTAGAGCTGGATTCATGGATACGTATTGTTTAAATCTGGCTTTGTCATGGAATATTTTGTTTTCTCCATCTATGGTAATTGAGAGCTTTGCTGGATATAGTAGTCTGGGCTGGCATCCTTGTTCCCTTAGCGTTTGTAGGACATCTGACCAGGATCTTCTGGCTTTCATCGTTTCCATTGAGAAGTCAGGTGTAATTCGGATAGGTCTGCCTTTATATGTTACTTGGCCTTTTTCTTTAGCTGCTCTTAATATTTTCTCTTTGCTCTGTAGGTTTGATGTTTTGATTATTATATGGCGAGGTGACTTCTTTTTCTGGTCAAGCCTATTTGGTGTTCTGTAAGATTCTTGTACTTTCATAGGCATATCTTTCTTTAGGTTAGGGAAGTTTTCTTCTATGATTTTGTTGAATATGTTTTCTGTACCTTTAAGTTGAAGTTCTTCACCTTCTTCTATACCTATTATTCTCAGGTTTGGCTTCTTCACGGTGTCCCATATTTCCTGAATATTTTGTGTTAAGGATTTGTTGGTTTTGAGATTTTCTTTGGTTGACGATGCTATGTCCTCTAATGAGTCTTCAACACCTGAGATTCTCTCTTCTATCTCTTGTATTCTATTGGTGATGCTTGCATCTGTAATTCCAGACCGTATACCGAGCTTTTCTATTTCCAGCATCCCTTCATTCTGTGTTTTCTTTATCGTTTCTATTTCAGCTTTCAATCCTTCAACTGTTTGAGCTGTTTCCTTAATTTTCTTGGTTGTTTTTTCTTGGTGCTCTTTAGATTCTTTGAGAGATTTGTTTATTTCTTGAATTTTTCCCCCATTTCATGGATTTTTTTGTTTGTTTTTTCTTCTATTTCTTTAAGTGATTTCCTCGTTTCTTCTTTGAGGCTCTCCATCATCTTCATGAAATAATTTTTAAGGTCTGTCTCCTCTTCTTCATCTATGTAGTGCTTTTCAGGTCTTGCTGGTTTTGGATCCCTGGATTCTGGTGGGGTCGTTTTGGTGTTTCTATTGCTGAGTGATCTCTTATTCTGTCTTCTTCCCATCTCTTCTTCCAGTGGGTGCTGGTGGGGGCTTTCTGTTTCCACTGGTCTCCTTCCTTACTGCAGCTGAAGCTGAAGCTGGCCTCGCTGGGGTTGGGGTCTTGGAGGGGCTGATCTCTTTCCTGAAGCTAGGCTCGCTGGGTTGGGGTCTTGGAGGGGCTGATCTCTTTCCTGTGTGGGCGGCTCTTCTGAAGCTGGGCTCGCTGGGTTGGAGTCTTGGAGGGGCTGATTTCTTTCCTGTGTGGGCGGCTCTTCTGGAAGCCGGGAGCGGCCCCGAAGATGGAGGGGGATGGATGATGGGCGAGTGGTCCCAGCCGGGGACCCAGTCTCCCCTGAAGCTGGGCTCGCTGGGTTGGGGTCTTGGAGGGCCCTGTGTGGGTGGTTCTTCTGGAAGCCGGGAGCGGCCCCGAAGATGGAGGGGGATGGGTGATGGGCGGGTGGTCCCAGCCAGAGACCCAATCTCACCTGAAGCTGGGCTCGCTGGTTGGGGTTGTTCTTTTTCTAATTCATGCCTTCTTTTTAATTAACTGCAGCTATATATTATTCTAGCCATTGAAATTTTCACATTTCTATCTTCTATTCTCTTGGAGTTAGTTGTTGTGGAAGGTGATATAATTTCATTCTTCTGCATGGAGACATGCAGTTTTCCCAGAACCATTTGTTGAAAGTGTTTTATCTCTACCATATAATTTGAGGGCCTTTGTCAAATATGACATGGCTGAAGTAACATGCCTTCCTGTTTGAGTCTTTGATTGTATTCTATTGGTCTGTATATCTATTTTTATACCAGTTCTATATTGTTTTTATTACAAAGTGTTTACAGTATGTTTTAAGATCTGGAAATATAATCTCTTCAGCATTTTTTCCTCAGGATTGTTTTGGCTATCTAAGGATTTTATTATATAACATGAAACTTAGGATAGTTTTTTTCAACTTCTGCAGAGGATACAATGGGGAGTTTGACTGGGATGTCAATGAATCTATAAATCGCTTTTGGTAAAATGGCCATTTCAACAATATTGCTTCTACTAATTCAAATGAATGGATATATTTTCATTTTCTAGTGTCTTCATCATCTTCAGCTGTTTCAAGTTTCCATTTTGGAGGTTCTTCACTCTCTTGGTTATGATTCGTCCTACATACTGTATTTTCTTTGAGACTTTTGTGAATGGGAGACTGTTCATTTCTCTTTATGTTTGCTGGTGGTGTAAAATAGCTTTTGACTTATTCTGTTCTTCAGAATTTCTTTATTTCTAGTAGTTCTATGTTAACAGTTTTGAATGTCTAATATATAACATCATGTTATATGCAAATAGAGATAGAATGATTTTCTTTCTTGTTTGTATCCCTTTAGTGTCCTTTTGTATCAGGCAGAACATCAAGTACAATATCAAAAAGAAGTGGAAATAGTTGGCTCTCTTTTCTGACGTGAATGTAATCATTTAATATTTTATATGTTTAATATGATATCGACTGCATGTTTCCGATATATAGCTTTTTATTATTTTGGACTATGTTCCCTCTAGACCTACATTCTCTAGGACTTTTATTATGAAGGCATGTTGGATTTTGTCACAGATTTTTTTTTCTGTATCATTTGAGATGATTGTATGATTTGGTTTTTAAGTTCATTTACAATTTATTGCACACATATGATGAAAATTCCTCCATCTTCTGGATAAAGCCAAGTAGATCATGGTGAATAGTATCTTTTGATGTGTGTCTGTATTTAGATTGCAAGTATTTTGTCTAGTATATTTGAATCTGTATTCACCAAGGATGTTGCCCTGTAGTTTTCATTTTTGGTGTGTCTTTATCTTGTTTTGGTTTTGTAATGATGATTGATTCACAGAAGGAGTTAAGAAATTTAAGAAATGTTTCTCCTTTATCTGATTCAAAAAATATTTTACAAAGGCATTTCTCTCTCTCCTGTAAAAGTCTGGTAGAATTCATCTGTATATCCATCTGGTCCTGAATATTTTTATTTGAAAATCTTTTTATTTCTCTTTCAATTTTCCGATTTACTATAGATATGCCTAGATTGTTCAGTGCTAGACATAATTTTGGTGGTTTGAAGAATCTAGAAAATCATTCATTGGGTTTTCCTACTTAATGTAACACAGGGTATTTAAATATTCCCTTCTAAGAACTACTTTGTCTAAAGATCCATGTTAAGTTAATGAAAATATAATACAATTTAAGTAATTGGTGTTTTCATAAAAGAATGTAATGCAACAAAAAATTTCAATGTCTTAAGAAAAATGTACATTCTGCTAATATGTTTGCTGTAATCAGAATGATTTTTTAAAGGGAAAGGATATTGTGTTCTTCTCTGTGTCATCAATAAAATACTTATATATTTCCATGATCCTAATCTTGTGATTTCTAATCTTCTTGGTTTTAAAACTCTCTTGAGTATACTTCCTCAAGAATAGATTTGTAGGAAAGGAGATGTGTAAGTTGGAAACACATGCAGAAATTTGGAGATTATTGGGCTTGTCAAGATGCTGTATGTGAAGGACCTCAAGTTAGAACATTTTACTTGCCACAAGTTGAACTTAAGATATATGGGTTTCCTCTTTTTTATTTATTTTACTTTTGAGATTACAATGCAATCATACCTTATTTTATGTGTCTTTTTACAATTAATTTTGTTTATCCAAAGGTGTCCAAATAATACAGCACAAAATCTGCCAGTTGTCTCCCAATTCCATCTCATGAGCCTCTCAGAGGATCCGGGACAGCAGCCCCTCCTCTTTGGACTGTTCTTACTCATGTATATGGTCACTGTACTTGGAAACCTAGTCATCATCCTGGCTGTTACCTCTGACTCCCACCTCCATTCACTCATGTATTTCTTCCTCTCCAGCCTCTCCTGGTCTGACATCTGTTTCGTCTCCACCACAGTACCAAAGATAATTTTGGATATTCAGACTCAAAGCAGAGTCATCTCCTATGTGGGCTGCCTAACACAGACGTCTATGTTTATAATTTTTGGGTGTATGGATAGTATGCTGATGAGTGCAATGGCCTATGACAGGTTTGTGGCCATATATCACCCCCTGCATTATACAACCATTATGAACACTCATCTCTGTGCCTTGTTAACTTTGGTATCTATTTTGCTCAGTCTTTTGGACTCTCAGGTGCATAATTTGATTTTGCTACAACTTACATACTTCAGGGATATGCAAATCTCTAACATTTTTGTGACCTTTCACAACTTCTAAATCTTGACTATTCTGAAATATTTATCAAAAATATAGTCATACACTTTATTCGTGTCTTTATGGGTTTATTTTCAACCACAGGGATTCTTATATCTTAGTATAAAATTATTTCTACCATCCAGAGATTTCCATCAACAAGTGGAAAATATAAAGCCTTCTCTACTTGTGGGTCTCACCTTTCAGTTGTTTGCTTATTTTATGGAACAGCCTTTGGAGTATACATTGGTTCAATTGCATCAAATTATCCTGAAAAGTGTGCAGTGGCTTCACTGATGGACACAGTGGTCACACCTAAGCTGAATCTGTTCATCTACAACTTAAGGAACAAAGACATTAAAAGTGCCCTCTGGAGGTTTCACAAAAGAACAATATGCTTGCTTAACCCCATCCATCATTTCTGAATATTGAGTTGTGAGCCCAAATATCTATACTTAAAAATGCAACCTCTTTGGTGTTATGACTTTCATCCCACTCCACTAATACCTTTTCTTCTAGTTGTCTTTAATAGAACTGAATGGTAATGCCTAGATCTTGTCTTCCCTTTAACACAAATAAATTAATATGTTCAGGAAGACCCATAACTTCTGAGTAAAGACCCTGAATTTAAAGAGAAATAGTTAAGTTACTTTTATATTTTTATAATTTATACACAGTTTCAAAGTTCATGTATATTTATTTTAAAATATATATTTAATTTATTATATACAGATAATATATTGCAGTTTTAAAATATTGATGAATCAAGAAATAATGTTCTTTTTAAATTAGTCAAGGATGTCTCCAGATATTTTACCTGTATCAAATTAGAAACCTACCTTTTTAAATACATCCTATCTAAAAATTCCCCTCACAATGTTGTCTGGCTTTTTTCAATCCATTAACTCTTACATTGTATAGCAAAGGCTGCAAAAAATAATAGGTCAATATCTAAATCCAGTTGATTTTTTTAACAATGGACACATAGTTGGCTAGGTTGCAGTTCTCATAATTTCAATTCATTCAAAGCATTAAAATATGTTCTCATGGTGGGTGTGGCCTGAGTATTTTTCTTCCTCTACGTGTGTGTGGCTTCATCTTGACTTAAGGTCAGAGGGTTCAAAACTATCCTTACTCTTTCAAGGTTACTGAAAGTCATAAGACCTACTGGTTACTAAAGGATTTTTGTTCTAAGGTGTGGATGTCTTACCTAAAAAATAAAAGACTTCGTCTAAGGTGTGGTTGCTCTTAATCTTCAAGGCCAGATAATGAGAGATTTAGTCTAGGGAGTGGTTACTGAATGTTTGGAGAATTAAAAAAGTCACTTTCTTCCTTGTATCATAGTACAGTTGCCTTTTTCCCCTTTTTGTTTTGGATATATTAGAAGGTTGAAAAATAAACTTGAAATATTCACTATTCATGGGATTGCCCTCCTGACTCAAAAAAGGAGAATATAGCTTGAGTTTAAATGTCTTACTTCATTGACTAAAAAATATGGAATTATAAAAGATTATCTCCAATGGTGTTATGATGTTGTACAAGAAACAAACATGAATCTATATCTACAAGAAAAACTGACAATATAATTAGTGAGATTTCAACTTTATCACTTTTGGTTTGTTGTTCTTGAGAGACAGAGTTGTCTAGGATTAATCTCTCTTTCATAAATAGCAAAGTATAGACCATGACTCATTTCAAATGCCCATTTTTAATTGTATAAGGGAACTAAAAATTGTTTATATTCAGTCCAATTGTATATTTTGTAAAATTTCCCCTTCCCATTTTTAAACAAATGATTTTATTTATATTTTTGAATAATTTTCATGTTAATATTTAACAAAATAAAAATGTTCTAAAAGAAAAAAAGAAATAATATTCAATTCCATTATAGATCAGACAAATGCAAATTAAATCTAAGCTGTAGGCTCTAAAGGACGCTGTAACGATAAGCGACACACAATTACTGAAAGTAAAACTAAGTATTTATTGTAGAAATTACTCACAAGATACCAACAAGTAACCCAGAGGAGCCAAGCAGTTTTCTGCTGCCGAACCGGAAGCCAAACTCCGGGAAAAAGAGAGACCGACACTTCCTGTGTGCTGTCTTTTATACCTTCCCCCGTAACGCCCCCAGCCATGCCCAAAAGTGGGCCTGGCTAGTGACGTAGTTCCGCCTACGTACGTATACGTCTTTATGTCCAGCCGTATACATCTTTAGTCCTGCCTGAAGTGGGTGTGGTTTGCGATGTGGTAAACCGCCCTTTTATTACCTCATCTGTATGCGCCTCTAATAAGTCACATGTTTAATGGCGGCATACAGACTTCCTCCTACAATTCCCCTTTTAGTCTAAAAAAGGACAACTAACTTGCATCCATGAACAAAATGTATCAAACATCTATTCTATCTAAACCTAAACTTATCTGAAAGAAACACCTAAATATGAACACCTCCTTCCAAACCCAACTCTAAAATAATTGAAAACTAACACTAACAGGTGTAAACTATCTTATAATATCAATAGTAGGGAGAGGGTGCATGGAATTCTCAAAACTACTTCCTGCTAAGATGGGACGATGATAATATCATGGGGACCTGTGAGAAGAAAAATGTTAGTATAACAAAATCTCCGTAGAACAGACAGTCTCTGTATGGCAGTAAATGCTTAATTGAAGTTCCTGATTGGGGTTCTAGTGTTGATTGAAGTTCTCATCTGAAGCTCTGGCCAGATTGCAGAAGATGTGCTATTTCAGTTTCTTGGTCCAGAGTTGTATAGAGTGATGTAGTTTTAAGCCAGTTTCAAGGTAGTGCTTGTCAGGTGGAGTCAATGATGTGGATCCTCATTCTCTTTTTGAAGCAGTTGAAGATTGTTGTCAGGAAATCCCTTGTTCTCTGGAAAACTCAAACATTAATGTTAACAAAGAAATATTTTAACTTTTATATGTATGTATCCTGGAAGAGGTAACAATAGGGAAGATGGTAAACCTGAAGGAAATTAGACTTTTTAGAAAAAAAATCAGTTTCTTGGTCCGGAGTTGTGTAGAGTGATGTAGTTTCAAGCCAATTTCAGGATGGTGCTTGTCAGGTGGAGTCAATGATGTGGGGCAGTTCAGAAGCCTCTAGTCAAATCAGGTGAAGTCAAGGAAGTGGATCCTCATTCTCTTTCTGAAGCAGTTGAAGATTGCTGTCAGGAAATCCCTTGTTTTCTGGAAAACTCAAACATTAATGTTAACAAAGAAATATTTTAACTTTCATATGTATGCATACAGAAGAGGTGACAATAGGGAAGATGGAAAACCTGGAGGAAATTAGACTGTTCAGAAAAAGAAATCCACAGATAAAAGTCCCTCATTTTATTTCTTCTGTCTTATAACAATGGCTCTTTAATATAATACAGAGATTCTGAATCATATTTAAATTATATGCTTGAGTTTAGAGTAGGAGAGCCAATCCAACTCCATAGCCAGCTTCAGTTAAATGAATGGGCACTGAGGTATGTGAAGAAATAAAGAAAAAGGGTACTATGAAAATACAATATAGAGAGATTTAGACTTTGATACCATACAGTGAGTTACTGTTTGTTTGATGGTCCTCAGGGTAGCTATTCATTCTTCTACAGGAATCCATATGTCCAGTATTCTTTGCTGATTTTACCTGTAAATACAAAAAACAAAACACTTCTCTTTCCTTTTGGGAGGTCATTTTACCCATGGTGGACTATGAATTTGTAGATGGGCTGTTATCTTCCTCCTCCTGAGATGTTATCTGTTCTGATCGAATTTTAATTAATTTTGATGGAACCCAAACCTTTCTTCTCCTGTGGAAACAAAAGCATAACCCCTTCCCCAACGTAACACATATCCTGGTTTCCAGACTGAGGTCATAACATCCTTAAAATACACCGGTTAGTTCAGTTCAGAAGTCTTCTCTGTAGTCCAGTGTCTTTCTGCTGCAGTTTGTCCTTTTTCATCAGCATTAAGAAAATTCAATGTTAGTAAAGCATTGTGTAACCTGTGTTTAGTTGTCTTTGTTTTCCCTGGCTGTTTATGAAGCATCTCTTTAAAGGTTCACTTAGATCTTTCAAGTATTGCTTGTTCTGTGGGATTGTAAGATATACCAGTTACATGTTTTATATTATAATACTTGAAGAATTGTTCCAATTTACTGGAGACATATGCTGGAGCATTGTCAGATTTTATTGTTTTAGGTATACCCATAACAGCCATCACCTCTAAGAGGTGTGTAATAACAGAATCAGCTTTTTCAGAGCTGAGGGCAGTAGCCCATTGTAAGCCTGAGAACGTGTCTATGGTATGGTGTACATATTTGAAACTGCCAAATTCTGGGAAGGGAAATACATCCATTTGCAGAAGTTCATTTCTGTGAACACGTTTAGGATTACAACCTGCTGGTAATGGAGTTTGATTGTAGAATGAGCAACTGGGACAATTTTTTACTATTTCTTTGGCTTGTTGCCAGGTGATAGAAAAATCCTTCTTTAAACCTTTGCTGTTAACATGGTGTTTCTTATGAAATTCTGAAGCTTCCAACATATTACCTACTAATAAATGATCAATTTCATCATTGCCTTGTGCCAGAGGACCTGGCAGACCTGTATGGGATCTGATGTGTGTTATATATATATAGGATGAATCTTGTTTCTGATGATTTCCTGCAAATGTAAAAACAATGAGGTTAATTCTGTATTATCAGGAACAAAGTCTGCAGTCTCAATGTGCAAGACAACTCTTTCTGCATACTTAGAATCCGTGACTATATTGAGAGGCTCTGTAAAGTCTTTGAGTACCATGAGAATGGCATATAACTCTGCCTTTTGTACGGAGTTGTAAGGGCTTTGAACTACTTTACTTATATTTCCTGATTTATACCCTGCTTTACCTGATTTGTTTGCATCTGTGTAGAAGATAAGAACTCCAGAGATAGGTGTTTGCCTCACGATACGTGGAAGAATCCAAATTGTTTTCTTTATGAATTTGATTCTCTCTGTTTTGGGATAGGTATTACTAATACTTCCCAAAATGTCACTGCAAGCTATATGCCAATACTCATTATCCTTCCATAAGGAGGAAATTTCCTCATTCGTTAAAGGTACAATAATTTCAGCTGGGTCTTTCCCAGTCAGTTGACGAAGCCTTAATTTACCTTTAATATCAAATCAGAGATCTTTTCTATATATGTTTTCAATTTTTTTATTCTGTTTATGTGGCAGAAATACCCATTCTAGAATGATGTCTTCCCTCTGCATTAATATTCCTGAGGGGTATTCTCTAGATGGTAAAATAACCAGAATAAAGTCCAGATTTGGATCCACACGGTCCACCTGTGCTTCTAATATTCTCTTTTCTACCCATTCTAATTCTTTTTCAGCCTCAGCTGATAGTACTCGTGGGCTGTTTAGGTCTTTATCTCCTTTTAAAGCCATTTTCAGGTGTTTTAAATCATGCCCTTCTACACTGATAATTGTCTGTAATTGAGAGATTTCTCCTAATAGTTTTTGAAGATCATTAAGAATCCAGTAACAATCTCTTCTGATCTGTACTTTCTGTGGTCTAATTTCCTGAGCATCTATTTTATAACATAAATAGTTAATAGAATCTACTCTTTGTATTTTTCTGGGGCAATTTGTAATCCCCAGCGAGGCAAAATTTCCTTTACTGCTTCAAACATCTTTTCCAAAGTATCCTTATTTGAATCAGACAATAATATGTCATCCATATAATGATATATTAACAAATGTGGAAATTTTTTACGAAGTATTTCTAGAGGTTTATTTACAAAATATTGACACAAAGTTGGGCTGTTTAACATACCTTGAGGAAGTGCCTTCCACTGGAATCTCTGTACCGAACGGGAATTATTATAGGTAGGTACCATGAAGGCGAACTTTTCTCTGTCGTTTTCTTTTAACGGTATGGTGAAGAAACAATCTTTTAAGTCTATAACTATAATTGGCCAATCTTTAGGAATTAGAGAAGGTAACAGCATCCCAGGTTGTAGAGACCCCATAGGCTGAATTACCTTGTTGATGGCTCTAAGATCAGTAACCATTCTCCACTTACCAGACTTTTTCGTGACAAGAAAAACAGGTGAATTCCATGCACTAGTTGATTCCTCAATATGTCCAGCATCTAGCTGTTCCTGAACTAACTTATCCAAAGCCTCTAACTTCTCAGATGTCATAGGCCATTGACCCACCCAGATGGGTTCATCTGTCAGCCATTTTAATGGTAGAGCTTTTGGTTGCTCTTTAGTTTTGGCACTAGCCTCTTGCTTCTGTACGGCCTGTACATTTTGCATCTGTTTTCTGTACTGCCTTACTATATTCTTTCTACCACTAAGAGCTTGTCTATAATTCCTAGCTGATACAGGAGGAATGTTAATCTGCGTATTGTATTGCTGGAGTAGATCACGACCCCAGAGGTTTATAGCAATATCTGCAACATATGGATTTAACCTTCCTCTCTGTCCTTCTGGCCCAATAAAGTCAATCCATCTAACACTCTGTTTAACTTCAGATAGGTTCCAATCCCTAAGAATTGAACATGAACCTCTTTTAAAGCCCAGTTGGGGGGCCAGGACTGCTGATTAATGATAGTGACATCACTTCCGGTGTTCAATAAGCCGTTAATCACCCTATTAGTTACCTTAACTGGTAGCTTGGGTCTATGATATTGTATACAAGTTTGCCAAAATATATGTTTTGTATCTCCTCCTGATGTAATCGATTCATCCTTAGGAGCTAATGTATTATCCAGTGCCGTATTATTTACAATGGGCAGTGATCTTCTAATTGTCAGGGAGAGGCTGTCCTCCAATGCCACTGGGAATGACCGGATAATCTTTCTTTTTGGGGCTCAATTGAGCCCCTGAACCCCGTTTCCCGGCTTTAAAGATCTACCTTGTCTATCTATTGTGGACAAGCATTCATCAGTCCAATGGCGCCCCTTCCCACACCTCCTGCATAGACCAGGAGGCTTATGCCTTCTGTTTCATGCATTCCTGGTAAAAGCATTATTTCTAGGAATGCGTTGTCTACAGTTCCTACTAAGATGTCCTATTCTACAACAGTTAAAGCATGTTGCATCTTTATGCCTATTAAAATTCTTGGAGATTGCCTTCCCTACCCAGGCCTCTACATCTTCACAGGTAGGGTATTTGGCATCCTGGTGCCTCCTCAAGCCTGTAGAAATAGTTTCACCTACCCAATCTCCTTTATCCTGACTTTTACATTCCAGTCTCGCTGTATGTAGGACCCATTCCTCCAATGGTGCTGATCTTATTTTTAATGGCCAAATTACCTGCCTGCATTGAGGATTCGTGTTCTCATACGCCAAAGATTCTATAAGGAGACGCCTGGATTCTGAATTCGCTACCTGTACTTCTACTGCTCTGGATAATCTCTCTAAAAATTCAGTAAACCTTTCCCTTGGGCCCTGTAATACCTTGGTATAGGGTTGCATTTTCTCTCCTGTTTCACAAACCTTATCCAAGGCATTTAAAGCAGCTGTAGGGCACAAAGACAACATGTACTCGTCATATGCAGATTGAACCTGCGTGGCAGCGTAAGGACCCTCCCCAAGAATCTTGTCTTGGGGTACTTCATGACCTTTCAGTAATTCCTGAATCTCTATACCTTTTGCTTCTTGCCTCCATAAAGCTCGCCATTGAATTTGACAAGAATTTTCGAGCACTGCAGAGGCTAATTGGGCCCAGTCTTTTGGGGTTACTTTATTTACAATAGCCCATGAGGTTAGGAGCTCTCTGACAAAGGGAGAATGAAGACCATACAAAACAATGGCCTTCTTAATATTCTTTAGATCCTTCATCTGTATAGGTTCCCAGTGATAAGCAATGGGACCATTTGATTGTTTTTCGTTGCTGGTTTTTCTGTTACAGATACTGGAAAAACCATAGGGGAACGCATAGCAACCTTAGGGAGATCTTTCCGGCATTTGAGAAGCTTTGCGAAACTCCTGTCCTGACCTGTTGCCTGTATTTCTGATTCTGAAGTATCAGATTGAGCGTCGTCTAAATCCTGCAGTCTATTCATCATTGTTTCTCTGAGCTCTTGAAGTTCTAGGGACAAATAATTTTCTAAGGACATCATGGAATCTTTCATTTTTTTACATTCATCATTTACATGTGATTCCAAATTTTTAATATTTTCATCCTTAGAAAGTACCTCAATAGCATGTAAACTGCCTTCCACAAATGATATTCTATCAGTTAGTTTATCATTGCTCTCAGACATGGAACAATTCTTTTCTGTTATCATTTCAATTTTATGTTCCAGTCTTTATAATTTGCTAGTGAAATCATCAAACATGGAACCGTGTTATTCGTTAAATGTTTCAAAATTATGTTCCAATTTTTCAATTCTATCTGTGGAACACATTTTTCCTGAAAGTAATTCAATTTTGTGTTCCGTCTCTTTAAAGCTGTTTTTCAGACCTACATTATCATTTTTAATATCCTGAATATTTTCTACCAACCCTTTCTTACTCTCCTGCCAGGAATTTTGCATTTCCTGAATTCCTTGTATTAAGATTTCAAAACTATCCTGCGATGACTGTATGACCTGTATAAGTTTAGTCCTATTTTTGAGCCATTTCATTAGCAAAATTATATTGATTATGAAACTAATAATCACCATCGTGGGTAGGAAGTACCTTTCAGGTAGGTCCTCAACCCTTTCTAAAATCCCATCCATACAAAAAACAAGAAAATTCTTAACATCCTGCATCATAATGTTAGCTGTTGACATTGTATAAAGCAGTTACGTTTGTTACCAGTGGAGTAATTCGTGATTCCTAGATAAAATCATTTATAAATGTATGACATGAAGTAAAAACAATGTATCTGGGGTAACAGTAAAGACTAATATGATAGACTATGATAAAGCAGATGTATGATGAAATAAATTCATATAATGTATACTTCAATGAAAAATTTTTTTTAAAAAATTAATGTTGAAATTATTGCTGACTGCATCTCAGAATCAAAGACTCTTACTTACCTGGATCTTTATACTTATGAAAACTTTGGAAAACTTACAGTTCTCCTGCCCCTGACTCTTCAGCATATCCTAACAGTGAGCACCACCAAAGTAATTTTTCTAATTATTTGTATACATCTCACAAGAATACTGTGAAATATGGCCATTTCCATCTTATCCATCATTCATTTCCTACCTCCATTCTCCATAGGTTTCCCTACAAATATAAATACACCAAGTTCCTGCCCTTATCTTTTTATTTAAATAACTCTCAGTTCCATTAGTACTGCACATATAATGTAAGGATAGTCCACCCATTGGGACAGGGGAAATCTACCAGTAGTCACACCCCCAAAGACTAATTATTCTTCTTCTCTGGTCATCTAAGAACTGACAATAGCTTCACAGTTAGTGGTAGGGTTTTGTGAACAACTCCAACACACATGGTAGAATTCTGGCTGCACTAGTAATATTCTGTAGGTCTTGTACAGGTAACAGCAGCTGTTGTGAGTTCATGGGTGGAATAGATATGCCAGCTTACAAATGTGTGAAAATGTAGAGGTCCAAATACAATGTTGTAGATCTTCTCAATCACTTTCTACTTCTACTATGCCAGCTTACCGTAGGGCTTACCTGATTTAACTTCTGAGTACTAAAGCAACAGTTGGCTGCCTCACCTACCTGGATTTTAAATTGATTCTGAGTTCACTAATTTCAAAACTCACATTTGCATACCAACTGGTTTTTCCACTGAGTTATATCCTCTTGATCAGAATTTCTTTTCATAAACACCATGAGCTCATCAGTATACTGAAGAAGAAAACAGCACTTCTGAGCAATGATCCTACATTCACATAAAATTCTACATTATTTTATGAACTTATACATTTGACTTTTTCATGAATATTTTCTTTTTTCTTTGTTTGTTTGAAAGATACCTAGATTTTTATTTTGTTTTTGAATGAGAACTCTTCTTCCATTTTAAGCCACTTTGGGGAATGAGATTAATAAACTGATTATAGGAAACAGTATATTTTCCAGGAAAGGTATTTACGAATAATATAAAGAAAAATATAATTATCATAGTTTTATAAAAGGCCAGCTTTGATCTTTCATACATGTTTGAATATTCTTTTTCATTTCTACTACCAAATTAACCATTACATGAGCCAGAAGAAGCCATGTAATTAAATAATAAAATATAATTTGTGCTATTCTATCTGTGTTGATTCTCTTATAGAATTATCAATGAAGAATGTGAAACACTACATACTACTAAGTGATTTATGACTATACATCAATTCATCATTACAGGAAATTGTTACTTGATATGGAAAAGCATCCAATCTCATTGAACTCCCACACTAACAATACATCTTGAGGCCAACATGGATCTGTATGCATGTGATCCCAGCAATAAGGAGATTGAAACAATGGAACACAAATTTCAAGACCAGTCTTACTATTTAATAATACAGGGTCTCAAACAACAATAGCAAACAAAAACAAATACAAATTGGAAGTGTTTGAAATCTAATTTTAGCAACAAAATCTCCCTTATTTCTTTTTTTCATTAAATATATCCCATCTTTTCTGTTCTCATTCTTTTATATCTCATTTTCTATCCTAAAATCAGGAATATTCTCCTCAGAAGCACAGCCTGGAAACATGAGACCTTGTAGGGGGAAACTTAGGACTCTGCCATTAGCCACGTGGTGCTCTAAATAAGCATACAGATGTGGTAACGAAAAGGTGGAACCATGCCACTAACCATGCCCACTTTGGGCAGGACTAGAAACAGGGCATTGGAAATATGCCACTAGCCATGCCCACTTTTGTGCATGGCTAGGGCTGTGTATGGAGGAAGGAATAAAAGACTGAACAGCAAAGTGCTCACTCTCTTTTGGCTTCCACTTCGGTGGTAGAAAACTACTGGAGTCATCTGGGTTGCTTGTCTTTCACTTGTGAGTAATTTCTAGAATAAACAATTACCTATACCCTAAACAAGTGTGTCGTTTATCGTTGCAGCATCATTTTGGTGTCAGGAGTTCCAGAACCCAGATCCAGGTGCCCTAAAAGCTGCTTCTCCTCGGCCTTCCCACCACCAGCCCCAGGAACACATGAATTCTCCTTTTGCTAAATTCCCCACCACTTCCCTCACAGCCGGGAACCAGAACCTTCTACCTGCCAGTAAGGTTAAGTGGACTTCGAGATTTCTCTCGAGGCCACATGCTCTTTTATTGGTGGCCTGCTGAATTCGGCCTGAATAAATCTCCACTGTTAATAATATTAACTGCTTTATAGAATGGCAACTAGCATTACAATGCAGGATGTTAAGAATTTTCCTGTTTTTTGTCTGGATGGGGTGTTAGAAAGGGTTGAGGACCTACCTGGAAGGTACTTTCTACCCACAATGGTGATTATCAATTTGATAATCCATATAATTTTATTAAAGAAATGGTTCGAGAATAGGATGAAACATGACAAACTTATACAGATCATATGGTCATCGCAGGATGGTTATGAAATCCTAGAACAAAGAATTCAGAAAATGGAAAATTCCTTGCAGGATATTAAGAAAGGTTTGGTAAAAATATTCAGAATATTCGAAATGATAATGTAGATCTGACAAACAGGTTTGAAGACACAGAACATAAAATTGAATTACTTTCAGGAAAAATGTGTTCCATATCTCTTGATTCAACAGAAAGAAACAACAAAGTGGAACATAATGTTGAAACATTTAACCAACAAAGCTGTTCTGTGTTTGATGATTTCACTAGCAAACTACAAAGACTGGAACATAAAATTGAAATGCTAACAGAAAAGGTTTGTTCCATGTCTGAGAGCAATGACAAACTAGCTGATAGAACATTATTTCTGGAATGCAGTTTACATGCTATTGAGATACATTCTAAGGATGAGAATGTGAAATACTTGGAATCATGTATAAATAATGAATGCAAAAAATAAACAATTCCATGACATCCTTAGAAAATTATTTGGCCCAAGAAATTCAAGAGCTCAGAGAAACAATGATAAATAGATTGCAGGTCAAAGAAGACACCCAATCTATTACTTCAGAATCGGACATACGGGCAAAATGTAAGGACAGAGGTTTCCCTACATCTCTCAAATGCCAGAAAGGCCTCCCTAAGGTTGTTATGCCCTCTCTTATGGTCTTCCCAGTATCTGTAACTGAAAAACCAGCAACGAAAAGGCACCCAAATGGTTTCGTTGCTTATCAATTGGAACCCATACAGATGAAGGACCATTGTTTTGTACGGTCTTCATTCTCCCTATGTCAGAGAGCTCCTGACTTCATGGGCCACTGCAAGTAGAATAACCCCAAGAGACTGGGCACAACTGTCTTCAGCAGTGTTTGAAAATTCATGTCAAATTCAATGGATAGTTTTATGGAGGCCAGAAGAAAAAGCCCTAGAGATTCAGGAATTAAAGATCGGTTATGTAGTGCCCCAAAACAAGATTCTTGAGGAGCCAACTCACTGCCACAGAGCCTCCCATCCTGGCAGGAGCCAAGCACTCCAGATCCCAGGTCTTCTCTTCCACCGATGAGACTAGGGGACCAACGGGTCAAGGTAAAAAAGGCCCCACATCCAGGCCTGCCTTCCAGTGCTTGGGGACTGCCTACTGACTGCCACACAGCCTCCTGTCTTGGCAAGACCCAAGCACCCGAGATCCCAGGTCTTCTCCTCCAACAACAGTTCTAGGGGACCAACTGGGAGACAATGCATCCCAGATTCCTGGGCTTCTTCTCCACCTATGGGACCAGGAATAGAAGAACTATCAGAGTATTGGACTTGCTTGCACCCACCAAAAGGGAACTCTGGTCCACTAACCAACAGAGCAGTAAGGGGCTCTTTCTGCACACACTAGAAGAAGAGATGGGAAAGAGACAAACCAAAAACACACTCAGCAACAGAAAAACAAATATGAAATTGCCAGATTCTAGAGATTCCACCCCAGCAAGACTCCAACATTCAAATGCAAATGAATCAGAAGAGAGTGACCTTAAAAACAATTTCATTAAAATGATAGGGGCCCTAAAAGAGGAGATACAAAAATTCCTCAAAGAAATGGAAGAAAAAACCAACCAAAAAAAGGAAGAAAAAAAAACACAAAAAAATGCAAGAAATGGAAGAAAAAACAAAAAAGTCACAAAATGCAACAAATGGATGAAAAGATAAAGCAAAAGTTGCAAGAAACTATTCAAACAGTGCAAGGGTTGAAGACTGAAATAGAGACAATAAAAAAACAAAATTTGAAGGATGGCTGGAAATGCAAAAGATGGGCAAATAGTCAGGTACTACAGATACAAGCAAAACCAACATAATACAAGTGATGGAAGAAAGAATCTCAGGTGTTGAATATACACTAGGAGAAATTTAATCATGAACCAAAAAAATCCCTAACACAAATCATCCAAAAAATATGGGACACGAAAGACCAAACCTAAGAATAATATGTATGGATGAAGGTGAAGAAAACCACCTCAAAGGGGCAGGAAACATATTCAAGAAAATCATAGAAGAAAACTTTCCCAACCTAAAGAAAGACATGCCAGTGAAGATACAATAAGTGCACAAAACACCAAATAGAGTGGACCACAAAAAAGTCCACTCACCACATAATAATCAAGACTCCAAATATACAGAATAAAGAAAGAATATTAAGAGCAGCTAAGGAAAAAGGCCAAGTAACATATAAAGGCAAAGCTATCAGAATTACAACTGACTTCTCCATGGAAACTCTGAAAGCCAGAAGGTCCTGGATAGGTATTCTACCAACACTAAGAGCCTGTGGATGTCAGCCCAGACTATTATACCTGCCAAAGCTCTCAATTACTATAGATGGAGAAAACAAGCTATTCCATGATACAACTAGATTCTAACAATACATATCAACTAACCCAGCACAACAGAAGTTCTGGAAGGAAAACTCCAACCCAAAGAATTTAACTACAACCAGAAAAACATAGGGATTAGGTAATCCCAATTTACCAACAGCCAAAAGAAAAAAGGGGGTGGAATTCCACACATAATCCCACCAACAACAACCATTCCAAATCAAAAAAGAATGAGCAATCAATGGTCATTAATGTCCCTCGGTATTAATGGACTTAGCCAACCCATCAAAAGACACAGTCTAACATTATGGATCCAAAGAAAGAACCCATCCTTCGGCTGCATACAACAAACACACCTCACCCTCAAAAACAGATATTACCTCAGAGTTAAAGGTTGGGAAAAGATTTTCCAATCAAATGGACCCAAGAACCAAACAGGGGTAGCAATCCTAATATCTAACAAAATAGATTTTAAAATAAAATCAATCAAAAGAGATGAAGGAGGTCATTACATACTCATCACAGGAGAAATCCACCAATCGACAAAGAGGCTAAAAATATACAATGGAAAAAAGCATCTTTAGCAAATGGTGCTGGCATAACTGGATGTTGGCATGGAGAAGAATGCAGATAGATCCATTGCTATTGCCATGTACAAAACGTAAATTCAAATGGATCAAAGACCTCAACATAAATCGAGCCACACTGAACCTATTAGTACGAATTAGTACAGGAGACAGATTCCTGAACATAACACCAGTAGCACAGACAGTGAGGTCAACAATTAATAAATGGCACCTCCTGAAACTGAGAAGCTTCTGTAAGGCAAAGGGCACAGTCAGCAAGACAAAAAGGCATACCACACAATGTGAAAAGATATTCACTAACCCCACATCTGACAGAGGGCTGATCTCCAAAATTTACAAATAACTCAAGAACAAAGTCTCCAAAATATTGAAAGATCTAAATAAAAAGTTGCCTATATAACTAAATAGAGAATTCTCAATAGAAGAGTCTAAAATAGCCAAGAGGCACTTGAGAAAGTACTCAACATCCTTAGCCATCAAGGAAACCCGAATCAAAACAACTCTGAGACACCATCTTACTCCTGTCAGAATGGCTAAAATCAAAACCAACAACAACAATTTATTCTGGAGAGGTTGTGGTGAAAGGGGAACATTCCTTCATTACTGGTGGGATTGCCATCTCATACAGCCATTTTGGAAATCAGTATGGAGATTTCTTAGAAAAATGGGAATAAACCTATCACAAGACCCAGCAACTCTACTCTTAGGCATGTATTCAAACGATTCACATTCATACAACAAGGATGTCTGTTCCACTATGTTCATTATTTGTAATAGTCAGAACTTGGAAGCAACCTAGATGCCCCTCAACTGAAGAGTGGATAGAGAAAAATGTGGTACATTTACACAATGGAGTACTATTCAGCAGAAAAAAATGGAATCCTGAAATTTGCAGGCAAATGGATGGCACTAGAAGAAACCACCCTTATTGAGGTAACCCAGTCATGTAAAGCGAAACATAGCATGTACTCTCTTATATATGGATGTTAGACATAGATCTGGGAAGTGCCAAGCTACAATACCATGACCAGGGAGTCTGGGAAACAGAACCTTCCTTCAATGGCTGATGGAAGCAGAGGCAGACTCCCCCGACGAAACACTGAGCTGAACTCAAGGAATTCAGTGACATAGGGAGGACTGATGAGCAACGGGGTTAAGACTGGGCTGGTTTACTCCCAGAAACAGCTGACCTGACAAGGGTTAGCTCTTGAATCCCAGACTGATGGCTGGGATTCCTGCATGGGACTGATCAAGACCCCCTGAATGTGGGTTTCAGTGAGGCCTAGGTAATCTATTGGGTCTTGGGTATTAAATCAGTATTTATCCCGGGTATACAAATGGACTTTGGCCTCTATCCAACAATGAGAGATACACTCTCACCCTGGACTCCCAGGGGAGGGTCTAGGCCCTGCACTAGATGAATTTCCCTGGGGAAATTAAGAGATATTGGAGGGTTTGGTGGGAGGGCATGGGAGGAGGGAAGTGAAAGGGAGAGGGACCTGGAATTTATATGTGAAGCAACCTTGTTTCTAATTTAAATTTAAATTTAAAAATAAAAATAAAAGATTCTTGGGGAGGGTGCTTACACTGACCCGCAGGTTCAGTCTGCATATGACGAGCATATGTTGTCTTCATGCTGTACAGCTGGTTTGAATACTTTGGATAAGGATTGTGAAACAGGAGAGATTTTGCAAACCTATACCAAAGTAGTACAGGGTAAAACGGAAAGGTTCACTGGATTTTTAGAAAGATTATTCAGAGCAACAGAAGTACAAGTAACAAATCCAGAATCTAGGCAACTCCTTGCAGAATCTTTGGCATACGAGAATTCAAATCCACAATGCAAGCAGGTGCTTTGGTCATTTAAAATAAGATCAGCGTCATTGGAGGAATGGGTCCTATATACAGCTAACCTTGAATATAAAAGATGAAAGTCAGGATACAGGAGCTTGGGTAGGTGAAGCAATTTCTATAGGTTTGAGGAGGCAACAGGATGCCAAATGCCTTACCTGCGATGATATAGAGGCCTGGGTAGGGGAGGCAATCTCCAAAAATTTCAATAGACCTAAAGATGCCACATGCTTTAACTATGGGAGAACATGATATCTGATTAAGAACTGTAGTCAAAGCATTCATAGAAATAATGCTTCTACCAGGAATGATTCACACAGAAGTCCTCAGCCTTCTGATCACTGCAGAAGGTGTGGCAAGGGAAGACATTGGAACAAGGGTGCTGGTCAACTACAGACAGACAAGATAGACCATTACAGCCGGGAAATGGGTCCAGGTGCTTCATGAAGGCTGCAAGATCCAAGGAAGTCCAGTCATTCCCAGTAACATTGGAGGACAGCCTTTTCCAGGACGATTAGAAGATCCACTGCGCATTGTAAACAATACGGCACTGGATAATACATTAGCTACATAGGATGAATCAATTATATTCATAGGAAATACAAATCATATATTTTGGCAAACTTCTGTACAATATCATAGACCCAAGTTTTCAGTTAAAGTAAATAATACGGTGATTAATGGCATTTTAGACACTGTACTTGATGTCACCATCATAAATCAGACTTGGCCTCTAAAAGAAGTAAACGTTCAATTCTTAGGGATTGGAACACTATCTAAAGCTCAACAGAGCATTAGATGGATTGGCCTTATTGGTCCTAAAGGACAGAAAGGAAGGTTAAAGCCATATGTTGCAGATATTGCTCTAAATCTCTGGGGTTGTTATCTACTACAGCAATGGAATATGCAGATAAACATTCCTCCTGTATCAGTTAGGAATTATAGACAAGCTATTGGTGGTAGAAAGGATATAATAAGGCATTACAGTAAACAGATGCCAAATACACAGGCTGTACAGAAACAGGAGGCTAGTGCCAAAACTAGAGAGCAACCAATAGCTCTATCTTTAAAATGGCCAGTAGATGAACCTGTCTGGGTAAGTCAATGGCCTATGATATCTGAGAAGTTAGATGTTTTGGAGAAGTTAGTTCAGGAACAGCTAGATGCTGGACATTAGAGGAATCAACTAGTGCATGGAATTCACCTGTTTTTTTTTTCAAGAAGCCTGGGAAATGGAAAACGGTTACTGATCTTAGAGCCATCAACAAGGTAATTCAGCCTATGGAGTCTCTACAACCTGGGATGCCACTGCCTTCTCTAATACCTAAGAATTGTCCAATTATAGTTATATATTTAAAGATTGCTTCTTCACTATACCATTACAAGAAAACGACAGGGAAAATTTCGCCTTCACAGTACCTACCTAAAATAACTCCCAACTATTATGGATTTCCAGTGGAGGATCTCGCCACAAGGTATGTTATATAGCCCGACTTTGTGTCAATATTTTATGCATGAAACTCTAGATAAAATTAGTAAACATTTTCCACATTCATTAATATATCATTACATGGATGACATATTACTATCTGATTCAAATAAAGGCACTTTGGAAAAGGTGTTTGAAGCAGTTAAGGAAACTTTGCCTCGCTGAAGATTACAAATTGTCACAGAAAATAATACAAAGAGGAGATTCTATTAATTATTTAGATTATAAAATAATCTCTCAGAAAATTAGCCCGCAAAAAGTACAGATCAGAAGAGATCATTACCAGACTCTTAATGATCTTCAAAAACTATTACGGAAATCTCTCAATTACAGACAATTATCGGTGTAGGAGGGCATGACTTGCAACAGCTAAAATGGCTTTAAAAGGAGACAAACACCTAAATATCCCACGAGTACTATCAGCTGTGGCTGAAAAGGAATTAGAATTGGTAGAAAGGATAATATTAGAAGCACATGTGGACTGTGTGGATCTAAAACTGGACTTCATTCTTGTTATTTTACCATCTAGAGAATACCTCTCAGTATTTTAATGCAGAGGGAAGACATCATACTAGAATGGGTATTTCTGCCACATAAACAAAATAAAAACCTGAAAACTTATATAGAAAGACTTTACAGAGTCTCTAAATATAGTCACGGATTCTCAGTATGCAGAAAGATTTGTCTTGCACATTGACCCTGAAGAATTTGTTCCTGATGGCACAGAATTAACTTCATTGTTTTTACAATTACAGGAAACCATCAGAAACAGAACTCATCCTATGTATATAACACACATCAGATCCCAGATGGGTCTTCCTTGTCCTCTGGAACAAGGCAATGATGAAATTGATTGTTTATCAATTTATTGTTTAGCAATTATTAGTGCTTTGGAATCTTCAGAATTTCATAAGAAACACCATGTTAACATTAAAGGTTTAAAAAAGGATTTTTTATCACCTGGCAACAAGCCAAGGAAACAGTAAGAAATAGCCCCACTTGCTTATTCTACAATCAAACTCTGTTACCAGCAGGTTGTAATCCCAAAGGTATTCAAAGAAATGAACTTTGGCAAATGGATGTGTTTCACTTCCCAGAATTTCGCAGTTTGAAATATGTACAACATACCATTTATATGTTCTCAGGCTTCCAATTGGCTACTGCCCTCAGCTCTGGAAAGGCTGATTCTGTTATTACACACCTCTTAGAGGTGATGGATGTTATGGGTATACCTGCACAAATAAAAACTGACAATGCTCCAGCATATGTCTCCAGTAAATTGGAACAATTTTTCAAATATGATAATATAAATCATGCAACTGGTATAGCTTACAATCACACAGGACAAGCAGTGGTTGGAACATCTAACTGAACCTTAAAGAAATGCTTCATAAACGGCCAGCGGGAACAAAGACACCCAAACACAGGTTATATAATTCTTTACTAACGTTGAATTTTCTTAATGCTAATGAAACAGGACAAACTGCTGCAGAAAGACACTGGACTACAGAGAAGACTTCTGAACTTAACCCCCCAGTATATTTTAAGGATGTTATGACCTCAGTTTGGAAACCAGGACATGTGTTACATTGGGGAAGGGGTTTTGCCTTTGTTTCCACAGAAGAAGAAAAGCTTTGGGTTCCATCGAAATTAATCAAGAATTGATCTGAACAGAAGACATCTCTGGAGGAGGAAAGATAACAGCTCATGTACAAAGTCATATTCTACCATGGGTAAAGTGTTCTAATAAATGGAAAGAGACATGTTTTGTTTTTTGTCTTCACAGGTAAACTCAGCAAAAAATACTGGATGTATGGATACCTGAAGAAGAATGAATAACTACCCTGAGCACCATCAAACAAACAATAACTCACTGTGTGGTATCAAAGTCTAAATCTCTCTATATTATTTTTTATAATACCCATTTCCTCTCTGTTTCTTAATATGCTTTAGTCCCCATTCATTTAACTGAAGCTGGCTTTGGAGTTGGATTGGCTCTCCTACTCTAAATTCAAGTGTATTATTTAAATAAAATTCAGAATTTCTGTATTATATCAAAGAGCCATTGATATAAGGCTTAAGAAAATAAAATTAGAGACAGTTATCTGTGGATTTCTTTTCTGAAAAGTCTAGTCTCTTTCATGTTTACCATCTTCCCTATTGTCACATTTTCCAGTATGCATAGATATAAAAGTTACAAAATTTCTTTGTTAACATTGTTTGCGTTTTCCAGAGAACAAGGGATTTCCTGACAGCAATCTTCAACTGCTTCAGAAAGAGAATGGGGCTCCACTTCATCGACCCTACCTTATTCGACTGGGTGCATCTGAACTGGCCTATTAACTCCAGCTGACAAGCACCATCCTGAAACTGGCTTGGAACCACATCACTCGACACAACTCCAGACCAAGGAACTGATACAGTGTACCGTCTACAATCTGGCCAGAGCTTCAGAGGAGAGCTTAAATCAACAAATGCTAGAACTCTAGTCAGGAACGTCAATCAAGCACCTCCTGCCAAACAGAGACTGTCCAATCTACTTAAGATTTTATTACACTAACATTTTTCTTCTCACAGATCCCCATGAGATAGCCATTGTCCCATCTCAGCAGGAGATAGTTTTGAGAATTCCACACCCCTCTCCCTTTTATTGATATTATAGGATAGTTTATACCTGTTAGTGTTAGTTTTCAATTATTTTAGAGTTGGGATTGGAAGGAAGTGTTCAGCCTTGGTGTTTCCTTCAGATAAGTTTAAGTTTAGATGGGATAGATGTTTGAGACATTTTGTTCATTAACACAAGTTAGTTTAGTTTTAAGTGTAAATATCTTTTTTAGACTAAGGGGAATTGTAGGGGGAAACTTAGGATTCTGCCCATTAGCCACGTGAGGTTCTAAAGACACATATGAATGGATGTGGTAATGAAAGGGTAGAACTGCGCTGCTAATAACCATGCCCACTTTGGGCATGACTAGAGACAGGGCAGCAGAACTATGCCTCTAGCCAGACCCACTTTTGGACTTGGCGAGGGGCATCTATGGAGGAAGGAATAAAAGACTGAAAAAGGTGGAAAACTACTGGACTCATCTGGTTTGCTCGTTTTTCTCTTGTGAGTAATTTCTACAATTAACAGTTACCTATACCCTCAACAAGTGTGCCGTTTATCGTTGCAGCATCAAGACCTATTCCTGACAGTATCCGTTCAATCTCAATCCCTCCTATAACCGATGTTACTATAGGTTTAGTTCTTCCAAAGAAGGAGAAATAGAATAGGCAAATGCGGATAGGTGAGGATGTAGAATTAATGGGAGGATCAAATGTAGAATGGGAGGGAAGAGGTAGTTGAGGGAGGTAATGCTGGGAAAGACAACTAAATGAAGCCCCCAGTACCAGAACTGTGTTATATTCAATTGAATTGATAGTCAATATGGAACTATGAGAACCCCCAAACAACCCAGACTATTGCCAAGGATATTTGTTGATCTTCATGAACTAATAGAAGGTCCTATTTTTGAAGACAACACCTACTCAACTCATTGAACACTGAGAAGCCAAGCTTGTGCCTACAAAGAGCCTTCATACACTACAGAATACTGTTCATTGTACTAGAGGGTACTCTGCATGCTCCCAAAGGAAAAAGGAAAACATCAATCTAGCAACAAACCCTTTTGGTCTACAATGATGCCCTGCCTGCAAGATGTGATAGGGCAATTGTGGCAAAATTGTTGGAGTAACCAACCAACATCTGATTGGGTTTAAGGCCCACTCCATGAAACTGAACTCAAACAACAATGCTCAGGTGGCAAATAACCTGAGACTAAATTGAAAAAAGACCTAGATCAAAACCAAATACTACTGTTATGGTAAGTATTGTAGCAATAAAATGAATCCTAATGACATTCTATTATTCCCAAAGATCAGTTCCCTGATCAAACTTAATCAGAGAAACTTAATCCTTAAGTAAATGGGAACAATTGGAAAGACCCACAGCCAGACAATGTACAGAGTCTGGGAGATCTTAAATCACTCAGCCCTAAATGGGATGTCTCCATCAACATACCATATCTGGGCTCAAGGAACAATGCATAAGACAAGGCAAAAAGATAATAAGAGTCAAAGAAGATTGAAGACACCAGGGAGACAAGGCCTTCTAGACACAGCAGAACCGATACACATATGAACACAGAGACTGATGCAATATTTACAAAGCCTCCATAGGTCTATTCCAGACAGGGTCCCAATGCTTAAAGAAGAAGTGAACACAAACTTCCATCCCTAAATCAAAAGCTATGTCCAATTGATAAGCACTCACAAAATAGTCTCACTGGATATAATAACAACCAAAACAAAACAAGCTCAATGGCATTTTGGGGCTTCTTCCTTTCAAAAAAAATTTAATTACAGATCATTTATGTATATATTATTGCATCTGATTTTGTGTTTTTATGTAATTTCTGTGTTCAAACATGTATCTCTATGGGAATATTTGTTTCTTGTAATATTCTTTGACTCTTCTTCCCCTGTTTACCTTATTTGTCCTATTTCATTTTTAATTTGTCTTATTTTATTAAATTTTTCTATATTTATGCTTATTTTCTAATGAAAATAAGAAAGCGTGTATTTGGGTAGGAGGGCAGTAAAGGAGATTCTGAGAGGAATTGGGGGAGGGGAACCATAGGCAGAATATACTATAAAACAAAAATCTTTTTCTAAAACAATTTTTAAAAGAGTAGGCATCTTCTAGATCCATCCATTTGCCTGTGAATTTCAAGATGTCACTGTTTTTATCACTGAGAAGGATTCCCTTGTATAAATGTACCACATTATCTTTAGCCATTCTTCATTTGAGGGGCAACTAGGTTGCTTCCAGGTTCTGTCTATTACAAATAATGCTGATATGAACATAATTGAACAGAACTCCTTGTGGTATGAATGTGTATCCTTTGAGTACATGCCTAAGGGTGGAATTGCTTGGTATTGAGGTAGACTCTTTCCCATTTTCCGGAGAAACCACCAAACTGATTTCCAAAATGGCTGTGAAAGTTTTCATTTCTCCACATCCTCTTCAACACAAGCTCTCACTGGAGTTTTTTTATTTTAGCCATTCTGACAGGTATATCTCAGAGTTGTATTGATTTGTATTTCCCTGATAGTTAAGAATGTTAAGCAGTTCCTTTAGTTCCTTTCCATCATTTGAGATTACTTTGTTGAGAATTCTCGATTTAGATCTGTACCCCATTGAATTATTTGATGTTTCTTTGTCTAGCTTCTTGAATTCTTTCTATATTTTGGAGATCAGCCCTCTGTGAAATGTGGGGTTGGTGAAGATGTTTTTCCATTCTCTTTGCTGATGTTTTGTCTTCTTGACTGTATCCCGAGTGAAGTAACCAAGACACAGAAAGACAAACATGGTTTGTACTCACTCATAAGTGCATATTAAACATAGAGCAAACGGTAACCATCCTACAATCAACAACCCCAGAGAAGCTAAGAAATAAGGAGGAACCTAAGAAAGACATACATGGACCCCAGAGAAGGGGAAAGGGACAAGATCTCCTGAGTAAATTAGGACCATGGAGGGGAGCAGACAGGTAGGATAAAGAGCAGAGGAGAAGGGGGAGGAGAACATGAGTAATCAGGAAGGTCAAGTTTGGGGAATAACATAGAAGTAGAGCAAGGAAAGAGATACCTTAATAGAAAGAAACATTATGGGATAAATGAGAAATCTGGCACTAGGAAAATACCCAGGATTCCACAAGAATGATGCCACCTAAGAATCTATGCAATAGTGGAGAGGCTGCCTCAAATGCCCTTCCCCTATAATGAGATTGATGACTACCTCAAATGCTATCATAGAGCCTTCATCTAGTAGCTGATGGAAGCAGAAGCAGAGATTCACAGCGAAGCACTAAACCAAACTCCTGGAATCCAGTTGTAGAAAGAAGCAAAGGGGTCACGAACATGCTAGGGAAACCCACAGAAATAGCTAATTCCAGACTGACAGCTGGTGAACCTGCATAAGACTGAACTAGAGCCCCTGAATGTGGGTGTCAGTTACAGGGCTTGGTCAGCCTATGTGGTCACTGACAGTGGAACCAGTATTTTTTCCTAATGCATGAATGGGATTTTGGAGCCCATTCCCTATGGAGGGATACTCTCTCAGCCTATATAGAGGGGGAGGGCCTTGGTTCTGCCCCAAATGATGTGATAGACTTTGATGATCTCCCATGGGAGACCTCACCCTCTCTGATGAGTGGATGGGGGATGGGATGGGCAGATAGGGGCAAATGGGAAGGTGGGAAGGAGAGGGAACTGGGCTTGGTATATAAATAAGATTGTGTGTAATTTAAGTAAAAAATTAATAAAAAAGGTAGGCATCTAAATTTTAACAAATATTATAGGAAAATTTTCATTTTCTTTTGGTTAGGCACAATTGTCAGTATGGTTTTATAACAACTTCATTGTATTTAAGTACCTTCCTTTTCACCTGCTTGTGGTAAAAAGTAGTCACAACAGATGGTAAATTTTGTTAAATCTCTTTCATATATTTAAGTGATTAGGTTTTGTTCTTCATTCTATTAACCCAAGGAATTCATATGTTGAGACTGAATCACCTTTCCATCACCAAAATGAATCCCATTTCGTCATGGTGTGTTATAGTTTTATTGTCATAGTGATGCGGTCTAGCTAATATTATGAAGGCTTTTGTATCAATGCATATCAGGGATATTTACTTGTAATATTACTGGTGGTGATTCTTCCCTGATTTGGGCAGAGCGTAATGCTGGTTATGAAAAATGCTAACTACATTCTCCACTCCAGAGCCTTTGAAAGCCATTGTTTCAATCTCTCCATTTTTTGAGTTATACTGTTTTAGATACTCTAGTACACACAGAGGAACCAAAAACGTCCTGAAGAGAAGCTCTACCTGACTCAAATGAAAAACTAGAAGGAATCTGGATGTGTAGAGACTAGTAGATTGATTGACATTTCAGTACTGTGGAGAGATTGGAATTTTTCAGATTTAGAGGGTGTTAACCTTATCTTTGACTAGTTTTAGCCACCTGAATACCCATTCCTTGCCCCTATCCTTTACTGGAGCTTATGCCTTGCGAGAAGAGAAAAAAATCTTTCAGGATCTATTGACTTAGCAAAACACTAGCTTTCACCAGTCCAAATGCTAAAAATGTCATCAGATAGCATTTTATACCTATAGAATACTTCCTCTCCCCATGTCATTGTATGAAGTACTCTGATAAACCCATCAATGCATTTTAAAGTTGCCTTATTTATGATTTTCTCTATTCTTTAAAACTATAAAAATCCTTGTAAAACTACTTCCACATTGTAACATAGAATTTGGGGTAATATAAATTTGTTGGTGGTTCAGTGGTTAAGAACACTAAAGGGCTTTCCAGAGGTCCTGAGTTCAGTTTCCAGCTACCACATGATGGCTCACAACCATTTTTAATGAGATCTGGTGCCCAACATGCACAGTGCTTGCAAAAGTCCAGGCCAGATGAGGTCCCCGCCCAGTAGGAAGTGGACATAAGTCCTCATCCCTAACACAGAAGCTATGTTCAATTGCCAATTCACTTGCAAATAAAAATTAGTTTTATCTAGTAGAGTCTCTCTGGTAATAAAAACCACTCTTAATGGTAGGTCCCATGCCCAACAGTAAAAGACCAATGCAAAAAAATCTCAATGGCCACCTTGAAAGCTCTTTGTCTCATATTTTGTCAGTGTAATTTTTAATACCTTTGTGTATATATTGTGGCTTTTGGTTTTGTGTGTGATCTCATAGTCTCTGCATCTATATGTTTCTTGTGCTTTATCATGGTTCTTTTTCTTCTATTTTTTGTCCTATTCCAATTTATTTCATTTGTTTTATCTTATTTTACTATTATTCTTCAGATATCTGTTCCTAAGAAAAAACAGAAAAGGTTCGGATCTGGACAGGATAGGAGGTAGAGGGGATTTAGAGGAGTTGGGTGAGTATAAAACATAATCAATACATTTTATGAAAAAATATTTTCAATAAAAGAAAAATCAAATAAGAAAATATAGATTAAAGGGATTTGAAAATCTTGGTTAATGTGATGGAGGAATTTCATTCATCTAAGAGTAAAATATCAGTTGGAAATAATATCATTAGAAGAAGAGGAGTAGTAAAGGGAATGGAAGGGGAGGAGAGGGAAGGAAAGGAAAGGAAAGAAAAGGAAAGGAAAGGAGGAAAAAGAAATAGGCTCTGGCCCCAAAGCATTGATCGATTACTTGGACCCATATAGTCCAAGAAAAATACCTGTAATCCACGCTTTTGTTTTCTTAATGTATTTCCTGCACTTTAATACTCCTGCTTAACTCTGCCCAAAGCATGTTCATTTGCTATGCTTATGTGCCCAACTTATGGTAACACTTCACCAAATCCTCTCCCCTTCAGTGCTAAAAGCATCTTAGTGTCAGCTTTTGAAATGTTCTGTTCCAGAACCCCTTAAATTGTACCTGGAAGTATCTAGTCATTGTCCAAGCCTATATTCATTTTCAGTTTCAAACTCAGTTATCTCTCAGCCAGAAAACCTACTGCTTAGATCATTCACAAGTAGGAACAATTATCTTTTAGAATGTTAATTGTCTAGTCAAAAATAAGGATTTTTTACAAGGTCATCTTGCAATATGAAAAGTGAAATACCGACCAACCAGATCACAATTTCACCAACTTTATCTCATAGAAGTACAAAAACAATGTTGTTAATTAGCAGTGGTTAGGCCAACGGAAGAGAGGCTGTTTGTCAAAAAATGCAAAATTCCAATTATATAATAACAAATTTTATGAGTATTTTGGAAAATTCTAAACTGATATTAAGGATCTTGCTACAAAATTAATAACTTAATGAGACAACTTACATGTTACTTTTCTGCATTTCATCAATTCATGACATGTAGTATTACCTGACATAATCTTATATACATTAAACACACATAATTATATCTTTTAATTTGAATTATGTGAATATAAAATTACAAAGGAAAAGTAAGGGCTTCTTTTCTGTCATAACACTGTGGACAAAACATATCCATTCCACACAAAGACAGATAATCTGGAAGATCCTCATACAAGTTAATATTCCCATAGAAGACATCTTGTACCTTTTGGAAAAAAAAGCTGACCATAGAAGGAATAAGTTTATCTCTCCCTGTTAATGCCCACATGAATGCAAAATTAATTGAAAAATGTCTCCTCTGCAATCTTATTTGTTTCCCTCAGGGGAAAAAAAGTGTTGGGACCTAGAAAGAAAATAAAACAATTTATTTAAGAGGAGCTCTGGTAATTAAATGATTTAAATGATAGAAGCCTCAGCCATATCTTTGTCCCTCACCTGTAATTATATTATTCTAGACTCCATAATAATCCATGTGGGCTTCCTTGGAACAGGTTATGGATATAGAAAATATCAGTGATGGATACCTGAAAAATAGTCAAGACAGGGTTTAGAGGTAAGTAGTAGTAGTAGTAGTAGTAGTAGTAGTAGTAGTAGTAGTAGTAGTAGTTGTTGTAAAAGAAAAATGATCTTTGTCTCCACAACACAAGAATTATTTTGTCTCTGAAAGTGAACTCTGTATTTTGAAGTAAAGTTAGTATTCACAAATTAGGTTGTATCTCTGCTCTTATTCTATCTCTTTCTTTCACTCTTTGGAATCTAGAGACTCATATACAGAAGAGTAATTATTGCCCAGAAGTTGAATAACACTAATGGTTCTGTGTGCATATGTGTACGTACATGGGTGAGTGAGTGGATGGGTAGGTGGGTATATGCACTTTTTGCTTGTTTGGGGTTTACTGTTTGTTTGCTTGTTTTGGTCTTATTGATTTTCTTTCTTCAATTTCTCTATCTTGATTTGGGGTTTTGGAGTTTTGTTGGTTCGGGAGAGATTTTGAGAGAGAGAGAAAGAGAATAAATATGAAGTTGAATTAATAAGGAAGTGGGGAGAATCTTGGAGGTGGTGTAGAAGAAGAGTATGATAAATATATAGCACATAGGTGTAGGAGTGAATCCCACAAAGCTATCCACCCATGAGGGCAGGGACGTGTAAACTGACACAGGTAGATATAAAAGGAAGTGAAAGAAAAGGAACCCCCCTTTTTCTCCTAGAAATGTGTGTGTGCCATGTGTGTATAAAGCAACAATTAATGAAAAAGAGGAGAGTTATATAGGATGGATTCAATGAATGAAAGTGGTGGAGTAAATGATATGTTATAATTTAAAATGATAAAGTAAATAATTTAAACATAAGATTTCTACCATTATATCCTCTTTAAAGGAGAAATTCCTACAATCTCTAGCTTATTTTCAATTTTTCTTTCAATTGTGCTCTTTCCAGACATTCTGCATTTAATTATTTACTTATTAACAATTCATCAACAATCTTTTATGCACCAGGTATTGTAAATTTTATCATACTTTATTTTTATGTTCTGTTATCTAAGTTTTTTACTGAATTACAATGCCATTTGTTAGTTTTAGTTGTCGTTGATGTTTCACTTTTGTATCCTTACTAACATTTACTTATAGCTAATCATTTATAAGGTGCAACATTCAGTGATGCTCCCTTTGTCTTATAAATTATCCGATCCCTTTATTTTAAAGTTATCTTTTAAGTGTTCAGAAAAAAATATGATTGAAATTGGAGGAGACTAAATTAACATGTTAATGCATTTACCACAGATACGCTAACACGTTACTATCTTGTAGACTGCTGTTTCAAACAATTATTACTTATTGGATTAGGAAGTTGGTCTTATTTGTTTTGTTTGTTGACATACTCACCTTTAGCATCTAACACCAAAACTTGCTGCTAACTTTTTTAGCCACATTTTCTCTTCAAATTGTAGTTACAGCATATTGCTATGGAAAAATGTTGACTAAAACTAACACCCTTATTTCAATTGGAATTATACTTTTAAAATTGCTACTAACTTTTTACCATGTTACTATTTTAAATATTGACATGAATGTAGTTTATACTACTCAGTTTGTATCTGTATTGAGGGATAGATATCATGAGGTTGAATTCTAGTTTTTGTTATATAATTGGCATCGTTTACAGATCTTTATTACAATTTCAAAACTTGTGTTTGTTCAGCACTTACAACATTTCAGGCCATTTAAATCTTTGGAAAGGTAAATTATGAGATAAAGCTGTTACAAACTCGGACCAGCAGGTGAACTTGAATTTACCAATGTGATGGTGGCATTAAGGAAAAATAAGTAGATATCATTGCTTCATGCACTGTGTCCTTCTTGACTCTCACATCTGCATTTCATCAGTCACTTCTTGAAATTCCCACTTAAATCATAATCTGACAAAACAAATGTCCATTCCCCTTTGCTTGGATTGCTTCTTCAATCCTTACATATCTAGATTAAGTTACTCATCATTCTTCTCTCTGCTGAAACATTTCTATTTAAGACAAGTTTTTCTAACCCATTTTTATGCAATGACTTAGTATTAAACATACAGTGTGACTTAACCAAGCTTCAATAGATATTAATAATAAAGAGTTGTATCATTAAAATATGTTAATTTTCAATAATTGTATTCTTGGTTTATTAGGTCAAACACATTTTGCCCACTGACTGCATTGATTTAAGAAATTGCTCCTCATGAGCATGACCATATGAGCATTATTTTTTCTTTTTTTCTTTTATAGTTGATTAAATTTGTTCATTTGCTTTACATCCCAACCACAGTTTCCTGTCCATCCCCTCCTCCAACTTTCCCTCTGCCCCCACCAGACCACTCCTCCTCTCTGTTCAGAAAGGGGCAGGCCTCCCATGGCATATCAATTTAAGAAAAGAGTAAGCTCCTTCCCTCATATTAAGGGATGGTAATTCAACCAAGTGTGAGGAATAGGTTCCCAAAAGCCTGGCAATACATCAGAGACAGGCTCCACCCCCACCTCTAGTTGTCCCGCATGTAGACCAAGCTATAAAACTGTCATACTTTTATAGAGGACCAAGGTCATTCCCATGTGGTCTCCTTCAATGTGATCCCAATGTCTGTGAGCTCTTATAAGCCCAGGTTACTTGTCTTTGTGGGTTCCCTGGTAATTACTTTGAGTCCTCTGGCTCACACAATTATTCCTCCCTTTTTTCAATTCAGCCAATATATTTTTTACATATCTTGCAAGAATAAACATTGCATTCTCTGACTAAAGGAATATGGGATCACTGATCAGAAATGTTGCATCCATTAAAAATAATGTTTGCATTTATAATCATCAGAATCCTGATGGATTCTCAAGTTTAACAGATATTGCTAAATAGCCCTGCAATAAAGAAATATTGCATGCTCAGAAGAAAAGTTAACATTTTGAAATGCCAACTGCATACGACAGGAACCACAGTAGAATAAATGAATTGTAATCTCATCTAATTTCTTCTTTTAATTTTATCATGTAGTAAATGTAAAAATGTAAAATTATTTATAACTAAGCAAATTAAGTAACATAAATGGTAACATGGTGAACTAAAATATTGTTCCTAGATATTTGAGTTGAGAATTCAATTTCTAAACCAAACACCATTCTAAATTCTGGAAGAGTTTCACATACAAAATGCTTATTATAAAAGATAATAATAATAGCAACAAAATTTATTTATTGATATTCTTAGTGTAGAAAGCCAATTTAAAGCCCAGAATAAATTTGATAGTACTAATGCTTATAGAGAGAATAATGCTTGTTAGTTATTAAAATACCGATAATTATAAAGTCATAAAATAAACATAGATTGGGTTAAAATTCATATTTTATTTATTACAAAACTTTAGAAAAAAGGAAATGTTATGGTTGTAAAGGAATATATGTCTTATAGTCATTCTATAGTTAATACATATAGATGAATTAAGAGGGAATTTACATACTTGAGTGGCCATAAAATCAAAGAATTTTCTGCTAAATAAACTAAAATGCTTGAAACATTATAAACATTTGAACTGAAATGAGATTATTCTTGACTAAAGATATCACAGGGATGGGAAGGATCCTGAAAGGGCAAGAACAACCATCCAAAGATGAGAGTGTAAACTCATATGGGACTGATGATGTTTTCTGAATATTTGTTTGTTTGTCAACGAGAAAACCCTCTGGAATGGGAAAAGGAAATCACACAGAAGTATGACAATTCCTCCTACTGGGTCTTTCAGATGATCCTAAATTGCAGCCCCTCCTCTTTGGCATGTTCTTATTGATGTATCTGGTCACAGTGCTTGGGAACCTGCTCATCATCCTGGCTGCCAGCTCTGACTCACACCTCCATAACCCCATGTACTTCTTCCTCTCCAACCTGCCTTTTGTGGACATCTGTTTTACCTCCACCACTGTCCCAAAGATGCTGGTGAACATCCAGGCAATGAAAAAAAAATCACCTACATAGAGTGCCTCACTCAAGTATATTTTTTATGGTTTTTGCAAGAATGGATAATTTCTTACTAACTGTCATGGATTTGACCGCTTTGTGGCCATATGTCACCCCTTTAACTACACAGTCATCATGAACCCTCACTTCTGTGGCCTTCTTGTTCTAATGTGCTGGATTATAATCTTATTAGTTTCCCTGCTTCATAGACTCTTGATGAAGTAACTGACCTTCACTATGGGCATGAAAATCCCACATTTCTTCTGTGAATTAGCTCAGGTTATCAGGGTAGCAAGTTATTATGTTCTCATCAATAATATCCTAGTGTATGGGCTACTGCCTTATTTTGTGTTTCCTGTCACTGGCATCCTCTTCTCTTACTCTCAGATTATCTCCTCCTTATTGAAGATTTCTTCTGCAGTAAGCAAGTATAAAGCCTTTTCCATCTCTGTGTTGTCTACTTGTTTTCTGGAACAGCACTGGTGGTTTACCTCAGTTCTGCAGTTACGAATTCTTCTCAAGGAAGCACTATAGCCTCAGTAATATACACTGTAGTCACCTCCATGCTCAACCCCTTCATCTGCAGCCTGAGGAACAAATATCTGATTGGGGCTCTGGTAAGACTCCTTAGAGCAGGTTCTTGATGGGTCAATGACCAGAGAACATTATTGCTCCTCAAACTGTGTATGATGGCTTCAACTATTCTGTTCCAAACAAGCTCATATATTTGAACACTTGGTCCCTAGTTTGTAGAACTATTTGGAAATTATTAGGAACAGGGATGTGACCATGGTTGGCCTTTGGTTTCAAAAGCCTCTAATAATTCCCAGCACCTCTACCACCTACTTACTGATCAGATGCGAGTTCTTAACTATTCACACCAGCATACCTTTTGCTGTGCCATAATAAGCTCTAAACCTCTGAAACTATAAGCCTCAAAATAAACATTTTCCCCTATAAGTTGCTTTGGATACCAGGGAATGGGCTATTGCTGTGATAGGTTGCACCTTGCTGTTTTCTGAAGAAATATTAGAAACATTCACTGTGGAATGGAAAAGTGATTAACTACTGAAAGGGGGCTTACTTGGTCATTCAAGTAGGATACAGTAGTTCTGACAGCAAAAGGTTTCAGAAAGGAACAATATTAGCAGTTGGGTAATAATTGTTGATACAAATTTAAGGTCTATTTTGCTATATGTGTATTTCTCCTCTTGCTTAGCTATTGTGTTTATACAGCTCTTTTAAAATGTTATATATATTTAAATAAGATGATAGTCACCAGAAGTACAAATCGATAGACATGGATCTATCCACATTCTTCTACATGCCAGCATCCAGTTATGCAAGCACCTTTTGTTGAAGATGGTTTGTATTTTCCATCTTATAAGTTTATCTTCTTTGTCAAAAATCATGTAGTCATAGGTGTGTGGATTAATATCAGGGTTTTCAAATGGACTCCATTGGTCCAACTGTCTATTTTTGTACCAATACCGAGTTTTTTCATTACTATAGCTCTATAGTAGAACTTGAAGTCAGGGATGGCGATACTGCCAGATATACCTTTATTTTACAGGGTTGTTTTGGCTATTCTGGGTTTTTTTTTGTTTTCCATATAAAGAAGAGTATTGTCCTTTCAAAGTCTGTGAAGAATTGTGCTGGGATTTTGATGGGAATTGCATTGAATCTCTAAATTGCTTTCAATAAGATTGCCAGTTTTACTATTTTGATCCTGCCTATACAAAAGCATGGGAGATCTTTCCATTTTCTGGTATATGCTTTTATTTCTTTCTTTAGGGAATCAGAGTTCTTGATATCCAGATCTTTCACCTGCTTGGTTAGAGTTATCTGAAGATATTTTAGGCTGTTTGTGGCTATTGCAAAGGGTTTATTTTATTTTCCTTTTTTACTTTAATAAGAAACAAGTTTGTTTTACATGTCAATCCCAGTTCTCTCTCCCTCCTCTCTTCTTCTACCCCCACCAATCCCATATCCCATCCCATTTCTGCTCCTCAGGGAGGGTGAGACCTTCCACAGGAGATCTTCAAAGTATGTCATATAATTTGCACCAGGGCCTTGGCCCTCCCCATTTGTTTAGCCTCAGAGAGTATCCCTCTATGTGGAGTGAGCCACAAAGCCCATTCGTATAACAGTGATAAATACTGATCCACTGCAGGAAGCCACAAAGAATTCCCAAACCTCCAAAATGACAACCACAATCAGGGGTCTGGGTGGGTCTTATGCTGGTTTCTAACTATCAGTCTGGGATCCATGAGATTTCCCTTGTTAAGGTCAGATATTTCTGGAGGTTTCTCCAGTCTGTTCATAACTTCCTTTACTCATAACTTCTCTCTCTCTGCAACTGGATTCCAGGAGTTCAGTTCAGTGTTTTGCTGTGGATTTCTGCTTCAGCTTCCATCACCTACTGGATGAAGGCTATAGAATGACACATAAGGTAGTCATCTGTAGGAGTGAACCCCACAAAGCTATCCGCCCAACAGGGTGGGGACAAGGTAGAGATAAAAGGAAGTGAAAGGAAAAGGGGCTTCCCTTTTCTCCTGGAAGCCAGCCACGCTTCTAACTCCTTGTCTGTGCGACTCTCTCTCTCTCTCTCTGGTAAATAAATATATTGTTTTCCCTATATAGCATCGAATATCATTATATCTGGTGCAGAAGTGGTTTGGAATTACAGCCCATGCCTTGGTGGCGGGTAACCACTTGTGTCGGCATCCCGAGATGAGTGCTAATCGCCATTCCAGCCGCCTGGCTGAGGCTACATTGCACGCGCTCGCTCCTGCCACTGCATTGTGCGCGCTGGCTTCTATATCTCCCGAATTCCATTTCTCACGTCTTCTGCTGCCTGCTCCGGATCCCAGAGTGGGACGCTGCAAAAGACTCCACACCAAGAAGCCGGCTGTGTTCCCCGCCTCTGCCGCTAAGGCTGCAAAGAGGACCTCATTCCTTGCCACGCACCCTGGCCATCGGCTGCCCCCCCCCACCCGCCCCGCCCGATTCCCTTGCCTGATTAGTTCTGCCTTGCACCGTCTTAGCAGCTACCAGAGCCACTGCGAGCTCCGCTGCTGTGCGGCAAATCTGCCTTCCCAAATCTGTCCTTAAGTTTTCACAGGTTCCTTGGGGAGACTCCGATTTCCCGTGGAGAGGCAGTGTTTGACAGTATGCCTGTGCCATCTGTTGACCAAGCATGGTAACTACAGGTATTTTAATTTGTGACAATAAAGGAGGTGATTTTTTTTCCAATTTAGGAATCACAAATTGATGGTAAGAACATCTAATTATAACATTGCAGGTAATTTAACACTGCAGGATTTTAGAGATTTTGTTACCAATGTGATGGATTATGCAGTAAAAGACAATTATGATATTTTTCATACGTATATGTGTACCATGCTTGTGATTAGTGTATTAATACATGTAATCACATGGAAGAAACATGAGCTTATGATTCAGAATTAGAGTCAAAAGTTCAGGAAAAACATGATTTAGTTACCAAAACAGATAATTTGGAATTTGATCACAACAATCTTCGAGGCACAGTTAATTCAATGTCTACTGCATTTATGGCTAAAACTGAGTCTAAACAGCAGGAAATTTCCAAATTAGCAGAGTCAATTCAAAAATTTTGAATCAAAAATTCAGGAACAAGAGTCAAAAATTCAGGGACAAGTGGATTTGGTTACATTTAATTCAATGTCTACTGCATTTACGGTTAAGACTGACTCAAACCAGGTGGAAATTTCCAAATTAGCAGAGTAAATTCAAAAATTAGAGTCAAAAATTCAGGAACAAGTGGTTTTGGTTACATTTAATTCAATGTCTACTGCATTTATGGTTAAGGCTGTGTCTAATCAGGTGAACTTTCCAAATTATCAGAGTCAATTCAAAAGTTAGAGTAAAAAATTCAGGAACAAGGGGATTTGGTTAAATTTGACCAGGACAACCTTCGAGACACATTCAATTCGATGTCCACTATATTTATGGCTAAGATGGAATCTAGCCAAGAGGAATTTTCAAAATTAGCAGGGTCAGAAGCAGGATGCTAGTGTCAAACAAACAGAGCAACCAAAAGCTCTACCCTTAAAATGGCTGACAGATAAACCCGTCTGGGTGGGTCAATGGCCTATGACATCTGAGAAGTTAGAGGCTTTGAGAAGTTACTTCAGGAACAGCTAGATGGTGGACATATTGAGGATTCCACTAGTGCATGGAATTCACCTGTTTTTGTTGTTAAGAAAAAGTCTGGTAAGTGGAGAATGGTTACTGATCTTAGAGCTATCAACAAGGTAATTCAGCCTATGGGGTCTCTACAACCTGGGATGTCATTACCTTCTCTAATTCCTAAGGATTGGCCAATCATAGTTATAGACTTAAAAGATTACTTCTTCACCATACCGTTACAAGAAAACGACAGAGAAGAGTTCACCTTCATGGTACCTACCTATAATAATTCCCGTTCAGTACAGAGATTCCAGTGGAAGGTATGCTAAACAGCCCAACTTTGTGTCAATATTTTGTGAATAAACCTCTAGAAATAATTCATAAAAAAATTCCACATTTGTTAATAAACTATTATATGGATGACATATTATTGTCTGATTCAAATAAGGATACTTTGAAAAAGATGTTAGAAGCAGTAAAACAAACTTTGCCTCGCTGGGGATTACAAATTGCTCCAGAAAAAATAAAAAGAGGAGATTCTATTAACTATTTAGTTTATAAAATAGATGCTCAGAAAATTAGACCACAGAAAGTACAGATCAGAAGAGATTGTTACTGGATTCTTAATGATCTTCAAAAACTATTAGGAGAAATCTCTCAATTACAGACAATTATCGGTGTAGAAGGGCATGATTTAAAACACCTGAAAATGGCTTTAAAAGGAGATAAAGACCTAAACAGCCCACGAGTACTATCAGCTGAGGCTGAAAAAGAATTAGAATGGGTAGAAAAGAGAATATTAGAAGCACAGGTGGACCGTGTGGATCCAAATCTGGACTTTATTCTGGTTATTTTACCATCTAGAGAATACCCCTCAGGAATATTAATGCAGAGGGAAGACATCATATGAGAATGGGTATTTCTGCCACATAAACAAAATAAAAAATTGAAAACATATATAGAAAAGATCTATGATTTGATATTAAAAGGTAAGTTAAGGCTTCGTCAACTGACTGGGGAAGACCCAGCTGAAATTATTGTACCTTTAACGAATGAGGAAATTTCCTCCTTATGGAAGGATAATGAGTATTGGCAAATAGCTTGCAGTGACTTTTTGGGAACTATTAGTAATAACTATCCCAAAACAGAGAGAATCAAATTCATAAAGAAAACAATTTGGATTCTTCCATGTATCGTGAGGCAAACACCTATTTCTGGAGTTCTTACCTTCTACACGGATGCAAACAAATCAGGTAATGCAGGGTGTAAATCAGGAAATATAAGTAAAGTAGTTCAAAGAACTTACAACTCTGTACAAAAGGCAGAATTGTATGCCATTCTCATGGCACTTAAAGACTTTACAGAGCCTCTCAATATAGTCACGGATTCTCAGTATGCAGAAAGAGTTGTCTTGCACATTGAGACTGCAGAATTTGTTCCTGATAGTACAGAATTAAACTCATTATTTTTACACTTACAGGAATCCATCAGAAACATGACTCATTCTGTATATATAACACACATCAGATCCCATACAGGTCTGCCAGGTCCTCTGGCACAAGGCAATGATGAAATTTATCGTTTGTTAGTAGGTATGTGTTGGAAGCTTCAGAATTTCATAAGAAACACCATGTTAACAGCAAAGGCTTAATGAAGGATTTTTCTATCACCTGGCAACAAGCCGAAGAAATAGTAAAAAATTGCCCCAGTTGCTCATTCTACCATCAAACTCCATTGCCAGCAGGTTGTAATCCTAAAGGTATTCACAGAAATGAACTTCTGCAAATGGATGTATTTCACTTCCCAGAATTTGGCAGTTTAAAATATGTACACCATACCATAGATACATTCTCAGGATTCCAATGGGCTACTGCGCTCAGCTCTGAGAAAGCTGACTCCGTTATCACACACCTCTTAGAGGTGATGGCTGTTATGGGTATACCTAAAACAATGAAAACTGACAATGTTCCAGCATGTCTCCAGTAAATTGGAACAATTTTTCAAATACTATAGTATAAAACATGTAACTGGTATACCTTACAATCCCACAGGACAAGCAGTGATTGAACGATCTAACCGTACCTTAAAAGAGATGCTTCATAAACAGCCAGGGAGAACAAAGACCCCTAAACACAGGTTACATAATGCTTTACTAATGTTGAATTTTCTTAATGCTGTTGAAAAAGGACAAACTGCAGCAGAAAGACACTGGAACACAGAGAAGACTTCTAAACTGAACCAGCTGGTGTATTTTAAGGATGTTATGACCTCAGTCTGGAAACCAGGATATGTGTTATGTTCGGGAAGTGGTTATGCTTTTGTTTCAACAGGAGAAGAAAAACTTTGGGTCCCATCTAAATTAATTATGATTCGATCAAAACAAAAAACTTCTCATGTGGAGGAAGGATGACAGCTCATCTACAAGGTCTGCTATGTATAAGGAGACCTTATTAAAAGAAAGAGAAGTATTCTGTTTGTGTCTTTACAGGAAAATTCGTTCTGAACAGCGAAAAGTACTAGGTATATGGATACCTAAAGAAGAAAGGATAGCTACCCAGAGGACCACCAAACATGCAATAATACAACGTGTTATCAATGTCTAAATCTCTCTATTTTGTTATTATAATTTCTATTTCTTCCAATTCTTAATATGCCTGAGTCCCAATTCATCTAATTAATGCTGGCTTTGGAGTTGGATTGGCTCTCCTGCTTTAAACCCAAGCATATTGTTAAAATGCAATTCAGACTTTCTGTATTATATCAAAGAGCCATTGATATAAGACAGAAACAACAACAACAAAAAAAATGGGGACTGTCATCTGTGTATATTTAATTCTTTTCTGAAACTTTAATCTCCCTCATGTGTATTATCTGCCTTAGGGTCGCCTTTCCCAGTTTTCATACACATAAATGATAAGGATTTCTATGCTAACATTAATATTTCAGTTTTCCAGAGACAAAGGGATTTCTTGACAGCGATCTTCAACTGCTTAAGAAAGAGAATGTGGATTCACTTCCCCGACTCCGCCTGATTCGACTGGATACATCTAAACTGCCCCACATCATCGACCCACCTGACAGGCACCATCCTGAAACCATCTTGGATCTACATCACTTGACACATTGTCAGGCCAAGGAACTGATACAGTGCATCTTCTGCAATCTGATCAGAGCTTCAGACAAGAGCTTCAATCAAAATCAGAAATCTAATCCCGAACTTCAGTCAAGCCTCTCCTGCAAAACAGAGACTAACTGACCTACTTAAGACTCTTGTTACACTAACAATTTCTTCCCACAGGTTCCCATGATTGTCATTGTCCCACTTCAGCAGGAAGTAAATTTGAGAATTCCATGTCCATTCTCCCTACTATTGACATTAGAGGATAGTTTACACCTGTTAGTGCTAATTTGCAATTATTTTATGGTTGAGATTGGAAGGAGGTGTTCAGACTTAGGCATCCCTTTCAGATAAGTTTAGAATTAAGGTGGAATGGATATGTTTAGTTTAGGATAAGTAGATCATAACTTAATCATCACCCTCTATGTATATATGTTGTATATGTTTGAGTTTGGATCAAATTTAAATCTTCTATTTAGACTAAAAGGTTAATTGTAGGGTTGAACCCCACAAAGCTACCTGCCCAACAGGGTGGGGACAAAGTAGAGATAAAAGGAAGTGAAAGGAAATGGGGCTTCCCTTTTCTCCTGGAAGCCAGCCACGCTTCTAACTCCTGGTCTGTGCGACTCGCTCTCTCTGGTAAATAAATAAATTGTTTTCCCTATATAGCATCTAATATCGTTATTGTCATCAATCTCAATATCAGGAAAGGGCATTTCAGGTAGCCTCTCCACTATTGCTTAGATTGTTAGTTGGGGTCCTCATTGTAGATCTGTGGATATTTCCCTAGCACCAGATTTCAATTTGAACATATAATGGCTCTCTCTATTATGGTATCACTTTTTTGCTTTCCTCTATTCTTCCCCTGACTCAATCTTCCTGCTCCTTCATGTCCTCCAGTACCATCTCTTTTCCCCTTCTCTTTCTCCTAACTCCCTCTCCCCTCCTCCAGACTCCCAAGTTGCTCAGGGGCTCTTTTCCCATTTTCCTTCTCTGGGGGATCATTTTTGTAACTCTTAGTGTCCTCATTGATTCCTAGATTTTCTGGCAGTGTGGATTGCAGACTGTTAATCCTTTACTCTATGTCTAAAATCCATACATGGGTGAGTGTCTACCAATTTTGTCTTATTGTGACTTGGTTGCCTCACTCAGGATGGTTTATTTCCAGTTCCATTCCTTTGGCTGAGAATTTCAGGATTACATTTTTTCCACTGAGTAGTATGCCATTATGTAAATGTTCCACATTTCCTCTGTCCATTCTTCAGTTGAGAGGCATCTAGGTGTTTTCCATTTTCTGGCTATTACAAATAATGATTCTATGAAAATAGTTGAATAGATGTCCTTATTGCATGAATGGACATCTTTTGAGTATATTCCTAAGAATGGAAATGCTAGACCTTGTGTTAGAATGACTCCCTTTTTCCTGAGGAACCACCATACTGATTACCAAAGTGGCTGTAGGAGTTTGCACTGCAATCAGCAATGGAGGAGAGTTCGATTTCTCCACATCCTCTCAAGCATAAACTGTCATTGGTGTTTTTATTTTAGCCATTCTGACAGGTGTAAGAAGGTATCTCAGAGTTCATTTGACTTGTATTTCCTGATGGCAAAGGATGTTGAGCACTATCAGCCATTTTAGACTCCTCTTTTGAGAATTCTCAATTTAGTTCAGTACCACACTTTTTTATTCGTTTATCTGGTGTTTTGGTGATTAGCTTCATGAGTTCTTTGTAAATTTCAGGAATCAGCCCTCTCTCAGATGTGGAGTTGGTGAAGATGTTTTCCCATTCTATGAGCTGCTGTTTTGTCTTGTTAACATTGTCCTTTGCCTTACAGAAGCTTCTCAGTTTCAGGAGGCCCCATTTATTAATTGTCAATCTCAGTGTCTGTGATACTGGTGTTATGTTGAGGAAGCAATCTCCTATACCAATTTGTTCAAGGGTACTTCCCACTTTCTCTTCTAAGACGTTCAGGGTGGCTGGATTGATGTTGAGGTCTTTGATCCATTTGGACTTAAGTTTTATGGATATATATATATATATATATATATATATATATATATATATATATGGGTCTATCTGCAGTCTTCTACCAGCTAGCATCCAGTTATGCCAACGCCATTTGTTGAGGATGCTTTCTTTTTTCCATTGTATAATTTTAGCTTCTTTTGTTAAATCAGGTGCTCATAGGTGTGCAGGTTAATATCAGGGTTTTGTATTTGATTCCATTGGTCTACCTGTCTATTTTTGAGCCAAACCAGGCTGTTTTGAGGACTATAGCTTTATATTAGAGCTTGAAGTCACAGATGGTGATGACTCCGGACGCTATTGTACAGGGTTGTTTTGGCTATCATGGGTCTTTTTTTCCTTATAAAGTGGATTATTGTTCTTTCAATTTCTGTGAAGAATTGTCCTGAGAATTTTGATTGAAACTGCATTGAATTTGTAGATTGTTTTTGTGAGATTTCCGTTTTTACTATGTTGTTCCTACCTATCCAAGAGCATGGGAAACCTTTCCAATTTCTGGTATCTTCTATTATTTCTTTCTTTAGGGACTCAAAGTTCTTGCTATGTAGGTCTTTCACTTGTTTAGTTGGAGTTACCCCAAGATATTTTATGTTGTTTGTAGCAATTGTAAATGGTGATGTTTTTCTGACTTCTTTCTCAGCCATTTTATCATCTGGCATATTGTAGGGCAACTGATTTTTTGGAGTTAATCTTGTATCCTGCCAATTTGCTAAAGGTGTTTATCAGTTGTAGGAGTTCCCTGGTAGAATTTTTAGGTCACTTATGTAAATGATAATATCACATGCAAATAGTGAAAGTTTGACTTCCGTTTCAATTTGTCATGAAATTTATTGTTTTCTCCATCTATCGTAATTGCTGAGTATTATATTCTTGCCTAAGATCAGTGTGGTCTCTTAGTGTTTGTAAAATATCCATCAAGGACATTCTTGCATTCAGAGTTTCCATGGAGAATTCAGGTGTAGTTCTGATAGGCTTGCCTTTATTTGTTAATTGGTATTTTCCTTTGCTGCTCTTAAATTCTTTCTTTATTCTGTATGTTCAGTGTTTTGATTACTATGTGGCATGGGGACTTTTTTATGGTCCACCATATTTAGTGTTCTGAAAGCTTCTTGTACTTTCATTAGCCTGTATTTATTTAGGTTGCAAAAGTTTTCTTCTATCATTTTGTTGAATATGTTTTCTGAACATTTGAATTGGATTTCTTTACATGTTTCTATACCGATTATTCGTGGGTTTGGCCATTTCATAATGTCTGTTATTTCCTGGATATTTTGTGTTAGGGAATTGTTGGACTTAAGATTTTCTTTGATCTAAGAATTAATTTCTCCCATTATATTTTCCATGCCTGAGTTTCTTTGTTGGGTATGCTTGCATCTGTAGTTCCTGATCATTTACTCAACATTTCTAATTCCAGCATTCCCTCAAGCTGTGTTTCTTTGTTGTCTCTATTTCAGCTTTCAAACCTTGCATTTTTTAATTGTGTCTTGCAATTTTTGCATGGTCTTGTCCTCCATTTCTTGATTTTTTTGTTTTTTCCTTTCATTTCTTTAAAAGATTTTATCATTTCCTTTTTTAGGGTGTCTATCATTTTCATGAAGTTGTTTTAAAGGCCATGCTCTTCTGCTTCATCTGTTTTAGGATGTTCAATTTTGCTGGTGTAGAGTCCCAAGACTCTGGTGATATCATATTGGTTTTTCTGTTACTGAATGGGTTCTTATATTTTTGCCTTTCCATCCCTTCTTCCAGAGGGTGAATGTGGGGTCTCCTCCTCTCGTCGTGGATATGAGTCCAAGGTTCTCTTCTAGTGGGTGCAAGCAGGTCCAATATTCTGATGGGTCTCACAGTAGGTACAGGAGAGTCTGAGTCCCGAAGTGTGGGTGCAAGACTATCATAGTGATGTCAGCAGCATCTGGATTGCTTGGGCCCGTGGGGGAAAGTCTACCTGCCTGCAGTCCTCAGGCCAGAAGATTCCAAATAAGGGAAGCACAAGTCGATATTTCTCTGATTTCTTTCTGAGCCCATTTATCATCTATGTTTACTAGGGCCACTGATTTTTTTAAGTTAATATTGTATCTTTCCACTTTGCTGAAGGAGTTTATCAGCTGTTGCAGTTCCTGTGTATGATTTTTTGATCACTTATGTAAACTATAATATCATCTAAAAATAGTGAAAGTTTGACTTCTTCCTTTCCAAGTAACCCCTTGATCTCCTTTTGTTGTCTTATTGCTCTAGCTAGACCTTTAAGTACAATATTGAAGAGAAGTGGAGAGAGTGAACAACCCTGTGTTGTTCCTGATTTTAGAGGAATAGCACTGAGTTTCTCTCCATTTAGTTTGATGTTGGCTGTTGGCTTGGTGTATATTACCTTTGTCATATTTGGGTATGTTTCTGTTATCACTGATCTCTCCAAGACCTTTAACATGAATGGATGCTGGATTTTCTCAAAGGCTTTTTCAGCATCTAGTGAAAGAATAATATGGTTTTTCTTTTTCAGTTTGTTTATATGGTGGATTACATTGATGGATTTACATATGTTGAACCATTTCTGCATCTCTAGGATGAAGCCTACTTGATCATGATGGATGATTTTTCAGATGTGTTCTTGGATTCAATATGCCAGTATTTTATTGGGTATTTTTGCATTAATATTCATGATGGAGATTGGTCTGTATTTCTTTCTTAATTGTATTTTTGTGTGATTTTGGTAACAAGGTAATTATAGTCTCATAAAAAGTGTTGGCCAGTTAGTGGTGGCACACATCTTTAATTCCAGGACACAGGAGGCAAAGGTAGGTGAATCTCTGAGTTGGAGACAAGCCTGGTCTACAAGAGATAGCTCCAGGAAAACCTCTAAAGCCACAGAGAAACTCTGCCTCAAATACCAAAAAAAGAATAAGATTAGCAATGCCCCTTCTCCTTCTATTGGGTGGAACAATTTGAGGAATACTGGTATTGGCTCTGAATTTCAGGTACAATTCTGCACTGAAAAAATCCTGGTCCTGGCCATATTTTGGTTGGGAGACTTTTGATGAGTGTTTCTATTTTTAGTGATTATATGTCTATTTAAATTGTACATCTGTTCTTGTTTTAATTTTGGTAAGTGGTAGCTATCCAGAAAATTGTCCATTTCCTTTAAATTTCCAATTTGGTGAAGTACAGGTTTTCAAAGTATGACCTGATGATTCATTGTATTTCCTAAGTGTCTGTTGTTATGTCTCCCTTTTCATTTCTGATTTAGTTCATTTGCATGTTCTCTCTCTGCCTTTTTGCTAGTTTGGATAATGGTTTGTCTATCTTGTTGATTTTCCTGCAGAATGAACATTTTGTTTCATTGACTCTTTGTATTGTTGTCTTTGTTTCTGCATTATTGATTTCATTCCTCAATTTGATTATATCCTGGCATCTATTCCTCCGCAGTGAGTTTACTTCTTTTTGTTCTAGAGTTTTCAGGTGTTTTGTCAAACCTCTAGAGTGACTATTCTCCAGTTTCTTCATATGGGTACTTAATGCTTTGAACTTTCCTCTTAGCACTACTTCCAAGGTGTCCCATAAATTTTTATATGATGTGTCTTCATTCTCATTGAATTCTAGGAAATCTTTAATTTCTTTCTTTATTTCTTCTTTAACCCAGGAATGGTGCAATTGTGCATTGTTTAATTTCCATGAGTTTGTAGGGTTTCTGCAATTTGTGTTGTTGAATTCTAACTTTAAAACTTCTAATCTCATAAGATACAGGTGGTTATACCATATTACTTGTATCCATTGAGGTTTGCTTTGTTGCCTTGTATGTGGAGGTTCCGTCTGGCACTGAGAAGGTATATTCTTTTGTGTTTGGATGGAATGTTCTATAGATACTGGTAAACCAAATTGGGTCCAAACATCTGTTAGTTCCTTTGTTTCTTTGTTAAGTTTCTGTCTGGTAGTCCTGTCCACTGGTGAGAGATGAGTCCTGAAGTCTCCCACTATATGTATGTGAATTTTTATGTGTGATTTGAGATTTAGTAATATTTCTTGTACAAATGTTGGTGCCTGAGTATTTGGGATATAGATATTCAGAATATTCATCTTGATTGGTTTTTCCTGTGATAAATATGAAATGACCTTCCTCATCTCTTTTGACTGATGTTAATTTGAAGTCATATTTGGTAGGCATTGGTATTAGGATATTGACCTCAGCTTGTTTCTTAGATCCATTTGATTGGAAAATCTTTTCCCAACCCTTAACTCTGAGGTAGCATCTGTCTTTGAAGTTGAAGTGTGTTTCTGGTAAGCAGCAGAAGGATGGATTCTGTATTTGTATTCACTCTGGTAGCCTGTGTCTTTTTATAGATGAGATAAGACCACTGATACTGAGGAGTATTAATGACCATTGATTGTTGATTCTTGTTTCTTTTCATTTGTTTTTCATGGTGGTATTGTGTAACCCCCATTTTTTACTTTTGGTTATGTGGGATTATCTATTGCCTCTTTTTGTGAGTGTAATTAACATCCTTGAGTTGCAGTTTACTTTCCAGTGTTTTCTGTAGAACTGGATTTGTGGATATGTATTGTTTAAATCTGGTTTTGTCATGGAATGTCTTGTATTCTCCATCAATAGTGATTGAAAGCTTTGCTAGGTATAGTACTCTATGTTGGCATCCATGGTCTCATAGTGTTTGTAGAACCTCTATCCATACCTTCTGGCTTTCAGAGTTTCCTTGAAGAAGTCTATTGTAATTCTGTTAGGTCTGTCTTTGTATGTTGCTTGGCCTTTTTTTTTGCTGCTCTTAATATTCCTTCTTTATTCTGTGTGTTTGGTGTTTGACTATTATGTGGTGAGGGCCTTTTTTTGGTCTTGTCTATTTGGTGTTCTATAAACTTTTTGTACTTTGGTAGGCATGTTCTACTTTAGGTGGGGACAGTTTTCTATGATTTTGTTGAATATGTTTGAGCTGGGATTCTTTGCCTTTTCTATACCTATTATTCTTTTTTAGACCTATTGTTCTTAGATTTGGCCTTTTCACAGGGTCCCATATTTCTGGGACATTTTGTGTTAAGGATTTGTTGGACTTAAGATCTTCTTAGGTTCATGAATCTATTTCCTCTTTTGTATCTTCAACATCTGAGATTCTCTCTTCCATCTCTTTATTCTGTTGGTTATGCTTGCATCTGTAGTTTCTGATTGGTTACCCAGATTTTCTATTTCCAGCATTTCCTCAGTTTGTTCTTTCTTTATTGTCTCGAATGAAGTTTTCAGGTCTTGAAGTATTTGAATTGTTTCCTTCCTTTTTTTCCTGACTTTCCTTTATTTGCTTGAGAGCTTTGGTTATTTCTTACATTCTTTGGTTTGTCTTTTCATCTTTTTCTTCCATTTATTTTGTTTTCTCTTTCTTCACTTTCTTTATGGGATTTTCTCATTTCCTCTTTGAGGTCCCTTATCATGTTCATAAAGTCATTTTAAGGTCATTCTCTTCTGCTTCATCTACATTGGGTTATTCAGGTCTTGCTGGTGTCCTGTTAGTCTTTCTGTTGTTGAAAGTGTTCTTATGCTGTCATCTTCCCATCCCTTCTTCCAGTGGGTTTAGGTGTGATTGCTCCCTCTCATGGTAGGTATGTGTACAAGGCTCTCTTCCAAAGGGTGTAGGTGATTCCAAGGCTCCAATGGAGGGAGATGCTGGATAGTTTACTCTGATTCTAGGTCTCTCTCCTTGTGGGTGCAGGTCCATGACTCTTCTGATGGGTGAGGGTCCAATACTGGAGTGGTGCCAGATGCTTTGGTCTGCTTCCAGGTCTCTCTTGGGGATTCAGTCGCAGCATGGATCTGGGTTCCACGGGTCAGGGGCCTCCAACAGGGAAAAGTGATCTCTTCTCTATTCTTCCCTCCTTTTGATCTCCCTAATCCCTCATGTTATCCTCTCCCCTCCCCTTTATCCTGTCTCCCTCCTCCCTCTCCCATGCTCCCAATTTGCTCAGGAAATCTGTCTTTTCCCTTACCCAGGTGTTGATGTATGTCTCTCTTAGGGTCCTCCTTGCTTCCTAGATTCCCTGGAGGCATGGATAGTAGGCTTTGTACCCTTTGCTTTACATCTAATATCCACTTATGAGTGAGGACATACCATGTTTTTCTTTCTGGGTCTGGGTTACCTCACTCAAGATGGCTCCTTCTAGTTCTACCCATTTGCCTGAGGATTCAAGATGTCATTGTTTTTTTCTGCTGAATAGTACTCCATTGTATAAATGTATCACATTTTCCTTAAACATTCTTCTGTTGAGGGACATATAGGCTGCTTCCAGTTTATTGACATTACAAATAATGCTGCTATGAACATACTTGAACAGATGTCCTTGTGGGATGAGTGTGCATCCTTTGGGTGTATGTCTAAGAGTAAAATTGTTGGATCTTGTCATAGACTGATTACCATTTTTCTGAGAAACTGCCTTGTTGTAAAGAGGGAGGAGCTGTCAATACCATGCTGGAGGAACCCACAGAAACAGCTGGCCTGAGCAAGTGGGAGGGACCCCAGTCTGATAGCTGGCGAACCAGAATAGGATGAATCAGACCCCCCTGAACTGGGGTGTCAGTTGGAGGCCATGGCAATCTATGGGACCTTTGGCAGTGGAACCAATATTTATCCCTAGTGTGTGGATTTTACAAGCCCATTGCCTAAGGAGGGATACTCTCTCAGCATAGATACACAGAGGAGGGCCCAGACTCTGCCCCACATGATATGGCAGACTTTGTTAATTCTCCATTGGAAGCTTCATCCTCCCTGGGTATTTGATATGGCATGGTATTGGAGGGTTGGTAGTGGGCATGGGAGGATGTTTGGGAGAGGGAACTGGGATGGCTTTTGAAATAAGATTGTTTGTAATTTAAATAAAAAGAGGAAAAATTTGAAAGGAACTGACTAATAACCCAAAAACCTGTCAAACAATAAATTTAATTAATAAAACAAATTAATATGAAAATTTCTAAGTGAGATAAAATAAGGAATTGTTTTGATCCATGGCATTGTGTGCATTAAATGTCTAAAAGTTGTTCAAGGAACATAAGAGAAGTTATCTCTGAAATTTATTTCCTGTAGAAATTAATGTTTCTCTGAGAATATTCTTGTAAATTTTAAGATAAAATGAAATACTTTCCCCTTGCAAGAAATAAGTCCAGTTTTCCCAGTCAATAGAAATATAGACACAAAAGTATCTGAAAACTACTCCCTATAACCTTATTTGTGTATCAAGGGAGCAAAAATAATTAGACTCTGGAAAGATAATTGAACAACTTTTTTAATGAGGTGCTCTGATAATTCAAAAATTAAGAGCCTAGAAACTTTAATGATAGTTTTATTGCTCCCCACCTATAATTACTCAAAACCAGACCCTGTGTAAAAAATGTGTAATTTCTGGGGACACAAAATCAACATGTTATAAATGCCCTTGTTTCCTGTTGAAGATACATGAATTAAAGAAATAGGAAGCAAAAGTGCATGCTGGGCTTTGTAGAAGTACAATGGGCCAGAATCACTTGGTATCTGAAGATGAATTGCCTGTACTTTGAAGGACCGTTAGTGTGTTTTGTTCTGTTTTGTTTTGTTTTTCTGAGACAGGGTTTCCCTGTATTGTTCTGGATGCTATCTTGGAACTCGCTCTGTAGAGCAGGCTGGCCTCAAACTCCCATAGATCTGCCCACCTCTGCCTCCTGAGTGCTAGGATTAAGTGTGCCACCAATGCCAGGCCAGACCTTTAGTTTTTATAATCCCATTCTTTAAATTTGATTTTGCTTCTTTACTTATTCCTTGGGATCTAGAGATTATTTTCCACGTGGTCTCCAACTCTTCTACACCTTTACTTATGAGATGGAGTCTTTCAGCAGATTTCTTGCATCCACTTATTTATTCATTAATTATTCTGTTATGTACCAGGTGTTATCTATTTTGCTACGCTTTTATTGGATTTTCTCTTATATTATCTAAGTATTTCTCTGGAATTTTTGAATTGATTACAATATACCATAAGTAACATTACTAACAATGAAATTATATATGAGGCCCAACACTCAATGATATTTGTTCTTTTTCATAGTGAGAGTCTCCTAAAATGGATATAACAATATAATATAATTGAAGTTGGACAAGGCTGAATTTATAAGTCAAGGAGGTAAACCCACAGTCTAATATTTTAATATCTTTTTGACTATGGTTTGAAATCAATCATTACTTTTTGAATTGGGAATTTATCCTTCATTTGCTCACTGATACACTTAGTCTTAGCAGAAAACAGAGTTGCTTTTATTTTTTCTTAATTTCATTCCTTCTTTTTGTAACTGTAGGTATGATTTATTCTCACTACTACAGTGAATTATGTTTACTAACATCTTATGTTAATTAGTCTTATATTCTCATAATTACTATCAGTTCAAAATTGTTAAAAGCTACATTAATTTATATCTTTAAATATATTATTCAGTTCTATGTCTGCATTTAAGGGTGTAAGAGACTTAAATTCTCCTTTTGCTTTATAGGTATAGATCAATATCTTTAATGTATTTTCAATATTTGCACTTATTTGGCACTTACAGTGTGACAGAACCCATATATGTCTTTGTAAATGCAAATGATGAAATGGAACTACCACATCCTCAGACCTACAGAACACATGAGAGGGGTATTAAAGAAAAACAGAGAAATTTGCCAACACACTGTCCTTCCTGGCCATCACTATCTGCTTTACATCAGTGACTTTTCAGGATCCTCTTAAATCAGCTCACCCACATAGACAACAAATGTCCATTCTGTTCTTTATATATAAAATACTTATTTTTCTCTGCTTATTCTGGCTATTAACTCCTGACAATTTCATCTCAGCTAAAACACTTGTGACTCAAAGAAAGCTTTTCACCTGTTTTCTCACAATAACCTACCATTAAATATTTTTTCTGAATTAAATTTCACTTAATGTTGACTTTTTCATGAAAATAATAATAATAATCACATTTTGCATAAATACTTCTAAATATTCTTCTTCATAAAAGCCCTTACTAAGTAAATAATAAAGTAAGTAAATAAAATATATAACATGTATGATTTGTTAATTGCTGATTTCATGTCCATTCAGGATGATGTATGCTTGGACACAAACTCTCACATATGCATTTGATTTTTTCTTAATGGTTTTGTGCTGTTATTTTGTACTCCTAGTATTTAGACCAAATTATTTTATTTTTCTGGGAAGGGTATATTTGGCATTATCAGGCCAAATAAGCCATAAGAAGATTCACTAATTAAGCAGCCTGAACATTTCTGAAGACAAAGGAGAAGGAGTGGATGAGGGAAGAGGGGAGGGTGGAGGTAGGGATTGGTGAAGGAGATGATAAGGAGGAAAAACTGTGATTTGGCTGGGAATAATTAATTAATTAAAAATAAATTAAAACATAAAAAGAAATTCTATCATAGCAAATCTGAAGGGTGTTTATGTGTTTGTGTGTGTGTGTGTTAACCAGAATACTACAATGTATAGATTCTGTGTTTTAAAGGATATTGATGAATTGTAGGTTTTAAAATAATTACTACCAAGTTCTGAATGACAGTTCACATTATAGAGTATGTCACAGAAACAAAAATACAATAAATGCCTCATGGCCTTATGAATTTCCTTTTTCAATTCTACTATATACTGACTATTTGCTGCTCCTAATGAAGCAGTCAAGTATTTGTCTCTGAAACAGCTTAAGTAACTTTCTAAGGATCAACAGATGATAAGAAGAACCAAAATTATGTTTCAAAAAGTAAAGAACTCAATTTCTAAGACAATCAGTATTCTAATGTTTGGAACTACCATATCCAAAACCATTATCAAAAATAATAAATACTACTAACAATAAATGAATATATCACTTCATGACCTTTAGTGCACATAACAGAATTCAAGCCTCATAAGAAGCAGAAACAACTACTTGGATGAAAAACGAGTACTATGAGTTAAAGATGGAATAAAGAGCAATTCTTGACTGGTAGGTCATGACCCCTCTAATATTCCATATCAGATAGCCTGCATCAGACATTTGCATTATAATTCCTAACAGTAGCAAAATTATATTTATGATGCAGCAATGAAATAATTTTATGGTTGGAAGCAGCCACAACACGAGGAATGCAGCATTAGGAAAACTGAGAACCAATGGAACAGAGAATAGATTCGTATTTTATTACAATTATAGAGCTATTAAATGGGGAAATAAGAGTGTTTTCCAAATATTCATGAAATATATTTTAGTATGATACAAATAATTATAGTAAAATAAAAGAAACTTATGACAACAAAGTAAGTAATTCATATAGGTTCCTCAATAAAAAAGCACAAGATATTTCTCCTACATTTAATAAAAGATTGAAATATTATGAATATCTAAGAGTGAAATGAATTAAGTATTGAAAATGGTGATAAAAGGGAAAACTATGGAGTAAAGAACATCTGTGGACCCATGCAGTGATAACTTCCTGGGTTCCACCTGAACATTTGATGAACTTTTGATTTTTAATAAAGAGAGAAGCCTCTGGCATGGAAGGAAAAATATCACACAGAAGTAACACAATTCCTCCTGCTTGGACTCTCTGATGACCAACACCTGCAGCCCCTCCTCTTTGGTAGGTTCTTATTCATGTATCTGGTCACAGTGCTTGGGAACCTGATCATCATCCTGGCTGCCAGCTCTGAGTCTCACTTCCATACCCCCATGTACTTCTTCCTCTCCAACCTGTCTTTTCTGGACATCTGTTTTACCTCAACCACTGTCCCAAAGATGTTGATGAACATCCAGGCACAGGGCAAAGATATCTCCTACTTACGATGTTTCACTCAGGCATATTTCTATATGGTATTTGCTGGAATGGATAATCTTCTATTAAGTGTGATGGCATTCTACTGCTTTGTGCCCATTTGTCACCCCCTAAACTACCCAGTCATCATGAACTCTCAGTTCACCAGCCTCCTAGTTCTGATTTCATGGATCATAGTTTTAGCAGGCTCCCTGCTTCATGTTCTATTAATAAAGTGACTAACCTTCTTCAAAGTCACTGAAATCCATTATTTTTTCTGTGAGCTCACTCAGATGCTTAACGTAGCCAGGTCTGATACTGTCATCAATACTATCACTGCGTATGTCTCTACTGTATTGCTAGGTGTGTTTCCAGCCTTTGGCATCCTCTTCTCTTACTTTCAGATTGTCTCTTATTTACTGAAAATGTCCTCAATTGTAAGCAAATATAAAGCCTTTTCCAACTGTGGGCCTTACCTCTGTGTGGTCTGCTTGTTCTATGGCACAACACTTGGTGTGACCCACTCTTCCCATGAAAGCACTGTAGCCTCAGTGATGTACACTGTGTTCACCCCCATGCACAACCCCTTCATCTACAGCCTGAAGAACAAGGATGTGAAAGGAGCTCTCGGAAGACTTTGTAAAGCAGGCTCTTCTCCTTGATGGCTCAATGACAACTAAATGTTGATTGCAGTGTCTACAATGAATGCTGTTCATCTTCTCTAAATGCATCTTACTTGAATTTATGTCCCTAGAGCATCATTACCTTGCTTGTTTATATATATATATATATATATATATATATATATATATATATATATTTCTCCTTGGATGTTTCTATACCCATCCCTTCTAAGTTTTTCTAATTCTCTGGATCATACTTATTTATTTTTTGGTAACCTTTAATGCAATACTTGCAACTTTTAATTTGATGTTCCAATCACTTAACAAATCTTGATATTATTTATTCAAATATTGTCTTCCTGGATACTATAGTTCTTTCCCTTAAGTTGGATAATTTCATGTTTCCCCTGGAGAAATTCCAATGTAATATAATAGCAAAAGAATAAATTTGGGCATATGAGCTACCTTCTTGCTCCTGAGAGTTTCCTTTAAGTTGTTTCTTTTTAATACCCCAATATCAGAAATCAAGAGACTAAAATATGGGTACACCATAATTGACACATTCTTAACAAGAATATTCTGTTTTTTTCAAGAACATTGACTGGATGATCAACATCAAAATGAAACCTTAACTTTGAATGATGGTTTACTCAAATTGTTAAAAATAATGTGACACTTAGAAAAATGTTGTTACTTCTTTATAATGGATGGTCTTTTCATAGTTCTTCTTTCGTTCCTTGGGTCTTTTCTTCTGTAAGCAATTCCTCATTCCTTTTAGGCCTTTGTCCCTTTTATTGCTAGTGTCAGTTACATCTACTCCCTTCTATGGCTGGGTAACATCTTAGCATATGTATATAATACAAGTTGTGTGGTGATATATTCTTTATGATTTATTAAAGCTTGCTTGAGGATTCAGAAAGCAAAGTCAGCCACAAGCTATAGAGATCAGGTGGTGGTAGTACACACCTTTAATCCAACCACTTCGGAGGTAGAAGTAGACAGATATCTGTTCAAGGCCACACTGAGCTACTCGAAATTGATCCAGTCCTAAAGAGAAACAGCTCACACAAAGAGGATCTGAGCACCTGGGATCACATGCCTTTAATCCCAGCCCTAGAGAGGTATATAAAAGGCAGAAGTGTGGTGTCTCAGATTGCATTCTGAGATAGTCTCTGGATTTTCTCCAGCCACACTGAGGAGAGGCAGAAGTCTGAGTCTTGGTGAAGAGTTCTTAGATCAGAACTTTCAGCCTGAGCTAGAGGTAAGAGCTAGTGGCCAGCTGCTTTGTTTTTCTAATTTTCAGCTTTAAGCTTGAGCCCCAATATATGTCTATGGGTCTTTCAGTTTTGTATTACAAAGTTCTTTATACACTTAATCATGAATGAGTATTAGAATAAACTTTGGGTTTGAGACTCTTATGAGTAGTGATCCTATGTATGCATAAGCACGTTTATTTCTTTAAGTACAATTGTGTTTCCAAAATATGCCTTAAAAGATAAAACACTGAGCCGGGCATTGGTGGTGCACGAATTTAATCCCAGCACTCGGGAGCCAGAGGCAGGTGAATCTCTGTGTGATCAATGCAAGACTAGTCTACAGAGAAATTTCCAGGACAGCCTCCAAAACGATACAGAGAAATTGTGTCTTAAAATCCTTAAAAAAAGATAAAACACTGAATGTATTATTATAGTGGTCCATAAAATTTCCTGGTAATGTTGTGGTCATTTTGCCATTTGGAAATTTCCTCTAAAATTGCGTAGTAAAGTTGTAGTCATTTTGACATTTGGGAATTGCCTCTATGATATTCATACAATGATGGAATGGCCTTATAATGCAAATCTCAGAATTGTTCCTTGGTGTTAAGCAAAAAAAAAAAAGATTATATTGTGTACAATTATGTGTATGTTATATCCAAGAAAGGGAAAGTGCAGTCATACAGATATGGCATATTTAACATTTTTCTTTTTTATTTAAAATGTTTATCATGCAATTTAACTAGTCATGTTTTCTTTTAGCTACTCAAATCCAAATTTTCTCTCTCTCCCTCCCTGCCCTCCTTCCCCCTCTTGTTCCCTCCATCTATCAAAAAAATATAAAAAAACAAATGAAAAAGCAGTAATAAAACTCAAAATCTCTGCTGTTTGGTAAGTTTGGACAAAGGCTTGTCTATCTTGTTGATTTTCTCAAAGAACCAACTCTTCATTGCATTCATTCTTTGTATTGTTTTCCTAGTTTCTACTTCATTTATTTCAGCCCTCAACTAGATTATTTCCTAGCGTCTACACCTCCTGGGGGAGTTTGCTACTTTGTGTTCTAGAGCTATCAGCTGTGCTGTTAATTATGTGAACATGCAAATTAACAAAATCAGAAATAAAAAGGGGGACATAACAATGGACTCCGAGGAAATTCAGAGAAACATCAGGTCATACTTTGAAAACCTGTACTCCACAAAATTCGAAAATTTAAAGGAAATGGACGACTTCCTGGATAGCTGTTACTTGCCAAAATGAAATCAAGAACATATAAATAGATCTATAACCCCTATGGAAATAGAAGCTGTCATCAAAAGTCCCACAACCAAAAAAAGCCCATGTCCAGATGGCCGCAGTGCAGAATTCTAGCAGAAATTCAAAGAACAGCTTATACCAATTCTTCTCAAAGTATTCAACATAAGAGAATCAGAAGGGTTTTTGCCAAACTCTTTCTACAAGGCTTCAATAACCTTGATCCCCAAGCCACACAAAGACACAACTAAGAAAGAGAACTTCAGACCAATATCCCTCATGAACATTGATGCAACAATACTCAATAAAATACTGGCAAATCGGATCTAGGAACACATCAAAACAATCATCTACCAAGATCAAGTAGGTTTCATCCCAGGGATGCAGGGATGGTTCAACATAGGAAAAATCCATCAATGTAATACACCATATAAACAAGCTGAAAAACAAAAATTACATGATCATCTCACTAGATGCTGAAAAAGCCTTTGACAAAATACAACACCCCTTCATGTTAAAGGTCTTGGAGAGATCTGGGATAACAGGAGCATACTTAAACATATTAAAAGCTATATAAAGTAAACCAACAGCCAACATCAAACTAAATGGACAGAAACTCAACCTAATTCCTCTAAAATCAGGAACAATACAAGGATGTCCACTCTCTCCATACCTTTTCAACATTGTACTTGAAGTTCTAGCCATTGCCATACGACAACAAAAGGAGCTCAAGGGGATACAAATTTGGAAGGAAAATGTCAAACTTTCACTATTTGCAGATGATATGATAGTTTACATAAATGACCCAAAAAACTCTACCAGGGAACTCTTACAGCTGATTAACACCTTCAGCAAAGTGGCAGGCTACAAAATCAACTCAAGAAAATCAGTAGTCCTACTATATACAGATGACAAAAGGGATGAGAAAGAAATCAGAGAAACATCACCCTTTACAATTGCCACAAACAACATAAAAATACCTTGAGGTAATGCTAACCAAACAAGTGAAAGACCTGTATTGCAAGAACCTTGAATCTTTAAAGAAAGAAATTAAAAAAGCCCTCAGAAAACGGAAAGATCTCCCATGTTCTTGGCAAAGTAGGATCAATGTAGTAAAAATGTCAATCCTGCCAAAAGCAATCTACAGATCAATGCAATCCCCATTAAAATCCCAGCACAATTCTTCACAGACCTTGAGAGAACAATACTCAATTTTGCATGGAAAAACAAAAGACTCAGGGTAGCCAAAACAACATGTTCAACAAGGTAACATCTGGAGGCATCGCCATCCCTGACTTCAAGATCTATTATAGAGCTATAGTCCTGAAAACGGCTTGGTATTGGCACAAAAATAGACAGATAGCCCAATGGAATCGAATTGAAAACCCTGATATTAACCCACACACGTATGAACATCTGATCGTTGACCAAGAAGCTAAAAATATACAATGGAATAAAGAAAGCATCTTCACCAAATGCTGCTGGCATAACTGGTGGCTGGCATGTACAAGAATGCGGATAGATCCATGTTTATCGCCATGCACAAAACTTAAGTCCAAGTGGATCAAAGACCTCAATATTAATCCAGCCACACTGAATCTCTTACAAGAGAAAGTGGGCAGTACCCTTGAACGAATTGGTACAGGAGACAGCTTCCTGAACATAGCACCAGTAGCACAGACAGTGAGATCTACAATGAATAAATGGGACCTCCTGAATCTGAGAAGCTTCTGTAAGGCAAAGGACACAGTCAGCCCACAGAATGGGAACTGAGGGTTGATTTCCAAAATTTACAAAGAACACAAGAATCAAGTATCCAAAACACCAAAGGATCCAATTAAAAAGTGGGCTGCAGAACTAGATAGAAAATTTTCAATAGAGGAGTCTATAATGGCTGAGAGGCACTTGAGAAAGTGCTCAACATCCTTAGCCATCTGGGAAATACAAATCAAAACAACTCTGAGATACCATCTCACTCCTGACAGAATGGCTAAAATCAAAAACACCAACGTCAATTTATGCTGGAGAGGATGTGGTGAAACGGGAACACTCCTCCACTGCTGGTGTGAGTGACAACTTGTTCAGCTATTTTGGAAATCAGTACGAAGATTCTTCAGAAAAAAGGGAATAAACCTACCACAAGACCCAGCAACTTCACTCTTAGGCATATATACAAATGATGCCCATTCATAAAAAAAGGATGTCTGTTCTACATGTTCATAGCAGCATTATTTGTAACAGCCAGTAGTTGGTAGCAACCTAGATGCCCCTCAACTGAAGAGTGGATAGAGAAAATGTGGTACATATGCACAATGGAGTACTATTCAGCAGAAAAAAAACAATGGAATACTGAGATTTGCAGGCAAATGGATGACACTAGAAGAAACCATTCTTTGTGGGGTAATGCAGTCACAAAAAGGGAAACATGGCATGTACTTTCTCATATATGGATTTTAGACATAGACCTGGGGAGTGCCAGCCTTCCCTCCCATGGCCAGAACCTTCATTCAGCGACTGATGGAAGAAGAGGCAGACTCCCACGGCTAAGCACTGAGCTGAACTCAAGAAAGCCAGTAACAGAGAGGGAGGACTGATGATCAAAGGGATTAAGACTGGGCTAGTTTAAACCACAGAAACAGCTGATCTGACAAGGGTTAACTCTTGAATCCCAGGCTAATGCCTGGTAATCCAGCATGGGACTGATCAAGACCCCCTGAATGGGGGTGTCAGTGAGGAGACCTAGGTAATCTATTGAGCCTTGGGCAGCAGATCAGTATTCATCCAGAATATACACATGGACTTTGGACTTCCATCCAACAATGTGAGATGCACTCTCACCCTGAAATGTTGGGAGAGGGCTGGGCCCTGCCCTGCATGAAATGACAGTCTGTGGATACCCCCATGGAGGGCATCACCGTCCCTTGGGAAATGAGGGGATACTGGGGGATTTGGGGTGAGGGCACAGGAGGAGGGGAGTTAAAGGGAGAGGGACCTGGAACTGACTTGTGAAGCAACCTTGTTTCTAATCTAAATTTAAACTTAAAAATAAAAGAAACACAAAATCAAAGCTCACCAAAAAATGGAGTCCACTTTGTGTTGCCCAACTACTCTTCGGCATAAGACCTGCTTTGAAGTGTAATTAACATACCCAGTAATACGTCATTGGAGAAAAATAATTTTTCTTTTGCCAGCAGGTATCAATTGCAGATATTTGGGTAGAGGTAGAAGTCCATGTCCACTTCCCCCTCTCAGTGCTGAAGCCTTATCATTCTTGTGTCTATTCAGGTCTTGTGCATGCTGCTACAGTTTGTGTGAGGTCATATGTGCCTCAGTTCTGCTGTGTCTGGAAGACACTGTTTCTTGAAGTTATCCTTCACATCTGGATCTTAAAGACTTTCTATTCTTTCATATAGATCTCTGGGCCTTCGAGGTTTGGGATAAAGAAATCCCAGTTAGGACTGAGTGCACCAAAATCTCTCACTCCCTGCACATTTTCCAAGTGTGAAACATTGTGATAATTTCTATATGTTGCAAGAGGTTTCTCTGATAAGGGTTGATCAATTCTCTGATCTCTAGGTATAGCAATATGATATTAGGAGTCCTTTTCATTTTTAGGTTCCTTTAGCAAAATGATAACAGTAGGTTTTACCATAGACCCATCTAGTCAAAGATGGAAGGGAAAATAGAATATACTGTTATGAGAATTAAATGGGGATGGTAGTGGGACAGCAGGGAAAAGGAAAAATGGGGAGAGACAACTAACACTAGAAGCCTTTTTGAGAAACTATATAGGAACCTACCACTGTAGAAGTTTCCTAAAATATATGCATATGTTAAAAGAATTTAAATGAAGTCTCCATAAAATGGAGATAATTTCCCAAATTAGACATCTTATGCTCCCAAGTAAAGCCTCCAGTGATATGTATGGGTTATGTCTTGTTTAATCATTAACCAATGAGGCACCACAGAAATCCCCAAACATCACAAGTTATGGCCAAGGCTGTTAGTTGTTCCCAACAACCTGATAGTAAGGTCCTATTGCTTAAGACAACACATATTTATATCAAAAAATGTAAAAATTTAGTCTACTTAGAAGCTTAACCCCTACTGACATTCATGGTGCTGTATCTCTGCAAACTGCTAATGAACGAAAATTAACATTGTTACCATCACCTATCTATACATCCTGCAATCTTCAACAATGACCTTCCTGAAAGATACTCTGTTGTAATAGAGGCATAAATATTATGGTAGTAACCAACCACTTTATAATTGGATTTAAGTACACTTCAGAAAACAGAACCAATACCAAAGACTTCTAAAGCAAACAGTAATATTTAACTTTTGGCATGTTTTATATTCTAATAAATAAATTTTGTAATATCTTCACTTTCTTTTTAGTGTATCTTAATTTCAACATTTTATATGTATTATTCCATTGCGTATGAAGTACTTTTTAGCTTTATTGTCATTTTTATTTCTCATTGACAAATGGAGTATCTTTTCAATTGAGTACTTGTTGGCAGCTTATATATCTTCAGTTGAGAAAAAAGTCTTTTGAACTGCCTATGAATTTTGGAATTGGGAGGTTACTTTTGCTCTGACCTATAGAAGTTATTATACATTCTAGGTTTTTTGCCTTTATCAGAAAAGTATTTTGCTAATATCACATCATACACTATGGCTTTCCATTTCCTTAAGGATATTATTAATTATTACTAACCCTACTAGTCACAATATATGTTAGATATCCTGATGTACCCTTGTACCTAAATTGTATTAGTGACCTCTCATTATAATCAACTCAAACACCTTCTGTAAACACTTTTATTCATTCTTTCAAGTAGTTCTATGTAACAGGTTTTCTCAGACTGCTAGCGCCCAAATCATGACACAAAGACTTATTAGTTATGAATACTCAACACTATCTTATGCTTGTCCCTCTAGAACGCATATTTTAATTTTACCTGTTTCTCATCATCTACATTTTGCCTTGGGGCTTTTCACCTTTCTTACATTCTGTATGTCCTACTTTTTTATGCTTGTTCCATATCTGTGTGGTTGTCTCTGGCATCTCCCTCTATTCATTCATTCATTTTCTCCCTCCCTCTCTCTCTCAGATTCATCCTCCTCATCCTCCTACTTTATTCTGTATGCCTTTCCAGCCCCACCAATACCTCTATTGCATAGCTATTGACAATTAAGAATTTTATTAGACAAACTAGGTTCCTTTGGCAGTCAAAATGAAGCAAATGGAACATATATTTATATAATTAAACAAATGCAGTATAAATAAATGTAAAATATCTTTACATACATAAAAATTGAACATAAACAAATGAAATACATTTTATATAATTAAACTTTTCCACAACATCCCTCCTTTTGTCCAAATAAAAAGAAATATTTTAACTTTAACATTGCAAAGCTATATACAATAAGAACAATTATCAAGAATTACATTCACAATATCCAGTATTTGGCAAATTCAGAGAAAATACTGTTATTTACCCTATCTTGGAGATTACAAAGTTTTGTACATAATTTCCCTTTTATCATAACTAAGGAAAGCTGTAACCATAAGTATCTAGTCTTCAACACCATCAAAGACCACAGAGAGATATAATGTTACCTGAGTAAACAGGAAGTGCAGTGAAAGCCACTTCAAAAACTGTAGAAATAACAGATACTTCTATCTGCTTAGACAGATGATTCCTCTACAACGTTGGGGTATCCATCTTTGGCCTACAGAACTAGAATATCTGGCACTTTTCTATGAAACAGGAATTTTGAAGGACTGTCCTACCTTGTCTTGGCAAAGTTCAGTAGTCTTTGTGTGTGTATGTGTACGTTGTTTTTTCAGTTTTTACTGCATACTGTCAGCAGTTTATCGCCCAAATGGTTAGCTTTGTCAAAATGAAATGAAACTTCATATGGAGGTTCTTCAATACCCATCATCCTTTTATGATATAGATTGGTATGTAGGAGAGAGATCACATACCCAAGACACTGTCCATGGACAGGGGTACATGGGACAGGCAAGAGAAAAAAGGGAAAAGAGAAAGTAAATTTCCCTCTTGGATCCTAGCCATGGCTCGGAAATGATAGAACGCTTCCCCTGTGAGTAACTTCTCTCTTCAATTAAGTACCCTAGACTCTTTTTTCCCCAGTTCACTGATTCCATGTCATTGGTGCTACCAGGAGCAAATTGTATCATTGTCATTAAAAGCCGTGTTAACAAAATACTTTAAATGCCATATTTTGTAGTTTTTTGAAGAGTTTGAAGACCATTTGTCTATCTAATGCTTGTCCCTGTATGATCTTGAAAACTATCTAGCATAACTACAAGTTTGAGTGTTAGAGATGACTAACTACTAACCTGCATTTCTTAATTATCCTAAATTGTTTATAATATCTTTCTAGGTGTAGAGCTTTACCTTACATTTTTAAATGAACTGCATAGGTACAATACCTTAAATAAGAGTAGAAACATAGATACAGTATGTTGTAACAAAAATAACCTCAATTTTGCACCTATATACAAAAGTCCATGCCAATGTAAAATATTTGAGATTAATAGTTGCTTTTTATCCGATATTCCTATATTCCCCAAAATAATGGCAAATATTTATAAACAGCTGATGATTAAAAACCATCCACCCCTAAGAATGTTGACAAATTCCTTAACAGTAGTTTGGCCATTTGAATTTCATCTGTTCAGAATTCTGTCTAGATCTGTATTATATTTTAATTGGAATATTTTGTATTTTAGTGTCCAGTTTCTTGAGTTCTTTATATGTTTTGGAGATCAGTCTTCTGTCAGATAAGGCAATACCATTTCCTCTCCCTTCTGTCCTCCCATCCCCGCCCACCAACCCCCCACTCTCCAAGGATAGTGAGGCCTTCCCCAGGGGATTATCAAAGTCTGTCACATCCTTTGTTGGAGGGCCTAGGCCCTCTTCTGTGTATCTGGGCTGCAATAGTATCCCTTCATAGGGAATGGGCTCCCAACGTCCATTAGTGCACTAGGGATAAACACTTGTTCCACTGTTAGACGTCCCATAGACTGCCCAGGCCTCCAATCTGACACCCACATCCATAGGGATTGATTCAATCTAATGCTGGTTCCCCAGCTTTCTGAATAGGGCCTCTGTGGCCTTACTTGGTCAGATCAACTGTTTCTGTGGGTTTCTCCATTATGGTCTTCATGCTTTTTCTCAACTTTTCTCCCTCTCTACAACTTGATTACAGGAATGTGGTTCAGTATTTAGTTGTGGGTGCCTACTTCTTTATCAATCAGCTACTGGATAAAGGCTCTAGGATAGCAACCAAGGTAGTCATCAATCTCATTATAGGGGAAGGGCATCTATGTTCTTAAAGCATTTTAAATGCCATATTCCGTATGTCTTTGAAGTGTTTAAAGATTAGTTATCCATCTGAACTATATCTCTGCATATCTAGAAAACCTAACTAACATGAATATGTTTGACTATTATAGATGACTATAATTATACATTGTTATTAATTATACATTACATTTTAAAATAAACTTCAAAAGCATAATGCCTTAAAAAAGAGTAGAAACATACATATCACAAAATTCACCTTAAATTTATATCAATAAGCCAAAATCTGTATCAATGTATCATTTTCCCCTTTTCTATTTAAAAGGATTGTTTGTGATCCTTAACCATTTATAACCAACCCCATTAAAATGAAAACAAACATAAACAATATTTGGGGTTTTGGTCATTCATTCCAAACTGCTTCCTGCTGGTTAGGGGAGTGGTGAATGCCATTGGGGATCATGGGAAAACAGAAACTTTGCCCAATTCTGGCTGTTGTAGTCTGAGGCTGCATCATCCTAAGTGTCTTGGAAGTAAAATCACCTCAGCAGAAAAAAAATGAAATTTTGATTCATAGGCAAATGGATGGAACTAAAAAAATCCATGCTCAGTGAGGTAATCAAGTCACAGAAAGACAAACATGGTGTGTAGTCACTCATATATGGATATTAGCAATCCTCCAGAGAAGCTAGGAAGCAAGGAGGACCCTAACAGAGACATACATTGAACTCTGAAGAAGATAAACGGGACAAGATCTCCTAAAAATATTGGAAGCATGGGGGAAGGGAGAGGGAGGTAGGATATAGAGAAAGGGAGAAGAGGAGGAGCAAGGAGGACATGAGGGATCAGGAAGATTGAGCCATGGGAAGAATAAAAGAGAGCAAGAAAAGAGATACCTTAATAGAGGGAGTTATTATATGTATAAAGAGAAAACTGGCAGTAGGTAAATGTCCAGATATCCACAAGGATGACGTCAACTAACAATCTAAGCAATAGTGAAGGGACTACTTTAATGCCCTTTCCCTATAATGAGATTGATAACTACATTAAATGTCATCCTAGATCCTTCATCCAGTAGCTGCTGGAAGCAGAAGCAGAGACCCACAGCTAAGCATTGAGCTGAACTACTAGAATCCAGTTGTAAAGAGGGAGGAGTGATGAGCAAATGGGTCAAGATCATGCTGGGGAAACCCACAGAAACACCTGATCTCAGCAATTGGGAACTCACAGACACCAGGCTGACAGCTGGGTGTCAGTTAGGAGTCCTGGGAAGTCTAGGGGCCTCTGGAAGTGGAACCAGAGTAAAAACTAGTGTACCAATGAAGTTTGGGAGTCCTTTCCTCATGGAGGGATACTCTCTCAATCTAGATAGATGATGTGGCAGACTTTAATAATCCCCCATGGAAGGCCTTACCCTCCCAGGGGAGTAGATGGGGTGAGATGGGGGTATCCATGGGGAGCATAGGAGGATGGGAAGAAGAAATTACACTCAAAATGAGTATATGGCAAGGAATAATCAATTCATGGCTAAAATAAATAAAACAAAAACAAAAAATCAATAATACACAGAGTCTGTTCTTTAAGAAAATAAGAAAGTAACAGTTACTAACTACAAGTCAGAGAGGGAAGCTCCGAATTAACAAAATTGGAGATGAAAGGGGGGGCATAATAGAGAACACTGGAAATCCAGAAGAACATAAATACACTCTGAAGTGGCCCATAATCTGGGTCAACACCAGAATCCATGTTGGTGCTTGAGGATCAAGTTGCTGCAGGTGTCATACAGACCTGGGTGGTCTGTGCTGTCACTTGGGGCAATGGAATCATTTGGGTCCAAGCTGACACTGTGGCCATGTCTGAGTCCACACTCCTCCTATAGTCTGGGACTGCCTGAGGCTCCTGTTGTCTTTGAGAACCATGTAGATACCCGGAATCTGAGCTGCCACCTGGGGCAATACTGGTATTCAAAAACCACACTGCCACAGAGTTCATGCCAATGTGAGTGACCTGCACTGCTAACCAGGGCCATGTTGACATCCAGAGCTGTGCTGCTGCCAAGAACCATGTCTGGGTAAGTAGTCCAGTAGTAGTGGATGTCCTTCTGTATATGTGTTTCTCTTATTGGTTGTTGAATAAAACACTGTTTGGCCAATAGAGGAAGGAATATAGGTGTGACTAGGAGATGAGGAGAATTCTAGAGAAGGTAGTCAAAAAGGGAGACCTCAAGGAGATGCCATGTAGGGAGTGGGAAGACAGGATATGACAAGCATTCTCAGGTAAGATAAAGCCACGTAGAAATACACAGATTAGTAGTTATGGGTTAATAATTAAGATAGAGCTAACCAATAAAGAGTCCTATCCACTGGCCAACAGTTTATAAATTAATATAAGTCTCTATGTGATCATTTGGGGCTAACAAAGCAGCTGGACCAGGCAGGACAGAAAGCTCCAGCTATAGTCTAGCGTCTGTGTTGGTATCCATGGTACATGTTGCCACCAAGGGCCACGTGAACATCCCAGGGTCTGGGCTGCCACCTAGGGCCATGTTAGTATCCAAGGGCTATGTTGCTGGTGGGTTCATAAATATTTGAGTAGCCTTTCATGATGCCCATATTGTCAATTTGGCCTGGGATACTGCCAAGAGCCATATTTGGGTCTGAGGCCCTGCCACAGCAGTCAGTCATCTCTGTTGGTGTGCATGGCTCCTGTTAACACCAAAGGCAGTGAGGACAGAGCTGCACAGAGTTAATCCCACCCCTCACAAGCTGCAGCACTCAGAGACAGGGCCTTCCACCTTGTCTGGGCAGCACAGGAGAAATGACCCTGTCATGGGGGACACAGGTGATCTGGCCTAGAGAATGTAAGTGGGATATCTGGCCCCACACCTCCTCTGTCATATGGTGTATTGGGCAAGGTAGAAATGTCCTTCTATCCACACTTTGCCATCTGTGGCAGTTGGGAGAGCTGACCCTGCCCCTCTTCTACTGCAACACTCAGGAGAGTGGGCCCTGAAACTTTCTCAACCAGCACAGTAGAGGTGATGGAGCAGATGAGCTGGCCCTGAGAGTATGATACCAGAAGAGCTGACCCTGCCCCCATATACAATATGGGGGCATGGATGAGGGAAATATGCCCTCCTCCCACAATCATTGCTGCCTATGGTAGGAAAGAGATCTGACCCCGATGTATGAGAGAGGGAAAGCTGGCCTGCCCCTCACTAACTGCAACACTAGGGAAACTGGACACTGCACCTCACTTGGGAAAAACAGTAGAGGTGTCCCCTGGTGGTGTGGGTGCAGATGAGCCAGTCCCAAGGGCATGAGAGCAGAGTAACTTGCCCCACTCCTTGCTGCCTTCTGAATTGAGCTAGCCAGAGCAGTGCTGGAGAGCTTACCCTGGTGGTGATGATGAGGGAAAGCTGGTAGGCTGACCCAGCTACCACTAATGTCTAGAACCAGGTCTCTGAGTTAGCCTGCTCCAACATCCACATTATCTATGAACTGCTGGAGTATGTAAAAGAGCCAAACATACAGATCCAAAGCAACAAGATCTCCACAACAGAAGACAACAACAGGATATCCAAGAGGAGCCTCAGTGAGGGGATATTATTGATAGTGTAGCAGAAACCAGAGACCTCAAAACAGACCAATGACTCATTGTGAAGAACACTGACAAGTAAAGATGTATGGACTAAAAGGTATACTGTATGACCTACTAGGCCACACTACAGTTATTGATCTTGGCCATTATGACTGTTGTAAGATGAAATCCCAAAGTAGTTTTGATTTGCATTTCCCTGATGGCTAAGGATGTTGAACATTTCTTTAACTGTTTCTCAGACATTTGAGTTTCCTTTATTAGAGAATTCTTGATCAATAAAAATGACAGCTCATGCTGGTAATGATGTGAATAAGAACACTCCTCCAATGCTGGTGAAACTGCAAACTTGGATATCCACTATGGAAAATGATATGACAGTTCCTTGGAAAGCTGGGAATTGATCTCTCAAGATCCAGCTATAACTGTCTTAGACATATACTCAAAGGATACTTCATCCTATCATAAACACACTTACTCACCCATGTTTATTGCTTCCCTATTCATAATAGCTAGAAAGTGGAAACAACCTAGGTATCTATTAATTGATGAATGGATAAATAAAATGTGGTGCTCCTACTCAGTTGTTTAAACAAATGAAATTGCTTCCCCTGCCCTGTTTGGAACCACCTGTGGCCTGGGAACTGAGTACTGCGGATCCCATCCTGGTAGGATCGACCTACCCAGAGACTGCCAGTGTCCTAGTCCCTTTATCCACGCAGAGGACTAGGTAAGCATAGGCCTATTTCTGGAACACCTTCTAGAGCCTTGCTCAGAGCTACCTGAGGCCTGGGAATGCACACTGCAGATCCCATCCTGGTGGGGTCTAGGCCACCCAGAGACTGCCAGCATCCTAGTCCTTTTCTCTGCCCACAGAAATAGGTAAGCTTGGACCTGTTTCTGTCCCACCTTCTGCTGCCCTGAAAGGAGCCAATTGAGTCCTGGGGACTGTACACTGCGGATCCCATCCCAGCAGGGTAAAGGAACCCAAAGACTGCCAGCATCCTAGTCCCTTTGTCTGCCCATGGGACTAGTAAGAGGAGAGCCATCAGAGTATTGGACCTGCTTTTACCCAATGGAAATGAACCTTGGACCCATATCCACCAGAGTGACACCACCAGAGTCTAGGGATTCTGCACAAGCAAAACCTGAACATTCCAACAAAGAAGAAGCAGAAGAGAATGACCTTAAAAACAACATCAAGAAAATGGTAGAGGACCTCAAAGAGAATATCAGAACATACCTTAAAGAAATTGAAGAATAAATACAAGAAATCCAAAATTTCTTAAAGAAGGCCAAGAAAAACTCAATCAAACATATGAAGAAAATAGTTCAAGACCTGAAAACGGAAATAGAGACAATAAAGAAAACACAGATTGAGGGAATTCTGGAAATAGAAAGGCTGGGTAAGTGATCAGGAACTACCGATGCAAGCATAACAAACATAATAAAAGAGGTTGAAGACAGAAGCTCTGGCATTGAACAAACACTAGGAGAAATATATTAGTCAACCAAAGAAAATCTTAAATCCAACAAACCCATAGCATAAAGTATCCAGGAAATATAGAACACTGTGAAAAGAACAAACCTAAGAATAATAAGTATTAAGAAGTTGAAGAAACTACCCTCGAAAGTGCAGAAAAAATATTCAAAAAAATCACAGAAGAAAACATTAGCAACCTAAAGAAAGACATGCCAATGAAAGTACAAGATGGTTCCAGAACAGCAAATAGAGAGGACCACATAATAATCAAAACCCTAAACACATAGAACAAAGAAAAAATATTAAGACCAGATAAGGAAAAATGTCAAGTAACATATAAGGGCAAACATATCAGAATTACATGTAAATTCTCCATTGAATCCCTGAAAGCCAGAAGGTCCTAGATAGGTATTCTACCAGCACTAATAGATCACAGATAACAGGCCAGAGTACTATAAATGGAGAACACAAGATATTCAATGACAAAACCATATTTAAACAATAGATACCCACTAACCAAGCCCTACAGAAAGTTCTGGAAGGAAAACTCCAACCCAAGGACATTAACTACAACCAAAAAAACATAAGCAATAGATAATCATACATTACTAACAGTCAAAAGAAAAAAAGTGGTGGAAACCCACACACACTTCCAACAACAATAACAAATCCAAAACAAACAAAAATGAACAATCAGTGGGTCATTAAAATTACTCAATATTAATGGTCTTAATTCACCTATAAAAAGACACAGTCTAACAGAATGTATTCAAGCACAGAATCCATCCTTCTACTGCATACAAGAAACAAACCTCAACTTCAAAGACAGTACCTCAGAGTTAGGGTTGGGAAAAGATTTTCCAACTGAATGGATCTAAGAAACAAGCATGGGTAGCAATTCTAATATCTAACAAATTAGACTTTAAATTAAAATAAATCAAAACAGATGTAGGAGACCATTTCATGCTCATCACAGGAAAAATCAACCAAGATGAAGTCTCAATTCTGAATACCTATGCCCCAAATACAAAGGCATCCACGTTTGTAAAAGAAATATTACTAACATTCAAATTATATATTAAACCCCACACACTTATAATGGGACTTCAACGCCTCTCTCACCATTGGACAGGATTACCAGAAGCCACTTAACAAAGAAACAAAGGAACTAATAGAAGTTATAACTCAACTTGGTTTAACAGACATCTACAGAACATTTCATCCAAACACAAAGGAATATCCCTTCTTCTTGGCATCACAAGGAACCTTCCTTAAAATCCACCACATACTTGGAAACATAGCAAAACTCAACAGGTGCAAAAAATTGGAATAACCCCCTATATCTTATCAGACCACCATGTTTTAAAATTAGAATTCTACAACAACACAAATTTCACAAAACCTAAAAACCCATAGAAGTTGAATAATGAGTAATTGCCCCATTCCTGGGTCAAGGAAGAAAAAGAAGAAATTGAAGACTTCCTAAAATTCAATGAGAATGAAACCACAACATACCCAGAGGAAAATTCATAGTACTAAATGCCTACATGAAGAAACTGGAGTATAGTCACACTGGAGAATTAATGAAAGCTGTAGAACCAACAGAAAAAAACTCACCCCGAAGGAGTAAAAGCAGAAAATTAACAAACTGAGGGCTGAAATCAATAAAATATAAACTAGGAACACAATACAAAGAATCAACGTAACAAAGAGTTGGTTCTTCAAGAAAATCAAGAAGATAGGAAAACCTTTATCCAAACATGTCAAACACCAGAGAGTGAACATGAAAATTAACAAAATCAGAAATGAAAAGGAAGACATAACAATGGACAATGAGGGAATACCAAGAATCATCAGGTAATATTCTGAAAACTTGTAATCCTCAAAATTCAAAAAAACTAAAGAAAATGAATAATTTTCTGATAGATACCACTTACCAAAATTAAATCAAGAACAGATAAACAATTAAAATAGACCCATTACACCTAATGAAATGGAAGTAGTCATCAAAAGTCATCAAGCTAAAAAAAAAGCCCAGGGACAGATGGCTTCAGTGCAAAGTTCTACCAGAAATTCAAAGAACAGATAATATCAATTCTTCTCAAAATACTCCACACACTAGAACCAGAAGGGCCATTGCCAAATTCTTTTTTACGAGTCTTCAATAAGCTTGGTACCCAAGACACAACTAAGAAAGGGATCTACAGACCAATATCCCTCATGAACAACGATGTAAAAATACTCAATAAAATACTGGCAAATTGAATCAAAGAACACATCAGAGAAATCATCCACCATGATCAAGTAAGCTTCATCTCAGTGATGAAGGGATCATTTAACATATGAAAATCCATCAATGTAATCCACGATATAAACAAACGGAAAAAGAAAACTCACATGATCATCTCAATAGATGTGGAAAAAACCTTTATCAAAAATCCAACACCCCTTCATGATAGAGGTCTTAGAGAGATCAGGGGTAGCAGGAAAATACCTACACATAATAAAAGCAATATACAGCAAACCAACAACCAGCATCAAACTAAATTAAGAGAAATTCAACACGATTCCTCTAAAATCAGGAACAAGACAAGGCTGGCCACTCCCTCAACACCTCTTCATTATTATACTTAAAGTTCTAGCTAGAACAATAAGAAAATGAAAGGAGACCAAGTGGATGTAAAATTGAAAATAATAAGTCAAATTTTCACTATTTGATTGAAGTTCTTACCTTGATTGAAGTTCTTGTCTCAGGCTCTTGCCTGTGTAATAAAAGGTGTGCACCATCTCAGTTAGCTATTCTGGAGTTGTCTAAACCAATGTAATCCCAAACCGGTTTCAGGGTGGTAATTGTCAGTTCAGCATCAAGTTGTATCAGGTGGAGTCGATGAAGTGGGGCCCCATTTTCTTTATGGAATGTTAGAAAATTGCTGTCAGGAAATTCTTTGTTCTTTGTGTAAGACAAATATTAGATTCTTCTTTGTTTTATGGTATGTTATGGCTAGCCATCCTCTCTTCTTTAGGTATCTACATATTCACTATGTTCTTGCTGTTTGGAGATAGGTTTTCCTGTTAAGAAAAGAACAAAACACTTCCCTTTCCTTTTGTGAGGTCTCCATGCACCTCTTGGGATATGACTTTGTGGACGACCTGGTATCGTTCCTCCTCCTGAGGTTTCTCCTGTTTGGATCGATTCTTGATCAATTTTGATGTAATCCAAAACTCTTCTTCTCCTATGGAAAAAAGACAAAACTTCCCCAACGTAACGTATATCCTGGTTTCCAAACGGAAGTCATTGCATCCTTGAAATACACCAGCTGACTTAGTTCACAAGTTTTTTTTCTATAGTCCTGTATCTTTCTGCAGCTCTTTGTTCTTTCTCAATATCATTAAGAAAGTTTAATGTTAGCAAAGCATTATATAATCTGTGTTTGGTGGTCTTTGTTTCCCGTGCCTGTTTATGGAGCATTTCTTCTAATGTGCGGTTAGATCTCTAAACCACTGCTTGTCCTGTGGGATCATATAATATACCAGTTATGTGCTTTATGTTGTAATATTTGAAAAACGGTTCCAATTTGCTGGAGACATGTGCTGGAACATTCTCAGTTTTTATTTGTGCAGGTATATCCATGGTATGGACAGCGCCTTCAAGAAGCAAGAAGCAGTTTGGAATGAACATCGCCCAAATTCCCAAATATTGTTTATAAATTTCTGTTTTCATTTAAATGGGATTGGTTATAAATGGTTAATGATTACAACCAATCTCTTTTTAAAGGTAAAGGTGGATTATGGTATATGAATGAATACTTTGTCTCAGAATGGATATTCATTTATTGATACAAATATAAGATCAATTTTATGATATATATATTTCTCCTCTTGTTTATATATTGTGTTTATACATCTCTTTTAAAATGTAATGTATAATTAAGCACAGATTATAGATAGTTACCTAAAATAGTCAAAACTTATACTTAGGTTAGTTGGGTTTTCTAGATATAGAGTGATATATTTGAGATGGATAGATAGTCTTCAAACCTTTCAAAGACCTTAAGAAAATGGCATTTAAATGAATTAGAGTTTTTTCTTAACAATGAGAAATGTCTGCTCCTGGTAGTACCAATCTATGTCATAGTAGATAATGGGCATCAAAGAAACGCATTATGGAGTTTACTTTCAATATGGTAAAACTAGCCATTTGGGCAAGAAACTGCTCTTGTGAAGACTGTTTGGCTGTTGCTGTATAAACTGGACATGCAGGGGTCACAGAAAAGTGACTTCTAAACTTTCAAAACTAGATGGACAGTCCTTCAGGGTTCCTGCTTCATGGAAGAGTCTGCCAGATATTCTACAGGACACAGAAAAAGGATTGACAAACTGCCAATGCAGGTGGATGGTTTTAAATTTCCTGATGTGTTAAGAAGTCTGCCAGATACACTCTGGACTATGGACTGAAGATGGATGCCCCAATATTACAGAGGAATTTCAGGTGACTGTCCAGGTAGCAAGATGTCTCTGTCAATTCTAGTTTTTATACATTATCCTTCTGTATTCTTAGATGTAGTTGAAGACATTCATAGTTATAGTTTTCCTTAGTTATGATAAAAGATAAGCTAAATATATGACTTTAGATTCACACAGATAATATAGATGATAAAATATATTCTTTAAATCATACTAAATGTTAATAGACTAAATATTGAAACTATAGTTCTTACTTGATAACTGTTCTGTTAAACATATAATCTGACTATGTTGAAGTTAAAACCCTTCTTTTTAGTTAGACAGAAAAGAGGAGATGATAGGGGAAGTCCTTCTGGGTATATGTTTGTCTTATTGGTTGATATGTAAAGTACTGTTGGCCTATAATGAAGCAAGATAGGTGACAGTAGGAGTCAAGGAGGAATCTAGGAAATGTAGTCAAGATTAGAGAGTTTCAATGTTATCCTGGGAAAGGAGGACACATGAGGCTGGCATCCTTAGTAAGATAAGACCTTATAGAAATATATATTAGTAGTTATGGGTTAATATTTAAGACAGAACTAGCCAATGATAAGCCCTGGACATGAGCAGACAGCATTATAACTAATAGAGTCTCAGTGTGTTACTTGGGATTGATGCAGCTCTGGGACTGGGCTGGAGGGAAGAAAGCTCTTTTGAGGCTTATCTGATATTTTCTCATCCTTTTTGTCATTTGTATATAGGAGGGCTACTGATATTTTCTTCTTTTTTATTATTTTAATGTTAAACAGATTGCTTTATATGTCAATCCCAGTTCCCTTTCCCCCCTCCTCCTGCATATCCCTACCATCCCCCCAACCTCCCATGCTATCTCCACTTCCTTCCACATAGGGGATATCTAGAGTCTGTCATTTCACTCAGGGCAGGGTCCAGGCACTCCCCTAAGAGTCCAGGCTGAGAAAGCATGCCTCTTTGTGTTATGGACACACAAAGTCCGTTTGTATGCCAGGGATAAACAATGATCCACTGCCCAGGGCCCCATAGGTTTCCCAGGCCTCCTCACTGACTCTCACAATCAGGGGGTCTGGATCAGTCCCATGCTGGCCTCCCACCTGTCAGTCTGGGTTCCAAGAACTCTCCCCTGTTTAGATCAGCTGCTTCTCCTGGTTTTGCCAGCACATTCTTTGCCAATTTGCTCATTGCTCCTCTCACTCTGTCACTGGGTTCCATGGGTTCAGTTCAGTGTTTAACTGTGTGTGTTTGCCTCTGCTTCCATCAGTCACAGGATGAAGACTCCAGGATGGTTATAGATATCAAGTTCATTATCAGGAATGGGCATTCGAAGTGGTCTCTCCAATATTGCTTAACTTGCCAGTTGGTATCATCCCTTTAGATCACTATGGGTCTCACTGGTGTCAGATCTGTCTTCTAACCTATGATTCCCTCTTCCCCCTATTCTACCCCCCTCTCAACCTTCCTGTTCCCCCATGACCTACTCTCATTCCTCTTCTCCCCCTCTCTTCTTCCCAGCTACCTCTCCCCCAACCCCTTGCTGTGTTCCCAATCTTTTCAGAAGATCTTGCCTCATTCCTCTTCCCTGGGGTATCATGGATATCTCTCTTAGTTTCTTTCCTGTTTCCCAGACTCTATGCCAGTGGAAGTGCAGATTGGAACTATCCTAATCCATGTCTAAAATCCATATATGAGTAAGGAAAAACCATGTTTGCATTTTTGTGACTGTGTTACCCCACTCAGGATGGTTTCTTCTAGTGCCATCCATTTACCTGTGAATTTCAAGATTCCATTTTTTTCTGCTGAGTAATCCTCCATTGTGTAAATGTACCACATATTCTCTATCCACTCTTCATTTGGGGAGCATCTAGGTTGCTTCCAGGTTCTGGCTATTACAAATAATGTTGCTATGAATATAGTGGAGCAGATGTCATTGTTGTATTAATTTACATCTTTTGGATATATGCCTAAGAGTGGAATTGCTGGGTCTTGTGGTAGATTGATTCCCATTTTCCATGAGTAATCACCATACTGATTTCCAAAGTGGCTGTAGGAATTGGCACTCCCACCAGTAGTGGAGGAGTGTTCTGCTCTCACCACATCCTCTCCAGCATAGCCATTCTGACAGGAATAAGATGGTATCTCAGCATTGTTTTGATTTGCATTTCCCTGATGGCTAAGGATGTTGAGCACTTTCTTAAGTATCTCTTGGTCATTTTAGCCTCCTCTATTGAGAAATCTCTATTTAGATCTGAACCCCACCTTTTAATTGTATCCTTTGGTGTTTTGGAGACTTGCTTCTTGAGTTCTTTGTACATTTTGGAGATTATCCCTCTGTGAGATGATGGGTTAGTGAATATCTTTTGCCATTCTGTGGACTGCCTTTTTGTCTTATTGACTGTGTCTTTTGCCTTACAGAAGCTTCTTAGTTTCAGGAGGTCCCATTTGTTAATTATCGATCTCAGTGTATGTGCCACTGGTCTTATGTTCAGGAAGTGGTTTCCTGTACCAACTAGTTGAAGAGTATCTCCCACGTTCTCTTCTCAGAGTTTCAGTGTGGTGGATTTATGTTGAGATTTTTATCCATTTGGACTTAAGTTTTGTACAAGGCGAGAGACATGGATCTATCTGCAGTCTTCTGCATGCCAATTCCCAGTTATGCCAGCACCATTTGTTGAAGATGCTTTCTTTGTCCATTGTATAGTTTTAGCTTCTTTGTCGAAAATCAAGTATTCATAAGTGTGTGGGTTAAAATCAGGATTTTCAACTCGGTTCCATTTGTCTAACTGTCTATTTTTGTGACAATACCAAGCTGTTTTCAGGACTATAGCTCTATATTAGATCTTAAAGTCAGGTATGGTGATGTCTCCTGAAGTTCCTTTATTGTATAGGGTTTTTCAGATATCCTGGGCCTTTTGTTTTTCCATGTAAATTTGAATTGTGCGGGAATTTTGATAGGGATTTCATTGAATCTGCAGACTGCTTTTGGCAAGATTGCCATTTTTATTAGGTTGATCCTACCAATCCAAGAGCATGGGAGATCGTACCATTTTCTGGTATCCTCTTTGATTTCTTTCTTTAAAGTCTCAAAGTTCTTGATATACATGTCTTTCACTTCCTTGGCTAACATTACCCCAGATATTTGATGCAGTTCATGGCTATTTTAAAGGGTGATGTTTCTCTGAATTCTTTCTCAGCCACTTCATCATCTGTATATAATAGGGTCACTGATTTTTTTTAGTTTACCTTGTATCCTGTCACTTTGCTGAAGGCGTTTATCAGCTCTAGGGGTTCCCTTGCAGAGTTTTTCGGGTCACTTATTTAAACTATCATATCATCTGCAAATAGTGAAAGCTTGACTTCTTGTTTTCCTATTTGTATCCCCTTGATCTCATTTTGTTGTCTTATTGCTGTAAATAGAACTTCAAGTACAATATTGAAGAGATATGGAGAAAGTGGACAGTCTTGTCTTGTTCCTGATTTTAGAGGAATTGTGTTGAGTTTTTCCTCATTTAGTTTGATCTTGGCTGTTGGTTTCCTGCATATTACTTTTATTATGTTCATGTATGTTCCTGTTATCCCTGATCTCTCTAGGACCTTTATTATGAAGGGGTGCTAGATTTTGTCAAAGGCTTTTTCAGCATCTAGTGAGATGATCATGTGGTTTTTCTTTCACATTTTGTTTATATGGTGGATTGCATTGATAGATTTTCTAATGTTGTATCATCCCTGCATTCCTGGGATGAAGCCTACTTGATCGTGGTGGGTGATTTTTCTGATGTGTTCTTGAATTCAATCTACTAATATTTTATTGAGTATTTTTACATCGATGTTCATGAGGGAAATTCGTCTATAGTTCTCTTTCTTAGTTGTGTCTTTGTGTGGCTTGGGTATCAAGGTAATTGTAGTCTCGTAAAAAGAGTTTGGCAGTGAGCTAGGAGGGCTACTGATTTTTGCGAGTCACTTTTATAGCCAGCTACTCTATTGAAAGTGTTTATCAGCTGTAGAAATCCACAGTGGAAGTTTTGTGTACTATCATATTTTATTTTTTATTTAAATTAGAATCCTTTCTGTTTTACATATCAAACCTAGTTCTCTCTGCCTCCCCTCCTCCCCTGTCCCCCACTAACTTCTATCCCATCCTTTTTCTGCTCTCCAGGGAGGAAGAGGCCTTCAATAGAGGATCTTCAAAGTCTGTCAGATCCTTTGGGACAGGGTCTAGGGCCTCCCCCATGTGTCTAGGCTAAGAGAATATCCCTCTATGTGGAATGGACTCTCAAAGTCCATTTGTATGCTAGAGGTAAATACTCATCCACTACCAGAGGCCCCATAGATTGCTGAGGCCTCCTTGCTGACACCCATATTCAGGGGGTCTGGATCAGTCCTATGCTTGTTTCTCAGCTATCATTCTGGTGTCCATGTGCTCCACCCATGTTCAGGCCAGTTTTTTCTGTGGGTTTCACCAGCCTGCTCTTGACCGCTTTGCTCAACACTCCTCTCTCTGCATTTGGATTCCATGAGTTCAGCTCATTGTTTAGCGATAGGTGTCTGCTTCTGCTTCCTCATCTACTGGATGAAGACTCTAGGATGGCATATAAGATAGCCATCAGTCTCATTATTGAGGAAGGGCATTTAAGGTAGCCTCTTCACTGTTGCTCAGTTTGTTATGTGGTGTCATCTTTGTATATCTCTGGATATTTCCCTAGAGCCAGATTTCTTTTTAAACCAATAATGGCTCCCTCTATTATGGTATCCCTTTTCTTAATCTCCTCTGTTCTTCCCCTGACTCAACTCATGTCCTCCTCACCCCTCCTCTTCTCCACTTCTCTTTCCTCTAATTCCCTCTCCCTTCCCCCCATGCTTCCAAATTTCTCAGGGGATCTTGTCCCTTTCCCCTTCACCAGGGGACCAAATATGTATCTCTTAGGGTCCTCCCTGTTTCCTAGTTTCTCTAGCAGTTAGGATTGTAGGCCGGCAATTCTTAACTCTATGCTAAAATCCATATATATTAGTGAGCACATACCAAGTTTGTCTATTTATATTATCATTTTTGGATGCACAAATCCTGATACATTGGCTTCCCTCTTTCCAACTTGATATCAAATTTTTACCTTCTCTGTATTTTATAATTTTCTCCATAATTTTATGTTAATCACAAATATACTGTCATTTAACCCTTGCTCGATGTATTTGTATCATCTGGGAATCAGCACAGAAAACAATACTGGGTTTCACCCTTTATAACAAACTTCTGTACACCACAGGTAAAATGAGGGTAACAGACAGAATACAAAATTGTCACTATTTCATTACAATAATTTTTTTATATTTCCAACCACCCGAATATTTCTCCAGGCTGAGTAGATGACTTAGTGAACAAAATATTTACAATGTAAGTATGAGGATTCAAGTTCAGATACACATCATTTACATAAAAACTTGAGCAGATGTTGAGGCCATCTATAACCACATCACTCAATGGGAACAAGTTGCCTATCTAGATTGGGTGATGGGTAAGCTCTTTATTCATTTGAGAGACTCTGCCTCAGAAAATAAAGTATAAAGCAATGGAGAAAGAAACACAATGTTAACTTGTTCTCTCCATAAGCCTTCATAGACATGTAAATAACATACATACCAACACATAGTAACACACATATAGTTATGTATAACATACACTCATGGACACAGAAATAAAACACATTTTTCCTGGTCTGTGGATCACACCTAGGGCCTGATACATGCCAACCAAACACTCCTACACTAACACTCCTCCACTAAGGCACACATGGAACCCCTAACTGTCAAAATGTTTAAAAAATCCCAAGTTCTTGAATATTAAAACGAGGAAGAGTATTTTAACTCTCCCTGGTATCTTAAAATGGATAAAATTAAATCCTCATTTTAGGCCTCCCCTCAAGGATAACTGAAGATTAAAAGAGGAGTAAAGACCTAGACAGCTGCAACCATAATCCAGATTGGGATCAAGCAGATGTCTATGCTGAGTTATTATGTGTCTATTTGTGACACATACGGTCTATAGCCATCTCTCCTATAGATGACATAGCATGTGCCACCCATTGATGTCTGAAGTGTGGGCCAGACTCCCACTTGAGAAGAACATAGTGCACAGGTGAAATCATCCTGGAGTATTTTGTAACTGAAGTGGCTAGTTTGTCATAAAGATCATCTGTAGATACAGATGTGGGGGAAAACCAATAAAGATTGCAACCAGTGTGACAACTTAAGTTCAATTCATGGGACTCACATGACTAGAGGAGAATCATGATTCCTTCAAGTTGTTTCCTGACCACAAATAAATAAATGAACAATCTGCCAAAATCCTGTTGGCAAGGTATTCTGTATTCTGACATCTCTGTGTTGTTATTGCTGTTGCTGTGATTTTAGTTCGGGATTTGTTTGTTTTAGTTTGATTTTTGAGATAGGTCTCACTATACAGCCTTGACTAGCCTAGTTCTCATAGAGATTTGCTGGCCTCTGCCTTTAAGAGTTGGGGTTAAATATCGGCACAGCCACACCTAACTGCATAATGATTTGGCTTCATTCTTTCCTACTGAAACACCTAGAGTAGATTACAATAAATAACAAATACAAAAAATAACAAATATTGGAGTGTTATAACTTTGAGAAGACTGTAATTGCAAAATGATGCACACCACATAGAACACATGGCTCAGAGTATAGAGAGCATTTTATCTAGAATGCTTTCAGGTTTGGAATTTAGCTCAGTTGAAGAATGCTTGCCCACATTCAGTCTCCAGAGCTAAGACCAAAATAATAAATCTTTCATGATGTTGTAATTACAAGCATTCCCTTTAAATCTTTACCATCACTTCCATAGGCCTTTGAATTTCCTAGGAAACACTTTAAATGCACACATTTTCCTGCTAGCATATGGAGAACATTCATGGTAACTAGAAATAGCGTGAGAGGATTGAACAAAATTTCCAGGATTACCACCTTAACTGAGAATGTAATTATGCTCTTTCTAAGCTGAAATTTTGCAAGCCAATATCCTGCCATCTAGCTATACATATGATAGTATTCATTCTGTTGATAGTCAAACATGTTTTTCTGGTAGTCCCTCCTCCATGTATCATCCCTTTGACACTCATAAGTTGAACTAATTCCGTGCTGAATCTTGACCAAGAACGCCAGGTACAATGTTCTTTGCTCACCAGGAGCTGAGGCTCCACGTTCAGGAGTGGTAGTGATACAGTGTCTCAAAAGTGCTCAAACTCAGTGAATCATGGATGGAAGAGAACAAAATATGGTGCCCTGTGGGCTGGGGATAGTAACTGAAGAGATGGAATAAAGGCTTATTGTTGGCAACTATATGACATTGGAGGATCAATATTTTTGTCTTTTATATTATTTTTAAATTTAGATTAGAAACAAGGTTGCTTCACATGTCAATCCCAGCTGCCTCTCCATCTTCCTCCTCTCTTCTCATGCCATCCCACCAACCTTCCTCTTACCCTCTCCCAATCCCCACTCCTTTCCCCCGGGAGGGTAGGGCCCTCCTGGGAGATGTCCATAGTCTGTCATTTCATCCAGGGCAGGGCTTAGGCCCTCCCTGAAGAGTCCAGGCTGAGAGAGCAACTCTCATTGTGGGATGGGCACCCAAAGTCAATTGCTTTGCCAGGGATAAATATTGATCTACTACCCAAGGACCCATAAATTGCCTCCTCACTGACACCCACATTCAGGGGGTCTGGATCAGTCCCATGCTGGACTCCCAGCCATCAGTTTGGGTTTAAAGATCTCCCCCTTGTTCAGGTCAACTCTTTCTATGGGTTAAATAAGCCCAATCTTGACCCCTCTGCTCATCATTCCTCCCTCTCTTTCACTGGGTTGCTTGAGTGGAGGGTTGATCTTTAAATACTCAGTTTGGTCCATGTTTTCTCAATTCACAATGACTTCCTAGTAATAATGGAAGAAGAAGTGTAGGAAATGAATGTTTATGAAAGTTTAGTTCTCCTCTAACCCAGCAGAAACTCATGTGTAGTATTCATTTCTTTCATGCTTTTTCTGATGCCTAGATAGTTTTTATTGCCATTATTTGTATATTACAAATAATGAGATAGAAAAATAAGCATTTAAATATTGTTATGTGTCTAGTTCATTGGTAACAGTTACATCCATCTCTAGTGCTTTTTTGTGTCACTAATTGAAAATTTATATACATTTTTAACTTTCCTTATTCCCTCTCCACAACTTTGCTATTATTCTATTATGAAATGTAAGAAACTACTAACGTCCTCAAAATCCAAACCTAATGTATCTGTAGAATCAGGGTGCATAGATTTAGAAGTTTTGCTCTGCTGTATTTACCACCCACATTCCAAATGAGTGTCACAAAAACTGAAATTACAGTGCTCTGCTGTATAGTCTCCTCACTGATCTTTCAATGTCCTTGTTCCCAAGGCTGTAGATTAAGGGATTTAACATAGGAGTGACCACGGTGTACATCAGTGAATCCACTGCAGTATTTCTGGGACAATGTGATACAGCTGAACCAAGGTATACACCAACATCTGTTCCATAAAATAAGCAAACAACTGACAGGTGAGAGCCACAAGTGGAGAATGCTTTATGTCTCCCACCTGAAGATGGAATTCTCAGAATGGAGAAAACAATTTTGTAGTAAGAGAAGAAAATTCCAGAGAGAGAGAAAGTAAACCAAATGTAGCAACAACAAAATAAATGACTCTGTTGTTAATGAATGGGTTGAAGCAGGCAAGATTAAGGAGTTGTGCAGGCTCACAGAAGAAATTGGAAATTGCTACATCTTTGAAGTAGATGATTTGCAATGCCATGAGGTTGTGTGCCTGAGAATCTACAAGACTCACCAAAAGAGACAGGGAAACTAAGGAGACACAGAGGCAAGGACTCATGATGAGTGAGTAATGCAGAGGATGAAAGATGGCCACAAACCTATCATAGGCCATCACAGTCAGAAGCATACCATCCATACATCCAAAAACGACAAAAAATGACCTCTGCATAAGGCAACTCACATAGATGATCTCTTTGCTATGAGTTTGGATGTTCACAATATTTGGGACTGTGGTAGAGATAAAACAAATGTCAACCAAGGACAGATTGCAGAGAAATAAGTACATCGGAGTGTGGAGGTGGGAGTCAGAGCTCACAGCCAAGATGATGAGCAGATTCCCAATCACTGTGACTAGGTAGATGGACAGGAACAGTCCAAAGAGGATGGGCTGCAGTCCTGGATCATCAGAGAATATCATGAGACAGAATTCTGAGACACGTTAGGTTTTGTAGTTCTGTGTTATTTGGACAGCTTATAAAAAATGAAAAAGGGATTAGCAAAAATGAAAGAAATTTACCATCATTCAATACTGTGTGTTGTGGATTAAAGCAACTGTCTTGCAAAATGATAGGTGACTATACATCTTTGGCAATATTTCTGATTTTCTGTAATCTCATAATTCTTTCTCAACTTATTTTTTGTTGACAATTTCCCACAGATATACAGTATATCATGGTTATATTCTCCCATTATCTTTATCAATCCATCTCTCATCCATTATGACATCCTTCTTCTATCAGCTAGTCCCCTCCTACTTTCACTCCTTTTTGTATAGGCCTTGTACAGGTGGTCACAGTTGCTACATGTTTATGCATGCAATGGCCAATCCATATCCAGAAGATAGCATTTCTTAGTACTATTTCCCATGCTCCTGTTTTTACATTTGTTCTGCCTACTCTTATCTGATGCTCCCTGGGTCATGGAGAAAGTGACATACATATCCTTCTTAGGACTGAGCACTCAACAGTCTTCTCAGTACTTGAACCAGTTGTGAATCTGAATTAATTGTCACCCACTGAAAAGAGAAGTTTCTCTGACCAATGTTGTAGGTGGAACTAATCCAAAGACAAAAATGCAAACTTACTTCCTATTTATTTTGTGTTATTCATCTCTTTCTACACTCAATTACATTTGACATGCTTAGGAAGCATGAAGCTCAAAACCATTATATATACCATCCTCTGATCACAAAATAATACAAACAAAAATTATGATAAAAAACAAAATCTCCTTCACAGACTGAGAAAATATAATTCTAACTAAAGGAAATTAAGACACTACCCAAAACAGTTGTGTTATTCTAAGATGATGTATGAATTGTCTTGACATGGACTATTTACAACATTTCTGTAAGGCTAGAGAACACATTGTTGTGATTCAAAATCACATTGAAAGTTTGTAATAACAGAGAATTTTTGTAATGTTTTTATTTAAATTAGAAACATGAATGCTTCCCGTGTCAATCCCAGTTCTCTCTCCCACCCCTCCTCCCTTGTCCCGCCACCAGCCCACCATCCCCCACCCAATCCCCATATCATTCCCCAGGGAGTGTGAGGCCCTCCAAGAGCATCCCTCTATTTGGAATGGGCTCCCAAAGAACATTCATAAACAATGGTAAACACTGATCTACTACCCAAGGACCCAGTGATTTCTGTGGCCTCCTCACTGATGCTACATTCATGGAGTCTGGATCATTCCCCTGTTGGCCTCTCAGGCATCAGTCTGCATTCCAGTTTAATTGCTTAATTCTTTGATTTTCTATTTCACTGATCGCTGAAAATAAGGGCTTACTCAAATTCATGGACAGTCTTAAAACAGCTTCTCACCCTGTCCTGAACTATGCTCGACTTCCACTTTGACAAATGTGCATATGGCCTAAAGTGCCCTGACCACATAAGGCATTAATGAGAAATAATTTAAAAACTTTTAAAAATACTTCTGAAATATTTTATTTTATAGAATTTTGTATTAACCCCATATAATCCTTTAAAAATATCCTAACTATAAGATCATCTTTTGCTATTTTTTGCTATATGCTATCCACTCCTTTTCTGGTCATAAACTCTTGTATACACAAATGAGAAATATAGCACCTGGAGTCTCCCAGGAGGAGGTTTTCCATCTAGTTGAGAAAACTTCATGCCAATTCTCCCTCCCCAAACAAGATCCCTTGTCTAGTGAAGTGGGGGAGATGCCGATTGGACTGAGAACCAGTGTGGGGGAAGAGCAGACTCTGAGAGTGCCTAGAAAACAACTCAGTCCTCAGAGCAAAATATTTGGAAGCTGTTATTCTCCCCTCCATCCCCACAGTCATGCCTCTTAATGACAAAGAAACAGTGTTCCTGACAGTCCCTCTACCCTCCCACCATGTCAATTGGCACTTACTGGACGAGGATGTGCCTCTGCAAGGGCATTGCCAACTGCTTCTTTCCTGTCTAATATTCACCAAAGCTACAGGCTGTGTGCTCAGGAGTTGAAAACATGACAGGCTCGAGTTAATAAAGGTGTCCAAAGGAGGTAAGAGACATTGGTTGAAGCTGGCAAAGTAAAAGGCTGAAAGTAATGGCTAATTACTTCAATTGTGTGACCTTGGGGGCTTAATGGGCACAGCTCCTAATTAGTCAATTGGTCCACAATACACCTTGCTTTGGGGACTTGTTACTATTAACAGTAAAAAGAAGACAGAAAATGTGCTTGCAAATTTCAATAGCGCTTGTCCACAGACCTTTGTAACTTTTGTTAATAGAATATTTGTATACAACTAAGACTACATTTTCACCTTACTTTTCAAGACAGGGCCTCTCTGTGTAGCCCTGGCTGTTCTGTAACTCTCTGTGTAGATCAGGCTGTCCTCAAACTCATAGAGATCTGCCTGCCTCTGCCTCCCAAGCAGTGGTACTAAAGGTATGCACAACTGTGCTCCACAATACTACTATATTTCAATTCAGCTTGGGGTTTTGCCATCTGCCAATGCATTGTATTGCTCAGGAAATCAGAGTAGGGGTAGGACATCCATGCTAGTCACCACATACTATTTCCATTTCTCAGTTTTTGTCTCTAAGGAGACAGTTTGATTTCTATTTCCTTTCCCTTTATTCATGCTAATATTTTACCAACATAATATTTTCATTTATTACTTGGAAATTTCACATGATAAACCCCAATCATAATCATTTCCCAATCCTCCTAAATCTTACCCTCCACCCTTTTGACTGATCTACCCCTCCAAAAACAAAGTTCAATTTGTGTTGCCCATATATTTACTGGATCATGGTCAAACTCCCAGTGACTAGCCAGTAAAATAAAACTGAGTCCTTTCCCAACTGTATCTTGTCAGAAACCATCAATTGGAAAGCCATACTTCAGCATCCTTATCACAATTTTAAGAAGTTTCTTTGAAGGATTTCTGTCTATATTTTTACTTTAGGGGGAGGGGGAGTGGTTGCCACAGAAGCCTTCTATGTCCCTCTTTCTCAACTGTGAGTCTACACTCATAGATACCACTGCAAAAGTAGCTTCCCTAACCTTTACAGTAAATAGAAGAATGAATCATGAACTTCCACAGACCCTAATATGGCAATGGTGAAAGCATGGACCACAGCCAGAGTAGGACCGTGGACCCAGACCTTCATGCTAGTATTTTATGTATGGGAGAAATATCAAATTTTGCTAACTGAATTGAGTGTTCAGGTCTAACATTTTCTCCCAATGGAACTATTTAGGACAAAACTTTTGATGTTTGTATATTTATTTTATAATATAGAAAAGGCAACAGTAATCAAGCCATTTTCTTTTTTCAGATGAATCACAACAGTTAAACATATGGCATACTATGATTTTATATAGGTATATTCTGTGTAATGTTCAAATTGACATGAGTATTTGATGGCTAAGAGATTGTTCAACAGTTACATGCACTTGCTGTTCTCCCAGATGATCTGGCTTCAGTTCCCAGGACACACATGTAGGTTCACATCTACCAATAATTCCAATTCCAGGGACACTGATTTCCCCTGGTCATCATGGTCACTGTGCACATGTAGTGCACAGAAAAACATGCAGGTAAATACACATGTTTAAAATATACAAATATGTATATACATACAATAACAATGAAAAAAGAGGCCATTAATTTGAAGACAATTGAATAGAGATATGTGAGAGAGTTTGAAGGAAGGAGAGAAGGAAAGGTTAAATGTTATTATTGTATTATAATCTCATAAATAAAATTTTAAGAATTAAGCCAGTCATGGTGGTACTTGCCTTTAATCCCAGCACTTAGGAGGCAGAGGCAGATGCAGGTGGAGCTCTGTGACTCCAAGGACAGTCTTGTCTATGAAGTGGATACCAGGACAACCAGAGCTGTTACACAGAAACTCAGTCTAAAAATAAAACAAGAACAATTAAAATTTTTAAAAAAGTAATTCTTGATGACAATCTTTTGATACCCTCCATTTACTAATTTAATAAATTTCATTGGCTCCTTTAGTGAAATTTTACATTTGGAAACAATTTAGTATACCTGGTTCAATAAACCTGTTGGTTGTACAGCAGTGCTTCCCATGGTACAGGCAACACATGATGAGCTCCAGAACAATTGTGAAGTAAGATTCCTTGGTAATGAAGCATAATAAAGGAAGGAAAGATGTGAGGAGCCGCCCTCGCTATCGCTATTGCCGTTAGAAGATGGCGCTGACATCCACTGTCAGTTGGAGTTAACTGTCGCTGTCAGTTGGAGTTAACTGTCGCTGTCAGTTGGAGTTAACTGTCGCTGTCAGTTGGAGTTAACTGTCGCTGTCAGTTGGAGTTAACTGTCGCTGTCAGTTGGAGTTAACTGTCGCTGTCAGTTGGAGTTAACTGTCGCTGTCAGTTGGAGTTAACTGTCGCTGTCAGTTGGAGTTAACTGTCGCTGTCAGTTGGAGTTAACCGTTTAAACTGTGCCTCTCCCGTGACGTCATCTGGGGTGATGTGCAAACCACCAATCCCGGCTCTACACATCTCACTCGGAGCTCCTAGGCTTATATAAGGGGCTGGGTTTCTTAGCTTGGGGTCTCCCTCTAAGAAGCTGATCATCTATCTCTCAAGATGCATTAAAGCTTTACTGCAGAAGGATCCGAGTGTTCTGCGTCGTTCTTGCTGGCGAGACGGTAGCGCGGGACAGAAAGAGATTTCCTTGTACCTCACATTCAGTGAGCAATGAGAACTGAGTTTCTGGGCTCAGGAACAAAGTGATATATATACCTCCTGATTAGATGCCTCTAGGATCTGAAAGACTTAAGACATAGGATGAAATTTACTTTTGTGTAACTTAAAGAAGTTTGCACGAACATAAACATCCATGATGTCCTTTCTATAATTGCAATGGGATTATCATCATTATACAACACATCAAAGGACCATGTTTTTTTTTTGTTTTTTGTTTTTGTTTTTTGAGACAGGGTTTCTTTGTGGCTTTGGAGGCTGTCCTGGAACTCGCTCTGTAGACCAGGCTGGCCTCGAACTCACAGAGATCCGCCTGCCTCTGCCTCCCGAGTGCTGGGATTAAAGGCGTGCACCACCAACGCCCAAAAGACTGCCATGTGTACAGCACATATATTTCAGCAAATCTCTCCATGCAGATCCTGTCCATTTACTCAGAAATTTTTAAAAGACCTTGTTTTTTCTCCCAGACACAAGATGTCACAATACGCTAAAGAAATTCTGTGTTCACAGTCAACCAATGTTCCTTCTGTGTTCTTATTTTTCTCATCGAATTCATTTCCCTCTGAAATGTTTATTTAGAATTTGTGTGTGTGTGTGTGTGTGTGTGTGTGTGTGTGTGTGTGTGTTTTCAGCTAATTAACTCTGTCTGATGAAACAGACCTTTGGCCATAATAACAACAGCAAAATGAAAGGTAATTCTAGGCTTCAGTCTGCTAACAATGACACACAAGTGGCAAATTTGCATGTGGGAACTCTAAGATCAACATTTCAGGAAAGCACAAACACAATAGCAACATCACGGTAAATAAGAAAGTTTGTTACATTTGCCCACTAGAGAGACAAAAACCAAATGGTAAAATCAGGAGAAAGTTTCCAACTCCTAAGTTCTATATTGGCATGAATAATTAAGGTAAAATACTTGTCTAAATTTTTCTTTTCTAATTATTTTCTATTTAACTTTTTACACGTTACTTCCAGTTCCTTCTCCCTCCCCTACTCCCCCATGCCCCCTAATACCTCAAACCCCACTCCATCTCTCAGCACCCCAGGGAGGGTAAGGCCTTTCATGGGGTATTTTCAGAGTCTGTCATATCATCCGGGGCAGGGCCTAGGCCCTCCCCCATGTATCCAGGCTGAGAGAGCCTCCCTCCATGTGTAGTGGACATCCAACGTTCATTTGTGTGCCAGGGATAAATACTGATCTTCTATCTAAGGCCCAAAGATTGTTGAGGCCTCCTCTCTGGCACCCAGGTTCAGGGGGGTCTGGATCAGTCCCATGCTGGCCTCTCAGTCATCAGTCTGGGGTCCATGTGTTCCCCCTTGTTTAGATCAGCGGCCTCAGTGAGTTTCACCAGCCAGTTCTTTATTCCTTTGCTCTTCACTACTCTTTGCAATTGGGTTCCAGGAGTTCAGTTCAGGTTTTAGCTGTTGGTGTTTGTCTGTCTCTGCTTCTGTCAGCCACTGGATGAGGGTTCTAGAATGGCATATAAGGTAGTCATCAATTTCCTTATCTGGGGAGGGCATTTTGTTTAGCCTTAATGACAGCTTGTGCCATTCTTATAGAGCTCTGAAAATCTCATTAGTGCCAGATCTCTCCAAGAACCTACAATGACTCCCTCTATTATGGTATCTCTCAACCTCCTCTCCTCTATTCTTACCCTGACTCAACCTTCCTGCTCCCCCATGTCCTCCTCTCCCCTCCTCTTCTCCCACTCTGATTGTCCAATCTCCTGCTCCTCACCCCACACCCCATGCTCCGAAGCCCCTAAGGAGATCTCATCTCATTCCCCTTCTCAAGTTTACCATGAATATCTCTCTTAGGGCCCTCCTTGTTTCCCAGACTCTCTGTAAGTGGGATTGTAGACTGGCAAACACCTGATCCATGTCTAAAATCCATATATGAGTGAGTACATAACATGTTTGTCTTTTTGTAACTGGGTTACCTCACTCAGGATGGTTTCTTCCAGTGCCATTCTTCTGCCTGCAAACTTCAAGATTCCATTGTTTTGTTTTGTTTTACACTGAGGAGTACACTATTGTGTAAGTGTACCACATTTTCTCTATGCACTCTTCAGTTGAGGGGCATCTAGGTTCTTTCCAGGTTCTGGCTACTACAAATAAGGATGCTATGAATGTTCATCTTTGGGTATACACCAAAGAATTGGAAATGCTGGGTTTTGTGGTAGACTGATCTTCAAAATGACTGTAAAAGTTGATACTCCCACTGGCAGTGGAGAAGTGTTTCCCTTTTTTCACATCCTCTCCAGCATAAACTGGCATTAATATTTTTGATTTCAGCCATTCTGATGTGAGTGAGATGGAAACTCAGAGTTGTTTTGATTTACATTTCCCTGATGGAGAAGGATTTTGAGCACTTTCTTAAGTGTGTCTCAGCCATTTTAGACTCCTCTATTGAGAATTCTCTATTTAGTTCTTTAGCCCACTTCTTAATTGGCTCCATTGGTGTTTTGGAGACTTTCTTCTTAAGTTCTTTGTAAATTTTGGAGATCAGCCCTCTGTCAGATGTGGGGTTAGTGAATATCTTTTCCCATTCTGTGGACTGCCTTTTTGTCTTGTTGACTGTGTGCTTTGCCTTGTTACAAAGCTTCTCAGTTTCAAGAAGTTCCATTTACAAATTGTCGATCTCAGTGTCTATGCTACTGGTGTTATGTTCCGGAAATGGTCTCCTGTACCTATTCATTCAAGGGTACTTCCCACCTTCTCTTCTAAGAGGTTCAGTGTGGCTGGATTGATGTTGAAGTCTTTGATACATTTGGACTTAAGTTTGATGCATGGTGTTAGATATGGATCTATCTGCAGTTTTTTACATGCCACCATCCAGTTATAACAGTACTTTTTGTTGAAGATGCTGCCTTTGTTGCATCGTATAGTTTTAGCTTCTTTGTCAAAGATAAGGTGTTCAAAGATGTGTAGGTTACCCAGCACGCCCAGATTTAGGTGAGCTTGGGTCCTCCTAGGACCCCTTCCCTGCCCATCACCCATGCCTTCAATCTTCTGGAGCCCCACTCTTGGCATTGAGAGGACCTGTCCACACAGGAAAGACATGAGATACTCCAGACCCCACCCTGGGTTTGCCCAGCTTCAGGTGAGATTGGGTCCTCCTAGGGACCCCTTCCCCACCATTCACTCACTCACTCAATCATCCGGGGGCTGCTCCTGGCATTGAGCAGACCTGCCCACACAGGAAAGTCCTCAGTCCTCACAGACCCACCCCACAGCTTTCACCACACTTGCACTCCCAGCTCCAGGTGAACTTGGTTACTCCTGGGACCCCTTTCCTGCCCATGACCCACTCCATCAGTCCTCAGGGGACCAACTCCTGGCATCGAGAGGACCCTCTCACACAGGAAAGATGTGAGTCATTCCAACCCCACCCGTGGCCTGCCCAGCTTCAGGAAAGAAGGAGACAAGTGGAGACAGAGATACCCTACCTTCACACATTTGAAGAAGATATGGGAACAAGATACAATAAGAACTCGCTCAGCAATAGAAAGCCCAATATGACTCCACCAGAATCTAGAGACCCCATAACAGCAAAACCTGAAAAGCACAACATAGATGAAGAAGAGACAGATCTTAAAATTATTTTATGAAGATGATAGAGACCCTCAAAGAGGAAACAAGGAAATCCCTTACAGAGATAGAAGAAAAAACTCAAAAAATACATGTAATAGAGGAAAAGATGAAGCAAAAAATTTAAGAAACAAACAAAACTCTTAAAGAATCTAAAGAGTGCCAAGAAAAAAAAACAAAAATATTGAGGAAATAACTCAAACCGCTGAAGTATTGAAAGCTGAAATAAACACATAAAGAAAACACAGAAGGAAGGGATGCTGGAAATAGAAAAGCTGGGTAAACAAACAGGAATTATGTAGGCAAGTATAAAAACAGAATACAAGTGATGGAAGAGAAAATCTCAGGGTTTGAAGACTCATTAGAGGATATATAGTCATCAACCAAAAATAATCTGAAGTCCAACAAATATTTAACACAAAATACCCAGGAAATATGGGACACTGTGAAGAAGCCACACCTGAGAATAATAGATATAGAAGAAGGTGAATACATACAACTCAAAGGTACAGAAAACATATTCAACAAAATCATAGAAGAGAACTTCCCTAACCAAAGAAGGATAAGCCTATGAAAATACAAGAATCTTACAGAACACCAAAGAGGCTGGACCAGAAAAAGAAGCCCCCTCACCACCACATAGTAATCAAAACATCAAAGCTTCAGAATAAAGAGAAAATGTTAAGAGCAGCTAACAAAAAAGGCCAAGTAACATATAAAGGTAGACCTATCCAAAGTGCACCTGACTTATCAATGGAAACAATGTAAGCTCAGAAGATCCTGAACAGATATCCTACAACTGCTAAGGGAACAAGGATTCCAGCCCAGACTACTGTATACAGCAAAGCTTTCACTTACCATAGATGGAGAAAATAAAGTACCCCACGACACGACAACGCCAGATTTAAAAAATATATATCCTCGAATCTAGCCCCACATAAAATGCTGGAAGGAAAACTTGAACCCAGAGAAGATAACTACACTCACAAAGACATAGGCAATAGATAATACCACTTTACGAAACACCAAAAGAAAAGGGAGGAGAACCTACACACACACACACACACACACACACACACACACAAACACTACCAATAAAACAAAAACAAACAAGAATCAATCAACAATCAATGGTCATTAATATCCTACAAAGTCAATGATCTCAACTTGAGTATAAAAAGAAACAAACTAGCAGAATGGATACGAAGACAGAATCCATTCTTCTGCTGCATACAAGAAACATCTCAACTTCAAAGACAGACGTTACCTCGGAGTAAAGGGCTGAGAAAAGATTTTCCAATCAAATGGATCCAAGAAACAAGCTGGTGTAGCAAATCTAATATCTATCAAATTAGACTTCAAATTAAAACCAATCAAAAGACATAAAGAAGGGTATTTCATATTCCTCAAGGAAAAGTCATCAAGATGAAGTCTCAACTTTGAATATCTATGCCCCAAATACAAACATACCCACGTTCGTGAAAGAAACATTACTAAAGCTCAAATAGCACATAAAATCTCACACACTAGTAGTAGGAGAATTCAACATTCCACTATCAGAAACTTACCAAAGAAACAACAGAAGTTATAACCCAACTGGGTTTAACATGCATTTATTAACATTCCATACAAACACAAAGGGATATACCTTATTCTCAGCACCACATGGAATCTTCTCTAAAATCAACCACATAATTTGAAACATAGCAAACCTCCACAGATACAAAAATTTGAAATACCCCCTGTATCTTATCAGACCACCATTCATTAAAATTAGAATTCAACAATAACATAAACTGCAGAAATCCTACAAACACATGGAAATTGAACAAAGCAAAATTGCACCAATCATGGGTAAAGAGACAAATAAAAAAAGAAATTAAAGACTTCCTGGAATTCAGAGAGAATAAAGACACAACTTACCCAAACTTATAGAACAATCTGAAATCAGTGCTGAGAGGAAAGCTCATAGCACTAAGTGCCCATATGAAAAAACTGGAGATCTGTCACACTAGAGAATTAATAGCACAACTGAATGCTCTAGAACAAATGAAGCAAACTCAGACAGGAGGAGTAGATGCCAGGAAATAATCAAATTGAGGGCTGAAATCCATCAAGTAAAAACCATGAAAACATTACAAAGAATCAATGAAGCAAAGAGTTGGTTCTTTGTGACAATCAACAAGATAGACAAACCCTTGTCCAAACTAACCAAAAAGCAGAGAGAGAGCAAGATAATTAACAAAATCAGAAAATGGAGACATAACAATGGACAATGAGGAAATCTAGAGAATCATCATGGCATACTTAGAAAACCTGTACTCAACAAAATTTGAAAATTTAAAGGAAACAGACAAGATATCACTTGTCAAAACTAAATCAATAATGTAAGAACAATCTAATAAGTCCTATCACCCTTAATGAAATAGAAGCAGTCATCAAAAGTCTCCCAATCAAAAAAGCCCAGGCCAAGATGGATTCAATGCAGATTTCTATCAGAAGGTAAAAGCAGAGCTAATTCCAATACACCTCAAAGTTTTCCACACAATAGAAGTTGGAGGTTCACTGCCAAACTCTTTTTACAAGGCTACAAAGACCTTGGAACCCAAGTCACACAAAGACACAACTAAGAAAGAACTTCAAACCAATTTCTGTCATGAACATCGATGCAAAAACACTCAATAAAATTCTAGCAAATCGGATCCAAGAACACAACAGAAAAATCATCTAACAATATCAAGTAGGCTTCATTCCAGGGATGCAGGGATAGTTCAACATATGAAAATCCATCAACGTGATCCACCATAAAAACAAACTGCATTTCTTGCATTTTTGCTTTGTTTTTTCTTCCATTTCTGTCATTTTTTGCTTTATTTCTTCTTCCATTTCCTGCCTTTTTTGGTTTGTTTTTCCTTCCATTTCTTGCATTTTTTGGTTTGTTTATTTTTCCATTTCTTGCATTTTTGGTATGTTTTTTCATCCATTTCTTTGAGGTATTTTCCTATATCCTCTTTTATGGCCTCTATCATTTTCAGGAAGGTGGTTTCAAGGTCATTCTCTTCTGCTTCATTTGCATTGGAATGTTGGAGACTTGCTGGTGTGGAGTCTCTAGAATCTGGTCGTGTCATATTTGTTTTTCTGTCACTGAGTGTGTTTTTGTATTGTCTCTTTCCCATCTCGTCTTCTAAGAGCCCCTTACAGTTCTGATGGTTAGGGTATCAGAGTTCCCTTTCAGTGGGTGCTAGCAAGTCCAATACTCTGGTAGTTCTTCTATTCCTCATCCTAATTCTGGTTCCGTGGGTGGAATAGCATACCAGGAATCTGGGGTGGACACCCCCATGGAGGGACTCAACTTCCCTGGGGAAATGAGGGCATATTTGGAGGGATTCAGGGGAGGGCACGGGACGAGGTGAGGGAAACGGAGAGGGACCTGGAACTGACTTGTAAAGCAACCTTGTTTCTAATTTAAATTTAAATTTAAAAATAAATAATAATAAAAATAAATAAATAAATAAAAATTATAAAAAGTCTTCTCTCTCCATTTAGGCTCCAAGTCCCTGAGAAAAGAGCAACCAATTTTTTGTCCTTGTGTAGCCTGTATTTAGGAAAAACAGCCTCAGAAATCAAGGCTGACAGAATTTTTGTAGGTGGTGAAGAGTAGCAGGGGCAGGAATAATGAGCTAAAGCAAATTTTAAAACGTACCTAGATTATTTCATTTATATTTATTTAACAAATGGGTTTAGTACTTTCTATGAAATAAAAATCTCATAAAAACTGCAAAGGAAAAACCACAAGATCATTTCACTAGATGCTAAAACGCCTTTGACAAAATCCAACACCCTTCATGATAAAGGTCCTAGAGAGATCAGGGATTAACAGGAATATGCCTGAACATAGTAAAAGCAATATACTGTAAACAAACAGCTACCATCAAATTAAATGGAGAGAAACACAATGTATTACTCTAAAATCAGGGACAAGACAAGCATGTCCACACTCTCAATATCTCTTCAATATTGAACTTGACGTTCTAGCTAGAGCAATAAGACAACAACAGGAGATCAAGTGGATCCAAGTTCGACAGGAAGAAGTCAAACTTTCACGATTTTCATATGATATGATAGTGACCTAAATCTCTGCAAGGGAACTCCTACAGCTGATAAACACCTTCAGCAAAGTGGCAGGATACAAGGTTATCTCAAAAAATCAGTGGACCTATTATATACAGATGATAACGTGGCTGAGAATAAAACCAGAGAAACATCACCTTTTACAATAGCCATGAATAGCCTCAAGTATCTTGGGATAACATTAAGCAAAGAAGTGAAAAACCTGTATATCAAGAACTTTGAGTCTCTAAAGAAAGAAATCAAAGAAGACACCAGAAAATAGAAAGATCTCCCTTGCTCTTGAATAGGTAGGATCAACATAATAAAAATGACAATCTTGCCAAGAGCAATCTACAGATTCAATGCAATCCTCATCAAAATACCGGCACAATTCTCCACAGACCTTGAAAGAACAATAATCAACTTTATATGGAAAAAACAAAAGACCCAGGATAGCCAAAACAATCCTGTACAATAAAGGAACTTCTGGAGGCATCACCATCCCTGATGTAGAGCTCTAGTATTAAGCTATATTCATGAAAGCACCTTGGTATTGGCACAAAAATAGACAAGAAGACCAATGGAATCGAACTGAAAACCCGGATTTTAACCCGTACACTTATGAACACTTAATTTTTGGCAAAGAAGCTAAAATTATACAATGGAAAAAAGCAAGTATTTTCAACATATGGAACTGGAATAACTGTATATTGGCATGCAGAAGCCTGCAGATAGATCCATGTCTATTGCTATGCACAAAACTTAAATCCAAATGGATCAAAGACTTCAACATCAATCCAGCCACACTGAAGTTCTTAAAAGAGAAAGTAGGAGATACTGTTAAAGGAATTGGTACAGGAGACCACTTCCTAAACCTAACACCAGTACACAGATACTGATATTGACAATTAACAAATGGGACTTCCTGAAACTAAGAAGCTTCTGTAAGGCAAAGGATACAATCAACAAGACAAAAACGTAGCCCATAGAATGGGAAAAGTTATTCACTATCCCCATATCTGTCAGAGGGCTGATCTCCAGAGAACTCAAGAAGCAAGTGTCCCAAACACCAAAGGATCCGAGTAAAAAGTGAGCTACAGGTCTAAACAGAGAATTCTCAGTAGAGGAGTCTAAAATGGCTGAGAGACTCTCGAGAAAGTGCTCAACATCCTTAGCCATCAGGGAAACGCAAATCAAAACAACTCTGAGATACCATCTCACCCTTGTCAGAATTGCTAACATAAAAAAACACCAATGAAAATTTATGCTGGAGACGATGTGGAGAGAGGGGAACACTTCTCCAATGCTGGTGGGAGTGCCAACTGGTACACCAAATTTGGAAGTCAGTATGGAGATTCCTTAGGAAAATCGGAATCAGTCTACCACAAGACCCAGCAATTCCACTCTTAGGCATATACCCAAAAGATGCCCATTCATACAACAAGGATGTCTGTGCCACTATATACATAGCAGTATTATTTGCAATAGCTGGATCCTGGAAGCAACCTAGATGCCCCTCAACTGAAGAGTGGATAGAGAAAATATGGTACATTTACACAATGTACAGAAAAAACAATGTAATCTTGAAATTCACAGGTAAATAGATGGCACTAGAAGAAACCATCCTGAGTTAGGTAACCCATTCACAAAAAGACAAGCATGGCATGTACTCACTCATATATGGATTTTAGACATGGATCAGTGGAGTGCCATTCTGCAATTCCTCTGACAGAGATTCTGGGAAACAGTAAAGAACCTACGAGTTATATGCCTGGTACCCCAGAGAAGATGAATGAGGAAGGATCTCCTTAACAGGTTGGAGCATGGCGGGTGGGGGGGGGGGGAAGCTGGGAAAATGAGAGGGGAGAAGAGGAGACAGTGGGCCATGGGGGAGCAATAAGGTTGAGTTGTGGGAAGATTAAAGGGGGGAATTGGATGAGAAATACCATAGTAGAGGGTATCATTATAGGTTTGAAGAGAGACCTGGCACCAGTGAGACCTTTAGCGATCTACAAGGATGACACCAACTGGCGAACTAAGCAATAGTGGAGAGACTGCCTTAAATGCCCATCCCTGATAATGAATTTGATGACTACCCTCATATGACATCCTAGATCCTTCATCCAGTGACTGATGGAAGCAGAGGCAAACACCTACAGGTAAACACTGAACTGAACCCATGGATCCCAGTGACAGAGAGAGACAAGTGATGAGCAATGGGTAAAGAAAGGCTGAGCGAAACCCACAGAAAGAGCTGACCTGAATAAGTGGGAGCTCTTAGAACCCAGACCGACAGCTGGGAGGCCAGCATGGGACTGAACCAGAGCCCCTGAATGTGAGAGTCAGTGAAGAGGCCTGGGCAACCTATGGTGATATGTGTTTATCCCTGGCATACAAATGGAATTCGTGTGTGCATAACACAAAGTGGGATGCTCATTCAGCCTGGATTCTTGGGGGAGGGCCTGGTCCCTGCCCTGAACAAATGAGAGACTCTGGATATCCCCTATGTGGAAGGGAGTGGGGATAGGGTGGGAGGGTGAGGGGATGTTGGGGGATGTGGGAAGAGGGAAGGGAGAGGGAGCTGAGACTGACAAATGAAGCAAGCTCTTTACTTAAAAAATGTAATAAAACAATACAAAAAGGTTTGTGGGTCAATATCAATTCGATTCTATTGGTACACTTGTCTATTTTTGTGCCAATATCAAGCTGTTTTCAGGACTACAGCTCCATAATAGACCTTGAAATCAAGGCTGTTGATGCCTCTGAAAGTTCCTCTATTGTACAGGGTTGTTATGGCTATCCTGGGTCTTTTGTTTTTCCGTATAAAGTTGAGGATTGTCTTTTCCATGTCTGTGAAGAATTGCTGGGATTTTGATAGGAATTGCATTGAATCTGTATATTGCTTTTGGTAAGATTGCCACTTTTACTATGTTGATCCTACCTATCCAAGAGCATGGGAGATCTTCCATTTTCTGGTATCTTCTTTAATTTTTTCTTTAAAGATTAAAAGTTCTATAGAAGAAACCATCCTAACTGTGGTAACCCAGGCACAAAAAGAGAAACATGGCATGTACTCTCTCATATATGGATTTTAGACATAGATATAGGGAGTACCAGCCTACATTCCCATGACCAGAGAGTATGGGAAACAGAACCTTCATTCAGTGGCTGATGAAAGACTCCCATGGCTAAGCACTGAGCTGAACTCAAGAAATCCAGTGACAGAGAGGGAGGACTGATGACCAAAGGGGTTAAGACTGGGCTGGTTTAACCCCCAGAAACAGCTGACCTGATAAGGGTTAGCTCTTGAATCGCAGACTGATGGCTGGGAATCCAGCATGGGACTAATCAAGACCTCCTGAATGTGGGTGTCAGTGAGGAGGCCTAGGTAATCTATTGAGCCTTGGGTAGTAGATCAGTATTTATCCAAGATGTACAAGTGTAATTTGGGCTCCCTTCCAACAATGAGAGAGGCACTCTCACCCTGGACTCTTGGGGGAGGGTCTAGGCCCTACACTGGATGAAATGACAGACTATGGATGCCCTCATGGAGGGCCTCACCCTCCCTGGGGAAATGAGGGGATATTGGGGAGTTGGTAGGAGGGCGCAGGAGGAGGGGAAAAAAGGGAGAGTGACCTGGAATTGACATGTGAAGCAACCTTGTTTCTAATTTAAATTTAAATTTAAAAATTAAAAAAAATAAAACATATAAGAAATTCAGACCAAGTTATCTAGCTACAACTGGTGTTTTGGTATTGATGCTTCATATGTAATTTCTAGGACACCCAGTTATTTTATTATATCATTACAGATTTGTACAATATGTCTGTAGTGTACAAACAATAAAGAAATAATCTGCCTAAAAATTTTCAAATTTCTTATCATACAGGTCTTTCACCTATTGGTTTAGGGTTACCCCCAAGATATTTTATGTTGTTTGTAGCTATTTTAAAGGGTGATGTTTCCATGAATTCTTCCTCAGCCCCTTCACTGTCTGTGTATATTCGAGGTACTTGAGTTTGATGCTGGTTGTCGGTTCACTGTTAGTGCTTTTATGATGTTTAGGTATGTTCCTGTTATCCCGGATCTCTCCAAGACCTTTATAATGAAGGGGTGCTGGATTTTGTTAAAGGCTTTTTCAGCATCTAGTAAGATGATCATATGTTTTTTCTTTTTCAGATTGTTTATATGGTGGGTTACATTGATAGATTTTCATATGTTCAACCATCCCTGCATCCCTGGGATGTAGCTTACTTGATCATGGTGGATGATTTTTCTGATGTGTTCTTGGAACTGATTTGCCAGTATTTTATTGAATATTTTTGCACCAATGTTCATGAGACAGATTGGTCTGTAGTTCCCTATCTTGGTTGTGTCTTTGTGTGGTTTGGGTATTAAAGTAATTGCAGCCTCATAAAAAGGGTTTGGTAGTGATCCTTCTGCTTCTATTGTGTGGAGCAGAGTATTTGCATTGGCTCTTCCTTGAATTTCTGGTAAAATTTTACGCTGAAGCCATATGGCCCTGGACTATTTTTTGGCTGGAAGACGTTTTATGGCTTCTTCCATTTCTTTAGTGCTTATAGATGTATTTAAATTGTTTATCTGTTCTTGATTTAATTTCTGTAAGTGATATCTATCCAGAAAATAGTACACGTTCTTTAAATTTTCCAATTTTGTGGAGTACATATTTTCAAAGAATGACCTGATGATTCTGTGGATTTCCACAGTGTCTGTTGCCATGTCCCTTTTTCAATTTCTGATTTTGTTAATTAGCATGTTCTCTCTTTGACTATCGGTTATGTTGTATAAAGGTTTGTCTATCTTGTTGATTTTCTCAAAGAACCAACTCTTTGTGTCATTGGTTCTTTGTATTGTTTTTTTTGTTTCTACTTTATTGATTTCAGCTCTGAATTTGATTACTTCCTGGCGTCTACTCCTCATGGGTGATTTGGCTTCTTTTTATTCTAGAGCAAATTTTTGTGGTTATCTTTTCATTGTGCTCCTAAAGAACTAGTTTTTGTGTTTTAAGACTTGCATCACTGAAATGACAATACACTTTAAATGACAGTAAAGGTCCAGAGAGAAAGCAGTACCAGGGTGAAACAAAAGATAATGGGCTCTTGAGAAGAGAGGCAAACCTTCTTAATTAAAAAAAACATGAACACATTACTAGAGAAGATAAATTCTTTGGAAATGTTTGGGAATCACCCAGAATTTTTAGCTTGTCTGTTGATAAAAGCCTTCCCCGTATGAAGCCCACTTGTAAAATTTCTGAGAATTGGCAATATTTTTTCAGTTTTTTGAGACAGGGTTTTTCTGTGTAGCTTTGGAAACTTTCCTGGTACTTGCTCTGTAGGCCAGGCTGTCCTTGAACTCACAGATATCTGCCTGCCTCTGCCTACCAAGTGCTGGGATGAAAGGCAAATCCACCAACACATGGTGAGAATTGGCATTTTTACCTCAACAACAAAATATGAGATATACAAAGTACCGAGGAAACATGTTCCAACCAAAGAAATAAATTAAATCATAGGAAAGCAACTCTTCACATTCCTTAAAAAATACTCATCTATGATTTATTAAATAACAAATTAAAACAGATAAAGAGCAGTCAATAACTGGGGATGACACACAGACAAAATATTAGTATTAGAATACAGCAATTTTAAAGATGAGGAACATGATAACTCAACTGAAATGGTCAGTAAGGTGTATGAATACCATATAATAGATTCTACTAAGTAGAATAAAGAATCAATTACCTTAAGCATATATAATTTGAAACTATTGAATCATGAAGCAATGAGAAAGAATGAAACTAAGCAGAGATATAATAATGAACTTATGTGATAAAATAAAGCGGAAATGTTTACATGATAGGAATTCCAGAAGGGACATAGAGAAAGACAGACATTTTTAAAAATTGAAATGTATAACTTCCAAATTAAAAAATGAACTAACCATATATATTTTAAAACTATATAAAGTTCAACAATGGTAAATCCAAGCTCACAATTAGTGTCAGTGTCACAGAGAATCCTGAATCCAGAAATAAAATTTTTATCTTATGCAAGGAAGAGAGTATAAATACATCAGCATATTTATCAGGAAAAACCTTGGATACCTTGGATACACACCTCTTTAGTAAACCAAAATATCTGAATAGAAAACACAGGCATAATACTTTTAAAGGTTTTTGTTTATATATTTTATTTTGTGCAGATGAGTGTTGCTTCCATGTACCTACATGCACCAAATGCATGTAGTATCTACAAAGGCCAGAAGTCTGCAAAGTATCTTCTAGAACTAGAGTTACAGGTGGTTTTAAGCCATGGTGTGGGTGCCATAAATCAGGTCCTTTGAAAGATCCCCATTGACATCAGTAATTTTTAGAAATGCCTGGAGCAATTTCATAAAAACAAGATTGACTACCAACAACCTACATCCTCACAGACAACATGTATAAATCTATTTAATAAAATAAAATCCTTAACATATGTTTTTGTTTTGTTCTTTGAGAGTTTCATAACTTCATATAGTGTATTTTATCACATTTTCCTGTATGCCCCATTCAATTCCTCCTAAGTTGACCCCTACTCCCTCCCAATTTCTTGTTCTCTTTCTTAATTCACTGAAACCAATATCACTGCCTATACATGTCTGGACATGAAGTCATCCATTGTAACATGGTCAACCTTCCAGAGACCACACATAAAACAAAATAAAAGCAAACACTTGTAGAGCATTTCTAAAGAGACACATGAAGAAGAGTAGGAAAGTGTCATTTTTCTATGAGAGAAATTGTATATCATACATGTTTTATCAAGCATAAGGATTCCTTTTAATAATCAATAATCCCTAGTGTTCAATGTATATATCTACCTACTGAGCATGACAGGAAGCTTGTTAGAGCATTTTCTTCTAGTACGGAAGAGAGGAAGAATTTACTGCTTTCCTCCTTTCTGATTATATAAGAAAGAAAGTTGAGTTCAATTGTGTGGTTATTAAATCAATATTAAACATTCCGTGGTTAATATTAGATTTCAGTATTAAATTATCCTTCATTAATTAACTTAATGTTAACAAAACTAATTCAATATTAGTGAAGATTCCATGGGTAATGTAAGAATTAGGAATTTTGTGAGTCAGATTTACAAAGGATACAGAATGAATGGCCTATATCCTAAGATTAGGCTGATTTTCTGAGAAGATGCCACATGGCCTTCTTGAAGTCCCTGTTTCTTAAGCTGTAGTTAAAAGGGTTGAGCATGGGCCTGACCACAGTGTACAGTACTGATGCTATTGCACCCTACCTGGGAGACAATGAGACAGTTGAACTGAAGTATACCCCAAGGCCAGTACCGTAGAATAAGCAAACAACTGACAGATGAGATCCACAGGTAAAGAAGGCTTTATACTTCCCACCAGGTGATGGCATTCTAAGAATAGAGGAAAAAATTTTATAGTAAGACAAAAAAATCCCAGAGATAGGAAGAAAAAAAGATATGGCACCAACAAAATACATGACAATGTTATTGGTAAAGGTGTCAGAACAAGCAAGGTTGAGAAGTTGAGAAGGATCACAGAAGAAATGAGAAATGTCCACACTCTTGAAGTAGGTAAGTTGTAATATGCAGCTGAGATACCAAGAGGCTGATGAGAACAGACACAAAAACCAGCAAGCCACAAAGACGAGGATTCATAATGACTTGGTAGTGCAAAGGATAGCAGATAGCCACAAACCTGTCATAAGCCATCACAGTAAGAAGCAGACTGTCTAAGCACCCAAAAAGCAGTGAGACATCCTAAATAGGAGATGTATCTGCTGTGTGTCTGGATGTCCATTATCACCTTTGGTAGTGTGGTGGGGGTGAAACTGATGTCATCCAATGACAAGTTAGAGAGGAAGAAGTACATGGGAGTGTGGAGGTGAGAATCAGAACTGACAGCCAGGATGATGAGCAGTTTACCAAGCACTGTGACCAGGTACATGGACAGGAACAGTCCAAAGAGTACAGGCTGCAACTGTGGATCACCCGAGAGTACCATGAGATGGAATTCTGAGACCTGTGTTATATTTTTCTCTTCTATATTACTTGGACACCTTTTGAAAACAAATGAACAGATCATAGAGAAATAAATAATTAAATCAGTAGCAAACAATGCCTATATATATATATATACATATGTATATATATATATATATATATATATAGAGAGAGAGAGAGATGTATTAGAGAAACTATGACAATAGGAAAATATTCTTTTAAGATTAAAATATGCAAGAAGAAATATCCAGTAGGGGAGAGAAGAGATTAAGAGAAGAAAATGGGAGGGGAGTAAAATAAATAAAATTCATTAAATAAATATATGATAATGTCAAACAGTTTAAAAATATTAAAGAACTAATTTTAAGGCAAAAATAAAACTTCAGCTAGATGTTAATAAAATAATGTTGAATTTATGAAGGTATGAAAGATGAAAGTTTCATCAAGTAGCACTGATGTTAAGCAGAACCATTAAGATGGTAAAAGCCATATTGTCCATAAAAATTCACTCCCTAATGTGAAATAAAATATTTGCAAAACATGGCATTATTTAATGACACGTGTTACTTAAGAACCAAAATTGAATGCTGACACGTCCATATTCTTTATGGAATATGATGTGTTTGTAGTTTTAAAATTAAATAATTATATATACATGTCCATTTTAGGATAAGGGTACCCTAAGTACAAACCTTGACACCTTATTCATTTAGAGCCCAATAGTGAAATGTAATATAAATGAGCTTGACTGTCAAACAGAAAGTTGGATGTTAGAGTTTTTCCATATAACAAATTCAAGTCATCCTATCTTCAATTTTGCACCAATCCAATCTTTACAAAATATGTTTACTCTGTCAACTCATTATAATGAGTATCTTTTATCAACATATGTCCCGCGCTACCGTCTCGCCAGCAAGAACGACGCAGAACACTCGGATCCTTCTGCAGTAAAGCTTTAATGCATCTTGAGAGATAGATGATCAGCTTCTTAGAGGGAGACCCCAAGCTAAGAAACCCAGCCCCTTATATAAGCCTAGGAGCTCCGAGTGAGATGTGTAGAGCCGGGATTGGTGGTTTGCACATCACCCCAGATGACGTCACGGGAGAGGCACAGTTTAAACGGTTAACTCCAACTGACAGCGACAGTTAACTCCAACTGACAGCGACAGTTAACTCCAACTGACAGCGACAGTTAACTCCAACTGACAGTGGATGTCAGCGCCATCTTCTAACGGCAATAGCGATAGCGAGGGCGGCTCCTCACATCTCCCCCTATTCATTTATTTTTGAAGCAATAGGACACCCACAACTTTGGAGTGGAGATAGAGGTCAAATCCCCATGTGCAAATTCGGAACATGTACAAAGCTCCTCTCCAGGGTCTTATCCCCAGAGGAAGTCCTGACCAGTCCGATGTCTTTTTTCTGGGGGAAGGAGATCATGACATAGAACCTTCATGCAAGATGACTTATCTCCCAGGAGAAAGTCGTTATACCGCAGACCTCTCCTGTGCAGTGCTTAGCCTTGCAACTCCTTGGGCTGCTGAAGCCTACCCACTCTATCCCGTGCAATGAGACTAGCCTCGTGGGGTGCAAGAGCTGGGAGGCCAGCGACCTATTGCTTTAACATGGTTAACCAAATGTCAGGGGATGCTCCGTGTTCTAAGGCAGCAAGTGCTTGTGCCACCACCACTTTCTCCTTTTGTTTGGGCTCTGAGCGTACACACCATCCAAAGCATCAACACTATTCCACAGCAGAGAACTAGGCTAAATGATCCTACCCCCACCCATTCCTTAAAATAAGAAAATGCAGATGAAATCCAGGGGAGAGGTCTTCCATCAGAGAAAGATCCAGATGCGTCGAATTCACTTGCAGGATCGCCATTCTCAACTCACGGAGTGTCTGCTCAAACTCAAAAGTCCAATTCTGTAATAAATGTTGAGACAGAGCTTTTGACAGGTTAGCTGCTCTTGTAAAATTCTCATATTGTACTAAGTGACACAAAGGCCAGGCAACTTTGTTCACATCCCAATTTGGCCATCTGCCACAATATATCCAATTGTTCCTGAACCAAATTAATCTGTTGGTTTACCAACATCAGGCCTCCTTGTATCTGAGAATTGGCAGTGGCCTGTTTATCTAGGACCATGGTCACAGTGGCCTATAGTTCATTAATGGTTTGAGTTGTCTGCACAGTGGCAGAAAGTGCAAGGGCCGAGGCGGTAACCGAAGCAGTAACCGCGGCGGTGGCTATCAGGCCCACAATAATAGCAGAGATCCCAAAAATCTCGCTTTTCCCTAAACAAACTCAAATTACTTGGCGCCTCAACAGGAGCTGGAATAAATCGAGGCATGCGCATTACCAAAGCAAAAGGGTGCTTAATAGCATCCCAGCATAATGCATAAAAACAATTCTAAGCAGAACAATTTATTTCTTTCTGATTCTTACCTAAGGTATCATTACTCACAACCCAAATAAAGGGCAGCTGAATAATTAGTTCTCTTAAAAGGGGTATACTTAACATTGGAGGAGGACCAATCAGATGATCCAGAGCTCTGTCCCTCACTCAGACTGTTGCCTAATGCCCCTTTCCAATCAAAAGTAATCTGTCCCTTCTCACTATCATAGGAGAAAGATCAGTACAGCTTCCATTAATTCAAAAGGATTAGCATTAGATCTTTCTGGATCCATATGAATAAAATTATCCTTTAATGAAGAAATCACAGTAAAGCACAAGCTTCCTACTAATGACAAGGTTCTCTCATCCTGAAAACTCTGTATCTGAGGATCTAAAGGCAAAAAGGCAAGCCCCAACTCTCTATTAGTTGTGAAAAATCTAGGGAACACCTGGGCATTCTGCATCACTGGCATCGGTAGGGGAAGGTAGACATGATGGCCCACCGTAACTCTCCCATCATACTAGGAACCATCATCCCGAGTAGGAGAGTCTTCATCACCCACTTGGCCTCCATCCTTCTTATTCTGGAGTTGTGAAGGAGCTCTTCGAGTGAGTCTTTCAGGGATCCACAGGGGGTTTTCTTCCTCCTGTGGAAAAACACACACAGCTCCCCTGGATCTTATAAGAATAGGATCCGGGCCTTTCCAGAGATCAGTCAAGACATCTTTCCATTTTACCATTTCTTTTGGCCTATCAGGCTCTAAACTGTGGCGATCAGCCGCAGTGTGGCCTTGGGCATCACAGTTCAAGAAATTAAGGGTAAAAAGTGCCATGGATACAGCAACTCTTGGTACCGAGGGTAGAACATCCTCAATACTCCCCTTTTGTTTAATCAGATATGATTTGAGTGTACGATGGGCACGTTCCACAATGCCCTGTCCTTGAGGGTTATAAGGTAGGCCAGTTAGATGGGTAACATCCATTTGCCGACAAAACTGTCGGAATTTTTGAGAGGTATATGCTGGTCCATTGTCTGTTTTTAAAATTCTGGGTTTTCCCCAAGCACTCCAGGCCTCAAGGCAATGTTGAATCACATATGAGGCCTTTTCCCCTGTTAGGGGTGTGGCAAACATTACGCCAGAACAGGTGTCAACAGAAACATGAACATATTGAAGCCTTCCAAAAGAGGGAATATGAGTAACATCCATCTGCCACATCTGCAATGGTCTAATGCCACGTGGGTTTATTCCCATGTGGGGAGTAGGTAAGAATTCGCAGCAATTCTGGCATTGAGTAACAATTTCCCTAGCCTCTTTCCTGGATAGAGCAAAACGACGGCGCAAGGTCTCAGCCGTCACATGAAAGCGCTTATGGAATTCTTTTGCTGCTTGTGCATGGGTAGACAAGGCAGCGGCCACCAGCTTTGTAGCCTTGTCCGCTAAGTCATTCCCTAAGGACATGGGACCTGGGAGTCCAGAATGTGCTCGGACATGGGTAATGAAAACAGGAAATCTCCTATTTAACAAGGCAGCTTGTATCTTCTGAAAGATGTTAGCAACTCTGCTGGAGGATCTTATTATTCCAGCTATCTCAAGGAGATTAACTGCATTAACCACATAAGAGGAATCTGATACAATATTGAGGGGTCCTGGAAAAGCCTCAAGAACCTCCAGTACTATCAGACATTCTACAACTTGAGGTGAAGTTTCATTATATTGTTTAGATATAACACTATCCTTGACCACATAAGCTCCCATACCAGTTTTTGATCCATCAGTGTACACCACAGTCCCATCTGGGAGTGGGTCTTTAGCTGTCACTTGTGGAAACACTATAGCCTGGTTTAGGGCAAACTGTAAAATTGGATGCTTTGGAAAATGATTATCAATTTGTCCTGAAAAGGAAGTAACTAAAACTGCCCAATCACTAGATGTGGCTGCCAAGGTCTGAACTTGTGCAGCAGTATAAGGCACAATCAAGGAATCAGGATCCCTGCCAAAATGTGTAACAGCTGCTTTTATTCCGCGAAGCGCAGGCTGTGCAACAGCATCAGGGTACCAGTCAATAATCTTAGCAGGGAAGCATTTGGATGAATCCAAAGTAATGGTCCATGTTGCCACAGGACTGCAGTTGGCAATTGAGCTGTCTTAAAAACACACAGATTAAAAGGTAGTGACTCCTCAATTCGTTGTAATTGTGCTTCCTGTAAGGCCTCTTCCACCATCTGTAAGGCTCGGTGGGCGGCAGGGGTAAATTTTCTGGGTGAGGAGATATGAGGCTCACCCTCCAGGAGATCGAAGAGGGGTTTTAGATCAGCAGATGGAATTTTTAAAAAGGGCCTCAACCAATTTATATCTCCCAGAAGTTTCTGAAAATCATTTAATGTTTGTAAGTGGTCTTTGCGAATTTCTATTTTCTGAGGAACTATATTTTTGGGAGTAATCTTTGAGCCCAAAAAGAGGCCTGTATCTGCAATTTGAACCTTTTCTGAGGCAATCTCTAATCCCCACTGTTTTAATTCAGCCACCAGCATGGGAAAAGCCTTTTGTAAAACATCTAACTCTTTGTGACAAATAAGAATATCGTCCATATAATGGATAACGATTAAAGATGTAAATTGCTTCCTAATTGGCTCCAAAGCCTCCTGCACATATAGCTGACATATTGTTGGGCTATTGGCCATGCCTTGCGGCAGTACCTTCCACTGAAATCTCTTGTCTGGTTCCATATGATTAAGAGAAGGGATAGTGAAGGCAAACCTTGGTCTATCCCGTGGGTAAAGTGGAATAGAGAAGAAACAATCCTTAATATCTATAATAATAAGCTTCCAATCTTGAGGAAGTGCAGAAAGCAAAGGAAGGCCTCTTTGAACAGGGCCAAAAAGATGCATCTGATTGTTAATGGCCCGCAGGTCGTGGAGTAATCTCCACTTCCCAGATTTCTTCTTAATAACAAAAATTGGTGTATTCCATGGGGAGGTAGAAGGCTCTAGATGCCCCAGCCGTTCCTGTTCTTGCACTAATCTTGTGACAGCCTCTAATTTTTCAGAGGATAGAGGCCATTGAGAGACCCATAACGGCTCCTCTGTTTTCCATGGTATGGGTCGTGAAGCCTCAACGGCCCCTAAATAAAACCCAGTCCTTTTCTACCCCGATTTCCGTGTTGTGTAATGGGTTTTATTCTGCCTTGTTCTTGCCTACCCAAGCCTCTACCATTTGTATACCCCATCTTTGCCATAATGGCTGATGCCTGGGGGGAGTATTCATTAGTTAGGGTCATGCCCATGGCTTGTAACACATCTCGTCCCCATAAATTTACAGGGAGTGGCAACACATAGGGGTAAAACATCCCTGTTTGCCTTCAGCATCCCGCCAGGTTAAGGCTGAGGCACTGATGGCAGGAGAGGACTGGTATCCAAGACCTTGTAGAGAATGAGATGAAACAACAGTGGGCCAAGACTTCGGCCACCAATGGAGTGAAATAATGCTTTTGTCTGCTCCCGAATCCATTATCCCTTCAAATTCTTTTCCATTAATTAACAATTTTATTGTAGGTCTCTCATTTAGGGGTATAGCCAGATAGGCTGAATCACTTCCAGAAGATCCCATAGCCCTTTTTTGTAAAGTGTAGGTTTCTCCATCCCCGAGGGAGGGCAGCAACACCAGTTGTGCAATTCTATCTCCCTGCTTTATAGAAAATACACCCCGAGGGCTAGAACAGAGAACTTGAATCTCCTCTTTATGATATGGGTCAACAATCCCAGGATATATAATGAGTCCCTGTAAAGTTAAGGAGCCACGGCCCAGAATAAGCCCAATGGTGGCAGGGGGCAAAGGTCCAGGGGAATGGACTGGGACCGGTTGAACATTCATTTGGGGCATGAGTAAGAAGTCGGAGGCGGCACGCAAGTCCATTCCGGAGGTTCCTCGGAAACCTCTACTTCCTCTTGATTGCTTTTCTGAAATTGGTTCCCATATTTCTGAGGGCCCTGGGACCATGGGCCCCGTGACCCGTTTTTGATTGGGGTACCTTGGATTCTTCAATAGGGGGCAGAAGCCTCCCTTTTACATCCCGGACTGACCTGCATTCGCTAGCCCTATGATAACCTTTACCACAACGATAGCAAAGCTTCGATTCTCTTGTTCTTTCAGGGGCTTGACAATCTTTCTTAAGGTGCCCCATTCTCCCACAATTAAAACAAGCTTTTCGATTAGATAAATCTCTATACCTGTGCGTTTGTAAAATGGCGGCAGCTAGTCCTGCATTGGTTAGGGGTCCCCCAGCTCCCTGCACACTCTGAGCCAATCTTGTAAACCTTTGCTTTTGCGAGGGCGATAGCCGCTCGACATTCCTGGGTTGCTTGTTCATAGACAAGTTGCTCAATCAGGGGCATAGCTTGTTCTGAATCACCAAAGATGCGACTGGCGGCCTCTGTCATTCTGGCCACAAAGTCTGAAAATGGCTCTTGGGGTCCTTGGACAATCTTTGTAAGGTGTCCACTGGACTCTCCCCTTTTTGTGAGGGCCTTCCATGCTTTAATAGCGGCGGCCGACACCTGACCATAGACGCCCCAGATGTAGTTGGTTTGATTAAGGGCATGTTGACCCTGACCTGTCAGCATTTCAAATGTCCACTGCCTCTGATTCTCATCTTCAGCCGTGGCATTAACTCTAGCTTGTGCCTGGGCTGCATCATACCAGAGAGCCTTCCATTCCATGTATTGTCCCATGTTGGGAAGCACTGCTTTCACTGTCGTTTGCCAGTCAGTGGGAGTCATGGCAAAATTAGCAAGCCTTTCCACCTGTAATGTGGTAAAGTTAGCATTGACCCCATAATTACGAACGGATTCGGCCAATTCTTTAATTTGATTGTAATCTACGGGGTATGTACTCTTCCGCCTTCCACATTCTCGAATACTGGAAAAGCCATTTGTATTTTTCTCCGTTCCTCTAAAGGTAAAAAGGAGTCAGTACCAGTATTCAGCCGAAGCTCATATGGCGGAGGCGCTGAGAGGCGTGAGCCCGCCGGATTTATAGGCGGTGGCCTCACATTCATTTTTGTTTTCAGTGGCCGGTGTCTATCAGGGTGATATCTTTTTCCTCATACCGTGCCACCTCCTCCTCTAGACCACCTTCTTCGCTAGAATCCAGAGTGTCAGAATCAGAATTATCTAGCTCCAAGGCTTCTAGCTCTACTGCAGGGTATAGACTAGATTCTGGCTTTTTCTTTTTCTTAGATTTGTTAAGGGGTGAATGATAACTCCCTTCTTTCTCTCCCCCTTTCTTAACTTCCTGGGGAGGGCCTTTTTCTTAGACATGTCTTTTCTTTTGCGAGCTCCCATTCTCTCACTCCGTTCAGTTTCTGACATGCTATCCTGAACTTCCTCTAAGGTTCCCTGACTTTCTATTATAGCAGGGTGACAGGCCTCATCCTCCAAGCAGTTTTTAACTAGCTTCCAAATGGCTTTGGTACCTAAGCAGAGATCTCCTTCTGCATGCTTCCTGTCTAGTTCTTTACCTAGCTTGTTCCATGAGGCCACAGTGAGGGACCCGGAACAAGCATACCATGGTGCCACTCTATCTACCTCCTTCACAAAATTTTGAAGTGTTCGTGGTGCAATTTTAAGATCTCTTTGTTTTAGCACAGTCTGTAAGGCTGTAACCACTGACTGTGACGACCCCATCGCGCTGACAGCTTATCTAAAAAACGCGCTCAACTCCGTTACCAGACTGACAGCACCAGACTGACAGCACCAGACTGACAGCACCAGACTGACAGCGCCAGATGGACAGCGCCAGATGGACAGCGCCAGACGGACAGCGCCAGACGGACAGCGCCAGACGGACAGCGCCGTTCTGTCAGCACCAGCCACGATGAAGGAGAAGGACAAACAGGACTAGCACCAAAGCCTCCACTGACCCGTCCCACGGTGATGACAAACTAAGGCCAAAGTCGAGAAAAGGGTTGTTCAGGATAAAGCATACCTCTCTGAACCTACGTCCCTGCAGTTCTGAATCCGCCCCGTCTTCCGAGGGGTCTCCCGCGGCGCCGGCGATGTTGAAGAGTTCCCGGGTTTCGGCACCAGATGTCCCGCGCTACCGTCTCGCCAGCAAGAACGACGCAGAACACTCGGATCCTTCTGCAGTAAAGCTTTAATGCATCTTGAGAGATAGATGATCAGCTTCTTAGAGGGAGACCCCAAGCTAAGAAACCCAGCCCCTTATATAAGCCTAGGAGCTCCGAGTGAGATGTGTAGAGCCGGGATTGGTGGTTTGCACATCACCCCAGATGACGTCACGGGAGAGGCACAGTTTAACCGGTTAACTCCAACTGACAGCGACAGTTAACTCCAACTGACAGCGACAGTTAACTCCAACTGACAGCGACAGTTAACTCCAACTGACAGTGGATGTCAGCGCCATCTTCTAACGGCAATAGCGATAGCGAGGGCGGCTCCTCACAAACATAAATATGAAAGTAAAAGTGACAACTATCAGCATTGATAGTTATGACTTTTTAAATTTATCTGTATATGTTTCCACATGCATTATCTACTTCAGAATCAGATCGAGAAGCAAACAGGCATTAGTTTTTTTAAAGAAGTCCCTCCAATATAGAATGCTAAAAGTAGTATAATTGCTGAAATTATATCATGTAGGTTGCAAATTAAAGTCAAAATTTCATGATCAGAAAACATTTTATGTGTCCTTTATCTTCACAAATGATGAGAGATGTCCTTCTGTTTATATGTTTGTCTTATTGGTTGATGAATAAAACAATGATTGGGAAGACAGCCAACAACAGAGGAACCAGTATGACACCACCAGACTCTAGAAACTCTACACAGCAAGTCCTGAACATACCAACACAGATGAAACAGAAAAGAATGACCTTCAAAACAACCTCCTGAAAATGATAGAGGCCCTAAAAGAGGATATGAGAAAATCCCTTAAAGAAATGGAAGAAAACACAAACCAAAAAATGCAAGAAATCAACAAATCTCTTAAAGAAAGCAAGGAAAGCCAAGAAAAAACAGTCAAACAGATGAAGGAAACAATTGAAACTATTCAAGACCTGAAAATCAAAATGGAGACAATAAGAAAAACACAAACGGAGGTAATGATAGAAATCAAAAGGCTGAAAAAAACAATCAGGAACTACAGATACAAGCATAACTAACAGAACCCAAGAGACAGAAGACAAAATCTCGTGCATTGAAGATAAACTAGAGGAAATAGATTCATCGACAAAAGAAAATCTTAAATCCAACAAAGCCTTAACACAAAATATCCAGAAAATATGGGACACTGTGAAAAGACCAAATCTAAGGGTAATAGGTATAGAAGAAGGCAAGGAAGCCCAGTTCAATGGTGCAGAAAACATATTCAACAAAATCATAGGAGAAAATTTTCCCAACCTGAAGAAGGAGATGCCTATGAAACTACAAGAAGCTTGCCAAACTCCAAATGGATTGGACAAAAAAAACCCCAGTCCCCTCACCACATAATAATCAAAACACCAAACACACAGAATAAAGAAAGAATTCTAAACACAGCAAAGAAAAAAGGCCAAGTAACATATGAAGGCAAACCTATCAGAATTACACCTGACTTCTCCATGGAAACTATGAAATAAAGAATTTTTTGGAGAGATGTTCTACAAACATTAAGAGATCACAGATTCAAGCCCACAGTACTATACCAAACAAAGCTCTCAACCACTATAGATGGAGAAAACAAGATATTTCGTGAACAAAACCAGGTTTATACAATACATATCCACAAAGCAAGCCCTACAGAAAGTTCTAGAGGAAAAACTCCGACCCAAGGAAGTTAACTACAATCAAATTAACATGTGCAATAGATAATCTAACTTTACCAGAAATTATAAATAGAAGAAAAACTCACACACAAAACCACCACCAAAAATGGATCCAAAGCAAACAAGAATCAAGAATCAATGGTCATTAATATCTCTGAATATCAGTGGTCTTATTCACCTATAAAAAGACACAAGCTTACAGAATGGATACAAAGACAGAATCCATCCTTCTGCTGCATACAAGAAACACACCTCAATTTCAAAGACAGATGCTACCTCAAGGTTAAGGGTTGGGAAAAGACTTTCCAATCAAATGGATGTAAGAAGCAAGAGGATGTAGCTATCCTAATATCTAACAAAAGAGACTTCAAACTAAAATTAATCAAAAGGGATGAAGAAGGCCATTTCTTATTCATCATAGGAAAAATCAATCAGGAAGAAGTCTCAATTCTGAACATATATGCCCCAAATATAAAGGCACCCCCGTTCATAAAAGAAACGTTACTACAACTAAAATCACATATTCAATCCCACACACTTAGAGTGAGAGACTTCAACAACCCACTCACACCACTGGACAGGTCCACCAGACAGAAACTTAACAAAGAAACAATGGAACTAACAGAAGTTATTACACAATTGGGTTTAACAGATATCTATAGAATATTTCACCCAAACAAAAAAGAAGATACGTTCTTCTCAGCATCACATGGAATCTTCTCTAAAATCAACCACATACTTGGCATTAAAGAAAACCTCAACAGATGCAAAAAATTGGAATAACTGCCTGTATCCTCTCAGACCATCACAGATTAAAATTAAAATTCAATGTCAACACAAATTGCAGAAACCTCACAAACTCATGGAAACTGGAAGCAGTTCTAAGAGGAAAATTCATAGCACTAAGTGCCAACATGAAGAAACTGGAAAATAGTCACACTAGAGAATTAACAGAACACGTGAAAGCTCTAGAACAAAAAGAAGCAAAGTCACCCAGGAGGAGTAGATGCCAGGAAATAATCAAATTGAGAGCTGAAATAAATAAAGTGGAAAGAAAACAATACAAAGAATCAATGAAACAAAGAGTTGGTTCTTTGAGAAAATCAACAAGATAGAAAATCCTTTATCCAACATAACCAAAAGACAGAGAGAGAACATGCTAATTAACAAAATCAGAAATTAAAAAGGGTACATGAAAACAGACACTTGGGAAATCCAAAGAATCATCAAGTCATAATTTGAAAATCTGTACTTCACTAAATTGGAAAATCTAAAGGAAATGAATTATTTTTCAAGATAGTTATCACTTACCAAAATAAAATCAAGAACAGATAAACAATTTAAACAGATCTATAACCCCTAAGGTAATAGAAGGAGCCAAAGAAGTCTTACAACCATAAAAATTTCAGGGCCACATAGTTTCAGAGCATAATTCTACCAAAAATTCATAGAAAAGATAATGCCAATACTCTTCAAATTGTTCCACACAATAGAAGTAGAAGGATCACTGCCAAATTCTGTTTATGAGGCTACAATTACATTAGTATCCAAACCACACAAAGACACAAGTTAGAGAATTACAAACCAATCTCCCTCATGAACATTGATGCAAAAATACTCAATAAAATTATGGCAAATCGAATCCAAGAACACATAAGAAAAATCATACACCATGATCAAGAAGGCTTCATCCCCGGGAAACATGGATAGTTCAACATCAATGTGATCCACCATATAAACAATCTAAAAGAGAAAAACCACATGATCACCTTTCAATAGATGCTGAAAAAGCCTTTGACAATATCCAGCACCCCTTCATGATAAAGGTCTTGGAGAGATCAGGGATAACAGGACATACATAAACATAATAAAAGCTATATACAGGAAACCAACAGCCATCATCAAACTTAATGGAGAGAAACTAAAAGCAATTCCTCTAAAATCAGGAACAAGACAATGATGTGCACTCTCGCCACATCTCTTCAATATTATACTTGAATTTCTAGCTAGAGCAATTAGACAACAAAAGGAGATGAAGGTAATATGAATTGGAAAGGCAAAGTCAAACTTTCACTATTTGCAGACGATATGAAAGTCTATGTAAGTGACCCAAAGAATTCTACCAGGAAACCCCTACAGCTAATAAACCCCTTCAGCAAAGTAGCAGAATACAAAATAACTTAAAAAAATCAGTAGCCATACTATATATAGACAATAAAGGGGATGAGAAATAAATCAGATGAACATCACCCTTAACAATAGCCACAAACACCATAAAATATCTTTGGATAGCTCTAACAAAACAGGTGAAAGACCTGTATAACAAGAACTTTGAATCTTTAAAGAAAGAAATTAAAGAAGATACCAGAAAATGGAAAGATCTCCCATGCTTTTGGATAGGTAGGATCAATGTAATAAAAAATGGCAATCTTACCAAAAGCAATCTACATATTCAATGCAATCCCTATCAAAATCCCAACACAAATTTTCACCGACCTCGAAAGGACAATCCTCAACTTTATATGGAAAAACGAAAGACTCAGGATAACCAAGACAACCCTGTACAATAAAAGAACTTCCAGGAGCATCACCTCCCTGACTTCAAGCTCTATTATAGAGCTATAGTCCTGAAAGCAGGTTGGTAGTGCCACAAAAACAGACAGGTAGACCAATGGAATCTAATAGTCGACCCTGATATTAACCCACACAAGTTTGTAAACCTGACGTTTGACAAAGAAGCTAAAACTATACAATGGGAAAAAAGAAAGCATCTTCAACAAATGGTGCTGGCATAACTGGAGGTTGGCATGTAAAACACTGCAGATAGATCCATGTCTATCACCATGCACAAAATTTAAGTCCAAATGGATCAAAGACCTCAACATCAATCCAGCCACAATGAATCTTTTAGAGGAGAAAGTGGAAAGTATCCTTGAACAAATTGGTACAGGAGACTGCTTCCTGAACATAACACCTGTAGCACACCAGTATCACTGAGATCGACAATTAATAAATGGGACATCCTGAAACTGAGGAGCTTCTTCAGGGCAAAGGACACAATCACCAAGACAAAACAACAGCCCAGAGAATTGGAAAAGGTATTCACAAACCCTACACCTGACAGAGGACTGATCTTCATAATTTACAAAGAACTCAAGAAGCAAGTCTCAAAAACATCAAAGGATCCAATTAAAAAGTGGGGTACAGATCTAAATAGAGAGTTTTCAATAGAGGAGTCCAAAATGACTGTAGTGTCAGCAGAAGCATTTATATATATAAAACAAATCAACATCAAACAAGAGTTTAGGTCAATGAGTATAAATCCTAGTCTCCTTCATGATAGGAGTAGCCCATTGCAACCAGCATACCTCCAGTTGTCTCCTTATCCATTCCTGAAACTGGTACAATTTAGATATTGTGTTAGTCAATTTTCTGTTGCTAATAACCCAACACAATATACTGAGCTACAAAAAGTTTCTTGGTATGGTACTTCATACCTGCAATCTCAGCACATAGGAGGAGGGGGCAGAAGAATCAAGAGGCAAAGCCAGCAGGGGCTACATAATGAGCCTCTTTATCAAAAGAATAAAATAAATAAGGGCAATGAGATGACTCAGTGAATAGAGGTAATTACTACTGAGCCTAATAACCTGAGTTCAGTTCCTAAGACCCACGTGGTAAATGGAAGTAAACAACTCCTGAAAGTTATGACCTGCACATGTTTACCATGGTATGTTCATACACACACACACACACACACACACACACATACACACACACACACACACAGACACACTCTAAATAAATATGATTTTCAGTTTATGCATATGTATATTTTGCCTGCATGTATGTATGTATGTATGTATGTATGTATGCATGCAGGCTGAGAACTGCTAGTAACAATGGCTTTACCAGAGGCCACTGAGAGTGCACAGCAGGTGACAACTAATATTCAACAGGCTTATCCACCAGGTGAATAACTCTCTGATTGGGAGCCTCTCTTGGAAAGGATCATGGAGTCACTGGCTGTAGACAGTTGGCTATGTCGGTAGTTTTTCTCATGTGCCAGATATGAATATTTTTCCTACTGCTTGTGTGTTTATTTGTGAAAATATTACATCTATTGGGAACACATATAACTTTGAATTATGATTTCTGCTTAATTTATATAATTCTGATTAATAGAATTATTACTAGAATTTTTATTACTCAGATTGACATAGGAAAATAATAGTATGTATTCTTGATCACAAAGACAGCTGATTTTAGACTTCAGAACAAATTCAAAGCAACAGGTTGCTCTTGGAGATAAGTAAACAAGAACAATTTCCAAGATATTTATTTCTGATTCAAGGTCAGGAATGAAGCAAATTTAGTGGACATAACTTTCTCAGCATCAGACTTTCTGCACATACTCCCAAACTCAAGGTTCAGCAAAATGACTGTTTATTGTTTAAGTCCTGAGTGTCAATGTCACTTTCTGTCTGGGAACCCTGACCACTCACATCTATGTGCTTACTTTACTTGCCATGCCTGGTCAGTATGACCTCCTTAGCCTGAGAGAAATTGTGTGATCAGCATGGCTCTGTTTCTCATTGTTTACTCAACAAGTGCTGTGTAAACCTGCAAAGGTGATTCGTATTTGTCCAGAGGCTTTGCTGTATGGGAAGTAGGAGAAAATGTGAGATAATGAGAGAATAGTGTGTGTGTGTGTGTGTTGAAAGGGAGATGTAACTGAATGTTTAGAAGGAAAAGTGTTAGAAATGGAGAGAGAAGTGCTAGGTAGCTGTATGTAATAGATCTAGCTGTGTAGAGAGATTGTCAAGACAGAAAGATTACTCAGGATGAAGAAAAGTGAAGGTTACCATCAGGAAAACATGCGTTTGTTCCTTTTTCCTTAAATTGCCATCAGAAAGCAATTGTTTCCTGATTTACCCTCTAATAGAAAATGTGTAGCCCTCAGAAAAAGAAGTTTTAAGTCCTTACTGCTCTAAAGCTATTCTTTTCAATACCCTGGGTGAAATATTGGGAGCTGGACAACCAGGTTGTGGTAACTTATATACCTAATGCATCCAGAGACCAGAGATTCCCAGAAACTAGAGTAAGAGAGATGAGCCCCATTGCTGGTAATTAAAACTAGGTTATCTAGAAAAGCAGCCAGAACTGTAAGGCACTAAGCCTTCTCTCCAATACCTGATTGCAATTTGTTGCTGTTATTTATTTCTGAGATTATATTGCAACATTTTTATCTTCCCTTTCTTCCTTCCAAACACTCCCTTATGCTTCTCCTAACTTCATAGCCACAGTCTCTTTTCTTTACGGATTGCTATGCATGTATATATGTAGGAATATACATATATACACAAATTCATATATACATATACACGTATACATATGACGCTAAATATAAACTCTTGAGTCCATATAATGTTATATGTATGTTTTCAGGCTGACCATTTGGCAATGGACAATCATTGGTGTTCTCTGTCCTGGGTAGGAGCACCAATCCCAGTCCAGATTTACTCAGTTGCCAGCAGTTCTTTGTATAAGGTTAAGGCCTCATGGGCTTTCCCCATACAGTTTGGCATGTTCATTTGTATTCTCCTTGTTCAGGTTTCATTTTGGGTGATCACGTTGGGAACAGTTAATATGCATAGCTTCTGATATTAATAGGAAATACAGTCTCACAGAAAAGTTCCTTATCACACTCTGACTCTTAACAATCTTTACAGCCCTCTTCTACCATATTTCCTGAACCTTAGGTGTGAGAATATTTTGGAGATGTATCTCATGTTATTTGTCTCCACAACTCCCTATATAGATTAGTTGTCATTTTATATAATGGTCTCTGTTGCAAACAGAAGTTCCTTGATGAGGGATAAAGACTATATGTATCTTTGGGTATATGAACAAATATTCATAGATTGTGTTAGGGATCATGCTAGTTTAGTGAAACTAGTGGTAGATTCTCCTCCAATAATCATGATTCTCTAGCACTGATTAGTTGCCTATTTCCAGTACCATGCAATGTATTCCTCTTGATGAGAAGGTCTTAAGTCCAAATAGCCAGTAGCTGGTTACTGCCAAGGTATGTATGCCAAAAGAACAACCATAGGATTATCATGCATGTGGTCATTGATGTGTCATAATTCTTTTTTAAAGACTAAAGTATGTACTGAAGACATTAATCACTAGTTAAGAGCACTTGCTGCTCTAGAAAAGACCTGAGTTCAGTTCTGAGCATACATGTGAGACTGTTCACAATCACCTATAATGAGCTCAGAAGATCTAATGTTTACTGGCTTCCACAGGCATCTTGCTCTCATATGAATAAATACACACACATCACAAGAGCTCCTACATTTCTAAGGAAAATATTACTAAAGCTTAAAGCACAAAGAAAGCCCCACACACTAATTCTAGGGACTGCAAAACCCCACTCTCACCTCTGGACAGATCTATCTTAAAGCACACACACACACACAGCCACAAACACAAACTCAAACACAAAAAACATGCATTTTAATTATATATATTTTTATTTAATTTAGAGACAATCCTATTTTACATAACAATCCCCATTCCCTCTCCCTTCCATTCTCCCATGGTCCCCACCAACCACCCCATCCTACCTCCATCTACTCCCCAGGAAGGGTGAGGCATTCCATGGGAGATCATCAAATTTTGTCACATCATTTGGGGCGGGGCCTTGGCTATCCTGTGTGTATCTAGTCTGAGAGAGTAATTCTCCATGGAGAATAGACTCTCAAAATCAACTTGAGCTCTCAGGTTAAATACTAGTTCCTTGGTCCAACTGGGTTCCATGAAGTCCCACTTGCTCAGATCAGCTGTTTCTGTGAATTTCTCCAGCATGATATTGACTCCTTTGTCCATCCCTCATCACTCTCTACAACTGAATTCCAGGAATTCTGCTCAATGATTAGCTGTGAATGTCTGCTTCTGCTTCCACCAGCTTTTAAATGGGGGCTCGAAGATGGCGTTTGAAGTAGTCATTAATCTCATTATATGGAAAGGGCATTTAAGGTAGGCATTCCGCTGTTGCTTAGATTATTAGTTGGGGTCATTCTTGTGGATTCCTAGGTATTTTCTTAGTACTGGATTTCTCTTTAAACCTATAATGACACACTCTATTAAGATATCTCTTTTCTTGCTCTCCTCTATTCTTCCCCCAACTCAATTTTCTGGAACCCTAATGTTTTCATCCCCACTTCTCAACTTTCCTTCTCTTTCTCCTAACTCCCTCACCCCTCCATGCTCCCAATGTGCTCAGGAGCTCTTGTCTCTTCCCCATTCTCCGGTGGACCATGTATGAATCTGTGAAGGTCCACTTTGATGCCTAGCTTCTATGGAGGTGTGGACTGTAGGCTGTTAGTCATTTGCCCATTGTCTAATATCCATATGAGTGAGTACATACCATGTTTGTCTTTGTGTGACTGGGATACCTCACTTAGAATGGTTTTTTTCTAGTTCCATCCATTTGCCTGCAAAATTCAAGATTTCATTGTTTTTCCTTTTATATTTTTAATTTAAGATTTTTAATTGAAATTAGAAAGAATATTGCGTCACATGTCAACCCTAGCTCCTTCTCCTTCCACTGCTCACCCACACAGAACCGCAGCCCCAAGGCCCTACATGGGGGATGTCCAGAGTATGTAATTTCATTCAAGGCAAGGCCTAGGCCTTCCTCCCAAGGGTCCAGACTAAGAGAACTTGAGTCATTGTGGAATGGGCACTGAAAGTCCATTTGTATGCCAGGGATAAATACAGATCTACTATCTGAGGCCCCATAGATTGCCTAGGCCTGTAAACTGACACCCACATTCAAGGTATCTGAATCAGTCACAAACTGGCCTCCCAGCCATCAATCTGAGGTCCAAGATCTCCCAGGTGTTCAGGTTAGCTGTTTGCATGGGTTAAACCAGCTCAGTCTTGACTGCTTTGCTCATCAGTCCTCCCTCTCTGTCACTGGGTTCCAGAAGTTCAGTTCAGTGTTTAGCTGTGGGTGTCTGCCTATGCTTCCATCAGACATTGGATGAAAGTTCTGTTTACCAGACTCACTGGGATGAGGATTGTAGGCTGACACTCCCCAGACCCATGTCTAAAATTCATATATGACTGAGTACATACCATGTTTCTCGACTTGTGCCTGGGTTACCACACCAAGGATGGTTTCATATAGTGCCATTAGTTTGCACGCAAATTTCAAGTTTCCATTGTTTTTTTCCACTGAATCGTACTCCATTGTGTAAATGTACTACATTTTCTGTATCCACTATTCAGCTGAGGGGCATCTATGTTGCTTCCAAGTTCTGGTTATTACAAATAATGGTTCTATGAATACAGTCAAACAGACATACTTGTATGAATATGCATTTTGGGTAAGAGACAATTGCTGGATCTTGTAGTAGACTGATTTCCATTTTCCTAAGGAATCTCTAATCTGATTTCCATAAAGGGTGTAGAAGTTGGCACTCACACCAGCAGTGGAAGAGTGTTCCCCTCTCTGCACATCCATTCTAGCACAAACTGTCACTGGAATTTTTGATTTGAGCCATCCTGACAGGAATGAAATGGTATCTCAGAGTTGTTTGATTTGCATTTGCCAGATGGCTAGGGATGTTGAACAATTTCTCAAGTGTCTCTCAGCCATTTTCTACTCCTCGATTGAGAATTCTCTATTTAGTTCTGCACTCAAGTATTTAATTGGATCCTTTGGTGTTTTGGAGACTTGCTCCTTGAGTTCTTTGTAAATTTTGGAGATCAGCCCTGTGTCAGATGTGGGATTAATGAATACCTTTACCCATTCTGTAATCTCCCTTTTTGTCTTGTTGACTATGCCATTGCCTTACAGAAGCTTCTCTGTTTGAGGAGGTACCATTTATTAATTGTGGATCTCAGTATCGATGCTACTGGAGTTATGTTCAAGAAGCTGTTTCCTGAACCAATTTTTTCAAGGGTACCTTCAAATTTTTCTTCTAAGAGGGTCAATGTGGCTGGGTTTATGTTGAGGTCTTTGATCCATTTGGTCTTAAGTTTTGTGCATGGCGATAAACATAGATCTATCACCATTATTCTACATTCCAGCATCCAGTTATTCCAGCAACATTTGTTGAAGATGCTTCATTTTTTTCCATTGTATATTTTTAGATTCTTTGTCAAAAATCATATGTTCATACATATATGGGTTACTATCAGGGTGTTCAATTCAATTCCATTGGTCTACCTGTCTATTTTTGTGTCAATACCATGCTATTTTCAGAACTTCAGCTCAATAATAGAGCTTGAAGTCAGGGATTGTGATACCTCCAGATGTTGCTTTGTTGAATAAGGTTGTTTTGGCTCTCCTGGGTCTATTGTTTTTCCATACAAAGTTGATTATTGTTCTTTCAAGTTCTGTGAAGAATTGTGATGGGATTTTGATGGGGATTGCATTAGATCTTTATGTTGCTTTCACGTAAGTTTGCAATTTTTACTCTGTTGATCCTACCTATCAAAGAGTATGGGAGACCGTTCCACCTTCGGATGTCTTCTTTAATTTCTTTCTTTAAAGACTCAAAGTTCTTGCTATGCAGGTCTTTCACTTGTTTGGTTAGCGTTGCCCCAAGTTATTTTATGTTGTTTGTGGCTATTATAAAGGGTGATGTTTCTCTAATTTTTTCTCAGCTCTTTTATTGTCTGTATATAGTAGGGCTAATAATTTTCTTGAGTTGACAAAATCAAACTGAAAGTATTTATCACCTGTAGGAATTCCCGGGTGAAGTTTTTGAGTCACTTATGGAAACTTTCATATCTTCTGCAAGTAGTGAAAATTTGACCTCTTCCCTTCCAATTTGTATCCCCTTGATCTCCTTTTGTTGTGGTATTGCTCTAGCTAGAATTTCAAGTACAATATTGAAGAGGTATGGAAAGAGTGGACAACCTTGTATTGTTCCTGATCTTAGAGGAATTGCAATATATTTCTGTCCCTTTACTTTAATGTTGGCTGTTGGTTTGCTGTATATAGCTTTTCTTATGCTGAGGTAAGTTCCCATTATCCCAGATCTCTTCAACTCCTCTATCATGAAGGGATGTTGGATTTTCTCAAAGGGATTTTCAGCATCCAGTGAGATGATCATGTGATTTACATTTCTGAACTTATTTATATGGTGGAATAGATTGATGTATTTTCGTATGTTGAACCAACACTGCATCCCTGGGATGAAGTCTACTTCATCATGGTGGAAGAGTTTTCTGATGCCATTTGCCAGTATTTTATTGAGTATTTTTGCATTAAAGTTAATGAGTGATATTGGTCTGAAGTTCTCTTTCTTAGTTGTGTCTTTGTGTGGCTTGGGTATCAATGTTATTGAAGCCTCCTAGAAAGAGTTTGGCAAAGACCCTTCTACTTCTATTGTGTGGGATACTTTGAGAAGAATTGGTATAAGCTGCTCTTTGAATTTCTGGTAGAATTCTACACTGAGGACATCTGGCCCTAGGCTTTTTTTGGTTGGGAGACTTTTGATGACTGCTTCTATTTCCAGAAGGGTTATAGGACTATTTAAATTTCTTATCTGTTGTTGATTTAATTTTGGTAAGTGATATTTATCCAGAAAATTTTTCATTTCGTTTAAATTTTCAAATTTTGTCGAGTACAGCTTTTCATAATATGACCTGATGATTCTATGGATTTTGTCAGTGTCCATTTTTATATCTGCCTTTTCATTTCTGATTTTGTTATTTTGCATGTTAACACTCTGCCATTTGGTAATTTTGGATAAACCTTTGTCTATCTTGTTGATTTTCTCAAACAAAAAACCAACTCTTCATTACATTGATTTTTTGTATTGTTTTCCAAGTTTCTACTTTATTGATTTCAGGCCTCAATTTGATTATTTCCTGGCTTCTACTTCTCCTGGGTGAATATGCTTCTTTGTGTTCTAGATCTTTCAGGTGTGCTGTTAGTTCTTCAGTTTCATGTGGGCACTTAGTGCTATGAAATGCCTGCATAGGACTCCTTTAAAAGTGTCATATACGTTTGGGTATGTAGTGTCATCATTCTTATTGAATTCTAGGAAGTCTTTAATTCCTTTTTTATTTCTTCATTGACCCAGGAATGGTGCAATTCTGCATTATTCAACTACCTTGAGTTTGTAGGGTTTCTGCAATTAATGCTGTTGTTGAATTCTAATTTTAACACATGGTGGTGTGATGAGGTGCATGGAATTATTCCAATTTTCTTTACCTGTTGAGGTTTGCTATGTAGCCAAGTATGTGGTCGATTTTTGAGAAGGTTCCATGTGGTGCTGAGAAGGTATAATCTTTTATTATTTGGGTGGAATGGTCTATAGATTTCTGTTAATCCCAATTGGGTCATAACTTCTATTACTCCCTTTGCTTCTTTGTTAAGTTTCTTTCTGGTATTCCTGTCTAGTGGTGAGAGTAGGGTATTGAAGTCTCACACTATAAGTGTGTGGGGCTTTATATGTGATTTGAATTCTAATATTGTTTCTTTTACGAATGTGGGTGCCTTTGTATTTGGGGCATAGATGCACAAAATTGAAACTTCATCTTGGTGGATTTTTCCTGTGATGAATATGAAGTACCCTCCTTCATCTCTTTTGATTTATTTTATTTTAAAATCTAATTTGTTAGATATTAGGATTACTACCCCTGCTTGTTTCTTGGGTCCATTTGTTTGGAAAATCTTTTCCCAACCCTTAACTCTGAGGTAATGGCTGTCTTTTAGGCTGAGGTGTGTTTCTTGTATGCAGCAGAATGATGGCTTCTGTCTTTGAATCCATTCTGTTAGCCTGTCTTTCTCTGGGTGAGTTAAGACCATTGATATTGAGGAATATTAATGACCATTGATTTCTCATTCTTGTTGGTTTTGGAATAGTTGATGGTGATGGAATTATATGTGGATATCCACCTCTTCTCTTTTGGCTTTTGGTAAGATGGGATTATCTATTGTCTATGTTTTTCTGGTTGTAGTTAACTCCCTTGGGTAGGGGTTTTCCTTCCAGAAATTCTGTACCGCTGAGTTAGTGAACACATGATGGAGAAGTCCTGTGTATATGTCAATAAAGCACTGATGAACAATAGAGAAGCAAGATAGGTGGAATTAGAGTTGAGAAGTATTCTGGGAAAGAGAGATATGGCAGAGACAATGTAGCCCGCCAGAGAAGTAAGATGTCCAGACCCTTTTCTCCAGTAAGAAAAATACTTAGATTAACAATTATGGAAGAGATTCAATGCAATCCCCATTAAAATCCCAGCACAATTCTTCACAGACCTTGAAAGAACAATAATAAGCTTTGTGTAAAGAGAAGCCTTCCCACCAGCCTGGTTCCAGAACCGCATCAGTACCTAATAACCACATAGGAGGCTGTATTAATTATGAAGCAGTTGGCCTTGCTTCTATCTTACTGGCTATCTCTGACTTAAGTATTTATCCCATAATTGTTAATCTAAGTATTTCTCTTACCGTAGAACTTTCCGGGCATCTTATCCCTATGACAGTTACATCTTGTCTTCCTGTGCTTCTCCTAACCAGAGTCCTCCTGAACTCCTAGTCCCACCAATCTTGCTTTCCTATTGGCCAACAGTGTTTTATTGAAATATACACAGGACTTCCTCAACAATTTTGTATGGAAAAACAAAAGACCCAGGATAGCCAAAACACCCCTGTTCAACAAGGCAACTTCCAGAGGCAGGCACCACCATCCCTGATTTCAAGCTCTATTATAGAGCTATAGTCCTGAAAACACCTTGGTATTGGCACAAATATAGACAGGTAGACCAATGGAATCGAATTTAAAACCCTGAGATTAATCCACAAACCTATGAAAGCTGATTTTCAACAAAGAAGCTAAAATTATGCAATGGAAAAAAGAAAGCATCTTAAACAAATGGTGCTGGCAAACTGGATACTGTCATGTAGAAGACTGCAGATAGATCCATGTCTATCGCCATGCACAAAACTTAAGTCTAAATGGATCAAAGACCTCAACATAAATCCAGCCACACTGAACCTCTTAGAAGAGAAAGTGGGTGGTACACTTGAACGAATTTGTACAGGAGACTACTTCCTGAACAAAACACCAGCATTACAAATACTGACAATTAACAAATGGGACCCCCTGAAATTGAGGAGCTTCTGTAAGGCAAAGGACACAGCCAGCAAGACAAAAAGGCAGCCCACAGAATGGGAAAAAATATTCACTAACTGCACATCTGACAGAGGACTGATCTCCAAAATTTACAAAGAACTCAAGAAGCAAGTCTCCAAAACACCAAAGGATCCAATTAAAAAGTGGGGGACTGAACTAAATAGAGAATTCTCAATCGAGGAGTAGAAAATGGCTTAGAGACACCAGAGGAAATGCTCAACATCACTATCCATTAGGGAAATGCAAATCAAAACAGCTCTGAAATAGAATCTTACTCTTGTCAGAATGGCTAAAATCAAAAACACCAATGACAGTTTATGCTGGAGAGGATGTGGAGAGAGGGGAACTCTACTCCACTGCTGGTGGGAGTGTCAACTAGTACAGCCACTATGGAAATCAGTATGGAGATTCCTCAAGAAAATTGATCTGAGTCTACCACAAGACTCAGCAATTCCACTCTTACGCATATACCCAAAAGATTCCCATTCATACAACAAGAATGTCTGTTCCACTATGTTCATAGCAGCATTATATGTAATAGTTAGATCCTGGAAGCAACCTAGATGCCCCACAACTGAGAAGTGGTTAGAGAAAATATGGTACATTTACACAATGGAGTACTACTCAGTGGAGAAAAACAATGGGATCTTGAAATTTGCAGGCAAATGGATGCACTAGAGGAAACCATCTTGCATGAGGTAACCCAGACACAAAAAGACAAACATGGTATGTACTCACTCATATATGGATTTTAGAATTGGATCAGGGGAGTATCAGCCTACAACCCCAGTGCCAGTGAGTCTGGGAAACAAGGAGGTTCTCAAGAGAGACGGAAGTTACCCCAGAGAAGTGGAATGAGGCAAGATTTCTTGAGAACATTGGGAACATCAGGGGATAGGAGGACTAACCAAGAAACACAGAGGGTGATAAGAGGAGGGGAGAAAAAGCATGGGGGAGCAGGAAGGTTAAGTCGAGGTAAGAATATAGGAAAGAAGGATGAGAGATACCATAATAGATCGAGTCATTATAGGCTTTATGAGTGAGCTGACTCTAGTGACATCTCCAGAGATCTACAAGGATAACACCAACTGGCAAACTAATCAGTAGTGGAGAGACTACATTAATTGCCCCTCCTTGATGGTAAGGTTGATGACTATCTTATATGCCATCCTAGAACCTTCATCCAGGGATTGATGGAAGCAAAGACAGATACCCACAGCTAAGCACTGAACTGAACTCCTGGAACCTAGGGACAGAGATGGAGGAGTGATGAGAAAAGGGGTCAAGACCATGATGATGAAACCCACAAAGACATCTGACTGGATAAGGGGGAGCTCTTGAATCACAGAGTGATGGCTGAGAGACCAACAGGAGACTGATCCAGACTCCATGAATGTAATGCCAGGAAGGAGGCCACAGAAATCACTGGGGTCTTGGTTAGTAGGTCAGTGTTCACCATGGTTTATGAATGATCTTTGGGAGCCCATTCCAAATAGAGGGATGCTCTCTCATCCTGGACACATGGGGAAGAACCTAGGTTCTGCCAAGGATGAAATGACAGACTTTAGAGATCCCCCCCAAGGAAGGTCTCACCCTCCCTGTGGAATGATGAGGTTATTGGGTGGGGGGCTGCGGGCTGGGGTATGGACAAGGGAGGAGGGGTGGGAGCTGGGACTGACATGTGAAACTTTCATGTTTCTAATTTCAATACAAACATATATTGAGAAAAAGGCTGTGTTTCATGGTGCATAATTTTAATCCCAATGCTGTGGAGGCAGAGGCAGGCAGTTTTCTGACTTGGAGGCCAGTCTGATCTACAGAGTTCCAGTATGAAAAAAGCAAACTGCCAAAAACAAAACAAAAGACACAAACAAAATTTGAAGTCATTAAATCAAGTTCATCCTCAATAATGGTTTTTCACTGAACACCAGTAGACGTGATTTTTTTTGGTTTTTCAAGACAGAGTTTCTCTGTATTTTTTTTGGAGGATGCAGATGCGCTTATTGATCAATAGAAAAATCTAAATGGGAAGAAAATTTGAACATCAAAAGAGAAAATGCACAGGAGAATATAAAGAGTTTGTTGGTACACAGATCAGATAAACATGGAATGAAAGAGAGGCATTAGACATTCTAACTTGGATCACTTCGTTTTGGGGAGATTAAAGTGATCACTTTCTAAAAATAATTTATGATTTAGAAATCATTTATTCTGTCTGACTCAAGACTACTATACATTCTTACTTGGAAATCACTCTCATTTTCTGTTTCATGAGACAGGGTTTCTCTCTGTAGCTTTGTAGACCAGGCTGGCCTCCAACTCACAAATATCTGCCTGCCTCTAGGGTTCTGGGATTAAAGGCATGAGCCACCACTGCCTAGCCTTGAAATCTCTTAATAGGTTGAAATCTTATAGGTAGTTGAATCAAGAAAAAAGCACATATAAAGCAGCTTGAAAAAAATAGTTCAACATAAATAATTCTCACTAACATTTTTCAATTAGGTCTTTCCCTGCCATCAAAATACTATGTGCTATCTTCCCATCAAAGAATGAAAGTTATAAAGAAGTCTGAGATTTCAAATGTTGTGAGTTTTATGGGCAGTGACCAATTGGTTCATTTTTTATCAAGGAAACCCTGGTCATGAGGAAGTAAGTTCAACCATCAGTGTTGTATGATACAAGTAATATATATTAATAATAAAATGAATTAGATTTATGAGAACATGCCAACACAGAAAGCCTAAAGAAGTTAAAATTCTGACTTTTTGTGAAAAGGTATTGTTTATCAAACCTAAGGAAGTATTGTATGTTTATTATCAAGTAAAATGTATGAAAATTACTAGGTTAATTTTTCTTTTCTCTTTTTAGGCATGGGTGTTTCAAGATAGGGTGTCACTGTATAACAGCCTTTTCTGTCCTAGAAATTTCCCTCTAGGCTAGACTGGCCTTGATCTATCAAAAATCTGTCTAACTCTGTCTCACATGTGTGCCACCATACCTGGATTAGCTGCTTTTTTTACTGTACATAAAAATTGACATTGTCAATTCTATTTTATTAATTTTAACCATAATGATGTGCTTAACTACAATTTTTTTTACATTACAAATTCACCAGTTAATTTCTTGTTTTCCAGAGACAATGAGAACCATTAGTAATGTCTCTCTGGGGAACTTCATACTGCTTACCTTCTCCAGCATGCATTTTCCTCAAAGATTCACATATAAGAAACTAGAAATCACCCAAATACAGAATTACCTTGTTTTCATCATTGTAGAATGGAGAATAGTCATTTTAATTTTGAGAATTTCATAGATAACTAATTTAATTAAATCATTTTCATACCTCCAAATTCTATTATGCACACCCACTGACTATAAATTTATGGCTTTCTCCATTTTTAAATGTGTGATACATAAATATATTTTTAAAATATAGTTAAGCTAATTTAATGTAATTAAAGCATATAAATAATATCAATAATAATATATCACAAAGTGACAGTGGATAATTTCTGAGTCCCCATCTTCAGTTTATTTATTTATTTAATTCATTACATTATTAACACCTATATATAGTTACATCTGAATATAATTGATCCACATGACTCAAAATAAAAAGCATTATATAAATTTAACAATTTGTAATTTAAATATACATAACATATATGCATATATATGTAGAGAGAGAGAGTATTTCTAGACAACATAGATTTTTACCTTCTGTCCCTCCTCTCTTCCCAAACCCTCTCCCTCTCAATCCACTCTGCCTGCTTATTACATCTGAAAGAGCAGGACTCCCATGTGCATCAGCAAAGACTGGCTCTTCAAGCTTCCTTAAGACAAAGCTCCTCCCCCTGTAATCAGGCTCATCAAGGCAAAAAAATGAGGAATAGATTTCCTAGAGATAGCCAAGCACCAGAGATAACCCCTGCTCCAATTGCTGGAAGTCACACGAATAGACCAAGCTGCACAACTGTCACATATAAGTACAGGGCATAGGCATCTACCTAACATACTCCCTGGTTGTTGGTTCAGAGTCTGTGAATTCCCATGAGCAAAATTATCCTTGTCTGTGGACTTTCCTCTGATGTCCCTGACCACCTTGTCTTGTAGAATCCCTCCTCCCTCTCCTTAGCAGGACTTCCAAAGCTCAGTCCATGTTTGGCCATGGGTCTCTGAAACTGCTTCCATCAGTCACTGGATGTAGGCTCTCTGATGACAACCAGGGTAATCACCAATCTGATAGCAGGGCATGTCCATTCAGGCTATGTATCCACAGCTGCCAGGATTCTTAACTGGGGCCATCTTGTAGAATCATGGAAGTTTCTCTTGTATCAGATGTCTTCCCTACTCTGTACAGACCTCCTTTCTAGTAATTGTTATAAGCTTTTTCTCCCTCTGCCCACCCACAATTCCCTAATTCCCATGTCCATTTGCCTCACTGCCAACAGGGATATCTTCTGTTTCCCCTTCCCTGGGAGATCCATGTGTCCCCTCCCCCTTGGGCCATCCTTGTTACCTAGGCACTCTCAGTCTGTAGAATTTAGTATTGTTACCTTTAGTTCACACCTAATACCCACTTATGAATGTAGCATCAAAGAAGGAAACAGATCAAATTGCATTTGGACTGTAGGAATTCTGGCCACATGGCAGGGAGCAAAGCCACATGTCTCCTGGAAGCAGTTAAACAGATATAGTACCTAAATAATGAAAATACTTCTGGGAAGGAGAGGTGGATAATCAGTTAAGAGTACATGTTGAGGTACAGAGAAACTGAACTCACTTTAAAGAACACACATCATGTTGTTCACCATTATGTATAATCCAAATCCAGGGACTCCAAGACGTTTCACTTCCACAGTCATGTAGACTCATGAATAGACTTCCCCAAGTAGACACTACCATATACAAAAAACTAAATATAACAGTAATTACTCTAAATTTAAAAGACTTAGAAGCTAAACTCCCAATTACATACCACTTAAGCTCTCCTAATTCTAAAACTCTTAGTTACGTTTATATTATTGTGATAAAATACTATTATCAAGGAAGCATATAAAAGAGAACATTTAATTTGGGGCTCACAGTTTTAGAGAGACAGAATCCTTGATGTAACAAAAATAAGTAATTGGAAGAACAGCTCAGAGCTTGTATCCTTATCTACAATTTTGAGGCATAGACAGAGCAGTGAATATGCCCCAGTTCTTTCACAATCGATAAACCTTTGCCACTTCCTGAAATAGGCTAAGTCTCCTTATCCTTCCTAAAATATTCCACTAAACATATGAGCCTATGGGGGGAATTCTTATTCAAACCACCAAATTACATTCCCTGACCCCCATAGAATTATGACCACATAGTAATATGAACATATATGTAGTAAATCACCAAAATTATCATTGTCTTTCCATCTCAACACAGTTTAATGTTGCAAAGCATTTTCTTACAAATAAGAAATTCTCTCATTTGCAACCCTCTGAGAAATCAGAAAGCAAATTAAACATTTCAAATATACAATGACACAGAGTATACATTATCAATACAAATGGGAGAATAGGACCATAGTTAGGAAAGGCTGAAGTGAAAAATGGCTAAACCCGAGCAAACCAACACCAAACCTTATACCTTTGTACATAAAGTAAAAGGGCTTAGATGACTCTGATTTCCTATATTTGCTGACTGTACCACATTTCTTTGACTTGGACTGATTCTGCTGCAATCTACCTGCAACTATCCTTGGCAGATGTCTTATGGTTTTACAAACTTCAAAACTGTGCGGTCACCAGTGAAATCTAGTCTCCTTTAGTAGAGCTTTACACAAGATCCCTCTCCCCTCCCCCCATGCTCACAATCTGCTCAGGAGATCTTGCCCCATTCCTTTCTCTTGGGTATCATGCATATCTCTCTTAGGGTCCTCCCTGTTTCCCAGAATCTATGGCAGTAGAAACATAGGCTGGCACTCCCCTGATCCATGTCTAAAATCCATATATGAGTGAGTACATACCATGTTTGTCTTTTTGTGACTGGGTTACTTCACTCAGAATGTTTTTTTTCTAGCTCCATCCATTTGCTTGCAAATGTCAAGATACCATTGTTTTTTCCCACTGATTAATACTCCATTGTATAAATGTACCACATTTTCTCTATCCACTCATCAGTTGATGGGCATCTAGGTTGCTTCCAGGTCTTGACTATTATAAATAATGCAACTATGAAGATAGTGGAACAGATGTCCTTGTTGTATGAATGTGCAATTTTTAGGTATCAAGGTATTTGAAGCCCCATAAAGAGTTTGGCAATGAACCTTCTGCTGCTGTTGCTTGGAATAATTTGAAAAGAATTGGTCATAACTTTCCTTTGAATTTCTGGTAGAATTATGCACTGAGGCCACCTGGCCGTGGGCTGTTCTTTGTTATGAGACTTTTGATGACTGCATGTATTTCCATAGGGGTTATAGGCCTATTTACATTGCTTATCTGCTCTTGATTTAATTTTGATAAGTGATATCTATTCATGAAATTGTACATTTCCTTTAAATTCTCGATTTGGGGGAATACAGGTTTTAAAGTATGACTTGATGATCCTCTGGATTTTCTCAGCATCTCTTGTTATGGCCCCCTTTTCATATCTGATTTTGTTAATTTGCATGTTCAAACTCTGCCATTTGGTCTATCTTGCTGATTTTCTGGAAGAACCAACTTTTCATTACACTGATTCTTTGTATTTTTTCCTAGTTCCACTTTATTGATTTCAGCCCTCAATTTGATTATTTCCCAGTGTCTACTCCTCCAGGGTGAGTGTGCTTCTTTTTGTTCTAGAGATTTCAATTGTGCTGTTAATTCTCTAGTGTGACTATTCTCCAGCTTCTTCATGTTGTCACTTAGTGCTATGAACTTCCCTCTTAGCACTACTTTCAAAGTGTCCCATAACTTTGCGTATGTTGTGTCTTCATTCTCAATGAATGCTAGGAAGCTTTTAATTTCTTCTTTGACCTAGGAATGGTGCAGTTGCACATTATTAAATTTCCATGAGTTTGTAGGATTTCTGCAATTTGTGTTGTTGTTGAATTCTAACTTTAAATCATGGTGGTCTGATAAGGTACATGGAGCTATTCCATTTTTTTGTACCCGTTGAGGTTTGAAATATTGCAGAGCATGTGGTCAATTTTTGAGAAGGTTCTACGTGGTATATTCTTTTGTGTTTGAATAGAAGGTTCTGTAGATGTCTGATAAACCCAATTGGGTCATAACTTCTATTAGTTGCTTTGCTTCTTTGTTAAATTTCTGTGTGGTGGTCCTGTCTAGTGATGAGATTGGAGTGTTGAAGTCTCCCAGTATATGTGTGTGAGGTTTTATGTATGATTTGAGTTTTAGTAATGTTTCTTTTATGAACATGAATGCTTATGTATTTGGGGCATAGTTGTTCAGAATTGATTCTTCATCGTGGTGGATTTCTCCTGTGATGAGTATGAAATAACCTCCTTCATCTCTTTTGAATGATTTAATTTTAAAATTTGTTAGATATTATGATTGTTACCCTCGCTTGTTTCTTGGATCCATTTGATTGGAAAATCTTTTCCCAACCCTTAACTCTGAGGTAATGTCTGTCTTTGAGGTTGAGGTATGTTTCTTGTAAGCAGCAGAAGGATAGAATCTGTCTTCAAATCCATTCTGTTAGCATGTGTCTGTTTTTTGTTTGTTTGTTTTTTGTTTTGTTTTATGAGACAGGGTTTCTCTGTATTGTTTTGGAGGCTGTCTTTCCAGCCCGGCCTTGAACTCACAGAGGTCCACCTGCTTCTGCCTCCCAAGTACTGGGATTAAAGGCATGTGGCACCAATGCCTGGCAGCATGTGTCTCTTTATGGACAAATTAAGACCATTAATATTGGGGATACTAATGTTCATTGATTTCTTTTTTGTTTTGGAATGGTCTTTGGTGGAATTGTGTGTAGATTTTCATCCCTTTTTTCTATTGGTTATTGGTGAAATGGGATTAGAGATTGCCTTTGTTTTTCTGGTTGTAGTTAACTTCCTTGGGTTGGACATTTCCTTTCCCTGGAAAACACGAAAATCTATACCTATAAAGTCTTCAACTTCATCAGAGACCTGAGAAGGATATAAAATTACCAAAGTAAGCAGGAACTACAAGCAGGTGACTTCCAAAAAGGTGAGAAAATACAAAAACAGCTGGCTTCCTGGACAGTCCTCTGTAACATTGGGGGCATCTATCTATGGCCTCAAGGCATAAAATATCTGGCAGACTTTTGTGAAGCAGGATATTCTGAAGGATTAACCTAACTTGTCTTGTTAAAGTGCACATACCTTTATTTGTGTTCTGCTTATCCAATTTAGAGAGAATACAGCCAGCAGTCGAAGAAGAGCACTTTCTTGACCAGTGGTTTACTTTTTGTATCAAAGAATTTAAACTCCATGTGGAGATTCTTCAATGCCTATGATCATCTTTGAAGTATACTGGTGCTGGCAGAAGTAGACATGTCTCAATTTCTTAAAAAAGACCTATGTTATCAAAACATCTTAAATGTCATATTCTGTAGATCTCTAAGGTGTTTGAAAATGATCTGTCTATCTAAAATATATCTCTGTTAACACTAAAAACATACATATTATGAATAAAAGTTCAATTGTAATAGGTGACTAATTATGAATCTGCATTCTCTTAGTATCCTAAGTAGTTGGTAGCAATAACTTTCAAGGGCTAAAATTGCATTACATTATTAAATGAGTTGTATAGATACAATTCCTTGAAAAAGATTAAAAATGTGTGCACATTATGTTCTAACAAATTCAACTTAAATTTCTATCAATATACAAAAATCCATATGAATGTAAAACATTTAAAACTATTAACTGCTTTTTTGATTTAAAAGTAGATTCAACAATCTACCTTTTCATCCTATTTCAATACTCCTCATTTATCTTTTCAGAGTAGATTCAATTAGCTATCCTTTTATCTCCCTTTTTGGTTTTTTCAAAACATGAACCCAAAATCTAATTTTCTTTGTTCAGCATTTTTTAACCATTGCCAATAACAATTTCTAACAAACCTTTGTAAATGATGACAAGTATCCCATAAAATGTCCAAAAATGACCCACTCTACCTCTTGGGAATGTGAGCATCATGTTCTTAAGTTTACCTCCCAATGTCTGGGGGTAACGGTACCATTAGGGGATACTGAAAAGAAAACTTTTGGTAATTGTCAAGTCCTGAGAGAGGTACCTGTATCAATTGCTATCCAGTCTCTGTGTAATGGGAAAGTTCAGGGTTTGTGTCAAGTCCTGGCTAGAATAGTCTGTGAGGTCGGATTATATCCACTACTCATCTTGAAATTCTTCTGATCAGTTTGTGGTCCACAGATGATCTTTTGGTTGTGTTTTTCAGTTTAGTGGTGTAATCAGAGTCCTGGTGGAATCATCAATGTGGGGCCAATAATCCTTTTGGAGACTTAAAACGTCACTATTAGGCATGGTATTGGTTCAATGCAGAAAACTTAAACATTTTAAGTATTACATGGCACATATTTCAAACAGGTTAAAGGATCGATATTTGTTATGCATATCCAGAGTATAAAAAATTAACTCCTATTTACCTGATAGCGGCTCAAATTTGAAATCGATTAGGGGAAGCTAGATAAAGCCTTTTCAAGAATGAATTATGTATATGACCATTATGACAAGAAGATATATTTATATATGTATATATATATGTATGCATATATATATATATATATGGGAAGTGTGTGTCTTATAAATTTTTGGATATCTATACCTTAAAAAGATTGAAAGAGTCAAGGGATTATGAGATTAGTGGCAATATAATAGTCCCTTATTTTTTCTGTCCCATATCAGGTAGCGCTTCTTACATGAGACAGAGATTTTGGATTTTATTTTAACAAGTAAGCTTTGGTTTGGAGAAGAAGAGAGCCACACTCCAACTCCAAAATCAGCTTTAATTTTAATTGGACAGGTACTACAAAAAGATCATTTGCTTTATGTGTCTGTCGAGGACAACAGACACTATCATTTGGGAAGATTTATAATTTTTTTCCTGTTGGAGATGTTACGTACTAACAGAGCAATTTACTATTTCCTTGGGACATTTTTTTCTGTACAGTTTGTCCTCTTTCTTCAAATGTCTTATTTATCCATTAGTTTTAAGATTACTTAGTTGGATGCCTTACTCAACCCTAATTTTGGGGGGATTCCCTCATGAAAACATTGCATCATATCCAGTGAAAAGCATTTATTAATCTTCAAGTGAGTTTAGGTTGAACCACCGTGCTGTTTGATGAACTATCTCATCTTCTAATCAAGCAGTATCTCCTATTCATATTTAATCTTTATCAATTTTGAGGGTATCCATAACTTTTCTTCTCCCATGGAAACAAATGCAAAATCATTTCCCTAAAGTAACACATATCCTGGTTTCCATTCTGAGGTCAGCACATCTTTTAAGTATATATGCTGATTTAATTCAGTAGTTTTTTCCTATTATCTAATGTTTCCCAACAGCTTTTGTTCCATTCTCTTTGGAATTTAGAAAATTCAAAGTTAATAAAGCATTATATAATATAATTCTGAGGGGTCTTTATTACCCCTTTGTGTTTATTTGACATGTTCTTTAGAATCTAATTTGAGCTTACTATAACTGCTTGCCCCATAGGTTTGTCTGCTCTACTTGTAATATGCTTTATATTGTAATAAGCAAAAACAGTGCTTCATTTTACTAGAGGAATATGCGGAAGTATGGCTAGTCATTATTTGTACAAGTATACCCATGATAGCCATAATGTTTAGCAAATGTGTGAATTCATAATCAGCCTTTTCAAAACTCAAAAAAAGTTGCCCATTGTAATATTGAATAGGACTCAGTGCATAGGTAAGCTTCGGCTGCCACCACAGGACTGACTATAACTTGGCCATTCTGGGATCTCTGGCCTGAGGACTGCAGGCAGGCCGACTCACCCTACCAGACTAAGTAACCATGAGCCTGTTTAGATTTCTGGGACACTCCCACCTCACACATGGCAGAAGTGAGATTCAGGCCTCCACCACAGGTCACACTTTTGCTTGTCAACTCTGAGAACTCCTGGTCTGGGAACTATAGGAACCACAAGCCTGCTGAAGTCACTGTGCTAACCCAGCTCCAACCCACCAGGAGAGGGAATGCTTCAGAACTGCCTGCACCCACCATGAGACCCATCAGAGTATTGTACCAGCTTGCACCCACCAGAACAAAAACCTTTGACATGTACCCACCAGGATAGGAAGACATCCCATCTGAACCCACTGGAAGAATGGATGGGAAGACAACAATATAAGAAGACATTCAACAACAGAAAAACCAATATGACACCAACAGAGTCTAGGGACTCTACACCAGCAGAATCTGAACTTCCCAACACAGAGGAAGCAGGAGAGAACCACTTCAAAACAACTTCATGAAGATAATAGAGACCCTAAAAGAGAAAATATGAAAATTCTTTAAAGAAATGGAATAAAAGACAAACCAAAACTTAAAAGAAACAATTCAAACAGTGCAAGGTTTGAAAGCTGAAATAGAGAAAATTATAAAAACATAGTCTGAAGGAAAGCTGGAATCAGAAAAAGTGGGTAAACAATCAGGAACAACTGATGCAAGCATAACCAACAGAATACAAGAAATGGAACACATTGTAGATATAATAGGTTCATCGACCAAAGAAAATCTTAAATCCAGCAAATCCCTAACATGAAATATCAAGGGAATATGGGACCAAGCCCAAGAATAATAGGTATAGAAGAAGGTAAATAAACCCAACTTAAAGGTCAGAAAACATTTTCAATAAAATTATAGAAGAAAAATTTCCCAATGAAAGTACAAAAAGCCCACAGAACATCAAATAGAGTGGACCACAAAAAAGATCCCTCAGCACATAATAGTTAAAACATCAAACACACAGAATAAAAAACGAACATTGAGAGCAGCAAGAAAAAAAGGCCAAGTAATACATAAATGTAAACCTATCAGAATTACACTTGACTTCTCCATGGAAACTCTGAAAGCCAAAAGGCCCTGGATAGACATTCTACAAACACTAAGAGACCACTGATGCCAGCCCAGATTACTATGACCAGCAAAACTTTCAATCACTAAAGATGGAGGAAACAAGAAATCCCATGAAAAAAACAGATTTAAACAATACATATTCACTAATCCAGCCCTACAGAAAGTTTTGGAAGGAAAACTCCAACCTAAGGAAATTAGATGCACACACACAAATAAGGGCAATAGATAATCCCACTTTACCAAAAGACGAAAGAAAAAGTGGAGTAAGTCCACAAAAAACACCACCAACAACAAATCAAAAGCAAACAAGAGTTAACACTCAATGGTCTTTAATTTCACTCAATATTAATGGTATAACTTTCCTATAAAAAGACAGAAGCTAACAGAATGCATACAAAGACAGAATCCATTTTTCTGCTGCATACAAGAAACACACATCAACTTCAAAGACAGACATTACCTCAGATTAACGGATTGGGACAAGATTTTCCAATCAAATGAACCCAAGAAACAAGCTGGTGTAGCTATCCTACTACCTAACAAATTAGACTTCAAACTAAAATCAATCAAAAGACATGAAGACAGTCACTTCATATTAATCACAGGAAAAATCCATCAGAAATGAGTTTCAATTCTGAAGATCTATGCACCAAACACAAAGGCACCCACATTCGTAAAAGCAAACATTACTAAAACTCAAATCACACATAAGACCTCACACAGTTACAATAGGAAATGTCAACACCCCACTCTCACGACTAGAAAGGACCACCAGACAGAAGATTAACAAAGAAACAAAGGAACTAACAGAAGTTATGACCCAATTAGACTTAACAGACATCTATAAAATTTTCCATCCAAACACCTTCTTCTCAGCACCATATGGGACCTTCTCTAAAATCAACCACATATATGGCAACATATAGCAAACCTCAACAGGTACAAAAATGGGATAACCCTCTGTATCTTATCAGACCACACATGCTTTAAAGTTAGAATTCAACATCAACACACATTGGAGAAACAGTACAAACTCATGGAAATTGAACAATGCACAATTGCTTCACTCCTGGGTAAAGGAAGAAATAAAGAAAGAAATCAAAGACTTGCTATAATTCAATGAAAATGAAGACACAGCATACCCAAACTTATAGAACACTCTGAAAGCAGTACCAACAGGAAAGTTCATAGCACTACGTGCTCACATGAAGAAACTAGAGAATTAACAACACAACTGAAAGCTCCAGAACAAAAGGAAACAAACACACACTGGAGGAGTAGACACCAGGAAATAATCAAAATGATGGCTGAAATCAATAAAGTAGAAAGAAAGAAAACAATACAAAGAATCAATGTAACAAAGAATTGGTTCTTCAATAAAATTAACAAGATAGAAAAATCGTTATCATAAGTAAGCAAAAGGCAGAGAGAGAACATGTAAATTAACCAAATCAGGAATGAAGAGGAAGTTATAACAACAGACACTGGGGAAAACAAGAGAATCATCAGGTCACACATTGAAAAGCTGTCTTCCACAAAATTTGAAAATTTAAAGGAAATGGACAATTTTCTGGAGAGATATCACTTACCAACATTAAATCAAGAACAGACAAGCAATTGAAACAGACCTGTAATCCCTAATAAAATAGAAGCAGTCATCACAAGGTTCCCAACATAAAAAGGCCAGGCCCAGAAGGCTTTAGTGAAGAATTCTATGAGAAATTCAAATAACAGCTTATACTACTATTCCTCAAACTGTTCCACACCATAAAAGCAAAAGGTTCAATGCCAAACTCTTTTTACAAAACTACAATTGCCTTGGTACCCACGCCACATGGAGACACAACTAAGAAAGAGAGCTGCATGCTAATATCACTCATGAACATTGATGCAAAAATACTCAGAAAATTACTGGCAAATCAGATGCAAGAACACATCAGAAAAATCATCCACCATGATCAAGTAGGTTTCATCCCAGGGATGGAGGGATGGATCAACATATAAAAATTCATCAATGTAATCCACAATATAAACAAATTGCAAAGGCAAAACAACATGATCATCTCACTAGATGAAGAAAAGCCTTTGACAGAATCCAACACCCCTTCATGATAAAGGTCCTAGAGAGTTCAGAAATAACAGGACATACCTGGGTATAATAAAAGCAATATACAGTAAACCAACAGCCAACATCAAACTAAAGGGAGAGAAATTCAACAGGATTCCTCTAAAATCAGGAACAAGACAAGGCTGTCCACTCTCTCCATGTCTCTTCAATAAGGTAGTACCCCAAGATCCTTCATGCTGTTTGTGGCTATTGCAAGGCTGGTGTTTCTCTGATTTCTTTCTCAGCCCATTTATCGTGTGAATATGTATGGCTACAGATTTTGTTGAGTTAATCTTGTGCCCTGCCACTGTACTGAAGGTGTTTATAGCTGTAAGAGTTCCTGTGTAGAGATTTTCGGATCACTTATGTAAACTATCATATTACTTGTAAATAGTGAATGTTTGATTTGTTTTCCAATTTGTATCCCCTTGATCTACTTTTGTCTTATTGCTCTAGTAGAGCAAGGATGTTGAGATTTTAAAGAAAGAAATTAAAGAAGATACCATATAATGGAAAGAGCTCCCATGCTTTTGGATAGGTAGTAACATAGTAAATATGGCAATCTTGCCAAATGCAATCTACAGATTCAATGTAATCCCAATCAAAATACTGGCACAATTCTTCCCAGTCTTGAAAGTACAATAATCAACTTTAAATTGAACATCCTGATATTAACCCACACATGTACAAACACCTGATTTTTTACAAAGAAACTAAAATTGTACAATGGAAAAAAGAAAGCATCTTCAAGAAATGGTGCTGGCATAACTCGATGCCAGCATGTAGAAGACTGCAGAAAGATCCATTTCTATCACCATACACAAAACTCAAATCCAAATGGATCAAAGACCTCAACATAAATTCAGCCACACAAAACCTCTTAGAACAGAAAGTGGGAGGTACCCTTGAACGAATTGATTCAGGAGACCACTTCCTGATTATAACATGAGTAGCACAGACACTGAGATTGACAATTAATAAGGGGACCTCCTGAAACTAAGAAGTTCTGTAAGGCAAAGGACACAGTCAAAAAGACAAAAAGGCAGTTCACAGAATGGGAAAAGATTCACCAACTCCACATCAAACAGAGGTCTTGTCTCCAAAATTTACAAAGAACTCAAGAAGCTATTCTCCAAAACACCAAAGGAATAATTAAAAAGTGGGGGACTGAACTAAATACAGAATTCACAATAGAGGAGACTAAAATAGCTGAAAGACACTTGAGAACATGCTCAACATCCTTAGCCATCAGGTAAATGGAAATCAAAACAACTCTGAGATACCATCGTACTCCTGTCAGAATGGCTAAAATCAAAAAACACCAGTGACAGGTTATGCTGGAGAGGATGTGGATAAAGGGGGACACTCCTGTGCTGATGGTGGGAGTGCCAACTTGTTCAGCCACTTTGGAAATCAGTATGGAGATTCCTCAGGAAAATGGGAATCAGCCTACCAAAAAATCCAGCAATTCCAGTCTTAGATATTTACCCAAAAGCTGCATATTCCTAAACAAGGATATCAATTCCACTATGTTCATAGTAGCATTATTTGTAATAGCCAAATCCTGGAAGCAATCTAGATGTCCCGCAACTGAAGATTGGATAGAGAAAATGTGGAAAATTTACACAGTGGAATACTACTCAGCAAAAAAAGTCACTGCAATTATGAAATTTGCAGGCAAATTGATGGCACTAGAAGAAACCATCCTGATTGAGGCAACCCAGTCACAAAAAGACAAATATGGCATGTACTCACTCATATATGGATTTTGGACATGGAACAGGGGAGGACCATCCTACAATCCCACCGCCAGAGACTCTGGGGAACAGGGAGGTCCCTAAAAGAGATATGCATGGTACCCCAGAGAAGAGGAATGAGGCAAGATCTCCAGAGTGGATTGGGAGCATGGCAAGAAGGGAGAGGGAGATGGGAGAAAGAGAGGGGGAGAAAAGGGGGTAGAGAAGGACATGGGGGAGCAGGAATGTTGAGTTGGGGAAAGAATAGAGGAGAGCAGGATGAAAGATAGCATAATAGAGGGATCCATTATAGGTTTGAGGAGAGATCTGCCACTAGTGATATTTCCAGAAATCTACGAGGATAATACCAATGGGCAATCTAAGCAATGGTGGAGAGGCTACCTTAAATGCCCATCCCCAGTAAAGAGATTTATAATTTGCTTATATGCCATCCCAGAGCCTTCATTCAGTAGCTGATGGAAGCAGAAGCAAACGCCCACAGCTAAACACTGAACTAAACACTAGAATCCTGTTGTGAAGAGGGAGGAGTGATGAGCAAAAGAGTCAAGACCCGGCTGGTGAAACCCACAGAAGCAGCTTACCTTTCAAGGGGGAGTTCACGGACCCAAGACTGGTGACTGAGAGGCCATCATGAGACTGATCCAGAACCCCTGAATGTGGGTATCAGTGAGGAGACCTCAGCAATCTATGGGGCCCTGGCACATCAATGGACTTTGGGAGCCCACTCCACATGGGGAGATGCTCTCTCAGCTTGGACACACGGGGGAGGGCCTAGGCACTGCCCCAGGATGATATGAAAGACTTTGAAGAACCCCCATGGAAAGCCTCATACTCCCTGGGGAGCGGAGGTGGGATGGGATGAGGGACTGGAGGGGATGGTGTGGAGTGGGGGGGGAGGAGGGGAAGATGGGAGGGACAGGGAGTTGGTATTGACATGTGAAGCTTCTTTCTAATTTAATAAAATAATATAATTATCAAAATTATTCCAATATGTATAGAATAAATTTTTCATTTGAAATTAGTTTAAGGTTACTAATAGTTTCATAAATGTAAAATATTTTGCTAGTAAAATAAAAGGGAGGGTATAATATATAAAATTAGCCTGTGTTGTGTATGAAGACTGTGAAAAACTGGTGAGGAGGAACAATGGTCAGAAGTATGCAAGGCTCATTATATTACTGGTTCATGTTCTCTGTTATTTTGAAACTATTACTTCTGTACACTTGATAGTCATGGATTTGAAATTAGAGAAAAATCTCTGCTGAAATGCAAAGTTTTAGATAATGGGTCACTAGTGCTGTGGATGTTCCATACAACACTGTGTTACTGTCTTATTTGAGAAACAGTATCTGAGGTATACAGACATCTACTGCATAGAAAAGACTGAGAAGTGAGTGACCACCTTCCCATCTGAACCACACAAACTCTAAGCCCTTGATCCCAAGACAAAACCCTGGGTCCTTCCCTGACATCTAGCAGGTCAGCAGGAAAGACTCCTGCAGGTAGACTGCACCAACAGTCCCCACAGGACACTGTAATCTACAAATCCCATTCTGCCCCAAATCATGATCATCACCTGCAACCTCAGTGGCTCCCTGGGACACAGATATCTACTGAACAGAGGCGACTGAGAGTTTGCCCCAAACCCACCCATCCTTCTGACCGCAGAAGCTCCCTGGGACAGAGACATCTACTGCACATACAGGGATGAGAGATAAGACTTAGAGAACTTGGGTCAAAAGGCAAAGACACTGACTGTACCAATGGGAAGAAGAGACAGGTAGAAGTCAATACAACAATATTTTCAACAACCTAAAGTCCAATATGGAAACCAAAGAATCTAGTGGTCTTTCATAAGGAAATCCTGAACATCCCAGGCCCTTAAAGAAGAAATGAAGTATTCTCTTTTTTAAAAATGGAGGAAAGGCCAAACAAGAAATGGAAGAAATCAATAGATCCCTTAAAGAAAGCCAATAAACCCCTCCCAAAAAAAGAAAAAAGAAAGAAGATCAAGACTTGAAAGTTAAAATGGAAGCAATAACAAAAACAAAAATGGAGGGAATTCTGGAAATGGAAAATCTGGGTAGACAAACAAGAAACACATATGCAAGCATGGCCAACAGAATGCAAGAAAATGTAGAAAGAATTCCAGGCATTGAATATAAGACTGAGGAAATAGATTCCTCAGTCAAAGAAAACATTAAAACCAATAAAGTCAAAGCACAAAATGTCCACAGAATCTGGGACACCATGAAAAAATCAAACCTAAGAATAATAGGGATAGAAAAAGGAGAAGAATGCCAGCTCAAGGGCACAGAAAATATACTCAGCCAAATCATAGAAGAAAATGTTCCAAACCAAAAAAAAGGGGGAAATGCCTATTAAGATAGAAAAAGCTTACAGAACACAAAAAACACTGGAACTAAAAAAGTCTCTTGCAACATATTAATCAAAAACACAAAATATACACAATTGTAGGAGGAAACTTAAGACTGCAACTGTGCCATTAGCCACGTGTTGCTCTAGAGGCACATATGGATGTGGTAGCGAAAGTGAAGGATTGCGCCACTAACCACACCCATTTTGGGCATGACTAGAGACAGGGCAGGGAAATTTGCCACTATCCAGGCCCACTTTTGGGTGTGGCTAGAGGCATGTACAGAGGAGGGAATAAAAGACCAAGCAGCAGAGCCTCTGGCTCTCTTCAGCCTCCAGTTCAGTAGCAAGAGCTCCTTGACTCAAGAAGCAAGTCTCCAAAACACCAAAGGATCCAATTAAAAGGTGGAGTACAGATCTAAATAGAGAATTCTCAATAGAGGAGGCAAAAATGGCCAAGAGACACTTAAGAAAGTGGAAATCAAAACAACACTGAGATACTATCTTACTCCTGTCAGAATGGCTAAAATCAAAAAACACTGAAGACAATTTATACTGGAGAGGATGTGGACAGAGGGGAACACTCCTCCACTACCGGTGGGAGTGCCAACTTATACAGCCACTTTGGAAAGCAATATGGAGATTCCTCAGGAAAATGGGAATCAATCTACCACAAGACGCAGCAATTCTACTCTTAGGCATATATCCAAATGAGGCAAATTCATACGACAAGGGCATCTACTCCACTATGTTCATAGCAGCATTATTTGTAATAGTAAGAGCCTGGAAGCAACCTAGTTGCCCCTTAACTGATGAGTGGATAGAGAAAATATGGTACATTTACACAATAGAGTACTACTCAGCGGAAAAATAAACAGTGGAATCTCGAAATTCGCAGGTAAATGGATAGCACTGTAAGAAACCATCCTGAGTGAGGTAACCCAGTCACAAAAAGACAAACATGGTATGTACTCACTCATATATGGATTTTAGACATGGATCAGGAGAGTGCCAGTCTGCACTTCCACTGGTAGAGAGTCTGGGAAACAGGAAAGAACCTAAAAAATATGCATAGTACCTAAGAAAAGAGGAATGAGGAAAGATCCTCTGAAAATATGGGGAACAAGGTGAGGGGTGGGGGAGAGTGGCATCTGGGAAGAAGAGAGGGAGAGAAGAGGAAGAGACAGTAGGTCATGGGGGAACAGGAATGTTGAGTGGAGGGGTAGAATAGGGGGAAGAGGGAATCATAGGTTAGAAGGCAGATCAGGCACCTGTGTGACCTCAAGTGATCTAAAGGGATGACACCAATTGGCAAGCTAAGCAATAGGGGAGAGACCACCTCGAATGCCCATTCCTGGTAATGAATTTGATGTCTATAATTATCCGGGAGCCTTCATCCAGTGATTGATGGAAGCAGAGGCAAACACCCACAGTTAATCACTGAACTGAACCCAAGGAACCCAGTGACAGAAAGAGACAGGAGTGATGAGCAAATTGGCAAAGAATGCCCTGGCAAAACCAGCAGAGACAGGTAATCTGAACAGGGGATAGCTCCTGGACCCCAGACCGACAGCTGGGAGGCCAGCATGGGACTGACCCGGACCCCCAAATGTGAGTGTCAGTGAGTAGGCCTGGGCAACGTATGGGGCCCGAGCATTGGATCAGAGTTTATCCCTGGAATACAAGCAGACATCGTGTGTCCATAGCAAAAAGAGGGATGCTTTCTCAGCCTGGACTCTTAGAGGAGTGCCTGGACCCTACCATGAGTGAAATGACAGACTCTAGATTTCCGCTATGTGGAAGGAATTGGCAATAGGTTGGGAGGCTCGGTGGGGGATGGGGGTTGTGGGAGGAGGAGAGGGAGAGGGAACTGGGATTGCCATGTAAAGCAAGCTATTTAAAACTAAAATACAAAAATTTTAAAAAGGCAAACATATCAGAATAACACCCAACTTCTCAATGGAGACCCTCAAAGCCGGGAGGTCCTAGATAGACATTATGCAAACTATAAGAGACAATGGATTCCAACCCAGACTACTATACCCAGCAAATTTTTCAATTGCCATAGATGGAGAAAACAAGACATTTCATGACAAAACCAGATTTAAATAGTGCCCGTCAACAAATCCATCCCTACAGAATACACTAGAATGAAAATTCCAATCCACGGAGGTTAGAACATCCCAAAAAAGCTCAGACATTAAATAATCCCACACCAGAAAATCTTAAAGAAAGTAAACACGCACACCACTACCCCCCAAAATAGCAGGAAGCAACAATCAATGGACTCTACTCACCTGTAAAAACACACAGACTAACAAAATGAACATGAAAACAAGAATCATCCTTCTGCTTCATACAAGAAACCCACCTCAAATACAAAGACAGCCATTTCCTCAGAATCAAGTGCTAGGAAAAGAGATTCCAGTCAAAGAGACCTAAGAAGCAAGATTTTATATGTACCCTAATATCCAAAAAATATACTTCAAACTAAAGGTACTCAAAAGAGATGATAAAGGACATTTCATATTCATCACACGAAAAATGGTTCAAGATAAAGTCTCAATCCTGAACATATATGCCCCAAATACATGTTCTCACATTCGTAGAAGATACGTTACTAAAGCTTAAATGGCACATCAAACCCATTAATAGGGGGAGATGTTAACACTACACTCTCACCAGTGGACAGGTCTGCCAGACAGAAAGTTATGAGCAAAATAAAGTATTTAAAATATGTTATGATGCAAATGGGCTTAACAGACATCTGCAGAATATTCCAGCCATACACAGAAGAATATACCTTCTTCTCAGAACCCCATGGAACATTCTCTAAAATTGACCACATACTCAGTAACAAAGCAAATCTCAAAACACACACACACACACACACACACACACACACACAAAGTAATTGGAACAAACCCCTGTATCTTATTGGATTAGCATGAGTTAAAGTTACAATTCAACAACAGGACAAATTTTAGAATTTCTACAAACTCATGGAAACTTAATAATGTCCAACTGAGTCAACCCTGGGTTAAGAAAGAAATTAAAGATTTCCTATTATTCAATGAAAATGAATGTACAAAACACTCAAATTTATGGGACATTATGGAAGCAGTTCTAAGAGGAAAGTTCATAGCTCTAAATGCCTACAGAAAGAAGTTAGAGAAACCCTACACTAGTGAATTAACAAAATATCTGAAAGTTCTAAGCAAAAAGAGACAAACTCACCAAGGAGGAGCATTCAACAGGAAATAATCAAACTGAGAGCTGAAATCAATAAAATAGAAATAAACAGAACAATAAAAAACTAATAAAGAGTTCTTTGAAAAAATCAACAAGACAGACAAACCCTTATCTAAACTAACCAAAAAGCTGAGAGAAATTATCCAAATTAGCAAAAGCAGATGTGGAAGGGGAAACAACAGACACTGAGAAAACCCAGAAAATTATGATATCATACTTCAAAAACCTATAATCCACAAAATTGGTAGATTAAGAAGTGGACAGTTTTCCGGATAAATTATACATACCAAAATTAAATCAAGACTAGATAAACACTTTAAGTAGACCTATACATGGCAAGGAAATAGAAGCAGTCATTAAAAGTCTCTCAACCAAAAATGGCCATGAACAGATAGCTTCAGCACAAAAATCTATCAGAATTTCAAAGGAGAGCTAACTCCAATATGCCTCAAATTGTTCCACACAATATAAACACAAAGAACAGTGTCAAACTTCTTTTATGAGAATACAGTAGCCCTGATACCGAAACCAAACGAAGATGCAACAAAGAAAGAGAAATACAGATCAATTTCCCTCATGAAAATTGATGCAAAAATACTCAGCACTATACTGGCAAATGAGCGCCTGGCCTTCTCCTCCATGCCCTGTTGGAGGCCCATAACCAGAGCATGTCACAACCTTATCCCACCACTGAAACACCAGAAACCTGAAGGCAGTACCAAACCATGCAGCACTGCATCTGCTACCATCAGAGTCTTCGCCCTGCCTCCACTGACAAAGGTAAGTACCTGGCCTGCCCTGAGGAATGTGGAACCCATGTCCTGCACACTGAATCTCCAGAGACAAGTTGCAGTTACAAACCATCCAGCATCACATCAGAGCCTGGGCCCTGACCCTACCATAGCAGAAGCCCCAGAGACCTGTAGACAGCCTTCCCATACCCAAATCCATCCAAAACTGCATCTGCCACCATTGGTCCCTTGGCTTCACCCCACCAGGAGAGGAAGAACAACCACCTAAGCAATAGATCCCAACTACACAAAGTGGAGAAAAAGAGACACTAAATCATATGTCCCACCTACACCTACTGGAGAAAGAAATGAGTAGATAACAGTGTAAAAACACATTCAACACCATAAAGAATATGACACCAGCAGAGACCATATATACGTATGTGCATTACAGGTATGACTGGTGCCCACTGGGATTAGAAAAGTTTACTGCAGATTGATTATTGTCCATCATGTTGGTATTGAGAACCAAACTCAGATCATCTGGAAGGGCAATGTATATTTTATTTATTTATTCATATATTTACTTGTGTTTTATTGAAAATAGTTTTTTATCACATAATATATCCTGATTATGATTCCTTTCCCTCTATTCCTCCAAGTTCCTCCCCTAGCAGATCTTAAAGGCAGGACATTGTAGATCAAAGGGCAATGAGTATTCTTAACCACTGAGCCATCTATTTAACTCTATCACCTGGAATACTTTAGTTTCAAGCCTAGAATGTTGCAACTTCAGGACTGATAAGTCCATCCAGATATACACTCTTTGTGTCTCTTATTAGGAAATAACCCTGATTCTAGGGGACAATAATAAAATAACATGAAACAAAAACTAATATATCAGATATTAACAAAGCAATGAACAAAAGAAAAGAGAAGGCACAAGAATCATACTCACTTGTTTGCACACACAGGAATCCCATAAAACCCACTGAACTAGAAGTGATAATGTATAATCATGTGAGGTATACAGGCCCATGAATACCGCCATGATTTCTGTGAATTCATATGATCTTTGATCATCTTTGTTGAGAGGACCTTGCTAACTTGATGGGCTCCATCAACCCCTAGCTCTTAAACACTTTCCACGGGGTTCCCTAAGCCCTGAGAGGAAAAATTTGATGAAAATGTCCCATTTAGGACTGAGTCTTCCAATCTCTATCTCTCTCTATCCCTCCCTTGCTCCCTTGCTCCCTCCCTCCCTCTGTGCATAATATCTTGCTTTAGTAATTTTTCCCATGTGATTTCTCTGATGATGACTGCAAAGGAAATGATCCACTGATCTATGAGTGTATCACGATGTCATTAAGATTTATTTCACTGTGTGTATGCATGCGTGCATGCGTGCCTGTGTGTGTGTGTGTGCCCCTCGCGCGCACGCGCGCGTGCGCGCGTGTGTGTGTGTGTGTGTGTAATGAGCTCTAAGTCAAATCAAGTATTGGTTGTTTTCTCCCACAAGCTTTCTGCCACCATTGCCCTAGCATATCTTGCAGACAAGACAATATTGTACATCCAGTGGCAACAAGCATTCTTTTTTTTTTTTTAACAAAATTGTTTGTTCATTAACAGGAAATGCAACTTGATACTAGTCCCAGTGTTTTGAATTTAACCCTAATTCTCTGTTGCTCAAAGTAAAACCTGGTATCTGAGCTTGGCTTCGTTTAGTGTCTTTTGCTGTGGAAAAACAAAACACATGTAGCAGTTGAGAAGAACAGTTGTAGATGTCTAGACTAAACATCTAAAATCGTTTTCTATTACGAACGTCCCAGTAACAATCTGCTCATGCCCTGAAGAGGTATCCCCTGTACCCTGGAGCAGGATGGTCTACTATTTATCAACACCCTGAATATCCCCCCGTTAAATATTTTGATAAAGTAGTTTCTTTTTTAATTTAAATTTAATTTAGAAACAAGGTTGCTTCACATGTCAATCCCAGGTACATTTCCCTTTCCCTCCCCTGCTACCATGCACTCACACCAACACCCCCAGTATCCCCTCATTTCCCCTGGGAAGGTGAGGCCCTCCATATGGTGTCCATAGTCTGTCATTTCATCCAGAGCAGGGCATAGACCCTCCGCAAAGAGTCCAGGCTAAGAGAGCCTCTCTCGTTGTTAGATGGGCACCCAAAGTCCATTTGTATACCTGGGATAAATACTGATCTACTACCCAAGGCCCAATAGATTGCCTAGGCCTCCTCTCTGACACCCACATTCAGGGGGTCTTGATCAGTCCCATACTGATTCCCAGCCATCAGTATCAGGTCAGATGTTTCTGGGGGTTAAAGCAGCCCAGTCTTATTTGTCCTTCCTCTCTGTCACTGGGTTCCTTGAGTTCAGCTCAGTGTTTAGCTGTGGGAGTCTGCCTCTGCTTCCATCAGCCATTGAATGAAGGTTTTGTTTCCAAGACTCTCTGGCTGTGGGATTGTAGCCAGATCTACGTTTAAAATCCATATATGAGAGATTATATATCATATTTGTCTTTTTGTGACTGGGTTACCTCACTCAGGATGGTTTCTTCTAGTGCCATCCATTTGCCTGCAAATTTCAGGATTACATTGTTTATTTTCCACTGAATAGTACTCCATTGTGTAAATGTACCATATTTTCTCTATCCACTCTTCAGTTGAGAGGCATCTAGGCTGCTTCCAAGTTCTGGTTTTTACAAAGAATGCTGCTATGAACATACTGGAACAGATGTCTTTTGCAAGAATTATTCTTCACCACTGAGCCATCTATCCAACCCCATCTGCTGCAATACTTTAATTAAGAACCTAGAATGCTGTAATTTCAGAACATTACCAAACATTGCACAGAGAAAGCCTACCATCTGTTCACTCCAATTCGCAAAGGACAAGTTCTCATTTAACTCTAAATTACCAGGGTCATTCATTTTCCAGAATTGGGTGAGGTACTCTGAACAACTTTAAAACTAAAACATAATATGATAACACACATCTTTAATTCTAGCACTCAAGAGGCAGAAGCAGGTGGATCACTGATTTTGAGACCAAACTGATTTATATAGTGAGTTTCATGACAGCCAAGGCTGCACAGAGAAACCCTTTCTCAAGCCTAAAGAAAACAAAAAGGACTAAAGCATGTATTCTTTTGCCACCTACCTAACTGATGATGGGTTGAGGCAGGAAAGGAGCTGACATGTCATTACCATTTATGAATGATGAACTTTACTAGTACAAGAGGGACAGTACCATGGGAGTCATGGTCAGGCCTTTAGAGAGAACAACAGTACATTGTGTCAGGCCTTAAAGGAGTAGGGAAGACTTTAATGTCTGAAGAATGACTTCACTATGAGATAGTTGAAAGCAAAAATAAGAGGCATTACCACCTTGGACAGGATGGAGCAGAGACCCAGAAGAAGACCAGGGAAGAGATATCAGAAACATGCCACACTAAGGACAGGATCAAAATTTTGTTATTTTAAGAGGCAGTGGGAAGCATTTCACTTGACAATAAGGAGAAACAGTCAGAATTTTGATTTATTATCATCATGAAATCATGCAGATGTCCATTTCAGTTTCACAAAATTGACATAATTTCTGTTATCAGAGTGGTGAGTTTATAAGTGAATACCTTCACATATAATTTGAGAAAATAATCATCAAAAGTGCCCTGAGTAGACTTTATTAGCACAGTGATGTCTCAAAAGATGAAGCATCCTTTCCAACATAGTGTGAATAAAAAGGGATGGAGCATAAATGTAGGGCAATAAATTCTGCTTTTAATACATTAATCATCTAACAATTTTTTCATAATTAATGGTCATTTCAAGAGTGTAACACTGTTATGAATAATGACTTAGTCAACAATTTTTTCTATGTGAAGAAAAATATTTCAGCGGCACCATGTTGATACTTTCACAACAAAGTGAATGAATTTTATATCATTGAAGAGTGTACATAAGCTTATAATCATACAAGATTTTTGGTACATTGTCCCCATATGTAACCCCATTTGCTATAAATAACTGTGTGGTGCACACTGGCCTAGAATTAGTAAATCTCATTTATTTTCATCATAAATTGCTGGATCACACATGTAAGTCAAGTTACTAGGCATTAATGGAAACAAATTAGATAGAATTTTAATGTCCACAGGACCACATACATAATAGCTTACTTAATCTAAGTACAGAGAGCTCAAGGGCATACTGTGGATATTTACTTTCTCCTGCTCTTCCTCAAATAATATAATTAATTCCATAGAGACTAGTCCAACCTGATCCCATTTGTGTAATTATGAACTCCTTCTCTGAACCTCTGAAGTCATGGAATGGTCAATGATCTGTCTGTAGATGCTTCTGACTCTTTATATCTATGCTGTGCCTTCATCTGACACTGGATACAATGACACTCAAATCTACATTGCCTCTTATGACCCAGAAAGAGAAGCTTGAGTAAATTAGTTGTGAAAAATGATGGATATGGAGAAGTTTATTGATTGTATTCAAACCTGCTAGTTTGGTGAGGCAGCAGTGAGAATATCAATATAATCTACTTTACTATGAGGACAATGACATTTTAAGTGAGGATTCAGACATCTTATTCAATTTGGTTTCCACCAACTCTGGGTCAGCTTCACATTGGTATGTCAAAAATATAATACTATGAAGAAATACATAGATTTTAAATTCTTATACTTAAGCTTGATCAAGGTGGAAATTTTTCTTTCATATTTCCTGATATTTAGGAAATGTTTCATAAATATTGCTTATTGTTGCTATCAGTAATTGTAGAACAGTGTATCAACAAAAACATTTAAAACATCCAGTAATATGTGCATCTAAACTAACACATTTTGAAGACCTGAAATAGAACTTACGGAATTTAAAGTTAGTATGAATAGTCTGGATATTTGGATGCATAAAAATATCCAGTTAAATACATTCACTGCTTAAATAAATTTATATTCCTACAATATATTATAACTATATTTATACAAGAACCACATAAGGTAGATATGAATTACATGTGTCTTGGATATGAGGAGAATGGCATTATTCACAAGAAAGTTTAAATTATATTTATTATTTTGTATTTAGCACATGTGCTTTAGTGTTGGGTTAAATTAATTCATGTACCTTTGGTTGTTTATTTCCCCCATTCATATACTGCGACATGACAAAATGATTAGCTCTGATTTCTTAGTGCAAATGTGGATGAAGTAGACAATCATCCACATAGAAGTAAGGTGTGCATGCAATATGTTAATTTAGAAATAAGGTCTGGAATTGGGCTTGTGGGCTTTCCTTACTTCTAACAATTTAAAATTTAAACCAATGGTCTTGCAGTCATAAAAATATCACAGTATTAGTATATGAAATGGAGTTCAGTAAAAAAGAGCAGCAACAACAAAAAAACCCAGATGGTGTGTTTTTGTTTTGATATTAATATATATGTATATTTTTTAATTTCCAAAAGCACCTCATATGCTTTATTGTCTTTTTATTAACCAGGAGCAGTGGATGTCCATGTCACCTTTGTTGTCATATAATTATCTTCAACTAATTGAATATCCTTTATAAAACATCGAACATTACCAAAGCCAAAGCTAGGAATTACATATTAAATAATTCAAAATCATCCACTTAAAATGTAAGTCAGAGTGATGGTTAATTTCTGGAAGTAACTGCCACATTACAATGCTTTAGTATTATAAATTATAAATTTTTTGTGAAAGTCACTTTCTACATAGTCCAGGATGTCTCAAAATGTTTCTGTTATTTTGACAAAAGGATATTTTTTTATTATTTTTTTTATTTTCCATTTTAAATTTAGATAAGAAACAAGGTTGCTTCACAAGTCAGTTCGAGGTCCCTCTCCCTTTCCCTCCCCTCCTCCCGTGTCCTCCCCCCATTCCCCCCCCCATTATCCCCTCATTCCCCCAGGGAGGGTGAGGCCCTCCATGGGGGTGTCCATAGTCTGTCATTTCATATAGGGCAGGGCCTAGACCCTTCCCCAAGAGTTCAGGGTGAGAGTGCACATCACATTGTTCTATGGGAGTCCAGAGTCCGTGTGTATACTTGGGATGGGTACTGATCTGCTGTCCAAGGCTCAATAGATTACCTAGGCCTCCTCACTGACACCCAGATTCAGGGGGTCTTGATCAGTCCCATGCTGGATTCCCAGGCTGATGCCTGGGATTCAAGAGTTAACCTTTGTCTGGTCAGCTGTTTCTGGGGGTTAAACCAGCCCAGTCTTAATCCCTTTGATCATCAATCCTCCCTCTCTGATACTGGCTTTCTTGAGTTCAGCTCAGTACTTAAGCAGCCACTAAATGAAGTTTCTGTTTCCCAGACTCTCTGGCCATAGGATTGTAGGCTGACACTCCCCAGATCTATGTCTAAAATCCATATATGAGAGAGTACATGCCATGTTTCTCTTTTTGTGACTGGGTTACCTCACTCAGGATGGTTTCTTCTAGTGTCATCCATTTGCCTGTGAATCTCATGATTCCATTATTTTTTCCTGCTGAATAGTACTCCATTGTGTAGATGTACCACATTTTCTCTATCCACTCTTCGGGTGAGGGACATCTAGGTTGCTTCCAAGTTCTGGCTATTACAAATAAAGCTGCTATGAACATAGTGGAACAGACATCTTTGTTATAAGAATGGGCATCTTTTGGATATATGCCTAAGAGTGGAGTTGCAGGGTCTTGTGGTAGGTTTATTCCCATTTTTCTGAGGAATCTCCATACTGCTTTCCAAAGTGGCAGAACCAGTTGGCACTCCCACCAGCAATGGAGGAGTGTCCCCCTTTCACCACATCCTCTCCAGCATAAATTGTCATTGGTGTTTTTGATTTTAGCCATTCTGACAGGAGTGAGATGGTATCTCAGAGTTGCTTTGATTTGCATTTCCCGGATGGCTAAGGATGTTGAGCACTTTCTCAAGTGCCTCTCAGCCATTTTAGACTCCTTTATTGAAAACTCTCTATTTAGTTCTGCAGCCCACTTCTTAATTGGGTCCTTTGCTGTTTTGGAGACTTGCTTCTTGAGTTCTTTGTAAATTTTGGAGATCAACCCTCTGTCAGATGTGGGATTAGTGAATATTTTTCCCATTCTGTGGGCTGCCTTTTTGTCTTGCTGACTGTGTCCTTTGCCTTACAGAAGCGTCTCAGTTTCAGTAGGTCCCATTTATTAATTGTTGATCTCACTGTCTATGCTACTGGTGTTATGTTCAGGAAGCTGTCTCCTGTACCAATTCGTTCAAGGGTACCACCCACTTTCTCTTCTAAGAGGTTCAGTGTGGCTGGATTTATGTTGAGGTCTTTGATCCATTTGGACTTAAGTTTTGTGCATGGCGATAAACATGGATCGATCCGCATTCTTCTACATGCCAGTCTCCAATTATGCCAGCACCATTTGTTGAAGATGCTTTCTTTATTCCATTGTATATTTTTAGCTTCTTTGTCAAAGATCAGATGTTCGTACGTGTGTGGGTTAATACCCGGATTTTCAATTCGATTCCATTGGTCTGCCTGTCTATTTTTGTGCCAATACCAAGCTGTTTTCAGGACTATAGCTCTATAACAGAGTTTGAGGTCAGGGATGGTGATGCCTCCGGACGTTACCTTGTTGAACAGGGTTGTTTTGGCTATCCTGGGTCTTTTGTTTTTCCATACAAAATTGATTATTGTTCTTTCAAGGTCTGTGAAGAATTGTGCTGGGATTTTAATGGGGATAGCATTGAATCTGTAGATTGCTTTTGGCAGGATTGCCATTTTTACTACATTGATCCTTCCTATCCAAGAGCATGGGAGATCTTTCCATTTTCTGAGGGCTTCTTTAATTTCTTTCTTTAAAGATTCAAAGTTCTTACGAAACAGGTCTTTCACTTGTTTGGTTAGCGTTACCCCAAGGTATTTTATGTTGTTTGTGGCAATTATAAAGGGTGATGTTTCTCTGATTTCTCTTTCAGCCCTTTTATCATCTGTATATAGTAGGGATACTGACTTTCTTGAGTTGATCTTGTAACCTGCCACTTTGCTGAAGGCGTTAATCAGCTGTAAGAGTTCCCTGGTAGAGTTCTTTGGATCATTGATGTAAACTATCATATCGTCTGCAAACAGTGAAAGTTTGACTTCTTCCTTCCCGATTTGTATCCCCTTGATCCCCCTTTGTTGTCGTATGGCAATAGCTAGAACTTCAAGTACAATGTTGAAAAGGTATGGAGAGAGTGGACAGCCTTGTTTTGTTCCTGATTTTAGAGGAATTGCGTTGAGTTTCTGTCCATTTAGTTTGATGTTGGCTGTTGGTTTATTGTATATGGCTTTTATTATGTTTAAGTATGTCCCTGTTATCCCAGATCTCTCCAAGACCTTTATCATGAAAGGGTGTTGGATTTTGTCAAAGGCTTTTTCTGCATCTAGTGAGATGATCATGTGATTTTTGTTTTTCAGCTTGTTTATATGGTGGATTACGTTGATGGATTTTCGTATGTTAAACCATCCCTGCATCCCTGGGATGAAACCAACTTGATCGTGGTGAATGATTGTTTTGATGTGTTCTTGGATCCGATTTGCCAGTATTTTATTGAGTATTTTTGCATCAATGTTCATGAGGGATATTGGTCTGAAGTTCTCTTTCTTGGTTGTATCTTTGTGTGGCTTGGGGATCAAGGTTATTGAAGCCTCATAGAAAGAGTTTGGCAAAGACCCTTCTGCTTCTATTGTGTGGAACACTTTGAGAAGAATTGGTATAAGCTGTTCTTTGAATTTGTGGTAGAATTCTGCACTGAGGCCATCTGGACCTGGACTTTTTTTGGTTGGGAGACTTTTGATGACAGCTTCTATTTCCATAGGGGTTATAGGTCTATTCAAATTGCTTATCTGTTCTTGATTTAGTTTTGGCAAATGATAGCTGTCCAGGAAGTCATCCATTTCCTTTAAATTTTCGAATTTTGTGGAGTACAGGTTTTCAAAGTATGACCTAATGATTCTCTGGATTTCCTCAGAGTCTGTTGTTATGTCCCCCTTTTCATTTCTGATTTTGTTAATTTGCGTGTTCACTCTCTGCTGTTTGGTAAGTTTGGACAAAGGTTTGTCTATCTTGTTGATTTTCTCAAAGAACCAACTCTTCGTTGCATTGATTCTTTGTATTGTTTTCCTGGTTTCTACTTTGTTGATTTCAGCCCTCAATTTGATTATTTCCTGGCGTCTACTCCTCCTGGGGGAGTTTGCTTCTTTGTGTTCTAGAGCTTTTAGCTGTGATGTTAATTCTCTGGTATAACTGTTTTCCTGTTTCTTCATGTGAGCACTTAGTGCTATGAACTTCCCCCGTAGCACTGCTTTCAAAGTGTCCCATAGGTTTGGGTATGTTGTGTCTTCATTCTCATTGCATTCGAGGACGTCTTTAATTTCTTTTTTTATTTCCTCTTTGACCCAGGGATGGTGCAGTTGAGCATTATTCAATTTCCATGAGTTTGTAGGTTTTCTGCAATTTGTGTTGTTGTTGAATTCTAATTTTAAGGCATGGTGTTCTGATAAGATGCATGGAGTTATTCCAATGTTTTTGTAGCTGCTGAGGTTTGATATGTTGCCAAGTATGTGGTCGATTTTTGAGAAGGTTCCATGTGGTGTTGAGAAGAAGGTATATTCTTTTTTATGTGGATGAAATGTTCTATAGATATCTGTTAATCCCAGTTGGGTCATTACTTCTATTAGACCCTTTGCTTCTTTGTTGAGTTTCTGTCTGGTATTCTTGTCTAGTGGTGAGAGTGGTGTGTTGAAATCTCCCACTATAACTGTGTGGGGCTTTAGATGAGATTTAAGTTCTAATAATGTTTCTTTAACGAATGTGGATGCCTTTGTATTGGGGGCATAGATGTTCAGGATAGACACTTCCTCTTGGTGGGTTTCACCTGTGATGAGTATGTAATGACCTCCTTCATCTCTTTTGATTGATTTTATTTTAAAGTCTAGTTTGTTAGATATTAGGATTGCTACCCCTGCTTGTTTCTTGGGTCCATTTGATTGAAAAAAATTTTCCCAACCTTTAACTCTCAAGTAATGTCTGTCTTTGAGGGTGAGGTGTGTTTCTTGTATGCAGCAAAAGGAAGGGTTCTGTCTTCGAATCCAATCTGCTAGTCTGTGTCTTTTTATGGGTGAGTTAAGGCCGTTAATATTGAGGGATATTAATGACCATTGATTGCTCATCCTTCTTCGATTTGCGATGGTTGTTGTTGGTGGAATTATGGGTGGAATTTCACCCCTTTGTTCTTTTGACTGTTGGTAGAGAGGGATTCTCTAATGCTTATGTTTTTCTGGTTGTAGTTAGCTTCCTTGGGTTGGAGTTTTCCTTCCAAAATTTTCTGTAGGGCTGGGTTAGTGGACACATATTGGTTGAATCTAGTTTTGTCATGGAATATCTTGTTTTCTCCGTCTATAGTGGTTGAGAGCTTTGCCGGGTATAGTAGTCTGGGCTGGCATCCATGGTCTCTTAGTGTAGGTAGAATATCTATCCAGAACCTTCTGGCTTTCAGAGTTTCCATGGAGTAATCAGGTGTAATTCTGATAGGTCTGCCTTTATATGTTACTTGACCTTTTTCCTTAGCTGCTCTTAATATTCTTTCTTTATTCTTTATGTTTGGGGTCTTGATTATTATGTGGCGAGGGGATTTTTTTTGTGGTCCACTCTATTTGGTGTTCTGTAGGCTTCTTGTACCTTCATTGGCATGTCTTTCTTAAGGTTGGGAAAGTTTTCTTCAATGATTTTGTTGAATATGCCTTCTGCCCCTTTGAGCTGGATTTCTTCTCCTTCTTCTATACCTATTATTCTTAGGTTTGGTCTTTTCATGGTGTCCCATAATTCCTGGATGTTTTGTGTTAAGGATTTGTTGGATTTAAGGTTTTCTTTGGTTGATAAATCCATTTCTCCTAATGTATCTTCAACACTTGAGATTCTCTCTTCCATCTCTTCTATTCTGTTGGTGATACTTGTATTGGTAGTGCCTGACTGTTTGTCCAGCTTTTCTATTTTCTGCCTTTCTTCAGATTGTGTTTTTTTTAGTGTCTCTATTTCAGTTTTCAACCCTTGCAGCGTTTGCATTGCTTCTTGCAATTTTCTGTTTATCTGTTCATCCATTTGTTGCCTTTTATGAATTTTTTGGTTTGTTCTTTCTTCCATTTCTTGCATTTTTTGGTTTGCTTTTTGTTCCATTTCTTGGATTTTGTGCTTTGTTTCTTCTTCCATTTCCTGCCTTTTTTGGTTTGTTTCTTCCTCCATTTTTTTCATTTTTTGCTTTGTTTTTTCTACCATTTCTTGCATTTTTTGCTTTGTTTCTTCTTCCATTTCCTGCCTTTTTTGGTATGTTTCTTCTTCTAATTATTGCATTTTTGCTTTGCTTTTTCTTCCATTTCTTGCATTTTTTGCTTCATTTCTTCTTCCATTTCGTGCCTTTTTTGGTTTGTTTTTTCTTCCAATTCTTGCATTTTTTGGTTTGTTTTTTCTTCCATTTCTTGCATTTTTTGGTTTGTTTTTTCTTCCATTTCTTTGAGGGATTTTCCAATATCCTCTTTTAGGGCCTCTATCATTTTCATGAAAGTGCTTTTAAGGTCGTTCTCTTCTGCTTCCTTCGCGTTAGAATATTGGGGTCTTGCTGGTGTCGAGTCTCTAGAATCTGGCAGTGTCATATTTGTTTTTCTGTTGCTGACTGTGTTTTTGTATTGTCTCTTTCCCATCTCTTCTTCTAGTGGGTGCAGAAAGAGCCTCTTCCTGGTCTGGGGACCAGAGTTCCCTTTTGGTGGGTGCTAGTAAGTCCGGTAATCTGGTGGTTCTTCTATACCTTGTCCAAATGCTGGTACGTGGGTGTAGAAGAACAGGAATCTGGGGCGCTTAGCCTCCTACCTGGTCCCCTGGACCCTATGTTGGGTCCTGTTGTACCTGATCCGGAACAGCTACTCCCCTGGTCTCCCTGGCTCCTCTAGTTTCCTGGTCTCTTTGGTGGGAGAGAAGATCTGGAGTCTGGGGTGCTTGGCTCCCGCCGGGATTGGGAGCTCTGTGCAGTTCCCAGGCGATCTGCAGGCTCTGGAACACAGGCCAGGAAGCTGGCCTGTTTACCTGAAGCTCCCACCGGGATTGGGAGCTCTGTGCAGTTCCCAGGCGATCTGCAGGCTCTGGAACACAGGCCGGGAAGCCGGCCTGTTTACCTGGTGATGCCAGAGGGACAGCTACTTCCCTGTACTCCCAGCCTCCTCTAGTTTCCTGGACTCGTTGGTGGGAGAGAATATCTGGAGTCTGGGGTGCTTGGCTCCCGCCGGGATTGGGAGCTCTGTGCAGTTCCCAGTTGATCTGCAGGCTCTGGAACACAGGCCGGGAAGCTGGCCTGTTTACCTGATGCTCCCGCCGGGATTGGGAGCTCTGTGCAGTTCCCAGGTGATCTGCAGGCTCTGGAACACAGGCCTGGAAGCTGGCCTGTTTACCTGATGCTCCCGTCGGGATTGGGAGCTCTGTGCAGTTCTCAGGCGATCTGCAGGCTCTGGAACACAGGCCGGGAAGCCGGCCTGTTTACCTGATGATGCCAGAGGGACAGCTACTTGCGACAAAAGGATATTAATTTAAAATCTTATTATTGTCTCTTTGTTGCACACAACCTTAGGTTTAATAATTATGTTTTTAAGCAGGAACTTTTACCATGTTCACTTCTTAATATATTCTCTGCCCATCTCCTCTCCCAACATGCTCTCCTCCTTTTCTAAAACAGTGATTTTTCTTGATTTCTTTTCTCTCAGTCTTCCAGATATTGGTTTTACAAGCATACTCTGATATGACTGTCAACCAATTTACTGTTCATACAATACTTCTAGCTCTTTAACAATATTTATATGTATTCTATGGTAGAGTATATGATACCACATTAGTAGAGTAAAGTAGGGTTGTGTAGCACACTTCTTAGTTTCCTTAATTTGAATAATACTTTTCATTAGAAGGATATAGTATTACTTCTACTTGTCTAGATAGAGTGTGTTGTATTTTGTTATAGCTATAGGCCTCTTTAATTGTTATAGTTTCATAATCTGGCTCATATGAATGTAGATAAATTATTTGTGTACATAAGGAAGTGAATAACACACAAAGCAATAATGAAAGACATCAAATATTGCCTTTGTGGGATCCAAAAGTACTTCTGTAAGAACATGAAATACCTTAAACGAGAGTATTTGCATTGTCATTGTTTGGAATTCAAAGTGAATTTATATTTGAATTATTTTTTACAACCATTCCTTTCCTTTTTAGAAGGGTGATGATGAAAATGAAAATAAAAAACATAACACATGTCTCAGAATTCTATCTTCTGAGAGTGTCTGATGACCCAGATCTGCAACCCTTTCTCTGTGGGTAGTTCCTGTCCATGTATCTGATATCAGTCCTTGGAAACCTGCTCATCATCCTGACCGTCAGGTCTGACTCCCACCTCCACACTCTCATGTACTTCTTCCTTTCTATTCTGTCCTTGACTGACATTGGCTTCATTTCTACAACAGTCCCCAACATGGTTGCAGACCTTCAAATCCACAGTCCAGCTGTATCCTATATGGGTTGTCTGACTCAGATATCTTTTTTGTCATTTTTGCATGTATGTGATGGCATATGACAGGTTTGTGGTCACTTGTCATCCCTTATATTACACAGTAATTTTGAACCCTTGTCGCTGTGGAATCTTAGTTTTAGTATCATTTTTAGCTAGTCTTTTTGAATCTCTGCTTCACAATTGTATTGCCTTACAATTTAAAGGCTTCAAAGATGTGAAAATTGCTAATTTCTTCTGTCACCCTTCTCAACTTCTAAATTTAGCCTGCAGCACCACATTTAATAATAGCATACTCATAGTTGTTACTGGTGTCATACTTGGTGCTTTTCCCTTACCAGGGATTCTTGTCTCATACTTTAAAATCATCTCTTCTATTCTGAGAATCACCTCTTCAGGTGGGAGATGTAAAGCCTTCTCCATCTGTGGATCTCACCTAACAGTGGTGTGCTTATTTTATGGAACAGGTCTTGGAGAGTATTTTGGCTAAGTTTTGCCTTACTCTTATGGAAATAATGTGGTGGTTAATGTGGTGGTATCATTAATGTACACTGTGGTCACACGCATGCTAAATCCTTTCATCTACAGTCTAAGGAATCAGGACATTAGCAGTTCCTTTAAAAGGATGCACTTTTGTCTTGTTTATAACAGGTCCCATAGACTTAATTTAAGACACAGGTTGGAAAAATTGGAAAACTAACCACCTAGATCTGTGAATACTGACTCATTGTATCAATATGGTATCTAAAGTTTGATGAATGTAATTTATCCTCACTTATCCATAACAAAAGGATGCTTTACTACAGTGAGTAGAATGGAATTCAGCTTTATTTATGTTTATTTATTTTAGATAGTCTCTCACCATACTGCAGGCTGACCCAGAAATTCTGTGTCTGCCTGTTTCTCTTGAGTGCCAGGATTGACCTGTGATCCACCACCACAGTCAATTAAATTTACATGTTTTTGTATTTTCCAAAATTTCAGTTTGGATAAACTAAATTTATGAGGCATATGATAGTGAAGGTTGCTGAAAATTGTGAATTTTATCAAACTGGGATCCTGAAGATTGTTATAATCATCTATTTTTTCTCTGAACACCTTATGCTATAAAGATTGGCAATAAACTTAGTAACTGTATGAAATTGATCCAAATAAACACGTACAGAATCATTTCAAACATTTTATAAATTGAAATCACTGACATGGATTTTATAATAATGGCATATTATTGCAAATATTGTCTTGTAGAAAATAGTAATGTGTGAGCTGACTAACTTTATGTCAACTTTATAGAAGCTGGAGTTACCTTAAAAGAGGGAACCTCAATTAATAAAATAATTCCATAATATCTAGCTGTGGGTCATTTTCTTAATTGGAGAATGATGTGGATGGGCCCAGCTCATCTCTGGGCTCGTGGTCCTGGGCATTATAAGAATGCAAGCTAAGAAATTCATGAGAAGCAATCCAGTAAGAAACTCCCCTTGGGGGACCCTACAGAATGTCCTACCCTCAGGTTCCTTCTCCTTTTGAGTTCTTATCCAACTTTCTTTTATGATGAACTGTGCTGTGGAAGTATAAGCAAATTAACCCCCAACTTTTTTTCATCATGGTGTTTCATTGCAGCAACAGTAGCCATAAGACAATATCTGTCTTAACAAAATAGTTGTTAACATTTGAATTCCACAAAATAGTCATAGAGGCACTACATAATAGTTTTAAACAAAATGACAGTCATTTTTTTTGAATGGTTGTTGGAAGCACCCTACACCCTGAACACTTTATTGCTTAAGTAGTTAGACACTGATTATCTATAAATGTATTCTGTACCTGGTCCCTGGTTCCTCTGCAGAGCCTTCTCAGGCTGCTGGGAGCTGGGACACCACTAAGAGAGGATAAGTGTGGGAAAAACAGCACCTCCTAAGTGCCTTAGAGGTGAACTGGGCTACAACAGGGCCCTTGAGTTAGCACAGGGGTCAGGAGTGTAGGCGTAAGGCAGGATCCAGGGGCAGTCAGTGTTCCCTGAGATGAGTCAAGCCCCAGCCCCCTCTGACCTAAAGCGGCTGGATGAGAGGAACAGCATGAAGCTTCAGGGCAAGGGGCCTTTAGGAGTGACCACTGCAGGCAAGAGCAAAACCTCACTTGAAGTGGCCATGTACTTGCAGGACAAGGCAGGGTTCCTCAAGGAGAGGCTGCCTAAGCCTGGGTTTGGGGCTCTCAGTTTTTAGTGTGAAGGAATATAGGGATACAGCCAGGCGTTTCCTTAGCCAAGCCTAACTCTTTATGCCTCCTAGGGGTAACACTCACCCACCTGAATTTCCAGAGGCTGATGTGACCCCCTTAGCTTTTCTTGCAAGGCACTTGTCACAGGGCTGCTGGAGTGGGGTGTGGGGTGATATGGGAGGCGGCTCTGGTGGTTGCATCTAATCTGCACAGCCACAAGTGAGGTTGGGGTGGCCAGGGCCTTAGGGGCTACCATAGTACAAGCACACAGCCAGGCCAATGAGTAGTGTGGCCAGGAAGAAGACGGCTGTGAGGTGGAGTTGCAGCAGCACTGCTGAAAGCACAGCATTGACCAGCAAGGAGCAGGACAATATGAAGTGGCGCGTGATGCTGCTGCCATGCTTCATGACAGCAGACATAAGCAGTCCGCTCACTGCCTGCGTCAGCACCACAAGCACTGCCCATCCAGAGAAACCCTCCAGGAAGCCCGGGCCTGGGCCACTGCCAGCATACAGCCCAAGGTTTAGGATCACCCCAAAAGTGTAGAGGAAGAGGTTCTGGAGAGCCAAGGGCAGCCACTATCGCTTCATGATCAGCTCTGTGTACACGGATGACAAGCCAGAGACGAGACAGTACACGGCGAGGAGCACAAGTCCCATTGGAGTGACGTTCAAGGGCATGGCATGGGCCCCAGCAAGGTCCACCTCAGGTTCCCGAGAGCCACTTGACACATAGCTGGCTTCTGCAGCCATCAGCAGCAGCAGTGCCAGCCCCTGGCGTGGAGAGAGGCAACGCCCAAGGCAGAGGCAGTACAACATCGCCGTGCTACCAATCTTGGCGTTGCTGAGCACCTAGTAGGTGCTGGGGTCCATGTGGCGCTGCAGGTAGATCACCAGGTTGTTGTTGGCGCCATAGACCAGGGCCGATAATGTAAAAGGTGCTGCCTGGCACCAGGGTGCTGTGCCTCGGGGCCATGTTTGCCAGCCCAGCAGGAGGAAGAAGGCACACAACAGCAGCTTGGTCAGCTCAGTGAGTAACACAGCGGAGGAGGGCTGGAAGGGCAGTTGGCCATCCATGTGGCGCAGGGCTAAGAACAGTGCATGGGCACCATGCACAGCAGTGGACAGGAACAGCATCAGCGTCCAGTGAGCCTGTCTAGGACGGGCTCGGCCGGGCACACCCCCATCTTCTACACTCATGGCCCACACCGCACCCTGGGTGGCCTGTGTAGTTAGCAAGAGACAGAGGAACTGGGGCATAGCCAAAGGAAACTGAATGCAGAACTGTGGTACATCACCAGAGAATAAATAAGCTCAGAGTCACATCCCACAGTTGGGGCTTGAGGAGCACCCGTGAGCCAGTTTTAGGTTAGTCCCTAAGGAGGGAAGGAATGCAGGGTGCAGGCTGACAAATCCCTGTCCATTCTCTGCAGGAAGAAAAGCGAGGATGAAAGAGACAGTATGGGCAGAGACAGCAAATGCACTGTAGCAGGGGAAGCCAGACATAGAGCCTGAGACTCGCTCATCCTGCCCTCCCCAAACTGTCTAGTCAGGCCCCTTTCGCAGCGACCTAAAGTAGTTCTTCAGTGTGTTCTCCACGTTGGGTACAGCATATGCCTGAGTTGCATAGATGCCAGTGCATGTGCCCACCGCGAAGCCCAACACTGCCGATGCACTCAGCTTGGCCACCACATACCCTGCCAGGAACCCCTTGATGAACGGGGAAGAGAAGACTGAGCTGTCCTGACCTACGCCACTGCTGACTTCATCTTCCACACGCTGCTGTAGGCGCTCCAGCTGGTTCTTGAGGAATGTGAGGTCCTTAAGCTTGGGCAGAGAATCCTTGTCATCTGCCATCGTCCCCTGCCGAGCCCCAATGGCAGTCATTTTACTGGTTTTAGAAATATTTGTTGTTTCATCAATACATACAAAATTTTCTTATGCTGAAACTAAACCAATTACTCTTATCCCGTTGAAGTGCACAAAAATGTTATGTATGAATTGATTTAATATTGACATATAACTTGATAATAATAATAAAGAATATATATACCTTATCCTAGACAAGCCAATAAAATAACTATAAGCTTTCTAGATCCTTCAATTGCCTGCCATACATAAAAAATAGACACACACCTGCCTCAAGGCAGCATATAGCACTGATTGGTAAGAGACCCTTATAACTTTGTTTCCATCATACACTTCACCTGCACCTCAAGCACTGGTCTAGACAGATAAAATACTCACAAACATTCCACGTCCAATTTTTATTGAATCCATTTATGTTGGGAAACTTGTCCCTGCTTAAAGTATAAGTATGCTTCCATTTGTGACAGTTCTTTACCAACAGGGAGACGAATGAAAATGAAAGCAAAACCTATGAAAGCCAATGGGATACAATGTACTCAGAACAAAGTTTACATTTACAGCTCAAATAATTGACATTACAAATCACAAATATAATCAGTACGTAACTGAATTATTCACTGAAGCCTTAGTAAAACAAGAAGAAACCAAACTACAAATTAGTGAACCAAAGCAAATAAGTAAGGTCATGAAAGGAATCAATGAAATAGAAACAAACAAAAGTAAAATAAATGTAATGAAGAGTTGGTTCTTGAGAAAAAGGAACAATATTAATAGTCACTTAGAAATATAGGAATGTCAAAAATTGATCATAATGAATACATAGAGACTCTACAATATATGCCAGTGAAATCCAGAAGATCATAAAGTTATACTTCAAAAACTTTCTCCAATAAATTGTAAATCACAAATAAAATGAATATATTTCTAGCTGCATATCAATTACCAAAGTTAACCAATGGAAGATAAAAAACCATTACAATGATACTAAAGCAGGAAAAACAAAACAAAGCAAAATAAAAACCTCCTGAATTAAATGAAAAAATACCTGCCAGGCCTGTGTACCTGTGTACCTCCTCATGTGTTGTTGGTCAGGGTAGTCCCAGATGCTTCCTAACCAAAGTAGAATATTTTCATTTCTCTTGATTGCCAACCAGAATTAAAAAATAAAACTGTATTTTCACTAGGTTACATAAGTTAAGCTGGGGCTCAGTAGTAAAAGGACCTGTAAGGTGACCAGGGATAGGGATAGACTAACTGCAAGTCTCAAGCTATGCCTCTTCTCCAAATATACCTCCTGGCTAGATTTCACAGTTCTAAAGTGCTATATAGGCTTCAGAGGGACTAAAGACAACAATGTGTTACACAGAAAGAAACTCTACAGACTATAGTGTAAACCTGCCAGTCAAGATATATGGCTGACTAATAGTGCAATTGTGTTCTAATCCTCCTATGGAGGGTTTGATTCCCCCTCAATAGTTGGGAATTCATGTCTGATATGGTAAACCTGATCAAAACCCATAGCTAGGGATTTCGTAGATGAGAAGGAAAACCTCACACTTTTGTTTATCTAAATTGACATGGCATCAAATTGTAGTTTTAAATTTTATGTTTACAATTATAGACAAACGTTCCTCTCATCCTTAATCAGAGAAGCTTCTCTTTGTCATCAACAGTGGTTAATGGATGTTAATGATGCTTAGAATAAGTGATAATTAAGGGTTCAGATCTAAACAGTATATTTAATCCATGTACTCTAAGGCTCAGGAAATATTGCCGAAAACAAATAAAAAAGTGTAAGAACCAAACTGTGGGGAGAAGATATTAATAATGTTATTTTCAAGGCATGACACAGGACATACTAAATACAAGATTACTCACAGCCTATGTGGCTATCTGACTAGGTTTGCACAAGACTGAATCTATCAATAGTCAATTATAGATAGTAGAAGGGGTTATATGACCCTAGCATTTCCTGTAGAATTATTGACAACTCACTGCTCTAAGGGAAAAAAACAATCATTTACCTTAGTTGTATATCAAACTTCAAGCACAACATGGTAAATGGCTAAGTTCAAACCCATGGCAAACAGCATATTCTGATTAAAATTTAAGTCACCGAACCAAATGACATGGGTATAGTAAAAGTACCTGTAAGGTGACCAGAGAAAGGGATAGACTAACTGCAGAAGACAATGAAAAGAAAACTTCGAATTAAAGAGGTTAGCCACACACAAAAAGCATGGTAAATAAATATTTCCAGGATAGAAAATAAAAATAAGGGAATTACACACACACACACACACACACAACAACAACAAATGCAGCAACAACAAAATAAACTGAACCAACAACATTGCTTAATGATATCTATCACCATCGCTGGTCTCAATAATAAAAACCAAACAAAGCAGAATGGATGCAAATAACATCTGTCCTGCTGCCTCCAAAAAACACAGTTTAACTAGGATGCACATCATCTCAGAGCAGAGGATGAGAAAATATATTTCAAAAACAGGCTTGAGAAGCAAGTTGATGTAACCATTTTATTTTTTATAAATTTTATTTAAATTAGAAACAATTTATTTTACATATCAATTACAGTTCCTGCTCCCTCCCATCCTCACATGTCCTCCACTAATCGCCCCATCCCATTCCCCATCCACTCTCCAGAGAGGATGAGGCCTTCCATGAGGGATCATCAAAATCTGTCACGTCAATTGAGGCAAGTCCTATGCCCTCCCCCTTTGTATCTAGACTAAGAGAGTATCCCACCATGGGAAATGTGCCCCTGAAGTCCATTCGTGCAACTAGGGATATGTCCTGGTTCCACTGTCAGAGGCCCCATAGACTGTCCAGTGCTCCTAGTTTACATGCACATTCAGAAGGCCTGGTTTGGTCCTATGTTGGTTCCGTAGCTGTCAGACTGGCGTCCATGAGTTCCCACTTGCTCAGGTCAGCTGTTTCTGTGGGTTTCCCCACCATGATCTTGACGCATTAGTTGGTCACTCCTCCTTCTCTGAAAGTGGATTCCAGAAGTTTGCTCAGTGCTTGGTTGTGGATCTCTGCTTCTGCTTCTATCAGCTTTCCATCAGCTACTGCATGAAGGCTCTATGATGGCATTTAAGGTAATCATCATTCTTATTATAGGGGAAGGGCATTTAAGGTAGCATCTCCACTATTGCTTAGGTTCCTAGTCGGGGTCATTCTTGTGTATCTCTGTATAATTAATTTCCGTAGTGCCAGATTTTGCTTTAAACATATAGTGGCTCCCTCTATTGATGTGTCTGTTTTCTTGTTCTCCACTATTCCTCTCCGCACTCAATCTTCCTGATACCTCCTGTTCTCCTCCCCATTCCTCTTCTCCCATCTCTCTCCTGCCTCCCTCCCCCTCATCTAATACTACCCTTTTTTCAGGGGCTTTTGTCTTTTCCCTTCACTGGGAGACCATGTATCTCTCATTTACCATCCTCCTTGTTTCCTTATTTATCTGGAAGTGTGGATTGTAGGGTAGTAATCCTTTGCTCTAAGTCAACATCCATATATAAGTTAGTACATACCATGTTTCTCTTTCTGTTACTGAGTTACCTCACTTAGGATGATTGCATCTAGTTCCATCCATTTGCCTGTAAATGTCAAGATTCCATTGATTGTTTTTCTGCTGAGTGGTATTCCACTGTGAGGAGGGAGAGACCCCACGAGTACCCACTGGAAGAAGTTATAGGAAGTTGACTGTATAAGTACACATCCAACAAGACAAAGACTTATATGACACTACCAGAGTCTAGGGATTCAACACCAGCAAGACTTGAACATCCCAATAGAGATAAAGCAGAAAAAGAATGACCTTAAAAACAACTTCATTAAAATGATAGAGGCCCTCAAAGATGATATGAGAAAAACCCTTAAAGAAATGGAAGAAACATCAAATGAAAAATATAAGAAATCAACAAATCTTTTGTAGAAAGCAAGAAAAGTCAACAAAAAACAATCAAACAGATAAAGGAAACAATTTAAACAGGTCAATACCTGAAAACTAAAATAGAAATAATAAAGTAAAAACAAACTGAGAGATTGCTGGAAATAGAAAAGCTGGGTAAACAACCAGGAACTACAGATGTAAGCATAATTAACAGAATACAAGAGATAGAAGAGAAAGTTTCAGGAAGATAAACTAGAGGAAATAGATTCATTGACCAAAGAAAATCTTAAATCCAATAAATTCTTAACATAAAATATACAGAAAATTTAGGACACTGTGAAAGGACCAAACGTAAGAGTAATATGTATAGAAGAAGGTGAAGAAGCCCAGCTCACAGGCATGGAAAACTTATTCAATAAATTCATAGAAGAAAACTAGGACATGCCTACAAAAGTACAAGAAGCAAGATCCAGGTAAAGAAGACCCCCACATTATGGCGTGCCTTCCAGTGACTGGGAAGGCCACAGAGCTTCTCATCCCGGCGGGAGCCAAACACTCCAGATCCTAGGTCTTATTTCCCAACAAGGGGACCAGGGGACCAGCTGTTCCGGTGGGACCAGGTAAAACAGGCCCTGCATCTACGCCTGTGTTCCAGTGTCACGTCTGCTTCTCGGCCTGTGTCCGAGAACATGCGGAGGGTGTCGGGGATAGACAACACAGAGACTCCTTCAACGATATAAAGAAAACTTTAAACAGGCTCCAAAAATGTTCAAGAAAACTTCCTAAGAAAGGCTCCCACCAGAGAAGCTTCTGCTCTCTCCTCTCCCCTGGCTGGTTCTGCTCTGACACCAGAGGTGGATGTGTGTGGGTTTGAAGGTGCGGTTAGTCTTTGGACAAGGTCGAGGTCAGGGCGGTTTCCGTGGGAAGGCCTTTTTCCAGGAACTTATTGCCCCGGGCATTGTATCCTTTTTCGTAAACATGTTTTTAGTAAACATCGTCTTACAGCTGCCTACTCCCAGGCAGAAGGGGAAGTAGGTCTCTGCTCAAGGTCTGGTGTTCCCACATTCCAGTGCCTGGAGATTGCCTTGGAATTGCACAGAGCTTCCAATCCTGGCAGGAGCCAAGCACCCCAGATTCCAGGTCTTCTCTTCGACCAATGAGACCAGGAAACAATCAGATACAGGTAAGCAAGGTCCCCCATTTCCCGGCTTGCCTTCCAGTGACTGGGGAAGTCCACAGTGCTTCCCATCCTGGCAGGTACACCCAAGATACCAACTCTTCTTTTCCAGCAAAGGGACCAGGCTATGCACCACAGAGTCCTGGTCTTCTTCTCCACACACACGACCAGAATGAGGACAAGGAATAGAAGAACTACGAGTTTATTGGACTTGCTAGAACCCACCAAAAGGAAAGTATGGTCCCCTAACAACCAGACCAGAAAGGGGCTCTTTCTGTACCCACTAGAAGAAGATATAGGAAACAGGCAAAACAAAAACACACTCAGCAACAGAAAAACAAATATGACACTGGCAGATTTTAGAGTCTTCACAACAGCAAGACTCCAACATTCCAATGCAAATAAAGCAGAAGAGAATGACCTTAAAAACAACTTCATGAAAATGATAGAGGCCCTAAAAGACAATATAGGAAAATCCCTCAAAGAAATGGAAGAAAAAAACAAAGCAAAAAATGCAAGAAATGGAAGAAAAACAAACAAAAATGCAAGAAAAGGATATCAAAACAAACCAAACATGCAAGAAATGGAAGAAAGAACAAACCACAAAATTCATAACATGCAACAAATGGACAAAAAATTAAATGGAAAATTGCAAGAAAAAATGCAAACAGTGGAAGGGTTGAAAACTGAAATAGAGACAATAAAAAAAAACAATCTGAGGAAAGGCTGGAAGTAGAAAAACTGGGCAAACAGTCAGGTACTACCGATACAAGCATGACCAACAGAATACAAGAGATGGAAGACAGAATCTCAGGTGTTGAAGATACACAAGGCGAATGGATTCATCAACCAAAGAAAATATTACATACAACAAATCCTTAACACAAAACATCCAGGAAATATGGGACATCATGAAAAGACCAAACCTAAGAATAATAGGTATAGAAAAAGGTGAAGAAAACCACCTCAAAGGAGCAGAAAACATATTCAACAAAATCATAGAAGAAAACCTTCCCAACCTGAAGAAAGACATGCCAATGAAGGTACAAGAAGCTTACAGAACACCAAGGAGAGTGGATCAAAAAAAAGTCCCCGCAAAACATAATAATCAAGACCCCAAATATATAGAATAAAGAAATAATATTAAGAGCAGCTAAGGAAAAAGGCCAAGTAACATATAAAGGCAAACCTATCAGAATTACACCTGACTTCTCCATGGAAACTCTGAAAACCAGAAGGTCCTGGATAGATATTCTACAAACACTAAGAGACCATGGATGCCAGCCTAGACTACTATACCCAGCAAAGCTCTCAATCAATATAGACAGAGAAAAGAAGATATTCCATGACAAAACTAGATTAAAGCAATACGCATCCACTAACCCAGCCCTACAGAATGTTTTGGAAGGAAAACTCCAACCCAAGGAAGTTAACTACAACCAGAAAAACATACATATTAGAGAATCCCACTCTACCCACAGTCAAAAGAACAAAGGGGTGGAATTACACACATAATTCCAACAACAACAATTCCAAATCAAAAAACAATGAGCAATCAATGGTCATTAATATCCCACAACATTAATGGTCTTAACTATCCCCTAAAAAGACACAGGACAGCAGAATTGATACGAAGAAAGAACCCCTACTTCTGCTGCATACAAGAAATGCACCTCACCCTCAAAAACAGAAATTACCTGACAGTTAAAAGTTGGGAAAAGATTTTCCAATCAAAGGGACCCAAGAACCAAGCAGGTGTAGTAAGTCTAATATCTGAAAAATTGGATTTTAAAATAAAATAAATAAAAAGAGATGAAGGAGGGCACTTCACATACATCACAGGAGAAAGCCACCTAGAAGAAGTGTCTATCCTGAACATCTATGCCCGAAATTCAAAGGCATCCATGTTCATAAAAGCAACATCACTAAAACTTAAATCAAATATAAAGCCCCACACAACTATAGTGGGAGATTTCAACGCATGACTCTCACCACTAGACACGAATACCAGACAGAAATTCAACAAAGAAGCAAAGGGACTAATAGAAGTAATGACCCAACTGGGATTAACAGATATCTATAGAACATTTAATCCACGTAAAAAAGAATTTACCTTCTCAGCACCACATGGAACTTTCTCAAAAATCGACCACATGCTTGGCAACATATCAAACCTCAGTAGCTACAAAACAATTGGAATAACTCCATGCATCTTATCAGACCACCATGCTCTAAAATTAGAATTCAACAACAACACAAATTGTAGAAACCCAACAAAATCATGGAAATTGAATAATGCACAATTGCACCATTCCTGGGTCAATGAAGAAATAAAAAAATAATTAAAGACTTCCTAGAATTCAATGAGAATGAAGACACAACATACACAAACCTATGGGACACTTGGAAAGGAGTGCTACGAGGGAAGTTCATAGCACTAAGTGCCCACATGAAGAAACTGGAGAATAGCTATACTAGAGAATTAATATCACAGCTAAAAGCTCTAGAACATAAAGAAGCAATCCCCCAGGAGGAGTGGAAGCCAGAAAATAATCAAATTTAGGGCTGAAATCGATAAAGTAGAAATGAGGAAAACAATACAAAGAATCAATGCAAAGAAGAGTTGGTCTTTGAGAACATCAACAAGATAGACAAACCTTTGTACAAACTCACCAAACAGCAGAGCATAAACATGCAAATTAACAAAATTAGAAATGAAAATGGGGACATAACAATGGACTCTGAGGAAATTCAGACAATCATCAGGTCTTACTTTGAAAACCTGCACTCCACAAAATTCAAAAATTTAAAGGAAATAGACGACTATTTTAATTTTGGCTATCACTTGCCAAAATTAAATCAAGAAAAGATAAGCAATTTAAATAGACCTATATTCCCTATGGAAATAAAAGCAGTCATAAAAAGTCTCCCAACCAAAAAAAGCCCAAGTCCAGATGGCCTCAGTGCAGAAATTCAAAGAACAGCTTGTACCAATTCTTCTCAAAGTTTTCCACATAATAGAAGCAGAAGAGTCATTGCCAAAGTCTTTCTACGAGGCTTCAAATACCTTTATCCCTAAGACTCACAAAGACACAACTAAGAAAGAGAACATCAGACCAATATCCCTCATGAACATTGATACAAGAATACTCAATAAAATACTGGCAATAGGATCCAAGAACATATCAAAACAATCATTCACCACGATTTAGTAGGTTTCATCCCGGGGATGCAGGGATGGTTCAACATAAAAAAATCCATCAATATAATCCCCCATATAAACAAGCTGAAAAAAAATCACATGATCATCTCACTAGATGCTGAAAAAACCTTTGAAAAAATCCAACACCCCTTCATGATAAAGATCTTGGAGAGATCTGGGATAACAGGACCATAACTAAACATAATAAAAGCTATATACAGCAAACCAACAGATAACATCAAACTAAATGAACAGAAACTCAATGTGAGTCTGCTAAAATCAGGAACAAGACAAGGATGTCCACTCTATCCATACCTTTTCAACATTGTACTTGAAGTTCTAGACAAAGCCTTACAGAAAAAAAGGAGATCAAGGGAATACAAAGTTGAAAGGAAGAGATCAAACTTTCACTATTTGCAGATGATATGATAGTTTACATAAATGACCCAAAGAACTCTACCAGGGAACTCTGACAGCAGATTAACACCTTCAGCAAAGTGGCAGGCTACAAGATCAACTCAAGAAAATCAATAGCCCTACTATATACAGATGATAAAAGAGCTGAGTGAGAAAGAAATCAGAGAAACATCACCCTTTACAATTGCCAAAAACAACATAAAACACCTTGGGGTAACACCAACCAAACAAGTGAAAGACCTGTATCACAAGAACTTTGTATATTTAAAGAAAGAAATTAAAGAAGCCCTCAGAAAATGGAAAGATCTCCCATGCTCATGGACAGGTAGAACTAATGTAGTAAAAATGGCAATCCTGCCAAAAGCAATCTACAGATTCAATGTAATCCCAGCACAATGCTTTATAGACCTTGAAAGAACAATAATCAATTTTGTATGGAAAAACAAAAGACCCAGGATAGCCCAAACCACCCTGTTGAACAGGGAAACGTCCGGAGGCATTACCATCCCTGACTTCAAGCTCCATTATAGAGCTATAGTACTGAAAACAGCATGGTATTGGCACAAAAATAGACAGGTAGACCAATGGAATCGAATTGAAAACCCTAATATTAATCCACTCATGTATGAACATCTGATCTTGAACAAAGAAGATAAAAATATACAATGGAAAAAAAGAAAGCATCTTCAGCAAATGGTGCTGGCATAACTGGATGCTGGCATGTAGAAGAATGTGGATCGATCTATGCGCATCGCCAAATGGATCAAACACCTCAACATAAATCCAGGCACACTGAATCTCATAGAATAGAAAGTGGGTGGTACCCTTGAACGAATTGGTAGAGGAGACAGCTTCCTGATCATAACACCAATAGCACAGACAGTGATATCAACAATTAATAAATGGGACCTCCTGAAACTGAGAAGCTTCTGTAAAGCAAAGGCCACATTCAACAAGACAAAAAGGCAGCCCACAGAATGGAAAAATATTCACTAACCCAACATCTGAAAGAGGGCTGATCGCCAAAATTTACAAAGAATTCAAGAAGCAAATCTCCAAAACACGAAGGGATCCAATTAAGAAGTGTGCCGCAAAACTCAATAGATTTTTTCAATAGAGGAGTCTAAAATGGCTGAGAGGCACTTGAGAAAGTGCTCAACATCCTTAGCCATCGGAGAAATGCAAATCAAAACAACTCTCACTCCTGTCAGAATGGCTAAAATCACAAACACCAATGACAATATATGCTGGAGAGGATGTGGTGAAACGGGAACACTCCTCCACTGCTGGTGTGAGTGCCAACTTGTTCAGCCACTTTGGAAATCAGTATGGCGATTCCTCAGAAAAATGGGAATAAACCTACCACAAGACTCAGCAACTATACTCTTAGGCATATATCCAAAAGATACACATTTATGCTACAATGATGTCTGTTCCACTATGCTCCTAGGAGCATTATTTGTAATAGCCAGAACTTGGAAGCAACCTAGATGCCCCTCAACTGAAGAGTGGACAGAGAAAATGTGGTACATTCACACAATGGAGTACAATTCAGCAGGAAAAAAACAATAGAATCCTAAGATTTGCAGGCAAATAGATGGCACTAGAAGAAACCATCCTGAGGGAGGTAACCCAGTCACAAAAAGAGAAACATGGCATGTACTATCTCATATATGGGTTTTAGACATAGCTATGGGGAGTGCCAGCCTACAATCCCATGACCAGAGTGTTTGGGAAACAGAACCTTCATTCAGTGGCTGATGGAAGAAGAGGCAAACTCCCACAGCTAAGCATTGAGCTGAACTCAGGATATCCAGTGACAGATAGGGAGGACTGATGATCAAAGGGATTAAGACTGGGCTGGTTTAACCGCCAGAACAGCTGAACTGACTAGGGTTATCTCTTGAATCCCAGGCATCAGGCTGGGAATCCCGCATGGGTCTGATCAAGACGCCCTGAATAAGGGTGTCAGTGAGGAGACTTAGGTAATCTATTGAGCCTTGGGCAGAGATCAGTATTTATCCCTGGTATACAAATGGACTTTGGACTCGCATTCAACAATGAGAGATGCACTCTCACCCTGAACTCTTGGGGGAGGGTCTAGGCCCTGCCCTGGATGAAATGACAGACTATGGACACCCCCACAGAAGGCCTCCCCCTCCCTGGGGAACGGAGGCGATATTGGGGGGGGTTGGTGGGATGGCACAGAAGGAGGGGAGGTAAAGAGAGAGGGACATGTAATTGACATGTGAAGCAACCTTGTTACTAATTTAAATTTAAATTTAAAAAAAGAATAGTCCAAGAAGCTTACTGAACACGAATAATAATCAAAACACCAAAAAGAATAGAGAATCTTAAGTGCAGTAAAGGAAAAAGGCCAAGTAGCATAAAAAGTCAGGCCTATCAGAACTACCCCTGATTTCTCCATGCAATCTTTGAAAGCCAGAAGTACCTGGATATATGTTTTACAAACACTAAGAGATGCCAGTCCAGACTACTATTCCCATCAAAACTCTCAGTCATTACAGATGGAGAAAACAAGATATTCCACAAAAAAACAATATTTACACAATACAGATCCACAAATCCAGCCCTGCAGAATGTTCTAGAAGGAAAACTCCCACCCAAAGTAGTTAACTATACACATAAGAATATAGGCAATAGATAATCACACTTTACTAAAAGCCAGAAATAGGGGGAACACTCACATAGAATACCACTACCAAAACAAATCCAAAACAAATAAAATTCAACAATGAATGGTCATTAATATCCCTGAATATCAATGGTTTTAACTCACCTATAAAATGACACCGGCTAAGAGAATGGATATAAAGACAGAATCCATCCTTCTGCTGCATACAAGAAACACACCTTACCTTCAAAGACTGATGTTACCTCAGAGCTAAGGGTTGGAAAAGATTTTCCAATCAAATGGACACAAGAAACAAACAGAGATAGCAATTCTAATATCTAACAAATTAGACCTTAAACTAAAATCAATCAAGATATGAAGGAGGTCATTTCATACTCATCATAGGAGAAATCTATCAAGAGGAAGTGTCAATTCTGAACATCCATGCCCCAAATACAAAGGCATCCAGATTTGTAAAAGAAACATGACTAACACACAAATCACATATAAAACCTCAAACACTTATAGTGGGAGACTTCAACACCCCACTCTCAACACTCGACAGGACCATCAGACAGAAACTTAACAAAAAACAAAGGAACAACTAGAAGCTATGACCCAATTGGGTCTAACTGACATCTATAGAACATTCCATCCAAACACAAAAGAATATACTTTCTTCTCAGTGCCACATGGAACCTCCTCAAAAATCAGGCACATACTTAACAGCATAGCAAACTTCACAGAAGAGAACGTGGGAAAAACCCTTGAACGAGTTGGCACAGGAGACCACTTCGTGAACATAACACCAGTATCACAGACTGAGATTGACAATTAATAAATGGGACCTTCTGAAACTGAGAATACTCTGTAAGTCAACAAGACAAAACAGAATAGGAAAATATATTTCCCAACCCTTCATTAGACAGAGGTCTGATGTCCAAAATATACAAAGAACTCAAGAAGCTAGACATCAAAACACCTAATAATTCGATTAAAAAGTGAGGTATAAAACTAAACAAATAATTTTCAATAGAGGAATCTAAAATGGCTGACAAACACTTAAGAAAATGCTCAAAATCCTTAGCCATTAGGGAAATGCAAATCAAAACAACTCTGATACCAATTTACACCTGTAAGAATGACTAAAATCAAAAATACCAAAGAGAGTTTATACTGAAGAGGATGTGAGAAAGGAGAACACTTCTCCCTTTCCAGTAGTAGTGCAAACTTGTTCAGCCACTATGGCGATTCCTAAGGAAAATGGGAATAAATCTACCTATAGACCCAAAAATACCACTCTTAGGTATAAACCCAAAGGATGCACATTCATAAAACAAGGACATCTATGTTCAACGATGTTCACAGCAGCATTATTTGTAATAGCCAGAACCTGGAATCAAATCTAGATCTCTCTCTCTCTCTCTCCCTGTATGTGGAGGGGCAAGACAATAATGGCAACCGATGATGCAGCTGCTTTGTTATGCCTCCAGGACCCTCTGTGGTATTCAATTGCAGGAACGGTCTAGTGGACACAGGCCAGAGGACTCAAAGTGTAGGGTGGAGGGGAAAGATATAAATGATAGCGATAGCTGGTGATGTTGGCTGCCTTGTTTGGCTGTTTTAGTCATTTTAGTATCTCATAAAAATGTATTTCAAACCAAAAGCAATCAGATAATACGGAGAAGGACAATAAACACTCATCAATTGAGAAATACACCAAGAGGACATTTTGATACTTAATATCTAATCCACAAATACAGGGGCATTCAAATTAGAAAAAAACACTACTGCAGCTTATATTACACATTCACCCTCATATACGTACTGATGGTGGGAAACTTTAATACTCCACCAATAGAGAGTTCATCCAGACAAAAAAAATTATTAAATTCTGTAGCTAGCAAGTATCATACACCAAATGGATCTAAAAGATATTTATAGAACATTTGACCCTGACACAAAGAAATATAACTTCTCAGCACCCCACGGAACTTTCTCCAACACTGACCATGTACTTGGACACAAATTAAGTCTCACCAAATTTTAAAAAAATTGCAGTATCACCCTGCATCCTATCTGACCAACACAGATTAAATTTGTATGTGAACAACAACAGAAACATCAGAAAGCATAAGACTCATAAAAACAAATAAACTCACTACTGAATGAAAAATAAGTGAGGACAGGAATTAAAGTCTTCCTGAATATACCACATACCCAAATTTAGGGAACATAAATTTATCCAGTTCTAAAAAGCAAGTTCATGGAACTATATTCCTACTTCAAAATATTGGAGAGATTTTACACTAGCGCTTAACAACACACTTGAAAACTCTAGAACTAAAAAAAAGAAATCTCACCCAAAATTAGTAGATGGCAAGAAATAATAAACGTCACTCAGGACTGAAATCAATAAGGAAGAAACATATGAAATGGCAAAAGCAAACAAAAGTAATACAACAAATCAATGAAACAGAGTTGGCTTTTTGAGAAAGTATCAGGGAAATTAACAAAGCCTTATCCAAGATCAGCTAAAAGGCAGGGAGGAGAACACCAAAATTAGAGATGAAAGTGGGATATAATATCAAAATGGAGGATATCCGTAGAATCAGAGTGATGTATTCTAAAATGCTATAGTTTACAGATTGGAGAATCTAAAAGAAATGGATAACTTTCTTGATATATACTATTTACCAATGTAAAATTAAAATCAAATAATCCAATTGAACAGACCTAGAAACTGTGGTGAAACAGTAACAGTAACTACAAATCTACCTACCTAAAAAGACTAGAGTCAAATGGTTTTGGCATAGAATTACCCCAGACATTCAAAGAAAAGTTAATGACAATATTACTTATTTTATTCACAAAATAGAAACAAAAGAAGGCTTATTAAGGTGAGTAGGGGCCCTGCTCTGAGCCCCACCTCCCTACATCCCCCGGCTCCATCTCCCTGGGGGTTTCTGTACCTAAAGAAGACCTGCACCCCACAGAAGATCGATTGAATCTGCCCACACCTCAGTTTCAGTGTCTTCTAGTCCTTTCCCAGTACTTAAGGTGAGTGGGGGCCCTGGTCTGAGCCCCAACCCCCTACTTCCCCTGGCTATGTCTCCTTGGGCGTTTTCTACACGTAGAGAGGTCCTGACTCCCAGAAGTATTACCCTGAATCTGTCCACACCTTAGCCTTCAGTGTCTTCCAGTCCTTTCCTGGTGCTTAAGTATCTAATGCTTAGGTTTCTTCCTGGTGCTTAAGTACCCTCTGGTCACTGCCCTGTTCTTGAGAGTTTCCCAGATCCACATGCCCCCGTGGAAGTATTGGACCTGCTTGAATACACTGGAAAGGATCCTTAGACCCAAACCCACCAGGAGAGGAAGAGACCCCAAGAGATCCCACTGAAAGAAAGGATGAGAATACAGCAATATAAAAACACAGCCAACAACAGAGGAACCAGTATGACACCACCAGAGTCTACAAACTCTACACCAGCAAGACCTAAACATACCAACACAAATGAAACAGAAAAGAATGACCTTCAGAGCAAGCTACTGAAAGTGATAGAGGCCCACAAAGAGGATGTGAAGAAATAGAAGAAAACACAAACCAAAAATACAAGAAATCAACAAATCTCTTAAGGAAAGCCAAGAAAAAACTATCAAACAGACAAAGGAATCAATTCAAACAGTTCAAGACCTGAAAAGCAAAATGGAGACAATAATAAAAATACAAAGGGAGGTAATGCTGGAAATCAAAAGGCTGAAAAAACAATCAGGAACTACAGATGCAAGCATAACTAACATAATACAAGAGATGGAAGAAATATTCTCGTGCACTGAAGATAAACTTATCAACAAAAGAGAGTCTTAAATCCAACAAATCCTTAACACAAAATATTCTGGAAATATGGAACAGCATGAAAAGAACAAATCGAAGAAAAATAGGTATAGAATAAGGTGAAGAATCCCAGTTCAATGATACAGAAAACATATTCAACAAAAACATAGAAGAAAATTTTCCCAACCTGAAGAAGGAGATGCCTATGAAATGACAAGAAGCTGACTGAACACCAAATAGACTGGACCAAAAAAAAAACAAAAAACAGTCCCCTTGCCACATAATTATCAAAACACCAAACATACAGAATAAAGAATGAATATGAAAAGGAGCAATGGAAAAATGCCAAACCTATCAGAATTACACCCGACTTCTCCACAGTAACTATGAAAGCCAGAAGGTCCAAGATACATGTTCCACAAACGCTAAGAGACCACAGATTCCTGCCCAGAGTAATATTCCCAGTGAAACTCTCAATCACTGTAGGTAGAGAAAACAAGGTATTCCATGACAAAACCACAAATCCAGCCCTACAGAAAGTTCTACAAGGAAAACTCTGACCCAAGTAAGTTAACTACACTCAAAATAACATGGGCAATAGTTAATCTAACTTAACCTGAAATGAGAAATTGGGGAAAAACTCACACACAAAACCACCACCAAAAACAGATCCAGAACAAACAAGGATCAACTATAAATGGTCATTAATATCCCTGAATATCAATGGTTTTTACTCACCTATAAAAAGACACGGGCTTACAGAATGGGTACGAAGACAGAATCCATCCTTCTGCTGCATACAAGAAACACAACCCAATTTCAAAGACAGACGCTACCTCAAGGTTAAGGGTTGGGAGAAGACTTTTCAATAAAATGGACATAAGAAGCAAGTGGATAAGTGGGATAAGATCCTAATATCTACCAAATTGACTTCAAACTAAAATTATTCAAAAGAGATGAAAAAAGACATTTCATATTCATAATAGGAAAAATCCATCAGGAAGAAGTCTCAATTCTGAACATATATACCTCAAATATAAAGGCATTCACGTTCATAAAAGAAATATTACTACAACTCAAATAACACATTAAACCCCATACGCTTATAGAGGGAGAATTCAACAACCCACTTTCACCACTGAACAGGCCCACCAGAAAAACTTAACAAAGAAACAAAGGAATTAACAGAAGTTATCACCCAATGGGACTTAACAGACATCTATAGAACATTCCACCCAAACATAAAAGAATATAACTTCTTCTCAGCACCACACAGAAACTTCTTTAAAATCAGCCATATTCTTGGCAGTAAAGCAAACCTCAACAGAAACAAAAAATTGGAATAACCCCTTGTACCCTTTCGTGCCACCAAAGCTTAAAATTAGAAGTCACCATCAACACAGACTGCATAAACCTCACAAACTCATGGAAACTGAACAATGCTCAATTGCATCATCCCAGGTAAAGTAAGAAATAAAGAAAGAAATAAAAAGCCTTCCTAGAAATCAATGAAAATGAAGGCACAACATACCCAAACCTTTGGGCTACTTTGAAAGCAGTTCTATGAGGAATATTCATAGCACTACATGTCCACGTGAAGAAACTGGAGAATTGCCATACTAGAGAATTAACAAAATAACTGAAAGCTCTAGAACAAAAAGAAGCAAACTCATCCAGGAGGAATAGACGCCAGGAAAAATCAAATTGAGAGCTGAAATTAATAAAGTAGAAACAAAGAAAACAATACAGAGAATCAATGAAAGAAAGAGTTGGTTCTTTGAGAAAATCAACAGGATAGACAAATGTCTATCAAACATAACCAAAAGACAGAGAGAGAACATGCTAATTAACAAAATCATAAATGAAAAAGGGAACATAACAGACACTGGGGAAATCCAAAGAATCATCAGGTCATACTGTGAAAATCTGTACTCAACTAAATTGGAAAATGTGAAGGAAATGGATGATTTTTTGGATAGATATCACTTACCAAAATTAAATCAAGAAGAGATAAACAATTTAAACAGATCTATATCCCAAAAAGGAATAGAAGCAGCCATAAAAAGTCTTCCAACCAAGAAAAGTCCAGGCCAGATGGTTTCAGTGTGGAATTCTACCAAAAATTCAAGGAAGAGCTAATACAAATACTCCTCAAATTGTTCCACACAATAGAAGTAGAAGGATCTCTGCCAAATTCATTTTACAAGGCTACAATTATATTAGAAGCCAAACCACATAAAGACACAACGAAGATAGGGAAATACAGACCAATCTCCCTCATGAACATTGATGCAAAAGTACTCAATAAAATACTGGGAAATAGAATACAAGAACACATAAGAAATATCATACACCATGATCAGGTAGGCTTCATCCCAGGCATGCAGGAATGGTTCAATATATGAAAATCCATCAATGTAATCCACCATATAAACAATCTGAAAAAGAAAAACCACATGATCATCTCACTAGAAGCTGAAAAAGCCTTTGACAAAATCCAACACCCCTTCATGACAAAGGGCTTAGAGAGATCAGGAATAACAGGAACATACCTAAACATAATAAAAGGTATATATAACAAACCAACAGTCGGTGTCAAATTACATGGAAATAAACTGAAGGCGATTCCTCTAAAATCAGGAACAAAATAAGAATGTTCACTCTCTCCATATCTTCAATATTGTAATTGAACTTCTAGCTAGAGAAATAAGACAACAAAAGAAGATCAAGGGAATATGAGTTGGAAAGGAAGAAGTCATACTTTCACTATTTGCAGGTGATATGATAGTCTATGTAAGTTAACAAAAGAAATCTTCCAGGAAACTCGTACAGTTAATAAACACCTTCAGCAAAGTGGCAGGATACAAAATTAACCCAAAAAATATCAGTAGCCCTACTGTATATACACAATAAAGAATTCAGAGAAATAATTCAGAGAAACATCACCCTTTACAATAGCCACAAACACGATAAAATATATTGTGGTAACTCTAACCAAACAGGTGGAACACCTGTATAACAAGAACTTTGAGTCTTTAAAGAAAGAAATTAAAAAAGATACCAGAAAATGGAAAGATCTCCCATGCTCTTGGATAGGTAGGATCAACATAGTAAAAATGGCAATTTTACCAAAAGCAATCTACACATTCAATGCAATCCCTATCAAAATACCAGCACAATTTTTCACATTCTCAAAAGGATAATCCTCAAATTTATATGGAAAAAAAGACCCAGGATAACCAAGGCAACTCTGTACAATAAAGGAACTTCTGGAGGCATCACCATTCCTGACTTCAAGCTCTGTTATAGAGCTATAGTCCTGAAAAGAGCTTAGTATTGGCACAAAAGCAGAGAGGTAGAACAATGGAATCGAATCGAAGACCCTAATATCAACCCACACACCTTTGAACACCTGATCTTTGACAAAGAAGCTAAAACTATAAAATGGAAAAAACAAAGCATCTTTCAACACCATGCACAAAATTTAAGTCCAAATGGATCAACTATCTCAACATCAATCCAGTACAATGAATTTTTTAGAGGAGAAAGTGGGAAGTACCTTGAACAAATTGGTACAGGAGACCACTTCCTGAACATAACACCAGTAGCACAGACACTGACATCAACAATTAATAAATGGGGCTTCCTAAAACTGAAGAGCTTCTGCAGGGCAAAGGACACAGTCAACAAGACAAAAAGGCAGCCCACAGAATGGGAAAAGATATTCACAAACCCCACATCTGACAGAGGGCTGATCTCCAAAATTTATAAAGAACTCAAGAAGCAAGTCTCCAGAACACTAAAGGATCCAATTAAAAGATGGGGTACAGAACTAAATAGAGCATTCTTAATACAGGAGTCCAAAATGGCCGAGAGACACTTGAGAAAGTGCTCCACATCTTTAGCCATGAGGGAAATGCAAATCAAATCAACTCTGAGATACCGTCTCACTCCTATCAGGATGGCTAAAATCATAAACACTAATGACAGTTTATGCTGGAGAGGATGTGGAGAAAGTGGTACACTCCTCCACTGATGGTGGGAGTGCCTCCTTGTGCAGCCACCTCAGAGATCAGTCTGGAGATTCCACAGAAAAATGGAAATCAGTCTACCACAAGATCCAGCAATTCCACTCTGAAGCATATACCCGAAAGATGTACCCTGAAACAATAAGGACATCTGCTCAATTATGTTCATAGTAGCATTATTTGTAATTGCCACAAACTGTAAAAATCCTTGCTACCCCTCAACTAAAGAGTGGATCGAGAAAATGTGGTACATTTATACAATGGAGTACTACTCAGCAGAAAAAAAACTGGAATCTTGAAATTTACATGCAAATGGATGGCACTAGAAAAAAACACCCTGAATGAGGTAGACAAACATGGTGTGTACTAACTCATATATGGATTTTAGACATGGAGAAATGCATTGCCAGCCCACAATCCCACCGCCAGAGAGTCTGGGGTTGAGGGAGGACTCTAAGAAAGATATGCATGATAACCCAGAGAAGGCTTATGGGATGCTATCTCCTAATTATTTTGGAGGTAAAAGGAGAGGGCAGAAGGAGATGGGAGAAAGAGAGGGAGAGAAGAGGAGGAGAGAGGACAACACGGGAGAGCAGGATGGTTGAGCCAGGGTAAGAATAGAGGAGAAATGGATACTAGAAAAGAGGGAACCATTATAAGTTGAAGGAGAGATCTGGCACTAGTGAGATCTTCATAGATCTACAGAAATGGCACCAACTGGCATTAAGTCTACCTTAAATGCTCTCCCATGTCAATGAGAATGTTGGCTACCTTATATGCCACCCTAGAACTCTCATCCAGTGGTTGATGGAGACAGAGGCAGACAACCACAGCTGTGAACGGAATTGAACTCCTGGAACCCACTTGCAAAGAGGAGTGATGAACAAGGGAATCAGAAACAGGCTGGCGAAGCCCACACGGACAGCTGACCTAAACAAGGGACATCACATGGACTCCAGACAGATGATTGGGGGGCCAATGTGGAGCCCTGGGCAGTAGATCAGTGTTTATCCCTGACATACAAACAGACTTCATGTGTTTATAACACAATAAGGGATGTTCTCTCAGCCTGGATACTTAGGGGAGTGCAGTGACCCTGTCCTGTGTGAAATGAGAGACTCTGGATATCCCCTATGTTGGAAGTGGGGATAGTGTGGGAGGCTGGGGGGATGATGAGGACGGTGCAGGAGGAGGGGAGGGAGAGAGAACTGGGATTGGCATCTGAAGCAAGCTATTTAAAAATGAGTAATAAAAATAATAGTCATGATGATTCAGACAAAATAGCACCCTGCAGAATGAGAAAATATTTTAACCAAGTACAAATCCAATATTATAGTTAATATCCCAAATATATAAAGAACTCAAAATTGCATTTCAAGGAAGCAAATAACCCATTTAAATATTAAGTATAGATTTAAAAAGTGAAGTCTCCAAAAAGGAAACTCAAATGGTTGAGAAACAATTAAATAAATGTCTAACATCCTTAGTCAGCAGGAAATTGCAAATTAAAACTACTTTTAATATTGGCAAGAATGAGCAGGGAGAACACTCATCCAGTTGGAAGTACAGACATCAAAATCAATGACAATTCTTCAGGAAGATGATAATCAATTTACCCCAAGATTCAGCTATCCAATTCTTGGACATATATCCAAGACCCAGAGACATTTCTCAACTATGTTAATTTCTTTTCATTCTAAGTCACCAGAAATTACAAACAAGCTAGGTGCCCTTCAAGAGAAGAACGGATAAAGAAATGTGGTGCTATGCTCAATGTAACATTTACTTTTCCTAAGGTTTTCTATTTAAATCAGTGTTTCTCCCTATTATGTAACTATTTCTGCCATTTACAGCATTGTCTCCTGGATGCAAAGGGGGATTCATATGACTGAAGCCAATAAAACTTACAAAGCTTGGGAAATACAGAAAAATGTAAGACTTGAAAGGCTGTTAAAAGCTAGTGGTGCCAGGGATGTGGGTGGAGTTTTCTTTTGGAACTTCCTAACATAGGGAGTTCAGTGATGCTGAATCCAATGATTATCACTAATGCTTCAGTGTGCTTAGGTGAAGTAGTTGCTTCTGAAATTAAACCCTCACTCATCTATGATTTTATAAACAAACCAAATAAATCATTGTTCTGATATTTTTGTATTTGTTGATTTTTTCAAATCCCCACCTCATTTATCTGTCCCCCTCTCCTCTCAGTCTCCCACTATCCATTTCTCATCCATTTCTACTCATAAAAGGAAATAACTCCCATGTATATCAAAAAGAGACGTCCTGTTGTGTTGAAGTAAAACTAACCATATTGTCTTGTATTAAGGCTGGGCAAGGCAATCCAGTGTAAGGAATAGGGTCCCAAAAGACATCAAAACAGTGATAAACATCCCCTACTCCCACTGCTAGGAGTCCCACAAGAAGACAAAGCTATACAACTGTCACATATGTGCAGAGAGCCTATGCCAGTCCCATGCAGGTTCCCTGGTTGTTTGTTCAAACTCTGTGAGCTACTATGATCTCAGATTAGTTATTCTTGTGGTGTCCTTGAACCCCCTCTTTCCTACAATCCTTCCTTCCTTTCTTAAGCAGGATTCCCTGAGCATGGCCTAATGTTTGATTGTGGGCCTCTACATCTGTTTCCAAGAGTTAGGGTATGAATTCTCTCTGATTCCCACTGGGCTAGGCAATAATCTCTGAGTATAGCAGAATATCATTAGTTATTATTACATTGACATTTCAAGTTGTGCTTTGATCTATGCTACGTCTCTGGAATATCCAGTACCTGGGTCCTGATACTACAGGTAGTGTCAGAGGTGGCATGGGTCTCAGGTTGGACCAGTCATTGGTTTGCAACTCCTGAAATCTCTGTGCCAACCTTACCCCACATCATGCCACAGGCAGGACAAAATCTGGGTCAGAATTTATGTGACCAGATTGATGTCCCAATCCCTCCACTGGTAGCCATGGAGAAATCAGGCTATGAATCCCCTATTGCTAAGAGTCTTAGCTGAGGTCATACTTACATATTTCTGGGAGATTCCTTGCACCAGGTTTCTACATGGTCCTGAAATGACTCCCTTTCTGGTAGTTTCTTTCAGTATTCTCCCCCTCCTCTCTCCAAACCTGATCACTCATGTTACTATCCCCACCTGCCCCAAGGCCAACCAAGCCTTGTCTTGTGATCCAGTTAAACTGGTTTTCTTAGAAAATACTAACTGTAGGTTGGCTGTCTTCTGGAGAAAGTACACCATTCATTTATTCAATTTTTCATTTTTATAATAGGATCTAGACATCTCAATTTGGGGTATGTAAAAATTTGTGTTAGAACTTGGTGTAAATATTTGGATTCATCTCTTTGGGTAGGTGTTCAGTCCTCTGGTTGCTATTGCCAAAATATGATGCTTGCTTTTCGGTCTTGGCATTACTCTAATTTTAGGGTTCAGACTTTGATTAGACACAATCTGAAATTGTACCTGGAGCATGGAATTCATAAGTCAATCAGTAGGTGGAATTGGTGATAGGCTAGTCGACAGTGATAGGGGAATTATTCCACAGACTATTAAGCAGAATTTGCCTTCCAGCTCCACAGAGGGCAAAAATGGCAGAACTAGGGATCCTCTGGCTCTGTCCATAGATGGCAGTGAATTCAAATGGATGGAGGTAGGCTAGGAGGGGAGACTCAGTTCTGTGAGATTTTCAACAACCAAGAGCCCTCTGAAGTCCACAACAGATGATGAGTAGGAGTGTCCAGGAAACACATCTCAAAGTTCTTCTGCAGTCTCATCACCATGTGTCTAAGGGTGGGTTTACTTTTCTGAGACAGAGTATTGCCAAATAGCCCAGAGCTCCTGAATCACAGAGTCAGGCTTCTGACTAGATTGTTTTACTTCACTATTTCATTGCACAAAGTCTGAGGTTCTTCTAATTACACACAGTAATTGCATGTCAATAAGGAGCAGAGAAAAATAATCTTCAGTTTGACTAATTTACCTTTCCCATTAAGTATTTGCTATTGATGCTGTATTTTTACATTCTTCCACATTTCCATTATTTCTTAGGAGAATTTGTCATTTATCCATTATTACACTGAAATACACATTATTTCACTGCCCTATAATTCCCCTATAGGAAAGAAAGCCATGTTCATGTCAGCTTCATTAAATGTACTGATGCATTTCAGTTATTATCTTTTATGGGAATAAGAGAATGATTTCACATGTATCCATATGTTCTCAGAAAAGGGAAATAGAAACCAATACTTTAGGTCTGAGGCTGAATCATGACAACACATCAATTCAATGATTTACCATGGATAAAAGGACACAACAATAATACAGAAACCAAAGTTCACAATGTAAGCAAGAGGAGGAAACAGGTGATGGTGAGATGGGAGTGATGAAGGAGCCGAGCAGTATGTGTGCTTGGAAAGGAGGCAGAGCTGGTGACATGACAGTGGTGATGGGTTTGAGAGAGGCCTCAGGTCGATAGTGCATCGTGTTTTTGTCCAGTGGATTTGAAGGGATGGTGTACAGATGCCCATAGCTTAAGCAGATGCAGACTCAGCCCCCAAACAAGCTACCTGGCCAAGGAATTACATTAACATTTGGCAATGATGGAGGCCAGAGATGAAGAATTTTCCACTTTCTAGATTGGATCTCCTCAAAGGACTACCATGTCCCATGATGTCACTGATGGAATCAATGGATATGATGCTCATGTGGCCAGGGTCCAGGTTGCTCATGACTTGTGCCATGGCCTGAAACCATGTTGATATCCCTGGGCCATGATGACCCCAGTAGCCATATTGATGTGAGTGGCCTGTACAGCTGAGACTTTAGTGGTGTCATGGTCTGTGTTACCAATTTGACCCATGTCTGGATCTGAAGTTCTGCTACATCCAGATTCTGAGTTGATGTTCATATTGCCACTGAAAGTCAAGCAGAAGTCCTTGGCCTGTTCTACTACCTGAAGCCATGTTGATGTTTGTGGGCTGTCCTTCTGCCTAGGGGCCATATTAATCTGAGTGGCATATATCTGAGACACTGGTGATTCCATGGTCCATGTTGCTGCTGAGGGCCATGTCTGGGTCTATGTTATTATATCTGTTCACTCCCATGATGAACCCCTTTGTCTTTTGTTTGAGCACCAAGGACACTGAAGCTCCCTCAGTAGATTACAGAAATGAAATCTGGCTTTGTGGTCAATGCACTTCAGGTTGGATTCTTGTTAGAAAATGCTATTGAACCTAAAGAGTGAGATGTGGGCATCACACTTCCAATGGGAGTGTATGATATACAGGATTGCTTCCCATGATGCAACATGTCATTCAGGTCTCCTTGTCAGGAGGACAGATTATCTGCAGGAATTCTTTGAATGCATTTACATGGTATCCAAGACGTTTCCCGTGTTTTACATTATATCCAGGACAGTTAGCCATGGGAACAACATATCCAGGCATGCTTCCTATGATGAGACAAGATATTCAGGACTGCCTCTGTATGTTTACAACATATAGATTGCTGCTTTCTATGAAAGTACAAGATATCCAGGGTTTCTTCCCATGAGGGTTTATGATATCCAGGATTTCTTCCCATGTGGGATCCACATATGCAGGAATTCTTCCTTTGCTTTTATATGATACACAGGACTGTGTCCTGCACTGGAATATAACAACCAGGACTTTTTTCCATGCATGTACAAGATATCCAGGCTTTATATCAATCTGGATAGGCATATATAGTACTGTTTCTCTCGTGAGTTCACGATATCCAGGATTTTCTCCCATGTGGAAGATGACATCCATATCTGCCTCTCAGGCAGGTAAATGATATGGAGGACAGCTTCTCATTCAGGTACATGATGCATAAGAATGCATCCTATTTGGGTACATGCCATCCAGGACTACATGCCACATAAGTACAACAAAACCATTATGGCTGTCCATGAATGTGAAAGATACTCATGAGTGTTTCCCAATCAGATAAAACATATCCAGCTCTGCTACACATGTGGGTACATGACACTCAGGACTACCTACCCAGCAGATAAATGCTATAGAGGATTACTTAGCAAGTGTGTACATGATATCCATGACTGTTTCATGTATGGGTACAACATTTCCTAGACAGTTTCCCATGCATGTACAACAAATACAGGGCTACTACCTGATTGGGTTCATGATATCTAGGATGGCCTCTCATGGGGAAATGATACCCAAACTTCTTCCCATGCAGGGAATGATATCCAAAATGATATCATGTTATGAGTACATGGTATCCAGAACTAAATCCCATGCAGGTACATGATATCCAGGACTGCTTTCTATATAGGTACATGATATTCAGGACTTCTTTCCATTTTGGGAAATGATATCTACAATTTTCCCATAAAAGTAATAATAACCATGGCAGCTTCTAGTGTGGTTACCACTTATATGTGTCTTCTTCCAACACAGGCCTAACATATCCACGACTATTTCTTATGAGTGTACCTGATATCCAGGACAGCTTAGCAAGTGGGTACAATATGTCCAGGACTGATTAACATGCAGGCATCAACATATGTAGGTTTGATTTCCACATGGGCACAACAAATCCTGAACTGTCTCCCATGTGTATAACATATCCATTATTGCTTTCCACGTGGGTACATGATATCCAGGCCTTATTCTTATGTGGTTTAATGATATCCAGGACTGCTTCTGATCTAAGTAAAGCATATACAGAAGATTTCCCTTGTGAGTAGATTATATCCAGTATGGCTTCCCATGAAATACATGATATCTAAGACAGATTCACATGAGGGTAATACTTAATCAAACATTTTCCCAGTAAGGCACATAATGTCCATTTAAGTGCAAGATATCTAGGACTTGTTCCCATGTGGTTACATGATATCCAGGACTTCTTCCCATGTTTTATATGATATATAAGACCACTTCTCATGGTGGTAAAAAAATCCTGAGCACCATCCTATGCAGGTACATAATATCCAAGACTTCTCATGTGCAGGACTTCTTCTCATGTGGATACACAAGATCCAGGACTGCTTCTAATATGAGCACACCTTATCCTGAACTGCTTCCAATGTGAATGCATGGCATCCAGGTCTGATTTGTAAGGAGGATACTTGACATTCAGGGACTGTTTCCCTTGCAGTTATTACTTACCTAAGACTGCTTTCCACATTCCTGGTGTATGACATCCAGAACTTCTTCCCAATCAGGTACAACAAATGCAGAACTGCTTATCATATAGGCACATGACGTCCAGGACTTCTGCCCATGTATGTATTTGACCTACAGGGTGAATTCCCATGCAGGTACCTGTTATCCAGGTCTGCTCCCTGTCCAGGTACATCATATCCAGGCCTGCTTCACAAATGGGTACATGATATCCAGGACTGCATTCCATGCGGGTACACATGTTGAAGAATGACTCACATGTAGGCACAACATAGTAAGGACTGCTTCCCATGCAGGACTGTTACCCATGGGGGTACATGGTTTCCAAGACTGCTTTCCTTGCATGTTCATGATATTTAGGACTTCACCCCATGTGGGTACTTTAGAAGAAGTTGCAGTGATCCACAACCAAATGCTTAACTCAACCCTCAGAGCTCAGTTGCAGAGAGGAAGAAGATTTATATGAGCAAGGGGGTCAAGATGGTGACTGGGAAAAGCAGAAACAGCTGAGCCAAGCTAATAAAAGCTGTCAGACTCTGGACTGACAGCTAGGGAAGCTGCATGGCATCAAACTAGGCCCTCTGAATATGCTTGGGGGGCTCCTGGCAGTGGGACAAGAACTTATCATGGGTGCAAGAAATGGATTTTAGGAGCCCATTTCCTATAGTGGGATACCTTGCTCAACCTTGATACAGGGGGGAAGGGCTTGGTTCTTCCTCAACTTTGTATGCTATGTTTTTTTGACTCCCTAATGGAGTCCTTAACCCCTCTCCTAGGAGTGGATCGCTGGTGCGATGTGGGGTAGAGGAGGGAATGAGAGGAAGGGAGGGAGGAGGAAGTGGGAATGGTTTGTAAATTGAAAACAATAATCTGGAAAATTTTTAAATTGTTACTTCATTTATAATAGTCACTTGAATTTATTACAATGTTTTTATCATGTGTGTGAGAGAGATGTGTGTTACATAATTAACACATATATACTTAAATATTAAATACATATTTAAACACATACATATTAAAATTTCCCCCTTCCCTTTCCTCTTTCAGAGCCTCCCATATCCCCCAACTAGATTTATTTCAAATTCATGGTCTTTTCATATTCATATTCCCAGTGTGGCCTCAATGCACAGATCTCCATTTTCTGATTTATACTATTTATTTAAAGGGATTTAAAAATCACTTTACATCTTCAGCAGTTACAAAAAGCAAATTAAAGCTACTTTTGTTACTGTAATCAGAATGGCCAACATGAAGAAAAAAGATGACAACAAATTTTGTCAAAATTGTAGAGAAAGGGGAATTTTACATAGTAAATATAAACTGGTAGAACAGTTATATGTAGAGCCATCAGAGTTCCTAAAATACCTAAGTATTTACCCACAATTACTTTAAATCCTGCTTTGAGATAATTTTACATTCATGTTTAATGTTTTAAAATTGCTAATCACATTACCTTGAAAATGGAACCATCGTAGATATTCACCAAAAAATGAATGGATAAGGGACATTGCTACACATATATAACAGAATTTTATTTAGATGTATCAAAAAGGGAGAAAGTTTCATTCATAAGTTAAAACATGGAACTAGAAAAAATAGTATTATTTAGAAAAGTGAGATTTATACACATAAGCACCAAATATTTTCTCTTATGTAGATTTTTAATTTATTTTATTATTTTATATGTTTTTGTGTTTGACCTTGTCCTAGTAACTTGTTTTGCTGTAAAAAAAACCACCATGGCCAAAGGAATTTATCAAAGGAAGTCTTTAACTGGGCTTACCCTTTTAGGGGCAGAAAAAAGACATGATAGTAGGAATAGATGAGAATTCACATTTGATCCACACACAGAAGGCAGAGAGCACACTGGGAATTGGGGAAATCTTTTAAAAAGTTGGAGCTTTCCCCAGGGACATACCTCCTCCAACAAAGTTGCATCTCCGAATCCTTCCCAAACAATTCTGATAACAGCCCATGTATTCAAACATAAAAGTTTATGGGGACCATTCTCATTTAAACCACAGAACCTGCATTTATGTCTGTGTACCAGGTATAGACCTGGTACCTACAAAATCCCAAAGAGTGTATCAGATTACTTGGAACTGGAGTTACAGTTGGCAATGGTCCACCACATTGCTTCTGAGACCTGAGCCCTCTGCAAAAGTAGCTGACTGCTTTAAGCCATGGAGTCATCATTCAACCCTCTTGATCTTAAATTTTAATTTTTCATACATGAATACATATATTGTGAATTTGTTTGATGTGTGTATATTATTAAACTATAAAGGGAAACTACAAAAGATATTAAGACAGGAATGGGAGATGGAATACATTGGACATACAAGCAAAAAGAGACAACTTCTAGGGAGGAAGGGAATCAGAAAGAGGAATGAGGAAATAGAATTGTAATGGATGCTACAATGAAAAAAAAGTATGTATAATGCCCCAATGTGAAACTCATTGCTTATTTATGGCAGCTTAAAATTTTAATAAAATTTTTCACACATGCACGCACACACACACACACACACACACACATATATGTATATATATGAGAGAGAGTAAGATAATCCCCCAAATTATCAGTGTGTGTGATGGTTGTAACCTGTGATTACATATTTTCATATGAGTTAGATGGTGTCAATCATTGATAGGAAAAGCTTGTTTTCTGAATATATAGCAATTAAAATATTTTCGTTTAATATGTGATTAAAATGTTTCCCTATGCTATGTGGCACCATGATGATACTGCAGGTGAAATAGGTCATAGACTGTCCCAGGGTGCATTCAAAGTTGGAGTATGATCTGAAACTGGGATGAACCATTGTTTTTACACAGATTTGAATAATTCTAGCCCATATGATATATAGAACTATGTTATTGTGGGCCTTTTCTTTCTTTATTGGCTGGAGGCTAGGTTTTGAAAAAGTTATGTGTGAACTCAAGCAATGATGAGCTATCATGCCATGACTGTAGAAATGACCACCTTAGCTTTGCTAGGAAATTCTGACATTGGCTGTCATCTGTTAATGGATGTGACATCTAGTGGGTGTACAAAGTCTGTCTAGCAGGTGGTGGGCACTGTTGTCTCTGACTCCCTTATGCTTTTATTTGATCAGAGACAGACTCTTCCTGCTATTACCCCAGTGCTCCACAGGGGGTAAGAAAATTGTGAGAGTTCCTTGGTATAGTATAAATCATAGAAGTCGTTCCTTTCAGATTCTCTCAGTATAACAGTACAGACAGAGTGGGTGGAAAGAAATGAAGACATGAATGTGAAACCATCATGCTTTGCTCTTTTACTTTTAATGCAGTTTTTACTCAATTCTTTGTTCTGTACATTCCTACATCTTTTTTTCCAAACTGAATTCTTTTTACTAATTGAAATTTTACTGGTTACATTGAGGGTTATAGTAGAGACACTTGAATTTGCAGAGTTGTTAAAATAGTCACAAAAATCTAAGAAGATACATATATTTTGTTACCTTTTGCAAGGTTTTTATACTATGTTCCAGATTCAAATTTCAACACAACATTTCTATAAGACAGTGACATATCTTCAAATACAAATATTCTTTATATCATTACTACTGATTCACAATTAAATCATATATGAATTTATCAAAACTTTTGCTTTAGAAATCAAACTTCAAAATTATTATGAAAATCAAACTACCAAGATGGGTGATATTCCAGAGTGTACACATTTCCAAGGGGAATCTCAAACAGTTATGGTAAAAGTAAAATAAGACTACAAATAATTCAAAATATTTAAAACATTAAGTGACTATGACTGCAAATTGTCAATCATCACTAACCTAAACATTGCAAAACTAAGCTGACACTCAAGACAGCCAGTTTAATATTCCACTGTTTTCTTATTACACTAAAACGTAAATATCCATAAATTATTTCCTATCTTAAAAACATAATTAATGTCTAAAAATTAGAATGAGATAGGATTCCTACATTTACAGTGTTTCTATAATGAATAGTAAAAAATAGCCAGGCATGGTAAAACTCAGTTTTCATCCCTTTACTGTGAAGCAGAGGCAGGTGGATGTCCTGTGAGTTTGAGGACAGCCTAGTTTAACGATATAGCCATCCATCCAACTGAGAAAAAGAAAAGAGAAAATGAACATGCATTAGTAAAGAACTGATAAAATATTCCACTTATTTTTGCAAGAGAATAAATAGGGAAGAATCAATTATTTAAAATGGTGTGGGTTTAGTTAGACTTGGCTTCTTTCCTTTGGCTTCACCAAAAGATGGTGTCTCCTCACAGACAATTTCTTCATGCTCTACATGTAAGATTTTAGTTTCTTAGTTGGCCATTTCAGCCTGTTTTCCCAATTTTCCTCATTTTCCTTTCCTTTGCACTTTTTGTCTAGAAATTATCCTGTATATGTTGTTGTTAATTTCAAATTTTAGAGAAGTACATTTATCAGAGATCCTTTTTTAGGGTGATCTCTGTGTAAGCACTCCCTCATCAGCCTTTCTGGAGAGCTATCCTTTCTCATGGGTACCTTGGGCACTGGAGTCTTGCTCTGACAAAATCTTTTTCTTCAGCTCTTCATAGGAAACCTCCAATTTTCATTCCCTGACAAATTTACATTTTGTCTGAGTTCAGCCTGGAAGTTAAACACTTACTACACCATCTCCAAAAACCTGCTCAAAATAAAAGAATGCCAAATAAAAATTTAGGCAGTACCTTGGCTTTAAATACAAGACTATGTATCTTTCTAACTTTTGTATCAACAACGAAATTATAGATACTATAAATTAGAACAGACAGATGCTTATGTTTATTTTGCAATATTAGGAAATAATATTACTTATGACTATGATAATTGTGTAAAGAATACGAAAAATTGGAATGTGTTAACATATAGGTACTCATCGTATGAGTACCTATAACTAAATGGGTATCATATATTAACTTTTTCATTAAGTTAGAAGAATAATAAAAGAAAACTATCTAAAGAGAATCCAGAGAGGCATATAAGTCCTTATATTCTATATCTAGTCTTAGTAAATTATTGCTTATGTTTGTGATCTATTTTCTATGCAGATGAAGTAAAATAGTGAAAATTATTACTGAAATTAGAGTCTTCTGCTGGAAAGCCTCCAAAGGGCCCATTTAATGTCCCTGTTCCTCAAGCTATAGATAAAAGGGTTTAGCATGGGGGTAACCATGGTGTACATCACTGTGGCCACTGCAGTCTTCCTAGGGGAGTGTGAGGCAGCTGAACTGAAGTATGCACCAAAGGCTGTCCCATAAAATAAACAAACAACTGATAAGTGAGTTCCACAGGTTGAGAAGGCTTTGGACTTCCCATCTTTTGATGAAATTCTCAGAATGGAAGAAACTATTCTTTTGTAGGAATAAAGGATTACTGAGACTGGAACACCACCAAAAATGATACCAAAAATATAAATGAATATTTTATTGTTAGACGTGTTTGAACAAGCAAGACTAAGAAGCTGAGCAGGATCACAAAAGAAATGAGGGATTTTCACAACTCTGCAGAAAGTGAGTTGTGACACAATCAAGAAGTGCAACTGAGAGTCCAGAAGACTGATGGAGAGTGATGACAGGGACAAGAAGACACAGAGGCGGGGATGCATGATGGCTGCATAGTGTAGAGGGAAACAGATGGCCAACAAGCGGTCATAGGCCATCACAGTCAGGAGTAGACTGTCCAGACACCCAAAAAAGAAGAAAGAGGACACTTGCATTAGGCAGCCTGCATAGGTGATTGACTTGCTGTGTGTCTGGATGTTCATCAATATTTTGGGGATTGTAGTACTGCTAAAGCCAATGTCTGCCAAGGATAGATTGCAGAGGAAGAAGTACATAGGAGTTTGGAGGTTGGAGTCAGAGCTGACAGCCAGGATGATGAGCAGGTTCCCAAGCACTGTGACCAGGTACATGGACAGGAACAGTCCAAAGAGGATAGGCTTTATTTCAGAGTCCTCTGAAAGACCAAGAAGGAGGAATTCCCAGGCACAAGTTAGATTCTCTCCTTTCATTGAGAAGGAACACCTAGTAAAAATAGCATCATTTAAACAAACAAAGCAATGTAGTGTCATTGCCTTATATTCTTAAACTCTCAGTATTTAAGATTCTGCTCTTGAAGACAATGCATTCCAGTAACTTTGGTAATAGAGAACATTCAGATAAATGAATATCTGAGTACCTGTATCAACAGTTCATTTTTTTCTCTTCAGTGCTGGGACTTTAAAACAGCACCTTTCACACAATAGGCAAACATTCTCCTGTTAACTTAAATCCCCAAATCACTGCATACCTTTCAGGGCAGAAATAATTAACGATAAGTATTATTCATATTTAAAACAAATAACGATCCTAAGAATTAGTTAAATATTTGTTATTCTTCCTAAGTACAGTTTAAAACATTCTGTTAAACAGATATTCTAGAAACAAAATTGTATTGCCTGTATAAACATTTTATATTTTATATATTACTTATTCAGAAGTTTGTGCTCTTTGTAGTCATTTATACTCCTTACCAAGATATATCTGTTCACAACTATTATTTTAATTTAGTGAGTGTTTTCTCTAGCTTGTGGTGACTTGACAGAATGTATTAAATAGATGTATAGTTTTAAACAGTTCTGACTAATTTTCTCATCAAATTCAACAATACAGTGGATAAGTTGGAGTAAAGAGAAAATCTGTATCTATATCTGAAACCCCAATTTGTCTTAACATCAGAGAATAAAACATTTTCCAAGTGTTTACTCAGAGATTAGTGAAACAGCTCTTAAATTCACTTTCATAAGAGCAACTAAAATGACTTTATTGTTTCATTAGTGTAAAATAAAATTCAGAAAAGCATGGGGTAATATTAAAATTTCTGGACTTCTTTTAGTGTATTAAAGTATATATTACTGAATTTAACATATTTGGTTGTGTACTAAATATAACAGTTTTTAAATACTGTCTTAATGCTAGAATGAAATTATAATTCATATTCACTTTTTAAGACTTGGTGATGTTTTGCCACATTTGCCAATTACAGTGTGTGACATATAGTCATACGATATGCTAACAGTCTTGAGAATTATTGTCTATCAGTAACTAAATGCTCCAATAATGTTACCTGTTTTCATTTATATTATTGCCCAATATACAAGGTTAATAACACGTTTAAAAACTTATTTATTAATGATACACTAGTTACTACTAGCTCTTTAGTATACTAGCTTGATATATTTCAGTTTTCCCAAAGGAAAACTCTGTGATCAAATTGGAATATGTATTGGAATATGTTGGTATAATTTGGTTTTTGTGCCTGTAAATTATTTACTAGGAACTATATAAACAATATTATTCATAAATGTAAATATTCTTAGAAATTAAGCATAATGTTGTGCTTTGACGCTATGTGTACCATATAAGTTTTACCTGACCCTTTTAAATGATAGTCCTACCTGAAATATGAAGCTGACTTTGTTTTTTAATTTCTTATTATAACACTCCTAGGAATGTTTTATGTGTCTGCATATCTTACTCAAGCAATTATTTCAATGAGAAAAGTCATCCACTGTAATTATTTTAATTATAAAATGGAATAATGTTAATTTTCCTTCTTTTGTACATTTTCCTGTGACAGGAAAAGAAAATGTCAAAAAGAGTCAAAAGCACTGTGTATGGAAGCAAAGCTGTCTCTCAGACTCATTTCACCATTGTGAGAACTCGTAGCAACTTAATATATGTCTGAGCTCAGATGGAGCTCTATATCCATTCTAGTATTTTATCCCAATAGGTGATGAGGAAACACAGCTCCCACAGTCCACCATCTACTCACTGTCTTTTGTTTGAACTCAGTGCTGTGAAGGTAATTTCCGTTGCCATATGAACAGTGTTTCCAGATCTGATGCCCCTTAGCTGCACTTGGAAAGGGCTAAGGCTTCCTTGTAAGGAAGAAAGAATAACAAGGGACTTTAGTAATAGATTATATACTTGGAGGGGTGCACAGTTGTGGACCACTGGACAGAAAGAAGGATTCCTAAAGACTAGAAGGAAAAGCTAATTATTTATAGATTTTTGCTTTGAGAAATCAATTAACAAAGCTCATAATTAGTCACATAGTCACATGTTGTCACAATCTCTGAAGATTTCTTATTGTTAAAAGAAAATACTTTTTACAACTCCCAGAAAGGTCTTCATTTTTCTTATGAAAATCTACCGAAAACACTAAAGTTCTTATTTGTCACTATATAATCTCAGGCTAAAATGTGACTTTTTAATATCTTTTATGTTTCTGTTGAACAATAACATCTGCTATCTCTTATACATCATATAATTTATAAAGAATTATAAATTCTATAGGTGATATAATATACTGTACTCATTTTCTCAATTATTATTTTATTTTTTGAATTTATTGCTTTGATTTGACATACTTCTCTCAAAAAGATTTATGTATAAAGGAAAATGATTTTATATATCTAAACACTCAAATCTCAATTCTGCTAGAAAAGGAAACCTTGCTTAAGAGAAACAAATGCAGTCATAATTTTACCTGGATATCTATGAATCTCCACTGAATCAGTGACCTTAGGTAAAATTAATTGCCACATTATTTATCAGCAGCTGTACTTTTCAATATAGTCATTTAATTTGTCTCTGTGTATGAATACACGTGTGTCCAAATGCCATTGGAGGTCAGAGAAGAACAATGGATCACTTGCAATTGGTGCTACAAATGTCTGTGGGCTGTTGACTACTAGACATCTTGATTTCATTTTTTTCCATATACTTTTTATTTATCTTTTTACACATGTCACTTTCAGTTCCTTCTCCCTCACTTTCTTCCCCAACCTCCAAACCTCACAGCCCATCACCCCTACTCCAAGCCCCCTCTGCTCCCCAGGGAGGGCAAAGGCCTCCATGAGGGATTTTCAGAGTCTGTCACAACATCCCATGAAGGGCCCAGGTTCTTCCTCATGTGACCAGGCTGAGAGAGCATCCCTCCACATGCTATGGGTTCCCAGAGTTCTTCTGTATGCCAGGAATAAATACTGCTCCACTCTCCCCGGTCCCACAGATTGCTAAGGCCTCCTATCTGTCACCCAGCTTCGGTGGGATGGTGTCTGGATCAGTCCCATGCTGGCCCCTCAGTCATCATTCTGGGGTCCATATGTTCCCACTTGTTTGGGTCAGCTGCCTCTGTGGCTTTGCCAGCCCGTTCTTGATCCCTTTGGTCATCACTCTTCTTTGTTACTGTGTTCCAGAGTTCAATTCGGTTCACAGTTGTGGGTGCCTGTCTCTGCCTCCATCAGTCATAGAATGAGCATTCTAAGATAGCATATGAGGTAGTCATTATTCTCATTATCATGTCAAGGCATTTAAGGTAGCCTTAATTCCAGTTGGTGGTCTGTGAAGAACTCATTAGTGCCAGATCTCTCCTCCAACTTATAATGGCTCCCTCTTTTCTAGTATCTCCAGTCTTTTTCTCCTCCATTCTAACCCTTGTTCAACCTTCCTGCTCTCCCATATCCTCCTCTCCCAACCTCTTTTCTCTGTATTTTTCTCCCATCTCCTTCTACCTTCCCTTCCCCCCCCCCCAATCCAATTAGAAGATCACATCCCATAACTCTTCTCTGGAATACCATGCATATCTCTCTTGGGGTCCTCCCTGTTTCCCAGACTCTCTGGCTATGGGATTGTAGGCTGGCACTCCCCCCGAACCATGTCTAAAATCCATATATGAGTGAGGAAATACCTTGTTTGTCTTTTTGTGACTGGGTTACCTCACTCAGGATGGTTTCATCCAGTGCCATCCATTTGCCTGTAAATTTCAAGATTCCATTTTTTTCTGCTGAGTAGTACTCCATTGTATAAATGTACCACATTTTCTCTATCCACACTTCAGTTGAGGGGTAGCAAGGTTCTTTCCAGGTTCTGGCAATTACAAATAATGCTACTATGAACATAGTTGAGCAAATGTCCTTATTGTATGAGGGTACATCTTTTGGGTATATGCCTAAGAGTGGAATTGCTGGAACTTGTGGTAGACTGATTTCCATTTTTCTGAGGAATCTCCATACTGATCTCTAAAGTGGCTACACAAGGAGGCACTCCCACCATCAGTGGAGTGTACCACTTTCTCCACATCCTCTTCAGCATAAACTACCATTAGTGTTTTTGATTTTAACCATTCGACAGGAGTGAGATGTTATCTCAGAGGTGTTTGATTTCATATCTAACACACATAAAATAAATTATATGGGTTTTTTCTAATTCTTCTCTGGATTTTTAAAATTTTTTATTAATTTTTATTTTTAAATTTAAATTTAAACAAGATTGTTTCACAATGCAATCCCAGGTCCCATTCCCTTTCCCTCCAAGAAGACAGAAGAATGGGTTCTGTCTTTGTATCCATTCTGCTAGTCTGTGTCTTCTTATAGGCAAGGTGAGAACATTGATATTGAGGGATATTAATGAATATTGATTGATGATTCTTGTTTGTGCTTGATTTATTGGTAGTGGAGTTATTGTGTGTAGTTTCTCCTCCCTTTTTCTTTTGGTGTTTGTTAAGGTGTTATTATCTATTGCCTGTGTCTTTGTGAATGTAATTATCTTCATTGGGTCTAGGTTTTCTTTCTAGTGCTTTCTGTAGAGCTGTATTCACGGATATGTATTGTTTAAATCTGTATTTGTCATGGAATATTTTGTTTTCTCCATCTATGGTAATTGAAAACTTTGCTGGATATAGTAGTCTGGGCTGGCATCCTTGTTCCCTCAGCGTTTGTAGGACATCTGTCCAGGATCTTCTGGCTTTCGTAGTTTCCATTGAGATGTCAGGTGTAATTAGGATAGGTCTGCCTTTATATGTTTCTTGGCCTTTTTTCTTTAGCTGCTCTTAATATTTTCTCTTTATTCTGTAGGCTTGAAGTTTTGATTATTATATGGTGAGGTGACTTTTTTCCTGGTCCAGTCTATTTGGTGTTCTGTAAGATTCTTGTATTTTCATAGGCATATCCTTCTTTGGTTAGGGAAGTTTTCTTCTATGATTTTGTTGAATATGTTTTCTGTACCTTTGAGCTGTCTTTCTTCGCCTTCTTCTATACCTATTATTCTCAGGATTGGCTTCTTCATGGTGTCCCATATTTCCTGGATATTTTGTGTTAGGGATTTTTTGGTTTTGAGATTTTGTTTGGTTGATGACTCTATATCCTCTAATGAGTCTTCTACACCTGAGATTCTTTCTTCTATCTCTTGTATTCTTTTGGTGATACTTGCATCTGTAGTTCCTCATTGTTTATCCAGCTTTCCTATTTCCAAAATCCCCTCATTCTGTGTTTTCTTTATTGTTTCTATTTCCGGTTTCAATCCTTCGACTGTTTGAGTTGTTTCCTTAATTTGTTTGGTAGTTTTTTCTTGGTGCTGTTGAGATTCTTTGAGAGACTTGTTAATTTTTGAATTTTCCCCCATTTCATGGATTTTTTTGGTTTGTTTTTTCTTCTATTTCTTTAAGGGATTTCCTCGTTTCCTCTTTGAGGGTCTCTATCATCTTCAGAAAATTATTTTTAAGGTCTGTCTCCTCTGCTTCATCTATTTAGTACTTGTCAGGCCTTACTGGCATTGGTTCTCTAGATTCTTGTGAAGTCATGTTGGTCTTTCTATTGCTAAGTGAGCTCATATTCTGTTTTCTTCCCATCTTTTCTTCCGGTGGGTGCAGGTGGGGTCTTTCTGTCTCTGCTGGTCTCCTTCCTTCCTGAAGCTGAAGCTGGGGATGCTGACACTGAAGCTGAGGCTGAGGCTGGGTTTGCCAGAAGTTGGGGCCTGGAAGGTTGATGCTTTTCCTGTGTGAGTGGGTCTTCTGGATGCCAGGAGTGGCCCCTGGAATATTTAGGAGCTGGGTTTTGTGCGGGGAATGGGGAGTCTACACCTATTATTCTTAGGTTTGGTCTTTTCTTGCTGTCCCATATTTCCTGGATGTTTTGTGTTAGGGATTTTTTGGACTTAAGATTTTCTTTCGTCGATGAATCAGTTTCTCCTAGTGTATCTTCAACACCTGAGATTCTGTCTTCCATCTCTTTTATTCTGTTGGTTATGTTTGCATCTGTAGAACCTGACTGTTTTCCCAGCTTTTCTTTTTCCAGCCATCCTTCAAATTGTGTTTTTGTATTGTCTCTATTTCAGTTTTCAAACTTTGCACAGTTTGAATTTTTCTTGCAATTTTTCTTTGTGTTTTTGTCAATTTGTTGCATTCTTGGTTTGTTTTTCTTCTGTTTCTTTCATTTTTTTTGGTTTCCTTTTTTCCATTTCTTGCATTTTTTGTTTTTTCTTTCATTTCTTGCATTTTTCATTTGTTTTTTTTCCATTTCTTTGACGGATTTTCCCCTATCCTCTTTGAGGGCCTCTTGTCCCGCGCTACCGTCTCGCCAGCAAGAACGACGCAGAACACTCGGATCCTTCTGCAGTAAAGCTTTAATGCATCTTGAGAGATAGATGATCAGCTTCTTAGAGGGAGACCCCAAGCTAAGAAACCCAGCCCCTTATATAAGCCTAGGAGCTCCGAGTGAGACGTATAGAACCGGGATTGGTGGTTTGCACATCACCCCAGATGACGCCACGGGAGAGGCACAGCTTAAACGGTTAACTCCAACTGACAGCAGATGTCAGCGCCATCTTCTAACGGTTAATTCCAACTGACAGCAGATGTCAGCGCCATCTTCTAACGGCAATAGCGATAGCGAGGGCGGCTCCTCACATCTCCCCCTATTCATTTATTTTTGAAGCAATAGGACACCCACAACTTTGGAGTGGAGATAGAGGTCAAATCCCCATGTGCAAATTCGGAACATGTACAAAGCTCCTCTCCAGGGTCTTATCCCCAGAGAGAGCCCTGACCAGTCCGATGTCGTTTTTCTGGGGGAAGGAGATCATGACATAGAACCTTCATGCAAGATGACTTATCTCCCAGGAGAAAGTCGTTATACCGCAGACCTCTCCTGTGCAGTGCTTAGCCTTGCAACTCCTTGGGCTGCTGAAGCCTACCCACTCTATCCCGTGCAATGAGACTAGCCTCGTGGGGTGCAAGAGCTGGGAGGCCAGCGACCTATTGCTTTAACATGGTTAACCAAATGTCAGGGGAGGCTCCGTGTTCTAAGGCAGCAAGTGCTTGTGCCACCACCACTTTGTCTCTTTTGTTTGGGGTCTGAGCTTACACACCATCCAAAGCATCAACACTATTCCACAGCAGAGAACTAGGCTAAATGATCCTACCCCCACCCATTCCTTAAAATAAGAAAATGCAGATGAAATCCAGGAGGAGAGGCCTTCCATCAGAGAAAGATCCAGATGCGTCGAATTCACTTGCAGGATCGCCATTCTCAACTCACGGAGTGTCTGCTCAAACTCAAAAGTCCAATTCTGTAATAAATGTTGAGACAGAGCTTGTGACAGGTTAGCTGCTCTTGTAAAATTCTCATATTGTACTGAAGTGACACAAAGGCCAGGCAACTTTTGTTCACATCCCAATTGGGCCATCTGCCACAATATATCCAATTGTTCCTGAACCAAATTAATCTGTTGGTTTACCAACATCAGGCCTCCTTGTATCTGAGAATTGGCAGTGGCCTGTTTATCTAGGACCATGGTCACAGTGGCCTATAGTTCATTAATGGTTTGAGTTGTCTGCACAGTGGCAGAAAGTGCAAGGGCCGAAGCGGTAACCGAAGCAGTAACCGCGGCGGTGGCTATCAGGCCCACAATAATAGCAGAGATCCCAAAAATCTCGCTTTTCCCTAAACAAACTCAAATTACTTGGCGTCTCAACAGGAACTGGAACAAATCGAGGCATGCGCATTACCAAAGCAAAAGGGTGCTTAATAGCATTACAGCATAATGCATAAAAACAATTCTAAGCAGAGCAATTTATTTCTTTCTGATTCTTACCTAAGGTATCATTACTCACAACCCAAATAAAGGGCAGCTGAATAATTAGTTCTCTTAAAAGGGGTATACTTAACATTGGAGGAGGACCAATCAGATGATCCATAGCTCTTTCCCTCACTCAGACTGTTGCCTAATGCCCCTTTCCAATCAAAAGTAATCTGTCCCTTCTCACTATCATAGGAGAAAGATCAGTACAGCTTCCATTAATTCAAAAGGATTAGCATTAGATCTTTCTGGATCCATATGAATAAAATTATCCTTTAATGAAGAAATCACAGTAAAGCACAAGCTTCCTACTAATGACAAGGTTCTCTCATCCTGAAAACTCTGTATCTGAGGATCTAAAGGCAAAAAGGCAAGCCCCAACTCTCTATTAGTTGTGAAAAATCTAGGGAACACCTGGGCATTCTGCATCACTGGCATCGGTAGGGGAAGGTAGACATGATGGCCCACCGTAACTCTCCCATCATACTAGGAACCATCATCCCGAGTAGGAGAGTCTTCATCACCCACTTGGCCTCCATCCTTCTTATTCTGGAGTTGTGAAGGAGCTCTTCGAGTGAGTCTTTCAGGGATCCACAGGGGGTTTTCTTCCTCCTGTGGAAAAACACACACAGCTCCCCTGGATCTTATAAGAATAGGATCCGGGCCTTTCCAGAGATCAGTCAAGACATCTTTCCATTTTACCATTTCTTTTGGCCTATCAGGCTCTAAACTGTGGCGATCGGCCGCAGTGTGGCCTTGGGCATCAGAGTTCAAGAAATTAAGGGTAAAAAGTGCCATGGATACAGCAACTCTTGGTACCGAGGGTAGAACATCCTCAATACTCCCCTTTTGTTTAATCAGATAAGATTTGAGTGTACGATGGGCACGTTCCACAATGCCCTGTCCTTGAGGGTAATAAGGTAGGCCAGTTAGATGGGTAACATCCATTTGCCGACAAAACTGTCGGAATTTTTGAGAGGTATATGCTGGTCCATTGTCTGTTTTTAAAATTCTGGGTTTTCCCCAAGCACTCCAGGCCTCAAGGCAATGTTGAATCACATATGAGGCCTTTTCCCCTGTTAGGGGTGTGGCAAACATTACGCCAGAACAGGTGTCAACAGAAACATGAACATATTGAAGCCTTCCAAAAGAGGGAATATGAGTAACATCCATCTGCCACATCTGCAATGGTCTAATGCCACGTGGGTTTATTCCCATGTGGGGAGTAGGTAAGAATTCGCAGCAATTCTGGCATTGAGTAACAATTTCCCTAGCCTCTTTCCTGGATAGAGCAAAACGACGGCGCAAGGTCTCAGCCGTCACATGAAAGCGCTTATGGAATTCTTTTGCTGCTTGTGCATGGGTAGACAAGGCAGCGGCCACCAGCTTTGTAGCCTTGTCCGCTAAGTCATTCCCTAAGGACATGGGACCTGGGAGTCCAGAATGTGCTCGGACATGGGTAATGAAAACAGGAAATCTCCTATTTAACAAGGCAGCTTGTATCTTTTGAAAGATGTTAGCAACTCTGCTGGAGGATCTTATTATTCCAGCTATCTCAAGGAGATTAACTGCATTAACCACATAAGAGGAATCTGATACAATATTGAGGGGTCCTGGAAAAGCCTCAAGAACCTCCAGTACTATCAGACATTCTACAACTTGAGGTGAAGTTTCATTATATTGTTTAGATATAACCCTATCCTTGACCACATAAGCTCCCATACCAGTTTTTGATCCATCAGTGTACACCACAGTCCCATCTGGGAGTGGGTCTTTAGCTGTCACTTGTGGAAACACTATAGCCTGGTTTAGGGCAAACTGTAAAATTGGATGCTTTGGAAAATGATTATCAATTTGTCCTGAAAAGGAAGTAACTAAAACTGCCCAATCACTAGATGTGGCTGCCAAGGTCTGAACTTGTGCAGCAGTATAAGGCACAATCAAGGAATCAGGATCCCTGCCAAAATGTGTAACAGCTGCTTTTATTCCGCGAAGCGCGAGGCTGTGCAACAGCATCAGGGTACCAGTCAATAATCTTAGCAGGGGAAGCATTTGGATGAATCCAAAGTAATGGTCCATGTTGCCACAGGACTGCAGTTGGCAATTGAGCTGTCTTAAAAACACACAGATTAAAAGGTAGTGACTCCTCAATACGTTGTAATTGTGCTTCCTGTAAGGCCTCTTCCACCATCTGTAAGGCTCGGTGGGCGGCAGGGGTAAATTTTCTGGGTGAGGAGATATGAGGCTCACCCTCCAGGAGATCGAAGAGGGGTTTTAGATCAGCAGATGGAATTTTTAAAAAGGGCCTCAACCAATTTATATCTCCCAGAAGTTTCTGAAAATCATTTAATGTTTGTAAGTGGTCTTTGCGAATTTCTATTTTCTGAGGAACTATATTTTTGGGAGTAATCATTGAGCCCAAAAAGAGGCCTGTATCTGCAATTTGAACCTTTTCTGAGGCAATCTCTAATCCCCACTGTTTTAATTCAGCCACCAGCATGGGAAAGCCTTTTGTAAAACATCTAACTCTTTGTGACAAATAAGAATATCGTCCATATAATGGATAACGATTAAAGATGTAAATTGCTTCCTAATTGGCTCCAAAGCCTCCTGCACATACAGCTGACATATTGTTGGGCTATTGGCCATGCCTTGCGGCAGTACCTTCCACTGAAATCTCTTGTCTGGTTCCATATGATTAAGAGAAGGGATAGTGAAGGCAAACCTTGGTCTATCCCGTGGGTAAAGTGGAATAGAGAAGAAACAATCCTTAATATCTATAATAATAAGCTTCCAATCTTGAGGAAGTGCAGAAAGCAAAGGAAGGCCTCTTTGAACAGGGCCAAAAAGATGCATCTGATTGTTAATGGCCCGCAGGTCGTGGAGTAATCTCCACTTCCCAGATTTCTTCTTAATAACAAAAATTGGTGTATTCCATGGGGAGGTAGAAGGCTCTAGATGCCCCAGCCGTTCCTGTTCTTGCACTAATCTTGTGACAGCCTCTAATTTTTCAGAGGATAGAGGCCATTGAGAGACCCATAACGGCTCCTCTGTTTTCCATGGTATGGGTCGTGAAGCCTCAACGGCCCCTAAATAAAACCCAGTCCTTTTCTACCCCGATTTCCGTGTTGCGTAATGGGTTTTATTCTGCCTTGTTCTTGCCTACCCAAGCCTCTACCCTTTGTATACCCCATCTTTGCCATAATGGCTGATGCCTGGGGGAGTATTCATTAGTTAGGGTCATGCCCATGGCTTGTAACACATCCCGTCCCCATAAATTTACAGGGAGTGGCAACACATAGAGGGTAAAACATCCCTGTTTGCCCTCAGCATTCCGCCAGGTTAAGGCTGAGGCACTGATGGCAGGAGAGGACTGGTATCCAAGACCTTGTAGAGAATGAGATGAAACAACAGTGGGCCAAGACTTCGGCCACCAATGGAGTGAAATAATGCTTTTGTCTGCTCCCGTATCCATTATCCCTTCAAATTCTTTTCCATTAATTAACAATTTTATTGTAGGTCTCTCATTTAGGGGTATAGCCAGATAGGCTGAATCACTTCCAGAAGATCCCATAGCCCTTTTTTGTAAAGTGTAGGTTTCTCCATCCCCGAGGGAGGGCAGCAACACCAGTTGTGCAATTCTATCTCCCTGCTTTATAGAAAATACACCCCGAGGGCTAGAACAGAGAACTTGAATCTCCTCTTTATGATACGGGTCAACAATTCCAGGATATATAATGAGTCCCTGTAAAGTTAAGGAGCCACGGCCCAGAATAAGCCCAATGGTGGCAGGGGGCAAAGGTCCAGGGGAATGGACTGGGACCGGTTGAACATTCATTTGGGGCATGAGTAAGAAGTCGGAGGCGGCACGCAAGTCCATTCCGGGGGTTCCTCGGAAACCTCTACTTCCTCTTGATTGCTTTTCTGAAATTGGTTCCCATATTTCTGAGGGCCCTGGGACCATGGGCCCCGTGACCCGTTTTTTGATTGGGGTACCTTGGGTTCTTCAATAGGGGGCAGAAGCCTCCCTTTTACATCCCGGACTGACCTGCATTCGCTAGCCCTATGATAACCTTTACCACAACGATGGCAAAGCTTCGATTCTCTTGTTCTTTCAGGGGCTTGACAATCTTTCTTAAGGTGCCCCATTCTCCCACAATTAAAACAAGCTTTTCGATTAGATAAATCTCTATACCTGTGCGTTTGTAAAATGGCGGCAGCTAGTCCTGCATTGGTTAGGGGTCCCCCAGCTCCCTGCACACTCTGAGCCAATCTTGTAAACCTTTGCTTTTGCGAGGGCGATAGCCGCTCGACATTCCTGGGTTGCTTGTTCATAGACAAGTTGCTCAATCAGGGGCATAGCTTGTTCTGAATCACCAAAGATGCGACTGGCGGCCTCGGTCATTCTGGCCACAAAGTCTGAAAATGGCTCTTGGGGTCCTTGGACAATCTTTGTAAGGTGTCCACTGGACTCTCCCCTTTTTGTGAGGGCCTTCCATGCTTTAATAGCGGCGGCCGACACCTGACCATAGACACCCCAGATGTAGTTGGTTTGATTAAGGGCATGTTGACCCTGACCTGTCAGCATTTCAAATGTCCACTGCCTCTGATTCTCATCTTCAGCCGTGGCATTAACTCTAGCTTGTGCCTGGGCTGCATCATACCAGAGAGCCTTCCATTCCATGTATTGTCCCATGTTGGGAAGCACTGCTTTCACTGTCGTCTGCCAGTCAGTGGGAGTCATGGCAAAATTAGCAAGCCTTTCCACCTGTAATGTGGTAAAGTTAGCATTGACCCCATAATTACGAACGGATTCGGCCAATTCTTTGATTTGATTGTAATCTACAGGGGTATGTACTCTTCCGCCTTCCGCATTCTCGAATACTGGAAAAGCTACTTGTATTTTTCTCCGTTCCTCTAAAGGTAAAAAGGAGTCAGTACCAGTATTCAGCCGAAGCTCATACTGCGGAGGCGCTGAGGGACGTGAGCCCGCCGGATTTCTAGGTGGTGGCCTCACATTCATTTTTGTTTTCAGTGGCCGGTGTCTATCAGGGTGATATCTTTCTTCCTCATACCGTGCCACCTCCTCCTCTAGACCACCTTCTTCGCTAGAATACAGAGTGTCAGAATCAGAATTATCTAGCTCCAAGGCTTCTAGCTCTACTGTAGGGTATAGACTAGATTCTGGCTTTTTCTTTTTCTTAGATTTGTTAGGGGGTGAATGATCACTCCCTTCTTTCTCTCCCCCTTTCTTAACTTCTTGGGGAGGGCCTTTTTTCTTAGACATGTCTTTCCTTTTGCGAGCTCCCATTCTCTCACTCCGTTCAGTTTCTGACATGCTATCCTGAACTTCCTCTAAGGTTCCCTGACTTTCTATTATAGCAGGGTGACAGGCCTCATCCTCCAAGCAGTTTTTAACTAGCTTCCAAATGGCTTTGGTACCTAAGTGGAGATCTCCTTCTGCATGCTTCCTGTCTAGTTCTTTACCTAGCTTGTTCCATGAGGCCACAGTGAGGGACCCGGAACAAGCATACCATGGTGCCACTCTATCTACCTCCTTCACAAAATTTTGAAGTGTTCGTGGTGCAATTTTAAGATCTCTTTGTTTTAGCACAGTCTGTAGGGCAGTAACCACTGACTGTGACAACCCCATCGCGCTAGCGGCTTATCTAAAAACGGCGCTCAACTCCGTTACCAGACTGACAGCACCAGACTGACAGCACCAGACTGACAGCACCAGACTGACAGCACCAGACTGACAGCACCAGACTGACAGCACCAGACTGACAGCACCGTTCTGTCAGCACCAGCCACGATGAAGGAGAAGGACAAACAGGACTAGCACCAAAGCCTCCACTGACCCGTCCCACGGTGATGACAAACTAAGGCCAAAGTCGAGAAAGGGGTGTTCAGGATAAAGCATACCTCTCTGAACTTACGTCCCTGCAGTTCTGAATCCGCCCCGTCTTCCGAGGGTCTCCCGCGGCGCCGGCGATGTTGAAGAGTTCCCGGGTTTCGGCACCAGATGTCCCGCGCTACCGTCTCGCCAGCAAGAACGACGCAGAACACTCGGATCCTTCTGCAGTAAAGCTTTAATGCATCTTGAGAGATAGATGATCAGCTTCTTAGAGGGAGACCCCAAGCTAAGAAACCCAGCCCCTTATATAAGCCTAGGAGCTCCGAGTGAGACGTGTAGAGCCGGGATTGGTGGTTTGCACATCACCCCAGATGACGCCACGGGAGAGGCACAGCTTAAACGGTTAACTCCAACTGACAGCAGATGTCAGCGCCATCTTCTAACGGTTAACTCCAACTGACAGCAGATGTCAGCGCCATCTTCTAACGGCAATAGCGATAGCGAGGGCGGCTCCTCACAG